>NC_090928.1:306777571-308074071 GCF_040938575.1 Ambystoma mexicanum
CCAGGAAGGTATGCAGCTTAATGCAGGACTGTTTGTAAAAGGTACATGTAACCCAGAATAGACAGAGAACTCACATTTGCTGCCTGATAGAACGCACACGTGCTCAAGCATGGATAGAGCAGACCAATTGGGGGGAAGGCGAAAGCTACATATACCATAGCATGGATAGTGGATGCAGATTAGAAGCTACCATGAATGTGTCTGTATCCAGACAGACTGAGATTAGAAGTGGGACATGGTTTTCAAATAGTGTTACTGTTAGAGATCAAAGGAGCAAGTGCCTGTGGTGACTATATCAATGCTCACTATTATAGTGGAAGCAACACTATAGCCAGTGAAACCATGAGTGAGGCTGTTTTGAAGATGATACCCTGAGAAGGAAATCACTCTGAAGGGCTGACAATTTTGAAAGGTTTAGGGACTGGCAATTTCGAGAGGCTAGGCAATATAAAATTAAATGAGATGCCCAGCATTACACACACTGGTTAAGGGATGAATCTGGGATTTGTGCCAACTCTGCAATTTCTGCATTTGAACACTTTCGTTACCAGTTCTTACCATGAACTAAAATAATCTCATTTTATAAAACGGACTTGCAAAGTACATCAATCACATTACCAAACATGACAATATTTAAAAACAAAATAGTATAGAAGGGTGTAACACAGAATGATTAAAGCTTCATTCTCTCCATCATCAAGAGAAGTACCAGCATACCAAACAGTGTGATTTAACAGATTTAATCTCATTTTGTCTTTTGCATTTTAAAGCTTTACATACTTCCAAAACACTGGCTTGTAAAATTGTCATTTATAAACGTGCAGAAATACCTTTGACTTTTACAAAAATGCAAAGTGTTTTTGGTGTCAAATGAGAAGACTTTTAAATATGCTTGCCCGAGTCCTGCACCATCTGGTCCGCTCCCTTCTGTCTACCACCCCTTCCACTCAAATGGCCTACGTAAGAAGAAAGATCAAGTAATTGGCTAAACGATGCCACCAGCATGCGAGAAGGCAAACTTCACAGAAGACAGCACAGTAATGTACGAGATATTAGATGATTTGACCAGGATCACTGTATTGTCTGCTGGCAAATCAGACTACAAGCATGAATGCTTTGGTTCCAAATTTGGATACTTATTCATCTGTTGGACTAACAGTTTAGGCCATCGTTGGAGGTGATTGCCTAGGTTTTACAACACCCCATATGAACAAACACATTTCTAGACCTTCACCATATGGATGACATGCTCGTTTTTATTGCAACCCCTATTTGGTGCAGGTACATTGCTGATAATAGCACTTGTTGTGCTGCAAGACCAAGTACATATGCAGGCAGGTTTATAAACTTAAGACATAGGAAAGCCTCCCCGCCAGCCTTACAGGAATGTGCTATTCTAATCTTGCATATTAATACATTTATTTATTTATTTGCATTTGTTAAGCGTGCTTGCAGCCCATAAGGCATTGAGGCTCTGTTACAGAGGATACGCAAACTTAGGATTACAGACAGGTGCCAGGAGGGCTCTTAGTTACAGATTGGCAAGCATATATGCAGTGGAAGATACAGGTTCAGGTTAAACAAAGAGTCTGGTTTTGATAGCCTTACGGAAGGCTAGGTGGGATTCAATGAGTCTTAGGTGAGGTGGCAGAGCGTTCCAGTGCATGGCTGCTAGGGTGGGGAAGCTGGAGCCACCAGCGCGCACTTTCCGAGTAGTAGGCGTGACAATTGAGTTGGCATAAGGGGACCTGAGAGGTCTCGTGGCGGTGTGCCTAGTATTTCTGTTGGTCAGGTAAGGAGGGGCAAGTTCGTGAAGGCATTTGTGTGTGAGAGCAAGAGTTTTAAAGACAATTCTCTCTTTGACAGGGAGCCAGTGTGCTTGCCTTCTGATTTCGGAGATATGGTTTCTTCTTGAGGTGCCGGTGGCTGCCCTTAGCGCATTGTTCTGGGCTAGCTGCAACTTGGCCAGGTTTTTGCTGGATGTCCCCACGAGAAGGGCATTACAGTAGTCAAGTCTTGACCCGATAATTGCCCTGGCAATCGTGAGGCCAGGAAGGGTCTGGCTGCATTGAGGACTTTGGAGTAGTAGGCTGAGGATGCAGCGATAGCATTGACCTGTCTATCCATAGACAGGTCGGAGTCAAGGTAGACTCCGAGTGTCTTAACATGGTTCGAGACCTTGATTGGAATGTTATCAATGGTGAAGGAGGCATACTGATCTCCGAGGTTACCCAGAGTGAAGGGTGACCCAATGAGGAGGAGTTTGGTCTTTACGCTGTTGAGGCACAGCCAATTCTCCGCCATCCAGGATTGGATGGTAGTGTACATATCTCTGCAATGTGTGCTTAACACACTGAGCTAACTTCTGAACCATTGTGGCACTCAATTTACCAATATGCATTTCAAATTTGGCTATTGCACATGATCAACATAATTCCCACAGGAAGGAAAGAATGCTACAGGAGTTGTGCCACAAGGAACACGCACACTATACATACCACAGTGAACACAGAAAGCATTACATGATGAATTGAAAAGAATGTACTTGCCAAAAAAGACAGGCAATAGGTTTAGAGCCTCAGCAGCATGCCATAAAATATCATGATGCGTGCTATTTAAGTCTTGTAAACAAAGGAGTCTTAGTTCTTTAGATCAGGCAGCCTTGTGGGACCCTCTCGAAGGTGGAGGCCCTGGGCAAGTGCCCCTTTTGCCCTCCCATAAAAACGTCTCTGTACAATCGTAGTACACTTCGTCTCTTTTCTTAGAAATTTCTGGGAATCTTGTACTCAGTCTCTTTCTCTGGCTTCTGGTATGTGGACTTCATTTCCAAATACAAAATGGTGGCACACGCTGTCTCTTTCTCACAATGCAATGCTTCTCCGTGTTATCATTTCTCCACACAGCCTCTTTTAAGGAAGAATCCTGCAACGCGCACTTTATTTCCCACAATGCAGCGTTTCTACACTTTAACAATTATCCACACTGCCTCGTCTTCACTCAGATCAGGAACTTGAGGCTTAAATATCCACATTAAAAACGTTACTGCTTTGAATGATAGGTGATAGGATTCTCCCATTCACTGGGTCCCTGTGCTATGCTTCCTGGCATCAGGTGTTGGTTTCGTTGAATCACCTCTCTTTTTTTCTCTTTCTCTGCATTCAGTCAAGAGTATGTGCTCCAGCGGGCTTTTATTAGGATGCCTTGCGTCACCGCATAGGAAAGGGCTTTAAATGCTGGGCGGCGGCGTCACGCATGCCGTTGTGTTTGCTTCCTTGTCGCCAGTGTTATGTCCCTGGTTCCGGCCGAGGCGTCGGCGGGAAGCAGGGAGGGTAGGCCCTGACAGTTAGGCCTCGCTACGCAGATCCCGCAGGAGCAGTAATGATACGGACATTCTCGTGTTGCTGTCCTGCCCCGGAACTGCCTCCGCGGAGCGGGGACGGGGATTTTATTAGGACGCCTTGCATCACCGCGTAGCAGGACGCAAGGCGGATATAACACCTGGCATGAGTCTCTACATTGTTCTGCTTCTCACTGAGAATCTATTCTGCATCTCTGATCCTCGCTGCACCTGGCCTCTCTGAAGCATCTGTCTCCCTGCTTCTTCAACCGGTTCAACCTCTCTCTCCACAGAATCCACTTAGCACACAGGATAGTTTACACAGGCACATCTCTCGCTCCTGTCTCACTGCCTGTAATCCGTTCAGCATCTCTTAGTCTCAGGAATCTACATGATGGGTGTATTTCTCTTTGTGCCTGCCACTGCTTATTGTTTCTGTATGTGACATGACTAAGTGTGCTCAGCGTCACACACATTCACCAGTCACCACAGTAAATCTAGTTCCTTTTCTCCACCTCAGTCTTCTGCAGCTGACAGGATTTTGGCATTTACAGTACTTCACCGCCTCTAGCTGACTCCTTCAAAGAAGTTTCCATTTCTTTTTGATTCTCCTGCAGTGCCGTTGGTGCGGTCACATGACAATAACTATAAAAGAAAGACTCTCATTATCATCTGTAGTTCACAAGCTCAGAGAACACTTCATCACATGCCCACATCTCACATTAAATTCCACATCTTCTCTTTGTCCTCTAGTGAAGGGTGGAATTGAGCCTGAAAATCTGCCTTCAGATGTTTACTCCACTCCACAAATGCTATTGTGAAGTGTAAGGAACAGACTTAGTGTACAACATTGGTGTCCTTGCACAGTGCTTCACTCGATTAAAAGGCTTCCCAGACAAGTGGTAGCATAGAACCTTAATTTCCAATTTGTTGGCTAGGTAGTCCTACTAACTTGTTGCATATTGTGTCTCTCGGTGAGAGTGTTCTGTTGTATAAATAGGTTTTTCTTATCAGTGTCGAATCTAGGACAGGAGGCCCCCATTCCTACCCTTAATGCATCTTTCTGTAACGTAAAGTGTTGATTGAAATCTGCAATGATGAGCACAATTCTTGAAACGTCTGTGAGGAGAGTTTATTCATTGAAAGATGTTGGTTTACTAGCCCAGAGAGATAAATTGGCAATACACCACCAGTAATATGCTAGTAAGACAAGCTTTAAAGGTGGGTAGGGATTGGTCAGTGGTGTCTTTCTCAGCTTTGGCAGTTTGGAATGTTACCCGCACATGAGCACAATAGGGGTTGGTGAGAACGGCACCAAGGTGCTACTTTTCACAATAGGGTTACCATTTCTGATTCTCTAGGCCGCATGCCAGGTTGTTTAGCTTTTAACTTTAAACTATCTTGTATCTTTTGTCTCGTGAACTAGATGGGAACGAAGGCCTCAGTTTGTACAACCCTGAATCAGATGAATAGACATTATTCTCTCACTGTAGGTCACTTGTGTAAAGACCACATTTTGAATTATTCTGCTCGGCATTTTCTAGGATTTTAGCATATATCAATGCGGGTGTCTTAGCCTTTCTAGACTCCAGAGAGTTGTTCGAGCTACCTTCTTCCCAATATTGAGCCTTAGTTAAAGGGAATCTGACCTTCCAGCATTATTTGTTTCTTTGTTTAATCTAAGAGAAAAGTGTCTTACGGCTGAGAGGAAGACGTGAAAGCAGGAAGCTGCAACTGAAGGGTCTCAAGGGCGACAGAGAGACCATTGGACTGTCATCTTTCAAACTATTGGAAAGTGAAGAAAATATATGACCGAAATATTAACAGATGGAGTGCTCTAAATCACGAAATGATTAAGGAAGAGAACATTTGACTCCATGCAACATTGAAAGGAAGACTTCCAATTGAGACGTATTTGCTGGGGACACCACCAAGAAGATCTATGAAGTAGGCCTTCACCTGTTTTCAGCCAGTCATCAGTCCCCATCACCCACCTGAGGAGCAGGAGCTCCAGGTTATGTCCCTGCCGGAGCAGCAGACCCACGGAGGAAACCACCTGTCCAGGCATATTTACCATGATATATGGTAAGCGCTGATGTCCCCTGCGCAACGTTTTGAAAAATCACCAACATAGGCCCTGTTTTACTGCAGGTGAGCTTTTACTGAATCCGGAATCTGAAAAAGGAAATATACGTATTATATTCCCCTGAAAGGCTAAAGTGAGCCCCTCGCCACCATTAAGGTACACAAGGTACCTAGTCATTCGAAGATGGCCGCCCGCCTGATGCCTGCAGCCCCCTCTGCCTAACCAGGCCACCAGCAGCCAGCCGATTGGCTAACTGACCTATCTTCCTTCCCATTGGCCGCCGGCAGGCGAAGCTGGCCCACTCCCTCCAAGGCCCACGGGAGGCAAGGCCATCACCTGTTTTGACCCTGTTTGATGCCGTGACTGCCGTTTGCCAGACCCCCTGGCTCTCCTTTTACAAGGTAACATTTCCACCCCTCCCTAGCCGCTGTATTGCCAAAGCTGACTAACTCTGTTCTATTGCATGTATGTGCAACCGTTTATCACAAGAACTGCTGGTCTATGCCGCCTGACTGTTCCGACCATGTCTCCAGCCTTGAGTCATTTGCACCATCACCCCTTTCCCAAATCATCCCCACCCACTGCCAAATGCGCGTGCACAGCCCCCTCTACTACCACCTCTAGCGATTTTTAGATCCCAAGCACACCGCTGCTTTTGCTCCCGAATCTCGACTTCCTGTGCATGCATCTGCCCTATTGTGTCTACGCACACCATATGTTATGCCCATTTGTGAGTGCCCATTTGTGCATCCTATCACCAAATTAACGAACTAGCATATTGTAGATCTATACCTGCATAGTCGAATTTAGCCTATCTCTGCCCTGCATTAGCAAAATTGAATCTGCCTATCTTTGCACTCTATCAGTATATTTGAACTAGCCTGCATTATACTTGCATAGTCGAATTTAGCCTGTCTTTGCACTGTATTAGCAAAATCGAATCTGCCTATCTCTGCACTCTATCTGTATATTTCAACTAGCCTATTGCTGCATCATACATGCATAGTCAAATCTAGCCTGTTTTCGCTCTGCATTAGCAAAATTGATTCTGCCTATCTGTGCGTGCCACCTGTACAACAGTAGTAGCCTACCTGTTAGACCACTAGCATAACTTAACCTAATCTCCTGCAATTGCCCATTGTGCTTACCTGCATGTGTCCTGCCCACAGAACTTAGCACCCCAAAGTTCCACAGCCCAACCTACATTGCTCTCTCAATTATGCCCACCCGGTTCATCCTCATCATGTTCCCTTTTTGTGTCATGCCCAACAATACGCCATGCAGCAGAAACAGCGACATTTCACTTAGCAATGGACTAGCCAAACGTGGCTGCCCAAGACACCACCCCATCCCCTGTCCCACACCCTTCCTGCCTACCATGCCACCATTCCCCCACAGTGCCTACTCACACAACACCGTTAAAATTAGCGCCACCTCAGACCACCCTCTACCCAACCCTCCTAAAGATGACTACACCATTACCAACCAGAACCCCCCCAAGATACCAGAATACCGGCCCACAGCCAACCCTAACCTTACTACCCGCAACAATAGACTAGGCTCCAGACTCCTCATCATACCTAGCAAACTGTCCACAACTTCTATGACTAAGGCCACTAATAAGAACACCACCAACGCTGCTAACTCCGCTTCGTTACAAGGTGCTCTACTTAATGTCAGATCCCTCGTTGCTCACCCCACTGAAATTGCTGACATCATCCGCTCAGCAGATCCCGACTTCCTTGCCACTACAGAAACAGGGCTACATGATGCAGCAGGTCCCTATCTAACCCTTGCGGTTCCCGACAATTACTCCATCCTTAGGGCCGACAGACATAATGCTCGCGGAGGAGGTGTAGCTGTCATATCTAAATCCACACTTGACATTAGATCTGTTACCTCCCTTCCATTGAAATCATGCAAGCACCTCACCATTAAAATACAAACTACCCCTAAGAATACCATCACTCTGGAACTAATATACAGACCCCCAGGTCCCACAGGTACCTTCGAGGAAGACATTACCTCTCTTAGAGCTGAAAACTCTAAGCCCCTCTCACAGAATATCATTCTAGGTGACTTTAACTTGGGGTACAACGACCCCAATGACACTCCTGTGTCCTCCCTTGCTAACACCCTCTCTGAACATGACTACACTCAACTCAACATTCTACCAACCCACCAGAAAGGCAGAACCATTGATTGGCTCGTTGCCCACAACTGCAATATCACCTGCAAAGCCCCTCAACCTCTCGTATGGACCGACCATCTCCTCTTATCATTTGACATTAGCATTAACAACCAGAACCCCAAACAATGCCCCCTTGCACCAGCCTGTCTGACCAGAAACAAGCGCAACATTACTGCGGAAACCCTTATGCCACTGGTTCTCCCTATCCAAAATCCGCTCCCTGCCACCGCTGGCCTCAATCTACTAGTAAATACCTACAATGAAGCCATGACCAAAGCCATTGACACCGTTGCCCCACTAAAGCTACGCAAAGGCAAACCTAGAGCTCATCTGAACTCTTGGTATACACCCGAACTCAAAATACTTAGAAAAAAGAAATCCAAGATGGAAACCTTATGGAAAATGACTCCATCACCTGAAAATAAAACCAATCTCACGAATATCTCCTCCCTTTATGAAAAGGAGATAATCCGCACTAAGAAGGAAGCCTACAACTTCCAAATAGACAATGCAGGATCCAGTGCTAAAGAACTCTTCACCATCCTAAAGGAGTTAGAAAACCCTAACCCACTGACGGACACGTCTGTGAAAGACAAACCTTGGTGCACAAGCATCCAAGAAACCCTTGCTAATAAAATCACTGGCCTGCAAATGAAAATCGAGGCTAAAAGACTACAACTTTCCAACAGTAGTCCCTCCACCCCTAGCATACCTACTACCACTAACACCACCTCAGGCTTCACATTCAAAAAGGTAACCACTCCAGAAATCCCAAAAATTATAATATCCCTCAAACCATCAAATTGCAAAGGGGACAGCTGCCCCGCTCAGATCATTAAAGATGCAGCAAGAGACATATCCCCCTTCATTGCAAAGCTAATAAACGTATCATTCACCACCAACTCAGTACCCAACAGCTTGAAACAATCATGGGTTCTCCCTCTTCTAAAAAAACAATCGCTAGACCCAGCCATTCCCACTAATTACAGGCCTAACACCACGGTCCCTTTCCTTCTAAAAATCCTTGATAGAGTTGCCAACCTGCAAATTCAGGATTATTTGGAGACTAACCAACTATTAGGACTGCGTCAATCTGGCTTTCGACCTCAGCATGGAACAGAAATCGCCCTTGTTGACCTCAAAAGTCAGATTGATGACATTAAAGACAAAGGCAAGGCTGCCATCCTCTTCATTCTAGACCTCTCAGCAGCCTTCGACCTGGTCGACCACAAAATACTCTGTAACCACCTCTCTTCCGCTGCCCATTTCTCCTCCTCGGCTGTCACGTGGATACAATCCTTCTTGGCCAACAGAACCATGAGGGTTTTTTCTTCCGCGGCAGCATCAGACCCTATCCCCATCACCTGTGGTGTCCCACAAGGTTCTTGTGTTTCCCCCACCTTATACAACATCTTTACAAAGCCTCTGTTTGACAAATTGGACCATCTGGGTGTCACCTACACCAACTACACGGATGACACCCAGATACTCCTCACCATCTCAGCCAACTACAATGCTGATGTCCCCAGGATCAACAAAATCTTCTCCATCATTCAGGCATGGATGGCCACACATGGCCTCTGCCTGAATGATGAGGAGACTGAACTTCTCCTTGTCGGATCACCTAATAACTTACAAAAACTGAGCCCTGACTATTCCAACATCATCATTGACGGTAACACTATCCCTGTCGCCAAAAATGTGAAAACCCTCGGCTTTTATCTTGACGCCAATACCAACCTCACCAAACAAGTAAACACCACCGCCTCAGCTACCACCTACACAGGGAAATTAATTAGAGCCTGCAGACCTTTTTTATCCACTAACAGCTGCCTCAGCTGGCTAGGGCTCTCATACAATCTAAGCTCGACTATTGCAACAGCCTCTACTTAGGTGCCAACCAATCCATGATCAACAAACTTCAGGTTCTCCAAAATAATGCGCTACGAGCAGCACTAAACATCCCTAGGCGTGAGCATATATCCGCCACCAGAATATCATGCAAATGGCTGTCCATCCAACAAAAAATGGACTTAAAAACTCTCTGCCTCACCTACAAAGCCCTCAACCACCTAGCCCCACCCTACCTCACCAACAAATTCACCTTGAAACCAGCCACTAGAATCACTAGATCCTCCAACACGTTATGCCTCACTGTGCCCAGATTCACCTCTAAAAGAGCTGGCGGTTCACGTTTCATGGTCCTCACCTCTCAACTCTGGAACACCCTGCCTTTGAACATTAAATCGACCAAATCCTTCCAATTATTCAGGAAACTTGTCATTGGTTGGCTACTGATTAAAAACCAACCTTAAGTTAGACCTAGCCTATGACAAATGGCTTATACTCTACATGCCTTTCTTATGCCTTATCTGTAAGCTTTAACTACCTCTGTCTGTATATACTGTACATAACTTTACAAATGTATTACTGCAAACTCTATATATATTGTGCCTTGTAACCTCTCCTAAGCGCCCTTTTACTCCCGGGTCTGGACTGCTATATAAATAAAATAAACAAACAAACAAAACAAGATGTCTTGTGCACACCTACTGTTCTAAGTCGGACTGATGTGGGAGTCTTGTAACCTGCTTTGGAATGTGGATACATCCTAACGTCTGAACCACCCTCACCAAATATATAGTGGAGGTGCCATGGTTTACCCTACCTATCGAGGCATGGCACGGAGAGGTCCTTGTTTCTCCCTTCTTGAAGAAGGTTGCTGTACTGGGGGACTTAAACAATATGTCCATAGACAACTGAAACAGCTGTAGACGATCTAAGTCTGTGAGATAAGCACTACACAGAATACCTTACCAAGTAGCAGACCTTAGGAACCAAAATAATTGTGTAATTAGGAAAAGGGTTATGTAACCTAAACTGGTAGCAAGAGAAACAACATATTAGTATGGATGTGATGTTGGAGTGAGTATGAATGAATGGTAGAAGATTTGAATGGTGAGTTGGGCTATCTGTATCCAGCCTTACAACATGTATAGGGATTTGGAATGAAATTCTTTGTGAAACAATTTTTGTTTGGAATTTGTTGTTGCTTTCAAATGTTTGTGTTTTAATTAAACTGAATTGATGAAGTATTGATTAGAATTGTTTGTCGGTATTTGTAAAAAGACAAACTGAATAGTGGATGTCATCCCTCTCTACCGCTGGTCCATTGCATACTGTATATTGATCTTGTTTTAGCCTGAAAGACCAGGTGTTTTGAATCAGGCATCCACTTGTGTATATTGCTCTTGGGTGCACGATAACCTTGGCAAAGGCTGTACGATAATTGTCTTGGCAGCTCAGGTCTGAATTTTCTGCCACTTCAGTGAGCCAGGTCGCCCTGCAGCTTTGAGGCTTTGCAATGTCTCCCATTTATTCAAACGTCCATCTTGTTTAACATGGCCACTCATTCTTGCTGCGTTTCTGCATTAAGGAAGCCTTATATGAATTATTTGAGTCTTGCGTTTCAGCTCATATGTGGAGTATATGTTTTGCTGGCCTATTGGATGCAAGCATATTCTCCATGTCTAAGTGCAATTTGACCTATTGTTCATGTAGCTTCATGGTGGATGTGTATCTGCTCCGTGTCTAATGCACCTACATGCGTCAGTTTCAGTAGTGACGTCATCTGCATCTTTGGATACAACATGGTCATGTCTTCCATAGTTTGATAATTTATCTCTTCTTCGATTGATCCAGGATAAGGTTGGTATGGCTGCCTCAGCGAGTAACGTCTCTTACATCTGCGATATGGCGGTGGAGAGGAGGCGGTTGATATAAGTGATATGCACCATCCATTCCTAGAGCATCGAGACATGGGAGGGGCCGAAATTATGAATAACACATTAATTTGCCTCTCAACAGCTGCTTCTCTCTGCAAGCCAGCTCGGCACGCTTTTACTGCTGTGGGCCTTTCTCTGAGTCCTCTTTCTAACGCGCCTTAAACTGAGTCAACCTTTCTGTACAGCGCAGCATATGTTTCCAGGACTTTCTGCCTTGACTTCGTTAGGTGACTCCACACCTTGGGAATTGTCAGGTTGGGTGCCTTTCTCTGTTTACTTAACACTGTTCATTGTTTCTGTCTCTGACAATGGCCAGTGTTCAATGTCTCTTGTTTCCGCACAGAAAATCACACGTTTCAGCTCTACGTAGGCCCTTCTGCAGCTCATAGGATTCTGATGTTCTCAGGATTCCACCTCCTCCAGCTGACTTTCTCACAATTGTTTCTTCTCCCTTTTGAGTCTCCCACTGCGTTACACAAATAATCACACGACAACAACGATCAAGGTTTGAGGGTGCATCATTGCACGGGCTATAAATAAAGCAGTTCACCACATTTCTGGTTTCCATTTTTAACCCCTTATCCTTAACAATGGCAGCAAGAATGCATTTGCTTCAACTAATTCTGCCTGCTATTCTGTGTAATCATAGGTTGTGCTTTTCCTGTTTAGTTCTCACGACCTTCTATTACTTTGTCCATAATCACAGATCAATTTCAGCTCAGAAATCTCAAGGATGCCTGCTTGCTCATTTAGCAACATTGCACCAAAGCATAGACATTTGCTACTATAACTATATAGATAGCCCCTCTCCTTTGCTAATTCCTCCACAGCTCATCCCCCATACCACTTCTACTAGCTCTTTCGCTCAAAATTTACTTTTACTTGATCTTGAAGTATCAGTGGTCACTGATTAATCATTTCTGTCCTGGAAATTATTAGCACCCTGCTGTCCCTGTTCACCAAAGCAGTTTCCACTCTCCAGTCCTCATTCTAGTTGTATTGCTGGAGCGCTCAACATGTTTCAGCTGCAAACCCCTCTGCCCTGAATTTTTTGCCCTTTATCTCCCCATCTGCCTTTCCCACCCCCGACTTGGTCTACACAAACTCGAGCCTAAATAGATCAACCACACACATGCCAACTTTCCAAACAATATTCAATTGCTCAAAGACCCACTCAATACGTTCTTTCTCCCTGCTTCTCTTTTCACTGATGTTGTGGTCTTACCTGAAGCATTGCGTGATTTTCTAACCACTTTCATCACAGTCTGCCATTATTAAATCTTGTGCCATTACCCTATCATAGTGTTAAATTGCGTTGCAAAGTCGGTTCCACAAAAACCCTCTTACACCAAAAAGCAAAGCAATACTGGCTTCCACAACATGTGGAGGCTGGGATGGATTTTGTATCTATTTGGAATGAAATATGGAACAGTATCCAGTCATTTCATTGGGAACAAAGTGTACATAACAGAGCGGACAGTAACACCGAAAAACACTGAAAAGATTAATTAAATAAATAAAGGTAGTGGGCCAAGGGGTTAAAATGGGTCGGGGCGGGGTTGGTGTGGCTTTAAAAGGGTGGAAAAAAGAGGGGTTACGGGGACCCCCGCCCAATAAAAAAACAAAAGAAAATGTAGTTGTTTTCGATGTTTTGTCTGCTCTGTTATGTGCCACTTTGTTTTTGTGGTCGGTAAGATCACATATAATCATATGGAACCTCACTATGGGCCGGATTCCAAATAATTTGCACTGGAGCATCTCAGATTGGCTCCTGCAATCTTATATACCTTGTTCACAAAGTCTAAAATGAGTGCAAAGATGGAGCTGCCTGGAGCATCTTTGGGATTTTCATGTGCAAACGCGATTCACAAAGGTTGGCTCAAGGGCATCTAACATTTGCTCCTGGCTGCTCCGTATTTGCTCTAGGTTTAGGCTTCGTGAATCAGGTGAAGGGTAGCGGGAGCCAGTCTGAGATGTTCAGGGCATCTCCCGATACGCTCCAGTGCAGATCCTTGTGAATCTGCCCCTACGCACAGAGGCGTTGCTAGGGGGTGGGGCAGAGGGGCTATGGCCCCGGGTCTTTTGGTTGTAGCCCTGGATAGAAGCTCAGGGGTTACAACCAAAAAGGCTAGCTAGCCCCCAGTCTCGACAGTCCCAAAATTAGCGTAGCCCAGGATCTTTTCCAGACCTAGCAACACCCCTGCCTATGCATGTTACTTTTGATTCCTGTGAAAGGTTTATTGTGTTGTAAACCTGTTACCAGCTCCTATTAATTAATTTCCTCTTTTAGGTAATAATCTACACACTGGGGGTCGTGGATGTAAATTTCACGCTGACTTCTTGCTCGTAGATTTAAATAATCTTTGCTTTATCTGTAAAGTTCAACAATTACAATTAATACATTCACGTCTTGCTAGGGTGCACTCAAAGCTACCCTTACCCCCATATTGGCAAAAGGCTTGTTTCTCATCATGCAACAGTCTCGCCCTATAATCAATCTCCTTTTAATCTCCTTCTTTCAAATTGAGCAAGTTTTTAACGCCCCTCCGCCCCTTCTTCATCCCTCCCTGACTTTATAGAGAAGCACTGGAAACATTGTTTTAAATTGCATTTATTAAATTTTTTGGTTCCTAGTTTCCAGCTACCCTACATGCTGCGACCTGGTTCCCTTAACTTTTGTTAAATTTAAATACCCATTGTGATTGTGAATACCCTTATTCTTATTGTCAGTTTAAAAAAAAATCCAATTGGTTTCTCTGACTGCGGTTCTTGGCTTGCAATGAAGGGTCACAATATTCGCTTATTTATCTGTTCTCTCAACGTGTCAGACCAGTGCTGCGACTGCTAATAGCACGTTTCAATGGTGTCACTGGAAGTTTACGCTGTCTCCTCCGTCTCAGAACCATTTTTGCCTCTCCCTCTCCCTAACTGACAAATTAAAGACTGGCCAGAAATGCATTCTTGCATTAGAACCCTCCTTACGGATCTGAAGGCCCAGGGGTGTTGCCAGGTCTGGAAAAGATCTGGGGCCATGCTAATGTCGTGATTGTCGGGATTCAGGGAGAGCTAGCCTTTTCGTTGTAGCCCCTGAGTTTCAATCCGGGGCTACAACCAAAAGACCCAGGGCTATAGCCCCTGCAGCCGTCCCCTAGCGAGGCCTCAGTGAAGACCACACTGTGGAAATAATTCCAGCTAAACATCTCTCTGAGTGTAAGACCTTCAGCTGTTGTGTCTGGATTTGATCTGACAGCAATTAATATAGCATCACTTTGAAAACCCAGACTACTCACCCCCTGCCACCACAGTGCCCAACTGCACATGCATTAAACTGGCCACATAGAAGCGCACAACTACTGTTCTGTGGTACAATGTTAGTGGAAAAAGGTAACCCGTTTTTTACTCACCTTTGGGTGGGGAAAAATAAACCCTAAAATAAAATCTCGGACAAGGATAGACTCTTTGAGATCGCTACGGTGGTGATCCGGCAGAGTATGAAAGATCAATAATAAATAAGCACACAGAGTAACACCCTTTGTTGAAGTTACTTCCTTCACAGCAGCTGGCTGTGCTGGCCATAACACGGATCCCCTCCGTCCACAATGAACGGGGCGCTGCTGATTATGATGGAGCACCCGCTTGGAGTGCAGTGAACAGCTGTTCTCTCCTGCAAGCTGAATGACTCCAGCGGTAACGCAGTGAGTTACACTAGGTTTCTCTGCAAATCACTGCCTTTATTCATAACTGGTGTTTCTCATGACCGTCGTCTTTCCATCTGACATTGTTATCATTGATCCTTTCACTGCGACAATGTCCATGGGATTGGGCTCATACGTCAATGACATTTTTCCTTGTGGGTGCCGATTTCTTATCAGCACTTCATCACCCAGGGTCAGCTGATGTTGACAGAGGCCCCTTCTCACTTTCTCTCCCTCCATCCAATGTCTTCGGTCCCACTCAACCTGGTCAGCATCAATTATCGCTGGTGCCCTAGGCACCGCTTCCGGCAGAAGCCTCTCAGGCATCTTTGAAACATGGTTTTGGCAGGGGCGACTCCGGTGGAGCCATAAGGGGTCGCTCAGTACTCCCGAAGGAACTGGTACAACTCTCTTCGTAGCCTCTGACCTTGCCCATGGGCAAACTAAAGACCTTATTTAGAGTCCTCATAAATCAGTCTGCTTCGCCATTAGCTCGTGGGCAGACTGGTGTGAGTTTCCGGTGATGTATTCCATACTCTTCCATTAACTGGGTGAAGCTACCAACCTGGAACGGTGGCCCATTGTCTGAGCACAGGAAGTGGGGTAAGCCATGCATCGCAAATATTTTCTCCAGGGCCACTGCTACATCATCAAATGATACGAAGTCTAAAAACTCCACTTCAGGGTACCTTGACCATTGGTCTACCACTAATATGAAGCGAACACCCCTTTCTGTGGATCCAAAATCTGCATGCACCGTCTCCTACGGCCGTGTGCCAAGAGGCATACTCTCGATTTGAGGATCTATTTGCACTGGCGAAGCCACCTGGCACCACACACACGATGACACAAACTCCTCCACTCACCTCTCCAGGTCTGGGGACCACACCTTCAGACGAGCCATCCCTTGGTGTCCTTGGTGCACCAGCTCAATCGCCTGGTGTATTTTGCTGGCTGGCACGACCATTCGGTCCCCATGTAGCAGTAGACCCGACTCCACGAACGTCAGATCCTCCCATACTTGCCAGAGTTGCTCTAAGGGCGTTCAAGCTTCTTGACTCCTTTTCCTTATGCCTTCCAGCACTGATTTCCACTCTCCTCATCGGAGCGCGTCTCTGAGGATCTGAAAACATTTGTCTCCTCAGATACTTTTTAAGCCTCTTGGATGGCATGGAGTTCAGGGTGGCAGACTCCACCAGAAGTTGGACGTATTTGTCGGCGTCCTCGACACTTCTCTCATCTTCTTTGGGCACCCCTGCCCGTGGGTGTCGTAACAGATAGTCAGACGTGTTGTTCATCCCTGTCTGGTAAACTAGCCACACTCCATACTCCAACAGGGCAGGCATCCATCTTTCAATCCGAGCTAGTGGCTTGGATGATGATCCCGCCATGATTGGCAGCAATGGCTTGTGGTCCGTCACTACCACCACTGGCCTGCCAAGCACGTACAGGAAGAAATGCCGGCACCCCCACAAGTCGCTCGGTTTCAGACATTGCCTGACTGGCGTATGCTATGGGCCGGTCTTCTCCTTGGTGATGTTTCTGCATCAGGACAGCTCCCAGTCCGAACGGGCAGGTGTCCATCACCATTTCCGACAGAAGGGAGGGGTCAAAGAATGCCATGGTGTCATCGGCTGTGAGTGCTCCTTTCACATACTCAAACGGCGCCTGTTCCAGGGGGCCCCTTTGCCAAGTGGAATCCTTTCGTGTGAGGCTCCTCAGCAGTTCTGATCTCGTGGCCAGGTTCCTAATGAACCAGCCACAGTATGTCACCATGCCCAGGAAGCTACAGACCTCTGTCACGTTTTCCGGGGGCTTTGCTCCATAATGTCTTTGACTTACCTGGGGTCTGGTGACACACCACCCTCCTTGAACACGAACCCAAACAATTCAATGCTTGTTTGCAGGAACTCACACTTCTCCTTGTGTAGCATCAGGCCCAATGCTTGAATGCGTTCGAGAGTCTTCACAAGGCGTGACATATGTTCCATTTTTGACTTGGAAAATACCAGGATATCATCACTGATATTCGGAACTCCATCTAAGTCTGCCAGGGCTTCACGTATCAGATTTTGAAACACTTCCGCTGCCGATGAAACCTCAAAGCTCAGGCACTTATATTGATACAGTCCATAGTGTGTGGTGAACATCCTAATGCATCTGAAGTCTGAAAGTAATACAACCTGGTGGTATCTCGCTCTTAGGTCGAGTCTGGAAAAGAACCTTGCTCCTCCATGATGATGTTGTCTATCGTCGGCCTGAGGTACCTTTCCCTTTCGATGGCCTTGTTTGGTAGTCTCATGTCTACGGCGATCCTGACCGAGTCAGGCTGCTTGGGTTTGCAGGCGACCACTATTGCAGATACCTAGGGTGTTGGACCGTCCATTTTTTCAATAATGTCCAACCTTACTAGGTTCTCGAGTTCCTTGTCTACCATGTCCCGTACATGGCACAGAACCCTTCGGTGTTTCAGGGCCACTGGCTGAATTGACTCATTGATGTGAGTCTCACTGGCTCATGGACCATCTGGCCAATGCCCTCAAACAGCCGCTCAAACCTCTGGAGAACGCCTTGCACATCCTCAACATAAACTCCATAGGTGAAACTGAAGATTCCTAAGGCCTCTGCAGCCGCACAGCTCAACAGGGTGTTATGGCTCACATCTGTGACATAGAATGGGCTTTGATGGAGCTGCTGCCATGCTCTACTTTCACTACGAAGGCTCCCACCACCGGAATAGGTTGTTCTCCCCTGAACTTGAAAATGCATGCTATGGGTTGATGCAAACATGGGGCGTAGCCATTGCCTCGTAGTGCACCCTGGCCATCACATTGACAGAGGCACCAATGTCCACCAGCACCGGCACCAGTGAACCGTCCACTTGCACTGACACTTTGGCTGTCTACGGGCCTTCGACTTTAGTACATTCACACTTAAAAGAAAAAAGATGTTCTCATCATCCTCATCCTCTTCAGGCTCATGAGGGATTATCTCCTCTTGGTCCACGAGGGCAACATTGGACCGGTGCTGTTGTCTTAAGAAACCTGCCCGAACGGATCCCCTCTGTACCACCACCGGCAGTGGTACTCGGTACATGTGTGCATAATGGTCCATTGTGCCACACCTTCCGCACGCTTTTCCTTGTGCGGGGCACTCTGCAGGGTGTGGCGATCATAGCCCCACTTCAGGTATGACTCAGGAGCTCTGCTGTCTCTGTCCCTTGGCAGACCTGCTGGCCGACGTGCCCCTCTCACCCCTTGACCATGCCTGACAGCACATACCTCTTCAGCCTTGCCAGGACGAAGAGCAGCGTCCATCTTGGATGCCTTCGTTTTTGCCACTTCGTGTGATCGCCCCAGCTCCAGGTTTCGGAGGAGCGTTAGGCCTGGCTCCCTCAATACTTGATGTCAGAGTTTTCCGGATGTGCATTGCTGCATAAGCTGGTTTCGTATCATTGCCTGTTCTTTGTCCTAGGCACAGGATATTGCCATGCATCTAAGGCAACCATGAAATGTATCCAGGGACTCATCCGCCTTCTGTTTTGTGCTGCACATGATAAATCGTTCATAGTATACATTTGTAAGGGGCATGAAGTATTCCCACAGTGCATTTTTCACCTCAGCGTAGGATCCATCAGCCAGTTGAAGAGATTGGTATAGTTGATGGACTGCTGGTCCAGCAGAGTAACGCAGCGTGGCTACCTTGGTCTCCTCATCCGTCTCTCCCGTGGCCTTGAAGTATATGTCCATGCGGTCGATCCATTCCTTCCACCTCGGGCCCAAACTCAATGGGGCTCCTGACACATCAAATTCTAGCATAGGCGCTAATGCCTCCTGCTGGCGTGGGTCTCGAGCACCTCCCAGTGCAAAAGGCACTGCTGCCACAGGTGCCCCTCCTGCCTGCTGGTCATTCGACATGCTGGTGAGCACACAAGCACCCCCTTACTGTCAAGGGCTGCAACTCACCTGAAACATTGATTGTGCTAACAGGCGTGTGAGCACCTCTTCCACGAACACACAGCGTCCGCTTCGTCACACTCAGGATGGGTGTGTAGGTTGAAACACAGGGACACCACTATCAATCTTCATCTGGCAGCTGTCTCCCTTCCTCTTTGATACTGTGTCCCTCCCCTTCTCTTATCTCTCCTAATTATTTTTCCAGTTCCCCCTCACCACTTGCTTCCATGAGGGTCTGGGTTTCTTCTTCCTTGATGCTTCCCCGCCGCAGCGGGGATTCCAAAAATTTTGCGTGGGAGGCGCATGAGCACTCCAACAGGAGCCGCAACCTCCTTCACCACATTGCACAAAATGGCGGCCGATCACGTCACAGGCGTTGACCCTGCGGTGTGAGAAAAGCCATAACACAAATGTTTCACTTTGAACTCACCACCGCTTTGATCCCACGGGTCCATGTAACAGGATGGGACGTCCTCGTCGCCGATGTTGTATAGTGGCCTGAGGCTCCCTAAGGCCTTGCGCTGTGCCGCAAGCCCCTCCAGGCAACAGAGCACACACAACACGTAGTTGCTTGTCTGTGCTTCACGGGCGCTCTGCCCCGCTTATTATCCACATGTGACACAGACACCACAGCGGTGATGGTCCCTGCCATTCGCCCTCCTTCTGTAGAAACACTACAGAGCAGGCAGAGTTCCCCTCTTCCATGTGGTGCCCTGGAGGCTGTGGAATATCAAAATATGGTGCCACTGGCATCGAAAGAGCTGCATACGCAGATATGTGTGTTCGCTCAACAATTTTGGCCACCACGCCTTTATGATAAACCCATTCCAAGATAGCAGATCACCTTCTGCACCTGTGCCCTTTCTTGGCAGCACTGCGGCAGATGTCTGAGAGAGCAGCCTCTTTGCATTGCAAAGCTTCCAGTTTGCTCACTGATCCGACAGGTTTTGTTGCTCGCGGATCCCATGTCTTCTTCTCCTTCTGGATTCTGCTCTTGCCGCTCTTCCTTTATTCAGTCCTGACTCCTGTTTGGTGTCTAGTTGCCTCCTGGTTCTTCTTCTAGTGCCATCTGCCTGGTCTGACCTCTTCTCTGGCTTCTTTGTCTCTGCCCTTTGCTCACAATTCATTCTATCTCTTCCCCTCCTGAACCACCATTTCATAAGCAGGGCAGTTACATAATCCCCAAACAAACCAATGGATAGTAATTACACAGAGAGTGAGGCAAGTGGGGAAATGGGCTGTTGGCTTTATTATGCACAACAAATGAAATAGCATTACTCAGGATGTGCTTTTGGGCATCATTGGGCAGGTGAGAAGCGGTGCCCATATTGCCAATGTCCAGGAATGGGCCTCCTCAAACCTGTCCCTTGCCGCCACACCTGAGGGGGTTCTACGGCCGCTCAGATTCCCCCCAAAAGTACTGTCAGATGCAACCCTTTTCTGCTAGGGCACCAAAAATGTCCCTTGTGAACAATTTCATACCTTCTATTGATAAGTGAACACTATCCTGGTGAAGCAAATCTGGAATTGTTTAATGATATCCCTCCATGCCTGATAAAGGTCAGTCTGGTATTCCTACAAACATTCACAAGGGCTTTATTCAATTTTCTCCTAGAGATTTCTACTGCTTTATTAGAGTTGGTTTCCTTCTATTAACACTTAGACAATATTTATGATAATAGAATTTCAATGCCTCTCCAACATTGTGCCATACTATTGAGTGATGTATACATCATGTCTAGGGAGGATAGCTCAGGGGCAATGTGTTTGCCTTGGAAGCAAGACAACATGGAGCAACACAAGTTCGATCCCCGGGTCTGTGCTTGGAAACCTCTGAGTATTAAGCGCATTATAAATAACCAATTATATATATTATTATATCTCTATTAATAACTGCTTTCTCCCTAGAAGTGTCAGGTCATTAGCCCTTAGGTGTATTATTAGGAATTCAGGAGGGTCCCTGAAACCAACTAAGTCTGCCAATCTGTCATGATGCCTTCCCACAACATGCCGGGTGTCCCCCATCAACGTTGACAGCTTTTTGGAACTGCATGCCTTTGCGGGTGTCTTCAAGCCATCTGCCTGCTCTGGACATGAACGAGTGACCCACGATCCATGCAGACTTGAAGGGGCCATTGCTGTAGTGCTTAGCCATTTTATTGGCCAACGCGTTCGCCATTCCCTGCAGCATCCGTGCATTGGGTGCATTTACCTGCAGTACTGTCATAGTTTTTGGTCTGCGTGCCGCTCAGTGTGCTGAAAATCATTTTCTCTCTGACAACAACCTCTGTGCTTCTTCTGGCACCACCGTCACCTCTTGCTCGGCCTGCGGTTTCTGTGCACTGAATGTTGTTAACGGCAAACGAGATAATGCATCAACAGCACCATTCATTTTTTCCTGGCTATGTGCCTAGATTTTGTCACAATGTTGTGTGTTCAATGGCATTTTTGTTATTGCTCCCAATATCTCCAGTAGCAACTGACATGATGTGGATCCTTTATTGATTACCCGGACCACTGCCATATTACCTGACCAGATGATCAATTCCGTATCTTTCAATAGAGTGTCCCATAAGTGAATGGCAAGCCATATGGGGAATATTTCCAGCAACGTGATGTTGTTGGTCCACCCTTTTCCGTGCCACGGCATGAGCCATGGCCCTGCACACCACTTGCTGCCCAAGATAGCCCCAAAACCTTTGCTCTCTGCTGCGTCTGTGAATAATGTTCATCTGTTCTCCTCACTCATTGGTGTCTGGCAAGTAAGTGACTGTGCCATTAGAATCCCTCCCAACTTCTTCTCATACTTCGAGGCCCTTTTTTACATTCCTTCCTAAACTTATGGGGGTGTGATTCTTTGGTGCCCCTTTCATTTTTAGCTCTGAGCTTTTTTGAAAAGCACATCCTTGTGGCATTCCCCTGGTTGCAAAATTAAGTTTACCCGCTAGTGACTGGATTTCCCTCACTGTTGCTTTTTCTCTCCTTTTTAGTGGACTTATTGTGGCTAGTAAATCCTTTCCCTTGATCTGAAGTGTGCGACGTTCGCCTTTTACGGAGTCAATCTCTATTCCTAGGAATGAAATGGCCAGCGCTGGACCCACTGTCTTGGGTATGCCCCGGTAAGTTGTGGTTTCCTTGAAGCGCTCAGTGCCCTCCCACATAAGTCAGAGCCCTCTGGTCATGTGAATAAAAAGTCGTCCAGATAGTGAACAACTGGCGCTTCTTGCGTCATTATCTGAAAAACCCACTTCAAAAATGAGCTTACTTCTTCAGAATAGAATAGGTACACATTATGGCGAGGCATTTGTCAAAATAAAATGTCTGTCAAAATGAAACCAGAGCCAGGGATAAGAGTTCCTGTGCACTGGAAGTAGCCTGAAAGCTGATTGTATGCCAGCGTTTGCCATCCATGCATTGTTGCCAGCCCTCTTCACTAAATCTACAGTTTCCTGAAAGCTGGTGTAGAATACCATTGTTGACAGATTTGCCCGGGGGATAGGCAGGGACGTCATTTCACCAAAATGCCAGGGGTAGCAGAAGTGACATCACACGACCCTTGACCTCTGATGACATCACAGGAAGTGATGTAATTTGACCCCACCCCGAAGTGATATGTGGGAAGCGTATCGTTAGGCTCAGTGTATAAAGACCCATATTACCAAATTACTGTGAATGCATGGCCCAATGATAATGATGTGTTATTATATAGCACTTACGCTTTTAAGAGGCCTGAACAAGAAAGCCAGCCACTCCAGAAGTAAAGAGCCACATGGTGCTGGCCACAGCTCAGGAGCTTACATAAAAATAAGATTTTTTTTTTTTTTTTTTAGAGGTAGCAAGGGAGACCCAGGGGTAGCAAGGGAGACCTCAGAGGTCGCATTTGCGACCTCTGGCGACCCCTAAATGACGTCCCTGGGGATAGGACAGGTGATGTATAAGTCTGAATTCCCCTTCCTCTTTTTTGGGAACCAAGCCCAGCGGGGAACATATGAAATACACTAATGGGGCTGTGTCAAATGGGACCTCTGCCCTTCCCAGATCCATCACTTTCATCATTTTCGTCCTCACTTTGTCAGGTCTTGCTGTAGCTCACTTAAGGTTCTCTGGAATGGACTGTGAACTGGGGCCCTGGAAGGGGATGATAAACCCTTGCATGAAACCCTCTTCAATGAATTCTCCTGTTGCCTTGTCGGGAAAAAACTGTAACCATTCTGCCAGCGCTTGCACCTTTATCAGCGATTTTCCTAAGGGAAATACTTCAAGCGTTTTTTAACTTCTATAAGCTTGGAGACCCACGCGATGTAATGTTCTGAAAGCACGTGTTCCTACTGTGTTCTCCTCCACACTGACTACACTGGTGTCTGTACCCACACTCCTTTCCTCATTTACAAACTCTTTCTGGAATTTCCAGCATAATGCTGCGCTTCCAGGAGATACCCCTCCCTTTGATGTGGGTGCAAAATGTGCACTATTACGTCGGGAAATGCCTCTGCCCCGAACGAGGTTCCTCCGAAAGCCAGCAGGGACCTGCTCTGCTGTCGGCTGCCTTCGTAAGGCTTCTGAGAGTTGTAGGTATGTAAGTTCCACCACCTGTTGCCTGTGTACTGTGAGGATGTTGGCGCCGCTTTAGCTTTAAGGACATGAAGCAAGTATAAATTGGACTTCTCCCACCCCAGATCGGGGTATTTCTGCATAGAGTTTCTAAGTTTCCTGTCATAATTAAGACAGCCATCGCCCACGAATGCTTGGTGTTTCTGGACGATTCTGTGGTGATTTGCTACTAATGCTGTGCCCTTCTCTGGGAAGTTCTCCAAAATGATGTCTGCCAGGATACTGAACGTTGCCTGCCAAATTTGCAAATTCTGTTCTACTGAATGTTTCTTGGGCAGATTCTTTTCCTCCTCTTTTTTCGTCCTTCTTATAGATGTCGAGACCCATCTGCTCATATTCATGGAGTTAGAAGATGGCAATATATTTCTTTAGCCACATTTTCCTTTTTACCTTTTTTTCTATGTGCCATGCTAATGTTTTCTTTACCCCTCTGTGTGCGCCTTTGCCAACTGTGTACCTCCCAAACTTTGTTTTCAATTTTCCCTTACTCTTATTAACACCTCCTTTTTTGCTGCTACTTATGTTCCCTTTGTGCCTAATCCATCTTTAAGGCTTAAGGGTTCCTGTTCTCCATTGTCGCTGGTGTCTGACCCATTCTTCATGTCACTTTCTTCACTGTCAGAAACTCCCAAGTATTTCTTCGTCTTCCCTTTTCCCTCATACCTGCCTTTCCTAGTACTCGCTTTTTCCCCAGCCCTCTTCTGTGCGAGCGCAGTAGCTCTTCTAATGATTTCCCCATTTCCTCTTGAACAGTACCTGATTTTGCTTTTCTTTTGTTTCCTCTTCCAGCTCTGGTTGCCTGTGTGCTGCTCTCTTCTGAGCGGCACTTCTTTTTTGACTGCTGCGTTTCCCCTTCTTCTGACACACCTGATTACTCTTCTTCCTCCGTTCCAGACAAATGTATGGGTTGGCTTGCTTCTCCACCAACCATCTTGAGAGCCAGGCTTTTCCTGACTACGTCCATGGTGTAGTCTTGCTCTGCCTCCTTAGCCCATTCAAGAAGCAGGCGCTCCTTCATTGCCAGTTAGCCATCTCGCCTGCTCCTGATGCTGAAATGGCTGTTGTAAAAAATCCTTTTAGTCTTGTGCCAGGCTGGTTTTCTGCGGTGGCCCTTTTGCTCCTACTTCAGAGATGCACTGCTCCCTGCGGCATGCAGAGGCTGTATATGTGAGCCTGCTCTCCGGTGCGCAGCGCTTTAGCTCCAATTCGTAGGAGCTCTGCTCCCTGTTAATGGCAGGCCCTGTGTCCGTAATTCTGCTCTGAACGAGCCTGGTGCCTTTAAATGAATAGACTTTGTTGGCAGAGGACCCGTGTTGCGCAGGGAACTCTCAGTTGACGCATAACCCAGCCCGGTATTAGGTCAATAGACCTTTTTCTTTAAAAACGAAAAAAAAAAAATATTTAGAAAGGCCGCTCTGTGACCGCACAGAGCGGTCTTTCTAAATCGAACTGTCAGCCCCTACGAGTGCGCAGAGGCTGACATGCACGGCAGGAACCAGAAGCAGCCACGAGGGAGATCAGGTAAGTTTCTGGGTCTGTGTGTTTGCGTATGCGTGGGGTGTGAGTGTGTGTGTTTGTGTGGGTTTTGGGGGGCTTGAAAGGGGATGGAGACGGCGGCGGATGAGGGAGGGGGTGTGGCGCTCATGGGCGTAGGACATGGGGGAGGCAGGGGGGACAAATCCCTCCCACAATTTTAAGTGGGGGGGATATAATGTAATTTATCCCCCCCAGAATTTGTGTCACTTCAGCGTGTAAAATACGTCTGCAGCCTGCACTGCAGGCTTCAGATGTCATGCGCAGGGACGTCATTTAGGGGTCACCAGAGGTCGCAACTGCGACCTCTGAGGTCTCCCTTGCTACCCTTGTGATCTCCCTTGCTACCCCTAAAATAAATGGGGGAAAATGTGTACTTTTTTTTTTTTTGTAATGCAAGCTCCTGGGCTGTGGCCAGCACCATGTGGCTCTTTACTTCTGGAGTGGCTGGCTTCCTTGTTCAGGCTTCTAAAAAAAAAGAAGAAAAAAAAGAACAGGGGTGCCACAAGTCTAACACTTTCAGCACTGACCCTAAATAAGAAAGAATAGGAAAACCAAATAATGTGTCTTTCTGGAATTCTATACAATAATTGCTAGACTCATTAAAGGTTCATTTCAGGCACACTTCAGGGGGTGAGTTAATGATTTGGTCTGTTCTTAAACACCTCAACTTAGTCTTTCATCCTTCTGAGGTCGATAAATGAGTACAAAGACAGGTTAAGTGATATTGGGTGTATATTTATTCTATATAAAGGTCAAAAGCGTAAGTGCTATATAATAACACATCATTATCATTTGACGTCTGCTTGCATTCACAGTAATTTGGTAATATGGGTCTATGCACACTGATCCTAACGATACATACGGCGATCCATTCTTGTATGAAATGTACATCACATTATAGTGATATCGTAAACATATTTTTCGTAGTGTACTTAGGAACAATGCTTAGTGATGCCACTTCCTGTTTTGTCAAGGGGTGAAAGGTTAATTTCCATCGCTTCCCGTGATATCACTTCAGGGTGGGGTAAAATGGCATCACCTCCTGTGATGTCATCAGAGGTCAAGGGTCGTTTGATGTCACTTCCACTACCCCTGGCATTTTGGTGAAATGACATCCCAGGTCATACGTGCAAAAGTACAAGTTAACATCAGACTGTCTGCAGCAGCGGGCTAAAACAAGAACTTCTGCTGCTTGCTCATGCGTGCCCTGCGCCTGTGCATTTGGAACGTGCCCGTGCCCCTGCGCAGTGCACTGCTGCCCAGCCTCAGCTTCCAGAATGAAGGAGAAGCCAGGCAGTGATGCGTGCTCCTGCTGAGAGTAACTGACTGACAGCGTGTGTTAATATCGAGGGAGACAAAGTGAGACTCTGAATGCGACTCGACCTCCTGAGACCTCAGCTACCGTACTTAAGGTAAGTCAAATGTCCCGCCTCTCCCAGGTGCAGTGCAGGCTGGCATAGGGAGGATTTAATAGGGGGAATGTGCCAACGTCATATTTATACAGTTTCTAAACATGTGCAGCACGTTGCAAACTGATCAGGGAATCCTGGCCTCTTAATGTTTCATCATGAATTGAGAAACCTGAGAGTCGAACCCTCTTTTTATTTCATGATAACAGGAAAAGACAGGCTTCGCCCCATGCCATGTGAAGGTTTCAAATTGCATGCATGTGACCCAACAGCACACAAGTGCTAAATTGCTCTGTTCTTTGTATGCAATGTGCACTTTTAAACGATGAGCAAAATACATACGTCCCTGATGTGTTGCATGCACTGTTCACGTTTCGCATAGCCCCATTACAGAACATAGATGATAAATCAACACCCAAGACCCCTGTGTTGCGCAACGTGCTCATGAGTGCATCGCAAACCTACGCGACTTCAGAAAAAAGCCCCCTGCTCAGAGGGATTCAATATTTACCGATTTTTACCCGCTGGGGGAACTCTTTGTAGGTCGCTGCAGGCAAACTGGTTAGTGGTGACATACCTAGAGCACATACACCGGAGCGCTATTCTGGGAAGGTCTCCATTGATTGGAAAATTAAGCTATTTGTTTATGTTGAAGCTCATAATGGGGTGCATTGTGCAGTGTGGTCTTCCCGATAATGAGGAAATTCATGAGGACCACAAAAGTTGGTGTGAAATGCAAGTTGCCTCAGCCTGCACCCGGAGCAAAGGGATGTGCTCACATGTCTGTGGATTCATTTGAAGAAGTTGAACCCAACTACAGTACTGTGGTGTCTGTGGCTGAGGGGGAGGTGTGCGTCGCAGGGAGCGGTTGGCCCGGGTCCATGGGGGAGCTTGTTTAGGCTCTGCAGAGCTCGATTTCGGATTTAGGAACCATAAGTGTAGTGTGAGGTCAGAGCACCACCACCACCACGCCACCTGCGCCTTGTGGGAATTAAAAAGCCATGATAGGAAGATGACCGTTTGGAAATCGTGTCGGCCACAAAGAATAGTCTGTATTACATGAATGCAGAAATGAGAAATTACTGCACTGCAGGCTAATGTGTAAATACTACAAAGACCTGACCCCACTGCTCAACACCCCGAAAATAAGTGCAGGCCAGTCACTTACATCGTGCTATTTACCTGGTGACAGTGACCCGAGACAGCACTGTATGGCCTTGTTAGCGGGCCTCTTTCCCCCATGGACCTGCGTGCCAGTGCACATTCCTGTCCATGCTCTGTTGCAGTTTCCTTTCCCTTGTGTTGTGTGTTTGCCTCCCAGAGCTCCCAGGGGTCCATATGGTATATACAATATTAATGCTGTTGCTGTGAGAAGAAGCATGTTGCCATCTTCCCTTCCGTTCCCTTAGCACCTCCAGAACAGTGCACTAGTTTATGGAAGTTCAAGTGGTTTATAAACCCCATTACCCACTTGCTCCCCTCAGTCCCCTGCTGGGTCCATACCTGGACTTCATCACAACAGAGCGATGAGTGTATGTATACTGACACTGCATACAGTGCAGGTGAGGCAAACATGTGGTCTCAGACCAGTGCAGTGCAGGCCACTATGGGGGGGGGCAGCATCCGGCAAGCAGCAAGCAGCATTATAGTGTAAATAATAAATACAAGCATGTGTGCACAGCACTGGCTGGGCCTTGCCTCGATAGTGGCCTGGAGAAGACCCCAAAATGAGCTACGACAATGGAGCATGACTAATAGTTGTAGAAAAGCGCTCAAGGATATCGAAGGTGCTCTGAAGACTGAGGAGAAAGTGCTGAGTAAGTGCACAGATGAGAGTTGTGGGGTTCTGGCCATGGGGGAATGGGAAGTGAGGGACTCTGGTGCAGTAGAGTGGGGAATGCAAAGTGAAAAAGGGTTGATAGGGTGCAGAGGTCAGAAAAAGAGAGGAGCAAGGGAGGGGAGAGATGGGAACAAGAACAGAGTGCAGAGGAAAGATGGGGATGGTTTGCAGCACGGGGTGACCAGTGTGTGCAGGTAAGCGAGGGGTTTAGGAAAGACCAGAACACAGGGAGAGTGGTGTAGGGCATAGGATGTGCTTCGGGTTTAGATAAAGCCATTGATTTAGGGATGTTTGCACGGCACAGCACTGGCTTCTCATTTCATCTATAAAACTCCGGACATCCTGTCCTCTCTCTCCTCCTCTCCCCTTCCTCCCTCTACTCCCTGCTCTTCCTCTGAACCTTCTTCGGTCACCTCTCCCCCTCCTTCTCTGCCTTTCCCCTGTTCTCCCCAGACGAGGTTTCTAGACAAGTGTGATCTATGAAGGTCTCATCAAAACAGGTTCATCCCTGTTCCTCCAAAGCCATCAAGGACCACATTGACTCCCTGGCTCCTGCCCTGGCCGACTTCTGCAACCACTCCTTCACCACTGGAGTCTTCCCTTCAACCCTGAAGCACTCCCTTGTGCACCCTCTCCTTAAAAAACTCTCCGCCGACCCGTCTTGCCTGGCTAACTATAGCCCAATCTCCATCACTCCTTTCCTGGGCAAACTCTTGGAAAAGCTGGCCATCTCCCAGCTCAATCTTCACACTGAATGTTTTGGTTGTATCCATGATCATCAGTCTGTCTTCAGAGCTTCCAGAAGCATGGAAACTGCTCTCCTGAACATCCGTGAAGACCTGCTCTCCAACCTTGATTCCAACACTCCCTGTGTCCTCATCTTACTTGATCTCCTTTCTGCCTTTGACACAGTCAACCATGCCATCCTGCTCAACCGTCTTCGTGATAACCTGGGGATCACTGGTCAGGCCCTGGTGTGGCTGACTTCTTTCCTCTCTGATCGACCCTCCCAGGTTCAACTTGGGTCCCTCCTCTCCTCTATCTCTATCTCTACATGTGGTGTTGCCCAGGGGTCTAACCTCTCTCCCTGGCTGTTCAACCAATACCTGGCACTTCTTGCCCACCGCTCTGCCCGAACTTCAAGTGCTATGCGGATGACACTCAGCTCACTTTCAGGCTACCCTCAGCCACCTCTTCTCCGTCTCTCATCTCTGACTGTCTGCCCGCCATACAGGAGTGGTGTGCCGCCAATGATCTCTGATTTAATGCCAGTAAGACCGAGATTTGCCTCATCAGCACACCTGGTACCTCCTTTACTGTCACTCTCTGGCCGGCCACTCTTGGCCCTCTTCTTGCTCCCACCTGTGAGGCCAAAAACCTCGGTGTCATCTTCGACTCCACACTCTCCTTCTCTCCTCACATCTCTGATGTCTCTAAGAGGTCTCACTACCAGCTGCACCTCCTCAGAGGTATTCTTCCATTTCTCTCCTTCCCCCAGAAGCTCACTGTCGCCACAGCTCTGGTTCTCTCTAGGCTGGACTGTTGCAACAGCCTCTTTCTAAATCTGCCTGCTACACTCCGCCCTCTGCAACTCATCCAGAACAGGACTGCGAGACTTGTCCTTGGCCTCAAGCCCAGGGATCGTATCTCTCCAGGACTGAAATCTCTGCATTGGCTCCCAGTGGCTGTGAGGATTAAGTTCAAAATCCTCTGCTTTGTCCATAAGGCCTTCTGGGGCCTGGGGCCTCAATACCTTCAACTCTCTCTTCCTAAATATCTTCCTTCTTAAGCTCTTCGCTCATCCGCCTCCAACTCCCTCAGGATCAGACGCTCCCCCAAGCAACGAGTTGGTGGTAGATCTCTTTCTTCGGCTGGGGCCTCCCTCTCGAACAGCCTCGCTGCCTCCCTGAAACTTGAGGAGAATCATCTCCGGTTCCGGAAGCACCTCAAAACTTTTCTCTTTGCTTCTGCTTTTTCTCCTCCTCTGCCCTGCTGACTTACTGGCTGATACTGAAACTGCACTAGTTACCTGGCCACCCTCTGATCTCAGACCCAGGCCCCCTCCCTCGCCAGTCGCACTCCTGCACTGCCTTCATGGCAACCCCTGCACTTGGGGACTGTTTTCTGTATCCCTACATTCCCACTACCAGCCCTTGACACCTGTTGTCTGCACGTACCCTTGCATTTGTCACCTGCTGGCCTTACTTTTACTTTATTTATCTTATTATCCCATGTACTGCACTGTCCCCTCCCCCAACCCCTCCGCACTTTACTCCTTCCCCTTTCCAGGCACTTGCGCAATCTGAATGACATCTGGCCTAGTAGGATTGTTGTTTGTCTTCCCTCTGTTCCCCCTCCCTAGCCTCGTCGCGCCTTGAAACACTTGTGTATAGGCGTGTTATAAATACCATATTATATCATATCATACTACCAAGCCCTGTGTAGTTAATAACTTAATTGGGGCTGGGAACATACTACTGGTGTAACACAAATGTGTTATCCAGGGATGCCTTCAGCCACTCTATTAGCACTTTGCATTTCCTTCACTGAAGTCCTGCTAAAAAACAGCAATGGCAAGTGTTTGCTTGTGCATACATATTGGGCATTTGCCAGGCACTGCCATTAAATGTCCAGGTACTTGCACCATTTTGCAGCTGCTACCATCCGAGGGTACCTAATACCACTATGGTGGTGCCTGGCAAGTGCCTTTTCCATGCCTACATTAAAACCCAAACGGTTTGCGCTGCCAACGCTTGTTTTAAAATAGGGATGCAACTGAACTTCTGGTACCCACCACAAGCTGAATAATGAATTTTAGACAAGTTTTAATAGATACCACCATAAGCCATCTGGGTGACCCAGAAAAAAATAAAGCAGGGCCTCGAGATTCACAACAGCACTTGTTCCGCTATCCATGTAAATCCAGTGAATACCCTGGTGCCGAGGTATGATTGCAGCTCATACATTGCTGTAAAGGGGCACTCTCATGTTCCATCATTGATGGTTCAAGTGGAATAGGATAGGATGGGTTGGCATAACTCCATAAAGCATCTGCACTTAAAGCGCAGGTGAGAGTATTATAAAAGATCATCGCTGGGAGACCTGGAGAAACACAAGAAGTGAAACGGATCATCACACCAACTGAGGTGGAAGAGAAAAATAAGGCCTGTGGGGGGAATATTATTAAGACCAAAGTATTTTCATACATTTGGGTAAGCTCCTGTACAATCTACTGCATATGTCAGTGACGGGGGAAAGATGTAAAGGAGCATCTGTGAGCAGGCAATTCCTGCCTCTCCCCGCCCAAGTCCCCAAGGTGTCCCCTGTCACCCCCAGATTTTATGGGTCTCTTACGCCCCTGGTGGTGCTGCCCGATGACAGGGCGTGCACGCGGCGGCATGACGTTGCACGCCGCCGCGTGCAACATAAATAAACGGGGCGTTCCAGGCTGCATGAGAGCGACCGGGAAGCCCGAACTGAGAGGACGTGTCGGAGTGAGTCCTTCGGGGGCTGGGGCTTACAGAAGACGCCGGGGGTCGCAACAAACCCCCAACAGTGGCGACGAGTGGGAGAAACAATGCCTGGGCCCGGCGGTGACTTGACCGGCAATTTTTTTCTTTTTGCAGCAAGGTTGTCTTGAGACTTCGCTCCGGCCGCAGGCCGTGCGTTACCCATGCGGCTGGCGGCCATTTTGCGGATCAGGCCGTGAAACTTCTCTGAGCTCCGGTTTGAGCTGAGAAGTGCATCCAGGCCTAATTTTTGGCAATCCTGTCAGCAGGCAGTGATACCTGCATGTGATTATGCCCAGTTGGCGATTTCTCATTTTCCTGGATCTCCTATGTCGAGTGCAAGCAAGGAGGAGGACTACAATGGCTGGGCCTGCATAGCCCACATTTCTTTCTTGTCCTAATTATTGGAACAGTTGGAAACTGAGACTTATCTTCATCTTCTTCATCATCAGACTGGTGGCCCCACTCATCTTCATCCTCTTCAACATCACAGAGGTGTGTTGCGGCAGCTGTTTCTCCAATGGTGCATGCTGGAGTTATTTGGACTTGGTGTTTGAGTTGCGGCCCCTGTCTTCCACGCTGGGGGTGCCTGTGCGCTCGAACTGATGAGTGATACTGAGGACCAGGACGGAGCAGCGGTGCAGCAGCCTCCACATGTGCCAGCAGCACTTCAAGGTTTGCTGCCTCCAGTGCAGCCGGCACAGCAGCCTCCAGGTGGTCAGGCAGGTCTTCAGGGTCCTCTACCTCCAGCACAGCCCGTGGCAGCACCTGTTGTTCAGCAGATTCCCCCCGCCATGGCTCAGGTACGTGCACAGGCGGCTCTGCAGCCCATCCCGGAGTTTGATGTATCGGGCCCGCCTTCCAGTTTGGGGCCCAGATGGAGGAGGTGGGTGGACCGCCTGGACATGTACTTTCGGGCTGCCCAGGTGGTGGATGATGACACCCGGCTGGCAACCATGCTGTACTCAGCAGGTCCCTCTGTCTAAGAGACTTTTAAATCGCTTATGCCAGGGGATGGATCCTATGATCAGGCGAAGGCCTCTCTGCAGGCTTACTTTCTGCCTCTCGCCAATGCGGATTATGAACGTTTTGTCATGATCTCTGCCAAACAGAAAGACGATGAGACTCTGGACACTTTCTATGGGTGCCTAAGGCGTCTCTCGCTGGCCTGTGCTTGGGGTGATGCTGAGGACATGATCAGGACGATGCTTATCCAGGCGTGTTCATCAGGCAAGTTAAGGCGCCAGGTGTTAAGGGAGCCTGGAATCACGCTTCAGCGCATCCTTGAACTGGAGAGGTTCCATGAGGTGTCGGAGGCGAGGGCAGCTAGAATGGAGGCCGGGTCGCGCCCCATCAAGACCTAAGAGGTATGTGCGATGTGGCGAGGTGGCAGGGGTACCCGAAGACCTGGCAGCGGTCCCCGGGATCGAGCCGGGAGGGCAGGAGAAATCTGCCAAAAATATGGGTATGACCTGCCCCACCCAGCGGAATGCCCTGCGGCTGGAAAGACCTGTGGACGGTGTGGGCCACCGGATCATTTCTTAAGGGTATGCAAAGCAGCAATGCCGGTGTTGGTACCGAGGGGCCCAGGGCGGTCCAGTCTCAATCACCAGGGTCGACCATCCAACGTCGCTCAGGTGGATCAGACTGGGGAGGATGCCCAGGTGGAGGAAGAAGAAGAAGAGGAGGAAGAGAACATCTTCTTTGTCTCGAGTGTGGAGATCCTGAAAAGTAAGAACAGGAGACAGCCAAGGTGAGTGGTCGAGGTGAACCAATCTCCAGTCCCGGTCCTCGTGGACACTGGGGCGTCGGTGAATGTAATGGCCCGTGGACACTATGATGCCATGGACCAGCTGGCTGCTCCCAAGGCCCGCATCTTCGCCTTTGGTGGTGTTGACCCTATCCCTCTGGACCGTGTGTTCGTGGCAAAAGTAGAACATGAGGGCTCCCAAATCACAGCACGATTCTACATGACACCGGTGAGCACCAATACGTTGTTAAATTGTGCTGCAGCAGAGGCCCTCGGCATCGTCAGCTTTGCATACTCTGTCTATTTAGAGGACATTAATGACTTGCTCGAGAAGTATGCCGCACTGTTCAAGGGGATCGGGCAGATGGCCGGTGAACCAGTGAGGTTACACATTGATGAATCAGTGCAGCCCATTGCCCTGAAACATCGAAGGGTACCGTTTCACCTCCGTGAACATGTCGACAAGGAGCTGGACATTTGGTCAATCTTGACATTATAGAAAAGGTTGAGGGCCCGACGCCCTGGGTGTCCCCGATAGTGGTGGCACAGAAACCTAAACAACCCGATGCTGTTAGAATCTGCGTCGACATGAGACTCCCGAACAAGGCCATTAAGAGATAGAGACACCTCACCCCGACGATCGATGACATCATTGCGAAGGTACAGGGTGCTCGCTTCTTTTCGAAACTGGACCTCCGAGCGGGCTATCACCAGGTTGTCCTCCACCCCAAGTCTAGGTATATTACCACCTTCACGACACACCGAGGGCTATACCGCTATAAGAGAGTGAGTTTTGGTGTGTCCTCGGCAGCAGAGGTTTTCCAGAACATTATTCAGGACGCCCTGGCTGATCTACAGGGCGTTTTGAACAAAAGCGACGACATCCTGGTGTTTGCAAGAACGGAGGTAGACCATCTGAGGTGGTTGGCAAAGACTTCCGGAAGACTACAATCCTTGGGACTCACCCTCCACAAAGAAAAGTGTGAATTTCTGCGACCATCGATAGAATTCTTTGGCTTTGTATTCAAGGAGGGGTGTGTCTCCTGATCCCCGGAAGGTGCAGGACATAAAGAAGGTGCAGCCTTCGGAGTCCGTGTCTGAGGTGCGAAGTTTCCTGGGCATGGTTACATACTGTGGATGATTCATTAAAGATCTGGCATCCAAATCGGAACCGCTCAGGGCACTGAAAAGGAAGGATGCCACCTGGAACTGGGGCCCGTTAGAACAGGCGGCTTTTGATGACATAAAGGGTGCCCTGGAAGCTGAAGACACCATGTCGTTTTTTGATCCTGTGTTACCGTCAGAAATCATCGTCAACGCCAGCCCATTCGGCCTGGGCGCCGTGCTAACGCAGATTGACAGTGATGGGGTGTCTGCCCGGTGGCGTATGCCAGCAAGGCCCTGTCCGATGCGGAGCAGCGGTACTCGCAGATCGAACGCGAGGCACTGGCAGTACTTAGGGGATGCCGGCAATTCCGCTCTACATCCTTGGACGCCCGGTGACGGTGGTGACAGACCACAAGACACTGCTTCCCATCCTAGCAGGGTCGTCATTCAAGCCACCGGCACGTATTGAGAGGTGGATGCTCGCCCTTTTGGAATATGGAGTCACCTTGGTATACGGGCCAGGGGCGAACAACGCTGCAGACTATCTCTCCAGACACCCTGGGGCGTCTGCAGGAGAAGACCATGACGCCTGTGCACAGGAGGCAGAGGAGCACGTCCGGGTGGTGGTGGAGGCGGCCACGCCAAATGCCATGCCTCTCCAGGAGCTGGAGGCAGCTGCAGCGGAGGATGAGTGCTTCAAAATCCTAAGACACTCTATGCAACAGGGTTCCTGGATGTCGGTGCTGGAGTCTCTGGTGGGGCGCACTCAGGAGGCCAGGACTGGACTTGAGCAACTATGCATGGTCCGGGAGGAGTTATCGTTCTCAACATCCAGCCTTCTACTCCGCGGAGATCAGATTGTGGTGCCCCAATCGAAGGTGGACGAGGTGATCGCCCTGGCACAACGTGGTCATCAGGACGCCGCCAAGACCAAGGCACGCCTACGGCTGAAGGTGTGGTTCCCTGAGCTGGAACGCAAGGTGGATGACTTTGTGGCGGCCTGTGTTTGGTGCCAGGCGGCATCTCCTCTGCAGCGAGAACCTGCCATAGAGACAATGCCTAGGGGGACGCGCCCTTGGGAAATTGTTCATGCGGACTTTGGGTCCACCACTATGGGCACCAACCTCCTAGTTCTGGTCGACGAGTACTCTAGGTACCCCGAGGTGGAGTTTGTGGACTCTGTGGTGTTTGAGCATGTCGTGATGGCCGTGGAAAAGTTGTTTGCGGCCCATGGTTTCACACCAACGCTGTGCTCGGACAACGGGGCGCCCTTCCAGAGCGAACGCTTCTCGGAGCTGGTAGAGAGCTATGGGGTGGTGCACAGGAAGATCATGCCTCTCTGGCCCTGGGCCAATATGCGAAGCAGAATGGCTCATGAGGACTCTAAATAAGACCTTTAGAATCGCTCAGGGGTAGGGGCAGTCACTCCAGAGAGCCCTGTACCAGTTTCTGAGGGTGTACCGCACCACGTCACATGCATCCACTGGAGTGGCCCCGGCAGAGGCATTTTTCAAGCGGGGTCCTCGGGGCTTGTTACCGGAGGTAGGAGAGAAAGAACCTGGGGTGATCAATGACCAACAGGTCGAGATGGACCGGCGGCTGAGAATCGAGCAAGAGAACGTTCGGAGAGGGCTTCGCCCGCAGCGGCTGGAGCCAGGCGATGAGGTCCTCATTCGAAATAGGCATCCCCATGGAAAGCTCTCCCTACCGTATGAGCCGGAACCGCTGGATGTCGTTGCAGTCCGGGGATCCATGGTGACTGCATCGGACGGCCGGTCTGCGGTAACTCGCAACGTGAGTTTCTTCAAGAAGCTGCGGGATCCAAGAACTGATCCACCTCCTGATCCAGACCCAGGAGAGGTCCCTCAGGACGAAGGGGAAACACCCTGTCTGTCTGAGTCCCCGGCCCGGGGCATGCCCGTGGACAAATCACCAGTGCCGGAGGTTTGCAGGAGGTACCTCCAGGGGGCTGGGCGAGGGAAACCTGCTCACCTCAGCGATTACATGTTGGGTCAACTGGCTGATTGTCCTAATGATGAGAACTGTTAAGTAAGGCGACCCGGGTGGATGTCAATAAAGGGGTGTTTTGAACATGGGGTTTTGTGAGATGTTATGTACACATTCTGGTTTGGTTTGCAGTGTCTAGTATTAGTATTGTTATTGTTCTCCCGGAAAAAGGAGGAGTGTGGCGCTGCCCGATGACAGGGCGTGCACGCGGCGGCGTGACGTTGCACGCCGCCACGTGCAACATAAATAAACGGGGCGTTCCCGGCCGCGTGAGAGCGACCGGGAAGCCCGAACCGAGAGGACGTGTCGGAGTGAGTCCTTCGGGGTCTGGGGCTTAGGGAAGGCACTGGGGGTCACAACAAACCCCCAACAGGGGGGTTGGTGGGTGGAAAAATGTCATTATTTCGATTTTTGTAGGATGCCTAATATCGTCTGGAAAAAAACTGTCTTTTGATTGGGCAACCTATAAAAATATCAAGAGCCCCGCAGCCCAGGTCGTGCTGCCTTCGTAGCAGAAAAAACAGGCTGCGCCGCTAAGGCTGAAAGCCAAGGTCCCTGTCCTGGTATGCTCTGGTGAGCGCAATGGGGTGCTCCGGTGAGGCTGAACACACACCCCTTTGTCTGCTGGCTGCTCCGGTACTCTCTGTGTGCCCCGCGGTACCCGTTCTTCTCCCATCAGAGATCTGATGAGTCTGGGCCCTTTCAAGAGCAGCTACAGCATTTGCTTTGCTTGCTCTCTGCGAGACACCTCCAAAGTACTAGGAGGCAAGCCTGATTTCTTTTCAAAGCCGGTTCTGCGTTTCCAAAGCCCGCTCCTAATTAACCTGAATCCTGTTCGGTGCAGAGTGGGAACAGTGATTTCAGGGCTTTACTTGGCCCGCGATTTATAGGAAAAATGATGCCGGAGGTGCTTGCCTCTCGGGCGTACATTTGCCTGCACGGGAGGCCGCAACCTGTTCAGTTGGTGGCCTTATCTCACCTTTTCCTTTGTTCCTTTGTTATACTCCCCTTATAGCCTGTATGTGTCACCAGGGGCCGAGCAGCCACTTCCTCCACCCGGGCACCCAGGAGTCTGCCTTCTGCCTGCCTACCCGAAACTAGTGCTGATGTGTTATTTATGCACTTGAGCTGCCCTCCCCCAGGAGATCCTCTGTGTGTCACACTGGCCTAATCCCCTGTGACTTCTACCTCCAGGGCCTACTGCCCTTGCGGGTCCCAGGGCAGTTGTCATCCCTGCTAGTGTTATCCAATATCACTTCACTAACCTCTGAGCCACCATTCAAGTGTCAACCTAATTTGCCCCATTACAGTTCTGCCCCTTATTGGTTCAGCAAGAGGATTGTTCCCTTGACTTTTTTTCTCTGGCAGAGTTGTGACACCTCTTCTTGTTTCCTGACATCCTCTGTTCCCCTCAGCAAGTGCCCAGGTGGCTATGGGGAGAGGCTGCCTTCATCTTCAAGGCTTGAGACACAACATAAAGATAAACCCCAAATTGAACCCAGCATCAATTGAGTGAGGTATTACGTGAAAGGGAAAAAAACAGAAAGCAAGCTCAGCAGAAACTTGTGTTGTTGTACTGATAAATCCAATACAAAATAAATTTAAATAAGCGTTAATGCCCAGAGAGGTGGGGCGGGCAGAAATTCCCGGGCATTAGGTGTCCAGAAGCCCTACTTAATGTCCCGAGTGAAAAAAGGGGTTAGGAAGGGCTTTGGGCGCTCAATGACAGGAGTGCATTAAGTACTCAGAGCTTTGCCCACTATCCCCAGGTGGAATGTGGATTTAGGCCGACCATGGCATCACCTCAGCACGCAGCAGCCATGGCACCATGGCCACATTGAGGGCTGCCATGTCAGCAGGGGAGAGAACGTCATGGCATGTGCCTTTCTGTCGCGTGCAGAAAGGAGGAGGATCAGGGGGAATGACAATTCTGCGATATCCCGTAAGATGTGCCGTATGCGTGCAGGGAAGTGTGGAGTACTACTGGAGAGCACAGGAGCCTTATGCTTGGCTCAGCAGGTGAAGGCAAGTCCCTTTTTACGCACACTCCAGAGTGAATACAACCCTCTAGGGAAATAGGCCAGGAGATAGCGTTGCAAGGATAACAAGGTTTAATAATACAGAATACAAATATCAGCAAAGGACTCTTCTGCTCAAGAACGTTCTGGCTAATCTGAGTACAAGCAGAAGCTTAAAAAGCTGTGTATCGTCATCATATGGTTGTATACTAATTGACCTTTTCACAATTGACCTCGGGATAATTGACCTCATTTAGAAGGTCAATTAGGACATGTATGCGGGGGGGAACCCCCCACACAACCCCACCCAATCCAAAACCCCGTGCAACCCCCCACCCAATCCCCTTATATCATTTATAATCCAAAACCAACCCAATACATATATAAAATAACTAAAATAATATAAAGGTCAATTGTGCAGAAGGTCAATTAGGACCACTATAATTAGGTCAATTGTGCAAAAGGTCAATTGTAAAAGGTCAATTTGGGTAATACCTCATCATATACAGTAAATACTGGTGCCACTGATTGGCAAGACCATATACATGGGCCTGTTCCATAGGGGATGCCAGGCTACTATTGGTGGATTCATCACCGTCTATCAGGCTCCACTAAGGTCAGCTGGGTTCATCCTGTTGTCTGGTGAAGGTCAGGTCGCTCGTAAAATACAATGTTACATTTACCCTAACACGCTAAACCTACGACTACATCACTGTGGCATGCACCCGGGTGGCTCGGGGGTTGGAGGCAGGGGGAAGGGAGGATGAAATACAGTCACACTGACCCACACATCTGTGCTTCTTTGATACCACACTTCTCGTACTCAAGGTTTCCACCTGGGGTTTCATCTTTAATTTATCCCTCCCTGTACTTTGTGTTACAAAGGATGTATTTATGCTGGGGGTGAAATAGTTGCGCATCCTTAGATCTTTTATGGACACTTGATTTATGCTAGTACAGGGGGCTTGCTCGCTTATCATGGAATCCAGGGATGTGGGGGCCGGGTCAGTGGTGTGGGGTTGGCTTTGGGCTGGCTGGGTGGGGGTTAGAGGCCTTCTGGCAGCTTAGTGGTGATGAATGGGTGCTGTGCTGAGCCTGCTGTTGTCTCGCGCTCTTGCAGGGCGCATTCTTCTGAAATATACTAAGTGTTTGCAACAGTGAAGGGACATGGGGGAAGTGGACTTCCGTGGGAACTTGTCGAGTACATTAATTCTGCTCTAACGATGTTGGGCCTAGTGAAATCTTTCCATGGGGCTCGGCTGGGGCAGCACGGTCAGCACGGTCATGCAAACCTGGGCTTTTGCCATAACTACAAAATGGCGTTTCTTTCTATGTGTCTCTTACTGCCATGCATCTGCCATTCCCTCTATATTGCTTTCGCACCGAGTTTTATAGTGCGGTTCTCTCCCCCCTTATACACTACACTATCTCATAGGGGATTTGCCTCACCTGAAAGCGGTTAGAGAGGTGGGATTATACTCATTTCCATCCCAACACAGGGCAGGACAGAGGATTCTGAGCAAATACTCAGTAATAGTGCCCAGATTTTGCTTGAAATCCTCGTCAAACGGACGGTTAATAAAGGGTGTTAAATTAAAGGAATGCACGCCATTTTAGTAATACTATACACACTTGCATTATTATAAGTAACAATGTAATGGTTAGTATTGATATATCAATTGGGAATAATCAATTAGTAACAATACCATTACTAATAATATTGCAATTAGCAACAATATTTTAATGTGTCACTGAAAACATTAAAATCACCCTCAGCTGTATGCTTTGTTGGAGGCATTTTCACACGGGGAGCATAGTTCTTGTCTTCAGTAAGCACTACCCCACATTCTGAGCTGCTTATCATCTTTTAGCAAAAGCCAATAAAACCCGTCCATGTAAAGCATACATTAAATGCACCACAGGGACGTCATTTGGGGGTCACCAGGGGTCGCAGCAGCGACCCCTGTTCTCCCTTGCTACCCCTGCAATCTCCCTTGCTACCCTTGTAAATATATATATATATATATATATATATATATATATATATATTTATTTTTAAACTGAAGCTCCTGAAGAAGAAGGGCCCCCGCAGCCACTGGGGTGCGGGGTCCCCACCACACCAGGTCTGGGGGTTCCCCGGCACAGTCTTCACCAATCATGGTGAAGACTGGGTTGGGGCTTCCAGCGCGAGAAGGAAGCACTCAGTAGGGTTTGGCACTGACCGTGAAATGAGGCACATGTCACATGCCACGTTCAGCTCCAACCCCTCCTCGCGCTTCATATACAGGAACCAGGAAGCTCTGACAGCTTCCTGGTTGCTGTGTGTGAGCAGCTCGGCAGAGCCAAGGCTGGCCTGGAGTGAGGCTTTTTTTTTAATGTGATGTGTATTTTGCATGTGTAGTGTGTGTCGGATTTATGTATGTGCTATGGGTTAGTGAGCGGTGGGTGAATGGGATGAAATGTGATGATGTGTATGTTTGAATGTTCTGCATGGGTGCGTATGTGCCTGTGTAGATAATGCAGTGAGAGTGGATGTAAGAGAAGGTGTATGAGCGTGTCACTGGTGGATGAATGAGTATGAATGTAATAGTGTGTTTCACTGTTCTGGATGGCAAGGTGTTTGTTTGGAGAATGCAGTTCGAGTGGATGCGAGAGAAAGTGTATGGTCAGTAAGTGGTGGATGAATGAGTAGGAATGTGATAGTGTGTGTTTGAATGTTCTGGGTGGGTGCATTCCTTTGTGGAGAATGCAGTGCAAGCAGATGTGTGAGGTTTATGGGTGAGTGAATGGTGAGTGAGTGAGTATGAATTTGAGTTTGTGTGGGAGTGTTCTGGGTGGGTGGGCACATGCCTCTGTGTTGAATGCAGTGTGGATGAATGTGAGAGGAGATTAATGGGTGGGTGAAAGGGGATGCCCGCGTGTGTGTGTGTAAGGCCCTGGGAGACTGGGGATCACTAGAGCATTTTTGGCACATCCTTTATTGACTTTGCATGTTTTACTGGTATTTTCCGGCAAAGCCAAATTCATGTGTGTCATTTCCTGGCTAGACTGGCATTTTGTTGTGCAGTATCTACATTAAAAAAAATGTAATATAATATGAGACATATACCAACAAACATATAACTGGAGTTGTCATTCACAACACCAGATCCTTTGGCTCAGAAAAGAGTGAGGTTAGTAACAAAAAGGTGATTTTATGTGTTGCAGACAGTAACAGTACCTTTCATCTGTCAGATGAAATGTGCTGTCACTGTCTGCAGCACATAACATCTTGTGTTGTGAATGACAACTCAAGTCATATGTTTGTTGGTAATTGTCTATTATATTGTATTATATTGTTTTTAATGTAGATACTGCATTTAGAATAAACTTTGTTTTAACAGTACTCTTACTTGTTAGTTTGATCAGGAATGGATGACGGAAATACACCTTAGCCCTCTGCAGGTTGCTAGCACTACCTGCTCTTTGAAGGGAGGGGCAGCCTAGACTTGTGTCTTTTTTTTTGCTGAACTGATACAACCCTCAAGAGTCAGGCCCCCAAAAACAAAAAAGAGGATATTCATCTATTTTTCTTGATACCCCATCGATGTGTGACATGACAAGGACTTGGACCACAATACAGAATTTGTTTGAGGGAATAAGGGGTTTGATTTTTGTGCAGTGCATCGATCTATAGCCATGCGGTTTGTGACTTTTTGGCTATGTGCTTTTGGAAGGAAGGGCTACTGTCAACAATGAAGCCAAGGGATTTGGCTGACTTTGACAGCTGAGGGGTGAATCCCAGGCACATGACATCCAGCCATTGTTGCACGAGTTGTTGTTTGGTGGGGGAACCAATGAGGACAAATTCGGTCTTAGTTGAGTTCAGTTTAAGGTAAGCGTTTGACATCCATGTTTAGACAGTAGCCAGGCAATGTCCTGAGCAGGTCTGAGCAGGACATCATGCTGTCCTGTTAAAGACTCTGGGTAAGTCCCTTGTAACCAGGACTAATGTCTGGCAGAGGGACTCCCAGCATGCCCCTTCTCAATTTGCATAATTAAGTAACTTTGGGTCTCACCCTAAGTTACTAGGGGAATGCAGACGTGGACCCCTTGCTCACTATTCTTAGAGAGGCACAGCTTCTCCCTACTGATGAGGTCCAACCAGACCGAAACACGTGTCTGGGGATGCTGTAGGTACTCTTGTTCAGAGGAGAATTGCCTAGCATTTCGGTGCTGGACTGCCCCAGGGCAGGACAAAGACTGATATGTTCGGGATTTTTCTTCTCTGTGAAAGATAGTGAGCTAAAGACTCTGTCCTCGTATCCAGGACTAATGTCTGGCAGAGGGACTCCCAGGACCCCCCTTGTGAATTTGCATAATTAAGTAACTTTGGGTCTCATCCTAAGTTACTAGGGGAATTCAGACGTGGACCCCTTGCTCACTATTCTTAGAGAGGCACAGCTCCTCCCTACTGATGAGGGCCAACCAGACCGAAACACATGTCTGGGGATGCTGTTGGTACTCTTGTTCAGAGGGGAATTGCCTAGCATTTCGGTGCTGGACTGCCCCAGGGCAGGACAAAGACTGATATGTTTGGGATATTTCTTCTCTGTGAAAGATAGTGAGCTAAAGACTCTGGGTAAGTCCCTCGTAACCAGGACTAATGTCTGGCAGAGGGACTCCCAGGACCCCCCCTTATCAATTTGCATATTTAAGTAACTTTGGGTCTCACCCTAAGTTACTAGGGGAATGCAGACGTGGACCCCTTGCTCACTATTCTTAGAGAGGCACAGCTCCTCCCTACTTATGAGGTCCAACCAGACCGAAACACGTGTCTGGGGATGCTGTTGGTACTCTTGTTCAGAGGAGAATTGCCCAGCATTTCGGTGCTGGACTGTCCCAGGGCAGGACAAAGACTGATATGTTCGGGATATTTCTTCTCTGTGAAAGATAGTGAGCTAAAGACTCTGGGTAAGTCCCTTGTAACCAGGACTAATGTCTGGCAGAGGGACTCCCAGGACCCCCCTTGTCAATTTGCATAATTAAGTAACTTTGAGTCTCACCCTAAGTTACTAGAGGAATCCAGACGTGGACCCCTTGCTCACTATTCTTAGAGAGGCACAGCTCCTCCCTACTGATGAGGTCCAACCAGACCGAAACGCGTGTCTGGGGATGCTGTTGGTACTCTTGTTCAGAGGAGAATTGCCTAGCATTTCGGTGCTGGACTGCCCCAGGGCAGGACAAAGACTGATATGTTTGGGATATTTCTTCTCTGTGAAAGATAATGAGCTAAAGACTCTGGGTAAGTCCCTCATAACCAGGGCTAATGTCTGGCAGAGGGACTCCCAGGACCCCCTTGTCAATTTGCATAATTAAGTAACTTTGGGTCTCATCCTAAGTTACTAGGGGAATCCAGACGTGGACCCCTTGCTCACTATTCTTAGAGAGGCACAGCTCCTCCCTACTGATGAGGGCCAACCAGACCGAAACACATGTCTGGGGATGCTGTTGGTACTCTTGTTCAGAGGAGAATTGCCTAGCATTTCGGTGCTGGACTGCCCCAGGGCAGGACAAAGACTGATATGTTTGGGATATTTCTTCTCTGTGAAAGATAGTGAGCTAAAGACTCTTGGTAAGTCCCTCGTAACCAGGACTAATGTCTGGCAGAGGGGCTCCCAGGACCCACCTTGTCAATTTGCATAATTAAGTAACTTTGGGTCTCACCCTAAGTTACTAGGGGAATCCAGACGTGGATGCCTTGCTCACTATTTTTAGAGAGGCGCAGCTCCCCCTACTGATGAGGTCCAACCAGACCGAAACATGTGTCTGGGGATGCTGTTGGTACTCTTGTTCAGAGGAGAATTGCCTAGCATTTCGGTGCTGGACTGCCCCAGGGCAGGACAAAGACTGATATGTTTGGAATATTTCTTCTCTGTGAAAGATAGTGAGCTAAAGACTCTGGGTAAGTCCCTTGTAACCAGGACTAATGTCTGGCAGAGGGACTCCCAGGACCCCCCTTGTCAATTTGCATAATTAAGTAACTTTGGGTCTCACCCTAAGTTACTAGGGGAATCCAGACGTGGACCCCTTGCTCACTATTCTTAGAGAGGCACAGCTTCTCCCTACTGATGAGGTCCAACCAGACCGAAACACGTGTCTGGGAATGCTGTTGGTACTCTTGTTCAGAGGAGAATTGCCTAGCATTTCGGTGCTGGACTGCCCCAGGGCAGGACAAAGACTGATATGTTTGGGATATTTCTTCTCTTTGAAAGATAGTGAGCTAAAGGCTCTGGGTAAGTCCCTCGTAACCAGGACTAATGTCTGGCAGAGGGACTCCCAGGACCCCCCTCGTCAATTTGCATAATTAAGTAACTTTGGGTCTCACCCTAAGTTACTAGGGGAATCCAGACGTGGACCCCTTGCTCACTATTCTTAGAGCGGCACAGCTCCTCCCTACTGATGAGGTCCAACCAGACCGAAACACGTGTCTGGGGATGCTGTTGGTACTCTTGTTCAGAGGAGAATTGCCTAGCATTTCGGTGCTGGACTGCCCCAGGGCAGGACAAAGACTGAATTGTTTGGGATATTTCTTCTCTGTGAAAGATAGTGAGCTAAAGACTCTGGGTAAGTCCCTCGTAACCAGGACTAATGTCTGGCAGAGGGACTCCCAGGACCCCCCCTTGTCAATTTTCTGTTGAAGAGAGAAGCAATTGTAACTGCCTAGGCCAGAATTCAAGATCTTTGACATTTCAGAGGTTAAGGCATAGGTAGAGTGCAGCATGATATCTGTGTCCAACTGGAAGAAAGAAACAGTACACAGTCATAATCCATTTGTTACCTCCGGCACCCACAGCCAAATACATTCCAATTGTAGATATTTGGGGTGAAATGACCTGGTGTGATAAAAAACTCTGCTCTGCAGGTGTACAACCACTACTCAGCCCTTCAGTACTACTAACAGGCACAACACGATTGGTACACCTCTTTCGTCTTTTTTACGGCTGCATAGACTGAGGGCAGGCTATACTCTTCAAGAGGAATGAGAGGTAGCAAAGCAGCATCCAAACAACTATAGTAGTTCAATACCAAAATAAAATAATGTCCAACAAAGGTATTATAAAAAATAGGAGACTTTAATTAAACTATAATTACCTTTCAGAATTGTTCTTTGGGCTCAATAGCATTTAAACAGGCTTCTACGGGCTTTAAAATGGGTTGTGTCAGTGTCAAGAAGGTCAAGTTGGGTGTTCCCAATAGATCGAGTGCTCCGAGATGGTTGATTCAGTTTGACACTATCCAGCGATGTAATGCAGTCCGGCAGTGTGGATTGACTCAAATCGGGTGAAAAACAGGCAGGTGATGGTTGAGTTAGGGACTCGAAGTGATTGAGTTTGTTCAAAAAAGTTAAATGAAGCAATGCTCAAAGTGATTCAGGATCTTAAAGCCACATCCTGCCCTGGGGACGATTGTCCCACCAGCACTTTCAAAGAATCTACCGATCTTCTCGTTCCATGGCTTACCATGCAGATCAATCTTTCTTTTGATGAAGGCATGGTTCCAGACGTCTTGAAATCAGCATGGATAACTCCCTTGCTGAAAAAAGAAAACCTTGACCCCAATAATAAAGATAATTATCGACCCATTACTAATGTCCCGTTTATTCTGAAAATCTTAGATAAACTAGCATACAATCAACTTCAAGATCATGTTGAAAAGCATAACATCTTGGGCACTCGTCAATCTGGCTATGGGCCTGTCATGGCACTGTAACTGCCATGCTTGACCTGAGGTCGACCTTGGCTGGCATAGCAGACAAAAAACAAGCTGCTTTGTTGATGCTACTAGACCTCTCTGCAGCCTTCGATCTTGTTGATCACACCTTACTAGTGACAAGGCTCAGAGAGGTCGCAAACTGTTCCACGCTGGCATCCAAATGGATTGCCTCTTTCTTGGGACCACTCATGGTAAGGGTCTGTGTGGACAACCACCACTCCACTCCTATCTCTCAGACTTGCGGCATTCCACAAGGCTCCTGCCTGTCACCATTACCCTTTAATCTGTACATCCGACCACAACCAGATTTTCTGAATAGCGTTGGTGTCCAGTACACAAACTACGCAAACGACACTCAGGTTGTCATTCAGCTCGTGGCCAATACAAGAAGGACGTTAACACCCTCAAAAACATCTACAGAGCTATCCAGAATTGGATGGCCAGTAACTCTTTGGCCCTCAATACTAATAAAACCGAGTTGATGATTGTCTCTACCAAAAACACTCGAAGTAAGCTGACCTCAGATTACTCCAACTTTCTGATTGCAGACAATGTCATAACTGTCCTAAAGAAAGTAAAAATTTTGGGTGTCATTCTGGATGACAAACTCTCCATGAAGCCTCATGTTTCCAATATCCGGTCATGATGCGGATTTATCAACAAACAAATACAATATATTGGACCTTTCATCAAATCTGAAAACTGTGCCCACCTGTCGACAGCATTGATTAACTCCAGACTAGACTATTGTAACAGCCTGTTGACCGGTACCATCTCTGCGTATATACAGGCTCTTCAGGTCACACAAAATAATGCTGTACGTACTATCTTTAAACAATCGCGGCGCACCCATATTTCCTTTTTTAGGAAAAAAACTACTCTGGCTTCCAGTAAAACAGAGAATAACACACAAAATGCTCACGCTAGTGCACAAATGCGTAGCTCTTACAAGTCCCACATACTTATCAGAGCGCATTAAAATCAAGCCTAAGAATAGAAATCTTCGCTCTACTGCAGCTACCATGCTCAGCCAACCAAGGTCCAAGCTTACCAGGTTTGGAGGTTCTAGTTTTGACTCTCGGGCCCCTATGCTCTGGACCTTACTACCAGTAGTCATATGTCAAATCCAAAACTACTCCCTCTTCAAAAAGGCCGTAAAAAACAATCTTTTCAACCTTGACTAAGCTCCTCTAACTGCGCCCTCTCTGCTGCTTTATGTCTAGTGTGTCTTGTATCTTGTTCTGTGTGCGCCCTGAGACCCGCGGGCATGTGGGCACATTATGAAAATTAAAATAAATAAATAAATAATGCAGTTGTTCAGTGGTGTTTGATTCGGGAACAGCTGGAATGTAGTGATGCAATGGTCAAGTCCGCGACTTGACTGCTTGAATCTAATCAAAAAGCGATGAGTGTCAAAAGCAGCTCTGGGGGGCCTGCAGTGGTTAAAAAATGGCTTGAAAGGAGTCGAGCTGGCTCGAAAGTGGATTTGGGTAGAAAACCATGCCCAGAGCTGCTCCATTATTCCTAACTTGGTACCCAGTGCAGGGCCTACAGGCATGAGGGGATCCCTTATGCCCTGCACAGCTAGGACGATACTCAGAGAGAACTTGCCGAGGCTAGCACCTCTAATCAGCAGGATCCTTGTTCCATTTCTAAGGGAGCAAGTAGGCCTTGTTCACTCAGACCATCACCCCAAAAGGTCCTGTGTGATGTTGTGGGAGGGTCGTTCTACCCGGCCCGGCAAATGGGAGGAAACCCGGGAGTATAGCTCAGTGGCAATATGCTTACCTTGAGAAAAGATTATACCATGAAACATCGGGTTGATCCTCGGACCGGGTCTTAAAAGTATGACAAGTCCAGCATTAAGCATGATATAAATAACCATTAACAAAAAGGAAATCTGTTCTCCTGCGATTCTCTAACTCTGCTTTCTCTTCGTCTGACTACTTTAAAGGGTCTCTATTAATTGCCATCCTGTTGTCACTCCCTCTTGCTGCCAGAGCCTGCTGTTTTGAAGCATGGGTCCCCTTATTGCTCCTGTAGGCAGATCATGTTCTCCCGGAAGGTGACAATTCTTCCCAGAGAGAACAAAGGCTGTGTTATGTCTTTTTTGGGTGACTGCAAGTTCCAGGAAGCTGGGTACTCAAACCCTGAAAGGAAAAGTGAGTCACTGGAAACCAAGCTGATCTTAAGATGATGCCAAAGGGTGTTGGCCATTTTAATTGTTGACTTGTCATTGGACATGCCCTAAAGTCTTGCATCTGTCCATGTAAACAAATTGCTTAGAGCATTTCTCACCAGTAAGGGTACATTAATTTGTTTACACGACTTCTCAGAGGTCACCATGTCAAAACTCGACAAGACCTATATTTATTTATTCATTTCCACCAGGCCCTGGGAGTACAGAATTATATAATTTGGATCAGGGCTGTCCATGTTTAAAGACAGTGCCTGGCTGTTGGAAATGTGGGTTCCACCAGGCTGTTTGTAGGAACCCATATGTAACTCTGCAACTACCATTTAGCTAAACTACGAGGCATCTACAGAGGGGTGTCAGTAGATGGGCTCAGCAGAGCTACATGTCTGAAGTATGCTTTTCAGTATGGACCTTTTTTAAAAGTGAGTCTTGTTTCAAACACCTTTAGTGGAGGTGGGGGAGAAGGAATTGCTAGTCTTCTGGATTTTATATTCAGAGCTCCAATCAAAATAAGCAAACCAGGAGAGCGGCGAGAGGAATATGAAAGCCAGCTGAAAAAGACTGGACGCCGCTTGCTGAGCGCTGAATCCACGGTGAAGCGGACGTCCTTTACAGGCACACAGGAAGCTGCCTGACCTATCTGGGCGGAAACTGTTTTCTGATTGGGCTCGCAACGCTAAGCTCACCCTTGTGCCCGCCCACCTAAAACCCAAAAGCAGTGTGTGTAGCGCACCCGCGCGCGCACACGGAAGCACTCGAAAGCACGCTGTTTGCTGGGTAGGACGTTTTTTTTCTCCCATTCTGCCAGACTGGACGCCGCTTGCTGAGCGCTGAATCCACGGTGAAGCGGACGTCCTTTACAGGCACACAGGAAGCTGCCTGACCTATCTGGGCGGAAAGTAAATATACACTCTCAATTGACATTGACATTACAAGTTTAGGACACACTGCTATCCCTCCTAATCTTTCTTGACCTAAATCTTTCTTGTTTACTCAGTTCTAGCTGTTTTCTGATTGGGCTCGCAACGCTAAGCTCACCCTTATGCCCGCCCACCTAAAGCCCAAAAGCAGTGTGTGTAGCGCACCCGCGCGCGCACACGGAAGCACTCGAAAGCACGCTGTTTGCTGTTCGCGGTTCGTGCTTCGTGTTGCGGGTGTTCGGGTGCGGTTAACCACCAATCTATCTTGTGTACGCAGGGGGAACTGACCCGTCGATTATGTGCTTTGGATGCGAGGGCAACATAAAATAAAGCAAGTACCAGAAATACGCTTCTTTAACAGGTATTTAAATTTTTGGTGCAATCCAAATACACCTCATAACCACTGAAGTTGGGTGTTGTATATATCAATACCTTAGTCCTACGGCGGTAGTATTGAGTGATCTTAAATAATTACAATATGGTGTTGGGGAGAAGCTGGACCCCCACCAGGGCAGTGGGGGCCAGCAGCCATACCCTCACCAGCTATGGGAGACCCCAACACCTCCCATATGGCCCCCAGAAATGCAACAGAGTCCCAAGCAGGCAGCAGCATGTTCCAAACTGCGTTTATTTCTGGGCAGCAGAAAAGAAAAAAAACACGCAGAGCATCGTGCACATCGAGAGTTCAGGCGCCGTCTCCCCCGGGGCTGGCTTGCAAGCCAGCTTTATGATCACACTGCAGGCTGACCTCACAGAATTGGATCAGTTCCCAGAAACCTAACTCCTCCTGCTATTGGCTGCTAAGTGATAGGTTACCTATGTAGCCCTTATAGAGAGCCTGATAATTGGATATTAGCCTTTTGCGTCAGTGGGTTGGTTTAGCTGTGCCAGCCCCCATTACCTAATTCTAATTTGTTACATTATGACTTTGTTCATGAGCTGAAGCAAGCAGTTCGCAGCTGGGCTCTGAGCGCTGATTAGCTGGGCTGATCCATTCTTGTTACAATTATGTTTCAAATGTTGTGCGAGTCCTTGAGAAAATGTCTTTCTTTCCCAGAATGAAAAAAAAAGCACACTGGGTTGCCGTGATTTATTCGCATTTGTGGATAATTAAAAATGTTTGTCTGCAGAAAGCAATCTTATCTTGAATGTGCGACCTTGGCAGCTCGGAGGTTTTGCGAGGAACATTGCTGAAGGCTCCCGCAGCCAGTGTTCAGTGAGAAAAATGAACTTGGCTGTAATTTTCCTGAAACATGGCTTTACACTGTGCAATTAGACCATGTTAATTCATATAGGCATTTGCAAGCCTTTAAACAGGGATTTTTGTGTTTGTAGATTCTGATATTGCAGCATTGATTCTAATGTAGCATGGAAGTTGCACTGTTGGTGAAGTGGGTGTGTTTCAGCATATTTGTCAACCATGGGTGCGCTGGGGCCTGGTTCAAATGATAGGTGCGCTCTTTGTTCTTCCTGTTGTTCTTCTGGATATGCGCCTGGGGTAAGGGGGCAGGGGTTTGATCTCGATTTTCCCTCTTCAGTCCCCCCTCTGGTCGACTTTGTCGACCACACCACCAAGCAACATTCACCTCCTTCCGGTCTGCATATCTTTGTCAATTCCTTGAAGTGTCCATAATTTTTTGCATTGTTGTTGATGAACAGTACATATAGGAGTGTCCTCCTTCTGTGTTCCACCACACTCACTTCCCTTCGTACTTCCTCTGATCACAGGGAGTGGCCACCTTTATTACTGCTGGAACCATGTTGCACACCGCTATCTTAGTCCGGCTCTTCCTTTCACCATGTCTCTTATTTGCATTCCGATAACTTCTTCTGTTGTTCTCTTGCAATGTATCTCTATCTTGCACAATGGTGCTGTGCTCTGTACTAGTCCTTCCGTTATCACCTTCAATCAACCAGGCAGTCATGATGTCCTCCATTACCATGCAAGCACTAGCTAGTTCTTTGCTTTCTCTTTTCAGTTGTATTTTTGCTGATCATTCTTTTATATGCTGGTACTTCACCCAATTATTCTTCTGTCTCGCTCGAGAAGTAATTCCCCCCTCTTTTTACTCCTCTGTCTGTTTCTCTTCTTCCGTTGTTTTCCATCTTGGTGAATGTGTCACTCTTCACATCTTCCTTGGTCATCACCAACAAGGGCATGCTGATGCGCACCAATGAACACTCTCCGCCCCAATTAAGTGGTAGTTTCCCTTGATCTTTAGATGCATGTGCTCAATAGTAGTCCATAAGCAGTGATGTTCCTGCTTTCATCTCGCAACCTCTCTCAACCTTCTTGCATCCAGCATGATTGTCCACTTCTTGTCACTGTTGTGCTGGTAACATAACGTTGGTACCTTAACAGTATACATCCTTCTTCATTCTCCACCCAAGTGACCATCTTTGCTCTTTTGTTGCACTCCGTTAGGCACTTATCATATTTTTATCTCTTTTATTTTATTTTTTCTTCTCTCTTTTTGTTTTTCTTTCCTCTTTTATTATTTATTTATTTATTTTTTATTTTTTTTTTTCTTGCAGCTTGCTCACTTGTGCATTTGCTCGTTGTTTCTTCTCTCTCTGGTCACTTTCCACATACAGTTGTTCTCCAATTAGCCGCTTTATGTAATCATCTTCCATAGGGTATTACCCCCCTTTTTTTTTTTTTTTTCAATCTCAATGTTGCTGTCTTCCCTTGCAATCTTCTTCGCACCTTGGCATACATGGGCGTCGTGCTCTGCTGTAGTAATCAATTCTCTTCCGGCATATGTTAAAGAACAGTCAGGACAGCTCTCTCCAGTGGTGCCCCTACCAATTTTGTACATGTGTGCATGTTGTTGGTCACTTCTGCTATGTGTGTTAAGTGTATGTTTTACTCCCTTTGTGTCTGCCCTTAACTCTCCTTACTTTAGCAGCAGTTTTTCCTCACCCACTGACGCCGTAACTCTTCCTGCTTAGGTTAGGTTTGCGAGACGCAATCTCCAATCTAAAGGAATTGGGTAAACCTGTATAGTTACTAATCATGCTTTGAAATTGCTATGCTGGAATTCTCGTGGCAATTTCAATCTTTTTAACACCGAATCCCTCATGTTAGATTTACATGGCTTTGATCTGATTTTGTTACAAGAAACCTGGCTGACCTCTCATGTGGGCTGGGAAGATTTCGTAGTGGAGGACTTATGTGCCACAAAAGGTGCGAGAGGCCGACCTAAGGGGGGTACACTCACGGCCACAAAGAAGTCCCCAGGTCTGCAAAAAATAAACACTTGGAAACAAGGTCAATCGTTTCTCTTAACTGATTATTCGGTGGGAGATGGTTTGAATCTCTTCTCACTACTGATAATTAACGTGTATTGGAACGCGAATGTCTTATCCGATCAACAGCTGGAAATCAACTTAATTGATTTAGGTAAACAAATAGATCAGTGGTCTACCAACAACACTTGTGGTCAAATAATAATAGCAGGCGATTTAAACGCTGACTGTGATGTGGACAGTTTGATGGGAGAATCCTTGCACCACAAGATGACAACTTGTGCAATTGTAGCCAGAAAATCAGAGGATTCCTATGGCATAAATACACCGAATTGTGGGGATTAAAGCGGATTTCTAATGACCAATGTACATGGAATGCAAGAGGCTGTAAGTCCACTATTGATCATATTTTTCTAACTGCCAAATTGAGTTTTTCATTGTTAAGTTTTGAAGTGAAGCAAGTCTCGACAAGTGACCACTGTATGCTTGTGATGGAGTTTGAACTTTTAATCTGCGAAAGGGCTAAACAATGCTATAAGGAGGATCTTTTGCTTAACACTGCAAATAATAGGATTAAATGGTCCTTTAATTCCACACACAAATTTACCTCTACGCTCATCGCTGAATATGAAAACAGAAATTTGGAACAACGTTTGCATATGTTCTTGGTAAAAGAATTCAACGGCACCATTAGATCCAAAATTAAGGATTTATTTTAACATAAGCCTCGCAGATCTGTTCGGACATATCAACACAAACATGCAATGGACATAGATGTTCACGAAAGAAAAAGAGAACTTAATAAGGAGCTCCGCAGACTGCGTAAACTGAATATAGCCGGTTCAGATCATTGGGTTTCTATCAAACGAGTAAAGCAATCATACAAAAACTGGCTGAGGAGCCATAGATGTATCATTGCTCAACGGGATGGTGAACGGATGTTAGGAGCAATGAGAGGGGTGAACTCGCATTACTTTTGGCAACTAATGAATAATGTGGACCCGACTCAAGTCAAAATAATGATAAATCCAATCCCTGAAGCCATCTGGGCAGGCCATTTTTCTAAGTTGTATAAGACCAATGACCAATGTTACTCACCTCATAGAGTGAGTCCTTCACCTTGGACATTGAGATGTGAGGTAGGTATAATAAAGAATCTTATAATAAAATCTAAAAATACAGGAGCCCTTGGGTTAAACAATCTCAGTAATAAGGTGCTAAAAGCTGACCCTCTCTTATGGGCAAGAATCTTATGTATACTTTTCAAAGATGTATGTGCACTTAAAATCATTCCGCAATCTTGGAGGGTGTCTGTTGTCATCCCGGTGTTTAAAAAGGGTTCTCGATTGGAGCCCAGTAACTACAGACCCATAGCTATAGCGGACTCATACTCTAAAATATTCGCATCCTTGGTATTGATTGATGTTCAGAGGTGGATGGATGATAATCATATACTTAGCATGAACCAAGTGGGTTGCAAGAAAAACTGCGGTACGGATTGTGGTGGGTTAGTCTTGCGATGTATCCAAAGCAAAGCGTGGGCTAAGAGGAAGAGTCAAACTTTTGTGGCATCTATGGACCTTAGCAAGGCATTTGACCTTGTTGACAGGCCAATGCTATGGCATAATCTAAAATCTCTAAAAATGCCAATGCATCTATTGAACATTATTGTTGAACTTTACACAGACACTAGGCTAGTGGTAAGAATGAACACGCTTGGGGATCTCTCCTCCCAAATTTTAATCAACAATGGCTTAAAACAAGGATGCATGCTGGCACCAACGATTTTTAACCTATATGTCAGTGTAGCTCAATTTGCCTTTATGAACATGGGTCTGGTTTCACCCAAACTGAATGGAAGAGGAATTTCGTGGTTGGCTTATGCTGATGATTTTCTCCTCTTGGACAATACCAAAGTGGGTTTACAGCGCCTAATTAAGAGTTTTGAATTGTTTATAAGTAATCTATACCTAAAAATTAATCCCTCCAAAACGATTATAATTCGAATGGGACGGGCCAATAAGAAGCAGAACTCTCTCTCATGGTTCTGTGAAGGCAAACAAATTAAGCCCCAAAAAGCATTCAAATATCTAGGTTATTGCTTTATGGGCACTGAATCGGTCACGCTGTTTAAAAACCAACTTAAATCAAAAGCAGAAGTGGCTTTAAAACAGATGCGAATGCTGGAAAGAAAATATAGAGGTTTTACGATGAAACCAATGAGAGAATTTTATCTAAGTAAAGTGGTCCCGCGGATCACTTATGGCCTAGAAATCTTTTCAGTTGATATTGATGATTTTATGAAAACATTGGAAGGTATTGTTTGGAGGGGGCTTTTGTTCTTTTTACCAAATTGTATCCCGATCGAAGTATTGAGATACGAATTGGGTTTACAATCCCTCCACTCGTTAGTCGCAACTAAAAGGCTTATGTTATGGAGAAAATGCCAATTATTGGGAGTCACCAACTTTTATGCAGAAGCAGGGGCTGATGTGTCTTGCCCCTTTATGGTTGCTCTAAACACTGAAATTGAGCTGATGCTAGAAGAAATTGGTATTGCTAAATGTACTGTTATGAACAAACCCATCAAATGCAAACAGATTATAAGGGGCATGTATTGGTCTCTGACAAAGAGTAAAGTGTTAGCTTCCAAATTGTACAATCAAGTCCATTCTTTTTGGAAACTTTTTCCGGCTATGGAATTCTACTTGACAAAATACCCATCTCGGAGTTTTAGAAACTCCGAACTCCTATATGAGATTTAGACTTAATGTCATGCATACCAATTGTATTTTAAATATAAGGAATCCGTTGGAGAGAAAGAAATGGTGTCGTTTCTGTAAGGTGTGTGAAACAGACAAGACTCTAGAACATATTATGCTGAAATGTCCTGATTTGGCCAAACAAAGAACTGAATATTTTGCAGACTTATTTGACAATAGTTTTAGCAATGATCCTAATTATATATGGTATAGAATTAGAAATGGATATTCACTGACGTTGTTTATTTGTGTAATTTCCTTTTTAAAAACAGTATATGATTTAAGTTAGACATTCTCTGTTTTTGGATATCTGTTTCATTGTCTATATGCTGTGATTGTGTGAAATTTTAATGGTTCATTTTTCTTTTTGTGTTTTAATCTTTCCATTTTGTGCATATTTTGTAAAGGTTTATGACAAACCATGAACAAATAAACAAACAAAAAGTGAGTCTGATTAAGTGAGCTCACTCCTAGGAGTAGAATTACCAGCTTAATTTTGGGTTACAAAAATCATAAAGCTCAGGCAAGTAGGCCCCCACAGATGGCATTCTGTTATACCCAATCCCCTCAGGACCTTTTTCACCCTCTCTTCTCTTGAAACTTTGACCCTGTGCTTTCAAGTAGTAGAGAGTGCTCGGAAGCGGCAGCAAGCATTTTAAGCACTATATACAAATACCAAATCAAATAAAAAAAGTAAATATGGAAATGTATTAGAGTGATGAAGCCTCTCAATTTATGCAAGCATCATGTCTCGTAAAGGAAAATTTACAAGCATTCTACAGTCAACAGGATGTTATTTGACGTTGGTTTTGGCAAAGATGGATGGGTGTGTGACATTAGACAAATGACTTCCATTTAGAAATACACATTAGATTTCTATGTCTAAGAGTTATATGGTCATGACTTCTGGTGTTAGACCTGCCAGCCGACAGTGAGTTGTTCCCCAGTTCTCCAACCTCAGGGAGGAAGGACAGCTCAGAGGCAACGCGTTTGTCTTGGAAGCAAAACAACGCGACACAATCCAGGTTTGAATCCTGGTCCAGTGCTTAGAAACCGCTTGCTGGTATTTAGCGTGCTATAAAAGAACAATTACTGTTGTAATTTGTTATGGTTTGCCTGGAAACGTTCCCTTCACGTTCAAGCATTCAGCACAGGATTTCACTCACTCACAATCTTCAGCTTTGGATATTACGTGCTTGGCAACCTTCCCTCCAGGTTGCCCCACAAAGCTTCCCTGTTTCTCATAATGTTTGTTTTGCGCTTGTGAACCCTCACTCCAATTTCCAGGAAACTGCTAAATGTCCCTCTCTTTCACTGTAGTCATTGGAAGCTTGGAAACCTTCTAGCCAGATTCCAGGATTCTATACACGTCTTCCTCTTTTTAGAATATTTGTTCCACTCCTGGAATCCTTAACTCCAGGTTCGAGGATACAGGACAAGTTTTCTCTTACACATGACAGTTTCCACACCAACATGCTTGGGAACCTTTACGTCAGGTTCCAGGATGCAGTGTGTTTGTTTGTTTGTTTGTTTTATTTGTATGGCGCTGCAAACCCAAGGGTATCCGAGCGCAGTTGTACAAGTTACATACAGTGGTTACATAATGCAAAGAGTATAGGTGAAAATACATTACAGTTAGCATGTCAGTGGGGCTTGCTGCTGGGACATAGATTATTCTGACTTGTGTGTGTCTCTCTCTTACACAATGTTCACTCTTGGTTGTTACACATTTGGGAAGCTTCACTCCAGGCTTCAGTGCAGGATTTCTAAATCGTTCATGATATTTTCTGCTTGGGAAACCTGGTTTCCAGGTTCTAGAATTTGGCACAAGATTTCTCTTTCTCACGATGGTGTACTTTGCCATTGAATGATTGGAAACGGTCATAACAGGTTCCAGGGCTCAGCGCAAGATTTCTCACAGCATTTAACTTTTGCTGCTGTATGCTTATAACATGCCGGTAAAGGTTGCATGCTTGAGGGTGAGCCTTTGCTTATAACATGCCGGTAAAGGTCGCATGCTTGAGGGTGAGCCTTTGCTTAGAACATGTCGGTAAAGGTTGCATGCTTGAGGGTGAGCCTTTGCTTAGAACATGTCGGTAAAGGTTGCATGCTTGAGGGTGAGCCTTTGCTTAGAACATGTCGGTAAAGGTTGGATGCTTGAGGGTGAGCCTTTGCTTAGAACATGTCGGTAAAGGTTGGATGCTTGAGGGTGAGCCTTTGCTTAGAACATGTCGGTAAAGGTTGCATGCTTGAGGGTGAGCCTTTGCTTAGAACATGTCGGTAAAGGTTGCATGCTTGAGGGTGAGGCTTTCCTTTTTCTCATAGTACTTTAGTTTTCGCATTGCATGCTCAGAATCGTCCGAGCAGATTTCAGGGTTTAGCACATGCTGTCTTTCTCCCCATGTTTTACTCTTGTTATTGTTTGCTTGGATGCTGTCATTTCCTGTTCCAGGGTTTATCATGAGGGTTGCCTCTTTCCCTAAATGTTTTGCTCTTGGGGTTGGTTGTACGTTTGGGTGCTGCCATTGTGGTTTATTTTTTTACTTTGACAATGATCCTCGTTCGTTACTTGGCCTACTCCTTCTGTCCTCCACCTCTTTCCTTGAGTTCTCCAATCCTCTCAACACTTTTGTGCAGCTTGGTCACGTGATTCCACTGCTGTCTTGCTGCTCACCAGTAGTCTCCTCTCCCTTTGCTGTCCTTGCACTGCGTTTGTCCTCTTCGGCGTCATTAATCGCTCTGCTCCTCCTTCCTTCACAGGCTCTCGCTTGCTGCCACTGCTTATAACTTTATAAACTGACATCAAGTGGGGCATCCTTCCGGGCATCGCCAGGAACGTCGCTGGATGGTACCATCGGTCTTTCTAGCAGTTTGTCTGTTTATTAGTCCCATTTCTTCCTCTTAGCATGCACTGTTTCTTTACGTCCCTTTTCCTCTCCGCCAGGAACTCTTCTCTTTCATCTTCTAGCAGCTTAGACTAGCAAAGACAGACAGTGAAAATGTATGTTTGTCGTGTTGTGATGGGACTCTGCGTTAGACTCTTGAAAACTTGATCAGGTGGGTTATAAACCACAGGTTTAAATGTACTAAACTTAGAATTGCTCTTGCTGCAGGTGTTTGAGTAATATGGCCAGCACGTCCTTCTTGGAAACATGGAATCAGTATGCGATGGATGGTGAAAAAATAGCATAGACTGGCCAGCCTACTAGCAAACAGTAAGGCCCTGAAGAAAAGTACATTAGTCAACAATTACTCTGCACAAAGTACACATTTTAAACAATTTTAAATAAAGGTAACTCCATCACTTTTGTTTGTAAGGCAATGAGCTTGTTGTATCAAATGTTGCGAGGGAGCCAGATAAAGGCAGGGCAGGAATGTCATTCTTACAAACATAACCAATGTAAACCTTTAGTTTTTATCTTTTCTTTGTTTGCAAATACCATCAGAACAGTGCAGACTATTTAAATCAGCAAACACTCTGCAAACCTTCTCTCATTGGTTACCAATGAGTTCATATCAGACATGAATGTGTGGGAATGAAAATGACACAGCAATCTCTGACAACTTCATTTGAGCAAGAAAAACGTAGTAAGCCAGGGCCCTCACTTAATGAACTTCCTATTCCTGATTCAGGTTGAATATAAAGGTGAGGGGCTGAGCCCAGGCTCAATGATACCATATGCAACTAGTGATGTGATTTGTATAACCTCTACCTCACAGAGCCCTTCCTTCACCCCTCAGGGATTGTCCTAGACCACCCCAGTAGGTGCTTTAGTAGGAATAGAGGTAGAGAAAAGCATATACATGTCGCTGTGCATTGGAAGAGAGAGTAGGCAACAACCCGCCCTGCAGTGGGTAGCTACACTGACTCGTCTACACAGGACTAAATTACTAATGTCACATATATTTAATTGATGGTCTACTGCTCAAACCTTCTATTAACCCTTTTCTTAACAAACCATGTACCATATACAGTAGCTCAAATAGATGCCCCACACTTCTGTATGTGCTCTAATGTTTTTGACTGGCTTCCCAATAATGAACACTCAAGGAATGCTCTTACACTCTCCTGTATAGTGTAATTCATTTAATTTAGAAATAAATAGTAAAGAAACATTGCTACTAATATTGTAACTACACATAACACACTTAATATGGAAAACATCATCAATGAATATGCAGCTATCGTTGTCATTGCCTCTATGTCTAATCAAGACCAGACAACCATTTCCGAAAAGTAAAAGCCACTTCAAAAGCAACTATCTACTTCATTAGATCTCACTAGATCTCACCTCTTTCCCAATGTGATATTAAAGATGGGTAAAACATGCTCTCATACTCACTACTGCCCTCAGAGGGTAGGGAGATGAGAGCTGGAGGCTGGATGCCTGGAACCTGAAGGCTTGTGGTCTGCACAATCCAAAAAGTATCAAATCAAATTGAAAAACCCACCTATCAACATCACCATGGTCTCTTAGCAAAAGCAGGCAAAATAGGAAAACAAACCTTTAAAAGATTAGTGTCAATTAGTATTGACCATGGTGCAAGCAACACCCAATTAGGAAGAATATATGGCCATAGGTGGTGAGCTGATTGTCCCTCTGTGCAGCTCAGTCCAAAATAGTAGTTCTGCTAAAAAATAGTAGTTCTGCACAAAAAGCAAACTCTTTGAGACTCAGAAGTCCAGAAATGCAATTTCAGAAGCTTCAAAATTGAAGCAGCAAAAAGGAAGGATTTTCCCCTCTCCCTCCTCCATTGACTTGCATGGAGAAAGTGGTTCCAGTCTGCTTCTGGGTTCCAGTTTGGCCCTGGGTGGTCCTCCAGATTCCATCTGCCTCCTCCAACTCTGCGAACAGCTCGCTCTCCTGGTGTGTATGTGCCCCCACCAGAAGCCAGCTTTTGATAACCATGGAGTGTTGTTTACTTAAGCCGTCCCCTCCCTCTTTAGCAACTTGCTGAATTATCAGTCCGAAACAAGTTGCTGGTTTATCGGTCCGCAGCAACTTGCTGTTTTATCAGATCACAGCAACTTGCTAAATTATCGCCAAACCCCATCGGGTTTTGTTGTCTTGTAGTCCATTGTAGTCTTTAGGAGATTGTTATTGTTTATGGGAACATTTGAAACTATTTACCACAACAAAAGGTACGATTGGTACACGTCCCTGACCACTGGAGTACATCCCAGAGGTATTGTTATTGAAATGTACCCATGTGTTAAAAAAAATAGTTAAGTCTGGCCCAGAGCCCAGACATTCAAACTCAACAAGAAACTCTATTCATAATTGTTGATATATGCTCACTTCCTAGATAGATTTCAATGCATTTCACTATGTACTTGCTTAACGGCTTACACGGCTTGAGATATCGCTGATTCATCATGCCCTAAGCCTGGCTAAAAGTAAAATAACATAACACTAGCTAATAGAGGAGAACCAGTTCCTTAAAAATAAGGAAAGCCCAAGTAACCCGACTGCAACTACTTTTTGCCTGACCTTTTTTCTGACTTTTTCTTCACCATCAAAAGTCCAAGGCATCTGCGACCAAGACACAATCCTACCTGGCTGAAATACTCATATGCAGAGATCAGCACAACACCATGACATTTGCACACTCAAATTCATGAACGACAAGAAGGAGAAAAACAGTGAACCGGTCTACAGGCCTGGTCTATGGAACATCATACCCGCTCAGATCAGACTGACCTCCTCTCTCTTGCACTAAAGGAAAGAACTTAACAATCTGCTCTTCAGTGGAAACCATCACCTGCTGATGGTTGAATCTCAGAGCTTGCTTCTCCCATCCTACCTGAACCTCCCCACCCTATTATCACTTCTCTGAGGATCCTTCCACCTGTGAACTCCATTGCTTTCTAGCTGGGTGTGCACTTTATACATTTTATACATGCATTCATTTCACCACACACCGTGGGTAATAATAAGCAGCGCTCAGATACCTGAGGGTTCGTAGCGCTATATAAATGCGAAATTATTATTATTATTATTATTATTAGATGGAGAGCCAAATTATGTAATTTTGTAAATGTTGTGTGTGTTTGGTTTGTTCCAGTTCCCAATAACTCTGTAGAAGCGATATTTGGTGAGGTTTGTGGTTGGTAGCTTCCTTTGCCATTGTATTGGTTGCTGTGTGTATGTCTCGATGCATACTGTGGGGTATTCCATTCAGTACCCACTGGCAGGGACCTACTTTGCCTGTCATGTCAGCAACTCACTGGAAATGGCTACTTGCAAAGTAGCCAAAGACAGCCATTGGCCGCATCCCTACAAGAAAAATGTACAAGCACATATTGTTTGATGGTAGATGTGCCTGACCATTCACAAAACAAGTATGATTGTTGGTGGAAATCAGCACCTGTGGGAGATGTTTTCCTAAAAAATACTCATGTGCCCTAGTTTTTCTCTACGTGGTCTCCCATTAGAAGTGTGTGCCTGTGTGTTTTTGTCAGGAGCTTTCAGATGCAAATCATGTGCTCAATGTTATCCCGCTCTAAGGATTTACCCATTGCAGGCCCTTTAAAAGTGCATTAACGTTTTGGTTTTGCACAAATCTTATTTTCCCTGTGCGTAAAATCGGATGCCTTTCTCATTTGTGACAACTTCAACTCTGCGGGAAACACAGTCAATCTTGCCTATGACTGTTTCAACGGAATTCAAGCTATTTTGGCCTTTACTTTGTTGAAGGCCTTGCGGGATGCAAGGATATTTCTTGTGCGCCCTTACCCACCGGGAAAGCTGAGCTGCAGGGGCAGCTTGGCATGCTGTTTGGGTGTGCCCAAAGCCCTCTTTTGAAGTTTGAGAAATCTGTTACTGAATTTGTGACTGTATTTACCAGCGAAAGAATGGCACACTCAGGTCTGGGTGATATCCCATGCTCTATTCTGCATAGGGTTGTCATAAAAATTATGTTAGAAAAGCTGCCAAATTAGAAGTAACACGCGCATACTCATATGTAACTCAGTATGTATGTCATTCGAGTAATAGTGAGATGCAATCCTATGCCTTCATAAAATTGTGACTTTATAAAATGAAAATCCCACCCTCTATATGAAAATGAGCTGTGGTCTACTTGTGAGGAGGAAGAGAGCGGAACTCATTGAGTTGCACTTCTAGATGTTTAGAGTGCAATAAAAAACAATGAGAATTTCATGTGTTATAAGTGTACCTATGGATATGAAAATGAAGTAAGTGGTAAGGGGGTCATACATTTCATATGAAAGAGGTTGTATAGAGATTTCTGTTATAGGAAAGGGTCGGTCTCACGCTGATGCCTATTTTGAGCAACTCTCCTGAGATCTGATTTGTATGATCTTATTACATGTGAATTGGGATGCTTTTTCTATACTCATGATTTATTTAAACTACTTTCTATGTATTTCACTTTATATACGGCATGGTGTGATTAAACTTTCCTGTAAGCTACATAAATACGGATAATGTATATAGACTCCCGTGTGGGTATACCCAGGATTTCTAATGGAGGGCTCCAACCTGCTGTGACCCCTCTCTTGTGATTTGTGCAGGCAATTAAAAATGCAGCTGCAGCAACTTCGGTGGAAAGGGGCGAAGAATGCAGGGAAGGAGTACAAGGAGAGGTCCTGTGCCAGATGCCAGAAATCACTGGGACGGATGGTGAACCGTGGTGCGGTGTGCCAAGGGTGCAGCCACCGGGTGTGCTCTCAGTGCCGGGTCTGCCTTGGCATTCAAGTATGGAAATGCACAGTCTGCCATGCTTTGGGGTAAGCAACACTATTTTGCAAGCATATAGCTCACATTTGTTTTTTTGTTTTTATATGTTATGATGGTTAAATTATATTTCACAACTATTTATGCACCGCAGAAGCTTTCCAAAACCAAGTATATCTTTATCACTCTCAAGCATATCTTTGTCTGATAGCTTCAATGAATTGAAGCTATCAGACAAACAGCTTCAATTACCTCAAAGTTTAATTAATTGTAAGATTTTTTTTTTTTTTTTTTTTTTTGAGCACTGACCAAATGGTGTTTTTTTTATATAATGATCGGTGGAATTTATGTTAAATGTTGTATTTTTGTACTTCTTTCTTTTTTGTTTGAAAGGTTGATTAAATTCAACCAAATCAATAAATAAAAAAAAAAAAAAAAAAGTAAGTACTTTTTCCTGAGTCCCAACATAATCTTTGGATGGAGACCATGTTCTTACCATTACTCAAGTTTTCAGACAATCTCTCCTGGCTTTACATTCCAGTTGGAAATCTTAGCTACATATTTGTTTCAAAGTTGTCCCTTGCTCATTAGCACCCAGAACAAGATTCGTAGCCAATCATGTGTGTGAAAGCGCGAGCTGTATTCACAGGTAGAAGCCCGCGTTCTCTCGTACTTGATTGTCTAACACTAGCCGCGGCACCGCCTATGCCCTATCCCTAATCCCACACCAGTAACCCACCAAACCAAACCCCACCCTGACCTATACCTAGGCAAGCCTTAGCAATCCCCTTTCCACGCTCATTCCTCAGCTAGCTACCATGGAAGAGCCCCCTTTCATTGCTCTTTTGGCATCCATTTTCTCTGAAACAATATCTTCCTTTGAATTGACAAAGAGCACCACGGGCAGCGTTGCATGAAAGATAAACTGCTTATATGTAATCTTACCGACCACAATTACAGAGTGGTGCATTTCTACAAAACACTGGAAAACCCTGTTTTTTAAGTTTCATTTTTAATGTAGAGGGTTTTCATGTGTGGAGTTCCCCTCTATCCCCAAGAACCCTGTTTCTTTAACCTTTTAAGGCCACCACAACCCCATCCCGGCCCATTTTAGCCGCTTAGCCCACTACCCTTCATTTATTTAATTAATTTTGCACTGTTTTTCGGTTTTATTGTCCGCTCCGAAATGTACCACTCGGTTTTGTTTGCAGTAAAATTACTGGATAGCGATAAACTTGAATCACCCTTAGTACCAATGTCTTGGCATCAAGGGGAGCTAATGGTGATATAATAACCCACTTTGCTCAGGCCCTTAACTTGGGTAGTATGCTGTGACCAGCAAGGCACTGCAGGTTGTTGGTCCTTGATTTTATAGTCATGTTAATAGTGGTCAGCCCCCTGATTAATTCCAGACTCTAATATGACAAGTCTCCTCGTTTTGGGCCTCCTAAAGGATATTTAACTCCACTCCAACTGGCACTACTGCATGGACTTGTAATCACACTTCTGTGTTCAGGTGTATGCTCCATAGGCTACCAGATTTGATTACACGAAGTTCTGCATCCTTACCTTGGGAAGTATCGTTTTTCCAAGTATGAGGCAGCCTCATTGTTCGGGGACTGAGCATGCCATGCTTGTTAGAGCAGAAATGGGTTTGTAATGAATTGTGGTTGTCCTGATCTAGTTCTTTGCAGTTGTCTCCAAACTCTCACAGTAGAGCCCTTCTTAAAAAAGAGTGTTCCATAAAAGTTTGTATTTGGATTTCTCCATTACAGAAATAACTCATTTTCACATCATCATTTTCAGACACAATATTTTAAAACGCATTAAATGGGCAATGCGCATCAGACATAATCTGGCCCTCTAGCTTAATAGTGCCAGGGCATGGAAAAGGGAAGTGCCCCCCAAAATGAAAAAACGAAGAGTGAGACCAAACCAGCAAAGAGATAGGGTAATGCAGTGTTCATCAAATTTGAAGAATTCATGTCAGAAGCAAATAAGATTGAGGTATGCATAAAGGATTCTTCTCAATGATTGTACTGGGCGTGACCGGCCTATTCAGCGTACCCCTCCATAAGGATGTGGTCCCCCAGGACATTAATCATCCACTCACTATCCACCTCCTAAAGAATGCCTCCACAGGATCAAAGATGCTGGCCACCTTCCAACCTATTTTTAATTTTAACATATTAAAGAAAAATTTGAGAAAGCCCAGTAACTACCCAACTTCGAAGTGCATGTAGCGAAACAACTTCATAGCCATCAATAGCGGTTTAGTTGACAAAGAGGGATAATGACTGCACTCACCAATACCAAAGAAGACTATTTCACCAACCTTGATCCAGACCAAGAAACATTCCAAGTACCTTTACAAAAATGTGGGCGCCCCTCTTCCTAGAATGAACACGGCCAAATAACCTGTCCTTTAAGGCTCATTCTCACACAGTAGGGTCTTTCACAGAGTAGAAATAACCATTTGCATATCACTCTGATCCCAGCCACAAGGACAGTCCTGCACCACATTGCCATCCCCCCCAAACATATGTTTCTGACTTATCGGGTGTGATCCATGAGGTGGTGCTGTGCCGCTCCAGGACACAGTGAGCAAATGGTCCACGTCTGGATTATTCTCCTAATTTAGGGTGAAATGCCTCTACTCAGAACAAGCATAGACCATAAACATCTTACTGAATGCATGAATGCATGGCACCACTCTGAAACCGATCCAATATGTGCTCCTAAATTTGGCCAGCAAATCTGGACCCGATTGTCTCAATCCTCTGAGAAGTGGGCGTCATGTCGTGTGTCAAAAAGATACTCTCTTCCACCTCCTTTTTCATGGATTCCTGTGTCCAGGGGACCAAAGCACTTCCTTTACAGTGTGGTACATCCACCTCTAAATGGAAAGCAGGCTAGGGAGCCAGGACAAAATTACAGTCTTCAAAGATCACATACATTATTGGATTACGCGTAACTATCAATCGTTAAACTGAGGTGTTGTTACTGGGTGGCAATAAGTACAAAAACAGGGCCTTTTTATATCTGTTGTGATACACTTGCAGTAGTCACATCCCTAGGGAATGTGGATGCAATGTGTGATTCAGATCTAAAATACTACCTTCTAGATAAACCCGGTGCTGGAGGGTACCAAGATCCCCCTATCGGTGCTCTACGATATCTTACAAATCCTGCACTCCTACTATCTGGTGTACATTAACCAGCTTGCCAGTCATGGCATCTCTGCACCAGTGAAGATTGTCTACACAGAGTTGATGAGTGCAAACCCAGGCAGCTAGCCTGAGTCTAAATATGAAAACCCAAGATATTTTTTTTTTAAATGTATATTTTTTATCTGGCTCCTGATGGATTTCAGAATGCAATGAAAAGTTCTGGTACAAAGGTCCGGAATATCTGCCATAATGTAAGACCTCTACTATATACCAACGGAGAGCCTTAGGACAAGAAACATCGTGTCAGTTAAACATATAAAGTCTAAATGCCGAATAGACAGGGGAGCGTTGTTTTGTCCTGTCTGTATGTCCAGCTGGCTTCAGTGAATGGGAGCTAGAATGGTGGTGTATGGCGAGTGCCTGGAAGCTCAGAGAAAGATGGAACGCTAAGTGAGTGTTTTGAATGAGTGTTCTGTGTGGTGTGCTAGTTGGGGGCTGAGCTGGAGTGATTCAGGTGGACGGCGGAAGTCCCTTTGACCCAAATGTCCTGAAGACCTTCACCTTAGACTGCACCTTGAAACACAAGGACTACAGTCCTGATTCAACCTCCAATGCTGCCTCTGTCTTCTGCCTCGTGTGAAAGGACTTGCCTTGGGAAACATGACACTGGCCGCGAGCTGAGTAAAGAAGGATCCTCAGTCCTGAATCTCTTTTGCTCCGCTTTCGCACGCCACTCCCTTACCGGATGTACAGTGGGGAAAGAGATTCAGAGCGAGGTGCTGGCCCCTGGCATGGCTGTGAGCGCTCAGGACAGTGTCTTCAAAAATCAAGGACTATTTACTTTAGTCTTCTTCCAGGGGCCGCCGGGATGCTCTCAGGCCACCGTGATGCAGAATGATGACGTTGTATACATGTCCGTATTTCTTGCAAAGGCGTCTGGCATGCAGAGAGCCTTGTCTCTGTCGGCTGAGTATGCCTGCAATCTCACGCAAGTGGCAATTGCTGTGAGAGGTCTCTCCTTCTGGTGTTTGTCTGCTGGTGTTTGCCTAGTTATTGATCCCTTAGGGTTGGGCAGTTGAACCTTCAAAGTTACTGGGCTGAAGCCTCCTTTGTCTATGGTTTCTCAAGCCACTGTGCTGAAATGGTTGGTTGATGTGGACTGGTGAGAATCTGCTGGTTATTTGTCTTGTTAATGAACTATGCTGGTTGCTGTGTACGCGTGGCAACTACACTTCTCTCCTGTCATAGCCTATTATGTACTGCACCCAGTTGCTGTTTCTTTTTCTCTCACTTACCTTTGATTATCATTTCTTTCTTGTGGCAGGGATGACCTAAGGGGTGACGGGGCACTCACCCGCCAATCCCCTCGCCCATTATGGAGGAACCTTGCCAGCCCAGTGTAAATACTGAGTGCTCCTAAACTGCTTGCTGCAACTGAGGGGGCGTTCCTGGGCTGGCTTATGCTGTCAAACGTAGTGTAGCCTTTGGCATTTGTGTTCCCCAGTGTGCATGTCCTATGGACCGTGCAAAGCTGGGGGCATTTTGATTCCCTAGCCTTGCATGGCCCATTAGGGAAGCAGGCTGGTGAACAGCACCTCTCAATGTGAATAGGGGAGTGGGGGGGGCTACTGCACCTCTTCGCACATTCAGACGGCCTGGGGCAGTACGCTGGGAGTGCTCTGGCTCCTATGTGTTTATGCAGGAACCTGCAAGCGCTCTTTCCTTCATGGTTGCTGTTTGTGAATCGCAGGAACTTCAGGGCTTCCATGGCTGTGGAAGGTGGCGAAGCAGAGTCAGGCTGAAGGTACAGTTAGCTTTATAATGTAAATTGGGTGCGCGTATACATGTGTGCGTCCGTGAATGAGTGAATTTATGATGAATGTGTCACTGGGTGCATGCGGGCATGGTGTATGGATCACCGGTGAATGAGCGAACGAATGCTATGTGCAAATCTGCAAGTGAGTGAGGATGTTGTGGGAATTGTATTTATTTATTTATTTTATTGGTCATTTCTAAAGCGCCTATACACAAAATGGTATTTCAAAGCGCTTCAAGGCAGGGGAGGGAATAGGGGAGGATGCCAAAAAGAAACATTCTTACTGGGCCTTGAGCCTTTCAGAATGAGCAAGTGCAATAAGCGTTAGGGAGAGACAAAGATACACAGAAAACAAAACTGTCGTACTAGGCCTGTCTGAGCTTCAGACAGTGAAAGTGCTGTGACTTAAAAATAGGTGCGGGGGAGGAGGGATGAAAGGGGAACGGACGGACAGGAGGGCCTGTTGGAAGAGGGAAGAGAAAGGCGAATAAAGCACAGATGCATTAAAAGATGGAGGGTGCAGAGATCAGAAGACACCCTGATTCGAAAGTCCCAGAGAGCGTACAAATGCATTACAAGATGGAGGGTGCAGAGATCAGAAGACGCCATGATTCGAAAGTCCTAGAGAGCATACAAATGCATTGCAAAATGGAGGGTGCAGAGATCAGAAGACGCCATGATTCGAAAGTCCCAGAGAGCGTACAAATGCATTGCAAGATGGAGGGTGCCGTGATGTAAGGCACCATGATTCAGATTGTCATACGAAGGTGAGGGGATCAAGGTTGGGGAAGGACCGACAGAGCATACATGCAGGAGGTGCAGATGAGAATTGTGGCGCAGGAGAGTACAGGGATCCAAATGGTGGGGCACATAAGGCATGCAGGGGGGGCATGGTGAGGGGGAGGGCATCATTGGAACACAACGGCTGAATGGAATGGTATGTGCATCCAGGGGAACATGCAGCTGGTTGGAGTGTGCTGTGTTATAGGCAGGATGGAGCTCACGCAGATCGGATGCCAGACTGCCCGACAGAACACACACAAGTCGCACTTACATTAGGATGCACATAGAAGAGGTATGGCACACAAGGAGCGACCACGAGTAGTTGGTGGGTGCCAGATCCAGTGGACAGAACTGAGTAGAGGGCCAGCAGGTCTCCCAGGCCTGGACTGGGGCAGACAGGGAGAGCCATGGACCTTAGATGGAGGCCCTTTGAGGAAGCCGGCATTCCCCTGCTGGCTTCCGGAGCATTGGAATGAAAACAAACAAAGGAAACCCAATCCGGCTCAGCATGTGCTATCCCTGCAAATGCTAGGATAAGCTGTTGTTGCTGCCGAATGCGGCGGCCATTTTACAGGCCCATGCTGGCATCCTTGGATAGCACCATGCGGTCTCAGATGGTACGAGGCCAGGCCAAGCTGCAGTGAATGGAGGAAAGACTCTTGCAGGGAAATGTGTGCACTTTGTGTTCGTGACGGCCATTGATTTTGATGAGGGAAAGGGGTTAAGGGGAAGATGTAGATATTGTGGGATGGCTCTTTTTAATGGACATCAATGATACAGTAAGCATGATAAGTGCTATTAGATGGCTAGAATGGCATTTTTGGTGCAGCCACTCTAGCTATTTCAATTATGATAAGTGTTATTACATAGCTAGACTGGTCTTTTGTTGCAGCCGGTCTAGCTATAATTTCTTACTGTGGCATGGCATTTTTTACTGTTCATCTACGATGAAGCAAGCTTGATGTGTGTTATTACCTGGCAAGACAGGCATATTTTAGTGCAGCCAAGTATACATAATTTAAGCGGTGTTGCAAGCACAGAATATTACACTCTGTGATTTCAGGGAGCTCCTTAAATATTTCAGGATGTTGGTAACACTATAATGCTCAATGTGGCAAACTCGAGAAAGTGATAACCAAAAATGTCATGTTGCTCACCACTATGCCACCGTTTAGCACAATTATCTGCATTGCCACACAGGTTTTACACTGCCCCAGTTAAGTGCATTTTCTTTTTTAATTTGTTTTTCTATAAAGACAACGTTGCACTCTAGATCTCTTCAAAGCATGGGGGAAAGGAACATTCATACTCAGCTAAGCCAGAGGCTACCTAGAAGACCCTGACATTGCTACGCTAGTTTGTACATTGCCTCTGGGAATGTACACAGTAGTTTTACATTGCCTCCAGCACATTGTTATGAATGTTTAAACAGTGCCATGGCACAAATATGTTACTTTTAAGCAAACATTCCTTTCCGAAAATGATGCAGCACTTTCACATTGTGCCCAGAAAAAGTGTTTCATGTCAGTTCCACATTGCCCCCAGAGAATTGCTTTTTTTTTCACACTGCTCTAATTGGTCCTTTCATTGCCCTGGTCTGCCCACCGCCCATAACTCCACCACAACTAAGGCAGTGCAGATGCCCACTACACACCCACTAACTGACAAGTAGTGGCACACACACACATATTTTTTGGAGTCGACATTTTTATTAATTGGGGGTCTCCTCCAACACCCCCTTTGATCTCCCTCTCCACTGCCCTGTTTTGACTTTGTTCCCTAAAATAAAGGAATGGCATGGACATGTGTGAAGTTTGGGTCGCCGCAGTAGAATTCTAGAATTTGGATTCAAATGTATGATTGCCCGCCCCTCAGAGAGCCAGATGCTCATCTTAAGGGCAACTACTGCTTTCCAGAGGCTGAGTGGACTCTGCTTGCCCCCCTCATGCTGCGTGGTTGGGCATTGGCCCAAGGGCCATTTATGGAGAAGCCAACAATGGCTGCGTGTAAAATGCGTCTGAGGTGTCATTTCTAATAAGAACGTCACCGCATGCTTTGTTTGCATTGCTATACCAGCAGTATGTTAGTAAATTGTTTTCATTTATTTCAGGGAAGTGAAAGTAAAAACAGGTGAATGGTTCTTTGAACAGCGGGCAAAGAAATTCCCAAATGCAGGTACTGAGTGTGTTTATATATGCAATTGTCTGTAATGAACTATATTACTATGGCCTTTTAAATGAATATGCAGCTCGATGGAGGGTGTTGACAGCTTATATCGATGGGAGTCACATTACTAGGACTACTTTTTGGGTCAGTGAAGTTCTGAGTCCCCTTCTTTGAATGGAGGATGGTTTGGGAATGCCCCGAGGTAAGCCCGAGCAGGATTACTGATGCCCCTGCTACTGAAAAGGCTTCAGCTTGGATGGAAAGAGTGTTGTTGTGAGCCCACTTAGCAATGGTCTACTTTAAGCATCTTCACTATGTGCCACTGGGTGTGGAGATTGATTTGTTTTGGAAAAGGGAATTGATGTACCAGTGTCTTATGGATGGTCCTGCGGTTACGGATAATATTGTGTCTTTTACAGAGACCAAAGAATGACTGTATGGATGTGTTGTGCAGATTTGGAGCTTGGTCTTGCAAGTGCATTGCAGTAGGGACACTGTGCACAGTCTGAGCATTGGAAAACGCCACTTTGCGCTCATGCAAAATAATGTAGATAAAAAGATGTTTATTTTCTTCAGAAACCGCCAAACAAGATGGACGATATTTATTAATTAACTGGAGACGTCAAAGCCATATGTCTTTCTGACATGGACGCTATATGTGCGTCCCCAGAAATGCCATTATTGAATTTAACACAGAGCGGTCAGGGTGCTGCTATAAATAACACTGTCTTCAGCACAGTGTCCCTCATCATGAGTATGGCGGTGTGGGGAAATACATTGGGCCTCATTACGAGGCGCTGTTAACCCCTTACCGCCTATTACGAGGTCTCCTCGCAGGACCTGTAAAGGGCCCTTAGCGGGTCCCGCGAGGAGACCAGGGAGCTAACAACAGGCCCGTTATTAACCCCCTATGGGGGCTCGAATGGGAATGGGGATGTACCGGGTCCGGGTTCCTCAAATGAGGAATTACCGGGTCCTCCAAGGTTGGAATGGCCCGGTAAGTCCTCATTTGAGGAACCCGGACCCGGACCTGAGTTTGGAGGCAGCCATGCCGCAAATAGCGTCATGGCTACCTCTAAACCCGTAATGAGGCCCATGGAGTCTATCCAAACTTTAACTCATCTGTTGACGCAATATCATACGTTGCATAATTTGCGGATGGTTACGCCGGGGGAATTGCGTATATACGGATGAATGGCTGTCGTCCCAAGGACTCTGGTTGGGCGTATCTAATGGTGATGAAGTTTCGCTCACAATTGCAGTTCTTACATTTTTATAGCAAATTAATTTCATTGCTCTTAGGTGATAATGTTAACATTCTTGTAAATCATTATATGTATTTTTATATGACTGTGTATTTTATTAACTTTCAAGCACTTCTAGGCACTTTATTTCCTTTTTTAAATTACTCCTTGAGAATTATTATTTTGCATAGAATTGTACTGTTTTGTTATTTGAGATGTTTTTTTATTAGGTTGCCTATTTCGTTTTGTCATTTTGTGTAAGGTTTACTTATTTAAACAAATTTCACAATTAAAAAAATTGAGGTAGTGGATTTACTGCCACTTTTACTGCACCGCCATATAGACTTTGGAGCTGATGTGGAGGAAAAGCCTCCAGCACTTGATAAATGAGGAATAACTGCCCGCAGAATTACTGCAGTGGTCATTCCTCTAATCTGGAGTCCTTTGGGACCACAGATCTCGCGTGAGTTGCATTTGTTCGCTCATTATCTTGAATGCTGGACCTGCACTGTGACTATTTACAGGCACCTTTTAGTCAAGACAGACAGAGAGAGGCTAATGGCTGGTGACTGCCAGTTCACTCGATCCTCTTCCAGAGAGGGACTCTTAGATTGAAAGCAGTGTCATATTACATTGCAGGTGTAGTTTTCCCTCTTGGGCCTAGGTGTAGACTTGTGTCAGGGCAAAGTTCTCCCAAGTCACTCACAGACTCAGGGAGTTATAGAGTCCCTGGAACCTGGTTTGTCATGTTGGTGTCTGGACCTCCAAGTCCCTGGTCATAGCGCAGCTTCTTTGCCTGGGTGTTGTCATCCCCTGGGATCCTAGATGGCCTCTGGTGGTCGCTCGACCTGTTGTGTCTTCTGGAGTCTAGAATGGGCAGGTGCACAGTTCCCCTTCCTGCCCTAGTGGTCTCTTTTAGGCTTGGATGTCTCACCTGGGACAGGTGTACTACTAGGCATTTTGCCCACCTGGGTTGTTCCAGGTTGTTCCCGGTAGAATTTCCTTTCCTCCTACAATGGTACTATTTCTAGAGTTTTCGATGTCTAGAAGATGGCTTGCTCCTGTCACCCTCGTCTGAATCCCAGCCCTGTTTCTCTATGTCCACCGCTCTGGGTCTTGGAGTTAAGGCATCCTGCTCAATCAGCAACCTGAGGCGGTTCAGTCACCCATAAACCACCCTTATGGGATTTAGTGCCCCTCTTACGCTGTAATGGATATACTGGCCTCCTTCCTCTTTAAGCGGTATTGCACCTCTCACATGTTAAGGGATATGATGCACCTCTCACTGACACTATTCTTCCGGCATGTGCTCTCACTGTCCTTTTTTCCTGTTCTGCCTCTGGCTTCCTCTTCTACTTGATCTGCCCTTCTTTCTCTTCCCCTCTTGCTCCAGTCTCCATCTAGGTATTCTCACTCTCTCTCTCACACACACATACACACACACACATTGGCCCGCATTAACGGTAGGAGGTAACCATGCCGCTATTAGCGGCATGGCTACTCCTTTACCGCATACCGGGTCCGTGTAGGCGGAATGTGGATGTACCGGGTCATTCCAACCTTGGAGGACCCGGTAAGTCCCCATTCTGAAAACCATTCCCGATTCCCATTCGAGTCCTCATAGGGCTCAATGGGAATGGGGAAGGAGCTAATAACGGAACCGCAATTTGCGGTACCATTATTAGCTCTGAAGTCCCTTAGCGGGTCCCGTCCTTAACATCTGGTCAGACCAGGCGACGTTAAGGACGGGACCCGCTGAGGGACCTCGTAGTAGGGCGCTAAGGGGTTACCGGCACCGGTGACCTTACCGGTGCCGGTAATCCCTTAGCGCCTACCGTGTAATGAGGCCCATTATCTCCCTCTGTCTGAAATGCCCGCCGTCCTCTGAACACAAAGCTACTGGAGACTGGCTGACTTTTATACTGTCAGTAAAAGGGCGATTGGGGCAATACGGGCTCTAATAATCTTTCCTGGTTCCCATGACTCTGATTGTTTCTGGCCCTGTGGCACCACTTCCTCGTCTTATGGGTCACTATTCCCCCGTCTTAACTGCAAGTGAGGGGAGTTTTCTACTTGTTTAGTTTCTTTGAACTCCATGTTAGGGTCAGGCAGGAGGGCCCTGGCTTCTCCCTAAACCAGTGATTTGGCTTACAAGCTAGCAGGAAACTGTCTCTCCCATGCCAGCGCTCCATCTGCCAGATTGCAGAGAACTAGCTATTATATGTCTATTTGTTGTATGGACTTGAGAGTTGTGGTTTGTAGTTGCGCTTCCCAGCACAACATGTTATTCTGTCCCTGCGTACATTTCGCTTCAGAGACCGGTTCACTATCTATGTCCGCAATTGGTATTAAATGTCAGGCACACATCATGGATGGTTTTCTTCTTTCCTCAGCTGCTTGGGTTTGTGTATTTGAGCTTTCTCACTTGGCTGCAAATTCTCTGATGCCTACTACCTTTAGGAGACACCTGTGCTCTAGGTTTCTTTTGTCTTTGGAGGACTTCGTAAACTTTGTGAATCTCCCATTCACCACCTCTGTGGGTCGCATCATAGAGTTCCCAGTATTACCCAGTCTGCCTTGGCCTGCGTGGCCACAGTGACTTTGGTCATGGAACCGACCTGGAGGCCCTGGTATTACTGATCACGTTCTTCCTCCTACTGCAATACCACCGATGGCAGCAGACAAGACCTGCCAATAAGAAGAAGAACACCATTATACACACAGTTATGGTGAGGTAAGGTTGTTAATTATTAATAACACACACAATATCCTGAAGGGTACACAGAGCAGCCATACGATGAGCGGCAGCTCATCAGTTTGAGGTATCAGACGCCTTTTTCTGTTAATTAAACACTATGGGCCTCAGTATAATACCGGTGGTAGCCGTGTCGGTATAACAGGCACAGCTGCCGCCGGTATAATTTTTTTCCGGTGCCCTTGAATGGGCATTTACCAGGTAATTATGGCCTCGCCAGACCCGGTAACTGCCCATTCGCGGCCACTGGAAAAAAATGCCCCCATTCCCATTGAGCCACATAGGGCTCAATGGGAATGGGGAGGTCGGATGCACCGGCACCATTCAGAATGGTGCTGGTGCACCCGACATGCTCTGCTCGTGAGTGCCAGTGCGCCCGCCAGGTCAGACCTGGCGGGCAGGAAGGCACCCGCGAGCAGAACCCGTAGTTTGCCGGTCCGGTAGCAATGGTATCGGCAAGCTTACCGGTATCATTGTTCTTTCTATAGCTTGCCAATGTACATTAAACCGGCACTCACGAGCAGAACTCGTAGTTTGCCGGTCCGGTAACAATGGTATCGGCAAGCTTACCGGTACCGTTGTTCTTTCTATAGCTGGCCAATATACAATAAACGGTTTAGCACCGGTCTTTATGATGAAATGTATGTCAGTCGTAGAGATGGTAACCAACTCCATACAGCTATCCTCGCCTTGAAACAACCTACCAGTTAATGATATTCCAGTTGCCTTACCACCAGAACAAATCCTGTTACCCACTGACTCTTCAATCTTTCCTAGTTCATTAGGAAATTGCAGCTGGGGTGGCTAAAGGGGCCACAATTTCCAAGTTCAAAGCACAAGTCAGGGGCTATTCCTAAGGCAAGGAACCTAACCGGACTGGCAGGCAGTCATGCTTCCCATGCTTCTCTTTGTGTGACCCAGAACCAGTTACAGCCTGCCCAAGGACTGGGCATGATTCTGCTGGTGAGAGCTCAGATGCCCTTGATTTTCCCCTTTGCTGTGAAGGTACATTCTCGGCACCCAAAGGTACAACCGCTGTACTGCCAGAGGTTTCTCCAGAGCCGCACAGCTGCTGGTATTCAGGAGTCATTTCCCAGCATTCATGCCCATAAGTTGTGCTGCACATCTTCAAAGATACGTATACACTCAGAATTCTGGCAGTCCTGTACCTCTTCACAGGCAATGTCCCATTGCAGCCTTTATCCTGACGTCATCACTCTGTTGATCAGTTGGATTAGGACACATATGGCCATCTCGTTGAGAGTCGCGATAATGTGGAGCTCACCAATGTTTGTATTCGTGTTGGTGAGCTGTGCCTCACAGATAAGTCCGGTTGCTTGTTCTAGGTGGCCTAAAGGGCCATCTAACCGTTGCCCCTTATACACACCCCAAGTCGCAAGGGCTGTACTGGCCCCATCCTAAATTTGATTGGCTACTTCCCTTTTCTGTCTTCCTCTGTTCAGCTTCTCTTTCTCTTGCTGGAGACGGATGGCAGACCCCCTCAGTGTATTTTGGAAAATGAATAGTGACCTGAAACACAGACAGAGGAAGGGTACATATTATGATGACTAATGTGGTGTTCAAAATAACATACATAACTATCTGTCCATCTGTCTATCTTGCTCGCTGTGTCTGACCCGGGAGACTGACTAGACATCTGTGTTTCTTATGAACTCAGTAACATCAAACGTAGGTGACACACGGTACTGTATTAAGGTACACGTTTCTATTGTCTAAATATTCACTTTGCTGGCATATAGAATGTGTGGTAATCAAACACACCCTTGTCACTTTTATAGGAGCCAAAGTGGAAAGTAGATAGCAGTAGAGATCCATAGACTTAATATAGTCGTTTCCTAACACTGCACTCTGATGTTCTATGGTACATTCCCCTGGTACGGGTACAAGATGGAAACCACAGGCAGGGGCTCCATCTCAGTGGGCCTGCTCCCATTACTGCTCTGAGACCTTTTTCTCACCACTACCATCATGTTCGATTGGTATCTGTACCAGTAAATGGTCTCCTTCCAAACATGTCTTGCAAAAGAGAATAAAAAGAATGAGTTAAGTCAGGAATGTTATATGGTTTAGGGCATATTTTAGGTACTGATGTAGGTCTTGCAACAGGTGTTCCATTCTTTAACAACTCATTTGAGCTAGGGGTAACCTTTCGGGACTGTTTCCCAGCATTCAATGCTTGGAGGTATTCACCATCCTACAATCAATTTGGTATGGCCTCACATTAATAGGGAATGGCAACGTGGAGGCATATAGCAGGTCTAAGGACAAACCCAAACCACATTTCTACCCCACATTCTCATATCCATTTATATCAAATGTTCCTCTTGCCAGCAGACTACAAACCTCTTTTTATAGCTAGGCCAGGCCTTGAGATCTGAGGTAGTCACTTGATTGGAAAGATTATAATTCTGTCGCAGTCCAGTGGAAGTACAAAACACACTACAAATCAGCACAGGGGCTAACACAGTAAATAAAATGAAACCAGGCATTTTGATCACTTTGATTAACAGGTGGTGCCACCTGCTTACAGTGGGTCACATGAACCCAAGTTGGGTGCCCCTGAAACTTTACAGCGGAATGTGATACTAACAAAACTTGGAATGGCCCCTTCCACCTCAGAGCCAAATCCAATTTCCTTTCATGTTTCGTCAGTATAAAAAGATTGCCTGGTTGCAGAGAGTGGTCGGGAACCAGTGGTTATTTAGGCATTGCTGCCTTAATCTGTCATAAGTTAAGTGGAAATTGGAATCAATAGCTTTAACAGATGGAGATACTGGGAATCACACAGATCGGCCATATAATATTTCATAGGAACTGAGTCGTGTCTTTCTGCTTGGGGTGCTTTGCATGCTAAATAATACAAAGGGAAGGGCCCGGGCCATTTTAGCCTGTCGCATGCCATAGTTTGGTCAGTTTATTCGTGATCAATCTACCGCACCTGCTGACTAGGGATGGCATGGGAAATTTAAATTGTGTTGCATGATTAAAGTGGACAGAAGTGATTTCACCACACTATATACAAAATGGGAAACCTGATCGCTGTTGATGCTAAGAGGCACTCCAAATCTAGGGACAAAGTCTCTGACAAGTCTCCTCAAAACAGTTACTGCACCTGCTCTCCTGCAGTGGTATGTCTCCACCCACTCACAGAACAGATCAAGTATAACAAGAAGGTAATGAACGTTATTGCATTGACACAATCAATCTGGAGGCCCACAGATTGGCCGTAAGGAGAAACGCATGCTCTCTGGGTGGCTGGTACATCTTTCCACACATTGTTTCGGAGTTAAAGGGTACAGCATCTGCAGTATTCAGAAGCTATTGTAGAGCAGTCGGTGGAGAATCTGTCTAGTGACATAACAATCACTTCTATTTCCACATGAGCCTGACCATGAAACATTCTAACAAGGTGTGACAATATTTTGGGTGCCACTAATTGCCCTTGGTCTTCTCTCCACAGAGAGTTGTCATGTAAACAAAAACCTTTCTTATCCAATTATCTTTGACACTGGTGGGTGAATTTTCTTGCATTTTAGCCAGCTCATCCAGGTTCTTATATATGAAGGGGACAAGACTGGTTTTAACAGGGAGAATATATTCATCTTCTGAGTCAGATATAGCTGCTTGTTTGGCAGTTCTGTCCGCAAAATCATTGCTGAAACGGACATAATCATCCAGGTTCTGGTGTGCAGCATATTTGATAATGGGTTTCCTTTCAGGTGACATAATAGCATCTAGAAGGACTTTTACATACTGGCTGTTTTTGATAGGGCATCCTGTCAATGTCAGAAACCCTCTGCTTCCAGAGCTGACCAAAGACATGGGCTAACCCTAATGCATAACAGGAGTCAGTATACTTCTTCACAGATTGTTGATCGGCTAAGCTACACACTCTTGTTGCTAATTCTGCAACCTGGGTACAGGTGAACTGGAGCAAGTTTCCTCTCTCCACCACCTGCCCAGGCTCCCACACCGTATATCCCACAATCAATTCCCCATTTTGATCTTGATAACATGATCCATCAATGAAGTAAACTATGTCTGCTTCAGGGAGGGGAACATCAGTTAGATCAAATTGGGGTGTCAGTAGTGAGTTAGTAATGGAGTCACAATCACGAGGTTCAGTATCCTGCAGCATCCCTTCCAGGCGCGAGGGGAGCAGAGATGCTCGATTTAGTATTGCGCATCTAGTCAGTGTATTATTGGAATAATTAAACAACACAATCTCATATTTTTTAGCCCAGGACATGGACATGTGCTGTGTTTTTATTTTCAGCACGTAAAGAGAAAACTAAATGGGGTACTGCAACCTCTCATGGAGATCCAAGTACCATATCCTTGCACTGTTCCATCGCAATTGCAGCTGCCACAATAGATCTTATTCAAGGAAGCATTCCAGTGGCAACAAGGTCTAGTTCTTTGCTGTAGACGGCTACTGGTTTATGATGCATCCTGTGTTTCTGTGTCAGGATGGCTAGGGCAAAGTCATATCTCTCGTAGCAGTATAGAGTAGACCCTTTCTTGTATTCGGGCAAGCCTAAAGCAGGTGCACTAGATAAGCTATTTTTATTTATTTATTTATGTGCATTTAAAATTGAGTCAACAATTTTTTTTAGCAACAGAAGACATTTCCGAATTCAGTAGTATGAAAGAAAAAAAGATAATGTTGAAAAACTCCCAAAAGAAGAAGAAGAAAAAAAGAAAGAAGAGAGAAGAAAGAAAAACAAGAAATCCAATCAAGAGGCTTCAACACTTCCAATCTCTGGAAGGACTTCAATCAAAAATGTAACCACAGTGATGACATGCTTAGTCTTTTGTCCTGTCATCAAAGACCTCCACCTACCGTTGGAGACAGAGATTTCAAAGTCAGAAAACAAGGGTCTAAAATATTTTGATCGAATAACAATGCTTTAAGCTATTTTATATCATAAGAAAGGCTTTTTCAGCCTCTGGGGACAACTGTAGGGGCTCGCTGGTGTTCACTTGAGTGTACTACTGTAAGGGTTTAGTGATCTAGGGATACCCTAAGATCTATTGTTGCCAATACTGACCACGCCCAGTAATGGTCTCATTTGTGTGATAGTTTGAGGTTTTGGAATCTTATGCACTGCCTCTTTCCTAGAGGGAGCAATGAGTCAGAGACCCCCATAATCTCCTGCCCCAAGTAATGAGCTGTCTCGCTACATAACTATAACGTCATCTTCGATGCCTTGTATCCTTTCTCACCTAGAGCAGTCAGCAGGACCTATGCATTCTGCTTGTACACCCTGTATGATGGTGAAGCAATTAACAAATCATCCACGTATTGGAATGCAACAGTCTTTCTGGAAAACTTTAAATCATCTAGATCTTTCCTTAGCTATTTGGAGAAAATGGTACAGGACTCAGTGTACCCCTGGGGTAAACAGGTCCAAGTATGTTGCCTCCCTTTATGTGAGAATGTGAGAAAAATGCTAAACCTAAGTCCACTACTGTGAAGTGGGTAGCATCTGGGGCAATACATGGCAATATCGGAGCCTGGTTTGGCATTACAGGAATCAAAACAACTACCACTGTATTGACTTCTCGTAGATCCTGTACAAAGTGGTAGGTGGTCTTTCCTGGCTTTTTAACTGGCAATATTGGAGTGTTGCATGGGCTCGTAGTGGGGACAATAATCGCTTGGCTCGTGAGTTCTTTGATAATGAAGTGATTCTCTGCTCTGCCTCTGGCTTCAGTGGGTGATGAGGGATTCAGGGAAGTTTCTTGAAAGGATCTGCCTTTTTCTGGACTGGTTCTGCTTTGTGGATGTATCCTACATCATTGTCATGGGTTGACCATAGAGCAGCAGGTATGGAGTTGATCAAGTCTTTTAAATCGACTGACCATTTTCCCTTACAGGGCAGTTCTTCCTCTGGGTCTTTTTGCAGTTTTGCTTGCACTGATTCAGCGTTAGTGTGAGGGACACATAGGAATATCCTGTATGCGGTGCAGTATATGGTGCACCTGGGTTTGGATAATAAATCCCTGTGTTGTAGATTTATTGGTGCTACGGGTTTACCCGGAAGGCATGCGTTTCAGTATTAGGTTCTAATGTAAAATAAGCCTTGGTGTAATTGTTAGGAGTTCCGTTACCGGATGTATGGTGGGGGTATACCTACTGTTTTCACAGTCTCTGTGGATACCTTTGGGAAACTATCCACACCCAGGGCTGATTTGCTTTCTCTGATGTCTACTAGGCAAGGTACCAATATCCCCTCTACACTGCATTGTACACATTTGCTATTCTGGTCAATTGGGAGCAACGGATCCATTGGCACCCCATTGTCCTGATGTAGTCAGAATGCATCTTGATCGCCCTGGGAAATGAAAGGTGGTCCGGAGACAATGATGGCTCATTCAAATTAGAAAAGGGAGTTGAGGCTCTCTGGTTTGTGTCAGGGAAAGGGGCAGGGTTGGCAGCAGGGGGATCTGGAATGTTACTATGTCCCTAATTGCCCTGTAAGTGTGGTCTCTGGGGTCCATATGGACACTCATTCTTCCAATGCTCCACCTGTTTACAGTAATTACAAACACATGAGTTTGATGGTGGTCCTGAAGGATAAGGGTGGGCACTGCTTGTATTTTAGTCATTAGGTATTCTCAATTGTAGTAAATGAGATTATCAGAGCACTCCTTGAGACCTTGGCACGAGGTTACAATAACACGCTGAAAGAAGAACTAGAAATCAATCCAGTTCAAGGTGTGCTCGGGTTTGGCTCTCCATTAGAGTTGCAGAAAAAATCAGCTTGGAGGCTGAATAATTGCATCCATTTAAGCTAGTGCCACAGGTGTGGTATGCCAATGTATTTCTGACCAAGTACGTCCTCAGGGCTAAGGCACTGTTCATGTTAATATTAGTATCATGCGTTGGCCAATTCAACAGTCAACAGACAGATAAGTAAGGGTCAGACTCCGAAGTTGGAATCATACAGTACAAGTTACCCATTGCCAGAACCAACATGTGTACCCAAGTCAGGATTTGAATAATGTAAAGTTCAAAATCACAATGCGTATCCATTTCAATAGCATGACATCAATGAGATCAAACAATCACTGAATCATTAGGTTGAATATTACAGTAAAATAAAATAAAATAAAATAACATAATTCAGCCATACCGTGTTAAATTCACATCGGACAGCATGTGCAGTCACCATTGGAAATAATCATGGAAAAGAAATGAAAATCAAAATTAGAAACTAGGTTAAAAAGTATCATCAAACTACTGTTTTGTAATTGAATTTTCATGACCTACTTGTAGTGGCTACATAGCCAAAATTGTGAAATGTGCCTCAAAGATAGTGATGATGGTCCTCCCAGTCCTGGCGGCCTCTGCTAGCCCCACTGACCCTGCTGTCCTTGTGAACCCTGTTGTCCGGCTTACCCTTGAGAATCCCATTGTCTTTTCTGATCCTGCTGCCCATCTGTCTCTGGGGTGGACCTCCTCTCACCCTATTCCTGTTCCAACCCCCCTTTGGGCAGTGTTCTGTGCATTTTTTTTTACATGTCCCTGCAATCTCTGCACCTGGAGGGCCATTACTCTAAAAGGTGTTTCATGTTCTCCTGACATGCTGTGCTGTGATTTGCAACCACCACTAGCTCTGCTAAGAGTTTGGTCTGCCAAACAAGTCACATGTTCTTCAAATGTGCTTGTACGTTGGGCAATAGTCCAGTTCCTAAAGGCGTTTGCTAGTGATTCTTGTGTGGTCTAATCAGGTTTAATAATACCTGAATGCTGAACAAACACCACTTTTAAGTAGTCCATATAGTCTGCAGGCGATTCCCCTTTGTTCTGCTTATAATTCCCTATCTTGGCCCAATCAGTCTTTTAGGGGCAGATCTCAGGGATGGCAGTAATTATTCCCTCCCTAGCTTGGATGAGGGCATCCCCAGTACTGGTATTGTTATCCGGCCAGGTAGCCAATTCAACTAGTCTCTTCTTCACCTCGGGGGGCATCTTCACTTTCATGAGCTGATTTATATCTGCCCATGATGGATTCTAGCACCAGATGACTGCATAGTGCCTGTATAAATCTCTGCCGTTCTTGAATTTTGGGGATTTCTTTCGCCATGCTCCGCAGGTCGCCTAAGTGTCCATGGAACATGTACAGCATCAAGGTGGGGTTGTTGCTGCCCCTCTTCTTCATTCCCTGCTGGTATGTGTCTAAGGGGTGAGTCTCTCCTGTGCACTGGGAGTCTCTCCAGTACACTCATCACAAGTAGAGTATAAGATGGAGGTGTGTCAAGTAGCAGTGGCTAGCCTTGGCTCCCATTTTGCTCAGCCCAGGTAGTGCAGGTGTGGGGAGCTCATTGTGCTGGCACAGTATTGCCACAAGGGGTTGATCAGCTCCGGTTGCATGTGCCCCATGCCCAGCCTGCCGCTGGCTTGTTCTCACTGCAATGCGTCCACTAGTGAAGAAATCAACGTTCTCAGCCTTCTCACTGTCCTGGTCTTCCTGCTCAGTACTCAAAAGTGTCAATTTCTTAGATGATCCATGGGCCCTTAAGTATTGCATCTGCTCTAACAATCTTTCATTCACCTCCCTTAGCCCCCTAACATTACATTAATTGCATCTCGGTGTCACCTCTTCTCACCAGACTGCAAATGCCCCCCACCCCACTCTTTGTGGGTTATCTTACTGCTTTGTCGCTCCAGCGCTCGTCTGAGGACTCACCAATGTGCCCAAGTTAAAAGTCCCTTCAATGGTGAACTGATTATGTTTATTGGGTCTTAGCAAGAAATGGCAGGTGTTTAAAAAGTCACAACTATTACTGTTAAAGTAAGCAAACATAAAAGGTGCAGGTCCCATTTTTCCTGTTCCTGTTTTGTTTTCCCTTTCTAAACCAGAAACATAGATCGAGAGGCCTCTTTTGAGCGCCATCTCCTAGCAGGGTCAGAACAGAGTCAGACTGAGTACACCTGAGACATGCAGGTTCTTTTTCAGAACCAGCCCACTTGAATTTACCAGTATTTTGCTAGATCTATTTCAGGGTAGAAAAAATAGACAATTGCCACAACTAGAGCAATAAAACAGGCAAAAGTGAGTATTAAAACTGCATGCCCAACTCAGAATTTGTAACCCCTACTAGCACACTCCTTAAACAAATCTTGCTTTTGCCCATCCACTGCGATAGAAAAATAAACTCGGCGCACGCGAGCCACGCATGCACAGCACAGACTGACCTGCTTTACCTCCTCATGATAATTCTCCTGGAGTTTTTATTAAGGCCTTCTACTTTTCGTTGGTTGTGTACGTGGGGTCTTCGAGTGAGGCAGGCCACCGGTCTGGTGCTGTACCACGTTGTGTGTCAGATTCGAGTCACGGCACAACGGTCTGAATGTCAAAAAAGTACTGTCTTCATTTCAAGCAATGGATTGAGCAAAAGAGCTTATTACAGTTAGTCTTGCAAGACAAATTGGCAGCAACCATTGCATTAACCTCGTCTCAATCCACTAAACCTCTCCACTCTCCAAGGCTGTTCCTTAAATTAATTACAGATGCTTAACCTCACAACGTTGAAAGGTACATACCGGGCCGTCCGGTGTATTATTCCCGCCTTTCTTAGAACAGTAGAAGTATTTGCCTCAAGGGTTTAGTCCGCCATTTGTGTCCATGTCCATAAGGCGTCATGTTGTGGTCCGCTTCCGGGTGAATTGTGGTGATATCTATGTACTTCCGGTCCCATCCTCATCAGGTGAGGGGCGTAGGGCCTCTAACCCATAACAGTTGCATTGCAGATCTGCAGTCCATCATTAGATCTGTATTACACCAACGTGATCCACTGGCCCAAAGCCTGTGGCCTTGCAAAATCACACCAGGCAGCCAAATGTTCAGTCAGCAGATTAGGCTCAAATGCACAGGGCAGATTCTAGCAATTCCTGATACCAGTTGGGGCAGGGGAATCTTAATGTCAGCTAAGGCTTGAGGAAAATTAGCACCTCAGCAGGGGTCGGAGGGGTTGAGACATCAGCCAAGCAGCCAAGCAGGAAGCTCGGAATGTGGTCTTTACCTCATGGTCCTGCCCCCATTCCGAGCCTCCTCTGAAGCGGGAGGCTGCCACCTTCCCCACCGGAATGAATGAAGTGCATTCCCTTCCATCTCCCTCAACCTCCAAATTCCACACCCCTCACACCCCCGCCCCACTTACCTGGCACTCGCTTGACCCAGAACTCTGTGTTCCTGATGAATCCGCCTCCCGGCAATGGCCCCCACGGAAACAAGGAAGGGACTAAATGTTCCTTTCGCCCTAGCCCATGGTGGCTAATTTGGTTTGTAGTTATTCCTAGTTTAGAAATGGCAAATATGCCACTAGTCCACTTGAAAAACAAACAATTAGCATGCCGGTAAAACATGCCAAGGTGGTAATAACAATAAACCCATATGGCTGGGGGCATTACCAGGTCTGGTAATGCTCCCTCCTGTCTTAACTGTACCCTGGGGTATTACTTTAATAATAACCTAATAGGGATAAAGGTACAAGGGTGGCACAAACATTTATTTTTTTTCACTTCATTTTGTTCTACCTTAGAAATCTCCTGAAATCGCCCCTTCATTTCATAGGCTTCTTTTTCCCATAATCGTACATTTTTTTCATGTATTCGTTATTTTTCGCGCCACACAAGCAGCGAAGGTCTGTGTTAGGGGCTGCTCCTCCAGGAGGATGCTTGCCCCTGCCAAAGGTTGCTGCATCCTCCAGTTCAACTCCTCAAATGCTATGCTGGTCACATCATGGGGGTTGCTGTTGTGTGTGGTTGTTGATGTTTCCTTGTAGACTGTACAAGAAGAGCCCATCATGCCGCACGCGGGAGGCAGAAGGTCATTGTATCGCCACCTAAGAAGCTCCTCTCGCTTTAAGGTACTGGTGTGGGGCTGTTCCCGTGGGGCCGGAAGTGCCTGCCTACTCAGCTCTCCATGTGCTGGTGCAGAAATCATATCCAAAACTGGAGGGAGAAAGCGTGGGACCTGAAATAAGACAGGAACCTCAATCAGTGAATCAATCACCTCACATGTTTGCCACACAAATACACATAATACCTGTTAGGCTAAGGGAGGCCTTCCCAAATGCAGGGCCAGGATGTGGTCAGCAAAAAGGGGAATAGCCATGGGGACGTACTAAACAACCCCAAATCCCACCTCAAAATTGCATGCCATCCCCAGGGGCAGCCCCATCAAGCAGTCCACGTACCAGCTGCATAGGGAGACACGCTTGAGTTAATTAGGCCAGAGAGAGAGACTGGAAGGCTATGCCAAGGCCCTATAAAAGACAAGGCCTGTGGAAGAAGAACGTGGTAGTCCAGAGTAAGAGCTCATTTAGAGCCGGCTGGTGAAGAGTGCAGAAGTGGCTGGACCAGGTGTCTGAAGGAGAGATTCAGGGGTCTGGGAATACCAAGACCCCGGAGGCTGGGAAGGAGATATTCAGGTGTCTGGGGAGGCCAAGACACAGAGTTGCTGGGGAGAGAAAGACACATGAGACTGTGGAGAGAAAGAGACAGGGATATGAGGAGAGAACTAACCAGATGGCAGGAGAGAGCCCATAGGACTGGCTAGAGTAATATCCTGGAGGCTGAGAGAGAGAGTGCAGTGGCAGAGAGAGAGACCCAGAATGCTGGAGAAAGAAATACCTATGATGCTTTGGAGGAAAGATAGAGGAGGCGCGAAAGAGAAAAAGGGAAAGACCTATGAGTCTGAGGAGAAAGCGACCCAGGGGTTTGGGGAGAGAGAGTGAGACACCGGAGGCTAGAGCAAGAGAAACACAGGAGACTGGAGAGAGAGAATGGGACCCAGGATGCTAGGGAGAGAGACCCAGGAGGTTGGGGAGAGGTAGACCCTGACAGGCTGGGGAGTGAAAACCCCAGCAGGCTCCAGTGAGAGAATCCCAGGGCTCCTGTGACAGAGGAAGACACAGAAAGCTGGGGAGAGAGATCCAGGAGGTTCAGGAGAAGGAGAACTAGAAGGCTGGGGTGAGAAGAACCCAGAAAGTTGGAAGAGAAAGATTATGATGTTAATAGGGAGGTGCCTAAGGATGACATGCCTATACAGAGGGGATGAACAGTATGGAAACAATTAAAGAGAAGGGTGATCAAAGTGGACAGTAAACGTGGAGAATCATCAGTAGTAAGAGTGAGGACGAGGTGAAAATGAAGATCGGGGGAGAATAGAAGGACAAGCAGAGGAGACTGAGAGAAGATGCAAATGGAGCCTGTGATGGGTGGAGGAATGAGCATTAGTGGCCTGTCAGGTGGGGGGTTGACAGGAGAAGCAAAAGGATAAAGATAGAGAGAAGGAAGGAGCAAGACGATCTCTCAGGTGTGAGCTCATGGCAAGACATTGAGGAGGAGAAAGTTGAGAGGATGTAGAACCAAGGACCAGAGTGAGGGATGTGGTGGGAGGTCTAGAGAGAGCCCTGTAATGACCTTAGGTGGGCCTCCTGTTTTGAAGTGGCTCCAGGCCGAAGTATAGGGCCAGCTCCAGTGCAACATCCACTACAGAAATAACCATCAGGCTGTGGTGCAGATTTGGAAACTGGGAGGAGGACACCTGGCTGCCCTTCAACTGCACAAGAACATCTCCAAGGAAACTGTGCTCACCAGAGACTTGCTTTATGGACCGAAATGACCAGAAGAACCACAAGAGAGAATTTCCTTGGAAACTCTTTAGGTTTTGTTTAGGGAAACTGAGCAGATACTGCAACATTTGTTTTTTTTTATGTTACACTGCTAGTAAGGACAAGGGCCTGTCCCTAATGAAAACTGTATCAACTTTTGTTTTCACTTTTCTTGAACCTTCCTGAGAGGCAAAGGTACATATTTTTGGCACAACTGTCCTGGCAACATTTGAGTTCTTTTTTAAGCACACTCTTGACCATAACAGAACAGCTTTAGTTTGTTGCATTAACACTAATAAGGACCTTTTGGGAAACGTATTTCATATTTGGCTCATGTCCGATCCATGTCTGCTTCTTGACAAAGGGCAGGGTTTGCTGAGATCAAGGGCCTTTCATACGGGCTGTGCTTCCTGGAAGATGCACAGCCGAGTCACAAGGGGCTGCATCCTTCAATCCTATACCTCCATTTAATGCAATGCATGCTGCTCGCACATTGGGAACTGCAAGGGGTGGTGGATGGTCCAGGCCGAGGCATATGTGATAGCCTTGACCTGTTGATGTTCCCTCCCAGAGCAGATGAGAGAAAGGACAGGGTTCTCTGGCATCAATGTCCTTTGTTAGAAGTTGCTCTTCCAGGTGGATGCTCAGCCTGGTCACAAGGGGCAGCATTTTTCAATTCCATGCTTCCAATCCATACATGCATGCATGCTGCTAGCACCTTGGGAACAGCAGAACGTTGGTGGATTGTACAGGCCCAAGCAGATAGAAGCCAGAGGTTAAGATTAATTATAAACCTTCCAGTCATTACCCCTTTTGATTTGCTATAGTCACCCCAAGTGGGATGGGTATGCCCAGACATGGACACAATGCCTGCTGGGCCTGGAGACCCAAGCTGCTCCTCACTGATGAGGCCTAATGAGGCCGGAAAATGTCTGGAGATGCTTGTGGTCTCGTGCACAAGGGATGTGGACATGCAGTTCGGACTGGAATGCCCCTTTTGTGGTGGGGCCAAGCCTGATTTGCACATGGTCTTTCCCCATTTGCAGTGGCTTGGCATGCACAAAACGATGGTCTGGAAGGTTGCCCAGGGCAATGCCAGAGGTTAAGATTAATTCTAAAACTTCCAGTCATCACCCCTTTTGTTTAGCTATAGTCACCCCGAGTGAGACAGGTATGCTCAGATGTGGGTTCCGTGTCTGGGCCTGTAGCCCCAAGCTACTCCTCACTGATGAGGTCCAACGCGGCCAAAAAATGTTTGGGTGTGATTGTGGTCTCGTGCAAAAGGGATGTGACAAAGTACTTGGTGCGGGTTGGACCAAACCTGGTTATTTGCATACTTTCTTTCCCCTTTTGCAATGGTGTGGCAGGTGAAGACCAATGGTCTAGAGGGTTGCCCAGAGCAATGCCAGAGGTTAGCATTCATTCTACACCTTCCAGCCTTACCCTTTTGTTTTGCTACAGTTACCCCAAGTGGGATGGCTATGCCCAGACGTGGGTCCCGTGCCAAGCTACTCCCCACTGATGAGCCCCAACAAGGCTGACAAATGTTTGGAGATGCTTGTAGTCTTGTGCAAAGGGGAAGTGACCAAGCACTTCGGGCTTGACTGCCCCTTTTGGGGTGGGACCAAGCCTGATTTACAGAGGGTCTTTTCCCTTTTGTAATGGCTTGGCGGGTGAATAACAATGGTCTGTGGGGTTGCTCAGAGCAATGCCAGAGGTTAGGATTCATTCTAAACCGTCCAGCCATCACTCCTTTTGTTTTTCTGGAGTCACCCTGAGTGGGACTGTGCTGCCCCGACGTGGGTGCCATGCTTGCTAGGCCAACAGACTCAAGCTAATCCTCACTGATGAGGCCCAACGAGGCTGAACAATGTTTGGGGGTGCTTGTGGTCTCGTGCAAAAGGGGTTTTCTGACCAAGCAATTCGTGCTGGACTGCTCCTTTTGGGGTGGGACCAAGCCTGATTTGCAATTGGTCTTCCCCCTTTTGCAATGGCTTGGCAGGTGAAGAGGGATGGTCTGGAGGGTTGCCCAGAGCAATGCCAGATGTTAAGATTAATTATAAACCTTCTAGGCATCACCCCTTGTCTTTTGCCCAAGCAGATAGGATAGCATGGGCTTATTGATGACATATTTATGCCTCAAGGCATAGTGTACAGAGTTGTTGTTTCAAACGTCAGTTCAAATGCTACAGAGATTCGAGACCCAATGAACGCTGGACAGACAATGATGCTTCAGGATACAAGGAGCAAAAAAAGGTACTATTTGTATGAGGCACGCTGGGTTTGACCTGTTCCATGGGAAGCTACCCACTCGAGAGTCAGCAGACACACTTTAGCTCACTGTACCTTTCACAGATGGGGAAATTCCCATTTGCATATCAGTATTTGTCCCGCCCACGTGAGCAGTCCAGCACCAAAATTCTATGGCAATTCCCTTCTGAACAAGAGTACCAACAGCAACCCCATACACTTGTTTCAGCCTTGTTGGGCATCATCAGTGAGGTGGAACTGTGCCTCTCTGAGCAGAGTGAGCAAGGGGTTCACGTCTGGATGACCCTAGGAAACTTAGGGTGAGCAAACCTAAGTCCCTAAAACAATCAAAAAATAGTTCGTAGGTGCCCCTCTGCGAGAACGAACACGCCCCATTGACCTGTTCTTTGGGAAGGTACCCACTCGAGAGTCCGCAGTCACACTTTAGCTCACTGTACCATTCACAGATGGGAAGTATCAATTTGCATATCAGTCTTTGTCCCGCCCACATGGGCAGTCCAGCACCGAAATGCTATGGCAATTCCCTTCTGAACAAGAGCACCAAAAGCAATCCCATACCCGTGTTTCAGCTTTGTTGGGCCTCATCAGTGAGGTGGAGCTGTGCCTCTCTGAGCACAGTGAGCAAGGGGTCCACGTCTGGATGACCCTAGGAAATTTAGGGTGAGCAAACCTAAGTCCCTAAAACAATCAAAAAATAGTCCATAGGTGCCCCTCAGCGAGAACGAACATGCCCCATTGACCTGTTGTTTGGGAAGGTACCCACTCGAGAGTCCGCAGCCACACTTTAGCTCACTGTACCATTCACAGATGGGAAGTATCAATTTGCATATCAGTCTTTGTCCCGCCCACAGCGGCAGTCCAGCACCGAAATGCTATGGCAATTCCCTTCTGAACAAGAGCACCAAAAGCAATCCCATACACGTGTTTCAGCCTTGTTGGGCCTCATCAGTGAGGTGGAGCTGTGCCTCTCTGAGCACAGTGAGGAAGGGGTCCACGTCTCGATGACCCATGGAAACTTAGGGTGACTAAACCTATGTTCCTTAAACAATCAAAAAACAGTCCACAGGCGCCCCTCTGCGAGAACGAACACAGCCAATTGACATGTCCAAAAAAGTGAATTTGGCACTTTAACAACATTAAACAAGAATTATAAAACAAAATCCTCTTTCATTTGGTGAGTCCCACTATTGAAATAGTAGTTTCCTTTACTACTTAGATTTTCAACATGGAACAAATACACACTTTTAGCTTCAAGAATTCCAACTGCAGATTATAAGAATCATTTCCAAATACGTGCTTTTTCGGAGGGCACAAACTCTGGAAGATTCTGTAGAGAACGCAATGCTTGCTGTACGCGCACGCCTAGCCACGTGCACGTTCAATGGAGAGGTAGGCGAGGGCACGTGCGAGCAGCTAATGATGTGCACATCCAGTTCAACAATTCAAGAGACCTTAGGTAGTGCTAAATATAGAAAATGAAATCAGGAATACATGTATAAAATATGTTGTTGAGAAAGGGTCTCGGGGTGAGAGAGGGCTAAGGGATAAGTGACCAGGGCAACCAATGTTAACAATGAGTAATTCATGTTAACTCGAGTTAATGCCCTGCTAAGGTCACATGTTTTAAATGTGGCCTGATGGACCATCTAGCCAATGCTAAAAGGCCGAAAGGTCGCAGGCTGGAAGACCTGGCGGTCTGAAAGGCACCCGCTTGCAGAACTCGGAGTATGCCGGTCCGGTAACAACGGTGCCGGTAGCTTGCCGGCACCATTGTTACCGGATCGGCATACTCATAATGAAGCCGATTCTCCCGCCTAGTTTCCAGCAGCCCCGTTCTGAAGTGGGTGGAAGAATTGGAGGGTAGATAGTAAAAGCTGTAAAAGCTGCCAAAATCTATCATTTTGATAGACACATGTGCAACAGTGGAACTGCCACTTTTCTAATTTAAGAATGCTTTCTTAAGCTTTTAGTAGCATGTGAGGTGGTTGGCAAGGCTGTTGCCATGCCGTAAATCACGGCCTTGCAGTAGTGACGGGCTTCGTTCATTGCCACCACTCCTGTAATACATCGGAAGGCATGTCTCCATGGAAAAGTGTCTCACAGCACCTTTCCATTTTAACATGCACCTCTGAATCAGGCCCTGGTGCTTTGAAGGAAAGTGTTCATCTTTCAGGTAAGAACACTCATATTTTTTCAAGCACCTCAGCATCGGCCCTATACTGTCAATTCCACACTTAAAAGACACATTTCTACATTACCAAAAGTGTTGCCTAGCGTACTGCCGTTTGCACTTTTGGTAAAGTAGAAATGTGCAAAGAAACCACCGTTTCTTAAGATACAACTTAAAAGAACGTTCGTTACATTTCTGCATTGGCTTTTCACCGGAAACGTCCCGCATAGCCTTCTTCTTTGCTTGCTTAGAAGTCTAAGAATCCGCTGTAATTGCAGCCGCATTATGTACAATGTACTTCATAGCGGATCACTGCCATCTTGTGGCCAATTTCTGAATTGTTTCTTAAGGCATGAAAATAGAAAAGTTGTGTTTCTAATAGAGCCCGAAGGCGTCGGAATGAAGGGATAGCTCACTAATGACGCCTCCGTGGTGCCATTCGCTGGGGCCTCTTTATTTCAGCGCTGAGAGGAGGGTGCAAAGGCAGGAGAATGGCCTTGGAGGGACACCTGTGCCCGTTGGCGGTTGCCAAGAGAGTTGTCAAGCCGTAGCCACGTTGCACGAAAGCGGCGGATTGTTACCCAGTCCACCGCTTTTAGATTTCAGTGTCCTTGCACCAGGGAACACCAGGTTTCTAATTGTGCATGCGCCACCGAATCAGGCCCTCAGGAATGAACATTCAGAATCATGACAGGCAGCTTATCTTGGAGTTCCCATTCATATGCCATGCTGTGTTTAGGCGCGTATTGAACCCACGTGGATTTACGCCCCCGAGAAGGCTAGTGGAGTGACTTTACTGAAAATGTTGGGCAGTGGGGGGACATGACATCTAAAAGAAAGAGGCCCCTGCCAAATGAGGGGGACAAAATGGCATGCCACAAACGTTGGGGAGACAAGCACCCTTGCCCCTCCTAAAATTACGCCGATGGAGAAGGTTGAAGTTGATGATGCGATATTTGCCTAATGTATTGGCCGTATCTGCGCTGTGATTGACGGCACTCTGTGATTTTTCTGCTGCAGACTAATATTTTGCACACTGACTCCACCCACCGTGGATATTTGGCTGCTGTTAGATAATCTGCACCCTTACTACTAGCTACTAGAGTCACACTCTTCACATACATGGCCACAAGGCTGTCAAACTCTACATGGACTAACCCTTCATCTCTTCCTAATTAAAGTGCAAGTGCTTTCTAGATCCTATCAAACGCATGACGCCATTGATCATCGTGTTTAATAACGACCCTGCCACTGAACATTTCAAGCTCAATGCCTCCTTCTAATTAGTAATATTACAGTAATTATCCACATTTCCTTATGCAAAAGAGGGTTGATAGGACTTATCTTCTCTGAGTTGGATCTTTCCACTTAGGCCCTATATTAAGGCGTTATTCAACATGGATACATCAGATTTCATAATTGTTCTTTTATAACACGCTTAGAACCTGTGTTGCTATGCGTTGTCTTGCTTCCAAGACAAACGCGTTGCCCCTGAGCTATCCTCTCGGCCTCGGTTGGTGGATCTGTGATGCATATCCACTAACTCTATTATTTCTGGATTTCGTGACCAGAATGGACAATCTGCTTCATAGTGGAACACATTTAATGCTACTTGGCACATTTTATCTGATTGGATTTGTATCTAAAAGGTCTCTGAGATCTTTGTCTAATCAGCCAGGCACGATGCAGAAATGCAGTGTTCTTTGTGGGAATAATAACTTCGTCAGAGTTTCTACACAAATTCCCTGCCTCTGCCATCGGCCCAGGCTTTCCTATATGCTGGGCAGAGAAACATGAAAATGCTGAATGTTTTCCAATGTGTCGACACAAAACGGACAGCTCTGATCCCTAGTTCGGTTCCATCTATTTAAAACACATCCTATGGGGAGAATCCCAAAACTAAACTAGACATCCCTAGGGATTTGGAGTCATAGGGGGTCCTGCAGGACCATTAAATAGATTTCATTGTTCAGAGATCAGGGGAGTAGAGTTACACTGGTCTGCTGACTACTCCAAAGGCAATACAGACTCTCCATCTGCTCGAAGAAGAGGGCCTTTATCCAAGTCTGCATCCCTGAGGCCACCAACAACATCGCTGCATTTTTCAAAATCTGCAAAGAACTCACAAATCCTACTGCAGTCTCCCTTTCTCCTCCACCTTCCCTGACTCTCTGCACTTCCCTGGCCTCTCACTTCATTTCTAAAACTCAGGACATCTTGTCCTCAATCTCCTCTACTCATCACCCTTCTCCCTCACCCACTCTTAGACCTCCTGTGGCGCCCCTCCCCGACCCCCGCTTATCCCCCATAACACCTGATGAGGTTTTTAGACAAGTCCGCTACACGAAAGTCTCATCAAAACAGGTGCTTCCCTGCTCCTCCAGAACTATCAAGGACAACATTGTCTCCCTTGCTCCAGCCTTGTCCGATTTCTGCAATAACTCTTTTGCCACTGGATTCTTCCCCTCACTCCTCAAGCACTCCCTTGTGCATCCTCTCCTCAAAAAGCCTTTCTGCCGACCCCTCCTGTCCTGCAAACTACCACCCTATCTCCATTACCCCCTTCCTGGGCAAACCCTTGTAGACGCTGGCCATCTCCCAGCTTATCCAACACGCTGACTCTGTTGCTTGTTTCCATGACCTGTGCGGAGGGTTGTAGATGCACTCGCCTAGTCTTATGTGATGTTAGTGAGGTGTGTAAAAGTATTATATATTGTTTTAAGGTGTGGGGGAGGAAACGTGACCCTGGCACAGGATCACTATTACATATACGTAGAGAACAGAAAGATGATCCAAAGGTAGGAGCCCTCCCGTCCCCTGCACACTATTAGTATTCCATCGACTGATGGATAAATACCAAATTTCTAGCATGCTGCTAGCTTTCCAGGGAGACGCCTTTAACTCACAACAGTTCACTCCTGGAACGCTTCGCCCGCTTTGTCACATGCGCGGCCACTGCAAACCCGTTCTCTCAATCGATAACGTTCTGATAGCCAGAACGAGGTGGACTCGCTGCAAATCCTGCAACCGCACCTGAAGGCAAAGATGGTCAGGAAACCCATTTTAACTGAAGTAAAGAAGCAGTGTTCTTCTTGATCACCAGTACACCCATCTCTGAGTAAGCACAGCTATCCCCACGGACTATATCTCGTGACTGAGAATAAGATCCGTACCTGTAAATAGGAAAGCCCTATACCCCAGAATCCTCTGTGGATTCGGCATTCCAATGACAAATACATTACTTTGCCCAACATAAGCGTCTTCACCCCACAATTAAAAGTTCATACATCTTTGGCTCAAGAAGAAGGGATGTTGATCCCGAAACGCGTCAGCCTTTCCATTTTGAACTGTCTGCATACATGATTGATACTTATCTAAACAACATTGACCTCTTGACATTGTATTTGTATTTGTTTTCTGCATTATATGACCGCATATAACACAGTTTTTTGTACTGATTAAACTATTATGCTTTAATGCCTAAAACATTGGTTGTTTCCACGACCACCAGTCTGGCTTCAGAGCTACCACAGGCATGGAAACTGCTCTTCTGAATACCCGTGAAGACCTGCTCTCTAATCTCGACTCCAGCTCTACTTCCGTTTTCATCCTTCTTGACCTTTCCTCTGATACTGTCAATCACGCCACCCTGATAAATCGGGTCCAAGATACGCTTGGCATCACAGACCTGGCTCTAAACTGTTTGACCTCCTTCCTCTTGGACTGACCTTCCCAGGTTCAACAGGGCCCTTCTCTCTCCACCATCTCACTCTCCACCTGCAGAGTCCCTCACGGCTCTATCCTATAACCTTGTCTTTTCAACATCTACCTGACTCCTCTAGCCCACTTGATCTCCACCATCTAGCCTACCTTCCATTGTTATGCAGATGACACACAGCTCTACTTTAAGCTGCCTTTCTCTGTCTCCTCCTCTTCCACTCTCATTCTTGACTGCCTGTCTGCTAGTCAGGCATGATGCTCTGCTAACAATCTCTGTATTAATGCCAGTAACACAGAGATCCTTCTTATTGGGACCCCTGCTTCCTCTTTCCCTCCCACACTCTGGGAGCCCTCCAAGAGCCCCTTCCCCTCACCCTCATGTGATGCTAAAAACCTTGGTGTCATTTTTGACTCCTCTCTCTCCTTCTCTACTTACATCATGAACCTTGCCAAGAAGGCCCACTTCCGGCTGCACCTACTCAGAGGCATTCTCCCTTTCCTCACCTTCCCCCAGAAGCTCAATGTCTCTATAGAGCTGGTCTTCTCCAAGCTGGACTACTGCAACAAAATCTTCCTTCATTTGCCTAACTCCTCTCTTTGCCCCCTTCAACTAATCCAGAATAGGACTACAAGACGTATCCTTGGCCTGAAGTCCAGGGACAGCATCTCTCCAGCCCTAATACCGCTCCACTGGTCCCAGTTGCAGCTAGGATCAAGATCAAGACCCTCTGCATCATCCACAAGTCTTTCCCGGGCCCGGGACCCTGCTACATCCAACTCTCTCTCCCTAAATAACTCCCTGCTAGAGCCCTTCGGTCTGCTAGCTCTAACTCTCTGCAGATAGGCGCTTCTCCAAGCAGAGAGTGGGGGGTAGATCTCCTCTCTCCTCCGCAGGTGCCTCCCTCTAGAATGGTCTCCCGACCCCTCTCAGAATTGAGCTGGATCTTTTTAAGTTCCGGAAGCTTCTCAAGACATTCTATTTCTTATCTTCCTCCTGTCTCACTTTCCCTGCTAATGCCCCTGTCTTCTTCCTGACTGGAGGCCTAGTTCCTTCAGAGTCTGCAGGACACCAGCCCCCCCACCCCCTCTAGTCTACCCCTGCACTTGTCACCCCGGAACCCCCCACCCCTAAACCTCCACTTGTCCTTCCAGCCCCCCCCCACCCCACCGCACTTGCCTGGCTGCGACTGCACTCTTGTAATTCTCCAGCCCCTACCTCGCACTTAGCTTGTGGACCTTCCTCCCCTGCACTCTCTGCTTTCCCCAGGCTCTGTCCACCTGCCTCCCCCGACACTCGCTTTCCCACGGGCCCCTGCACTTCCCCTACTCTGTTTCTCCCTTACACTAGTCTTATTGCACTTGCACATTTCCGAATTTCACAAGGCCTAGCAGGATCATTTTTGTTTCGCTTTCCCCCGCCCTTTGTCTTGTTGCACCTCGAAACACTTGTGCGCATTAGAAATACCCAATCAATCAATTTTTATGTTTAAGGTATATTGCTCTTTCGCTAATTGGATCAATGTGATCCAAGTAGGTTCTAAAGTCTCATGTTGATTTTGAGTAAACATTCATGGCACCTTAAATTTGATCCAGTTAATTTTGTACATGCATTTGTATTTTGGGTTTTATAGAGCGCAATGTTCGGCAAAGGATATCTTGGCGCTTTGAAATGAAGGAACTTTCAAACGGCGGAAGAAAATTTAATTTCCCTGGAAGGTCAAGTAAAGTCTTTAGTTTTTTCCTAAAAGTCATAAACTCATTCAACCACCGCAGGTTTGCTGGAAGTGCATTTCTTCTCAAGAACCTCCCCACTGCATTTGCTCTCCTAAACCTAGGGATATCCAATAGGCAGACGTTTTTTTAAATCTTAGTTGTCTAGTCGGGAAGCAGCAACCCAATTGCTCCAGCAGAACTGTTGGTCTCTTATGGATTATGGGCTAGGCACATGGATTAAACAATCACTCCAGCTCTGACCATTAGCCTGTGAAGCAAAGCAATTCTCAGTGAGATGTTTGTGTTTTCACACCTCCAGAAGCATTCCACACCCTATGCAGATGTGCCATCAATTTCTCTGGTAGGCCAAGACAAATACTATTCCCCAATCTCAAGCCTAGAAGATGTAAAGGTGTTAACTGCCATGACTTTACATGGGAAGGATAACAAGGGGCAAAAGTGTCTGAGTCTCTTTGGGTGAAAGAAAAGACATTTCAACACAACGGATATCTGCGATCTAAGTGCAAGTCATTATCAATAATAATGCCCAGACTCCTCGATGTCGGAGAGAGAAGCGGTCACTTACCAAAGGTCACCATTGAGAACATGGAGTTCCTGGGGTTCCTCCATGCATTATTAGCCAACACCTCTGTCTTGTTGGAGATGATCTTTAAAACGTTGTTAGACAATTTTGCAGTATATGCAAAATTGTATATATCTGTCAACAGATGTTTCTACTAAAATGTGCATGCCATCTGAGTAATTAAGAAAGAATAAGCTACTCTGGAGAAAAAAAAGTTCATACAGAAGGCAATATATAAAGGCTAAGGTGATATGGTGCCAAGGACAACCCCCTGTGGAACTGTGGTTTAGGTGAGGATGCAAAAGCTTTTAAATTTACAGAATGCGAATGACGCAATAGAAATGATCTGATCCGGTGAGAACCTATCACATATTCCTATCGATCCCAGGCATTCCAAAACAAACTGGTGGTCCACGGCGACAAATGCCGCAGATAGGTCAAGCACTTCTTCTCGCGGCTGATCAAGGTAAGTTATGGTAACTACTTCCATTCGCCTCCTGTCAGAAAGCCAGCTGAGTCTGGTTGAGGAGCTCATGGTCCTGTACAAATGTATGAAGTTGGTCAGTCACTGCACATTTCAGTTGGGTGGCCAAGTACAGTATATGCGAAACTGGACCAAAATCACCAGGATCTTCAGGATCCACAGATTGTATTTTTTAAATAGTGGGTGAATTTCTGCCAGAGAACACCACTGAACAATCGAAAGATATTTTTGCAACGTTTGTTGAATTTAGTATGTGGGACACGACTGAAAAACTCATAAAGTTGATAAGGTGTGTTGCTGCATCGGCAGTCAGTTTTTCAAAGTTGTCCAGTATTGGAATAGTTTTGTCTGTTCCCTTACGGTTTTAGTCCTTAAGACGATATTTGAATATGCAACGTCTGCCAAATCTTCTCTACTTTTCTCACTTGTAGCTTTAAAAAACCTCAGTTTTCTCATCTATCATTGTTTGTGAAATTCTTACCAAGATTTCCTATAATTATTTTTTAGCTTTCAGCACGTACTCACTTACATGTGGAGGGTGCATGAGGGTCAGCAGAGAGTTTGAAAAAGAGCTTTGTGTCGTCTGCGTTACTCTGGAAGCTGGAGGTTATCCAGGGACGTCATTTCACCAAAATGCCAGGGGTAGCAGAAGTGGCATCACACGACCCTTGACCCCCTGATGACATCACAGGAAGTGATGCCTTTTGACCCCACACCAAAGTGATATCGCAAGAGCAATGGAATATGACCTTTCACCTGTTGACAAAACAGAAAGTGATATCACATAGCATTGCACACTACAAAAAATATGGTTACAATATCACTTTAATGTGATGTACATTTCATACAAGAATGGATCGCCATATGTATCTTTAAGATCAGTGTGTATAGGCCCATATTACCAAATTACTGTGAATGCAAGCAGACGTCCATGACCAAATGATAATGTGTTATTATATAGCACTTACGCTTAAGCGCTTTATATACAAAAAATATACACCCAATATCACCCAACCTGTGTTGGTACTCATTTATCGACCTCAGAAGGATGAAAGGCTACATTGAGGCGTTTAAGAACAGACTAAATCAGTGACTCACCCCCTGAAGTGCGCCTGAAATAAACCTTTAATGAGTCTAGCAATTATTGTATAGAATTAAAGAAAGACAGATTATTTGGTATTCTTATTCTTTCTTATTTAGGGTCACTGCCGAAAGTGTTAGACTTCTGGCACGCCTGTTCTTATTTTTCTTCTTTTTTAAGGGGCCTGAACAAGAAACCCAGTCACTCCAGACGTAAAGAGCCACATGGTGCTGGCCACAGCCCAGGAGCTTGCATTACAAAAAAAAAGTTATTTTTTGTGTTTTTTTTTTTTAGAGGTCGCAAGGGAGACACAGACGGTTGCAGTTGCAACCCCTGGCAACCGCTAAATGACGTCCCTGGAGAAGAAAGCGATGAGGCATGCAAGGAGATCAAGGTAGATGTTAAAGAGCCATGTGGAGAGTATAGAGCCCGGGGGGACACCACAGGTGAAGAGGGAAGGAGGAGAGGAGAAAGTGGCCAGGATGACTTGGGAGAGCGGTTAGTGAGGAAGGTGGTTATCCAGTCCAGTTCCTGTTCCGAGATACTGAGGGTATCGTGGAGCCTTTGTATGAGAATTGAATGGTTGACTGTGTCAAAGGCAGAGGAGAGATCGAGAAGGATAATGACTGCTGGGGAGTTGGAGTCCAGAGATGCAAGCAGTTCTTCACGGGTGTTCAGAAGAGCAGTTTCTGTGCCTCTAGATGCTCGAAATCCAGATTGATGGTCGTGGAGACCACCAACAAGTTCAGTGTGTCAGTAGAGTTGGAGCAAAGCCAGCTTCTACAGCAGCTTCCCCAGGAAAGGTGTGATGGAAATAGGGGAATAGCTGGCAGGCCAAGAAGGGTCTGAGGATGTTTTTTTCAGGCATGGCCGCACAAGGGAGTGCTTAAGGGAGAGGGGAAAGATCCAGTGGCAAAAAGAGTGATTGCAGAAATCAGCGAGAGCAGGGCCAAGAGAGCTGATGTTATCCGTGATGGTCCTGGATGAGCAAGGGGAGACCTGTTTAGAAGAGACCTTCATGGAGCGGACAACTCTGGTAACTTCTTCAGCTGTGACAGGGGAGAAGGAGGAGAAGGAGGAAGGAGGAGGGAGGGGGGAATGGAGGTTAGGGGTTCTGGGATGGGCTTTGAGGGAGTGTAGAAAGGGTGGTCAGGATGTCTGAATTTTGGTGGCAACGTGTGAGGCCAGTGCATTGCAGAGGGCCTGCGAAGGAGAAGGGGAGGAGACTGCAGAAGGGTTGGCTAGATCCCTGCTGATCTTGAAAAGTTCAGTTGTGTTGTTAGATGCGTCGTAGACCCGAGCCTTTATGTGGCCTTTTTTCTTTGCACAGATGCCGAGTCTGCATTGCCTTTGGAGCAGGCGACAGGCCAGTTTGTCGGAGGATGAGCCTGAGGGTAGCCACTTCCATTCTGCCTCCTTGCACTTTCATTTCAGGGCGCAAGTGTGGTGTTGTATAAGGTGTTATGCTTAGAGGCATGTTTCAGGCGGATCCTCATTTCTGGGACAATAATGTCAAGAGTATTGCTGATGGACAGGTGGAGGTTGTCGAGGTCAGAGGTAGAGTCAGAGGTGGTTCAGTGAGGGGGTGAAGGCGGAGGTTGGCAAATGAGGTTGGTGGGACTTTAGGGGGGAGGGCGGTCAGGCGGCCAAAGGGACCCACGTGGGCGGAGAGGAGAGAATGGTCTGTCCAGGAGAGAGGGGTGACTAGTGGAGATCGAGAGCTCAGAGTGTATGAGGGCATCCAGACTGTGTCTGGCTGAGTGGGTTCACTGATGGGGGGGGATAGAGAATGCACACACTAATACCGAAGAGGCATTTCAATGGTGCACAAGCCCAAGTGGCGCAGTAAGCAAAGAAAGGGTTGTCATTTTATATAATTTAAGTGCTGTCTCTGACCACAAAGTATAAACAATGGGTCATCCCCAAAACCTGTCGATAAAGGTGGCTAATAAGAAGTTACACCTAGGACACAATTAATTTTGCACATTCATAAACATAGACTCCCTTGCAGGTGGAATATATGCTTTGGAAAGGAGCAGAACCTGGATCCACTTTTGTCATACATTGAGAGGAACCGTTCTGGAGTATGCATACCCACTGCTCATAGGTGACTGTAGTACTCAGATACCTGCCCCACATTTATTTAACCACTGATTCCATGGACGCATAAGCATCTTCCACCATTGGATAAAGAGTCAAGACAAGGTCCAGTCACCCCCTTGTGTTTAGAATATTCTTAAGTAATTGCTTTTGTGCAGGTCCAAGGAGAAGCTCTGCTTGATAAGTCTTAAACTTCGTCCGAATGCAATGGTACTGAAGGGATGCAGTCTGACCACCTGCACACATACTCAACAAATAGCTTGCATGGTACAAAATGCCTGTCTGGATACATATGTCCCAGGTAGCAAATGCCTAACGCTTGCCATGGTCTATGAATAGTGGGGGCACAAGTAGGTTGATGTCCTCAAATCGCCACAAGGCAATTTCTGATGTGTAAGAAGTGTTGGCACGTGTTTCCTTAATCAGTCCATTTTTGTGTATACCCTATATTGCAGCAAATCCAATTTGCTATCTTCGAGGACTTTACCAATCAGCGAAAAGTGGGAAGTGAGTGTGGGCAAACTGACTTTGACTCTGTGGATACATGTGGAAGAGATCATTCACGGTCCCCTCAAATAGGCTGAAAACTGTGCCTGTGTAGTCAGGAAATACAATTCCATATCTGGGGCAGAAATGCCACACTGGCAATAGAACCTGAGTAACATATCCCAACCTAATCAGGGGGGGCCTTAGGACGGCAAGCTAGATAAGTCAAAAGAGAGCACGGTTTGGCCAAATACCTGTGGCTGGACCAGACAGAAATATTCTGGATATAATAGAGCCTTTTGGAGAACACTATCATTTTTGAGAGTCAGATCTTGTCAAAAATAGACAAGGGCAGAGGTGCCCATCTCTTAACTTCTATTAAGAGTGTCTCTAAGAACACGTAGTAATTAAGTTATAGCAATTTAGCTTCATCTCTACAGACTTTTCACAATCCATCAGTGATCCCCAATCTTGACAGGGCCTCGAGCGGAGTTTGCTAAGTGGGATGGGTCAGACTGGGACCAATTTATTTTCAAGTCAGAGAAGTCACCAAAACTAATGATCTCTCAGGGATAGGTTGAATATTATGTTTTGGATCTTTGATGTGTAAAATGATATCATCAGGAAATAATGAACGTGGAGCTATGTGTCCTACAAGTGCTATTCCACAGTGTGCATTATGTTTCCTAATCAAGTAGGCCGCTGGCTCCAATGTGAGAGCAAATAAAAGTGGGGTTCGGAGGCCACAATCTCTAGTTCCCCCGGCCCACAGTGAATCTAGCGGATTGGCACCCTTGACATACACCTTGGTGCTTGCAGAAAGTAACCCTGCAGCTCCATATTCTTCAGAACGGCAAAAAGATGGGATCATGATATGGAAACGTAGCCCTTCTCTGCATCTGTAAATGTAGCAGCTGCCTGCGTCTGAGGGTTCAACTGATTGAGAACCAAAAAGATACACCTCAGATTAAGGGCTGCGGTTCTACCCTGGATGAACCCCGACTGGTCAGAATACACAGGACTCTTCATGTGTTTGAGCAATCTATAAGCTAGCATCTTACCAAACATTTTCATATCTGTGTTTATTAGTGACATAGGTCTATATAAGGCACAGGCTAGTGGATCTTTAGAGGGGTTGAAATGTAAAGTAATCATTGCTTTATATAGTGTAGAGGTGGAGGCAAGTACCCCCACCCAAAGCTCTTCCCCCATGTTGCCTATATGTTGGGAGCCAGAGTGTGAGACACGTGCAATACCAGTGAGAGTACCAATACCGAAGAGAATCCTGGAAGTAAGATTCCCATTGAGAAAGCCATACATGCATACACGACAATATGATGGCCATTTGAATGAAATCCCGGAAAAAATGTGAAAACTGAGCAAAAGAGAAGATTGGTGATGACGTAAAGAATAGAGCTGGCGCACCCAGAAGAGATGCAGAGACGAGAGAACATAAACATTCTATAAACACTCTGAAGAGGAGATGTCAAAGATGAGCAACATTTCGGGCTCGAGATGAAGATGCTCATGCTTACAGAAATAATGATGAAGATATCAAGTCATTTTACAACTGTACAGAAGCAGTAACGCAAGTAGACAAAGTATTCTTAAAGGCTAGCTATGTAGTGAATTGATTGCGGCGATGCACCAATGTATATGCATAGGAAACTAATGAACTATGGATTATTTCACAACACACTTTAAGTAGAGCTAGATCCAGTGAAAAGGAAGGTTTTCAGTGTGTCACAGTTAGAAATTTAAAACTTAACCATGGAGGTGAACCAAGGATGGGCTTGGCTGGCTCAACACCAAGAAGTCAAGGCTACCTTGGGCCTGAATGTCCGCACAGTAGTTACAGAACGTGTGAAAGAACAAAACTCCTGTATTACACGATGAGTGAGACCATTGAAAATGTCAGAGCTGCATCATTTAATAAAAAACACAGTTTGCAGTCACATGGTTGGATGAAAATAGACACCGGGACGAGCTGTATCGAAACCAAGAAGACAGAGTATGCCTATACTCCCTCATTTTCTCGAGCTCAGAGAACATTTTCAAGGCTAAGTTCAAAGCTTAATTGACTGGTAAACTGCAAGGGTGATGATGGATGAACAGGCTAATTGGTGGAAAGCTATGGTTATGACCAGCCCACCAGAACCTGGATGTTAGGCTGCATGCTGCTTGCATAGGTGAAATATGATAGAGGGGTAGAAGGGTGCCAACCCATTATGAAGGGCCATATACTAAAGAGCCCTATAGTTTGTATGTGCAATGGGATGTCATGTATTTGATGACTTTCCTAGTGACCTCCACTAAGGGAGGGCTTAGTTGCCCCACCTGATGTTAGAGATCCAATCACCTTCCCAACAGGTATGGACCGTATACCGAAATGCTCCCTGTAATCCTATCACTTTCCCAAGTAGGTTTTTGTGGTTTGCAACGTAGGTTGACATCAATGATGATGAGTTTTTAGTATAAAATTTGCTTTTTTTCATGAAATGCATTGAGTGTGACGATCGAGCAAATTTGTTGATGTTCTTTGTAACTCCCTGTTTTAGATAATTGATATTAAAACAGTTACACCTTGCCAACTTCCTGAGTTAGTTTGATTATTGATGTTTGAATATATTTTGCATCTCCATCTATCTCAAAGTATTGCTACCTCATCCTAAAGGGCTGGGTCGGACACCCCAGTTCAACAGTGACACTGGTAAGGTACACATCTCCATTGCTGTGTCCAAAGGTTTGAGAAAATGAAGGGGTAAGCGTGAGCCAAACTCTTCATATAATTCAGATGGAAGGTCTTCCGCCCCAGAGGCTTTGGCTGTTCCGACTGCTTTTATAACTCTGAACATTTCCTGGGCACCTTTAGACTTATTAAGGCTACAGAATTTACTTGTTTAATAGCCATGATTTCCAAGTAGCCAACAAGAGTATCTACAGGCTGCACATCTCTATTGGTTTCAGGGATCAAACCAGAGTGGTTGTGATGTGGGCCAGAGGGGAGAGTTAGAGGAGAAGTGTGAAAGTGATTTGTGGCTTGTGACACCATCCTCATTCTAGGAAAAAATGATGTTGCCCAAATGCCAATAAACTATATCACCCAGAGTTCTGGTGGAGGACAAGCTTGCTGAGAACTCTGGGTAAGCTATGACCTGCACGTGCCTCTTTACCAGTCATTGAGGATCCTCGTCACATGCAGAAGTTGCGTGTGGACCACTGCATTACCAGACCGGTTCCTGGACCCCCCCCCCCCACTTTGGTGACAAAGCAGGTGCTGCCCTTTCTATTGATTCTGGCACCTCAAGCAGCCCAGAGTCTTTATTCTTCCGCTCTTAGAACTCAGTCGAGAGTCCCAGGCTGTCATTTAAGTACCTGAAAACAAAGTTTTATTTATTTATTGGACATTTGTATGACGCCTATACAGAGGTGTTTTCAGGCACCACACAACAAGACGGGTGGAGTGGGGGCATGGGAATCAAAAACATAGAACAACAAAAACAGTTATTTTGGCCACATGACAATCCTACTGTACAAGTGCATGATAAGGTGGTAAGTGCAGGGGGATGGAGAAGTGCAGGAGTGGGGGACCCCTAAGGGTGGGGGAGGACAGTGATGGGCGGGCCAGGGTTGCAAGTGCTGGGGGAATGCGGCAAGGGAGGATGAGTGCAGTGGACAGGGAGGACCAAGTTGGGCTAGTCTGGGGAAGGGATCCAGAGGGCAAGTACTGCCAAAGGATGCTGTGGTGACTGGTAGGGGATGGTCTGGTCCCTGTATGACTGTGGGGGGATCAGGCACCATTCACAGCAGCAGATGGAGGGTTTGCAAAGGAGGGGGAGAGGGAAGAAAGAGGAGAAAAGGAAAGTCTTGAGAAGTTTCCGGAACTTAAGCATATCTGGCTCAAGTCTGAGGGGGGTAGGGTAGCCGTACCAGAGGGAGGAGCCAGCCAAGAAAATTGCTCTACCTCACACTCTCTGCTTGGAGAAGCGTCTGACCTGCAGGGAGTTGGGGCCAGAAGACCGAATGACTCTGGCCGTGAGGTATTTAGGGAGGAAAAGCTGGATGTAAAGAGGTCCCATGCCCCAGACAGCCTTTTGGATGATGCAAAGGGTTTTGAATTTGATCCTCGCAGTCACCAGGAGCCAGTGGAGAGATTTTAGGGTGGAGAGATGCGGTCTTTGGGCTTGAGGTCAAGGATAAGTCTTGAAGTCCTATTCTGGATAAGTTGAAGGGGGCGAAGGGAGGAAAGAGGCAGGTTGAGGAAAAGGCTGTTGCTGTAGTCAAGCCTAGAAAGAACCAGAGCTCTGGAGACATTGAGCTTCTGTGGGAAGGTGAGGAAAGGTAGAATGCCCCCGAAATGCAACTGAAAATTGGACTTCTTGTCAAAGTCCATGATGTGTGCAGAGAAAGAGAGAGACGAGTCAAAGATGATCCCAAGCTTTTTTTGCCTCACAAGTGGGTGAGGGGAGAGGACCCAGGGAGTCCAGCCAGAGAGTGGGGGGAAGCAAGGAGCAGCCACCACAATGAGAAGGATATCTGTCTTACTGGCATTAAGGCAGATATCATTGGCAGAGCACCATGCCTGAATAGCAGTCAGGTATGAGGGAGTGGAGTAAGAGGTGGAGGAAGGCAGCTTGAAAGAGAGCTGTGTGTCATCTGTGCAACACTGGAAATGAGGAGGAAAGTAGAGATCAGGTGGGCCAGAGGGGCTCGGTAGATGTTGAAGAGCCAAGGCGATGGGATAGAGCCCTGAGGAATGTCACAGGTAGAGAGTGAAGTGGAGGAGAGAAAAGGGCCCATTTGCACTTGGGAAGGTCTGTTTGAAAGGACGGTGATCAGCCACGCCAGTGCCCAATCTGTGATGCCTAGAGTATCATGGAGACGATTTATGAGAATTAAGTGGTTGACTGTGTCAAAAGCAGAAGAGAGATTGAAGAGGATCAGAACAGAGGGATTGTTAGAGTGTATATTAGAGAGTAGGTCTTCACGGGTTTTTAGGAGAGCAGTTTCCGTGCCTCTGGCAGCCCTAAAACCAGACTCGTGGTCATGGAGGTAGAGCCAGCTATTTCGGTGTGGAGAGTCAGTTGTGGGATGACCAGCTTCTCCATGAGTTTGCCCAAGAAAGGGGTGATAGTTAGTCGTTCAAGTAGGGTCACCAGATGCCTTTTTTAGGAGAGTTTGCACACAAGAGTGCTTGAGGGGTTGAGGCAAGGAGCCAGTTGAAAATGAGTGGTTGCATAGGTCAGCTAAGGTTGGAGCAAGAGAGGCAATGTTGTCCTTGATGGTTCTGGAGACTTTCATAGAGTGGACAACTGTAGAGATCTCATCTGGTGCAGTGGGCGAGAAAGAGGAGAGTATGGTTGAGAGGGGTGGGCAAAGGGAGGCAAGAAAAAGGGGTGGGTGGGGGTGGGAGCAGAAGACACAGAGGACAGGATGTCCAGAGATTTGGAAGAAAAGTGGGAGTCCAGTGCAGAGCAGAGGCCCTGGGAGGGGGGAGGAGAGAAGGAGACTGTGGTAGGATTGGCAAGTTCCTTGCAGATTTTAAAGAGTTCAGCCGTGTTATTGCTGGCTCCAGAGATGCAGGCTTGGACATGAGCCCTCTTCTTGGAGCAGATGGGGAGACAGTATTACCTTTGGAGTATGCAGCAGGCCAGTTTGTCAGAGGACGAGCTAGAGACCTGCCAATTTGGCTCTGCAGCTGAGTCATACCAAGAGTTGCATTTGGAGGCAGGCTTCATGCGTATACTCATGATGGGGACAAAGATGTCCAGGGTGTGAGAGATTGAGAGACGGAGGTTAGCAAGAACAGAGTCAGAACGATAGTCTAATGAAGAGGGCAGAGGAGGGATGAAGGAAGAAGTAAATGCAGCAACTGACACGCTTCATCGGTCAAATGACAGAGAAGGAGACTGGCAGTGCAGGAGGAGACGTCAGGGGACACAGGGTAGGTCAAGGTGGGAAGAGAGAAGAGAGTGGTGAGACCAGGAGAGAGGGGTAGTGAGAGGGTTACAAAAGAGGGATGTCTGTTGAGATGAGAGCATCCAATATGTGTCTGGTAGAGTGGGCTAGGCCAGAGGGAAGGATAGAGAGGGAAAGAGTGTCGCAGAAGTTGCAGAAGAGAACAGTGGCCCCATCGAGAGAGTTAAGATGGATGTTGAAGTCCCCAAGGAAGATAGGTTTGGGGGAGGAGTCAAGAAGGGAGGAGGACATATCGGCCCATTCTGAGAGGGAGGACGGTCTGGGGGGTCTGTAGGTGGTAGCGAGAGTAAGAGAGAAAGTAGGTGAGACAGACAACCTGCTAACTAGGCTTTCAAAGGATGAGTAGGTTTGAGTGGGGATGATGGAGGCTGGAACCCACTCAGGGAAGATCAGAGCCACTCTACCACCAGTCCAAGAGGGCCTGGAATCAGACAGGATATGGTAGCCCTCTGGGAGAAGAGTGTCAAAAGCAGTGACAGTGCAGTTATTTTAGTATTCTGTGTATTTCATTGAGATTTGCTCTTTACAATCATGTGCGAATGCAATAACAACACGTACAGGTCCCCATTATTTTTTTAAATCTTAAAATCAAATCTACTCTCACGGAAAAGTACTGTGAGCCCAGGTTAAGGGCTCCACAAGACTTGCTGTTGCTATGATAGCTAACAGTGGTATCAGGATAAATATGGTTTAAAAAACGAATGCAACATGCTTGCCAAGTGCTTGTGGAGTGTGAATGTTGAAAATACGTAGCTGAAGGTTGTGAATTAAAAGTTGTGATTGACTAATACTACTAACCAAAATACTTAGCATCACAAACAACATTGTGTTTCCCAAGAACTCCCCCTACCCAATTGCCATCATTATCCAATCCTCTTTTGGTTGACCTAACTTCCCCACACCTATGCACAGCTTTTGCATAAAATAATTGACACACAAAGAGACCTTAATGGGATAAGCAGACCCTGTGCAAATTCCCAAATACTAGACACACACAATGTACAGGTCGATCATGCTTACGTTTATCATTTAGATGTTGCTTATAACTAGCCTAAGTAGCCTTACACGTAGGGGCCAGTTAGTAACGTTTGGGGGCCACATAGGCTAGTTATGAGCAGCATCTAAATGATAAAATTTAGCATGAAGGACCTGTACCATGTGTGTGTCCAGCCTCTACATAACCATGTTACCTCCATTGCTGCCTTGTAGTGCCCTATACTATAATGCAAGCATCCTTTTCCAACCAAGGTTGTAGGGTCTTATTTGCTTGCCTTCCTTGTTTGTGTTGAGAGTGTGAAATCATTAACAAACCTGACACTCGGAGTAAAGATTAGTGTAATAGGTGGCCCACACTTGGTGTATTTGTTCTGGTATTAGATGACCACTGCAAGCCTAACCTCCAGTTGCTGAAAGGGATATGTAGCCCCTAATTCTGCAAAGGTATTGTGCCAAAACCCCACCTGGCCCACCACTCATCTCCATATCACCTGGCCACAGCTGGTTTAATAAGAAATGTAATCCCTCTATTCACTGCAGTGATACATTCTTCAAGTTTAATTTAATCCCATGTAGACGGGTTAAATCTTTTGATGTAGCAATGTCCATCTCAAGGGAGCAGAAGGAGTTTCCCGCGCTAGCAAGTTCCTGACGGATAGTTTTGAGAGTCCTCCCTCTCCCCTGATATCTGCACCCCTGATCTATAACTTTAAGTACTCACAAGTTATTATTATGTCAAAAGTGCATAAGAAAGTGGGTGTGAACCTCACTCATGCTGGAAGCATGAATGGAAAACCCAGAATTACATCTATTCTAGAGAGCATGTCATGCACTGGCAACTAAAAAGAGCCTCCAGGTATCTGCTAACTTTAGGAGTGATGTAGTCTGAATGGTCTCAAGTTCTGTGTCGAGATCTGTCTACTAACATATTTAGAATACTGTTAAAGTGCTGACCCCAGATAATACATGTGCTGACAAACCTACAATGCCTATTTGTAAGATCTACAAAATTAAGCCAGCATTGTCAATATTGGGTACCTATAGGTTCACTAATGTGATGCATATCCCCGGGGCGGAGCCTGACACTATGACATATCTTCAGAAATTGTCTATATTGACTAACATAGGGACAAAGACTAGAGTTTTGTAATCAAGAATAGACACCCCTCAAAAACAGGAGTGGAAGTCTACAAATACGAAGATCCCCAGGATTTCATAATGAGCTCCTTTCTTGGGCACATCATTCGATTTTCTTGCAGGAATGCAGTCTTGACACCCAGGGCCTCATTACAAGGGTGGCGCTCCCGTAATGAAGGGTGCCGGTACGGGACGGGCACCCTTCTTTACGGGAGCGCCGATTACGAGGTTCCCTTTGCGGGACCCTGTAAGGACGCCTGGTAAAACCAGGAGTCCTTTCCGGGTCCCGCAAGGGGAAGAGGGAGGTAATAACGGGCCAGTTGTAATGTGCCCATTATTACCTCCCTCCCCATTCCCATTGTGCCGTATGGGGGCTCAAATGGGAATGGGGAATGGTTCTTGCAAGGAGGAATTACCTGGTCCTCCTATTTCGGAATGACCTGGTAAGTCCCCATTGCAGCAACCCGGTAATGGAGCCCAGTTTGGAGGCAGCCATGGTGCTAATAGCACCATGGCTGCCTCCAAACTCGTAATGAGGCCCCCAGTGTTTTAATGCAATTGTTTAATCCTCAAATGTTTTAACTGACTATCAAAAGGAAATCTATAGAAGGCTGACTCTATCGAGACCTAGTCATTGACATCGCAAATCGGGAGGTGCAACACCCCATAATATGGATTTATGCAACAATGCAGTGCATTCAAATTGCGATCAGTTTTCCAATTATAAATCACAAAGCCATTTATGAACTATACCGGACCACCCAACTTGCAGTGTATCCCCACCCACAACATAAGAAAAACGATAAGTATCAAAACATTATTTTGGACAGGCCATTGCTGTGGAACCCTTGCTCACTGTTCTTAGAGAAGCACAGCTCGACCTCACTGACGAGGCCCAACCAGGCCGAAACACGTGTCTGGGGTTGCTGTTTGTACTCTTGTTCAGAAGAGAACTGCCAGGCATTTCGGTGCTGGACTGCCCTCGGGCAGGACAACGACTGATATGTAGTGGAAATTTATCTTCTGTGAAAGGATGGTTAGTTACAACTCTGGTTGAGACTCTAACCCGAGATATAGGCCGGTAGTAGAGAAACTCCCAGAAACCCCCTTGTTTTTGCATAATAAGTAGCTTTGAGTTTTCACTCCAAATTACTAGTGTAATCCAGACGTGGAACCCTTGCTCACTGTTCTCAGAGAGGCACAGCTCCACCTCACTGACGAGGCTCAACCAGGCCGAAACACATGTCTGGGGTTGCTGTTGGTACTCTTGTTCAGAGGAGAATTGCCAAGCATTTCAGTGCTGGACTGCCCTTGCGCAGGACAAAGACTGATATGTAGTGGACATTTCTCTTCTGTGAAAGGATGGTGAGCTGAAACTCTGGTTGAGACTCTAACCCAGGATATAGGCCAGTAGTAGAGAAACTCCCAGAACCCCCCTTGTTTTTGCATAGCAAGTAGCTTTGGGTTTTCACCCTAAGTTACTAGGGTAATCCAGACGTGGAACCCTTGCTCACTGTTCTTAGAGAGGCACAGCTCTACCTCACTGACGAGGCCCAACCAGGCCGAAACACGTGTCTGGGGTTGCTTTTAGTACTCTTGTTCAAAAGATAATTGCCAGGCGTTCGGTCCTGGACTGCCCTTGGGCAGGACAAAGACTGATATGCAGTGGCCATTTCTTCTCTGTGAAAGGATGGTGAGCTAAAGACTCTGGTTGAGACTCTAACCCAGGATATAGGCCCGTAATTGAGAAACTCCCAGAACCCCCCTTGTTTTTACCTGCTAAGTCTGCCATCAAACCTTAAGATCAAACAGTGATATTTGGACCGCTCCACTGCATACTCTTTGATTAACAAACTCTCTAAATTGTCCCAGACCCACAGTGCAATGAACAATACATAGCCTGAGTGGAACATTTGACATTCATGAGATGATTACTGACTAGATTTAGTCAGGCCTTGGGATAAGAGCCACTATTTTCTGAAGAAAACAATAAATAGTGGGTGTAGTAGTCGGAAGGGGACTACACTAGAAGCACCAGAAAATGTAGCTGCGAGTAAAGGCACACAATCCTGAATATCTGTGAAAAATAAAACGTACACATAATTAACATGCACAGTGATAAGAAAAAGCAGTAAATCTAGAGGTGTAAAGATGGTTGACATTGAATTAAAGAAAAACACCTCTTTTTAGGGGGTACCTTGAAATAAGAAATGAAAGATTATGCTAACTATGGAATAGTGAATTTCAGAGGGCTGAACACTCACTGTGCTTGGGGTTTGAAAGGGACGAGTCTGCAGGCAGTCTTTAAAGGGATGCCAAGAATTCATCTTGAGATGAAAGATATAGAACTAGGACTTGCAGATGACGTGGAGCCGTACTAGAAACAGCATAGCCTATTTGAAGCCACCATCTCCTGGTTTTTGCATGACAGAGACAAAATTACACCTTGCTTCCTGTGCAGAGGATGTAAAATAGGGATAAATGGGGAGTCTTTGTACTGGAGATCACCCAGCTCCCGGGCTCTCCATAGAAACAAATCACAATCATGGTAGTTAAGGAGCGGCGTGATGGTAAGTGCCCCCTGCGACAAATCTGGTCACTTTGCCCCATGTCCCCGGAGGCGAGCCACCTGCTGTGAGGCTAGGGAGGCACGCCCGCTCTGCAAGACCCTCCCTAGGGATCTGGGCAAGTGGGAGCTCACTGGGATTAACTTCCCTCTTTGGGACAAGGACTCCCATTCCGAGAAGGACCTCCTGACTACCATGTCAGCAAATATGGGTGTTAAAGGGACTGCTGTTACTTTTGTTTTAAAACCACCAAACAGTGTCATTTAATTAATTTCTTTGCCTCAAGGTAATGGCGGATCTCGTCTGAACTCCATAGACAAAGAAGGACACCCTCCTTTTTACTGTGATGATGTATTTAAGCACAGGAGGAACTGTGAACGAGGAGAAAACGTCTATGCAGTAAGGAGAGTGAATCCCAAGCAGAGATGAGCCTCTGTGGAAGAGATGTCCTGGAGAGGTAGAGCCACACCAGACCGCAGAGCTGGCAGTGGTGTGGGAAGTGACCCTAATGCTAGCCGAACACTGCGAGTTTGGGGTCCCGTCTGACCGAGCAACCAGGGTCGGAGGGAGAGGCAGAGACTGGTAAGCCCCTGTTTCCTCTGGTGGTGCGACCACAAGGAGGTTTGGGGTACGCCGGGGGACTAGCAACTGATGTTGAAACCAGTCAATGGGACACGAATCCCTGAACTCCATATCCGACGGATGTTAACTGCCGAGGGACACAGTGCCAAGGAAGCGAACGCGCCCATGGACAGAAGGCCGTCGAGAGGAACACACACTTTGAATCAAGGTTAAGAGTACCTACGAGTTTAAGGGAGTCTGGGAAGCCAGAACAAGCAAACACCTGTATGAAGCTGGGGAAGGAAAGTATGAAAACTTTGAATAAAGAGAACCTACAAGGTTACGGGAGCCTGAAAGGCCCAAACAAGTGAGTGCTCTATCTAAAGCAGAACAAGAGGAATACAAACAATTTGTGCATAGGTTGGAAGAACCTACGAGGCTACGGGAATCTCAGAAATCCGAACGGGCAAGCACCCTTGTGAATCTGAAAGACAGACACAAACTCTTTGTATATTAGCAAGGACAACCGACAAGGTGATGGAGCCTGAGAAACCCAAAGGGGCCAGACGCCCTGTGTGAACAAAATTGAATTCAATACGAACATTTTGCATCCCAGCTGGAGAAGCCGGTGAGGTTACAGGAAGCCAGTGAGTAACCATAGTTAACAAACGCCATATATAAAGTTTAAACCGCAGAGTGAACAATTCTCTCAGAGAGCCATACGACTTCGGGGAGTCTGAGAGCCACAGACTTGTTCTCATGAAACTTGGCATTAACTAAAACTTACTGAAGAACATTTCTTTTTGAATTAAGGTCTGCAAGAAAGAACTAAACTATTGGCAAACTTTAGAGAAAACTCAAATGTTGGGCCTGGCAGAAGTCTAACCCAGAGACTGTGTACTGCTCTCCTCCTTTCTGTTTGTTTTTCTAAAATGTTAGGGTCTAGAAATTAGCATTCTGATGGAAGACTTTTATTTTGAACATTGCCCAGCACCCTTAGTTTTAGTTTTGCTAGGTATGAAACTTCCCTCACGGAAATATGGCAAGATAGGAGCTTTCCTTTTTATTTTAAATAAAATCACATTAAACATGTCACTAAGTCGTCTGACTCCTTCTTCTGGTTTGCCACACACTCTACTGGCCTAGTTTTGGAGGTAGTGTCAATAATATATGCACTATCTCAATTAGAAAATGGGGTGAACATTAATACTTAATTGTATCATCCAGGACTGTGTAGCCCAGAGAGGGAGTTGCGTGCAGGCACCAGAAACCGGTCTGGAGGTTCCATCTGATGAAGGAGAAAAGCTGTCTCCACATCCAGGGATCTTGAAACTATCAATCGAGACACACGGCACAGCAGTCACTATGTCTGCAGAGCCTATGATTATCCCGGGCTCACCAGCCCATGTCAAGACGGCCAGGCCTCCAGAACAGAATGTGGGGTCAGCATTTCTTACCGATTCTGCCTTCAGCAGAGTTAGGTAAGGATGTTGTCTTTACTGCCACTTCCCAAGGGAAAAGCAGCAGAGAAGTGACGGAACTCCACTAAAGCACTGCCATCTTGAATAGTGGCTCTCTATCACCCTCTATGTGGTCATACGCTTCTTTATTCAGAGTCAGATATATTTACCCTACTGTCTTCGGCATAACGCCATCCTTTGGTCTTTCACAGATAATCCATCCCTCAATCTGACTTTATGGTTCTCATCTCCATGATTGCTTCTTTTATTTCATGTTCTGATACTATGGGCCTCATTACGCGGTAGGAGGTAAGGGATTGCCGGTAATCCCTTACCTCCATATTCCGAGGTCCCTTAGTGGGTCCCTTCCTTAACCCCTGGTCTGACCAGGTGTTAAGGACGGGACCCACTAAGGGACTTCAGAGCTAATAACGGTACGGTTATTAGCTACTTCCCCATTCCCATTGAGCCCTTTTGGGGCTCAAATGGGAATGGTTCTCAGAATAAGGACTTACCGGGTCCTCCAAGGTTGGAATGATCGGTTAAGTACCCATTCTGAGAACCCGGACCCGGTATGCGGTAAGGGGGTAGCCATGGTGCTAGTAGCACCATGGCTACCTCCTACCGCGTAATGAGGCCCTATGACTGGTAGCCCTAGTACTGCACTTCCTTCTCTAGAAAGATCACACTCTTTACTTGTCAGTCTCAGGATATTCTTGGAGGCATAATCATTCTGTTGGTGATATTTGTTGAGCAGGATAGTTCTGGCCGATGCATTGTCCATCCACTCACTCGTTTTCCAAGCAAATGCCCACGTAGCATTGCAGTATCGGGTACTATGACGTGATTTCAGCTTAGAATATTGAGGTTCCATTATAACCATTTAAGACAGCTGTGCTAGATTCAATTAGACCTAATTATCAGGCATCATATGTTCAGCTACTGACGCATTTGCCAGTGCTTGCAACCACGTGCCCAGGGACTACTATAATTTCAGAAATATTGAATGACATGCAACATCATATGACTGGTCTCACTATCATATACTAGATACCACAACCATAACTTGCATTTCTACTATCCCTATATCCTTTCTGCATTGGCATAAACCTCTTGGTATCCTACTGGTCTTTTTGTTTTTTTTCTTCTATGTATACAGTCTTTTCACATTGCGTTCGCAAGCTATTCCCTGTTGCCTTCTAAACCTACATGAATTTTGGGCAGTTCATACAACACATGCATTAACAGAATGTATTACTTCAGGCATATGGGTGCCTTTCTGTTGTGTATTGATTCAAACACCATTGAGCACCACACTGCAGTCTTCCTAATGTTGGATAATACTCACTTCCACACAGAGATGGAAGTATGTTAGTCCACCTCTGACTTGCATGGCTGAAAAGGAGATGGGTAATGTAGGAATTCAAGTTCTTTCCGAATACGTTGAGTTTGCAGCTATAATCTGCAAGATGATTTTTTAAGTCTAACCGTTTTCTTCTCTTTTCTTTTTTTCCTGTTCCTTAGTTGTGTGCTTTGTTCCACTTTCGTTTTGTCAAAATTGATTCCATTTTCATAGATGTGGTCCCAGAGGAAGGACTTTTTGAGGTCCACAATGCAATGGACGCTCTACATGTCATCTCCCAATTAAAGATTTAATCTTTTTACGAAATTCAGTCCTTACAGAGTAACATCTATGAACAAATGACTGAACTTGATCACTAACTTGATACATTGTGTTGAAATAGCAGAATTACTTGCAAGGGACCACACAGCACTGTAGAGTTTCACCTCTTGGTCCTAAGTTTTTGTAATCAGATAACATCGTCCCACATAGGAACTCAATGCCAGATTCGATCATGGACAATTAGAAGAGTACTTTTAGATTCTATGATGCCCAGTTAGTGCCAGATGACATCATGCTCAGTTAGCACATTAGTGCCAAAATCCATTATGGCCACTTATTACAGTAAGTCCCGATTTCACTATGGTGAACTTGCAATATCACTGCTTAAACGATTATTCCCAATTAGTACAGCATTGCCACATTACATTATGCACAGTTAACATGTCAGTTAACATGTCAGTGCAGAGTTACATAATGCTCAAGTAGCAGAAAAGAGCATGATTCAAAAATAACCAGTTAGCACTAAAATGCCAGGTACTGTTATACCCATTTAGTATGGTAAAACCAGATGCATGTGCTTTGAGCAGGAACAATCAGGTCATGTTTCATTATTCCCAGTTAGTTCGGTCAGGCCATATTTTATTATAACTAGTTATCATAGTAAGTCAATAATCTAAAAGCTTAGTTTCTACAGCAAGGCCATATTCAATTAGCCTAGTTGAAAGTGTATGGTCATCTTACCCAGTCAGAAAAGCCCTACCAGATGCCTTTATGCCCAATTACGAAATTTAAATGAGAATCAATTATCCACACGAACCACGATAAATTCGGAATAAAGTGTATGCCCAATTAGCACAGCAAGGCCATTATGAGTACACAATCGGCCCTATTACGAGGTTGCCGTTAAGAGGCTACCTCCATAACGGCATGAAAGTCTGGCACCCACGAATGGGCAAATACTGGGGTATTCCGACCCCGCCGGACCCGGTAATTGCCCTTTCACTGGTGCCGGGCCCGGTACATCCCCATTACCATTGAGCCCCGACAGGGCTCAATGGTAATGGGGAGGGTGGTAGCACTGGATCCGTTAATAACGGTACCGTTGCTACCATCAAGTTCTGCTTGCGGGTGCCGGTACGGCCACCAGGTCAGGCCTGGTGACTGCAAGGGCACCCGTGAGCAGAACTCCTAGTATGGCGGTGTGGTAGCAACATTGCGGTAGCGATACCGGTGCCGTTGTTGCCTTACTGCCATACTCGGAATGAGGCCCAGTGTCTTGTCATGATGTACATCATACCCTGCATGCCATACCCTATCCTCCACACCAAAGCCGGTCGAAATATCCACCTGTGGCAGTTTTTGCAGCAGAGAATAGTGCTGTACCAGCACTTTAGTGCAAGTGCAAGAGAAACTACTACCCCTAAGCACCTAAAAGGCTTATTATTGGGCACCAATATTGTTGTGGCTCTACCTTCCTTGCGAATCTATGTATCAATGCTTATTAGCTTTGTTTGTAGGATAAACATTAAACACTATCAATGTATTCCCTACACAGTTTCATCACTGAACCAACAGGTGTTGCAAAACAGTATTTTATATACTGATAAATGGAAACATATTTATAATGCTTGCATTCTCTGTTTAGCATTCATGTATATTTATTTTTACTGTAGGTACTATATGAGCATTCAAAATAGAATAGACATACAATATACAGTTCATTATTTAGCAATAAAATAGTTGAGTAGATATTCAGCATCCTACTCTCCTGTTTACTTCTAAAATATTAAAACTACCAACAGCCAATCACTATTCTGTATGTAGCCATCAAACTTCAATTCCTACCACAGTTGTGGTGGTGTGAACTGGCAAGCCAGGGGACAGGTCAGGTTATACAGACCAACCTCTGGATAACCCATCAGGTGGAAAAGGTTGAAACCTCTGTCAAATAATACATGGTTTCTATTGGCAGTTAACTAAGAAGAAATTAAAAGCAATTTACAGCCATGGACTAAAATATATATGTTGAAAAAGTGGCTAATAAGGCATAGCCAGCCTTCAAAATATTGAAACAATTAATTAGCATTTGGAAAAATTGTCAGTGGAAAATTGTTTAGTCCCATGAGCAATTCACTGTCTCAGGTTGAAGACATTTCAAAGTTGCTTGCCACTTGTTTCCAAGGCAAATCAGCTTTGTAATTTTGTTTTGCCTCCAAATAATTGAAGCAAATATTACAAATCAGAATTTTGAAGAATTCCAGGCTCCCCTTCACTGTCTGAAACTGGCTTATAAAGGCTACGACCCACCCTGGTTTCACTGTTAGACAATCAAATTCTAACAGATAATTATGTCATTCATGTAATCAGTGGAAACAGTTGAACAGAACATCTTGCTTATTTACATTGGAAAATAAGTCAATCTTGTCACCTATGTATGAACTTGCATGTTTGAAAAAGACGGGTCTTTGCCAAATGATCAGACATCACTGCTTAGCTTCATCTATAACCTTATCTGCTATCAGAGTGTGCTTATTAAGCATTCAACCCTGGTAAGTGTTTTATGTATAACAGGCTGTATTTGGGTCATTTTTTTCACATAAACATCAGATATGTTTGCAGCTTGTAATTCAATATTTTCAAAATAATACTCTTGTTTTACAAAATCTCTGTTCTTGTTTGGAATTGTTGCACTTCCTGCTGCTATGTTTTCATAATGATGCAAGCACATTGATATTCACATATTATAACAAAGGCGACAGATTATCTGTTTTGGAAAACAATTTGCTAATGGCACACGGTTAGTAGATAAGCTACAATATTTCTGTTCTTGTGCTTTTTGCATAGAAATAAATAAATGCATTTTATAAACTCACCAGGTTTTTCTGATTTTGATCTATGAACAAATGACTGAATTTATCCCCATAATGCATTCTAATGGTTCAGAAATGTTCTGCATATTTCCACTTGTGCTTGAAAGGAGAAGGCTGTCAAAGTCTACAGTTGGAATGCACATTATGAAATGTATCTCTGCATAGCTCCTGGAGAAACTGGCCATCTCCCATCTTAATCTCCACACCAAATCTGTTGGCTGTCTCCATGACCATCAGTCTGGCTTCAGGGCTGCCAGAAGCACGGAAACTGCTCTCCTGAACATCCGTGAAGATCTTCTCTCCAACCTTCATTCCAACACCCTGTGTGTCCTTATCTTGCTTGATCTCTCTTCTGCTTTTGCCCCTGTCAACCACGCCATCCTGCTCAACTGTCTCCGTGATAGCCTGGGTAGCACTGGACAAGCTCTGGTGTGGCTGACTTCTTTCCTCTCCGACTGACCCTCCCAGGTCCAACCCGGCTCCTTCCTCTCCGATATCTTTTTCTCTACCTGTGGCGTCCCCCAGGGCTCTAACTTCTCTCCTTGGCTGTTCAACCAATACCTGGCACTCTTTGCCCACCACATCGTCGCCCTCTGCCCCAATTTTCAGTGCTATGCGGATGATACCCAGCTCATATTCAGGCTACCCTCGGCCTCCTCCTCTCCTTCCCTCATCTCTGACTGCTATCCAGGAGTGGTGTGCCGCCAATGAACTCTGCCTTAATGCCAGTAAGACCGAGATTCTACGCAACGGCACACCCTCTCCCTCCTTCCCTTCAGCTCTCTGGCAGGCCTCTCTTGGCCCACTTCCCGCTCCCACCTGCAAGGCCAAAAACCTCGGGGTCATCTTCGACTCCACACTCTCCTTCTCTCCTCGCATCTCCGACATCTCTAAGAAGTTACACTACCAGCTGCACCTACTCAGAGGTATTCTTCCTCTCCTCTTCTTCCCCCAGAAGCTCACCGTCTCCAGAGCCCTGGTTCTCTCTAAGCTGGACTATTGCAACAGCCTCTATCTAAATCTGCCTGCCTCTACTCCCCGCCCTCTGCAACTGATCCAAAGCAGGACTGCGAGACTTGACCTTGGCCTCAAGCCCGGGGATCGTATCTCTCCAGGACTGAAATCTCTGCACTGGCTCCCAGTGGCTGCAAGGATTAAGTTCAAAACCCTCTGCATTATCCACAAGGCCTTCTGGGGCCTGGGACCTCATTACCTTCAACTCTCTCTTCCTAAATACCTTCCTTCCCGGGCTCCTCGCTCTTCTGCCTCCAACTCCCTCCGGGTTAGCCGCTTCTCCAAGCAACGAGTTGGTAGTCGATCTCTTTCCTCGGCTGGTGCCTCCCTCTGGAACAGCCTTCCTGCCTCCCCGAAACTCGAGGAGAACCATCTCCGGTTCCGGAAACACCTCAAAACCTTCCTCTTTGCTTTTGCTTTCTCTGCCTCTCTCCCTTGCTGAAATTCCCTGCCGATTCTGCACCGGTTACCTGGCCACCCTTTCTGATCCTGGGGCCAGGTCCCGCTTTTTGCTCACCTGCCCTGCCTCCCTGGCAACCCCCTGCACTTGGGGACTGGTTCTGAATCCCTTCAGTCCCCTTACCAGCACTTATGTCGGCTCTTACCTTGCACTTGCCACATCAGGCTTTTTTATTTATCGTATTTATTCTTCTTTCCCATGTACTGCACTGCACTTTCCCTTCCCCTTGCACTCTTCCCTTTCTCCCTACCCTTGCACTTGCCCGATCTGAATGACACCTGGCCTAGTAGGATCGTTGTCTGTCTTCCACTGTTTTTCCCCTGCCTTTCCTCGTCGCGCCTTGAAACACTCGTGTATAGGCGCGTTATAAATGCCATATCATATCATATCATATCATATCATAAGTAAATAGGGCTGTTTCATGTGTGGCTAGAGGCTATGTGGCCTGACTAGGAGGTTAGAGATGTTCATATTATGTAATGTAATTTATTTCAGTCTGCTTTGTAAGGACAGTTTTCATATGCAGAGTTGCCACAGTAAACCCAGCTTACAATGTACAGTACCCAGTTAACGTTCTAAAAACAGATTCCTTATGCATCCTCTGCTGAGTGAGACAGATGTCATTATGGCCAATTTCAGCTGTAAGACTAAATTCATTTATGCCCATTTATGAAAGCATTATCAGATTCCAGATTCCTTATATACAGGGATCACTTCACAACCCGAATCGAAACGCTCACTGTTCATAATAAGGCCAGATGCCAATGTGGCCAATAAGGCCACATAAAGGATGCCCAGTTGGCAGAGTAACAACAGATTCCATTCTTCCCAATTAGCACATCTTAGCCAGATTTTGTAGGTGCCATTGGCACCGCAATGACAGATTCAAATATGCCCAGTTATCATGGTAAAGACAGATTTTTATAGGCACGGTTAACAGAATAATGCTACATGCCAAACGTCTGGTTTGCACTGAGGCCAGATCCCTTTCTGTCCAATTAGGAGGGGAGTCGGCTGTGCCAGATGGGCATCTCTGCCCTCCACCAGACCAGCCCTGGTCCCCGGCTTTTCTAGTATTGATATTGATGCTAGGCAGTGATGATGATGAGACAGAGGAGTCCAGACAAGCTTGATGGCAGTATTCCAGTGTTCTCTTTAGCACCCCCTGATCCTTAGCCATGCAGCCTTTACAGCTGGAGTGGTTAGGCCATCAATATCAAGGAAGTGAATAGATGCCAGAGCGCACCCCTCCTGTTCACCATGTCTCACTTGCTTTCTTGGCTCTGCTTCATTGATTGTGAGGCAGGGGGAGGTTAGGGATGGTGTGACCATATCATACTATTTCCATTGGTAGGTGCCATGGTTGTGGTGACCTTGCATGTATTGTAGATGAACCCATGGCATAGATGCCCCCGGGAGTGCAGGGCCTCGTTGAGCCACCCATGCAGGAGCACTGGGGTGTAAAAGAACAGTTGGGGTGTAAAAGGACCCTTGGAGTACTGCACATGTTGGGAAAGGGGGCTACTGTGAGTGCTCCTCCTGAAAGCATCTGCAAACTCTCCTTAGGGAATATATTCACATAATGAATATTGTATATCAATAAATTGGTTATCCTTCGCCAGCTGCTTCTGCCTTTCATTTGCAGCAAAAGCACCATATTGGTGTCGAGACGGGATCCGAGCCAACATGATCGGCCTCCTCAGGGAAGGTGTGATGCCACCTCTGCAGTTTTTTCCAATGCCAAGCCAACCGTCTGTTCCTTGGAAACATTGGCATCAGCTGTTCATGGTACACGTGGAAGCGGTTTGAGGTATGGTTTATGTTGCATGGAGGAAGAAGTCCATGATACTCAATGCGTTGGTAGTATGGCAGAAATTATTCAAAAGCTTACATGGTAAATCTGCGCCACCTGCACAAGCCAACGATGGGGAAGTGCTGAGAAGACTGGTGAAAAGATTCATTAAAAAAGAAAATGTAATGTCACAAAATATAGAGTTCTCTCGGACACAGCAACTAGGAGAACCAGTGGATAACTATTTTGTCAATTTGAGTGAACATGCGGCTCTGTGCAACTTTCGACAGACACCAAATACCTCGTAAGAGACATGTTACCTGTCTATACCAACATCTGTAAAACTCAAGACAGAACTATTCAAGAAAAAGACCTATTTTTATACAGAGCACTCAGGCAGCCAGATTTGCTGAAGAACCATCAAGTAGAAAAAATAGCATGACACAGCACTGCCACTCAAGTGCATGTTCTAAATTTAACACTAACATGCTTTGGAGAAGAAACCTGGACTACAGTCTGCAGGGACAGGCAAGAGGTGAGAAGGCGCAGCCACGAAGAAACATGAATCTACTATGGAGGCATAGACCACCAAAGACTCAATGCCAGGTGCCCTGCAAAAAGTAAAGACTTCACTGTTTGCATAAAGCGAGGATGCATTTCAAAGGTATGTCGACAGAGGTGCTGAAACGCAGTAGCAAATCTATATGGCGATACAAATAGTGACAGCTCTCACAGTAAGGAAGAGACCACCATACTGTGATTTCAGAACAGAGAAAGAAAGAAAGAAAGAAAGAAAGAAAGAAAGAAAGAAAGAAAGAAAGAAAGAAAGAAAGAAAGAAAGAGAGAAAGAAAGAAAGGAAGAAAGAAAGAAAGCAAGAAAGAAAGATAGGAAGAAGGAAAGAAAGATAGGAAGAAAGAAAGAAAGAAACAAACAAAGAAAGAAAGAAGGAAAGAAAAAGAGGAATTGAGGAAGAGAACGAAAGAGAGAAAGGAGGAAGGAAACACAAAATCCAAGCCACATTGCATAATCAAGGTATTTGACAATTAAGTCAAATTGATGGCCCACTCTGGTTCAGACCTCACAGTCAATTCACTTTAAACATTCAAGAAAATGGTCAACATACACACAGTGCAGGTGAAGAAAGTTCACATTAAACTGACAGCGTAAGTGTCAAGCTTGAAGCTTCTAGGATACAAACAATGTTGCATACATTACAAAGGACGATTGGCCTAGACAAAAGTAGCAGAGGATGGGCCGAAAATCTTGGGTTGGTAGAATCAAGCAAGGCTAGATATCATACTGGCCCTGAACAAAGAAGATCAAGTTCAGTTAGTACACAAAGACCTTGTAGAGGACATTCTCAACACAAGCAAGGATGTTTTCTTGAGATGCATAGGCTGTATCAAATGACCTGAGCATAAAATCAAAATTAGACAGGGAACTGTTCTGGTTAACAATAAAGTGAAACCAGTACCACACCCAGTGAGAGAAGGCCTCAAACAGACTCTGCTAAATTAGATTTATTGAGGGAACCATAGAAATTGTCAAAGGAACCTAATGACTAAATCCTCTGGTCCTGACAAAGAACCTGTTGTCACAACAGATTTGCCTATGCGTAGATCTGCGCAGCCTAAATCAAGATGTTCTGACTGATAGCTTTTCCCTACCAGGTATTTCTGAGCTCATTCAAATGCTAAGAGAGTCTCCCTGAAGCTCGACATGAGGGATGCTGATCACCAGTGAAACTGTTCAACTCCCCTATGGCTCTCACAGTCTTGATCACTCCAGGTCAGACTTTTCAATATGCACAAATGCAGCTCGTATTCCACTCAGTGACATCTGTGTTCCAACCAACGATTGAGACCTTATTGAAAGACATCCCAAATGTCACATAATTCCAGGATGACATACCAGCGTATGGACAGTCCACAAAGAGTACACCATCACAATGACCACGGTACTATAAAGACTGAAATCCGCACAGGTGGTGTTACAAAAAGAGAAGTGCACCCTCTGCACAGACATAGTGGGATATGTCTGTGGGCACCAGTTGCGTGTGTGGAATGAGATGGTGATAGTGGTTGAAGATATAGAATTAATGGAATGAGTTTAAGTGAAGTGTGCTCAGTGAGGTATGTCCGAGTGTGATAAGCAACACAGCACAGTAGACTTTAACGGTTAAGAATCCAAATTAATTAATTTACCGATTGAAGGGTTGAAGGTTGTGCATATAATTCTATGAGCACGTCTTTTAGACGTTTATTGTGGGAAATTTAAGAAGCACTGTAATATTACACTGATGGTGTTCTTAATATTTGCGTGTAACTGAATAATAAAATATGTATATTTTTTTACTATTTTACTAACCCGTGTCTAAACAGTGTTCGTTTCTAGGCCCATAAGTGAATATGGGACGGGAATAGAGTCCACCTAGAGTAGGTAGCAATGAGTAGCACCCGCTTTGTTGTTGCAAAGTGTTAAGGGTTGATCCCTTCAAGTTGAGGGTATGCTGGTGTCACATACCCCTCTATCTCTCCTTTTTGTTTAAATAATCTCTATTCTACACCACGTAAGAAAAAGCAATCAGACCAAAGTGTAACCTTCTTGGAACCATAACAGATGCCCCGGCATCGCAGAATAAGGTAGGACTAGCAGAGTACTATGGTCTGTGAGAAAACCCAACCTCTGAGACTGCCCCTAAAACCTAAAAAAGGATGAGGTCTATAAATGGTCATCCACACAAGAAGGTGCCGTCTGCAATATTAAAAAGAGCCTCCTCTGGGTGCTGTTCTTCCAACCATTCAACCACACCTGAGACTATCAATCACAGTAAGCTCCAGCACCTACGCTCTAGGAGCACCCCTCACATAGAAATCAAAGGAAGGTGAAACCGGGATCGCCTTCATTTCTAAGACGCTCTCAACACCGGAAAGAAAATACTTGCTTATTGAGCAGGACATTTTGGCATACGCCTGGGAAATTGAATTATTTTACACTTATGCCTGGCAAAGGAAATTCTTTCTCCTCATGGATCACAAGCCACTGGTCCACCCACTCTGCCAGGCAGATACGAAAACTGCCACATCAAGACTGGTGAGCCTCGCCACACATTTACAAGAGTACACCTTTCAGTTGGAGCACATGCCAGAATAGAATAATGGACAATCACACTGCATGGCCAGGCTTCCAGACCCAAGATTACTGGTGAGTACCTTCCTGAAATATGAATACATAGTGGGAAACCTCCAGGATGTGGGAGACAATGATTCAGCATCCATTCATGAAGACTCCTGGCATCTCAAAGAGAAAGAATGCCCAGAGAAGGAATGTGTTAAAGGAGGACCAGATGATAGATCTCTTCCTCTAGGCGTGTGCCCATACTACCAAGGGTCCCCAAAAATTGCTTTAATGAATGACGTGCTGTTTCGCAACAACAAGATCATTCCAATCATGTATTTATGCAAACAAGTTATAGACCCAGGACACAAAGGGCATCCTCACAAACAATGGTTAGAGAAGTCTACAGGTTGTCTCAGATAGAAAAGGTGATTACATGAATAGTCAAAAACAGACAGGGATGCCTTGAGACAGGGACAAGAGTTCAAAGATGAGACAAGCTCCACTCAAGTGCATAGAGATGCCACCTGCCTCCTGGGAAGGGGTAGGGCTCGACTTTGTTTGTCCCTTAGACCAAAAGCATGACAAGCACTGATATGGGGTTGTCCTATTTGGCTATCAGGACTTCATGGATATTTGTGTGGATTGGTGGATATTTGTGTCCAATACCACTACACCCAAGGACACATTCCATAAGGATTTGGTAACCAAGAACTTGGTCCAAATAGTATCATACGAAATTAAAGAATACCTTTGTGCTTGTGGGATATCACGATAGAAAGCGGCCTGTATTACCCCCACTCCCGCAGGCCAATGGCCAATTTAAGAGGGAAAATAGGTTATGAAAGGTAGTCTTCAGCTGGCAGCCTCCTCCAACATGGACCCATATGAAACTGTAATGGAATCTGTAGAAGCACACTGACTCACACCGATCTACATAACAGAAACCCACCCGCTCACCCCCTTTCAAATAATGAGAGCGAGAAGGGCCTGTTTCATGTTGATTCCTCCATGGTTGCTAAATATCAGCGATTTCAAATCAATTTCCATTGACAACATACTGTGGAGGGTTAGACATGCACAGAGGACCGGGAAACTTCACTCTAACAGGAGGAAGTCAGTCAAACGTCTCTTTGTAAACATGGGAGATTGGCTCCAGATACAAAAGAACCATTAGGGCCCAACACTGTGTCCAAACACAGCCTTCCCCCAAAGGGTAAAACCTATAGGGACCAACCACATAGTAACTGGCGTTTAAAGCATGTAGTGAGGGTATCCCTGTTTCATAAAGGAGATGAGAAGAACCCAACCACATCATCACCATGAGAGATTGAGGACACGTGAAAGCAAGTGGAAACTCCAACCAAAGCCAGTACAGAAGGAAGCAAGCCAGGCTAAGAACAAACATCAAACGAAGATCGACACCGCATCCTCAAAAGTACTTAATGAATATGTTCATTCTCTCTTTAAGAATTGTCATGTGAACCTCCCAGCCCCGATTTTGAACATGGTGAAGAGATTGTTAGAGTATGAAAATTACTAGTGAAGTGTAAAGGCTGTGGTTTGAACTGAGTGCAGAGACATGAAAAGATTTTTGAAGGAAAGGGGGCATGTGGAGACTTCCCGTGTACGCCTCTCAGTCAAATCAGGAATGACATGGGATGCAAAAGGACACTCAGAGCGCGTCACAGGCTGGGAAAGGGAACCTTCATGAGTGTTCCTACTAAACGCCTCTGTAGACTCCCCTCTGGAATTATATGTACATAATGAGGGAAATACTTGTATATCAATACATGTACTGGTTATCCCTCACCCGCTGCTTCCGACTTTCATTTTGAACCCCAGCACCACAACGGTAGTCAAGCTTTTCATAGGGGGCTAGCCAAGGGAGAACAGCCAATAGGATTGGGAGAATGCACACCTGAGGAAGAAAGGTGCTACCACCCAAGGGTGCTTGCGCACTTGTCCAGGGACAGAGTAAAGTGGTAGGGAAAAAACAAAAGCAGGAAAGTCCCAAGGATTCCAATCCCTGTATTTAAGAGGCGAGTGTTTTGACTTTTTGTCTAAATAAGAGTAAGTCCGTTATCGAACAAATAGATTCTGGAAGTGAATTCCCGAGCTTAGTGGAAAGAGCAGTACAGGATTTTCTGAAAGCTCTGGATCTTTTAAAAAGAGTGTGTGATGAGTGGCAGCTCTTTGGCGGCAGTTTGAGGTCTGAAGCTTGGATCTTTGTTTTAAATAGGAGGTTTACCCTAAATCGCTCGGTGCGTGGTGATGGCTAACAATTTGAACTATGTTCTATACCTAACTGGCACACAAATTAAGTTTGTGCCGGATAGTTGTAATGTGAGGATTTCTCTGTGCACCTGTGACTACACGTGCTTCTGTGTTCTGGATCGCCTGCAGACGCTGCAGAGTGTATTTTGTGGTTCCAGCATAAAGAACATTACAATAATCAAGTTTGGTTCCTATTATGGGGCTGTCAATATGAGTGCAGTGTTCGGCCGATAGGAGTGCTTTAATTTGTCTAAGAAACATTTATTTTTTATTTATTTGATTTTGGCATTTATATAGCGCTACGAACCCTCAGGTATCTGAGCGCTGCTTATTATTACCCACGGTGTGTGGTGCTCATTTATCGACCTCGGAAGGATGAAAGGCTGAGTTTGGCCCCGCCGGGATTCGAACCTGCGTTAGCAGGCTTTGCACAGATGTCAAAGCGAGCGCTCTACTCGCTGTGCCACTTGACCGGTCAATAATTGAGGTCATAATTGCAAGAATGTAACCTTTTATTTATGTGGGGAATGATAGAGAGATTGAAATCAAATAGCATCCCATGTGTTTTTATTTTAGTCTGTGTAACAATTGTTTCTCCTGAAAGGGGGGTGTTTGCATACAGATGTGTTGAATGGGTTTTAATTGGACTGGAGTGCATACTACCCGAATGTCTGTGTTATTTTGATTTAAATCCAACCAGTTATCTGCAATCCATTTTTCAATTTGGGAGAAGAGAAATTGAATGCAAGTGATATTAGACGAGAAATCTCTGTTTAGCTTGAAGACACTTTGGGTGTCATCGGCATAGTTTTGGAAGGTGGCACCCAAATTTGTCAGGAGGTCTTGAAACGGTTTGATGTAAATATTAAACAGTAAGGGGGGCAGGCACGAGCCCTGTGGAACTCCCCTTTTCACTGGGAACAGGGAGGAAACATAGCGAACAGTACAAATTCTGGATGTACAATTTTTTTATTTCATTATTTGCAATGCGAAGCACGCCCGAAGGCCTCAGTGCGCACACAAGACAGACACAAAACGAACAACCTAAGCAGTACCAGGTCAAAGGATAGCAGGCCGAGAGGGATCAAAAAAGGTTTAATCCTTTGAATTAAAAAGGTGTGTTTTCACTGCCTTTTTAAAATTGGCAAGGCTAGGTATATTATTCCTACTTTGAGGGATCAGGTTCCAGAGATATGGGGAACATACATTGAAACTTGTGCCCCCAAAGGTCTTTAGCTTATGCCTTGGAGCAACCAACTTGTTCGTGAAAATAGAGTGCCTGGTTCTCAGAATGGGGGCTTATGTATGCACTCTTTGAGATATTCTGGTGCTTTTCCTGGTACACATTTGTGAGTGATGGTAAGAATTGTATGTTTAATGCGATCACAGACCGGGAGCCAGTGCAGGAATCTCCTGGCCTCGGTTAAGTGATCTCTGTTATTTATTCTGCTTACAGCTCCGACGGCTCAATTTTGAGCCGCCTGAAGCGTTTTAATATTGTTTTTTGTAGTACCAGCTAACAAGCTGTGGTAGTAGTCTAAGCCAGTGTTTACTAGTGCTGAGTCAACTGACGACGAATTGTAGGTAGTAAGGTAGGGTTTGATTTGCCGTATCAGTTTTTTTTACATACGCGCAGGATGCCTTCGCCTGTGTGCTTCAGCATGTCAAGCCCAGAATCAAGGAGGATGCCAAGTGTCTTCACTTGGGAACTAATTTGGATGGACCAGTTAGCAATTTTCAAGTGTCTATGTTTCACATCCATCTTCTTTAGCCATTGAGCTGAGCCAACCAGCATCGGTTCCGTTTTCTCATTATTAAGGGCGAGGGAGTTAACGCCCATCCAATGTTGGATAAGGTTGTAAACTCTGTTAACATTAATTGTGTCTACCTCATATTTGCCGGTGAGTTTGAAGACAAGCTGAGTATCATCAGCCTAATTAGTGTTTTTTATGTCCATGCCATCAAGTAGATCGAAACGAGGCCATGTATACACATTGAAGAGAGTCAGCGATAAACATGCTCCCTTTGGGACGGCACACTCTAATGTCTCTGATTGTGATTGGAAGCCCCCACTGGCCATCCTGGCTAGTGCTGGGCCCAGAAACGATGCCATCCAGGCAATTTTATGCTCCAAGCAGTCAGTAATTGTGCGTAGTCTCTTCAGCAGCAAGGAGCGATCAATTAAATCAAAAGCTGTCGAGAGGTCTAGCAACATGAGAAGGGCGATTTTAAGCAAAATAACCCAAGTGGGGGCGGGGCATTACTGGGCCAGGTAGAAGCCTGAGCGAAGCAAGGGATTTAACGATAGTCCGGGCCATTACCTGCCCCGGTAATGCCCCCCTGTGAGAAACAAGGTGTTTGCCATTTCTCAACTTAAAAAAAAAACACCAAAACAGATGTCCGCCATGAATCAGGGAGAAGGGAAGTACGTGAGTGTCAGGGACGCACCGGGAACACTACTTTTCCCAGTGCAGGCCAGGGACATGGCATCAGCAGTTAAGTGGGGTGGGGCTAAACATGTTGAAAAGGGGGATGGGCAGAGGTAGAAGTGGGTGAGAGCGGTCGGGAGCGGTGCTCCTATACTTTTTATTTTTAAGCTTCACTGTTCCTATACTTTCATTTTAAAAAGAACCCGTTCTGGAATGGTTTAGTTTTAAAATGGAAGTGTAGGAAGAAGTTGAAGCTTGCACATCAGTGCAGAGCACTGAACATTCCCATAAACAGCAGGTGTGTTTGTTTGGGGGCTTGGATTTTGTGTCTGAGGGGGTGCAGCGATGGGGTTTGTAGGGAGCGGGGGCAAGCCAGCAGGGAACATAGTTCCACTACTTTTTTTTTACACTTCGACCACTGGGGATGGGGAGATGGAAACACGGGGGCACAGCGGTGCACTTACCTGGGACACGGCAGGGTTATATGGTGGCTTCCAGCTCTGCGAATGCTCAGAGCAGAGGCTTTATCATGTGGTAAGGACCCCGGTCTCCGCCTCCTCATTGCCTGGGAGGCCGAAACCACGGCCCCGCCGGGTACTAATTGGTCAGAAAATCTTTGAACCAATTCATACTTAATGTAAAAGCTTTGGTGTTTTCTTCAATACATTGTAGTAAAATAGAGTGGCAGTCCAGTAGCACAAGCAATGCAGTGTGTTCTTGGTCAAAGGATCGAATCAAAAGGATCTAACTACAATAGGGTCGAATCAAAAGGACTGAAAACAAAAGGGTTGAATTTTTTTTGGGGGTTCCCCCCAAATCCCCTGTTTTTGGTGTAAAAATCACCTTTTTTTCCTATACGGGAACCCCAAAAAAAATATACATTTAAAAAAAAAATTCGACCCTTTTGTTTTAGGTCCTATTGACTCGACCCTATTGTATTCTATCCTTTGGCATTCGATCCTTGGACCGGACACCTTCTTGGCCCATTAGCTGGAGAAAGAATCTCTTATGTTTAAAGAGCACTGTCTCAGTACTCCTGTAAGGGCGAAAGCCCGATTGATGATCACGCAGCATATGATAGTCTTCAATATTTGATTGCAGTTGTATGGTGGCTGTCTTATCAAGACTCTTTCAAAAGTAGGAATCAGTGATCAGACGGTAGATTGTTGGGTCAGCAGGGTAAAGGGGGGATTTTGTGAGTAGAGGAGTGACCCAAGCTTGTTTTAATACTGATGCGATGGTGCTTTCCTTGAAATAGGTATTTATAAAATGTGTGATAATAGGGCCTAGAGTGGACACATTCCTTGATAACAAAAGAGAGACCGGGATCTGCAGGACCAGATGTAGGGCGAATGGAGGAGATGATTCCTATGGTGACTTGTAGGCTCATCACTCTAAAGGAAAACTGTTCTGTACTTTTATGGCATGAGCTGGATGGATTGGTCGGGTTAAAGTAATGTTGGGTAGAAGTGTTTCTATCAGTATGAATGAGGGCTGATGAAATTTGATAGCTATGTTTTTCTCTTCTATTTTTGATCTTTTTTTTATTAAAGACAAGTTGCATTTTCTCTGCCCACTTTTCAGGAGGTGAAAAAAAGTAGGACTAATACATGGATTTTGAATCTTTTTGAGAGTAGTTTTAAAATGTTCTCCAGTTGAATTAGTTGAGTTATTTGTTTGGATTGAGAAAGAGTCACTTTTTGCTTTTAGAATGCCATGTTTATAAGCGTCATTGTTCTTGGTGTTTTGGTTTCTCCTCCAATGACATTCTAAATGTCTAAATTCAGCTCCCTGATAGTCCAATGTTTTTGAGAACCATGAGTTTCCGAGGAATTTTATTTTTATTTGTTTAATTTTTAAAGGGGCGACTTTGTCTGTCCTGGGTACAGTCTGCTTCCTGATTGGTTAATAACTTACCACATAGCCCATGTACATCAATTTTTGCGATGAGGAGCTGAAGAACCTAGAAGATGAAGGGCCGTAGCGGGATTCTTGTAGAAAGGCTGCTAGATTTATATCCATGAAGTCCCGAAAAAAGCTGATTCAGAAGTTATGGGAGAGAAAACTGCAGGGAAGCGGGAGCATGATGGTGGCATTGGAGAAGTATCCAAATAAGAGAAGTCCCGAGACAGAAGTAATGGAGGCAGTGCGGCATCACAGTGCTGGAAACAGTTGGTGGGCCGCAGGAACAGAGCCCTCACTGAAGCGGAGGGACAGGGGTACGAGGAAGACGCGCTGTGGTGCTCAGGGAGATGCATCTTGGGATATGTAGTTCCCAACGAGTCGTGGCCGTGCAGGGTGCCGGCCACTGCACGGGCCGCTTGACCCCTGGACCACGGGGGAGGTTCTGGGACATTGCTGAAGCAATGAGGATCCGGGGTGCCTGTTAGTGCTGCGTGCCTGGTCGTTGGCCCTGCGTTCCAGCGCTGCTGTTGCTGGAACGCAAGGGCGCCCAGAGCCAGTATTGCTCATTGGTAGATGAAAAAAGATTTGAGGAAAGGACTAATCAACTTGAGAAACTTTATGATCTCACGCTCCTTTCCGGACAAGTTTAAGTAACATTTGCCTTTATTGTATGTGACAGTGGTGGAAGGGAAAAATTAATGAAATAACTTGGTAGGCTGTGATCTTTGTGACAAGCAGTGCCGGGAGAAGGACTTCGTCTGCAATGATATTTGACAAGCAAGATTCCTGTTGCAGCCCTGACTTGCTTTTTATGGGCAGTAGTGTTTCCCAGTCTCGTGGGTAATGAAAAGTGATAAAATAAACAAATGTTCACAAATGTAAGACTCCCTTGCTAGGGTTGTGCTCCATTCCCTTAGAGTCCTTCTTGTTCTACTTTCTTTCCTTTTGGGTTTCTGAGCCCTGTATTTTCTTAGGCAAATGTTTTGACATTTTGACATTTATAGTTCTTTATCTATGCAACTTGGCACAATTCCACACCAAGCATAGGGTTTCTTTTAATTAGTCTTTTCCAGTTCCAGGGTTCTTGGCCAAACTCTCATTTGGGTGCAAGTCCCAGAATCACAATATTCTGAACAGCTTGGTTAACTCTCCTGCCAAGCAAATGTCTTCTCATGAACTGTGGCCCTTTCTTTTACAGGGTCCCAGACCCCTTTGTACTTCATTACTTTAGGTTTTTGTCTCGTTTATGGGTGCCAGTCCCAGACTCGCAATGTGTCATTGTATCTGTTTGCTTCACTCCCCTGCCAAACATGCGATTCCTGTTTCTTTCTCCTGGTTATTCCCAGGGTCTGAGACCTCTTATACTTTGACTTCCCTATGGGTGCAGGTCACAGAATCTCAATCTCTTCTCGGGGTCCCAAGCCCGCTTATTGCAGCTTTTGCTTTCACTCCCTTGCTTCCCTGGACCTCTTGCACCCCTCGGGTAACCTGCATACCTGTTTGTCTCTATCGTACAGGTATCAGCATTTCCTGAGAAGCTGCATCATTTCTCGAGGCTCCGGTAGCATTCGGGTAAGCAACTGGGTCTGCAGTGGCTCTGTAGAAGCCTGACTCTTCCCGGCTGAGCTTCCTCCCTCTCAGGTGCTTTGCTGAAGCCTGGGGTGCCCACAGGTTCCAGTTGGAAGCAACCAGAATAGTTCTTCCATTCTGGACTACGTTTGGGTTCTTCTTTGCCTCTGCTCACGGCTTCCCATTCGCCTCTCATCTGCTCGCCCGATGTACGGCTTGTGCAATTCATCCTCAGAGGATAGCTCTCTCCCATTGTCTTAGCTGAGCTGTCTTTGAACTCCTGTGCTGGATGATTGAGCTGATTTCAGCCAATCAGATACCGCAGGAGGCTAGACCGTACACTCTGCTTCTCGAGAATGATCCTCGGACTCCTGGTCATCTTCTTCACAGTACTCGAGACAGAGCTATATGTAACATATTTTGTATTCTCTGGTGTTTTAGTCTTGTCAAGTAGGTTAGGTTGACTAACTTGACAATAGAACACGTTGGCTTTATCTAGAGAGGGGGGGAGGAAGATTTGACATTGGAGAAGTGTTTGGGTGTATTGAAGCGGGGGTATACAGCGTCCTCAGGGTAGGGTCGTTCCTAATCCCGTAAGGGTTGTTCTCTCCTATGTGATCCTCCCCTGGTGCACCACCCCCAGGGGGATTATTGCACTGGGGTCAGAAGGGGAGAAGGGGCAACATTCACAGATTCGTCACACATTGAATATGTATATTCGTCAACTGGCAGAAAGGTTTAACTGCAGCTTGTTATCAGCACTTGAGACACTTTAGGGGGAATACAGACATTATCATGCTGCGTGGTGGTTTGTGAGAATAGGAACATGTTTTTCCATGCCGCAAAGGGATGGCAAGGCCACCTCCAAACTCGCCTCTGGTCCGGCACCCACGAATGGGCAATTACCGGGCTAATCTGGCCCAGCCGGACCCAATGAGTATTAAGGACCGTGACCCAATATGAAGATGCAACCTGTAAAGCAGTCATTCTTTAAGATCAAAGCGTTTTCTAATAATGCTAGAGCGCATTTGTGATGTACAGAGGGGAAGTATAGCAATTCAGACAAATGGTTAGTCTAATGTTAGTGGTATTTAGAGAAATGATGTTGTATATTAAGTAGTAGCATCATAGGTGATGTATTTAAATAGAGTGTTTACAGTAAGCAGTGTCCTGTGACATTGGTCAGTGTCTGAGCGAAGTGTGTTAGAAGTTCTTAGATAAATATAGGATATAGTATTTTAGGTTTATTAGGAGTAAAGCAACATAAATGTTTGTTTGTTTGTTTTATTCACTTATAATGCGCACCAAACCCAAAGGTAGCTGGGCGCAACAGTACAGACAATGCGAGGCTTAAATTACAAAGTTATGGATAATGTACAATGATGTGCATAAATATACAGTTATGTACAGGTTACATACAGGCTAAATACAAGATTGCGGCTAATGTACAATGATGTGCAAGATGTACAGTGATGTGCAGGTTATATACAGGTTAAATATACACTGACCATGGAGGTCAACTACAGACTAGACAAGGCCGGCATATATACAGGCGCTGGCCGGACAACCATCACTAGTCAGAGGGGAGCATTTACACGTGGGTGGCAACTAGGTGGTATCTAGCATATGTACTCTAGGAGGTTACAGGACTGAGCAAGTGCTAGTAAGCTAGTTGTCGGCAGCTCTCAGGAAATTGATGTACTTAGATCTGAATTTCAGAAAGGGCTGCTTATCACGTAGAGGGTGGGGCAGAGAGTTCCAGAGTTGGGCTGCTCGGTCATGGAAGGTACCTCCCCCAACCTTAGTTTGAATCTAGGTATAATGAGGCTATTGGCATTGGATATGCTTGCTGGTCTGGTGGAACTCATCCTAAGGAATTTGTCCGTAAGGTAACTAGGTGCAGCATTGTTCAGGGCTTTGTGAACAACTGATGCAGTTTTAGATGAATTTTATTTTGGGTGGACAGCCAGTTATTTTGGCACCTGATATTGTATATGTGCGGTCTCTTGGGCATGCTGAGAGCAGCTCGCAGGGCGTTGTTTTGAAGAATTTGTATTCTGTGAATAGTGAATTTATTGCCACCAATGTAGAGGGCATTGCAGTAATCAAGCTATGGATCAGATAGGATAGGATCAGGGCTCTGGCTAAGATAATGCAGTTGTTGTTTGATAGAAAGTGTTTGCCAGCTCATATAAATGGATGAAATGGTTAACCATGCACCGTATGCCAACTGTCTAGAATGCTTATCTCTTACTGCTAGATCTCTACAGTGCAGTGACTGATCACCACTTCTATTTGGGGGTTGTGATGCATTTCTAGTTTTGAACTTATGCGTACCTTATGTTTGATACAGTAAGAGTGAAATTGCAGCATTGAGTATGGAGATGTAATGTTAGTTTAGGAGTGCATAGAGATTATAGTGCTTTTGAGAATTGGAAAGTTTAAGCATTATGGAGATTTGTGAAGTTTAAGTGCATAGTGTGCAAAAGTAGAGGAAGTGAAAGGACATGGAATGCAAGAGTAAATGAAGTAGATGCACAGGGTGTGCAAAAGCAATAGTAGGAGCGCATGGCATGCAAGGGTTTAGGAGTTTTAAGCATTTAGTAATTTAAGCACTTGCTGTGTAGTTTTATATGAAGAGAAAGCAGAGTGTGCAGGAGTTTTTATTTGGAGTTAGAGTTGTGAGCCCCAAGGACATAGGGTGCAGTAGTTATACCTTTGTGTAGGAGTTGTTGGCCACAAACGCAGTTTTGTGCAGAGTTCGAGACATAAGATGTGACTTTATACCACTGAGTGTTCAAACAATAGATTGGTAGGAGTTGGTGGTGTTTTTTTCTTAAACATTTTTTGTCATTCATTGGGTCATAGTGGCACTAGGAATAGTAATGACAAGATTTCGAGGTGCTGGATGCACGGATCCAGGTGAGATTTTATGAAAGGTTGAGGTTTTTATCCATGTGAAATTGTGAATAGTCTAGTGTCATGCAGATTATTAGTTGAATAGTGAAGGGAGCCTGTATGCTCAGTTGGATCTTCAGACCCAGATGCTAGGTCACTGGGCTGCTGATGTTGCTCAATCTATCAGCAGCATTTGATATTCTCGGTCACAAGAGGCTCTTGAAAACCTTATCTAGCATAGGAGGCTGCTTCAGGGAGGGTGTTGATTGGATGAGCTCCTTTCTCAACAATAGAAAATCTAACATTTGCTGGGGTGATGCCAGTGGCGTAACAGAAAAATTTGGGGGCCCCCCTGCGAGCCCTGCTGAAAGCCCCCCACCCAACTCAGCAACAAATCACGGGTTGTGCTATACTCTGGGCTGGCCTAGATTATCACGCTTGCACAATACGCATGAACGTGCTGCTGAAGGGGTATGCCACACACTGTACGAGGAGAAATATATAAATATGTGTTATAATGCAATATACAGCACACTTTCTGAGAAGAATTGGCTAAAACACCAATCCAATACTTGCAAGTCACCAACAGTGCACAGGAACATTAATGCTTTGCTATTAAAAATGCCATGCCACAATGAAAACATGTCCCACTAACTGCACAATGTAGCCCAGTGTAAACACGTAATAAGATTACAGTAAAGCATGCCAGGCCACATTTAGACATACCTAGACTGGTTGCACAAAAGTGCCAGTCGAAGCAATAACACTAATCAAGAAGAGAGCACACATTGAAGCCCGGGTCTCTGTGGCCTCTAACAACATGGCCAAACTCTTTACAATCTGCACAGAACTGGTCAATCCTGTTTCAGATTGCACCTCTCCTGTTCCCTCCCAGGTCCTCTCTACCTCTCCTCCTCCTTTCTCCTCTTTCTCTCTGACAACACCTGACAAGGTTTCTAGACAAGTCTGATCCATGAAAGTGTCATCCAAACAGGTGCTACCCTGCTCCTTCAGACCCATCAAGGACCATATTGACACCCTCGCTCCAGCCTTGGCCGATTTCTGAAATCACTCTTTCACCACTGGAACGCTCCCCCCTCCCCTTAAGCACTCCCTTGTGCACCCACTCTTCAAGAAGCCGTCTGTCGATCCTACCTGTCTGGCAAACTATCGTCCATTCTCCATCATCCCCTTCCTGGGCAAACTCTTGGGAAAAAGCTGGCCATCTCCCAGCTTACTCTCCACATTGAATCTGTTGGTTGTCTCCATGACCATCACTCTGGCTTCAGAGCTGCCAGAGGCATGGAAACAGCTCTGCTGAACACCCGTGAAGATTTCCTCTCTAACCTTGATTCCATCATTCCTTCTGTCCTAATCCTCCTTGATCTTTCCTCTACTTTCGACACAGTCAACCACGCCATCCTGATCAATTGACTACGTGAGAACCTGGGCATCATGGATTAGGCCCTGGAGTTCCTGACCTCCTTCCTCTTGGACTGCCCCTCCCAGGTCCAACTTGGTCCCGGTCTCTCCGCCACCTCTCTCTCTACCTGTGGCATTCCCCAGGGCTCTATCCTCTCACCATGGTTTTTCAACCTCTGCTTGGCCCCTTTGGACCACCTGATCTCTACCATCTCCTCTAACTTTCAGTGTTATACGGATGGCAGTCAGCTTTCCTTCAGGCTCCTCTCATCTTCGCTCATTCCTGACTTTCTATCTGTGATTCAGGATTGGTGCACCTCCAACGATCTCTGCCTTAATGCCATTAAGATGGAGATCCTTCTCATTGGGACCCCTGCCCCTACTTTCTCTCTCTGACTCTGGCCGCCTACATTGGGCCCTCTTCCTTTGCCTTCATGCGAGGCAAAAAACCTTTTGTTTCATCTTCGACTCCACTGGCCCATTCTCTCCTCGCATCTCGGACATCGCCAAGAAGTCCCACTACCTACCAGCTGCTCCTCCTCCAATTGACTCTTCCCTTTCTCACTTTACCCAGAAGCTCACTGTCTCCAGAGCTCTGATTCTCTCTAGGCTGGACTACTGCAACAGCCTCTTTCTCAAGCTGCCTTCCTTTACTCTCTGGCCTCTGCAACTAACCCAGAACAGGACTGCAAGACTTATCCTTGGCCACAAGCCCAGGGATCATATCTTTCCAGCCCTGAAATCTCTCCACTGGCTCCCAATGGTTGCAGAAAATCAAGTTCAAGACCCTTTGCATCATCCACAAGGCTTCCTGGGTCGGGCCCACACTACATCCAACACTCTAATTAAAATACCTTCTTTCTCGAGCCCTTCCCCCAGCTACCTCCAACTCTCTAAGGGCTAGCGCTTGTCCAGGCAGAGAATGGGGGTAGATCTCTCTCCTCTGCAGAGGCCTCCCTCTGGAAAGTGCTTCCTGCCTCTCTCAAACTTTAGTGGACCACCTGATGTTCCAGAAGCAGCTCAATACTTTCCCCTTCTCCTTTGCTTTTACTCTCTCACTCCCCTGCTGACCTACCTGACCTACCTGTCTGCTGTACCGACTGGTTGCTTGGCTACCCTCAGACTCTCACTGAGTCCAGGCTCTTTCTTGATCAGTCACCCTTGAACTGCCTCCGGTTTACCATGCACTTAGGGGCTGTAACTGTAACCCTACAGTCCCTTTTTCACCTTGCACTAACCAGAGTCGCACTGCCCTGGCTGCACTTACTCAGAGCATTACTGTTCCGTTTTCCCCTCCCTTCTAACTTTCACTTCCCCCTCCCTTTCTTCTTGCATTTCTCATTCTCGCACTTGCATGATTTGAATGACACATGGCCTAGTAAGATCATTTGTCTTGTCCTCCCTCTATCTTCCCTCCCTTGCTTGTTGTGCCTAGAAACACTCATGTACAGTTGTGTTATAAGAGACTTATATCATATCATTTTATCACAGATGCCCAAAAAAATATACAATGCTGCAGTAAGAAACAGCTAGGCTGGCAGCACCTAAATGCCAGCCTAGCCAGGTAATTACACTTAGCAGGTCTGCTTTATCAGAAATGCGCAGTTTAAAAAATGTCATACTAAAATGAGGAATGACCAGACTGGCTGCACCAAAATGCCTCTCTAGCCACTAATACCACATATCATGCCTGCTTAGCCTGGACATGGACAACCATTATGATTTATCACACAATCCCGCCACCCCCACACATACCCTCTCCCTCCCATGCCCTACCCTAACCTCCAAAAACAGCTCCTTGGCCCAGAATTACCTTCACGTCCCTCCTCCTTGTCCCAGAATTTACGTTTGAGGCGCCTTGCCTCACAGGTAAGTACTGGGATGAGGAAGAGTGGGATTAGGAGTAATGGAGATAGAGGTAGCTAAGTCAGGCATTACCTCCATGTACCTCTACCTCATCCCAGTATTTGTGTATGAAGCATAGTGCCTCATACACAAGTACTGCCTCATACACAAGTACAGGGACAAGGAAGAATAGGGCTAGGAGTAATGAAGATTCCCAATAAGTAATTAAGGCATTAAACACAAGTAGGGGCTTAACAATATTGAGTTGACTGGGCTGCAGCACCCACCCTGAGAAATATTGGGCTATGTTGACTCAACCTGGCTGACCTTCAAAGCAGTTGCTGGACAGAACAGGACACAGATGTTGAACGGCACCTGGGTTTCACTGTTAACAAGGGCCCAGCAATTACTAACGTAAAGCATTTCACTGTAAGTACCTTCATTCAAATGCCAAATTTTTTAGGCAATTTAAATTGTGATGTGGGTTTAGTACTTTCATGCCAGGGAAGTGATTGGAAGGGTAGAAAGGGAACATGAGACCGTTCATTCTAACAGCAGTTCATAAGTGGGTGCTTTCACACTTAAAGGAGAGAGTTAACTGCTTGTAACATTGAAGCTGCATTAGAATAGTCTCATTAAAATGCATAAAGAAGTTAGATGCCCCCACACAAATAAGGTTGCCCATCCCCCACCGCCGGTGAAGTTAGCGCCTCTCCCAACATTTGAAGGATCAACCCCCCGAAATCTAGGTTTTGTTGCACCCCTGAACACAAGCACACACACCATTCACCATATACATGCATGCACACCCATCCATCCATACATTTAAGTGTGCACTCTTTCACCATACAGTCACACCCACGCAGCCATCCATACATTTAAGTGTGCACCCTTTCACCATACAGGCACACACACCCAGGCACCCACCCATCCATTTAAGTGTGCACCCTTTCGCCATACACTCACACAGGCAGCCACCCATACATTTAAGTGTGCACCCTTTCACCATACATTCACACACACACACACCCAGTCACACATACATTTGTATGCACATGCACCCTTTCACCATACACTAACACAGGCAGCCAACTACACATTTAAGTGTACACCCTTTCACAATACACTCACACATGCACACGTCGTGGGTTTGAGGGGAGCACTATTACTTCAAAAAGAAATTGTTTCTTTTTAAATCACTCCGTCTTCATAAAAAAATTGTTTCCGTTAAGGACCAAACCATAACGGAAATCATTTCTTTATGAAGGCAAAGAGACTTCAAAAATAAACTATTTCTTTTTTGAAGTCATAGGGCTTCCCCCACCCCATGACATGGAGGCCTCCAGCCTGGGGTCTTCCATGTTGTGGGGTGGGGGATCCCTGGACGTCCCTCTGCCTTCATAAAGACATTATTTCTGTTTCAGAAATAATGTCTTTATGAAGGCAGAGTGATTTAAAAAAGAAATGTAAAAATAAAAAATTGAAAACATATTTTTTTTCATTTTTTTGTTCAAGTGGAGCCCCCTCACCGGACATATGCTAGCGGGGCCCCCCGCACCGCGGGGCTGCGGGGGCTGCTATTATGCCAGTAGGTGATGCTACTTCTGACCCAGCACAAATCACTTGTGGAGTCACACAGGTTGCGTGCCTTTCACCAGCCCTCATCACCTCTCTGTGACTTACTCGAGGAAATGGGAGCACAATTTACAAATTACGCTGCCCATGCCCAGCTGCTGATCGAACTGTGCAGTGGTTATACCAACAACTCTAATAAGATCTCAAGCATCAATAGGGCCATCAAATGATGGATGTCAGCAAATTGGATGTGTCTGAACAGTATGAGAATTGAATTGAGCTCTGGATTTTTGGGTCAACACGGGCGAGGGCCAAAGTAGACCCTACATTCTCGAGTTTTACTACTGAGGACAATTGTATCGAAGTGCTGTATTAGTTTAAAACCCTTGGTGTCCCCTTTGAGTCCTCCATTGGTGCTGAGACACTGGTCGATAGCACAATAAAAAGGTCACATTATCATTTGAGACTTCTGAAGTTAGCCAAACCTTATGTATCTGCAAACAATTGCGAAAACCTGGTAACGGCAACGATCATGCCCAGTCTGGATTATTGTAATGCGCTCCTGAGTGGTGCTAGCAAAAATTGCATTCGGAAAATAAGTTCAGATGTTGCAGAACCATTCAATTCTTATTGTCAAGAATGTACCGAGAAGAGAGCACATTTATGCTTTCCGGAAAGAGCTTCACTGGCTGCCGGTGTCATTCAGAATCAGTTTTAAGGTAAGCACTCACACCCATAAATGCCTCTATGGGTCGGTCCCTTCTTTCCTCTTGTGAGAGTCTCACACAACATGCCCTGAGTAGGTGTACACGTCCTAGTAACACCTTGCACTTTACATGCCCCAGAACAAAATGTGTAAGGGGAAGTGGCCGCTCTTTTCCTGTTCACGCGGCAATTGCCTGGACCAATTGCCGCCTGACTTACATAAAGAAAGGAACTTGATTACATTTCGGAATGGCTAAAGACCACCTTGTGGCCCTCCCGATACCATGTCTTGTTGCGATATGTCCTTGGTGTTAATGTGCGCCCCGATGCCTGCTGGCTTTGGCTCGTAATACACAAATAAATACATAAAATAATAAATGCATGTATCAGATGATTAGAGGTGGCACTCCAAGGCAGAAGGAGTCATGTTTCTTGGTGTGTCCATTTTCCGGTCGAGTTTAGTTTAATGATTCGAAGGTACTTGACTGAGGGTGAGTCTTCCTGTCTGTTTCTTCAGAAAGGGAGGTGTGTAGTGACTTGGGCTTCTACCTGAAGATGCACGAGGGTATGAGCTGTGAGGTATGGTATGAAATGTGGAGGCTGAGGGACCTCTGGGTTCCATGAGTGTCAGTTAGGGACTGCAGGATGGGAGTCCTGACTAGGAAGATGTATTTACCTGACTCTCCTTCCCTGTCTTTCTAAACTGGGTCTGCAACAATAGAGTTACATCTATGTTCTTAATACCTTGATCCAGTCTGGTTCTTGATTGGTTAATGACTTACCTGGGGCCCAGCCACCTCACTCTTCTCATATAGGGGTGTATTATTTCTAGTAATCAATGAGTCAAGTATCCCCCTGTCGATGTGCGTTGGATCCGTGGCTAATAACCAGCCTATATAAGTGTATTTTCAGGGATTGTGCTGTGTTGTCAGAAAGTCTAGTTTGAAATCAATTAAGATGACATGGGTGTCTTTAAAATTCATAACATTTAAGAACATTTGCACAAAGTTTTGTGGGAAAGTATCATTAAAACACTGCAGCAAGGAAAACAAGCACTGTCTCCTTATAGAAATTCACAAACCTCATTTTAAGCTTGATTTGGCCACGTGGGCCACCATTAAACAAACAACGAAATGCTCTTTAGAACTGAACAACTTGTTCTGCTGAATGAAGCGGCAGAGCTGACACTGGGGGGCGCCCTCGACAAAACTTTGCCACTCGTCGTTGAACTGAGCAAAAACGAATGTGGCTGGTATTGCACGTCAGCTCTTCAGCGACTGCGTGGACGCTGACATACAATGCTATCTTTGTAAAGTCTGTGTTTAACCAACAAAAAGCGCATACAATCCAAAAGCAACATTCCCACTGGGACCTGCACGTCATCAATTAACTTTCCATTTTTTACAGATACTGTTGTCTGCTCAAAACTGCATTCCTAATGTAAAGTAAACACGCAGGCTGTTTAAAACTGTGGCGCCTTGCTTTGAGCCAAATGACTTCATTTGCACGTGCCGATAGAGGCGCTGCCAGTATTATGCGTGCTCCTGATCGCTGTGTGTCCGCCAGAAATGTGTGTTCTTAACGACCTCTGCGTTCTCTCTCACCGCACAGGTAAACAAGACACAGTTGGTGCAACGCTCTTGAAGTCTTATCAGAAACTGAGGTGAGACTCGCAAAAGGGCAAGGTGCCCTGGCATTTGGGAACACACGAACCTACCAGACAATGTTAAATAGCTAGTTGCTTGGCAGTTGTACAGTTCTTTTGTTTGTTAAAAAATACACTCCCAGCTACCTCTGCACATTTTTATTTTATTGTGTTTTTAGTGCTTAGAGTATATATCAATGTGATGTAAAAATCGTTAAAAATGAAACCACGCATAATGGGATAAAGTACCCGCTACCATATGTTATCAAGATATTGCAAGTCACTGAGGGATTCCAGAACAAGGCCAAAGGGCGAGCTCCTTTTTAAGATCACCGAACTCTGAGGTGACTTGCAATATCCTTTTATGTAGGTAGGGATATTATTAAGCAATAAGCCCCCGAGCTGCGGTAATGCCCTGGGGCCCATAGTTATATGCCACGGGGCATGACTCGGTAATGTCCCAGCAGGGAGGGGCTTATTGCAATTAGTACCCCGGCCCTCAAGACCGGGGTACTAACAGAAAAAAAAGTCAAAGAAAATGGCCGCTGGGGAAAGGAAAATGTAGTTCGTTTTCCCTTTCCATGGGGGCCTTTGGGAGTGGACGTGCTGGGAACAGAAGTGTTCCTAGCGGGTTTGCTCCCGAAAAAGGAGAAATAAGAATGTAAGTGGGGTTGGAAGGGCGGGAAGGGGATTGTTTGCAGGGGATGGGGGAGGAAAAAACAAAAACACTTACCTGAATCCCTGCATGCCCCCCGCCGGGAACAATCGTAAGGAATCCCGGCCGAGGGATTCCCGGTCAGGTGAAACCCCGGCGAGGGCCAATCAGAATGTTTGTTAAAATTCTGGTTGACCCTCGCCGGGCACTAATATTCTTTACAATACATGGCCACGCACTGTCATCCCCTTGAGTGCCTTGCCTCTTGCTCATTGTAATATAGGAAATCGTCCAGTTCCTGATGCACATATACAATTTAGAATCAGCAGGGAATACAAAAGAACAAGTGCATTGGCAGCTTCTAATGTGTTGTAGAAAAATAGTTTAAGCAGTTTAATAAAATCTTAAAAGTTTTATGGTTGTGCTTTAAAATAAGTAATAGCATGCATAACTTTCTCTATCGTGTTAAACTCCAGCAGTGCACGAAATAGACATACTACCATAAACAGTTCCTTGTCAAATAGTGGGTGTAAAGTGTAGCAGAAAGCAATTTTACAAGAAAGGAATCTGAAAAGCTTTTCACGGCTTTAATTAACTGCTGCAGTGACAGCTGGAATTCTGAGCTTTGCTGGCTTAAAGGCATGGTCTAGTAAAAATGTTTATCTAAAAAATAGATAGGCAACATAAAAAAAAATACTAGAATTCTCTTTTTTAAAACTTCCTATGTAAAATTTTGAGCTATTCAAGCTCAAAATTCGCAAAAGCAAGCACATGGGCGCATCCATTTTGTGAAATGGATGCCCTCCTGTGCTGGCTTTTGCTTTTGCGGCACTAATGAAGGAAAAGCCAGCCAGCTGTAGTAAACAAAAGCTACCACTGGGTGGCTTTCCCTTCATTAGTGCTGTACGCGGAGGATGGGGACCGGAGACCAGAGCAGGAAAGCTGCAGCTGATTCTCATTAAGTGATAATTATTTTTTTTTAAAAATAAGCACTAGCTGCGGTTTTTTTTCTAAGTTTTCCGGGCTGGAGGAGCCCGGAAAACTTAGAAATAAAACCGCAGCTTTAAAAACATTGTATGTATGTTTGCGGTCGCTTTTGAAGCGACCGCAAACATAAATACAACGTTATTGTGTTGGAAAACGCTGCGGTTTTTCTTTCCAAGTTTCTCCGGCTCCTCCAACTCGGAGGAGCCTGAGAAACTCGGAAAGAAAAACCGCAGCATTTTCCAACACAACCGCGTTGTGTTTCTGCCTGCTGTGGCTATCACTTTGGGTCTCCGGTGCTCCCAGGGGAGCACCGGAGACCCAAAGTGAAAGCTGGAGGAGAGCCCCAAATGGGAAATGCTAAATGCTGCGTTGTTTCTGCCTGAATCTGCTTTCCCATTTGGGGCTCTCGGGCTCCCCTTAGGGAGCCCGAGAGCCCCAAATGGGAAAGCAGATTCAGGCACAAACAACGTGTTTGTTTTCCGCAATGCTGCATTGTTTCTGCCTGAATCTGCTTTCCCATTTGGGGCTCTCGGGCTCCTAACGATTGACATGTCTTGGTGGCAGTGTACAACACTGGAAGGAAAGGAAGTTGCCAGCTAATGCTATAATGGTGCTGCTGCTGTAAAATATGTTCCGTTGCTGAGCACCGGGCAACACCGCCCCATATTAAGCACTAGTTCCACCTCCGCTTCAAGTATGGAGTTCCCTGTCTGGCCCTGTGACTCCTCCAGCCAGGTACCGGAGTAGCAGCGGCTTATTTTACAATCACTGTTTGCCCTGCTGAGGAAATACCGCTCGACCTTGCCATCATTCCAAACAAGGTAAGCCAAGATTGGCTTTTGCAGATTTTGACTCATAACCATGCCAAACAGATGTCTGCACCATTGAATTTCCCCTTTACTATTGCCAAAATGGATAAAGAGTGCCGTCTTAAAATGGCCGCCATGCTCGTACCATCCGAGAGCACTGCATCAACCCTGGAGGCCTGCCTGCCTCCTGCGCATCCTGATTGGATGTGCCCTGCATTTTCACATGCAGGCCCTGGGAGCGGGCAGGTGACGCCAACCCCCATCAAAGGCCCACTTCAAAGGCCAAGTGTGGAGTGCCCTGTCTGACCACGTGGCTCCTCCAGCCAGGTACAGGAGTACCTGCTGGCTTATTTTACAAACACTGTTTGCCCTGCTGAGGAAATGGCGCTCGACCTTGCCATAATCCCAAACAAGGTAAGCCAAGATTGGCTTTTGCAGATTTTGACTCATCACTATGCCAAACCGATGTCTGCACCATTGAATTGCCCCTTTACTATTGCAAAAATGGATAAAGAGTGCAGTCTTAAAATGGCTACCATCCGCGTACCATCCGAGAGAACTGCATTAACCTTGGAGGCCTGCCCTCCTCCTGCGCATCCTGATTGGATGTTCCCTGCATTTCCATACCCAGGCCAGGAGATCCGGCAGGTGACGCCAGCGCCCATCAAAGGCCCACTTCAAAGGCCAAGTGTGGAGTTTCCTGTTTGGCTGTGTCCGGCCATGGAGAGCCACCTGACAGCCACCCACATAAGGTACTGTGCTCCCCCAACCCTGCTCTCCAAGATTAACATCACAATGGCCCTAACTCTACCGACTCACAGTGAAGTCCGACCCTACCCTATTCCTACCACAGTGTGAGTCATTCGCATCTGCTGCTCTCTGCCACCTGCCCATACCGACTACAATCATAATGCCTAATGCTTGTCCCATCTGATCCACATTGCTGCTTCTCGTGTACACTGTCTCTGCATTCCATTTCGAGCGAATGTCATGATGCCTACCTCCAAGGAGCCAGGTCCGACCCAGCGACCCCAGAGGCAGGCATCATTTCCCCCAGGGGAGTGCCAGCGGGCCCAAGCTGGGGCCCTTTGGTCGCAGTCCTGGCGCCTTAGGCGCCAGGCTCATGTTGGACCTCTGTCCTGGCGCCTTAGGCGCCAGGCTCATAAAGCTAGACATGTGTTCAAGTGTTTTAATGTGCACTTACCTGATGCAGACCATGCTGCCACATCCAGGCCCTCTTGAGGCCTGAATGGAACTACTTTACCTGTGGGACTACTTTCCACCCAGGTGTGGTCGGGGAAGGATACGTGCCTGATCGGAGGAAGGATACACTCTTGGGACTTCTTCAAAAGCTATTTAAACCACACCCGATCAGCAACTCACGCTTCGCGTTGTTCTGCTCCTCGCAGCTGGACGCTCACCGTGTCAGCTCCTGCATCTGGACTTCAGCCACGCCTGTCAGCATCCTGGGTCACCTGCAAAGGGAGACAAGAGACCTTACCAGCTAAATCTGCACCACGGAGACATCACCGACGATCCTGAAAGGGAAAACATTATTTTTAAAAGCATTTCGTTACGATCGCTGCAGCGCTGCATTTCACTCACCTTTCCTGGGTTCCTCCATCTTCAGCAGCGATCATCCGGATACACAGCCACTTCCCAGAGCCTAGAGAAAAAGACAAGAATAATAGGTGAGAGAAGGAAGGGAATAAGACTTACCTGTTGGGTCTTTCCCATTTCATTTCGGGTCTTGCCGCTTCCAGGCATTTCCGGACCCCGGCCCCTATGGGGAAAAAAGACAAAGACATTGAATGAGCGTATGCAAAGTCAGTTCCCGAGCGCTCATCCAGAACTAACCTGCCATTTACTGGAACTGGAACTGCACGTTTCACTTCGGGTCGGTGCCATATCTCCGGCATTCCGAACCCCGGCCCCTAAGGGGAAAAAAGACATAAGCATTAGCGCTTGCTGCAAAAGACAATGAACATTATTATTAAGCTTGGACTTTTGAACTTGCAACAGAACTTTTACAGAGCCTTACCTGAATAGTCAAGCTTACCTGAACTCCCATCAATCCTCATTCCAGTGAAGTAACTGGGTTTCAACGCGCCCCTGCATCAGAAGCAGGATGGAGAGCTCATCCTTCCAGACCCTAAGGTGAGACTTCACGGGGAATCGTGGAAGGATATCGTGGAGGGTTGGAAGAGAGTGGGAGGCTTGAGCATAACTCAGTCAGTAGGTAATACTCCCTTTTCACGCACAGGGGAATATTCCTGCGAGCCGGAGAAACCAGAGTAGAGGGCCCTTCCTGTCCATCTTCAGAGTCCTGCGCTTCACCATTGAAGAAGCATCAGCACTCAAAGCCAGACCTGCGCCTCCGTGGGAATCAGGTGAGCGTTACAGAACGCGAAGCCTACCCACAATTTCCCACCCGGGCGCTATGGAGACTTCCGAGACTGACCAGCTGGCCCAGCTTTTGGGGGAATTACGGGCAGAGGTGCACTCAGCCCGCCAGGAGACTAACGCTCTCAAAAGAGAACTGATCTTATCCAAGGAAAGAACAGATGATCTAGCCAAAAGGTTATTACAGGCCCAGGCAGGGCACACTCCTTTACCTAATTCTGGAGACATTTCCACATCAATGGGTTTGGGTAACCCGGTACAAATTAACCTACCTGGACACATGCCTTTGGCCCCGCCTGAACGTTTTGCGGGGGATCCCAAGAAATATGCCGTCTTTATGAACCAATGTCGTTTACACTTTCTATGCAGACCCGGAGCCTTCCCTAACGACCAGACCAAGGTAGCCTTTATACTATCTTACCTCAGTGGCAGTGCTGCCGATTGGTCTATTCCATTGGTAAATCAGGATGATCCCATTCTTCAGAATTTTCAGGGCTTCCAGGCCAGCATGGAAAGATTGTTCGCTCGACACTCTCAAGGACAGGCCCTTGATAACGAACTGCTATCCTTACGACAAGGTAATCAGGATCTTCTGTCCTACATAGCCACCTTTAACAGACTGGTTGTGGAAACTGGATGGCCAGAAAGCAAAAGGATCACATTGTTTCATCGAGGCCTGCGCGGAGAGCTTAAGGATGTTCTAGCTCAGATAGTAAACCCACCCCAGGTCTGCGCAGACTACATAGACTTGGTGGTTCAACTTGATCACAGACTTCAAAATAGAAAAGCAGAACGGTTCAAGTATGAAAACCGAGCACCGATCAAAACCCACGCTAACTCCAAGAGTACCGACGTATCTGAACCTATGCAAATCGGTGGTGTTAAAGGACCATTAACGCAGAAAGAACGAGAGAGAAGGCGGCAAATGCAACTTTGTCTGTATTGCGGGACTTCCGGTCACTTTCTTCGAAATTGTCCAGTTAAACCACTTAAGAAGGTGGTTGGAGCTTCTGATAACGAATTAGTGACACCTGATTCGGGAAACGACCTAGCCCGGCAAGCGTAGGGGTCCGCTTGCCGAGCTTGAAAACTAACTCTTTGACCTCGCATTTTGTCATGCCAATGGTGCTCGTGGACCCAAAACAGCCTCAGCAGTTGCATGCTATAAAAGCATACATCGACAGTGGAGCTATTGGAAATTACATAGACCATGAATTGGCTTCCAGGATTAAGCTTCCTCTCCGCCCGAAAGTAACCCAAGATGTCATTACTACAGTAGATGGAACCGAAATAGCCTCAGGGCCTGTAACGCATTCCACTGTTGAAGTGACACTGGTGGGTCAGGATGGACATCGGGAAGCAATCGTGTTTGATGTGATCAAGGCCCCACAATTTCAAGTAATTCTTGGAATTCCTTGGTTAGAAACACATAATCCCAGAATTGACTGGCGAGCAAAGAAGATAAGTTTTCCTGATTGTGAACCAACTTGTTATCCAAGAAATCCAGCTATGGGTCTAGCCTCAGCAACTTCCACCCCTGTACAGCTACCGTCAGAATACCAAGAATTCCAAGACGTTTTTCAGAAAGAACGGGCTAACACGTTACCTCCCCCTCGGTCTTATGATTGCCAAATCGATCTGGTACCCAATGCTCAACTACCTTGTAGTAGGATTTATGCTCTTACGGAACCTGAGAACCTGCATTTGCGTCAGTATTTAGATCAGTACCTAGCCAATGGTTTTATTCGCCCGTCCAAGTCTCCTGTTTCTTCAGCTCTGTTCTTCGTGCCGAAAAAAGAAGGCGACCTTAGAATGTGTATAGACTATCGCGCCCTAAATCAAATAACGATTAAGAATCGTTATCCTCTGCCCTTGATCCCTGAGCTTATTGACCAGGTGAAAGACGCTTGTGTGTACACCAAGTTAGATCTCCGAGGAGCTTATCACCTGGTGCGCATAAAAGAAGGCGACGAATGGAAGACTGCATTCCGCACCAAGTTTGGGCTCTTCGAATATCAGGTGATGTCCTTCGGTTTGTGCAATGCACCTGCCGCCTTTCAGTTCTTTATGAATGATGTTCTTCGGGAACTTATCGATGTCTGTGTCATTGTTTACATTGACGACATCCTGGTGTACTCTTCTTCAGAATCTGATCACAGAAAACATGTTAGGGCCGTTCTTGAGAAACTGCGCCAGCACAGATTATTTGCAAAACTCGAAAAATGCGTTTTTCATACCACAGAAGTAGAGTTTCTCGGATTCATCCTGACACCTCAAGGAGTCCGAATGGACTCACGAAAGGTGGACGCCATCCTCAAATGGCCATCTCCAAGTTCGGTGAAGGGAGTTCAGAGCATGCTCGGCTTTGCCAATTTCTATCGAAGATTCATCCCGGAATTTTCCCGAACAGTCCAACCCATCACCGCTCTCCTAAAGAAAAACAAACGCTTCGAATGGACTCTTGAGGCCGAACAAGCCTTCCAGGACCTGAAAACCAAATTCACCTCTGCACCTGTATTGAAGCACCCGCACCCAGATCTCCCGTACATAGTGGAAACCGATGCATCCAGTTCGGCCATGGGAGCTGTCCTGTCGCAAAGACACCCAAAGACTAACCAACTACACCCAGTGGCCTTTTGGTCCAGAACATTTTCTTCTCCTGAAATCAACTACGCAATTACCGATAAAGAGTTACTGGCCATCAAATCTGCTTTCAAGGCTTGGCGTCACTACCTTCTCGGGGCAAGGCACACCATCATCGTAATTACGGACCACAGAAACTTACAGTATTTAAAAACGGCCAAAGCTCAATCTTCACGACAACTCCGATGGGCTCTATTCTTTGCGGAATTTGATTTTGTAATTACCTATCGCCCTGGCTGCAAGAATGGAAAAGCGGACGCCTTATCCCGGATTGGCATGGAAGAACCTAATTCGAGCTTAGAACCTGTGCCCATCATACCTGAGCAAAGAATCTTAGGCTTAACTTCATTGCAAACTATTGAGGATATCCAAAGGCAAGTAAAACAACTTCTAGACTCTTCAACCTTACTGGAATGGAGTCAAAAGGGTCCTCATTACACCGTTAAGGATGATTTACCCTACTTCCAGGAGCGGTTGTTTCTGCCAAGTAAAGAATTGCAAGAACTTGTTACTGCCCATCATCATGAATCTTTAATGGAAGGACACCCTGGTATCGCTAAAACGGAGGAAAAAATCAAACGCCACTTCTGGTGGCCTTCTTGGAGAAAAGACATAAAGTCTTTTGTACTGTCTTGTGGAATTTGCGCCCAAAACAAGGCTCAAAAGAAAAGGCCAGCCGGCCTACTTCAACCCTTGGATATTCCACCGGCGCCATGGCACACCCTGTCAATGGACTTTATAACAGATCTGCCTCCTTGTGCTGGTTACAACACAATTCTTGTAATAGTGGACCTATTCTCCAAAATGGCCCACTTTATCCCTTTAAAGGGTTTGCCTTCAGCTTCCACCCTGGCCAAGGAATTCCTGGAGAATATAGTTTGCTTACATGGTTTCCCTTCCATATTAGTCTCAGATCGTGGAAGTCAATTTATCTCACATTTTTGGAAGAAGTGTTGCCAACTAGCACAAATAGATGTGCGGTTATCCACCAGCCACCAGACCGACGGACAAATCGAGAGAACCAATCAGACTCTCGAGCAATATCTTCGGTGCATGTTACACCAATCCGAGTTAAATTGGAAAGACATCCTTTGGATCGCAGAATATGCATACAACAATTCAGTGCATTCAGGAACCGGACAAACCCCCTTTTATACTTTGTATGGTCACCATCCTCGAACCTCTGACCTAGATCCACCTCTGACCCTGGAAATGCCCGCAGTAAATCATCTGCATTCCACAATAACCCGAGCCTTCAAAGAAGCTGCAACTCATTTACAGCAAGCCAAGAAAAAGTATAAAGAAAACGCTGATTTGTACCGAAGTAAAACTCCTCCTTACCAAGTAGGAGACCAGGTATGGCTAGCAACTAAACATTTACCCCTCAAGGGCCCGCGAACCTTCAATCCCAGATTCATAGGACCTTATCCCATCAAAGCTATAATCAACCCAGTGGCCTTTAAACTGGATCTACCGTCTAACATGCGTATTCATCCAGTTTTTCATGCATCACTTTTGAAGCCAGTACAACCAGGAACCCGATTGTCCAAGCCTCCAGATCCAGTTCACATTGAAGGGGAATTAGAATTCGAAGTTAAAGACATTTTAGACTCCAAGGTGGTAAAGTCGAAACTCTTCTATCTTGTTGACTGGAAGGGATATGGACCTCAAGAGAGATCGTGGGAGCCTAGTGACCATGTCCACGCACCTCGATTAGTACAAAGGTTTCACCGGAGATTTCCGAACAAGCGCAAACCCCCGGAGGGAAAAACCTTGGGAGGGGCCTTGAGGGGGGGTACTGTCATGATGCCTACCTCCAAGGAGCCAGGTCCGACCCAGCGACCCCAGAGGCAGGCATCATTTCCCCCAGGGGAGTGCCAGCGGGCCCAAGCTGGGGCCCTTTGGACGCAGTTGTTGGACCTCTGTCCTGGCGCCTTAGGCGCCAGGCTCATAAAGCTAGACATGTGTTCAAGTGTTTTAATGTGCACTTACCTGATGCAGACCATGCTGCCACATCCAGGCCCTCTTGAGGCCTGAATGGAACTACTTTACCTGTGGGACTACTTTCCACCCGGGTGTGGTCGGGGAAGGATACGTACCTGATCGGAGGAAGGATACACACTTGGGACTTCTTCCAAAGCTATTTAAACCACACCCGATCAGCAACTCACGCTTCGCGTTGTTCTGCTCCTCGCAGCTGGACGCTCACCGTGTCAGCTCCTGCATCTGGACTTCAGCCACGCCTGTCAGCATCCTGGGTCACCTGCAAAGGGAGACAAGAGACCTTACCAGCTAAATCTGCACCACAGAGACATCACCGACGATCCTGAAAGGGAAGACATTATTTTTAAAAGCATTTCGTTACGATCGCTGCAGCGCTGCATTTCACTCACCTTTCCTGGGTTCCTCCATCTTCAGCAGCGATCATCCGGATACACAGCCACTTCCCAGAGCCTAGAGAAAAAGACAAGAATAAGAGGTGAGAGAAGGAAGGGAATAAGACTTACCTGTTGGGTCTTTCCCATTTCATTTCGGGTCTTGCCGCTTCCAGGCATTTCCGGACCCCGGCCCCTATGGGGAAAAAAGACAAAGACATTGAATGAGCGTATGCAAAGTCAGTTCCCGAGCGCTCATCCAGAACTAACCTGCCATTTACTGGAACTGGAACTGCACGTTTCACTTCGGGTCGGTGCCATATCTCCGGCATTCCGAACCCCGGCCCCTAAGGGGAAAAAAGACATAAGCATTAGCGCTTGCTGCAAAAGACAATGAACATTATTATTAAGCTTGGACTTTTGAACTTGCAACAGAACTTTTACAGAGCCTTACCTGAATAGTCAAGCTTACCTGAACTCCCATCAATCCTCAATCCAGTGAAGTAACTGGGTTTCAACGCGCCCCTGCATCAGAAGCAGGATGGAGAGCTCATCCTTCCTGACCCTAAGGTGAGACTTCACGGGGAATCGTGGAAGGGTATCGTGGAGGGTTGGAAGAGAGTGGGAGGCTTGAGCATAACTCAGTCAGTAGGTAATACTCCCTTTTCACGCACAGGGGAATATTCCTGCGAGCTGGAGAAACCAGAGTGGAGGCCCCTTCCTGTCCATCTTCAGAGTCCTGCGCTTCACCATTGAAGAAGCAAAAGCACTCGAAGCCAGACCTGCGCCTCCGTGGGAATCAGGTGAGCGTTAGAGCGAGCTGCCATTCGCAAACCGCCACCACCACAACTATGCCTCCTTAATGTCATGCCTTGACAACAGCAGGTGCCACACCACTTCCACTAATGTCTATTCCTGGCAGGCCTCCTCACAAGCAAACGCTACCCGGCAGCCACATGCAAAATCAAGCAGGCGATCCCTCAACCACTCTGGTAAACGCCTATCCAGGCCATTCCTAGGGCCTGTTAGATAGGCACACCGTTCTGCTCGCACCTTCCAACAAGCTGCACATAATCCTACCAGCATCTTAGACAATCCCGCATATCATGTCTCCTCACCTTACCCTGGACACGCCACACTACAAAGACTCACTGCACGCACTGCTACCACCCATTGGACACAGGCAATTGACACAGATACACATTGGACAAACACTACCTTCTCCATTAAAGTTGATACAACTGCCACACTAACACCCACGCTAACTACCTCAGTCATTAGAGTGGCTTTGGTAAATGCTAGATCCATCCCAGCGCATCCTCTTGACATAGCTGACCTTATCCAAAACAATAATCTGGACCTATTGGCAATATCTGAAACCTGTCTCCAAGCCTCAGCTGGCCCAGCCTTAATCTGAGCTATTCCACATAGCTATTCCATACTCCAGAAAGATAAACTAGACGGTAGAGGCAGAGGGGTAGCCATCATTACCAAAGAGACCTTAGGTCTCAGAGAAACCGTCACAACACCTTCCCGACCGGCAAACTTCTATCCACGGATCTGAAGTTATCCCATACCTCCACCATAACCTACACCTGATCTATCGGGTTCCCGGCCTTGTTCTCACTTTCGAAGAGGACATCCTACACCTGCTTTCCAACTTCAAGCCATCTTTCAAGATGCTACTACTTGAGGACTTTAACTTGGGCCTTGTACGATGCCTCATACACTAACGCGTGCTCCGTCAACAATTCACTTAAGGAGTTAGGCTTCCTACAATGAATCATCAATCCCACGCACGACAAAGGCAGGATTTTCGACTGGCTAGCTGATCTAAACGGTCACACTGCCCTTACCACCAACAAGCCTTGCCCATGGACTGACCATAACATTATACTCTTTACCATACCTCTCTCTGCCACACCCCCTATGCCCACCTCTCTCCTGCCTTCCATTTGCACAAGGAGCTCACGCAACATTACCAACTATAGCATCCTTCTCTTATTGGAAGAGCTAGTCCCATCCCTGTCATTCTCCAACAACCCGTCTGCTTTAGCAGAACATACAACCGAGTGCTGACTCACGCAATTAATATTGTAGCCCCTCTCAAACTACGAAAACCTAAAGCTGCAGCACACTGCAACTCCTGGTTTACCCCTGATCTCCAAGCACTTAGGGTGTGCAAACGGGAAGCTGAGTCAAAGTGGAACAAACACCCAACCACTTTGAACAAAGAGGCCTTCTCACTTGCTTCTAGTATTTATAAAAAAGCTATCTTATCTGAAAAAAGTTGAATCTACAATGCAAGAATAGAGAACGCAAGCTCAAGCACAAAGGCGTTTTTTTACATTCTACGCAAACTCGAATCACCCACCCACCCTCCAATAAACTGCACTCAGGACCTCGACTGATGCACAAATATCCAACGTGCCCTGACACAGAAAATGCACACCGTACAGAAAAAGATCTTCACTTGAAAAATCTCACTTAACATCTCACTACCCACACTCCTCGCACCTGAGGCCTAATGCAGCCCACACCACTTTCCAGCTTGAACCCAGTCACTGAAACAGATGTCGTAGAAATCATCAATGGTCTAAAACCAGAGCACTGCCAAGGCGACATTTGCCCCACGACAGTCATTAAAAAATATGCTGGTCCACTGGCCCCATTTATCTGCTCACTTATCAATGCCTCCTTCTCCACTTGCACTGTACCTACCAGCCTTAAGGACGCCTCAGTCCTTCCCCTACTAGCAAAACCTACAGTTGATCCAACTATCCCAAAAACTGCTGCCCTATAACCACGGTCCCCTTCCTACTCAATATACTGGACCACACAGTCTACCTGCAGATTCAGGCCAACAATCTCTAGGGGTCGCTCCAGTCAGGCTTACAACTTGGCTACAGTACTGAATCCGCCCTGCTAGATCTTAAGAACCAACTGGATGCTATTAAAGATTCTGGCTACTCAGCACCCCTTGTGCTACTCGACCTGTCGGCTGCCTTTGACTTGGTCGATCACCAAATTCTAAGCCGTCACCTTGCATCAGAAGCCCACTTTTCACTGGAGGCCATCAAATAGATCAACTCCTTCCTTTCAAAGAGAGGCATGAGAGTTTCCTCCTCATCAGCATCAGCCCTTCCAGCCCCTGTCACATGCAGTGTCCCACAGGGATCCTGTGTCTCCCCAACTTTATACAATATCTTTACAAAACCTCTTGTTGACCTGCTTGACACTGAAGGAACGTCCTACACCAACTATGCGGACGACACACAGATCTTTCTTCACCTCACAGGCAATTATGAAATGGACTCAAAAAACCTTGATTCAGTCTACCACATTGTCCAAACTTGAATGTCTACCCACCACCTATGTCTGAACGATGATAAGACAAAGATCCTTCTGATTGGCTCACAACATACTCTTAACCAGCTAGACTAATAATACAAGTCCTTCATCATTGATGGAAACAGCATCCAACTCTCAAGCAATGTCAAAGCCTTGGGCGTTTATCTGGACTTAACACTATCCCTCTCATGACAAGTGAACGCATACGTTCTTTTACAACGAAAGCTGCATCACCATTTCTAGGGCTCTGATAGGTTCAGGACTGGACTATTGCAACGCCCCCTAGACAGGTACCACTGCCCGCAACCTAAACAAACTACAACTTGTCAAAAACAGAACCATCCGAGCTGTCCTCAACATTCCTAAATGCGACCATATATCTGCTGCTAGAAGGAGTGTCCACTGGTCATCCATCTAAGAGCGCCTCATCTATAAATCACTTACCATCATGCACAAATGCCTTTTATAACTATGCCCTAACTACCTATCACAAAAATTCACCAAGTCTCAATTCTCAAGACCTTACTGCACTACCTATTCTCACCAACTCTGCATACCTCGCTTCAAACGCAACGAAGCTGGGGGTGCCAGCTTTCCAGTCATAGCAGCAAAACAATGGATAACCTTCCACTTTCCTTAAGATCTGAACCATCATTCTGGGTGTTCCGGAAACAACTCAAGACACTGCTGTTCTCAGACCACTATCTCTGAGCCTGACTAACTGCATCTAAGCACTTTCCTCAAGCAACAATCTCCTGAAAAACACCATGTCTGCAATGTGTTACCAACTTTATTCATATGTAACGAGTGCCTTGATGCCCATGGGCCTAGAGCAGTTAACAAATGTCAAAATACATAAATAAAAGTATTGGGCAACTTTCTGTCTGTGAAGTGAGAATCAGTCGACTCTGTCATTCCAACTGGGAAAACACTCCTAATAAACCTTGGTATAAGGCGCTCTATAAATCAATCAATCAAACAATCAATGAATCAAACCCAATGTAATATTCACAGCAGCAGCATTAGAGCCAGCTTTGACTTTACAGCTGCCCCCTAGAACATATTTCTCAAGACTTTTATGGAGTTTTACACAAAGAGAAACATATAAAAAACAGGAGGAGAGATGCATGAAGTTATATATAAGCAATACACTTCCTAACAGAACATCCATTGGCCTTGGGAGTCATGGCTCAACAACACCACGAGATGCCTCTACAATTCCGTTCTGCCTACACAGGCGACACAGTCCCACATGTGGCAGATTGCTCCATCATACATACCAAACCACGGTATGGCGACAGACATCCATGTGACCCTCATTTCGGTTCTCAGCCAAGAATGCCTCACCCTCATGCGTGACGTGCCACTTTCTATACATCAATTGACATACCTATGTCCCGAGCAGAGATTAACGTCACAGTCGCACAGCCTTCTGGTGATTTTCCAGTCGCGGTCAACGAGTTATGGCTTCTTGTGGTCTTGCAGTCAACGAGTTATGGCTTCTTGTGGTCTTGCAGAGTCATACTGTTAATCATGGCTGCATGGCTAGTGCTCAATATTGTTGGTAACACCATCTTGACTGTGCCACCACGGCATAGCGCTCCTCTACTGTGCTGCATAGGTGCCCCTCTGCGAGAACGAACACGGCCCAGTGACCTGTTCTTTGGGAAGGTTCCCACACGAGAGTCTGAAGCCACACTTTAGCTCACTACCTTTCACAGATGGGAAATATCTATTTGCATATCAGTCTTTGTCCCGCCCACATGGGCAGTCCAGCACCGAAATGCTATGGCAATTCCTCTCTGAACAAGAGTACCATCAGCAACCCCATACACGTGTTTCAGCCTTGTTGGGCATAATCAGTGAGGTGAAGCTGAGCCTCTCTAAGCACAGTGAGCAGGGAGTCCACGTCTGGTTGCCCCCAGGTAACCTAGGGTGACCAACCCCAAACTCCTTCAAAGAATTTAACAAAGGTAGCAGGCGCCCCTCTCTCGAAAGAACAAGGCATGATAACCTGTTCAGTGGTTGTTAACCACATTGAGAGTTTGCAGCCATCTGCTTTTTGCTCACTGTACCTTTCACAGATGGGAAATATCAATTTGCATATCAGTCTTTGTCCCGCCCACATGGGCAGTCCAGCACCGAAATGCTATGGCAATTCCCTTCTCAGACCCTCCAGCTTATAGCGATTTTGTGATCCTGCAAAATGCAGCGAAAAATAGCAGTTTTTGCAAAAAAGCATAAAAACAGCAGTTTTTGCAAAAACACCCACAAAAATGTCAGTTTTTGAAAAAAAATATTCTTTTTTTTTTTTAAACTCAAGGGACCAAGGGGCTCAACTCTTATTTTTTGAACTCAAGAAATGAAATGCGCAAGCACATTTCATCACTTGAGCAAAATAAAAAAAAAAAAAGAGCAGTCCGATCCACAACGGACATCTGAATGGACGCTTCTTATATGCGCCCATTCAGATGTCCTTTTTCACCCCTTTGCGCAAATCAGGGGGCATTTCTGCGCATTTAAAAGTGCATCCCAAATTGACAAGCAAGATGCGCTTTTAAATGTGCAGAAATTATAGGCCACTCTATGTGCCCACTTTAAATATGTGCACGAGGGGTGCCACTGCTTTACAGGGTCTTTACTGACCCTAGTGACTCATGCAATACTTTAAAAAAAAACATTTTTAAGTGTGACAGCTGCTGTCTCACTTGCATTTCTGTTCCCCAAATGGGGTAGGAATGTGTTTTTTTGGGTTGCATTTTACAGTTGCAGGAACCTTATGGTCCAGTTACGGTGAAATGCACGGGGAGCCTGTAGACCATTGTCGGGAGAGCGTTTCGAACAGAAACTTAGTCAAGGCGGCTGGCCAGTGCATCATTTGCGCTACAGCTCTGCCCCGTGGAAATGCGCAGGTCACCTTTGAAATTAAGGTGGCCTGCTCATTTCCAAAAATGGCTGATCTAAAAACAGCACATCTTCTGCTCTATTTTTAGATGCCCCATTTTTTTAGAACAAAATCTACAGTTTTCTACAAAAATTGAAAAATGGTGAGAATATGTGAGAGAAAGGAGTGAGAAAGGAGTGAGAGGGGAGTGATGGGTGAGCTGTGGCGTGGTAGGCAAGAAAGCGAAGGGAGATCAGAGGGAGAGCAGTGGGTCAGAGGGGGAAGCAGTGGGTAAGAGAGCAGAGCGGAAGCAGTGGGGCGGTGGGCCAGAAATCAGAGAGAGCAGAGGTACAGAAAGTGGAAGGAACGTGGGCTCAGGGGTAGTAGTGGGCTGCAGATTGGGAGAAAGGATGAGGGAAGAGTGTGATAGAATGGGAGAAAGGATGAAAGATGCAGAAGGAGCATGCAAGAATGAAGGACTGTATACTGCGGGAGGAATTGGGGATCGTACAGTGTGAGTTGGGAGTATGATTTGGAGTTTGGCAGGGACTAGAAAGCGCAAATTGTGACTTGGCAGTGTGACAGAGCATGTGAGTATGTGTATGACTGAGCGTGAGGTTCAAAAATACAAGTTGTGATGGGGAATTGGTGAGACGTGTGAGGTGTGTTGGGTGAGAGAGGTGTGTGGGTGTTTGCGTGATTGGGGAACATAGAAGGGGAATATTATCAGCAGTACATATGATAATGGTTAATAACGTTAATAATATTAAATAGGCATACACATTATACCAAAAAAACGTAGCCAACACAAACACTGTTCTGCCAAGCCAGAGACATCTAGGACTCTTCCTATTTGATATAAAAGATACATATATTGACACCCTGGCTTTCTTGTAGCCTTGCACACAACCTCCTTTCTGCAATGTACCAATCTTGCACCCTCCAATCAATAAAATTTGTGCTGCAAAAATTGCACCAAAAATAAAGGTTTGTGCCGCAAAATTTGTCATTTCATGCCGCAAAATTTGCCATTTCATGCTCCAAAATTTTGGAGGGTCTGCCTTCTGAACAAGAGTACCAACAGCAACCCCCACGGTGCTATAAATCATAAAGTTGCTTGTTGTGTGGGCGTCCATGCGTGCAGTGTATGGGCACTGGTAGTTTGAAGGTTCAGACGATTAGTTGGGAAAGGCAGAGTCGTCAAGGACTTTTATTATTAGAGTTTAAGTCTAGGCGGAAGGTGTAGAGTTCAAGGCTGCCATTGGTTTGACATCAGAGGGTCAAACCAAATGGAATGCAAATGTAAACAAAAAAGCTCCTCCTTTCAGCAGCACGTCTTGGATGGTAGTAGGCAGGGAAACTAGGCAATGCATTGACTGCCCCTCCACAAACAAACTGGATTTTCTGTGTAAAGAGGGGGATGAATATTAACCTACTAATGGATGTCGTTTATAATCTAAAGATAAATGGGCCTCATTACGACCCAGGCGGTAAGTTACCGCCTGGGCCGTGACTTTACCACCATGGCGTAAACTACGTTTACGCCATGGTGGTTGGCGGACTTACCGCCCCATTCCGACCTTGGCGGGGCGGTAAGTCCCCAATCCCCATTTACCCTTCCCCATTCCCATTTTTGCCCCATAGGGCATAATGGGAGTGGGGAAGGCGTTAATTACGCCACCGTAAATTACGGTGGCGTAATTTACTCCATGGTCCCTTAGCGCCATGGCGCTAAGGGACCTCGTACTCAGGTGGTAAGGGTCGGCGCTGTTAACGCTGCCGTAAACCCCTTACCGCCTGGGTCGTAATGAGGCCCATTGTCATCTTTGTGTCAATTTCTGTTTCGTTATTGCCTCTGATGTACCAACATGTGCAGCAGCCTGACTCAGCAGTAGATGTGACGTTATGATGATGGAAGATAGCCTCTCCCAGGAACAAAGTGGAAGCAGGCAACAATAGAGACAAAAGACATGTATTCTTAGTTGAGACAGGTGTAGTGTAGAAAGTGTCTGCAGTGACATCCGGCAGAGCCGATCCAACCTACAGACCATCATAGCAGGTACATCTGCTAGTCCAGGAACACTGCCATGCTGCACGCATGCATCCTACACTGCAGGTTCCACACTCCACATCTAGGCAGGGACCTACACAGTTCCCTTCTTACAAGGCATCAGAAGTGATTCCACACAGACGGTGCTCATGCAAGACACCATAGACCTTGCTTGACCCTCCCTGGTGCTTGAAAGGCTTTTATCTGGAGATTCATGAGAAGAGTTCCTCAAGAAAAGGAAAATGGACGATAAAGATAATGACTGTAGTTGGCCTTCAGTGCAGCCCTTTTAGGCCTTCTCATTGTAAGGCACACAGCTGGATAGGGGATTCTCTCTCATCGGTTCAGCAGGAAAGAAAATCCTGTCCCCTGTTCTTTCCCTGGCATCAAAAATATTATATTCCCAGGAATTACAGACCAATAGCGTTGTTAGATTCAATCGGCAAGCTATTCGCGTCTATCCTCTTAAGGGATTTTAAAAAATGGGCTACCCAGATTAACATCCTGGATGAGAGACAAACAGCTTTCGTAAGCGGTGTTGGCACCGCCCTCAACTTATTTCTGATCAACTTATTGAAGGCAAAGGCTTTGGAAGGAAAAAAAACGACCTACCTGGCCTTCATTGACCTCGAACAGGCATTTGACGGTATAAATAGAGAGCGCCTCTGGTCAAAATTGAGGAATTGGGGGTGCCCAAAGGATCTGCTGGAAGCTATACAAGCCCTATACACCGATACCTCGATACAGATCCAAATTACTGCTAATGGAGGACTTTCCAGGAAGATAAAAACTTTTCGAGGCATAAAACAAGGATGTGCTCAAGCCCCCTTCCTCTTTGTCCTATATATGGCAGACATGAAGACCACCCAGGATCAGAGCTGGGCTTTCCCTCTGAAGATCAACGTAAAAAAATCAATAATTCTAGCCATGAGGGCCTGTCGTGGAAAAAAATCATCAGGAAAAATCCAGACGTGGTCCTTAGACAAGGAAAAACTGGAGGAGGTGGATACCACAATATACCTCGGGATAAGGATTAATAAACACAGCAATGAACAGGCACATTACATGCTGATCCGAGAAAAACTATCAGCCTTGACCAACCAAGGAATACTTCTACACCGCAGATATGGCAACTTCTCACTGGCTCCGGTAACAACTTTTTATAAACAAAAGGTGGTGGCAGTAACACCGTATGGAGCAGAGGCACTTCTAGCCCTAACATGGGAAGTTTGGAATTTATGCGAAGCCTACTTTTGGCGAAAGATCTTACGCCTCCCGAACTCTCACCCAATAGAGATCATAAGGACAGAATTAAGGCTCCAATCTATGGCTTCAATCGCAATATGGAAAACCTTGTCCCTCTATACAAAGTGCATCCTTGACAGCCCAGCCCAGCCGTTTAAAATCTTAATACAGACTGAGACGCAAAATGGAGATAAGATCTTACACGAATGGAAGATAAGATGTGAAGCGACTTTGGAAAAGCTAGACATCTCGGAAGAGACCTTAAAGTGTAATCCAGATAAGGCCAAAAGATCTGTTCGGGAAAAGGATTGGGAAGAAACACAGGAGAAAAGCCTGTCAAGGAATCTGTGCCACAACATCATCTGGGAAAGAAAGGCTTTAAATATGCTCCCACCATACTTGTTGAAATTTCCATCTGCCCATTACAGAGACTTGCTCATGCGCTGCAGGCTTAATGTATGGTATTCCCGAGAGGTAAAATGGAGAAGACGACTTATTGACAAATCGATGGCATACTGCAGGTTCTGTAAAAACAGGACCCAAATAGAATCTATCAGACATGTGATGCTAGTTTGTCCGACGCTCGCACTGAAACGACAAGTATACATGGGAAGCTATACCATCAATATTACTGAGGAGACGGAAGAGGAGTATTGGGAGCGGCTAATGACAGTCGAAAAGGTCGGTAAGACCTTAGATGCATTGAAATTTGTCGAAGCACTAAAACTGGACCAGGAGGTTGACGATCCTGAAGTGTGAGCTAAACTGACTAAACTGGACAGACCAAGAGAATTGGCTTTGGGAAAAGTCACTGCATCTACGTAACTTTGGACATGCACCCATCTAATATTGATGAACTGACATGAAGGAGTGTTAAAGGTTTAATTTGATTAACCAATAAGACAAAAAAACAAAAATAATAATATTATATTTGTAGGTTCTTCCAAGACAGCCACAACCTTCACCTCGTCCCTAAAAACATTATACTTCTTATCAACCTTTGTTCAAACAGGGTTTGTGGGAAGCCACTTTTTTCAACTTCCAAAATAGTATGATGAAAGTTAAGTGAAATTCTACCTCCATTTTGATCTTGTTAAGAATAAGAGCAAGGCATATTCTGTGGACAGGTAATATTTAAGGGTATGTCTAAAGCAAACAACTCTGCCCCTTGCTGCAAACTTATTTTTTCTCCTGATCGCAAATCATTCCCCTGGCCTGTACCCACAGTCCTAAATGGTTGTTACTCTACTTGTGCTTGCAGTGCCAAGCTTCGCGCTAGCCAGCATCATGCTTTATAAGCACTACTTATATACATACATATAGAGGCCGCCTTGTTCAGGCAGTCATTGGTGGCCTACGGGTCACCAGAGGGTGATGGAACAGTAGGCTAGAAGGATGAAGGACGCCAAATGTTACTTCACAGTGATCGGGTCGGGTCATCAAACCATTATCCCGCCTCCTTTATCCATTTCTGAATGTACTCATGCTCTAGCCTTCCAGGAAAAAGGATGCTCAAATGTATTTGCTCTCCTTTGGAGACAAGTAAGCCGAGTATTGAAAGGTGACGGTCAGAAGGTTCAAGGGAAAGACCACTGGACAGTTTCGCTATTAGATATCCAGAACAATAGCAACATTGGGCCCTCATTACAAGTTTGCCGGTCCGGAATTAACGACCCCGGAAAAACCATACCGGCACTGTTTTCCGGACCGGCAAAGTACGAGTTATGCGGGTGGGTGCCGTACCGGCCGCCAGGTCTGACCTGGCGGGCGGAACGGCAGCCGGTCGTAGAGATGCACAGAAACACTGCATCATTACGACATGGTGCTGGTATTTATGCGGTCCCCATTCCCGTGGAGTCCTATAGGACTCCACGGGAATGGGGATTAACAGAACTGCTGGTGCCGGATTTACCAAACCACCGGGGTTGTAATGCCCCAGTAAATCCGGCAAGTCCAGCGCCGGTTATTCACTACAGGTCCGGCGGAAGCCTGCCGGTTTTACCGGCACGGCTACCGCCGGAATCGCAATTAACAAAATATCAGGGGAACAAATGGTCAAGATGAAAAATGGGTGCTAAAATACCATGGTTGGAAGGTTCTGGTAGCCTGGTTGGGACGAGTTGGGAACATGGACAGCAACTGGAGACACCACTATTGGAAGACTTTCACTTCATCCTTGGACATGATCGCAATAGCCACATTGGCTATTGTGGGCGAATTACAAGGGATCACTAATATTTGCTATTGTCCCATCAGACACTTCATCTTGTGGTTCATGTTGAGAGGACTTATTGCTCTAGGTATGAAGTGTTTTTTGCCACAAAGACATTGATAAGAGGCACACATTATTTTTGGTTCCCATGGTGGGGAGCAGGGATATTTTTGGAACTCTCCCGTAGAGGCCATGTTGACTGTAGGTGGATAAGTCATACTTGTTCAACTATGAAATAGGCAAGTGAAAGTGTGTGTTCTATGTTCTTTTGCCGAAGTAAATTAGAACGTGGTAATTTACTTTGCCAGAATTACTTCAAATTACCTCCTCATTTTACTTCAATTATTATTTTTTTTAAATCAGGTTTTACTTTCAAACATCGTGTTCCGCAACACTATCACTCCGTCACTTCCGCCACCCCACTTATTGCTCTTACCCTAAACATACAGATGTATTCCCCCCATCAAAGTAATTTGGTCAAAGTAAATTACTGCCTTGTAATTTACTTCGGCGAAACCACGTGACCGCATTTTGCATCCTCACACATGAGACCGCTTTTTATCATTAAAAAGATGGAGTTTGTTCTTTGATTCCTTTGTTTATTATCAAAAACCTGTTCAGGCCAGAAGGAGAAGTCTAATAGTTTATGTTTAGTGAGCCTTCGTCAGAAGCTGTTACAAAGAAGAACCTTAAGTATAACAAGTAGAAAAATAAAGCCGAACAGAGTGCATAACCCTAACACAATAACAAATACATTAAAAATATTGTAGATTGTTCTGGAATTTTGCCCTTGAGAACGAATGGTAGAAAGAAAATGAAAACACTGTTATTGGTCCCCATGGATGTATCGCACAAGGTCAGCACGTTCTCAGAGATATTATCGTTAGGTGAGTTCCCCTCATGATGTCAAGGAGAGGTGATTGTGGGTGCCCAAACCGTGTACAGACAACAGAACATAAAAGGGTCCTTTGTCTTAGGCAGCAGCTGCAAACCTGAGTCGTTGGTGGTTTGAAAGTAAGGGTGTGTAAACCTTTGCCGGAAAACAATGAATTGCCAAGATGGTGAAATAATAATGTAACACTCTCCTTTGGGGCATAAAACAACAGACACAGAAAACAATAGAACAATGCGAGTCAAACTGGAAGCGGTAGCCAAATACACTGCCAGCAAAGAGGCCGCAAGGCATCGGTGAAACGAAGAACGAACAGGCTGAAACATGATTTAACTCATGATTGTGCAAACGAATTTCAAGACAAGGCGTTCGATTAAGACACTGACTGAAGTTGTTCTCTATTTGAGCTTGCAGTTTTTTCTGGTTGAAGGATTTTGTGCATCGTTCCGTGCCACCGCAAGGCGCCTTACTTAGTGACCAGATGGGATTGTGATGATGTGGGAGTTGGAGCACAGTGACAATGTTCATGCTATCACTGAAAGCCCTGGATGGGAAAGTTCTGTAAAAAGGGCAATTCAGGGCAGGAATAGAATGTGCAGCGCTTGAGAGAGTACAATGGTTCGGGATAAACAACAGTAACCAAGTCCTAAATTACTACTTACATTTTGTTTGGGATGGTTACATTCTAGAGGGAGATTGTTCAATGCCAGTGACCAGTACTTGGATTTAACACTTTACTTTGGAGTTGCCAGTTCATGAGGCAAGGCTTAGCATAATACTTTGTTTGGCCGGTACCTCGGTATTCATTTGTGTATGTACTGTTGCAATGTTGGGTATAGGCTTTTGTGTTTGAGGTTCTAAATCTTAAGTTGGATTCTGATTTGTAAAGGAGGCCGAAGAAGGCTTGTCGAGATTGGGGATGTGCGTGTCGCCTTCTTCGATCCTGTAGCAACCCTTGTTGCAGCCTTCGGAGATATTGTAACTGGGATGAGACTTGCCGTGTTGCGTCAATGTATAAGTCATGACCGTCATCTATGTTGGCTCTTCCAGTTGGCCGGTTGAAGGTTGCCAGCAACATTGATCAGGAAAGAGGCACAATTTCTTACCAGTAGACTTGACTTAACTTTTGACCCTGTGTTGCGTGGATTAATGGGGTCAAAGAAACAGCCTAGGGTGTAAAGTGTATGCACTATAGTGACAGGTGCTCATTTTAGCACGGCTATATTATGCGACTCATATTTCCTTTTTTTGGTTTCTGCTATTTTTCTTCCCACGCTGAACCTTTCTGTTGTCGTACTGTTTAGGCAGAGACAATTTTAGTTCAACCAGTTGAAAATTTTGAACAAAGGGTGCTTGGTCTTCTTTCTTTTCATCATGAGAAACATTTTGTGCTCACATTCATTCAATAAATAGCTTCAAGATAATAAAGCCACATGCAAACAAACAACATGCAACACACTCACACACCCTAAAATAGTCCCACAGAAGGAAAATGATGCAAGGGTAGGATATTCACCTAAAAGATGACAGAACTAACACAAGCCTTTTGCCCTCTGATTGAATCAGTGTTCTTATTCAATACATTACATTCTCACCCGGGGCAGGGCGCTGAGCCAATCAGTGGGCAAGGATGTACATTCTCCACCTGTTGTTTCCAGCCACCCAAGGTCCATCCCCGGGTGGTGCCATTTTTGTGTTCTTTTTGAATGTGTGGGGAGAAAACAAGGAGCCTCTCCCTCCTTCCCCACTTACCTGCAAGACCAGAGTTTTATGCTGTTTAGGCAGACCTTTATGCTGCGGTTCCTCACACCTCCCGCCCTGCCCTCCACAGAAATGGAAAAGGGACTTTGTCACTTTTCCCTCTGATGGTGGCTATCTTGGTTTCTTTTTTTTTCTTCCTCTGGAGATTGGTCTCACTTGTGCCGCCACTCTCCAGAGAAAGAAAAAAAATATTTGCACCCCAGATAAATCCCAGGGTGCAAATGTCCCGTTGCTCGGGCCTCCCTTGACTCTGGCTGGCAGGCCATTACCAGTCATGGACGCCCCTCACAGCGGTGATGAACGTCATATTAAACCACATCCTTGACATTTTTGCACTCATCGAGTCATGGTTTAATGAGAGCAGGTCCTGCTGTTGGTAAACCTTATTTCCTCAAGATATAAAATCACTCAGGTAGACTGTTAAAACAGAAGGGACAGAGAGTTAGCCTTGTCCTGTCATGATCTGATCTTTACAAAAGTTCCCATAACCAATTGTGAATCGTTATTTATTGAACATAGTGTGCCACTGACATAGGGCCTCATTACGACCCTGGCGGTAATCGCCCGTCATTACCGCCATGGCGTAATGAGCGTTTACGCCGTGGGACGATGGCGTAAAGAGCGCCACATCATGACCCATCGCGCACGAGCATTACGCCATGGCGGTAATGCAATTAACGCCATGGCGGAAAAGGCCCCTACCGTCATCGCTAAGGGAGCAAGGTGCCCTTCCGCCAGCGTAAGTAGCGGCCACCGTAATTTACGACCACCGTAATTTACGGCCACCGTAATTAGCGGCGGCCGTAAAAGGCCAAACCGGAAATAGCGTCATCGCGCCGGAACGGGAAGCAGCCCGTCGGCCATCTTTAAAAACACAATCCATCGCCATCCTACCAAACAACACGAGACCCAACCCGGACACCTGTCCCAACCAAACACCCACCCATCCAAGTACCCGAAAATGCCAAAATCTGTGAAAAAGGCATGTGACCGCCAGCGCCAGGAGCGATTCAGCCGGGAGGAACTCTGCATGCTAGCGGAGACCCTGCAGGACAACGCAGGTGTTGTATTCTCCCCTGAAATGACCAGGACAGCAATCGGGAAGAAGAAGGCCATCTGGGCCCTGGTGGCTGAGCGCGTCAGCGCGGTGGGGACCGTACCCCGCACCCCACAGCAGTGCCGGAAGCGCTGGGATGACCTGCGCATACGGGTCAGAGCCGTCATCTCGGCAAACCGCAACCTTGCCCAGGGAACCGGTGGAGGGTCGGAATCCCCCCTGAAACTCCAACCGTGGGAGGAGATCTGTGCTACCACCATCGGCATGGAATCCATCGAAGGCGTTGGAGGGATGGAAAGGGGAGCCCCGACATCAGGCGATGAAGGTAGGTGCCTCATACAAGACATGCCATAGTCACAGCAGTCCAATCATGTGTAGCACAAGGTTGCCCTAGAGTGTAAATGCAACACAAATCAATACTGCCCATAGCCACATGCGAGCACCACCCTGCATACACTGCTGGCACCCGCATACCTGCATCCACATACCACACCAAAAGGAGACAACCTGCATGGCACTGCCTGAAATCTGCCTCATCCACTGGCCAAAATAATGTCAACCATTGTCATTCAGAAGTCCGTAGACCCATCAATAACGCCCTCCCACCTTTGCTCCACCACAGGCACAGAATCACACCCAGAGGACCAGGACACCCCTGCGCCGAAGAGAGCGAAGTCCAACGACAACCTCCCTGCACCCTCAACCTCAGCTGCAGTGAGGCAGACCCCACGACAAGCAGGTCCCACTGCAGGCATACCGGAGGTCCCACCGGCAAGCACCCCTGTTGGCAGCAGGCCAGCAGCAGCTGCTCCACCTCCACCGACATTGCCTGCCACAGAAGGCAGGGGGTCAGCGGCCAGCAGCAACATCGGGGAGACAGCTGCAACAGCTGCATGTTCTGACTCGGACATGGAGCAGGAGGTCAGAAGCCCCACTGACCAACTACATTCCCCCTGTTTCTCAGACGCCAGCCCCCATGAGGGCGACACACAGGGGCACACTGAGGCAGAGGAGTGGCCTTCCACCCCATGCCCTGTCCACACTCCACAGGAGGGGACCAGCCCCTCCATCACTCCACCTGCACTGGCCATGGGCCAGCACGGCCAGCCGTCCCTCGAGGACATCACTCAGCGGCAGCATCAACTGTCCGCAATGCTGGATGAGCATGCCGCGGAATGTGTGGGGGCTAGGTTCAGCATTGAACAGGCCACGGAGACACTAAGGGCGGAAGTGGCGCGGAGCACTGCCACCCTGAGGGATGCCATGCAGGCCATGTCCAGGGACATCTGTGCCGAACTTGCGGGCTTGCGTCGTGCGGTCACTGACCTCACCCACACACGACAGGAGCTGCATGCACATGGGCAGCCAGGGACATCCTCCACTGCCAGTTCTGCGCAGAGCAGCCCCGTGCGCCGTTCTGGACGCAACCTGCGCTCCACAGCCAGGGGTGCCCCGGGTGCCGGGAGAGGGGGCTTGTGACGGCCTGTGGACACGGCCACAGGCATCTGTTGACAGCTACATGGGGTGTGTTGGGGTGTGCAGGGGGGAGGTGGGAGGTGGGAGGGGGTGTGTTGGGGTGTGCAGGGGGGAGGTGGGAGGTGGGAGGGGGTGTGTTGGGGTGTGCAGGGGGGAGGTGGGAGGTGGGAGGGGGTGTGTTGGGGTGTGCAGGGGGGAGGTGGGAGGTGGGAGGGGGTGTGTTGGGGTGTGCAGGGGGGAGGTGGGAGGGGGTGTGACACGACAGTTCATAGTTCCAATACACTTTTTTCTTTCAAAAAAAGAAATGTGTGGACATTTTCATTGCGTATGTGTGCTTTATTGGTGTACAGTCCACAGTGTGCATGTCCCAGAGACACACAGTGCCCCAAGTGCAGTCTCCATGCGATGAACACCAGCCGTGTGTGCTAGAAGCAGTGGTCGATGATACTTTGGCGCATGGCACGCCCCTCCTGTGCATCGCCTCCTCCATGTGGTGGCGCCCCATCTGCACCCTCCTCATCCTCATCGTCAGGTGGTTGCAGTTCTGCGTCAGGGGGCAGGGGCACATTCCGTCTGACGCACATATTGTGCAGCATGACACATGCCATGACGATCTTTGCCACCTTCTCATGGCCATACAGGAGTGCCCCACCAGACCTGCTGAGGCTTCGGAACCGTGCCTTCAGGAGGCCGAATGTCTGCTCTATGACCACACGAGTACGTGTATGTGCACGGTTGAAGTCCTCCTCGTGCTGGTTCTGCGGGTTCCGGACTGGCGTGAGGAGCCACCTCTTCAGGGGATAGGCTGCATCACCTGTATGTAGGCGAGAATGTATGTGTCAGTCATGTTGTCTGATCAGGAACATGATGTTCCACCATGGCTGGCATGGAACTGTTACCTTGGCTCACTTCTACATGCACTAATTGATTCACACTATGCAACCAGTATATGCTCATTGCTGCCATGGCCTGTTTTGCATGCCATCACCCTATGTATGCAGAGGGGTTTTGTGCATTGTGAGTGCCCTTCCTCTGTATCCGTTCTCTGTGTTACTCACAGCCAGGTGGAGTATGCATCTCCCCCCCCCCTTTCTGCCAGGTGGAGTATGCATCTTCCCCCCCCCCTTTCTGCCAGGTGGAGTATGCATCTTCCCCCCCCCCCTTTCTGCCAGGTGGAGTATGCATCTTCCCCCCCCCCTTTCTGCCAGGTGGAGTATGCATCTTCCCCCCCCCCTTTCTGCCAGGTGGAGTATGCATCTTCCCCCCCCCTTTCTGCCAGGTGGAGTATGCATCTCCCCCCCCCCCTTTCTGCCAGGTGGAGTATGCATCTCCCCCCCCCCTTTCTGCCAGGTGGAGTATGCACTGGTACGTCATTCCCATGCCCACTTCCATGACATTGCACTCACCGAGTAGCCAGGATCTTGGGCCTGCATGTCGCTCCATGTAGCGTGGTATTGTGGAGTTCCTCAGGACCATTGAATCATGGGTTGATCCGGGGAATCGGGCACAACAATGTGTGATGATCTTGTTGGAGTCACAGACCATTTGCACGTTGATAGAGTGGAACTGTTTCCGGTTGCGGTACGGTACCTCCATGGCACGTGGAACCACCAATTCCACATGGGTGCAGTCGATGGCACCAATGCAACCGGGTATGCTGGCTAGTGCATGGAAACCCACTTTGGTGTTTGCAATCTCCTGGGCAGTCCGTGGTAATGAGATGTGGTCGTCTGTGTGCTTGAGGAGGGCATCGAGCACTTGGATGAGTGTTCGTGAGAATAATGGTTGTGAAATGCCATGCAGGTGCCCCACTGTGTGCTGGTAGGTGCCTGTGGCAAGGAAGTGGAGTACAGCCACTACCTTCAGTAGGGGGGGGGTGGCGGTTGGACTTTCTATCATGCTGACGATGTCGTCGTGTGTCATGTCTACGATGGCGGTGATGGTGTCCCGGTCCAAACGGTACCGGGTGTGGATCTGCTCAGCAGTGAGGTTGTTTGGATTGGCTCTGATGCGTGGGATTGGGGGCTGCCTGCGTGGTGGCACTGGCTGTGCTGGTGGGGCTTGCTGGGCCTGCCTTGCCCTCCTTCTCCTCCTGCGTCTCCTCTGTGCTGCCTGTTGTTGTTGTTGTTGCTGTTGTAGTAGCACATGCATTGCTATCAGGTCCTCCAGCCCCAACATTGCTAGTCGTATTGCCATCATTGTGGAGTGTGACTGGGTGTGGGTAGGGGTGGGGTGTGCTCTTTTTGTACTCCCCTGAGTCTGTATTGCCTTCACCTGTGCTGTTTCTGCATTCACTTGAATTGGCCCTTTACGGTTGGTTCGCGATGGCGTTATTTGCACCATGGCGGTAAGGTACTTAGCGGCCTCGGTGATGGCGTTAGGTGCATGTCCGCTTGGGTCGGCATTTGCGTACCTTTCCGCCATGGCGCTAAGTACGGTGTGGCCGGTCGCGTGCGCGCACCCTTAGCGCAGTTAGCGGCAGCGTTAACTACGATGCCGCTATTGGCATCGTAGTTTACGGTCAGGAGTCATGATCGGACCTGGCGGAAAACGATGGCGGTAACCATTTACCGCCATCGTTTTTCACTTACCGCCAGGGTCGTAATGAGGCCCATAGACAGGCTACCACATGATAATTTACAGAACACCAACAGCAGATAACATGGTTACCCAAAACCTTGTCGACCTTGCAGCTCATCATTGAATCGTTTATAACGCAAAGAACATAATCACTCACCTAAAGGGACTTCTTATAGGGATAAAATCCAATGGACACCCACATTGTGACAGCGCTTTATTAGTTTGCTCTAGTTATAACCAATAGTTATGTGTTCAGCAACATGATTGACACGGTCGGTCCACCACAGTCAGTATATCCATCTCCCTCTGCATTCCTAAACGGAACTATCCACATTTAAAACAATCCATTCTTCTCATATAGGTGTGCTTGGATGAAGCAGTTAATATATTCATTGGTAGGTGGTATACCTCAAACGATATCTACTAATCTGGGAAAGCATGCTATAGACACACATGTATCCTCTACACCTAACAATTGGATCTCAGAAGGACAGGACCTGGTGAAACAAGGGCCGATAACATAGCGCAGGGGCAAAGCATTTGTCTTGGAAGTAAGACAACACAGAGCAACACAGTTTTGAATCCCAGTCCTGCACTTAGAAACTGGTCTTTGGTATTAAGCTCATAATAAAAGCTTAATTAATACAACAAAACAACAGAAAATTTAACCCATACACAGACGATAATACCCTTCACTCACCCAAGGGAGTAATAAAGATAAAAAGGACAGTTATAAAATAAGCACTCAAAAAGTTATAATCCAGTGTCTAGAGGAATATTTACTAATTGCAGATGCAAAGTATAACACAAATCAGTAAATCAAAGAAACTGAAAATTTTTCAAGAATTTCAGTTTGAAAATGTCCTAATAAAATCTATACAATAATAGACCAACCAGGTCTCTGGGCCTCATCACAAGTTTGGAGGTAGCTATGCCCTTAATAAGGGCATGGCTACCCCCAAACCTGGGTCCGGGTTCCCTGAATGGGGAAATACCGGGCCATTCCGACCTTGGAGGGCCCGGTATTTCCCCATTCAGGGAACCCAGACCCGGTCCATCCCCATTCCCATTTGAGCCCCCGTAGGGCTCAATGGGGAGCATGCTAACAATGGGCCCTTTAAAGATGGGCCCGTTGTTAGCATGCTGGGCCGCTCGTGGGAACCGCTAAGGATGTCTGGTAAAACCAGGCATCCTGAGCGGGTCCAGCGAGCGGACCTCGTGATGGGGTGCTAAGGGGTTAACGGCTCCGGCACCTTTACCGGCGCCGTTAACCCCTTACCGCCCTCCTCGTAATGAGGCCCTCAGTCTCAAAATCGCTTTGTGATGATACTTCCAATAGAAAAACATCAAAATCTAGAGTGATGTTCAGGCAAAACCCCAGACATTGAGTGGAGCGTAAACCTGTGATAGCCAAAAGATCCGAGGGAATATCACAGAGCATCTAAACACTTCTGGGTTCAATTAATTCACCTTGCTGAACAGTGAATAGATCAAAACCCTACAATCCGTGCACTGGTGGGGAGCCGTTTTCACTGGGTGACATCTGCCCACCTGCATTTTTTAAGGCCCTTATAACCATCTCTATAATCTATACAATGTATGTCCATTCTTAGCCAAAATGCAAAAGAGAGCAGCCACGCTGCAACTGCAATCCTTTGCAGAAGACAATGATGTATGAGAACATGTGCAGGCTGGATTCAGACCCTTCAGAGGAGCCACATCTATCATCACAGCAATCTTAGATGAACAACCAATGAAAATGATGGATGAGGGGCCAGGGCTTTGGTGATGTTGGACCTAAACTGCAGAAGTTGACACCATGAAGCGCGCCATCCTACCTTCTCGACTCCGGAACGTCAGGGGCGTGGCACTGTTCTGGAAATGTTCCAGTCATTCCTGGATGAGCATCGGGAGATTATTTATATGCCACCTTGTACATCTAAAGTAATCCGTACATGCTGCAGGGTTGAACCAGGGTCAGCCTTGTCTCCCCTTTTATTCAACATCTATCTAATGCCCCTGCTTCAAATGATATCTAAGATGGGCGTTACAGTTTTTAACTATGCCGATGTTACCCAAGTAGTGCCCTGGTATAAAAGTGACAGCCAATCATCTACTGTACGCATAACAGCCTGCATGACTCCAAAAAGACCATTGGATGTATTAAAACAGTCTACAGCACAACCTTGACTAGGCCAAGATCTTAGTTAGGGGTGACTCTGTGAGCGTACGGCCCTACCATCTTTGGCCCTTGCTTGGGAAAATCTCCAAAATCTGCTGCAATTCCCCATAACTTGTGCTTTGTAGTTAACCATGACACTACACATATCAATTGAAATGAAAAACGGGTTATTATTCCCTTTAAGGCCAATAAAAGCTATTTTCTCTGATCTAGCTTATCGTTTTAGGATACATGCAACCGCCTCCATTGTTTTTCACACATTCTCCATACAAACAGTGCATATTTTGCCTTCTACAGTACCAAATTAATTGCCTGAATTATCTCCAAAATGCACCAGCACAACTGCTGTTTCACTTAAAAGAAAACAAGCTCACATCTCGCTAGTGTTTAGATCACTGCACTGCTTTCCAGTGTGAACTTATCAGGTTTAAGACTCTGTGTGGGACCCATTAGGCAATCAATGGCAACGGCCCTCACCTTCTTGGACAGAAAATACGACTCAGTGACCCTCAAAGGGTTCTGATATCTGCCAACGCGAGGCTAGTCAAAATCCAAAGAATAAAACATGTAGGGACAGTGGATCCTTTTTAGTTTCGGCACCTAGAATTTGGAATACCATGTCCAGCTCTGTTGCATAGACGACATGGGCCACTTTATAAAACAGCTCAGAACCTTCCGATTTCTCTAATAAGCCTCAACATGAATTTAGGGATGTGGCTCTTAATGGCGAGAAACGGCCACTGGTCGAGTGGATTGAGCTTCAAAAGAACAGATAAACATAACCCCCATTTAATAAAAAAAGAAACTTTGAATCTGCACCGTTAGAGAACCAATGAAAAGACATGAATCTGGCCAGTGATGCGAAGTGGCCACTAGATGACATGTTGCTGTAAAAAATCCCCAAAAAATGAATACATGCCATTATTACCCCAGGTTCATATAGTACTTCCTGCGCTTTCATGTCACTTGATTGGTCTGACCATTCATTAGTTCCTTTTATTAGTTTGAATCAGTCATTAAATGATACAACTTGGAGCAGGTGAAAATAATGGAAAAACTTGAATGCATGAACTTGGAGTCAGAATTCTGAATAAATGTTGAGAAAGCAACAAAAAAAAGAAAGAAACTCTTTGCATGCTGGAACTTGAGTTAAAAGCATACTGAACAGCAAGTGAAGGAGAAGGAAAATATTACATATTGTCAGTTAGAGCCCAAACCAACGTTCACTCAATTTTTCTGTACATGCAAAAAGGGTGGGCTTTCGTGTGCACATTATTTTCCATGTGTGCAACTGACTAACGAGGTAAGCCACTTTATAAGCATGTATATTTAGTAAGCGATCATCTCCAAAGAGAGATTGGAAGGGAATTCCCCCTTCCCTACCACTGCAATTATTTACATATCAGTGTAAAAGGTGCATCTTACAACACTTTTTACAAAGATGAAGGCTAAAAAACCAAATATTGTGTGTGATTCTAAAGAGAGCTCATCGACCAGCCCAGGACTTCAAGTAATGCCATAGTACCTAGCAAAAGTAGTCCTGTGCAGAGAAAAATGTCTATGAACAAAACAAACATTGTATGACTGTGGTTATTTATTGTTCACATTGCTCAGAAACAATGCAGAAAGTGTACTAAAAAAACAATTATCGCGTATCATAATTGATGTGGTTGGCAAAAAACACAGATATTACCATGTTAGAAAAAATTCAAATATCTACAATGTTTGCAGATGGAATAATTGAAACTAAAAAGAATGTGTCAGAAAACATGTCAATAGTTCAAGTGCCACATGAATTAAGTAGTTTTTCAGCCAGGAATCCATGCCTCTCATCATTTGTGTAAGGATGATAATTGCGTCAGAATAACGGCACCACAGGGTATGAAGACCAGAATTCTTGTTCCTCTGCTTACTATCCACGTTATATTGTCCTGTACAAAGAGCAGTGAGAACACTTCCCAAAACAGTGTCACAGCTCAGAGGCGTACACACCATCCATTTGTACTGCCTGAAACCAGGAAAATGTGTCCAGCAAAAATGGGAAGCAATGAACATATAGGAGCCTAACCCCTGTTTTTAACCGCCATATTTTTGAATCTGTGACCAGCAGAGCAGTGAAATAGGAAGGAACTCTACTAATACTACTGCTTATCTGAAGAGGAATTTCAAGGGGAACGAACATCTTTTAAAAAGCATAAGGTATCGCTATTGGCAAAGAAAATTACTGTTTTATTCCCTTTAAAATCATTTGTTTCCAAGTAGGGATTAACATCTTATCAGAGCCCTGCTTGGAAACCTGACTTCGGAAGTGAAATGACAGGGCATGTAATTAGGGTTTCCTGTTTATTTTATTTTTTTACTTCCAGTGGTAGTTTCCCAGTGTTTTTTAAAAAAATGCAGAATCTGTGTTTTTCAGTGTTTTCCCATTTGCCCCGTTCAAAAAATCACAGATAAGTGTAAACATCACATTTTCAATTTTTTTTTCATTACCTGCATAAGTAGGGTAATATCTCTCAGAGCAAAATGTTAGGAACACTTTCCGGAGAATTAATGCGTTAATCCAGTAATATCTAACATTTCTAAAAGTCAAAATCATGCCATACCTTTTCAAGGACTCTTTGCCCATCCTTGCCCTTTTTTTTCTTCCCATGAAGAACTTGATTTGTGGAAACGACCTTTCCACACTGGCACTGTACACGGGCAAGGCCAAAATATGCAACACACAAACTATAAATCTGGCCACTGTTGGCGCTTTCCCACCCAATGCTCATGTACTTGGTGATGCAGATGCTCAGGAACAGGCTCTGCTAAATAGGCATTGAACTGGGTGCCCAGAGTCTTACAGTCATTAAAACGGTGAAAAATAAGCATATTCTTTTCAAAGCCTTGACACATTTATTTTTTACGGAAGGGATCAAGTACTTGCACGGCAAACCACAAAGAGGCTTCACTCATTTTAAATGACATGGTGACTGATGGGATGTTACTACACAGCATTACTTGACATTTTCCAAACCTTTTGGAGTAGAATATACAAAACCACTCAACAGTCCGGTTTGCCAAGTGGCAGACATTCCAGTAGTGCACATGCTACAGGGCCAAAGTCACTGAAATATTCACCCAGCTTACCTTCAAATAAGAGCTGGAACTCTATACCAGTGACATTGGTACACTTGGTAAATATGTGTTTTCAGATTCCATCCTTTTCATTATATCATCTACAGCCGTCACGTTCTCTTGCAAAGATCTAAGAACACAGTAGACTGTACTTTTCTTCAGCCCACTATCAATGTGTGCCCACAGATCCTCACAGTACTTGCCTGAGGCCTCATCAGTAAGTAGAAAATCGACAAAACGTCGCCACATCACCACCGGCAAAAAGGAGACCGTTGGAACAACCTTTTCTTTCGTGCCGTACAAAGTGCAAAATGTTAAGTATTTGCATTTCATTTCACGTGTATATCTAAATAGTGCACCAGAATGGACCACAAAGTCAATTGCATTCCTGATCACTTCTGAGGACTTTAAAGCTCCTTTTAAAATTCCATCGAGTAAGTGGCAAGGGTCTTGCATGGGGAAGGCCTTGAAATCAGCATTGACCTTAGACAGATCATCACATAACGTTTTCATATAACTTGCAGAATCACTGCAAATACACTACATCACTCCAATTCTTCCCAAATTCCCAAACTTGCTCGGGACTTTGATATGATAGGTTATTTATAACGTGCTTAATACTCAGAGGTTTCTAAGCGCGGACCCGGTGATCGAACCTGCGTTGCTCCGTGTCGTATGGAGTGCTTGCATAATCCTCAGCGGTCTTGGTTTTGCGGGGCATTTCTCAATGCCAGAGAAGCCTATTGGAACAATTACAAAAGAAAACTACTTAAACTTTGAGAAACCACGGCACTAACTTTGTCTTTCAAATTCAGTCCCAGTGCTTTCTCCTGCAACATCTGGTCCTCAAGTCAAATTCTCTCACCGAATTGTCAAGGACCCATGTCCTTGTACCAAAAATGCATTGCTTTCCATGTGATTTCTATGAATAAACAATTCAATAAATGAAATAAAGTTTCAAAAAAAGCAATCAGTCGGCCCCAGCTGACTACACAATGTTCCCTGATGATGACACATGAATCCATTAAAGTAAGCTATTTTGCTACTGTCTTGTGTGGCTAGACTAGGGCTGCATGCAGTAAATAAAGATAAAAGATATCACAGCAAGCGGGCCATGGGCTGGGCATAGTGAACAAGGCTGGACATACTAATCTTAACTTACCTTGGTTGAATTCGGATGTCTCCTGCTTGGCCTCTTCAGTCCAGTGACTGTTCTGATTGCTTGATAGCAACCTTCTCAAATTCAGTTGGATGTCTGATTTGTTTGCTGCAAAGGGAAAAAAGACATGAACATAACAACACTGGCTGTTAGTGAAGTGTCCCACCATATCAAACGTTCTACATGGCTGACTAGAAACTTTTCCCAGCTAGCAGAACATTAAACACCAGCTATCAATGTCCCTTTCACCAATGGGCGAGGGAGGGCACTGTGAAGGCATCATGAAGTAGACACGGACAATTGAATCAAGTTTGGGCTATAAACTTTTATTAAATCAAAAAGAGGGTTGAAAAAAGGCCTAACTTGTCCAATGCTAAGGTGGGAATTCCCTACCTAAATAAAACGAATGATAGGCTGTGTCAGGAAGTCCAAAGCAAATGTCTGTCTTTGTCCAAACCTATACTTGATCTCACATCTAATTGTATACAGTGTGTAGGGATGTCAGCATTAAAATAAGAAGTGTTCAAATAAAAGTTCAGAGCTTTCCGAAACAACACAATTCTTTGCAATACTTTCCAGCTCTTCTGGCTTAGCTACCTTTCACCATTTTCATAGCGTTCAGTTTCTTAATTTCAGATCACACATTTTCCTTTATTCAATCACAAGCTTGCTGGTGATTTAAGTGGCTTTTCCTTAGGTGGGTGTACTCGGTCTAGGCGCAGTTGTTGGACCACACGGTCCACCACTTACAGGTCATGCAACCGACACACTTTACTTGCTTCTTCCTCATGGGCACGTTGTCACTGTTTCAGCTTCACTGTGGTGCTTAACTTGTTCTAATTTCACATCCTCTTGATGTTTTATCACTGCTTCTCGTGCCACCATTCACTTGTTACACTTTCAAATATGCTCATGGTTCCTGCTACTGCTCATTCTCTCATGTTACACAGTTCTTTGTATTCTTATGGTGCTTGCCAATGCTTGTTCTTTCAGGTTACACTGTTCCTTTTTTATCAGGGAATTGCACAAAACTGCTTTCAATCAGATCTGTATTCAAAAAGGCTTCCTTCCATTCAAATCATTCATTTTGTAGAAACCATCAGTTTTATCTGGCCCTCTCTTGGCCTAGAAAATGCTTGCTTAAACTCACACTATCATTTAATTCACCCTGGAATTTAGCTTGGCTCCAGGTTAGCCTTTCTTTCATTTTTCTCACAGTTCAGTATTCACAAAACCTTTCACTCGGTTTTCTTAGCAGTTTCGTTACATCGTGATTATCCAAAGTATTTAGTCATTTGTCTGAGTTCAAACTGAACCGGCATTCATATTGCCAAATGGTATTTCGCTCACTGGCGAGCGACCCGACCTGCAGCAACCACGTTGTCTACACCTCAGCGTCCCGTAGTCATTCAGGCTTCTCTGACTCACTGGGTACGGTGTCTCTAGGTGCACTTCTCTGTGGCGGCAGGCTCAATGTGGCAGTTGCTGCTCTTGGCTCAGCGTGCCTCTTATCCAGGGTCTTTGCCATCTCGGCTGTACGGCAAGGGAGTCTCTCTGACTCTGGGAGGTATGAAGACCAGCTTTGCTACCAGAGATCTCTTGAATGCTCCCACCACGCTCAGCTTCTGCTGCAACCACTCTGCAGCTCATAGGCACTGCAGGCACACGTCTCTCTGGATTCACCTCCAGCTACTCCAGCAAGCGTTCCACACCTGAGCGGGCCATTTATACCGCCCCCTTGGCTTCAGATGCAGGCAATGTTCATTGATTACATACTGATTTTGATACTCAGCATCCCTCTTCCTTGTCCCAGTACCAGAGGTGTGTCTGTTTGTGTAAGAGTCAATAAAGAGAGGATGTATGGCTCAGGTTTGTCTCTTCCTCATCTCAGTACCTGACTGGTGTTTACTGGGAGATGATTTACTGGAAAGATAGGGAAGGGACTGGTAATAACCTACAAAGACCTGGAGGATATTTGACACATTAGAAAAGGGAAATGGGGATACCGTGTCTCACCCACGGGTGCCTCATTTCCACTCCTCAAGTGTCATCCACCCAGGTGCTCCTCCATTACATATCCACCTGTGGGATACTGGACTCGTTAGAAAAGGGCAATGGGTGATACTGTGTCCCGCCCAAGGCTGCCTCATCTCCACTCCTCAAGTGTCCTCCACCCAGGTGATCCTCCATTGCATATCCACCCCCAGGGTCAGGATCCAATAGCAACGGTCTTTCCCTGGCCACCCTTTGGTATGGGAGCAGAGAATACCCGCAGAGATTAGTGAATTACGCAATGTGGCTCATTATATGGAAATTCAATTATAGAACCAGGAATCCCCTGATCATCATGTGTTTAGGAAACATCATCAATTAAAATATATAAAACCCAAAGTTTCCTCTCCCACAGAAAATCCTTTTCCTGCATGGCACTGAATGAATTCTTCCTATTGCTAACATATTCATTGTGTGTCAGACATGCGCGGTTTAGGGAATGGCCATTTAAAACCGCTCCAACTGACACTACTTGTGGCAAAAAAAAACTTTTTTTTACATATGCCTTTAAGCATTTGAAATTCTTTAACTAGACCATCAAGTCACGAACGAAAGGTCAAATAAAAGGCGCACTTTAAAATCTCACCAAAGAATATCTGATCTGTAGCACAGCAGCATGACGATGTGAAAACACATTTAAAATCTGTTGCTAGCTTTCAAATAAATGATCAGCTAAAACAAAATACCTGTGTTTTAGTTTGCCCAGGTTCAGGGCAAATCTATGAACTGGAGCCTAGGGTGTGCTTACAGAACCAGGCCGTCAGCTCGTCACCAGCTTTGCTTTATTTGCACTCAATGGGCAACTCAATCAAAAGTGCAGGCTCTGGGCATCTTTCAGCACAATTTGGGCAAAGTCGGCGCGCTGCAACATACAACTGATTTACAAACTGCATGTAACATTCTCCTTTGCTCACCCGGGCAGCCCAAGCCTGAAGCGTAAAACTGTCCAAAGCTGTTTATATGTCTTGTACTCTGCCCACATTGTAAGGGTATGGTGAGTTTCAATGCAAGTGCCCTGGATCATTTGTTCAACACCTAGCTATGCCCCTCAGTCCTGCACACACCACTCTGGCAATCCGCGTCCCCCCATCTTTCAGGATAAAACCGCACTTATCGGGGCATCCTGATCCCCAGAACTCGGGGCTGCCCAAACTATAAAACACTTCAGATTTGCAGGTGGGTGCGCTGCCCCGGCCCTTACTGGATCAAAGCAAGACTTAATGCACCACTGCGGCTCTGCTAGGTGCAACTCAGCTGGGAGACGGTAGATATTTCGAACATTTCTGTATTAAAAAAGAATGCACTGAGAAAATGAAGGGGAAGAGTGTCCAGGGTGACATGTGGTTTTAACAACGATGCTTCAGGAGTCCGTTCATCTGAATCGTAGAGTCCCCCCTCCACACCCCACCCGCCATAGGGCTCACAAAATCAGAGAACGAACGCACCATATATACCTGGTTTACAGCAAACCTTCGAAATAAAAATGTTGTTTTGATTTTTAAATCCTCCTTATTGCCGAGCCGATGTGGTTGAATTGCTGAATGATCTACAGTTGCACGCACCAGGACCCCTGCATTCTAATCCGGGCTTCACCACTTGATCAAGTAGTGTGATCTTGTTCTTTTGCACTTTCTGCCATAAATGGGGGTGCTTGAAGCCAGGGTGCCGCCCATATTAAATGCTATGAACACAAAGGCGCAAGACATGAATTTGCATGTTACTTTGGAGGCGTGCACATGTTTTTTCAAAAAAACGCTCTATAGACTGGGATTAAAACTCCTACATGCAGTTGGTTAGAGCTCTGCACATAATCTAAGAAAACGCCTCTACTGAATTCCCACAATTTGAGTTGGCCTGAACTTACCTTGAAAAGCGTGCTGGGCTGAGTGGGCTGGACACAAGCAACAGTGATACCATCCAGGAGGTGTCGGGAGCCACACATGTTTCCAACAAAGCACAGCTGCTTATATGGGGACAGGATTTCGTAGGCATGTGTTTAACATAATTATTTATTTATGGTTTACAGTTCCTGATTGTAAGGAGTGTGAGAAACGAAAGGGTGTCTCACTTGCTAGTTCTCTGGGATCTCTCTCTCAGGTGGCAATGGCACAGCCACGCATTTGGATCCAGACCCTGGGGATGGATCAGTGCGGGAGGATCACCGGGATGAAGGATCTTCGGGGAGTGGGGGTAAGACAACCGATGGTGACACTTGGTAATCCTCCTTTTCCTGTGCCCATACCCCATCTATTTTTTAGGATTCTCTAACGTCCCAACTGCCCCCCCTTCTACAAAAACACTGGTCTAAAGAAGAGGACGACTAGGAGTAAAGAGGCTAACCCTTATATATCTCATTGGACATGTCCCATTAATCAGGTCAGGCAAAGTCAGGCACTTGACCTTAATCACATACATCTGATACTCATTAGCGGCCCCCACACGGATAAAAGGTGGAACATAGAGATACACTCTGAGCAAGGTGAGATACGAGAAGGAGCAGATCTTCCAGGGCGAAGGCAAACCCACTGGAGAAGGTTGACCGATCGAGGGACTAGAACGAGGGGTAGAGAGAACCCGAAGATCCCTACAGGAAGTCGTTGCCTCTGGGAAACCACAAAGGATATGCAGAGAAAGTCAAATTGCAGACAAGAAGAAGCCTGCATTGTGTTTCAAGGATGCCACCGACCCTCCGGGGTGAATGGCAGAGTAGGGGAGGTGAGGCCAAGCCTGTGTATCAACCTTGACTTGGGAGTCAAAGCCGAAGAGAAAAGAAAGGAATGCGCACAACTGATAAATTAGTGAAATACATGAAAGGCAAGTTTGTGTCAAGGAAAGATTGGAGCCTCAACAGTGTATCTTACAATTGAAGGTTGCGCATGTGCTTATGAGACGTGAATGAAAGCAAATCAGTAGTGAACTTTAAAGATCCTGATAACTGTGAAGCCAGTGATACAGAGTAGTGGAGTGGTCCGGCGAAAGGAAATAGCCCACTCGAAAGTAATGCCTTGTTAAAAAGTAACAAAGTGAACAAACTTTGAAATGCGCAATGGTCAAGATTAACCCAGTGAAAGGGGAAGTTAAAAGGTAATTGCTTTAAGAGAGAAGATATCTTTGAACTTTGCTGAGTGTAAACTACCAAGACAAAGAGACACTGGGGCAAAAACCAGAAGGGAGAGACAGGAACATCATTTCACCAGAATGCCAGGAGTAGCGGAAGTGATATCACATGACCCTTGACCTCTGATGACATCACAGAACGTGATGTCATTTGACCCAACACCAAAGTGACATCACTGGAAGCAATGGAACACAACCTTTTACCCCTTGATAAAACAGGAAGCGTCATCACATTGCATTGCTCCTAAATACACTACAAAATGGTTACGATATCACTAAAATGTGATATACATTTCATGCAAGAATGGATCACCATATGTATTGTTAATATCAGTGTGTCATAGGCCCATATTAACAAATTACTGTGAATGCAGGCAGACGTCTAAGGCCATAATGATGTCTTATTATATAGCACTTACTCTTAAGCGCTTTATATAGAACAAATATACACACACTATCACCCAATTTGTGTTGATACTCATTTATCAACCTCAGAAGGATGAAAGGCTAAGTTGAGGTGTTTAAGAACCAACTAAATCATAGACTCACCCCCTGAAGTGTGCCTGAAATAAACCTTTAATGAGTCTGGCAATTATTGTATACAATTCCAGAAAGAGAAATTATTTGTTATTCCTATTCTTTCTTATTTAGGGTCAATGCTCAAAGTGTTACACTTGTGCAACCCCCAGTTTTTTTCAATAGGCCTGAATAAGAAAGCCAGCCACTCCAGAAACAAAGAGCACATGGTGCTGGCCACTGCCCAGGAGCTTCAACTAAAAAAAAGATATGCATATATATATATTTTTTTTTAGGGTTTGCAAGGGAGACCTCAGGGGTTGTAGTTGCAACCCCTGGTGACCCCCAAAATACCTCCCTGGGGAGAGATAAAGTGAAAATTGAAGTGGTACTGCAGAAATCTATGGAAAAAGCCTCACACATTCGAAAGTCTTTGACATCCATGAAAGGTCTGAGCCCGACCGAGGGAGACCTGGAATATGAAATACGATAGGGCAAGTGAACCCCTAACAAATGTGGATAAAGCTTTGGGAAGAGAACCCCTGTAAGTGCTGCGATTGTGAGGTCCGAGCCCGACTGAGGGAGACCTATGTGACGTTGAATCAGGTACTTTTTGTGTTGAAAGATCCGATGCCCAACAGAGGGAGACCTACGTGAACTTTTGTTGAACTGTGGAAGAACTTTTGGAAAACTGGAATAAGTGAATTTAACGTGGAAGTCCAAGCGGGTCTCGAGCCACCTTTTGAACTGTCTTTTTTTTGGATAACCTGAGCCAGAGTGTGTCATCCTTCTTACGGGGGCCCGCCTTACTCCGTGCTGTCCAAAATGGGGAGGAGAGCTGACTCAGCCACCTTGATATTTTATGTTATAACACTGACTTTCCTTTGCATACACATTCCCCTTTACACCCTTTTTGTATAAGAGATAGAGCAGACATTCAGTTTATTTTTAGTATAGGCCATTTTTATTTGACATAGACTGACTAGCACTGTGTTTTCCTTATTATTTGATGGTAGTGACTACTCACATCATAGCTTTAGGGCAAAGTAGGAGTTTTTCCAAACCCCAAGAATTGAATAAAGGTTTTGAAACGTTTACCTCTTGTGTCAGTGTTTTACTTGTGATACCATGCCTCCCTTACAGGAGGTACGTCAGGCCCCCTGCACAGAGAAGCACATACAGCCAATCGGAGCATGCCCCCTGCAGGCCTTGTAAAGCTTCCCTCTTCCAGGAACAATGAAACTGCTCGGAGGCACAGAGAGCTCAACTGAAACCAGTGTTTTCCACATTCCCTCGAGGAAAAAGAAAACAATCTCGGTGACTTTAGCCATGCTTTTTCACATTTTACAGAAAGTCTGAAAGTCGGAAAGCATATACATAATACAGCCTATAGTTTTGCCCACCTTTTCTCACCACAGTTTAGGCAAAGTTCAATAAGAGCCTTACTGAGGTTTCATACAGCTCCCCATTGAAGAAAATCACATATGCATATGTGCCTTTTAAGTTTATAGCAGCAATGCTCAGATGTACAACATATTGAGTGCATTATTCTGTAACTAGGGACCTCTCTTCTGCAATACACTGTTACAAGTTAAACAAGATCACTCCTCATTACTCCTACATCTATGACTATCAACTCCACTTTCACAGCTAATGACCTAGATGAATACTTCACTGCAAACATTTACTAAATTAGAGACTCTCTCCTGATTTTCCTCACAATCACTTCTTCTACATTCTACATTCCGCCTACTCTACCATCATCCTCTGCCTCTATCTCCCACTATAGTCACACTAATACTGAAGAAGTCCTATCTCTAATGATGAAGGCTAACCCCTTGTGTGCCCGATCAGACTGTCTTGCTCATCAGCTAGTCAAACCTATTGCCCCTTTAGGGGCCTCTCACCTAGCTGAACTCTTCAACCTGTCCTTTGACTCACTTTCCTTCTCTCTATTTTCAAAACAGCCACAGTCATCCATCTTCTAAAAAAGGGCCTCTCCTTCCGTACTATTCTAAAGTGCTCAAAAGGATTGTGTTCAACCATCTCACCAATTTCTTAGACATCCACAACCTTCGAAACCCCCTTCAACTAGGTTTTCGCTCCTGTCACTCCAAGGAAACTTCTCTCAGGAATGTGTCCAACTTAATCGCCTCTACTAACCACTCCAATCTATCCTTGATCATAATTCTCGTTGACCTGTCCACTGCCTTTGACACTGTTGTTCACTTTGATATCCTTAATACTCTATTTCTTCTTGGTATTCGTGATCAAGCCCTTGCCTGGATTAGCATCTCATCAATTCTCTGTCTCCTGAAGCAACAACACCTCTCAGCTGACGACACCCAAATCATTTTCTCTTTTCCTGAACTCTCCTCTGGTCTCTCTATCAACATTTTCAACTGTCTCTCTACCATTGAATATTGGATGGCTTTGCACTGTCTGATGTTAAACTTTGCCAAACAGAGGTGATCTTCTTCCCTGCCAAATGGCCTCTCTCATATCTTTCTCTGCCTATCTAGTTCCCACCTGATACTCTACCCTACTCGTCTTCAGCTAGAAAGCTCTGGGTCATCTATGACCCTTCTCGCATCTTCTATACTTTCATCTCTGAAAATGCAACAGTAGCTCATCTCAACCTCCTAAATATTATAAAAATCAGGCACATCCTTCTTTCAACACCACCAAGCATCTCCTAACCATTCTTGTCTTCTCTAAACTGGGCTACTGTGCCAGCACCCACTTTCATCTCCCCAACTATATCTTCTTTCCTCTCGACACGATCATTAACTTTGCTACTGGGTTGTACTCCTTCACGTCACACCTACTTCCTCATACCATCACCAGTATGGATGGCTGACTATGCAAAACGGAGCTCGTTTTAGGCAGTATATGGGCTGTATATATTTAAATTTCTTCTCCTGGCTCACAAATCCATCCATAGCATCTATCCTCGTCTATCTATCTCTACAAGCCTTCTCATAATCTCTGCTCTGCCTCCTCGACTATCCTTGTCGCTCCTCGCCCTTTCTGTGCTTCCTCTCGCTTCAGCTCTTTCTCTCTTCTTGCTCCACTTGCATCGAATTCTCTTCCCCGTACATCCGAGAAACAGTCACATGGATTTGTTCAAAACCAAACTAAAAGCCCACCTCCTTGCCTCCAAGTTACCTGCTTAACCTACTTCTCATCTGCCTTCTAGCTAACATGTTTCCTTCGCCTCTAACCTGCCACTGTCCCTCACTTTCTCTGCCTCCACTCTAGCACTTCATACATCATGGTAACATCCCGAGCACAGCTGGCCGTACCTCCTATCTACACTTAAAACTGTCTAATGTTGGTTTTCCTTAACCTGTATGTCCACTTATATATTGTCCGCAGTGACTGTTCCATTTACTCCCCTCCACAAGCTGGTCAGAATATCCCTCAAACTCACCTCGTGTAAGAAGCTCACTGATTCAAATCTAATTTCTTATCCATTCTACTTTTTTGTGATCAAAATAGCATTGCTCCTCCCGTCTATAAATAAATAAATACATTTGCATACCCAGAATACTTTGCAAGCAAAACATATTTTAAGCCTTGCAATGATATTATGGACAGTTTCAGAAAATGTCATGGTTCTTTACGTACACAATTATTTTGCATTCCATGCAAAATGTTTGCAACATAGTACAGCCTAATATTGTTGGGTAGGATTATACAAGTGCTGAGTGAAACAGTTTTTGTATAGCAGATAGTTAACATATAATTTGTTAAGGTTTATGGAACTGAAAATGTGTAAAGAATGCAGATTGTGTTAAAATCATTCTAGCTGTCTGACTATTCATTGCCCTAATACTATATTCAGAAAATGCCAGGCATAGTCCATATCCATTATCCGTTGCAGGCCATGGAAATGATATTGCAATGTTGCTCTCCGCTTATAGGGTAATGTTAGCAATGCTAGAGTAGGAAACGCTGAGCATGACATTTGCCTACTCAAAATCCTTATTGGGCAATTTAATATTGGAGTTTTATAAAGCGGTAACTTGCAAGATTACTGCTTCCAAGCGTTTGTGTGACCCATGTACAAAGAATAGGACGCATGGAGAGAGGATGCGCATCCAAGTACGGTGCTTACTAACAGGCAGTATCCCATATCTGAGCTGAAAGCTAAGTTATATAGTGTGGGCGATGCTTTTGCTAAGGCACCACGAGCAAGAGAAATTCTGGCGCCTGAAAGTTATTCATATTACATCAAACAAGTTAATGTAGGTACAAGTCTGGTAACCTTTCACAGAGCCATTGCAAGCAGAGCCAACCATGTCTGGTAATTTCTAAGTGTGGCCTAGAAGTTAGCCATAAGTTATAAGTGTGGTAAGGTATAGGAGTCGTGTGTGCGGAGAGATTATTAGGTTAATTGCGTGCAGGCATATTTTAGTTAGATCTTCTGTTCATGGAGCCACATTTTCATATTAGTTCATTAGCTTTTAGAGTTTTAAGGCCATGCTCGCATAGCAGGGTAATGTAAATAGGCTAGACCAGAAAATCACGAGTATTTAGTTTAGTTTAGTTTTATTAAGAGAGAAAGCTAATGTAAGATAAGTGCTGTGCCTTCTTCCTTATTCATTCCTGGGTAGGTGGGAATTGTCTGTTTGCGCTGCTCAAACTCTTCTGAGCGACACCCACAAGAACCTGGGTAAGCGCACAAGCTGAGAAACAGAAGCTAAGGGTGAACAGTACATGCATGAACTTGGAGGCATACGTTCTAATGCCTGTTGTGAAAGTGAAGGTAAGAGCACATTCTTGCATGATGGAACTTGGAGAAAGAACTCCTAAAGCATTCGAGACAGTGAGGATAGCCCAGGGGCAACACGTTTATCTTGGAAGCAACGCAACCCAGCGCCACAGAGGTGTGAATCCCGATCCCGTGCATAGAAACCACTGGTATTAAGCCTGTTATAAATTAACATTAAAATTAATTAAATAAATAAAGTTAAACTGACAGCTCAACCCTAAACACTGAAGTCATCGTTCTCCTTTTTCAAGAAAACTATAAGAAAATTAAATCTTTACACTACATTGACTGTTTTACGCCATTATTTTTGTCAAGTCAGTCACAATCGTTTCTTTCAACTCAGAACCATGTGAACGAGAAGGGCTGGAAAGATTGGGAGTAATGTTGACAATATTTGTATGCATAGGGACAATGGAGCTACTCAAACATATGAGGACAGCATCGTGCGCAGCAGGATGGCTACCGTTTGCATTGTTGGTTAAGGGTATATAATCTGCTTTTGAGAACAGTAAGGCCTCCCATGGCCTTAAGCCCATTGGACTGTGAGTACTTCCATATACTTTAAATATCGGTGGTGGGCTCTGCTTCTGTTTAGAGAGTTTTCAGGTGTGGTTAAGACAGGAATGGCTCCCTCTTCATGGAGTGCATCAGTAATGGTCCCTATTTATAAACGTGCATTGGCAAAGACAATAGCTTTGTCTTTTGTGTTTTACTGGGGTACGAATTTGCCAGTCACCACCAAAATAGTATTTCTTGGACATAAGATGGCAACAGCTGAAAAATGGGGTGAGTTCCTTGATACCAGGGCCTGGCAAATGCCTACCTAATACCTATGCACAAGTGAAAACTGTTGACTTTGCCAGTGTTTGTTATTAACTGGGTTTCAGATGCAAAGGCACACACACAATGCTTATCAATCGAGTGGTCGAAGGCACACTTGGTCAAGACATTTTTACTACACCAGTTACACATTTACAGCTGACATTAAGTCAGTAACTCTATGAAAACTGCTTTGAAATAACACTGGCAGGACTTTCACAGAACAGAGTTTGATGTTATTGATTGAAAAAGCAGGCTCAAAGAGATCTCAGCGGGATACGTTTTGGTTGGAGATGGGCAGGTATTGGGTTGGAATGGAAAAAGAGGCCAGCATTCCCAAACAACGCACACTGTGTGTCTTTCCCTCCTCACATCTCATCTCTCTCCTACCTTCACTTCCCATGACAAAAGTTTAATCTGATTGGCAGTGTTTCCAGTGCCACATAATAGCAGAAACTTAAAGGGCCACTGCAGTGGGGTTAGCTTGTAGAGGTTAATTGCCCTCCAGCACTCTGCGAAAAAATATCCTGCTGAAGGCTGCTGTTGAATTACCTGGGAATGTGGGTGGAGGAGACACAGGTCATGCTCAGGGAGCAGCTTGGTTTCTGCTTACAGAAGAGGTACCATGCAGAGGATCACTGTTTCACGCTGCCATTCTCTGTCTAGAAATATATGGGCAAAGGCTTAAACACTATGTTGCTCTCTTGTTGACTTGTGCAGCATTTGACAGGGTGTGCTGTGAAGGTGTATAACTAAAGCTGCCGCATAAGGACATTCTGGATTGAGGCATCAGGCGACCTGGGTGAGAGTACACTTTGGTAGGGGCACATGCATGTACTAAATCCCTAAACACTGTGAAAGGACTACAACAAGGATGCATCTTAGCATCTCTTCTTCTTAAATATTCACATCAGACATGGTGGCCTGCATTGAAAATAGCATCTCATATTCACCCATGATGGAAAATAAATGCCCAGCAGCTCTATTTGAAGCTCCTAGTATAATGTTATGGGATTTAACCTCTCTGGGCCTTCAGCAAAAGCTTGACTCTTTTAGGGGGTCTTTGTGATAGAAACCATCTTTTGGTACTTAATCGACACAACTGAAATGCTGGTATTCGGCAAAAGAGCAGTTAATACATGAATTCGTGTTGGGTTAAAGACACTCTTGAGGTTGCTATTAGATATATGTACTTAGGAGTGGTGCTTTAATTATCCTTGGATGGGATGGAGATAGCATATACTGGAAACAATAGGCAGCGCTAGATCCTGGGTGCGTGCTCGTCTCGTGGCGACGGCAATTCACTGGACTTGCCATTGATCAACTAAGTAGAGCATCTCAGTGACAGTAATAGAAATCCTCCCATGAGGATATTGTGTTCGGGAATGAAAAGGTCACAGAGATTAAGAACATTTGGATCTTGGACATGGTGAACATGTTAAGACTACTAACCTTAACGCCTGTGCATGATGTTGACCTGTTTTTGATTGAGGCACGCCAAGCCAATTGAATTGTTTACAAGAACATTGGCATTGAAGGAAAGCTGATCTCGTAACCGGTTGCTTTATACCTTGTGCAAATGGTTCTCCATGTGATTTGTTCCGGGGTATATTGCTAAACCTATGCTTGAATATCAAGGAAAGAAAGTCAGTGGTGAGGGAAATTTGGGGTTATTTATGAAACATGCTACTGAATCCAAAAGTACCACAGACTGATAAAAACCTTGATTGGGGGTAGAGATAATTTATTCCACCGACTTGATCCAATGTTATGCCACTCCCTTATGAACATTTTGCCTAGAATAACTCTGCACCGTGGAGTTTGGGGGAATTTGGGTTCCATGCCCGACATTTACATCTAGTGCCACTATGGAGAGATGCTGGTGTTTGAACAAAAGCACTTGCACATGGAATATTGTCTGTGTGCTAAAACCTTGCAATATTGGGTTGTGCTAGAAGGATGCATAAAGACCACTGACTATGTAAATGATGGGTCCAGATTTTAAGAACACAATATAAAAAACGTACCATTATAGCATTGCATGGATGATGAGAACTATTTGTGAATACATCAATGTGTGCCGTCAAAGAGAGTGATAATAAACTGCTACATGTAATTCAATTACAGCTCCACCTGCTTGGTTTACCATTAGCAGGCATGTTGCCCCAAAAGCAGATTTGAAGGGTATAATTGTAGCCCTGTATAGGTTATGAGGTGCAGTGAGTATTGAAGTATTGTTATGCTCCCCACTCTTGTTGTTATGCACATAACCATCCAGGATTACTTATTCACCATTTCATCATCAATCCAGTCCACCAGACCATGGTTCTGATTTGGCCTTAAATTATGAGTCCCCACTTTGAATAGTAGTGAAGTAAACAAACTACATGGTACGCAAAGCCATACATATCCAAGCTAGAGCCTGTCTACGCAGTACGATCAGAACCAACCTCACATCATTGCTCCATCCCCAGGGAATTAGGTGCTCTCCTCGCGTGAGATGATCATCTTATGCTGTGGCCAGAGATGAGGGTGCCCCTTAACCTCAGAGCTAAGTGCCTTTCCAAGGACAAATCCGGTATTGGCAAAACAGCAACCTTCCCTTCTTTTATGCACCTTATTTTGTATTTTCCCATCTACTTAATTTTCCCTCTAATGCATCCAGTGAGGATACAAATACTCAGTACATTTATTAATTCACATCAGGTTTCTGCTATCACCGCAAGCCTGCTAATGGGGATCCGTCTGCAATTCTTATGCGCGCCAGAAAACAGATTTTCCCTCTTAATCCTCTACCTTTGCACGGGAAGAGCAAACATGCTGACATTACATGAACACTCAGAGCCATCCCCATGACAAATAGATATGGCACATCAACCATTAAAAGTACACGGTGCACAGACAGTACATTGCATTACAGGACGCACCAGAAGGACAAAGTACTTGCATACCTTTTACTAAAACTGGAACACAGCCCTGCGGCGTGCGCAACCACAAAACACCCAACGGGCGGTTCTCTGTAGAAAATATTTGAAGTTTTTGTTTAGTATATCATCAAAAACAGGGGTTTCAAAGTTGAAGTTGTTTGGGGTAAAAATCAGAAGATGTATTGTAATTAGTTGTTTATTGAACTTTCTCAAATTGAAATCTATGCTTGTCATCCAATATATCAATAACACCAGCTTATCCAAAAGTTACCAAATACCACATACATAAATGTGCATTCTAAAATGTATATAAACTGTCCAATTACATATTCCACATATCAATTATTTCCATCTATCCATACCTCATATTCGTGTATGTTATCTTTTTTGTTTGGACAAAAGTAATGATCTCTCCTTATCCTTCTCCCATTGCATGAAAGCTATTCATGCCTGGATAATATTCAGCTGATGATTTAATGGAGATAAGACTGGAACTCCTATCCTTACTGGCTCAGCTGATCTCACTATCCTTATGCTTCTCCCATTGCATGAAAGCTATTACTGCCTGGATAATATTCAGCTGATGATTTAATTGCGATAAGACTGAAACTCTTATCCTTACTGGCTCAGCTGATCTCGCTATCCTTCTCCTTCTCCCATTGCATGAAAGCTATTACTTCCTGGATAATATTCAGCTGATGATTTAATGGCGATAAGACTGAAACTCTTATCCTTACTGGCACTGCGAACCTCACTATCCGTATCCTTCTTCCATTGCATGAAATCTATTCGTGCCTGGATATCATTCAGTTGATGACTTAATGGAGATAAAACTGAACTCTTATCCTTAGTGGTTCCGCTGACCTCGCGCCCGCCTGCTTCTCGTCCCCTTGCATGTGTTCTCTTCACACAACATCAACTAAGACTAAACATCTTAGATTCTAACTCAATGACAACTTTTCTTGTAATTACATTTCTTTGTAATTATGTTGTTTGTATTTGGTAAGTTGGGAAACCATGTCCAGTGGAGCTCAGAGAATGTTGTACAATCATATAACAAATAACATAACTAAAAACAAGACATGTTTAAGTAAAAATGTAATTAAAAATGAATACAAAATCAAAAAAGAAACAAAAACTTAGAGAAACACCAAGTAAATGGGTCAGACAAGGAGCCTAAACATTTGGTGATCATGTGGCTAGGACGGTATTGGTATTGATTCCATAGAACACTTCAAAGAGAAATAGAAACGTCTTAAACCCATGCTGGGATGCCAAAGAGTAGGAGTAATTCTAAATGCTATGGGAAGACACTGCAACCTAGAAAGCTTGCTTCTGCAATTGGGATTTAACAGCACCAGAGATTTGAGGAATTAGCTGATCCCGACTCTGTGAAGTCTGTGTAACATCTCAGCCAAATAGCTCAATTGGCTCAGATTCACTGATTTAGAAATTAAGCAACCCAACTTGAAAAGCATCTGATAATCTCTGTTCACTCCAGGACAACCACATTATGTGCACCTGCTATTTTCTGCCTGTGCACCTGAAGTGAAGTCCTATCTTGTCTTTCCTTAATTGACAAAGTGACTATCATCAACGCCTTCACTGCTTCTCTTTGCTATCTTCAGGATGCAGAATTTACAAAATAGTACCATCTGCATCCTCCTGAGACTGAGCAAGTTTGAAAAATATGCTTCTGTCCTTGTCTCTCTTGATTGTCTCCCGGTTACTAAAATAATTCTATCCCTCCCCATTTTCCACTGAGCCACGAGGCCCTCTTTCATCCTCAGCAAGTTTAGAAGCTATGTCTTGTCCAGAAATCCTTCCGACCTCATCTGTTCACCAAAGCATGTTTACAGCGCAATGCCTTTTAAAAAAAAATAATAGCAGTCATACTTTTGTGCTCGTCTCCGCTTCGTTTTTTCCATCTACCAAACTATCAGGAAAGTGGTATGTAATTGAGCAGAAAGACGGGGGCTCAGGTTCCAAATCCAGGCAACATTGGCTGCAAATTATTTCCCCCCTCCAGTCTAAACATGTGCAAAAGCTGTTATATTAACAGAGGCTTGTAGAGTTGTAAATTCAGCCTTAGCTCCAGTTATCTCATTATACAATATGGGTGTCGTCAGCGTACAATTGCAGAGAAACATCCTAAAATGAAAGAAAATGAAAGTGGGCAACCAAGAAAATATTGAAGCAAACAGGAGAGAGGGGGACCCTGTGGTACTCCACATGTAACCCTTGTAGTGGTAGAAGTAAAATGGTCTAATTAATGTCTCTGTGTTCTCATCTCCAGAAAGGGGGGAAACCAGGTAAGGGTGATGCAGGACCTGTTAACATCCAATGACTAAGTGCTAATTAAAATGCAATAATCAATCACATCAAAGGCTGGCAATACGTCAAACATGACCAACAGCACCCTATGGCGTCTGTCAACTGTGGCCAAAACATCATCCCAAAAGCCCAAAAGGCCCTCATGATTACAGTGTGGGGTTGCTTTCCAAAGAGTGCACGGATATATTGCTCATTTATCTCCCCAGTAGACTGAATGAAAAACCTCGGATACATGAAAGGCACTTATTCACACATACAAACCCCGCTAGATTATAAAATGGCTCTTATATGGCCTCTTTATTCACCCATAAAACATACATAAATGAATAAAAGCAACAAGAATAAAAATAGTTTAGATAAAATACTTCACGTTGGCACAGCTGCAAAGCACAACATCAACTCGCCAAGATTTCACTAGAAAGCTTCACACCAGGAAGGCAGAGAGATCTTCAAAGCACAAGGGGCTGGAAGATGGTGCGTCCACCCCTTTCAATAAGCCTTCTCTGTCTGACTGCGTGGATGCCTTTCATTTTTAAGCCACCCGCAACTGCTTGATGGAATTTTCCAAGTTTCAACCTGTTGCCAGTTCCCATGGATCATCGGCCGTATGACCCATGGTCACTTGAAGAGGTAAAGTATTCCCTTTCTCATGGCAGTGCGAGAGACAGCATTACTTTCTTTCGGCTCCACAAAGTAATCAGGCGTTAGCTGGCACTTTTATTCAAAACCATCCTTGAGGCACTGCAAACTAACATTGGTGAGAAAAACATGTTTTCTAATGCAAGAATACAGACAGTGTTCAGACTTCCCATCAAAATTCATATCTCACTGAGGAAGGAAAATGCCCATTGCTGCTCTGGGCTCACCCAGAGTGCATTTCACAGAGACTCCTTGTTTTAGTCAAAAACATTACAATTCAAAAGCACTACGAGTGGATACCGGCATGGTTCCTTATCAAGAATTGTCTGAAGCTGATGAATCAACAGGTTTTCTATAACTTAAGAAAGGATTGGAAAATTGGTCATAGACCGAAATGTGGCCAAGACTGCAAGATCTAATTCTGTTTATTCAGTAGTGGAGAAATAATTCCTTCTTTAAGGTTAGGGCGCGCAGCAACTGATTCAAAAGTTGTCATTGGTGTAATGCAAATGTAAAAGGTTCAGAGTGTCAATGTAAATACCGGTCGTGGACCTGATCAACCTCTGCATTTGTAGGTTTTGGGGTACTTGATAACCCTGTTGTGGCAAACGAATTAGCAGGTTGCAGAATGAAGGCCTTTCTTTTGGATTCAATTTGTGGTGATGACAAACTAGTGAGTCTGAGCGTTCAGCTATCACACACCCAAGTTCTGCTTAATAGTTTGTAAATCAGCTTTTCACAGAGGTCATGAGAAGGTCATGAGAAGGAATGAACAATAGGAAACATATGCAAGGGTTAGTCATAGAATTGCCACGTGTGTGGGGAAATAGTCTGTGGCTTATTATCGGTATCAGGTAATATTATCCCCACCAAAAATATCGCCGTACATATGGTCGTCGGGAACGGCCATAGTCGATATTTTTGGTGGGGATAATTTATGGGGTAAATGGATGGGGGGTTGCAGGGGTGTCTCTGCTCCCTTTTAAAATATATGGGGGTTGCAGGGGTGTCCCACGCAGGGTCCATGGGGTAAAATCGCTGCAAAAATATGGGAAAATTTTTGGATAGCGATATTTTTGCGGCGATATTATCACATGGAACCTTATTATCTGCAGAGACAATTTAATTTGCCTGTTATTGTTTCTTTGCCTCAACTGTGGCGTTTTTTAATTATATATCTTTAGGTGTGATTTGTATGCAATTCTGTCTTCTGTTTGTAGCACTGTCTTTAACATTTCATCTTAGTTTAATTTATTTATTTAATTGTTTTTTTTTAATAAGGCGCCTAATACCATACCTGAGTTCGGTTTCTAAGCGCAGATCCAGGATTCGAACCTCTGTTGCACTGCGTATTCTTGCTTCCAAGACCAGCGCGTTGCCCCTCTGTTATTACATACCAATGTTCTGCATGAATCAGACTTTGAAGCATAGTTCTCAGAATTAGGGTGCCCACGAGACTGTGAAACCCCCTCACCGGAGTACTCCTTAAAAGCTTCTTGACGCACAGCTTGAGGGACCGTTGATGATGATCGAAAAGATGTTTTAATTAACTAAGCTTTGGGCCTAATTGTTATTTTCACTGGTGGAGGCGTCCGTTGTAAGACAACATGTTTCAGCTCACAAGATAACAGTATGCGGAAGTGATTAGCACAGATTGTTGGGTTGGGGTTTTGCATCAAAAAATGTGGAATAGTGGGACAGGTCACATCTAAAGTTATTACTTTTGTGTGAGTGCAACTCTACACAATCCATTTCCATCTTCTAAGCAAGAGTGGACATGGCGCTAAAAAAATACAATATTTACATGCAGATTTTGGGGAAATACTGCATGCTTTATTGCTGCAAATCCAAATCCACTACCACCAAACTGGCAGATTTCTTGTAATCAGATGGAATCTCAATATTATCACATTCGGTAGCTGTAATTACTGCACGTGGTACTGGGGGGTCACAATCTGGAAACATTATAAATGAGGCCTGTGTAGTAAAACTAATGAATCTGTACTTGCATTGACTACTTTTATTTAGTGAGCTTTTTGGAGCGAAACAGCATTTTTATTTGGAGAGAGATTTTGATAAAGCATGAAAAGCTATCGGTGAAAGATTCAAAAGCATAGGTTGTCTAAGATGGTGTCTCACAAAAACAATTGAGAAGATGAAGAAAATTGACAGGAAGAGCGTGTTGTAGCTTAAAAATAAGGAGATGATGGCGTTAAAGAATGGCGCTAGATTTATCACTGGCTTCAGTGCCCAAGAAAAATGAGACAAATAATGCCTCAGCATAGGTCTATTTTACATCAGGATTCGAATGTGAGGGAAATAGTAGGTGATACACCACAATTTACTTTCAGGAAGTTGCGTACAGGTAGAGATCTTCTAGTAGGGAGTCCCTATGGTGAGTCCAGGGAAGAACACTAGCTCTTAATAAAGATGGTTGGAATATTTTACATGTAGCAAGTGTTCAGTACGAAAGTTTGGATGCAACAGAGGTACGGAGCATAAATATGAAAGAAGCAGAAATGGGTGGCGCATTGACCAGTTTACAACTGCAATTCCACCTATGTGATGTAGCTCCTTCTATAGGTCCATGTGACAAGGTGTATGTAGGTAGTACATTTTCTAAATCTTAAAGCATGAAAAGAGGAACACAGTTCAGCAGTTACAGATAGTGATCAAAGTTATTCTTTTGCCCTTCATTATGCTGGTGACCCGAGTACTGTTCAATTCATGGAAATCCAAGAGGTCCTGTCGAATAAAAGAGGCGTCAATAGAAAAAGACTATTGTTGCAAATGGGTGCTAAAATGGAAATTCATTAATGGGCTCCTTATCCAGAAGGCCATCATTTTAAGGAAGACTGCAGCGACTTTTAGATAAGTAAGGAATAATGAATAGCGACTAGCTCCCGAGAGTGATGTACACAGAATGCTATACAATAATAAAAGATAGTGTAAATAACATTTTGCATGAAAGGGATGTTGTTTCTAGGATATTTGATCAATCAGTGTCTTAGTTTCGCAATGAAATAGAAGAACTGGTCTCCTGTTGGGCATAAAGGAGAGCTGGCTGAATGCATTAAACCAGTTAGAAATTGTTTGGTTGATCTGATATTCATTGTTTTAAGGAATGTAATCCTGAGCTTGTATGTTCGAATACGTATGAACATACAGGTGCACTATATACATTACAGTTATTGATATTTAATGAGCACTTAACGTCAGATTGAAACTAGTTTAAGATGGTTGTATGATTGGAGCCCCTTGTTACATGATTGTGGTATCACATTAACTTATTGTGAATGGATTTAAAATGCTTGTGACGTGTAAGGAATTTAATTCTGAATTGTTGTGATTAAACATGTGTAGAGAATTATTTGATCAAGCGAAATGATAGCAAAAAAGAAATAATTTGGCGAATTAACTAAACGCCATTTGAGTATGACTCTAGGGAGCAAACCACTCACCGAAGACTGTCCTGAAGAAGGTGGTATCACACACAAAACCACTGAAACCAGTAGACACACATGTAGGGATGGCGAGTAAGCATCTGCCACATTCTACATAATACCAGTTGAGTCAAATAGCTAGCACACTATCCGGCCAGCTATTTAGTCTTCAAAACACAGTTTTGCATACATTTTATCCAGGCTAAAACAACTAGGAAATAGGCTATTAATGTTCCAATATTGCCAAAATATCTTACTGGGTGCATTACCACTTTTTAGTTCTCTCTTTTTCTTGTCTCCCTTTTTTTGAGTAAATCAAAGGGACTTAGATAGCCCTCTTCGCTCTTGAAAAAAAGTATTGTGAGAAATTATAGAACTAGGAATTTGGTTGTGCTCATCACCAAATTAAATAAACACCATTGACGAATTGATTTGTCTTCTTATTCAATCCCCTGATATACAGGCGGCCCACCAGTGCAAATCAAGGCAAGCCCACAATATAGGCAGGGCCAGTTAGCACATTTCTCTGTCCTTTTTCTTGGAACATCGTATGGATTATGCCAATTAACTGGGCTAAGCAATTTGAAGAACAGATGATAGAACAATTATATAATCCTCCACTAACTTACATAATTTGATTACACTTATGGTTTTTGTCTCACTTTTAGAATGTTGGTTGTTCACACAGTTTACCTACTGAGTGCGATAGTCGCCCTCATTCAACATTTGGGTTGGTCTGCCCTTTCCTTTCTTGTTACAAAATACTAGCGCGAGCAAAACCTGTTTAGTCCAATTTTGAGCTTGTGTCCCCTCTAGTGTCTGTGAGTAGCTTGGGGATGTACCATGGGACGGATGGTTTGGTCTTATCCTTGCTGGACTTTAGGGGGGGATGAGTGTCCACCAGTTTCATAGCAGATTTGCTGAATAATTCCAGGAGGTCCGAGGTTTTCCCTGTGGTGGGGAAGTCTGCAAAGTTTTCTTCTAGCTCATTGTCCTGGAATGTTTTGAATGAGCGACGTTGAGTGAGGAAGCATTTATCCTGACCTTTGTGAGCTATAGTTGAGTGGGTGACTGATAATGGGATGACGGCCTGGTCACACCAGTCAAGTGGCATAGGGTTTACACAGGTGATGCAGGGGGATGATGTGAAGACCACGTCTAGGGTGTTGCCTTTGTTGTGTATGGGGGAGCACAATTTGCTTCAGGTCCATGGAAGCGGTCAGCGCAAAAAGGGTGCTTTGAGTGTGGTTGTCCGCCTGCGACTCAGGGACGTTAAAATCACAGAGAAAGACATTGTTTGAATGTGCTAATTTGGCAGAGGAGAGTACGTTGGAGATGTCTGCAATGAAAGAGTCACTCGTGTGAGGTAGTCTGTAGATGAGGTGTTAGGTGATGAATTCCTTGTGCAATAGAGGGAACTGCCGGCGAGTGAGTTAAATGAGCTAGGTCCGAGAGAGGAGGTGATGGAGCATGCCAATCGCTCCTGTGGGTGATTGCCACTCCACCTCCTGCCCTTCCTGGCCGGTCGGCATGTTGAACGGAGTAGCCTTGGGGTAGGAGAATGTCGAAAACATGTCCAGAGGATGGAGTAAACCATGTTTCAGTGTTAAACAGGGCATTAAGTTTGTTAGACGAGATGAGGTCAGCGATCCTTACTGAGCGAGCATTGATCAACATGATAGAGCGGGTGCATGTGGTCCATGGGTGGTGAAGGCGCGCAAGGGCAATATTGCCACATGGCTGGCTTTTTGGAATGCTAGCATGCTGTTACAAGATTTTAATAATATCTTGAATAAAGAAGATCGAAAATATATTTTAAATGGAAAATCTCCAATGAGTGCCACCCATTCTTATTGTTTGAAATACTTTAAAATGATTAAATGGAGAACAAAAATAACAAAGCAAAATGAGAAATGGTTAGCCTGAGTGAGCAAAAGAAAACACGATTCCACATATATGTTTAGATTTCTAAGCTTTTAAGATTTTTTTCTTGCCAAGTCTACTGTAGCCCAGGGAACATTATGAGGCGAGCTATGTTAATATTTGATCAGATCATTTCTTTCAGAAAGGTTATCTGTTTCTTGAAATGAGGTTTTGTGGGGAAAGTTTACAAACAATTCAACTTGCCAGACTTGCTGCTTTCCTGCTGCATTTCAGAAGACAGCTCAAGACTAGCCTCTTCAAGAAGCAGCCTCACCTCTGTTTGTGAAGCCAGTCGGCTCCCTCCTCCTCATCACACCACATTCTCCCTTTCCACCCCAACAACCATTTAACCTTCAATCCCTCAAGCTATTATACACCATCTGGAATCCATCTAACGATGCATCGTGTATCCCTCACATTCAACTTCGAGAGCGCTTCGCTTCTTCCTGTGTGGTAGGTTGATACTCAACAAGGACCCAAAATAAAATAAATAAAAATAAGCTATTATAAATGTTTCCCCTTGAGTGAACTGGAGTATTGGGGTCACAGAGGAGCTCATTAAAAGAAAGAAAGGTTTGAGTGGATAAAATGGTTCTGAACTTAAAATGTTAATTTCTTTTTCAGTTGCCAGATGAATAGGTATATGTGCCAGATCATTGTCCGATTCTACTCAGATCACTTTTCCATTCAAATCTATTACACATATAGGTCATTCTAAGTCCTTGGGAATGAATAAAGGGGAAGGATTTAATTTTTCTTTTGATAGACCAAGCACATGAGATGGTCTGCATGTCCTCCAGGTTGTTGGCATGCTGTTTAATCTGACTCTGTGACATGGTGTTTCCTGATAGAGTGATTTATTTGTCAAGCCTGTCAAAGCAGTAAATCAATGGCTCACACCAAAATGGACACAAAAGCACTGGCCAATAGCAAGCAAAATGTAAGTTAACCCCAGGAGCAGTGAGCAAAGTAGAAGAAAGAAGCAGCAGCCTACATTTCCCGTTAGTGAAGAGTAGAAATGAAAAGAGCAAGACGAGAGTAAACATTTCAGTGCACGTGAAGAGCAAGGACAGGGGACAGAGCGAAGCCAGACTTAGGAGACCAAGAACAAGGCAGAGAGAAAATCAACAAAAGAAGTGTAGCTATTTAGGCCACAGAGAAGCGTTCAATGGCAGCAGTACAGGAGATAAAGGGCCCAATTTATATTTTAATCCACACAGTCCACACTTAAAAGTCAGTAATGGCTAACAACTCAGTAGGTGTCCTGATGGCAATATACAGTGTGTACCCAAGGTGTGCCAGTTTAAAAAGGGCACGACCAATTGAGAACAAACAGAACGTAAGAAACCAGATAGTAAAGTAGATACTGATGCAGTATTATTTGGAAAAGGTAATGTGTTCTTTTGTTGTGTTTTTCTCTCAATGCTCTAGCATGATTTCTGTGGTCCCACCGACGCCACCTCCCTTTTCTGAAACCGTACACGAAAGCGACCCAAAGGTAACATATGTTCATGCCCTTTGTGTGCCATAAGTGTCTTGCTTACATGTAACCATAGCAATGAGCCCTCTTTCAGTTATTTGAATGGGATCAATCGACTGCAGCAAGTGGAAACAGAGCAGACTCCTACAGCGAAGAGCCACCAAGAGCGAGGCAATGGAAGCCAGTGAAAGAAATGTGGCTGCCGCGACACGTGCTTCTATTGGCCCAATCATTTCTTTTGATTTGATTTTGAAGTAAGGTATAGTTACTGGTGCTGGGAGGTAGGTTGCTTAAGCAATAAATCCCGAGCTGGGGGGCCATTACTGCGTCCGGTAATGAGCCATAGTTACAGGCCTGAGCAATGGAGTGCCTTAACGAAGCCCTGGTACATTACCCCAATAAACCCCAGCAGGGGTTTATTGCTTTTAGTATCCCAGAACATTTTACCGGGATACTAATAGTTTGTAACTTGTAAAATCTTGCAACTTGCAACAACAAAAAAACAAGCTGGCCACCATGGATCACGGAGAAGGGACTATACCCATTCCCTTTTCCCTTTTCAGGGCAGTCCTGCAAACAATGGAGCTGTGTCGGGAACACTACTGTTTCCGGCGCAGCCAATGGACAAGGAGGGAGGAAGTAAGTCGGAAGGGGGTGGGCGGTGCCTTATTGTGTGGAAAAGGGGGTTGAGGGATGGGACGCAGTGGCACAGGAAAGCAGGAAAGCACACTTACCTGAAAACCCCAGAGAGGGAAGATGGCAGCTTCCTGCTCTGAGGATGCTCAAAGTGGGGGATGTACTGCGTGGTAAATATCCCACTCTGAGCCTCCTCATTGGCTTGGAGGCCGCCACCCCCCCTATCCATGATAGTAATAAGGTTTATCAGAAAACACTATTTTCTTTCATGGAGAAAGTGGCTCTTTATCTGGATTTCATTTAAATTGCTATTCAAGCCTGGGGGATCCAGATCTACTGCTTCTTGTGATTTTCTGGTTTGTGGAAGCGGTCATTCCGGAAGCAAACAGGTAATGGTTGCTTTTTCTTGTTAATTTAACATGTGTTTTCAGTCTTTTACGAAATTGGGAGATATTTGGTTTTGACCAGGTCTTGTATTGTGGATTGTCCACCGCCTGTGCATGTAGCCAAATTGTATCAATTGTGCCAAATGGGAGCAGGTGCTAGTGCCAATGGGATGGGGAAATCCCAGGGGTTGGGATGGTCTTTCTAAAGCAGAGAATACCCTTGCCCTGGCATGTGTTCACAGTACATGCCATGCACTAAGGTGGACAGACATGCACTCAAAAGAGGCACTAAATGATCGCCATGGAGGGGTCTTCGGGCTGGGCCAGTAAGGACCTCACAGACTCCTCTGAGTAACAGATGGAAGGAGGCATTGATTAATTGCACCCCCCTAGGCTGCCTCCTTCCAAAGCAAGGTTGAGGGTTCCCTAATGCAGAGCCAGGCTGAGGTTGAACAGCCATATAGCAGCAGCAATTGTGGGTGTGCTTTGAGGTGCTGTGCCCACTCTCGTTGGACCCTTAGCTCCCCAGCCCCTCACAAAAGGCTAGAACACCCACAAGAAAGCCCTAAGAAACGGGAGGTTGATACCATTGTGGTCTCGCATGTGCAGTGACTGCTGAGTTACAGTTCAGCCAAACTGGCATGCACATTTTGTCATGTGGAGGACCAGGTCAGGGTGTGCCAGGAGCAGGAACATTTTCTATAAAAGTAGCCCGTTTATTTGATCTTTTTCTTCCCTATGTTTGGCCTTTTGCTTCACTGTGGGCCAGCCTCGTCGTGCACTTCCTGTGCAACCAGTCATGTAGCCCTTATGCCACAATACAAACCATGGCCAATGGCTGGGTTCCCCGCTTCAGTGTCGCACCTCTATTTGCCTAATGCAAATCTGAGCATCCATTTGAGATCTTCTGCATGAGATTTATGAACTGAAGAATTAACTGTACTTGTCCCGGTTTCTCACTTTCCTGTTCACTTTAGGTGATTTTCAATTCTATGTGGGATGTCAAAGTCTAACCCACTCAAACACAGTCTAAATTCTGCGACTGTCACTGACCCAGAGGACCTGTGGTCCCGGTACAAGAGGCGCATGCTACTTGGCATCGCATTATCAGCATCACAAGCTGAGGCATTCCCTCTATGTTGAATTACTTGCAATATATATGACTGCATTGAATCTGTCCTGCTTCGGAAACTCACATTATCACAGCAAAGCAAAATATATCCCAATGTTTGAATGCTTTGACATGCCATGTCCATCTTGGAAGCAAACCACATGAATACGTCTTTACCCTCATCAGTGCCCGTCTCCGACCAGATGGGCACACCTGAGTGGGGCTTTCCAGACGATCTCGACCGCTCATAGGTGACCAATGCATTCAGTCATGGAGTCAATGGGATTCTAGATCTAGGGGTAAACTGTGAAAAGGACCTTTCACTTTTGGATCCTGTCAGTCATCCCACCTTAATCTAGTGGAGTAACCCTTTTACCCTGGTGCCTCAGCCCCCTCACTCCCCACCATGTCACATTTGACCGCTTGGCACTCTGAAGCAACCAGTTGTGTGAGGCATATTACAAATCTTGGATAAATAAATAACGCATTGATTAAGTGTTCCTAAAGTGCTCTGAGGCGCCATGATGTGTCCTGAATTCCCGTTGGTTTTAATCAGTGATCTCTTGGAACCTTTGGCACAGGCACCCTGGCGCAGAAGAGTTTAAAGATGGCAGCGCGGGTTGACAATCAACTGATATGGTAACATGCCAGCAGGCTATGAGAAAGGAAGACAGCTTAAAATTTTCAACAGCCAACTTAGTGTCTATTTTGGAACACATTTGTTATTTCGTTACTTGCCTTCCAAACATCTGAATATCGATTTCTCAGACTTTTTGGCTGATGAAAGACATAATGCAGCAGGCAAGCCTCTTAGCTACTGGTTGCTTCTCATGTTTGTGTAATATCTTTTGCCTGGGGGGGTTCTTTTGAGACAGAGGTGGAAACTCTAAGTATGCCCCTCCATTAAATATAGCCTGTATATATCATCTTATAGCTCGTGCTTATTGATTACAGTATTTGTATTTGCATTTTACATTTGTATCGTGCACATGACGGACCAAACCGTATAGCGGCGCATTTGGAACACCAGGTTCATGCAAAGCAGAGCCAAGCCCAAAGAGGGGTGCAAGCAAACATACAGCCATGTAATAACCCTCTCTATACAAAAATGTATTCAGGGCTCTATATTCGAGGGTCCTGATTTCTATTGGAAGCATATTCTGGAGTTCTGGGCCAAAGACTGCAAATCTTCTGTCTCCCCTTGTTGTGGGAGCTGAGTGGGGAAAACACAAAAGATGACAATCTCTAGATTGCAAATATCTTGAAGGTTGGTAGGGTTGGTTCTTTTCCCTCAAGTATGCTGGAGCGAGCCCATTTAGTCATTTAAAGATAAGGCAATCTACCTTAAATCTAATGCGAACTTCTACTGCTAGCCAGTGCAGGGCACGGCGAGAGGATGAGACATGGGCAGTTTTTCCCAGCTTGAAAATCATTCTAATTGCAGCATTCTGGGCTTTTTGGAGTCTCTGGCCTTGTTTAGATGGAATACCAATGAATTGGCTATTACAGTAGTCCAGTTGTGCATTTGTCAAGGCCCCCACCACCGAGGCATGATCCTCGTTGGGAATATAGGGGAGTATCTGCTGTAAGAGTCTCAAAGGATAGTGCACCGCCTGGACCTTGGATTATCCTGCCAAAGACACCCCAAGCTCTTAACCTTAGAAACAAATTTTAAATTGGTTCCTAGGAAGGTCGGGATAGGCAGTTTTCTTGGAAGCAATAAGTAGGTGTCTTGGTCCAAACAGGATAAGTTCAGTTGCTGATGACGATCTGTAAAGAATGATTTGAACCAATCAGGTGCATGATCAGAAACTTTTCCTACCACCTGAAGTGGGCCCAGGAGAATGTGGTGGTTCACCGTATCAAAGACCGCGGACAGTCTATGGATCCTCGTAGTGGCACATGCCCTTCTGATTGGTATCCCTCTGCATTGTCTATCACTGATGCATATTTCTGCCAGGAGAGCCATCACTTGGTTCTTGGTACTTCTTAGAGATTCTGTATCCTGGAGCATACTCTCATGTCTGTTGTGCTTGCTCCCTGCCCCCCTCTAACATGACCAGTGCGCTCCAGCAATAATACATTAATCCGCAAAGCACAGTGTCCAGCGATTCAATGCATACAACTTTAATTCAAAATATTGATTTACAAACTCTTTGACTACACAGCTTTGATTTTAATTGATAGTTCTATATATGCATATTAAATTGTACTTGGCCCTGATTTCAAAACTTTATATGCTAATTAAATTGATTTTCTTTTTTTGCTATATCTGATCAAAATGAAGCATCGTCCTATAAAAGATGAGAAGTTGTATTTAGGCATTTTCCCTAGCCCACCTCAAAGGTTTAACTTGAAAAGATTTCTACCCACAAACATCATTTGGGGGTCACCATGTGTCACAGCTGCGATCTTGAGGTCTCCCTTGTTACCACTGTGATCTTCCTTGCTACCCCTAAAAAACCTTTTTCTTTCTTTTTATTTTAGGGGTAGATCCTGGACTGTGTCCAGTGCCATTTGGCTCTTTGTTTCAGGAGTGGCTGTCTTTTTTGTTCAGGTCTCTGAAAAAAACAGGAGTTTAGTAACACTTTGGGCAGTGAACCTAAATAAGAAAGAATAAGAATAAAAAATCATTTGTCTTCCTGGAATTCTATACAAAAATTGCTAGACTCATTAAAGGTTTACTTCAGGCACACTTCAGGGGGTGAGTCACTGATTTAGTCTATTCTTAAACACCTCAACTCAGACTTTCATCCTTCTGAGGTCGATAAATGAGTACCAACACAGGCTGGGTGTATATTTATTCTATGTAAAGCGCTTAAACGTAAGGGCTACATAATAACACCTCATTATCATTTGGCCTTGGACATCTGCTTGCATTCACAGTCATTTGGTAATATGGGCCTATACTGATATTCATGATACATATGGTGATCTATTCTTGTATGAAATGCATATCACGTTATAGTGATATCATAACCATATTTTTCATAGTTTACTTAGGAACAATGCTATGTGTTGCCACTTCCTGTTTTGTCAAGGCGTGAAAGGTTGTGCTCCATCGTTTCCTCTTCGGGGTTGGGTCAAATGGCATTACTTCTTGTGATGTCATGAGAGGTCAATAGTCGTGTTATGTCACTTCTGCTACCCCTGGCATTTTGGTGAAATGATGTCCCTGTTTCTGACCCTGCCTATTGTCCTTCCAAATCGACCTGGAAAAAAAAATAAAAAGACTGCACTTCTCTTTGTTAAAGATTTGCTTTGCTACACGGATTGACTATCTTCTGTCCTCAGGAGAGGAAACTGCAGTGAAAGGGGCCTATAAAAACAATGAACCACTGTAAATTCTCTGGCCCACATTTGATTGGAAATTATCTTTTCAACCAATATAAACAGGTAACGTGGGGACATAGGTTAATTTGGAAATTGGTTAGTACTGAAATATGATAATCACATGTTTTCAGTATCTCAATGTTTTATGTTCGAAATATTAACAGCTTGTAGAAGGTACAATAGCATAGGAGCATATTACTTAACATAACATCATATAGAAGAATTTACAGTAAGTTGCTGTATAATAATAGCTCAGCATAGCATAGAATACCATGAGTCCCATGTAATCAGTGGTTACATCAATACAATCTTTGTTCCTTTCCGGGGGCCAAGAGTCCTCTGCTTCTTGGGGGCTCTTTGACATTGCTGTCAAAGATATGATATGCTGGTGGCTCTCATTTGCATGTAATCTGATGGTAAACAATGCAGATATTGTAAAAAGTATCTGAGCTATATTTTCTCTGTTCTCTTTCTTGCAGAAACTCGACAAATCGAAAGGATTTAATAAGTCAGTGGAGAACTTGTTTCTTTCGGTATCCACACACATGAAGAGTAAGTGTTCGGCACTTCGCCTGTCTTTCGGCTCGCTCAATAGGAGCGCAATTGATATTTCTGGAGCTGTTCTACGAACACAATCAACAAATAACAAATCCACCGTTACCCAACAGAAGTTGCTCAGTTAGATGAAATCACTCCACTCCTAAAAAAATAAAGTATACCAATTTTCATTGATATTGAACGATTTTCTCTTGAAATGTTGTTGCAAAGGATGAGACCGGACTACATAAACTATATGTATCCTTGCATCACCATTTAGCACTGCAATTGCACCTTGGCAAAAAATGAAGCAGTGAAAATATGCATTGCTGCCATACATACCTGCTTGTGGTAATTTTTGCCATGGCACATATGCCAATGCAAAATTGAAGCACCCGAGTGCACAGTTTATGTACCGAGGACCTGGGAAAGATACTTTTTATTTTCCTTTTAGGGCTTCAATAGGTAAATAAGAAGGTATTCATCCTCCCCCAGACACTGCAGGAAGTAGAGTTTAAATCTTGCTCCTCTGAAGGTGCTGTAGAACTGCACATACAATCAGGGTCATTTTTTGTTCGTCTGGAGTAGCCTGTACAAGCCACAGGCATCATCAAAATATTTGTATTAATTATATTATCGTGTGTTTTATGCTTACAATCAAACCATATACACTCTGATCTCATTCATACAATACGACCATTGCTATTACATCATACACAATTCATAATACATAGTTTATCCATAAAAATTATAATTATATTAAATGAAGTTACAATATCTTATTTGCAGTTTTCTGGAGTTGGATGAGCTGTTGCAGCTGTTGCAGTGCGTGACTCGATCATACATGACCAGCTTGTCTCAGCGTGTGTAATCCTACATAAAATAAACACCCCACTTCCTTTTCTTAAGTCAGACCTTCTCCCCTGGAATCGAATCAAGTACCCCAACATACTCCATGAATAAGTGAAATTAGTTTTCCTATTGAGTGAAAAGACTGCTGATGGAAAAAGTCTCAAACTGTTTTATTTACTACTAAAGCAGTGTATACTATTTTCTATTCAAAACATTTAATTGAAATGCCATTTGTTGCATTTACCTATTCTCTTATTCTTAACTGCTAATGCAGCATATGCTGATATTATATATATATATATATTTCTGAGGCTTGTGGAATCTGCTTAGATCACATGCTGTGCATAGGCCAACATCTAGTGGAAGCTGCGGAGTATTACAGTTGTTGTTTTCGAAACTTGAAAAAGGACGTCAACAGGGCGTGTCAGTAATACTATCCCTAGTGTGACGTCTACTGTACCCATGGTACTTCCCTCAGATTTTTTTTTCCGCCATCATAGATGGAGGCTAAAGCAGAGTTCTCCTTTCGCTTATCGAGATCATCCGATGGCGGTGAAGAAGGAAAACGACCGTCGAAGACTCCCATCGACTGATCCGTTCCGGCCTTGGAGGGCCACCACGGGCTTCGGCCCACACAGTAGGGAGAGAGGGGGGAGGACATTTTAGAATCTTTTCGTACACCACATTCACCTAGCTGCTGTGTCATTCCATTATGGATAGACCCCTTTTAAACTGTGCCCTAAGTGCAACAAGAAGTTTCCGTGGGTCGATAAACACCTTGTGTGTAACCTGTATCTCCCTTGAGACCACGTCCAGGGTTCCTGTCGAGCATGTAGGCTCTTGAAGCCCAAGACATTTAAGGACCGCCTAACTAAATGCTGGGCCCACCACGCCAGGCCACTCGAGGCCATGGTAGTTGAGGGAGCCTTCAGCGAAGGCAGCAACACTGCGGTATCCAATGGCGAAGGGGTTACTCCGGTTTCCCAAGCGCAGGTCCCCGACCACAACCGACAGGCCAGCGGCCTTGTTATGGGGACGACACCCGACGGCGATGGTGCTCTCACTACACTCCCCACCAAACACACAACCCACGGCTGAGACTCGACATGCGTATCGAGCAAACGGCAACGCACAACATCTATGGAGAAGTCTGTTGAATCGCTGTCCTCTGGGCACTCCAAATTTAGATCGCCACATGACAGGCCCCGACTGTCGAAGGACAGAACAGATGTCGTGGATAAAAGCATTCCCGAAGGTCGTAAATCAACTGACAACACTTCGGATCTGAACGCAGTCGAGATTTGACGTTCTGCGTTGATAGCGGTAAAAAAAAAACACACAGGCCGGACTAGTCCATTTAGTTAAAAAGCACGTCCCAGAGGGCCTTGTTTAGTCACGGGAGTCTAAGAAAAGCTCTTCTAAGACCCCTCATAGGCATAAATCACAAAAAAGATAGGTCCCCTCACAAGGCTAAGGAACCTCAGGTACAGGTTTCCCTGTCCTCTGCCGTAAAGAAAAAGGCTACGCCTTCCACTATATTACACCTACTCCAGAAGATTTAGGTCCCTCACCTCATCCTATAATCATTCCTAGTTCTTCCCAATGGTCAGCCGAAATTATAGATAGGGTCATCAAAATAATGTTCTTAATGGCAATTTCTATTAAAAAGACCATAGCTACTTCACAAATTTTCACTCCACCCCCCCACAACAGCATCCGCTGGGTCTCAGAACCCTGTTCAACCCCCTGCTAAGAGATCTCACCCCATTGAGCTAGAACAAGATCCCACTGTCATCAACCTATGTGACACAGACACTGATCATGAAGACCTCTATAGCCAAGAAGCTGCAGACCCTTGTTATGAGGATAATGAGGACTATGAGGTCTACCAAGATACAGTGATGTACACAACGCTCCGCAGTTGATAAGGACGCCCCTGTTGTAGACTCACCTATAGATAATCAGCCTCTTGTGAACAAAGTACTCATCAAAGTGGCTGAGCATTTCCAAATATCTACCCAAGAAGATCCACAGGACAAGGATTTCGTTGACGAAATCTTGGTAGTTAAAAAGGCTGTATCTCAATTTATTCCCCTACTAAAGTCTGTCTAGCAAAAGATACAACCCTCGCTGGAAACACCTAATCAGACGCGAGCGGTCAACACCCGCATTGAATAACTTTTCAAACACTGCACCTTCTGACCCGCTGTACATCAGGGGGCAGCTAAAGCCTGAGTCGCTTTTTGTTACTACCACAAGGAAAAGAGCAGGTACACCCTAGCCTCCTCTGAGGCTCCTCCGGAAAAGAAAAGTAAAAGACTTCACACAATGGGCAGGAAGGTTGCCTCTTCCGCTGCATTCCAAACCAGGATAGCTAATAACCCTACTTTATTTTCTAGTTACAACTGCCATAAATGGGATGAGGTTTCAGCTTTACTCTTCTCAACCCCGGAACCCCTAAAGACCCAATTATCTCTGGTGGCTTCAGAAGGAAGGGCAGTTTCAAGCTGTTTGCTAAAAAAGCACTCAACGCCGCAGATAACGCCGGCAGAATAATAGAGGAGGGTACCATTATGAAGCATCACGCTTGGTTACGCCAATCAGGGTTTAAACCAGAGACGCAGGCCACTCTCCTTAATATGCCTGTCGAGCCCAATGTACTCTTTGGCAAGGACGTCGAAGGACGCCTTGAAAACAGCCAAAGAAGAATACAATACACTGAAATCATTGGGCCAATTGACCAATAAATCTCCTGGCCAGAGGGGAAACAGCAATTTTCGTTACTCACGTGAACAATTTTCCCAGAGGGGTTTCAACTATAACCAAAATCAGGGAACAGCAGGGGGGAACAATCAAGCCAAGCCTCTCAGAACTGCCAGAGAGGACCGCACAGAGCACGGGGAAGGAGTCCCTCCTACAGAGGTGATACCCCACCTAAGAAACAGTGACATCCCACTTCAGATGCCCTTCCATGCCTCTCCAGTAGGAGGGCGCATTTCCAACTTCACGCAAGCATGGGAGGGTATCACCTCACACAGATAGGTGCTGTCCACCGAAGCGGGCAGATATTGTATAGAACTCCTCCAGAGACCCTGGAACCACCACCCATGACAGAAACCCCACTGCAAGGAAGACTAGCACATCCTCCTGGAGGAAATCGCCACGCTGCTCAAAAAGGACGCCATAGAAATCGCCCCGGCCAACCAGGTAAACAAGGGTATTTATTCAACCTACTTCCTTGTGCCAAAGAAAGATCTAACAATGTGCCCAGTATTCGATTTACGCCCTGCAAACAAATATGTCAAGCCACAAAAGTTCTGTATGACTACGCTACAAGAGGTAATCACTCTACTAAAAAAAGGGGAATTACATTGCAACACTGGATATGAAAGAGGCCTATTTTCATATTTCAATGTTCCCAGCACACAGAAGATTCTTGCGTTTCAAGATAGTGAACCAGCACTACCAATTCAAAGTGCTTCCCTTCGGGATAGCATCTGCTCCAAGGGTGTTCGCGAAGGTACTGGTGGTGGTGTCAGCACACCTGCTCAGGGAGGCAATCCCAGTGTACCCTTACATGGACGACTGGCTGATTACAGGGGAGTCTCCCCTAATTTGCAAACAAAACATTCAAAGAACTAACAACCTTCTCTTTCAATTGGGCTTCTCCATCAACGAGAAAAAATCAAGCCTGGTGCCAAGTACAACCAAACAGTTCCTAGGAGCTGTAATAAACAAAAAAGAAGAGTTGGTCTTTCCATCAGAGGAAAGAGTCCAGAAAATGTTACTGCAAATACCATACTATCAGGCCGGCCGTCAGATAAGGGTGCACAAAGTTTTGCGTTTGCTAGGCAGGATGGCATCTTGCATTTACCTTGGACCTCACATGCGCCTGCGCATGCAAACCATGCAGGAGTGGTTGGCAAAACAGTGGTCTCAGGCAGGTGGTCAGTGGGGATGATCTAGTGGTCGTTTCACCAACACTAGCACTAAATCTTCGCTGGTGGACGAGAGAGAATCTATTGAAGGGGAAACCCTTCCACGATCCGGAAATACAAACGATTGTAACAACAGACGCCTCACTCGCTGGTTGGGGGGCTCATTACCTTCACCACACAGCGCAGGGTCTGTGGTCTCATGCAGCAGCACAGAACCACATCAATCTGCTGGAACTACTGGCAGTATTCAAAGCCCGTCAGGCATTCGAGTTTCACCTAGTGAACCAATCTGTGCAAGTCCTGACAGACAGCACTATGGTGATGTTTTACATCAACAAACAAGGGGGCACACGCTATCCAAATCTGTCCAAACTTGCACAGCAAATTTGGAGATGGGCACTGAAACTGAAAATATTCCTATCATCATAGCACGTTCGAGGGGAACTGAACTCTCTGGCAGACTCACTAAGCAGAGATCCTCTACCAGAGGAACACGAATGGCAGCTACATGCAGGGGTCATAGAGCACCTCTTCTCTCAATGGGGTTTCCCCACAAAAGACTTGTTCGCTGCAAGCGAAAACAGTCAATAGCCAGATTTCCAGTCCAGATTCCCCCAGCCAGGCTCCAAGGGGAACGCTCTATGGATGAACTGGTCAGGGAAATTTGCTTACGCTTTTCCCCCAACTCTTCTCATGAGGAAAGTGGTGAACAAGATCCACAAGGAACAAGTGACGCTAATCCTACTTGCTCCTAGTGGGCAAGACAACCTTGGTATCCACATCTGCGTAAATTGGCGATGTGCGATCCCATTGAGCTCCTGTGCCCATACAATCTGCTTACTCAGCACGGGGTACTAACAGTGCACCCTCAACCTCACTCAATGAACTTGGCAGTATGGCTTCGGAAGTCAACGAGTTTGGACATCTTAATCTACCACAAAGGTGTATGGATATCTTGAAGGAAGCAAGAAAGCCTGACGCTCGGCACTGTTATTTTGACAAGTGGAGGAGATTTGTTATTTGGTGCCAGTCTAAACAAATGAACCCCATAGAATGTACTCCTACCCACATTCTAACATATATGCTCCACTTGCTAGACTCAGGGTTAGTATGCATCTCTTTAAAGGTCCACCTGGCAGCCTTGTCAGCCTATACCACCTCCCACAATAAAGTCTCATGGTGGAAGGTACCTGTCATCAAAGCTTTCATAGAGGGAGTAAAGAGACTCCACCCTCCAACTTCTAACCCACCGCCAGGATGGGATCTCAATGTTGTTCTTGCTAAACTCCTGGGACCCCCTTTCGAGCAGATGCATATGTCTAGTCTTAAACACCTGACTTACAAAACTGCCTTCTTAGTGGCCATTACTTACATAAGAAGAGTTAGTGAAATACAAGCATTGTCATTGCAGGATCCTTTCTTTACCATACACAAGGACAAGCTGGTTTTACGTACTCATCCGAGGTTCTCCCCTAAGTTCATCTCTAAATTTCACGTAACCCAGTCTATTAAGCAACCGGCTTTCTTTCAGAAACCCACCAGCTCAGCTGAGGTAAAACTCCACACACTAGATGTGGGGAGGGCGGTCCTTTACTATGTAAACAAGACCAGACTGCTAAGAAAAACAGACCAACTGGCAGAGGAGACCGCATTTCAAAGAATGCCATCTCCAGATGGATAGTAAGATGTATACAATTGTGCTATTCCCTACCAAACAAGACTCTGCCTTTCACACCCAGAGCTCACTCCACAAGGAGCACAGGAGCCTTTCATTGCAAATGTCCCTCTGGACAGCATTTGCAAAGCAGCTACATGGAGATCAGTACACACTTTCACTCAGCATTATTGCATTGACTCTCATTCCAAGACAGATACAGAGGTGGGACAAGTGGTTCTAGGACATCTCTTCTCCCATGAACCTTCTCACATCCCACCACCTTCTCCTAACACTGCTCGCTAATCTATGCACAGGATGTGATCTAAGCAGATCCCACAAGCCACAGAAGGGATACATTACTTACCGTAATCCTATTTCTGATGCTTGTATCTGCTTAGATTCACATGCGCCCACCCTTCCTCCCCTCGGAGAGAAGGCGCATGGATGCTTATGAGGTTGTCTGATATGTATCTGCTTGTATACAACTGTACACAGGCTACACTTCATGCTACCTCATATCAGAAAAATAACAATCTGAGGGACCTCGATGCGTGAAGGACCATGGGTACAGTAGACGGCACACTAGGGCTAGTAATACTGGCACGCCCTGTCGACGTCCCTTTTCGATTTTAGAAAACAACAACTGTAATACTCTGCAGCTTCCACTAGATGTCGGCCTATACACAGCATGTGAATCTAAGCAGATACAAGCATCAGAAATACGATTACGGTAAGTAATGTATACCATATATAATATAGAGTCCGAAAAGATACTGTTAAAGGGGCGTTCTGGCTAAGGATGCATTACTAAATCCATGGAAATTCAGTGGGAACACTTTATATGGGGGGCATTATTGTTGCAATGCAAAAATAAATAAATAATCATTTACCAGTTAAGGTTACTAAAGTAAGCATAGTTCAGTCACCACGCTGCTCTGGTCAGGACACCACCCATGACAACACACATGACATCACCGATGCGTACACCGTCTGCAACAAATAGTTTAGGAACAGGTCAGAGTGTCATACACGGTGATTATTACTTTGACAATCACTAAATGTGCAAGGATTCAGGGCATTTTGACCATATTCAAATATCACAGAAAAAGGATTTTTGCATGTGGCACAGTAAATAGAAAAAAGCAAAGTGTGTTATTGGCAGAACGTGGTTACAAGCATAATGCCCAGAAATCGAGGAAAACTGCCAGTCAGCAAATGCTATGACATGAGCGATGCTGCTTTAATACAGCTGTTGGGGACAGTGCCGTCCTTAGTGACATCACCGCCCCGGGCTGAAAAATAACAATTTGGACCTCCCCGTCGTGCCCCATGTCATTTGGGGGTTGGTAGGAGGCTCAAATGTTTCTTTTTGTGGTCGGAGAATAATTTTAAAATTTAATGCGCTCACGGGAGCCAGTGCATTCAACAACAGTAGGGTGCTGGAGCACCCTATTAAGTTGATTATCGCCCCATTCCTGCGCTGGAACAGGGTGGTAATTATCTCAATGCACCCTATTGTTGTTAAATGCGCCCGCTTTAAAAAGTGCATTTACTTTCAAAATGACACTTCTCCAACCACGCCTGCTTGGGATAGCCCTTGAAAAGGCTTGCCGGAGCTGGTGCCCTGGGGACTCTGGTTGGGGACTTAACAAAAGTCATTTCAGTTGTAAAACAGGCGTGTGTAAAGTAAGTGTAATCAAATTGGGAAATAGGGCAACTTTCTTACACCTCATGTCCACTTAGGGTTGGTAATGTTCATACGTGCTCCGTTTACGGGGGATTTTTTTCCTCTGAATTCAATAACTGTGAAATGGCGGGATCAGGGAATTGATCCTCAAACCTGCCCCGTATGTCAAACGGATAGTGAAACATTCTGTCACATTTTATTCTTTTTGTTCTTACACTAAAATTCGCAAAAGAACTTTGACTCCAGTTTTAGAATCGAGAGAATTTTTATCAATTTAGGCCGCACTACTGCAAGATGAATGTATAATGTGGGCAATTCATTCCCTTATCAGTCAAGCATTGAAACTTAGGAAGATGCATATCAGTGACCTTGAGGAGAATACCTCCACCTCATAAACATGTTGTAAAAGCTCCATGGCTGCCGCCAAACTCGTAATGAGGCCCAGAGTATGCCTATACTCCCTCATATTATCAAGCTCAGAGAATATTTTCAAGGTTAAGTTCAAAGCTTAATTGACTGGTAGACTGCAAGGGTGATGATGGAAGACAGGCTAATTGGTCGGAAGCTATGGTTATGAACAGCCCACCAGCACCTGGGTATTAACCTGCGTGCTGCTTGCGTAGGTGAAATATTACAGAGGGGTACAAGGGTGCCAACCAATTATAGATGGCCACGTGATAGAGAGCCCTATAGTTTGTGTAACCAATGGGACATCGTGTATTTGATGACGTTCGTAGTGACTTGCACTAAGGGAGGGCTTAGTTGACCCACCTGATGTTAGAGACCTAATCACCTTCCTAACAAGTATGGAACATATAACTAGATGTTCCCTGTAAGCCAATCACTTTCCCAAGTAGGTTTTTGTAGTTTGCAATGCATATTGACATCAATGATGACAAGTTATTAGTATAACATTTGCCTTTTTCATGAAATGCATTGAGTGTGAAGATCGAGTGAATTTTTTGATGTTCGTTGTAACTCCCTGTTTTACATCATTGATATTAAAACAGTTACACTTTGCCAACTTACTGAGTTAGTTTGATTATTGATGTTTGAGTATATTCTGCCTCTCCATCCATCTCAAAGTATTGCTACCTCGTTTTAAAGGGCTGGATCGGACACTCCAGTTCACATTTGTCTATGGGGAGCAAATGGGAAATCTTATATTTGGGGGCCCCATATAACTTTGCCCCTCAATTAAACTAAGCAATGATTTCCACACATGAAAAGCATTGATCTATAACTGAATGTTAAAGAGTTCATCCATCCTGAAGTAGGTGGTGAGCAGTGTATGCTAATACAGTATAGAGGGTCTGCTGTCGCAATAAAGGCATTGGCTTTACTTACCACCCCAGCTCCACATTATCTGACCAATAATATGATAGCTCGTGCTTTTGATGGCAATCCATGGTAATGAGTACATCCCTGGCCATTCAGTGGCAATCCTTGGCAATGATGTGATAAAACTGCACAAAACGTTCCAAATAAATTCAAAGTTGGGTCTCTTGTTTTTGGAAAGGTTTCGACCAATTTGTCATAGGGCACCAAAGTTATAAGTCACCGAAAAAGTACTGAGATGCCAACATTAAGGTGCTAATTAGTGGTGCAAAACGCGCTTTTCACCGCCCTCCCTTTAGCCAGCTGACAATTCCTCCAGGATTAAATAATTTCTACTTCAGAGGAGCTGCTGGGAAGGGGATGAATTGGATCACTTGTAAAGATCTTGCTGAGAGGGGACATTACAGACAGACCAAAAGGTGTCACAGCGGCTTAGTAAGGAGGTCACAATGTCACTGGGCAGCTGGGTAATACAGATGTGTATCAAAAAAGTTCCTTGACGCTAATCAAGAAATGAACCAAGGAACTCCAATGGGAGATCTCGCTATATTGATGTGATCATTCATAAATGTTGATATAGCCTAGTTCAAAGAAAACAGTTAGTCACAATTCATGAATATAAAGTAATATATCATATAAGGTAGTCCATAACACTCATCTGTATATGTTGACTCAACATTAAAGTAAATAACAAATAATTAATTAATCATAACCAGTTCAGTCATTCTGTCTGAAATTCAAAGAAAATGTACACAATACTCGTATTTTGAGTGAAGTAATTAACATTGCATGAATAGAGTTCATACATGGTGAATACTACAGTTTGTAAGATGCCAAATTATTAGTTATTCTGTAGTAGATGAGCTTTCCTGTTTACACTACTTGTTTCGGGAATCACTTCCTTTTTCAGGTGATAGGAACTCACTCCCTTCCTGCAATTAAGGATGTAAATAATCGTGAGTGTGAAGCTCAACGTAGGGTTACGAAAGAATTGTTAGGCTACAAAAGTAATTCATTCAATAGGTTTAAAACGTACCGACCTGATAATGTTTCGTGTTTGGTGACACCACTAAAAGTGCTGTCTGTGCTTATCTGTATGAGTTTGATATATAATACATGATGTGTGTCACTCTTACAACTCTGGTTGCACTCATGCGCTCTCATGGCTTCAGATGCTTCCCGTGGCTCAAAGGATTACATTTAAGGCCCTTTGCCTAGTCCATCATGCATACTAACATCTTGGTGCCGAGTTCCTTCGGGACAAATTCAGGCCTTACATCTCGGCTCAGGCTCTCCGCTCTGAAACTGCCAATCTTGTCATCATCCCGAAATTATGGTGGGCCTGGTTGGGTGGACGCAACTTTTCGGTTGCAGCAGGAAACCTTTGGAACGAACTGCCCGCAGCAATGCGATATTTGAAGAATCATCTTCAATTCCGGCTTTCTCTTAAAACTCTCCTATTCTAGGTAGGCTCCTAATACCATTCACTGTTAAGTTTCCTAGCGCCATGCAGCCCTTGTGGTGTATCTGCGCTGTATACATTTTGTTTACATAACATAACTCTGACTGCCCTCAGAGCTCATAAAGGCAAGGATTTACCACAGATGTTGTATCCTGAGCACAACCTGGAATTGCTTTCAGCTCCTATTCATGTAGAGAGGCCCAGTAGGAGCCTGACTTGCGGCCATTTTGAAGCATACAGCAATAGGAATATTTCTTATTTCAAATTATTTGTTATTTTTAGCTTTGTTTGTTATCCTGTCAAATGTGGGACTAGTACTTGGGGTATTTTTAGCACGCGTGTAGCACAATGCCTTTGAATTAAAGCTTTCGTGTTTCTATTACAGAATTTTCTGTGTCCCAAAATGATATGACAACAGACAGATTTCATCTCAGCTTAAATTATGGACAGAATGCAGAGAGGAGGAAGGAGCGAAGAAGCCAGTCGGACACGGCCATCGACATTTCAAGCAGGGTGTGTGTTGATGTTGCCTTGCATTTCTAGTTCTTCAACACTAAAACTACCATGACAGAAATTCAAATATGTCTGACACCACACGGATAGACTAGAGCATTTCTGTTTGTTGTTCATATCCTAATATTAAGATTGTACGGCAGTGGTTGGCCTGGTCCTGAATGCATGTTATCATACTGACATGATAGTATGTGGACGAACTGGCAACTGACTTAGTGAGAACGGCCCTAGCTTCACAGCCTAAATCAGGGATCTGCAACTAGTGGCTCACCAGATGATTTGTAATTTTATTCCTATGATCTTTCACCATTGTCTGGGCTGGCTGGAGCTGATGAGAGTTGTAGTCCAAAAGATCCAGAGAGGCAAAGGTTACAGACCCTGAGCCTAAATCATCGTGGCTGGGCAAGGATTAAGCCAATCCAGAGATCTTTATCTTCCTACACCATCCAAAATGTAAGGCCGATCCTACAAATATTCCCCTCTATTAGCCAGTGAGCCAAGATAAGGAGAGGGAAATAATCAAATCGTCTATTTATAGAGCCATTGTCAAGGAGGAGTATGACATGGCAGACACATAGACACCTGCTACACAGTCCAACCCTGCCAGAGCTGGCTAAAGCACTGACCACCTTGACACACTGCTGCACTGAAAATAGCAGAAATAGTGGTATTACCCACTTTTCCCAAATTATTTTTTGGTGCATTTGTAACCACTTTTATGCCGCAAAAATATATATGTAAGTTTAAGTAAGGTTAATAGAAAGGGGAATTTGAGGCAGGAGGGTCTGTGGGAGGTCTCCCTCTGCTTTTTATGGTAAAGAAAAGTGGTAAAACTGGCAAAAATAATCGTGCGAAATGCCATCCGGCAAAAAATAATCAGGAAACCTTCATAGATCCAAAATAGTAGGTGGTATTCTTCTGTGCAAAAAAAGTACAGGTACAGAACATAACATTTATTCAAATGTGAAAAGTGAGAACTCACTAGCCATTTATTTGACTCCTTGGCCTAACAAGGTACAGTAGTTTCTATCAGAGCTACAGCCGACAAGAGCCTGTGAAAGTCATTAAGACCAATATAAACACCAACATCTCAATCAATGACTTTTGAACTCTTTTTTTTTTTGCGCTTCGAAGAGGACCACTGATTACCTGTTTCCCAGATGCAGCATTGCATTAAGCAAGGATGGTGGTCACGAAGAGAAGATGAAAAAAACACACAGGTTGCCTTTTCATACCTCTCCTTTGGGAGCTGGGTGTGTTGACATGGAGATCTTTTTTTAATTTGGACTGATTGGGTGGCAGTGATGCCATGGACATGGCTGAGGAGCTCAATTAGACTAAGCACTGATTTCCAGACATGAAAAGCATTTATCCGACCAATAATATGATAGCTTGTGCTTTTGATGGCAATCCATGGTAATGAGTAAATCCCTGGCCATTCGGTGGCAATCTTTGGCAATGGTGTGGGTACATGATTCCAAAACATGGCAATGGTGGGATGGATAGAAATGGCATATGGTAGCAATGCCTGTCATATGATGTGAATACCAGTGAAAATTAAGGCAGATCATGGACATATGATGCCAATGACTGGCAAATGGTGACTGACTTGCATATGTTTACGAAACATCCAATTGCCTTTGTCAATGCTTATTTTGTTTTGTTGTTTCCTAACCTGCTCTCTAACTTTGACTCCATCTCTCCTTCCATTCTCATTCTCCTTGATCTTTCCTCTACCTTTGACATGGTCAATCATTCCATCCTCATAAATCGGCTCTGCTATACCTTCAGCATCATGTACCTGGCACTGGACTGGCTAACTTCCTTCCTATCTAATCATCCTTTCCAGGTGCAACTGGTCCCATTCCTCTCCTCCGCCTCACTGTCTACCTGTAGCATTCCTCAGGGCTCTATCCTATCGCTGTGGCTCTTTAACATCTAACTTGCCCCTCTTTCCCACTTGATATCCTCTTTCTCTCCTCATTTCCAGTGTATGTTGATGACACACAGCTGTCCTTCAATCTTCCCTCCACTTCCTCTGCTTCTTCCTCTCTGGTTCCCGACTGTCTGACTGCTATTCAGGCATGGTGCCCTACTAATGATCTCTGTCTTAATGCCAGTAAGACTGAGATCCTTCTCTTTTGGTCTGCTGCTCCCTGCTTTGCCCTACTCTCTAGTCGCCCTCCTTGGGTCTTCTCCCCTCACCATACTGTGAGGACAAAAACCTTGGTGTCATCTTCGACTTCTCTATTTCCTTCTACCCTCACATTATGGACCTTGCCAAGAAGGCCCACTTTCAGCTTCACCTCCTTAGAGACATTCTCCCCTTCCTCACCTTTCCCCAGAAACTCAATGTCTCTAGAGCTCTGGTCCTTTTTAGGTTGGACTACTGTAATAACTGCTCCCTCAAGCTGCCTTTTCCTCTCTTTGCCCCCTTCAACAAATCCAGACTAGGACTGCAAGACTTATCCTTGGCCTCAAGCCCAGGGACCGCATCTATCCAGGCCTAAAATCTCTCCACTGGCGCCTGGTTGCTGCGAATATCAAATTCAAGACCATCTGCTTCATCCACAAAGCTTTCTGGGGCCTGCGACCCTGCTATAGCCAACTCTCTCTCCCTAAATACCTCCCTGCTGGAGCCCTTCTGTCCTCAGCTTCAACTCGTGGTAGGTCATATATTTTTTCCAAGCAGAGATTTGGGGGTAGATCTCTCTCTTCAGCAGGTGCTTCCCTCTGGAATAGCCTCATGCCCCTATCAGACTTGAGCCGGACCTTCTTGAGTTCCGGAAAATTCCCAGCTTTTCTCTAACTCTTGTCCCCTTCCTTGCTAATTCCACTTCTGCCACTGTGACTGGCGGCTTGATCCCTTATGAGTCTTACAGGCCACCAGGCCTTCCCTGGCCAATCCTTACCAGCACTCCCCCTTCAGCCCTGCCCTCCCGGGCCCCCCTCCCTGGCCGGATTGCATCACAAGTCTGGTCCTTCCCCGTCCTCCCACTTAGTTGGTGATCACACCTCTGGCACCCCCAGCGCCCACACTCCCACCCTCCCCCCCCTGCCCCCGAGCTCCCCTTAGCACTTCTCAGCCCCTGTGCCCCCCTTCTCCCTCTCTGCACAGTATGCAGTTCCAGCATCCCTCCCCCCTCCTATTTTGCACTTCACTTTACTGCACTTGCACAATCTGAATGTCACAAGGCCAAGCAGGACTGTTTATTGTTTTATTATTTCCTCTGTTGCTTTCTCCCTTTTGCTTTGTGCCGTCTGGAAACACGATTTGCTGCATAGGCGCCTTATAAATACTCAATAAATAAAAATAAATAAATTAAATAATCTCCATAAATGGAACAGAGCCATTAGACAGAAAAATAATGTTACTGTTCCTTATAATGAATTACTATTTTGTGTAATTCTACTGGATTCTAACATTTATGTTAAAGTTCTTTTCTGCACTTTAAACCATTTATTGTCTGTAGCATGGCGATTCATTTAGAGATATGTTTTGCTGCTGCCATTTCAATTTTCATGCCATCTGACAAAATAGTCAAACAAAAAGGAGGACTTTTATGAAGACAACAGAAATACAAATGGGGCTGATTTACTATATGTACATATCCTAGTAATAATAGGTCTGCCTTATTTTTTATCTGAGGTTTTAAGGATATGAGCATAAATTGTGATTAATTTGCACCAGGCAGCATGCACTTTATGCAAAGATGTACTGTAATGAACATGCACTATGCACTTTTTATGGGCAAACATCGCAGTGAATCAGCATTATGTAATATGCATCCCTGGTACACAGGGATTACCGCAGTTGAATACTGGTGGAGATACACTTCACCACATGATTCCTATTGCACCCGTTATGCCTGATGCTTGCATTATAGTGAGTCATTAGCTTGATTATACCTTGCACGTAGCATGTTAGGAAGCCGATAAAGTGGCTATCAAGTACATATGTTTTATTTGCATGAGTATACAAATACATCATGTTACGCAAATCTGGCATCTTGTTTTTCAAAATGTACCTTTTAGAGCACTATGCACACAAAAAAGCAGAAAATAGTTACCCATCGGAGATATACTAAAGCGACCTCCCAGACATATTTCATGGTGCCAAAGACTAAATGAGGAAAAAGATGTTTTTTTTTTAAAAAAGGATTTTTAATTTAAAATAAATGCATTTCTCTTTCTTAATGTAATGACAATGTATTAGACCGAAAGATGTCTAAAATCGTTATTGTTTTACAAGCATGCATAGAAACCAAAATACATTGGGCCTCATTACGAGTTTGGAGGTAGCCATGCTGTTCTTAGCGGCATGGCTACCTCCAATCTCGGGTTCCGGGTCCTGCAAAACGGGACTTATCGGGCCATTCCGACCTTGGTGGGCCTGGTAATTCCCTTTCGCGGGACCCGGACCCGGTACGTCCACATTCCCATTTCAGCCCCCACAGGGCTCAATGGGAATGGGGAGGATGCTAACAACGGACCCGTTAATGATGGGCCCGTTGTTAGCATCCTGGTCTGCTAGCGGGTCCTGCTCTGCAAGTCTGGTCTGACCAGGCGTGAAGAGCGGGACCCGCTGCAGAACTCGTAATGTGGCAGCCCGGAATGAACGGTGCCGGTCCCTTACCGGCACCGTTCATTCCGTGGCCGCCACATTCCTAATGAGGCCCATTATGTGTAACACAATGAATGGGATGGATATGATTTGAAAAAGATTACTTACGTAGAGCTGTAGTACAACGTTAACATGTTCCAAAATGGCACCCCTGGAGAGGAAAATCCAGGATAGGGGAAACGATGGGGGGGGCTCATGAATCAAAGAAAGGACTAATGGTGCATATAACATTAGGCTGTAGCACAGGCAAATGTTGAATCTGACGAAGCCCGATTTGGGTGGAACACGTTGTTCTGTTCTGTCATGTCCTTGATGTCCATTAATATGGAGAATAAAAGATTAAACTGATTACCTAAGACACTGGAGGATTCCTTTCCTTACACCGTTTATTGAGGAGCAAGTGCCACCGCCTTATTGCCGAGGAGGAATCCTTTGGCTGTGTTTACAATATATACTTGTTGAAAAAACTTTGTGAAAGGGACCTCATGGTTAAGTTGCACTAATAAAAACCTATGAAATTCAGGGAGAAAACTTTAGTAAAGGGACGTTTTATGGTAACAAGTAAAACTGAAACCCTGCAGAAATTCGCCAGTTGTAGTAAGCTAAGCAAACATAACTCGCACCACCAGCTTGCACTGCTAAGACTAACACCCAGGACATCAAAGATGATGACATCAACTGTCACCACAGACATTTGTAAACTGCATTTTTGGCCAATCTAGGATAGGTTATCCTTCAAGAGCTCCTATACCCATTCTTAGTTGATCTGTCAACTTTTTACAACTTTCTAATGTCTATTTTTGACTCAGTAGTCCGAAGTGACCCATCCATTACTTGTAGTCATTCTCAGATCAGTAGAGAGCATCTTTTGAGAGCTACTTGGAGGAGACTTACAGGAGACTTAGATTGACATCTGTCATGGCCATCCCTCCTTCTCAGGGGCCACCACCACCACAACAACCTCCTGGAGGGCCTGGACAGGGGAACAGGCACAGTGATGCGAGGGAGGATGAGAAGGAAGAGGAAGAAGAGGTAGAAGAAGTGTCTACCTCCAGCACCCGGAAAGAGTCATGGGTGTGGTGTTTTTTTACCACTGTTGGGGGTGTACTGAAGGCTCGGGCTTCCAAGGCTAAATGCACTGACTCAGTCTTTGACAACCCTGGCAGTACTCCTACGGGGCCATCTCCATGCGCTGCCACACCAGATCCAACCAGCCAGGTGCTCTGAGAAAGGCTGTTCCTTTCTCAGGAAGAAGCAGGTTAAGGACCTCTACTCCATCTTCCTCAACCTCTCCTACCATCACACAGGCTACTCCTGTGGGGCAGAGGATCCCATTGTACACCTCGCAGGCCATACAGAATGCAGTTGACTCTTAGCTTTCGAGGGTGACAGTACACGGTTTGTACTGCAACACACCGATCTGCAGGGAGGAGCAGTTTGGAAGTGCTTTTGAGGCCACGGTAAAGGAGCACGAGAAACACTGCAACCTACCGTAAAATTTAAGGCCACCCAACATCTTCCACTGCCCCACCTTATCTGTCGTTGCTGCCCCTTTCCTCCCCCACCTTACCTTGCCTTTGCTAACGAAAAACAAAATCTAAAAAGAATATGAGAGCCAAAAAGACCAAAAAAAGGGTACCTTTAGGAACTACCTTTCATAGTTAAAAAATAGAACTAAAAAAAAAACACAGCACCTTTTGCAGCCTGCTTAGTCCACAGACAGTACGAATGTCCGCAGACACCTGGAAAATTCCAGGAGTGGGGTGGGGGAATTCAAATTATTTAACTTGTTTTTTGTTCAAAAGTGGTGTCTCTTAAAATAAACTTTTTTTAATTGTCTTTCTTGCTTTTATATTTTTTTGGGATTATTTGGTTTGATATACTGAAATAATAAATGTTGTACTATAGTCAATTCATTTTTATAGCTTTTTTATAGTTTTCACAAAAAAACATTTACTTGTTTTCTCTTTTTCCTTTTTGTTTACTTGAGCTACTAAAAAATACATTAATCCATATTTCATATGTTCACAGAAACGGTTTCAATGCATTTTGAAAATTTGAAAGAAAAATCTGATTGCCAACATCAGTCAAATGTACTGTATTTCTTCAAAAAATGTTGACAATATCAAATTTGATATTTTCATTGTGAAAATATGTCGTGCCAACATCCTGCAAAAATGCACATACACCTTTGTTTACATTGCGCCTTGCTTTCTCGATTTGTGGACAAAATAAATTAGAACGCTTCCACATTTGTCTTTGAGCTACCCATTGGGATGTAGGAAAAGGTCCATCAACTTTGCAAATGCATCCTTCGCAGCACACTCTAAGGAAATTCCGGTGACATAGCCTAAACTGTTGCCTCAACAGTGAATAACGATGATGTCCAAATGGTAGAAAGTAACCATAATCTCACAAAACGGGAGCAATTCCGCCCACTTCATTCCTCGAACTCCAAACCAGGAAACTTCAAATTCTTGAAATCCAAGATTCCCACATAATCCACACTGCTTACAGTAAACCTTAAGCCAATGGACCCAAGAATCGCTCTCGTTTTGTGAGAAGCTAGGCACCATGAAAAAGAAGGTGTATGTACTTTTGTATATGGTTTACGGATGGCATATCAAGGTGGATGTTGTAAATACTTATCTATTTCTCTCCAATCACACACACACACACACACACACACACACACACACACACACACACACACACACACACACACACACACACACACACACACACACACACACACACACACACACACACACACACACACACACACACACACACACACACACACCAATTCATAATACATGCATAAACATTCCACAACTTTCAAACTTTCTTTTTTTCCCAACAGACAAAACATAATGCCTACTAGAAAATAAAGAAAAAATAGAGCAGATAAGAATAAAACAAGCCATATAGTCATCCTCCTCTAAAACAATTTATAGAAAACATTAAAACAAAACAGCTAGTAACCTGACTCAAAAAAAACGAAACCTTCTACCACTCAAAAAAGTAAGGCCCCTCTTGCAAAATCTAAAAGTAAAAAAGATGTACAAACAAAACCAGACCTACTAATGAACCTAACTCTATATCGACTAATGTTAACGTAGCCACAGTAAAGCAATCCAAAGAAATAATTTTACTACACATTTTTCACCGTAGAGTTCTTAACAATCTTATAAAAACAGCTACAAAGTCACAATCTACCCTTAAAAATGACCGTAGACAACTAATCCTTGAAGCTCTAATTGACAGCACATTTGTACTAAAGAGAAAGTTTTTTTATATTAATAACTAAATAAATTAATCAATAAATTACAAAAAGTACATGCGCTATGCCAATACAGATATGTTTTCAAACGTCTGTGAAGGTGAATGGATTCACACACGCAGCACAGAACTATATTTCAATGAAGGCGCTTATAAACAAGAATAAAAAAATCCCAATTGCCATAGACCATGCCATGGGTATGAAATGATAGGAGACACCATTATGGCAAACAAAACTCTTATAGAATAAACATCCCCAACAAACTTTCAACCAAATGTTACTTTTGCCCAAACAAACCATTCAATGTACAAATCGATGTGCTGCTTAATATGTAACTTATGCCAACAATCCTTGAAATCTTTTGCGTCAATTCCTCAATCATTATGTGAAACTAAAAGACAAAAGTAGCATACAAACTTTACAAACCATGGACTCCTGCTCAGTGCGCATCCACGCTGGACTGCAAGGACATTCATTAGCCTGCATTTCATGAACTGCTTGTAAAAGCACCTTTCACTACATCAAACTGTTAGCAATACACCATTCTGCTATACGAAATCTTGTCCATAGACTGTACTATGCAAAAAGCCCTGCTCTGGAACTGCAAAATTGAAATATCATTCTCCCACATGGAACCTCCAAAGAACTCCCTAGAGAAATAGAGCACATCCAAACTAAATATTTTGAAACTGAAATTGAATTAGAAAATTCAGTAAGTTTGGAAAAAATAGTGAAAATCTCACAAACACCACTCACCTTACACATACATACAAAAAAGAAATAGCTACATTTCAAAACACATCTGCTGAAATGCCAGACAAATTATGTGTCTGTTGTTGCAGAACTTTTTGTAAAAGAGCTCACAAATAGTAGATATGGCCTACAAAACAGAGGACAGTGAAGAATCCCAATGGTTCCAATTAGCTTTATATCTAACAGCAGAAAATAAATACAAAATAACTGACCCTCAATAGTTTGCACATACTGCAATACAAAGCTTGACAATAACCAAATGCCATCATGTGCTACTGATTACGTAGAAATCTTCCCGCTCCCAAAAGCTCTTCAACAACTTAACTTGTATGAGAGCACTGTAATCCAAACAGTACACCCATTTTAAGCTATAGTAAATCTTCAGCGGAAAATTGCCAAATTTCCTCCATTTGAGTTACTAAAAGGCATTTGTGGCAAAGTAGTATATTGCCATTAGATCTTAAAGAACGTGTAGAAACTCTAGGAGTACAACGGGCAATAGATCAATCATTGATTGTACTAGTTAATGGTGTACCAACAAAAAACAAAAAAATATGTGGCAATAACTTGTCAAGTTAAACAAAGTTAGACAAGCCTTACAATATCTTAAACAAAACAATGAATGCTACAAACATAGAGGAACAATTAAAAGAACCACCAACATTTTTAAAGATTTGCCAGAAACTGGCCAATTTGAACATCTACACTCCAAAGACACCATAGAATATGCATTAGAAACATATTAAACATGTCAGGCCAAAGGCTCCCCAATGGGCAAATGGGAGGAAAGTGTAGAAGCATGTTCCTTTCCTCTACTCTTTCCTACAGGAAAAGGAGGAAGATATGATGAAAGATCCACACAAATTAGTGCATCAGAATATCGCTCTTTACAAATGTGTTCTGAAGACCCCAGATTCAGACAAAATGTAGAGTACATGTTCCACCTCCTATTTGAAAGTGAGCTAGCAACTCCATGTTATGGGGTTGCACACACATTAAAAACAGGCTCTATTTTGCAAACATATCTGCTACCACACTGCTTCAAAAGATAAAAAAGACAAAGATGAAGTTATGCAGTCAAGTATCACAAATCTCTTGACAAACATGCATGGTACAAAAGAATACTGGTTCCGATGTCAAGCTGATGTACATTGTATGCTAAGGAACCTAGGCCCACCAAAATGGTTTGTTACTTTAATTGTGCAGAAAATGCATGGGATGACTTGCACGACATCTTATGCACAGCAAACCAAAATAAAGAGGGAACAGATATAAAAACACCAGGAGAACTATGTTCTCTTGAACCTGTCAGTGTGTAAGGATACTTTCACCATTGCTTCATTGCCATGCTGCACTTCATCTGCAATAAGAGTACCCCTCCACTCAGAGAAGTGGAACACTTCTTTTGGAGAAAAGAGTATCAATCCAGAGGAACACCACACATTCACATGCTTTTGTGGATAAAAGATGCTCCCAAATGTTCCCATGACAGTGATGCCAATGTTTTACAATTTATTAAAAAATACATTACCTGTGACATCCCTTCAGAAACCACACATAGTGACCTATGGACACAAATCTTATGCTTCCAAAAGCATACGTGTGGCAAATACTGCCGACGTCGATACAAAAGGAAGGGAAATACTATTCCAAATGTCGCTTTGGCTGCTCTAGACCAGTTTGCACAAAAGGACAAGTAAATAGCTTGGTGTCTTTTGTTAGACACAGTATAAAAGGCAAATTCCCTAAAACACATACAACATTCAAAGGGACAAAGCATCCAAGTTCATCAGTGATTACAATACAATCACTGCCCTCTTGTGGAATAGACATACAATACCTTGCAGACAATTCCACTGCAGTTGCAAGATATGTCACCGCGTATCTCACCAAAGCTAAGAAAACAGAGCTAAAAGACCTCTGGGATGACATATCATCTGATACAACACAGTCCCAGAAATTGTGCAGCTTTGGTATAAAACAAACTCTTCCAAAGAGAATGCAGATGTTATGAAGCTGCAGACCATTTAACAGGTGCACCCTTAGATGGGAAATCTGAAAACATTGTCTGGCTAAACCTTGGTCCAGTTTCATCATGAAAAAGAGTACTAAAATCCTACCAAGTGATAGTAACAATATCCACAAATGATTCCAACAGCCAGGATATTTACAAAAAGAATCTAATTGACACATACTACCCAAACAAGAGTACTTCTTTGGAAAACATGTGCCTGTACGACATAGCTCAAAATTACTTCTGCAAAAACAATGTCACGCCATACGAGACAACTGGCAAATATTCAGTATGAACTTGTGAAGGAAGCCTAGTAAAACTTACCAAGCCCAGTCTAATTAATAACCTGAAGTTATCGTTTAAATCTCCACAACATAGAGAAATGTATTACATGGCCCTACTGCAACTTTTGAAACCTTGGAGAAAAAAAGACTTATTAGGTGATCATGACTCATTTGAAGCTGCATTCAATGTAAATGAAAGCAGTATAACAAATGTCAATTTTAAATGATACAAACAAATGTTGGACAATGAATAATAAAAATAAAAAAATTTAGCATTTATATAGCGCTACGAACCCTCAGGTATGTGAGCGCAGCTTATTATTACCCACGGTGTGTGGTGCTCATTTATTGACCTCGGAAGGATAAAAGGCTGAGTTTGGCCCTGCCGGGATACGAGCCTGCGTCAGCAAGCTCTGCACAGATGTCAAAGTGAGTGCTCTACTCGCTGTGCTATCGGATCAAGAATGCTGTTGGAATGCCAACAAGATGAAGAAATGAAAGCTCTGCTAGATAACGACATTCCTGGAGGCAGTCGACCTTCTCTTACAGAAGCCAATAACCACTTGGGGAACCACTCATTCTAAATGAAGTAGAAATAGCCATGACTGAGGTAGAAAATACCATGTATAAATCTAAACAATCTGAAGAAGACTTCTTAGCGTTCAAATCACAGCTAAATGAGGAACTCACCATTTATCTAGAAGTCACTGAAGAAATTGAACATGGTTTTAAACATGAAACTAAAATGTGTAGCCATAAAGATTATAAACCTGTGCTCCTGTATGTAAGTGGTGAAGCTGGTTCTGGCAAAACATTCTTAATTAAAATAATCAGAAAATATCTACAAATCTTAACAAACAACAACCTTTCAGCTGTTGTAACAGCCCCCACGGGTGTAACTTTACACTGACTACTGCTTCTCTGAGTAGAACACCAAAACAAATTAGAATGCTACAAATTATCAGCAGAAGCCACAGAATTCTGAAAAAAATTAAAGTGCTCCTCATAGATGAAATGAGCATGGCTTCCAACCTCATGTTGGTTTAATTCACCTGAGAATGCAAGAAGTCCTAAAAATGTACTACGGAGAACTGTTCGGAGGAAAGCACGTTATTGTTTTCAGAGACTCCGACAGTTAACACCAGTAAAGGTTCAACCTATTTTCAAAACATTAGGACATAAACAATGCCATAACACACTCAGCAGCATTGGAAATGTAAATCTCTGGCAACATTTTTGCTTCAGAGAACTAACTCAAAACATGCGTCAGTCTGCAGATCCCACCTATGCTAACATTTTAAAGAGTATTAGAAATGGTCTGCTTACTAAAGATACAAAATAAATCTTAAAAACTAGACAAATTCATGAGCTATATGGGCAAAATACATCTGCCCCCATGTCAAGGAACAATTAACTCAACAAAATATAAAATGCATGTCCTTAATAATAATTTAGCATTTATATAGCGCTACGAACCCTCAGGTATCTGAGCGCTGCTTATTATTACCAACGGTGTGTGGTGCTCATTTATCGACCTCGGAAGGATGAAAGGCTGAGTTTGGCCCTGCCGGGATTCGAACCTGCATTAGCAGGCTCTGCATGGATGTCAAAGCAAGCGCTCTACTCGCTGTGCCACTTGACCGGCATGTCTGCTAACCCTTGCAAGCTGTAGACAATTCAACAATACAATATTGAAAAAAGAAATGCAACCCATACTGCATATCAGCTCCACAGACAAACTAGAAGTGCACAACATGACACTCCCTATGTTATTACAAGCAACAGCATGACTAAATAGCTTAGAAAAATGTATCTACAACACAGCTGGATTAGAAAAAGTAATAACTCTGTGTCTAAACTGCAGAGTATTCCTAAAATGTAACCTTGATTTAGAACAAGGTTTAGTCAATGGAGCAATTGGTACAGTTGTTGGCTTCCAAATATATCCACTTGACAACAACATTCAGTTTGTCAACATCCACTTGACAAACTTATAGAAGTTAAATAAAATAGGCCACACAGTAGCATGTTTCCTTCTTTTCAAAGACATGTACGTACAAAGAGATCAATTTTCTTTATCTGTTGCATTTGCTGTCACTATTCACAAATCGCAAGGTCTAACCCTAGATCATGCATTGATTGACATTGGCAGCACAGTCTTCAAAAAAGGTATGAGTTACGTAGCACTATCACATCTACATACACTCAATGGTCTATTCCTAGTTAACTTTGACATAAACAAAGTGAACACTGGCATTCCTTGCATCCTAGAATACAACAGGCTACGCACACTGTACACCCCGATCTAGATATATAACCTGTACCTCAGAAAACAAAGCGTAAAAAAGAAAACTAATACAAATAGAACCTATAGCAGATCACACACAATAACGCTAAACAAACTTTACAAAACTGTTTCTCTATCAAATAATACAACCACAAAACTCTCTAGTCCAAAAACAACAGCACATCCATCAAAAGACAAAGAGACAACTGTCTCCTCAAAAAACAACTGCAGGCCCATCAAAGCAAAGTGAGGCACAACTCTCTGGTCCATTTAAATTCAGCAACACCATTGGAGTAAATTGCTTTGCAAATGTTGCAATCAATCTTCTCTTCCAATTACCACAAATTGTTCACAACATTAACTCAAACGGCTCAGGCCAGTTGTGTTTGCAAATGCTCGTCCTTCATAGAAATGCCACAAATGGTCCTGACAGCACTTACAGTGTCTCAGGTATAAGACACGAATTGGACTACTGTACAGGAATTCTTAAGATTCACCATAAACACACAGGAAGAGCCACAATAATTCATAATGTACTTATTACAAGTACTAGAAACCAAAAACAACCCAGAAAATGAAATCTTCCCGATTTCATACACGTGGAAACATACATGCACTCTCTGCAACCATGTTTCACAAAAGCATATCCCTAAGGAACGATTTGTGTATGTATACATACCAAATTGGGAATCCTTTCCATTTCACCAGCTTCTGCAGAATATAAATCATAGCATATGAAGCCCTTTTTGTAACTCAGACAATCGTTCCAGCATGCAAATAAACTCACATGCCAATATGTGATACAAATGCTTCTAAGGTTCAATGCAGATGGTACCAAAAATAACTGTACGCTCACTAGCTTTACACACAGCCAAGTATATCTTGGCAATAAAACCTTCACAACAGTAGGCGTAATATACCACACTGGTGCCACAACCACTTCACGTCACTATACTGCATATTTTAAGATAATAGGTGGTTGGTTTGCATGTAACAACACTTCCGTTAATCCAAAACATAGGTTACCAGCAAATCTAACAAATGCCTACTTAATATTCCTTCATCCAAATTTACTCACTAAGGTATATCACAATACAAAGTTAGAATACGCTAACAGGTATCTAACTACATCCATATTACTACAATAGTCATTTTAAAATCCAAGACAGTTAGAATACACCAACGGGTATCTAACTACATCCATAATACTATCTAACTACATCCATAATACTACAACAATAATTTTAAAGTCCAAGACAGTTAGGATACTCCAACGGGTATCTAACTACACCCATAATACCTTACATTGTAATACATTTCAAATATGGCATCATAGTTATTGTTAATTCAAAACTTCTTGTAAACACCAGTATAGTTAGAATACACCAACGGGTGTCTAACTACATTCTTAATACCTTTTATTATAATATACTTCAAATATGCCATCACAGTTATTGTTACTACAAAACGTCTTGTAAACTCCACTATAGTTAGAATACGCTAACGGGTATCTAAGTACTTTAAACATACCTTTAACTACAACACACTTCAAACAAACATCCTATCACTCTTACCCTCACATCATATATCCATGCTACAACACACTGTAACACCATTCCATTGTTTAAAAGTATATAAATGTAAAAAACAATACATATATAGAGTAGGTTTTTTCAAAATCCCGTATGGATTTTTTTTCTCCCAATGACCCCATGATTAGTTCATGTCAATACAACTACAGTGTACCAGAAACTAATGTTGTACCAACCATAGTACATAGAATGTACTACTAATTAGGGTAAAAAAAGTAAATCTATACGTACAATTGTATGTAATTAAAGGTTTTAAACTATCTTGTTTAACAAATTGTACTATTTTTTTCACAGAAAAAGGACCAGAGATTCCAGCTGTATTACCACATGCAACCAAATAACCATACCCACTTTTATCCTATTTTGAAGAAACAAATACAGATTCCATAAACACTATCCTCAATTCTGCTACAATTATAAATACCATATAAACTTCAATTATATCAGTCCACCATATTACAAATACTATATACTCCCTCTAGAGTACCTATAATTACTATACACATATAACTATGGTTGTGGCCAGAACCACCACAATATAATTAAACCATTTAACAAGTACGTACAATACACCTACAAATAACAACACTCACCCTGAACCTCCCCACTCCCAATCACGTCCGCGGACAGTAAAAATGACAGCAGACTCAGTAGCACCTGCAAAACTTTTTTTCCCCTATAAAAACAGCTCCCTGTCAACTTTTTCCTACTCCCGCACCCTATCCAGACCCTATTTTGTCCACAAAATAACCCCAAATGCATTTTCCAGACTTTTTTCTTGCTGCGCTGTCCGCCGTCAGCAGTGATGTCCGCAGACCAAACATGGCGACCGTTTTCAAAAATCTGACGTACCTCATGGTTTTGAACATCAAATCAGCGTGCATTTTTGTGTCGAGCCACCCCCTGATTGGCCCAGGGGTGTCCGCGCACTCAGAATCAGGAAATTAGTCCACGGACCAGACTCAGATATCACTAATTTTTGTTTTACCTACCTTTTGGACAAATGTACAAAAGCACGCTTTCGGGACCAAGCCGCTGCTCCTGGAGCAAGTTTGGTAAACATACATCCAGCGGTTTGGGCTGTAGGTGTAAACAACATTTAATTTCCATTGTGTCTATGTTTTTGAGTTGTTGCAGCAGTGAATGGACAGAATTCGGAGTGAATTGGTGAGCAGGAGGAGAAAGACTGGTCTGCAGAGACTGGTGGAGCAGAGTGTTGCGGAGGAGGAAGGGTGAGGTGCTAGAGGGGTTTAGGTGTTAGAGGAGGTTGGAAAGGAAGAAGCTGCAGATTGGAAGGAGGAATTTGAAGAATTGTTGGAGGAGGTTGGGAGGATCCGAAGGAGATTGAACATTGGAAGAAGGAAGTTGGAGAGTTATTTAAGGAGGTTCACAATGATCAGAAGGAGGAGGTTGGAGAGTGGCTGGAAGAGGTTGGAGAGTTGTTGGAGGACGTTGGGAAAGATCAAAAGGAAGGAGGCAGAGTTAAAGAGGAGGTCAGAGAACTGTTGGAAAAGGTTGTAAAAGGTCAGATGGAAATACGTAGAGTCAAGGAGGAGGTGGCTAAACAGCATCTGCTGGGGAAAGGAAAGACAATGAGGAAAGGAGGTGGAATTAAGGAGAAGGAGGTCAGGCAACAGTATGAGGAGGAATGAGGTGAATTCAGGAAAGGAGGCAGAGTTAAGGAGAAGGCTGGAGGAGCTATATGAAAAGAGTAGAATCCGATTTTGGAAGAATATTAAGAGCAATGTGAGGAGGAACCCAGGAAAGGAAGAACTGGGTTAGGGGTGAGCCCACGATCTGAAGGGGAGCATTGCTGGGCCGAGGAACAATGTCATGGCAAAGCAGCAAGGAGAGTAGGCCTTGTCCTAGCTGGACCAGATTAGGCGGAGGAATGAAAAACTAAGCCAGATTAGGCAGAGGGACACAGAATCAATGTGTTATTTTTCTGCCATTTTGACCACACTGTCGGGCTGAGCAGAGATACAGTGGGGATAGTTGAGACATGTACCAGTGGTCCAGTAAGATGAGGAATTCCACCCTTGATTATTAGACAGGGACGTTTATCTGTACTGCATGGTTTTATTCTGGAACTGGGCAACGTCCAGACCATGTGAAGACCCTTAGGGACGAGACTAAGATTGGGTTTTGGGACCTTCCTTGGAAGCTACAGCTAGAAGCCTTTTAGTGGAGAAAGTGTTGTACTGATTCTTGAGAATTTTACTTCTAATATCCTACAATACAAGGTAGGTTTGAGTTGCACCGTGTACCATATATTGTTCTCCAGAGTGGTCTGTGACCCCGGTGTCCATTCTGGCAGTGACTATAACCAGATGTGTGGAATCCTGGAGAAGAAAACGGAAATAAATAATTCAGGGTTGCTTTCTGAAGACAGTAAACCTAGGGCTAGAAAAAGGTGGGAACAATGTGTGGGCGGTTTCCTAAAGACTTGTCCCCCTTTGGGGGGGGGGTTAAAAGGGAACATCATTTGCTTCCTCTCTCGTAGCACAAAAAGGTAATGGCAGGAACTGCAGAAGTAGACCCAGGGACTCAACAGTGCATTCACGAAGGTCAAATTGTGTGAAACACACATGAATGTATCATCTAGAGGAGCATGACACCGGATAAACCAACAAATGCATCAAAACTGAATCCGTCTTTCCGTCCCTAACCTGTATGCCTTTTCCTCCATGCCCTTTTAATGTACCATTAAGGGTCTATTCTTTTTACGACCACATGCATATTGTTGTACCCTATTACTATATCACCTTGTTGCAGAGCACTCTGTTGCCTCAGAGCTAGTGTTGTACTATATAAAACCCCAAGCAACTACTCATGCATCATATATAAATGTTCGACCCTGCGCACATAAAGTACAGGCTTCATGGTTAAGTCCTATGACAAAACCTGCTGACCAAGGTAGTGGTATGTTAAGCATCTTTTGTGCGTTTGTTATTTACCTGCCTCTGTTGTGTTGGAGACAGCCTGCAGTAGCTGGGCACATGTTGCCTTTTCCTGATGGAAAGGGGGAAGTACACATTGGTTCTGCACTCTTTCCTACCTGTGTACCTTCTGACTGGTATTTCTTTTCTGATGCAAATAGTGTTTGTTGGTATCCTTTTAAGCTGTCATTGTCACCACTGCAAAGGACACTCAGGAAAATGCTGGCCTGTTATTTGTTTGTAACCTCTGCAAGTCCCCCCTATGCACCCAAAGAACAACTACACCAGAGCGGAATTGCCTGCGCCCAAATGCAAGGCCTACACACTTCAAAATAATCCTCTGCCATGTGGTTAATATGGTCTATGTCTTGCAGATCGAGAAAGCGCCAAATCTTCTCAAGCTGATCAAGAAAGCTAAGGACGAGGAGGAGGTGTGTGCAAGGAGGCATTCCGTGCAGGGCGGAGAAGCTAGCCCAAAATGTAACCACCAATTTTCTGGAGGCATGAAGCGTGTAAGTCTATTTACTTTGTTAAAAGATTATTCACATTAAAAAATACAGTTACTCACTAATAGTCAGTAACAGAGCATGTGCATTGTTTAGGGAACCTGGTGGTTGTTTGAGTTACTGTTTTGCAGAAGAGATGCATGCCTGAAATATGAACAAAAGAGCACAATGCGCCATCTTATGTGGATTACGTAAGGTGCCTATGCATATGTGCTTGTACCATGAAATGGATTCAATTACCAGATTCACAGGCTGAAAAACACCACACCTCTCCTTCATACCGAACAGTGTCTTGACCTAGCAATGCCCAGTGACCTTCCACCCCTGGACTACTGTGTTAGTTACTTGCCGGGTGGCCTTAGAAGTAGATCCAGATAGTCCAGAGTACAGCTGCCAGACTCATCCTTGAAATAAATAGAAGAGATCATATGTCTTCATGCCTTGATTCCTGCTGCTGGCTCCCAGAAGCGGAGCTCCCAGAAGAGCAGCTTTAGGATCTTCTGCCTCATTCATAAAGCCCCAGAGTGCATAAGAATGATTCTCAAACCATGAAATTAGTTCTGCATAGAAACAACTCTTCACTACCTCCATATTCAGTAAAAGGAGAAAAGGTGGGACATGAGTTGGTATCACTGGTCCTAACCTTTGGAATAAAATCCTGGATAACTTGAGAACCATACGCAACCACTCAGAAAACAACTAAAAAATTACCTCCACTCCCAAGCCAATTGTAAATGTAAGAGTTTATTTGTAAAGCGCATATACGCAAGGGAAGTGCTTCAAGGCAGGAAGGGAACAAGGGAAAACAGTTGTCACTCTTGGGCCTTGAAGATTCCGAATGATCACTAGCATACTAGGCCAGAGGCATATCATAGTGTAAGTGCGTGACAAAGAGTGAGGGGGAAAGAGCAGGGAGGAGGGAAAGGAACATACAGAACAATAAACTACAGTACTAGGCCTGTCGACATTTCAGATTGCTTGGTGGTTGGTCATCTAATGCGCCTACGATGAGTATTTCAGGCACGACCAAGCAAGGGAGGGGAGACAGAGGGAGGACCAGGCAGACAGACTTGCTAGACCTAGTATATTTAAGTTTTTTTTCGAGCGCAGAACAGGAAGTGCGAGGGATGGCGAGGGGGAGAGTGTGCACAGTCAAGCAGGGGCTTGAGTTAAGTGCAGAGTGGTTGCCCTTCTCATGGAGCATAATGCCGTAGTGCCAAGCAGAGTGCAGAGGCCAGGAGGCAAGTGCAGGACTGGCGGGGGAGCCTGGGACCCCTGAGGCTCTGAGGGGGCACCAGGCGACCAGTCAGCCAACTGGGCAGGCTGGGGAAGAGAAAGAAGGAGGGAAAGAAACAAAGAGAAAGGAAGTTATCAGGGGAGAGGGAGAGAGAAACATGAAGAGAAGAGGATGGTCTTGGGGAGTTTCCAGAACTTAAGGAGTTCCGTCTCAAGACGGAGAGAGGCAGGCAGGCTGTTTCAGAGGGAGGCACCTGCAGAGGATAAGGATCTACCCCCATATCTCTGTTTGGAAAAACAATTCATCTGCAGAGAGTTGGCGGAGATGGAGGAGATGGAAAAGTGTCCAGTAACATGCCAAAAAACAAGGTATGACTTGGCACACAAAGTCCAACCCTGAGAAACCCTGCTCTCCTCTCGCCTTCTTCCCTGCTATCACAAGTGCACTTGTAAGTTTGCGGTCAAAAGGTCATATGGACCTAGTATTTTGATTCTATTTGATTCTGGGTCACCATGAAAACTGGTGTGTAAGTCAACATGGACGGTATCAATTCCCCACACCACCATTCTAAGGTGTGGGAAAGAGTGGCAGGAAGAAGCCATGTTGATGAGGATGGTTGTTGACAGTGCTCTGCCGTGGTGCAACTCTTGGGTGCATAATCATGTTTTTCTTTGTTAAATATGAAAACTTCGGCTTACAGTAATGCCGAAAGTATTCCATTAAAACATTCTCAATTTTTGTCCTCCAATCCACTTCTTCACTCCACTGCTTCATTCATCATCAGTACATCTCTTCTTCCTTTTGCAATGTGTATGCCACCTCACAGCGTGCCATGACTCTGTGAAAGAAAGGAATTGAGTAAATGTGGCAATAAAGGAGGGGAATACCCTCACCTGTATTTGTGTGGAACGTTATGTTCGCTAGGGGTGCTACTATGCCATGAGGGGAGGGAGTCACATGCTTCATAAAAGTGGTGGATTTGCTATTCTACAGAATAATGTGTAAGGATATGAGGAATTTTATAGTCAGACTCAGGTTTAACCAACTTCCTACTCTAGAGGTACTGGGGTCTTGGTCTGGAACACCTCGTACCGAAACAGTGTGTAAGCTATGCAACACTGCTATTGAATCAAGTCATCATGTGCTTACTGCTTGCCCTAGTCAAAACATGTCTATATTAGGGACTATGATCAACTTGTGCATAAGTATTGTGGAATGAATTCAGATACATTTCGAGTATGTTGTTCTCTACTGAAACTTTGATAATAATGGCATCATCTTTTTATGTATGAAAAATGTTTTTTTTTAAATCAGCTTGAGTAACGAAGGAATACTGCTGCCATTCATTTTGTAGTATTGTACTGTTGATTTTTTATGCAATTACTTATACAAGTTCTATATGTGTAATGAGTCTGATGTGTTAATTTCGCCATTTTTATGTGCAATGATTCTGATTTGTTTAGCTGTGTTTTCTTCTCTTTTGTGTCTTTGTTAGCATGAGTTTGATTGACATTTTTTGTGTTTAAGGTTTGTCATAAACCATAATACAGAATTTAAAAAAAATGTGCAAATAACAAAACAGTTTTTTGACCACAAAGCAACACTTTTCTTATTTTGAAGAACCCTCAGATTCGCCCCTAAATGTTCATATCATGGCATTTCTGGTTTTGTTCTTAACATACCTTCTTCCCGTCTACTGAACTCAACCTTTGTCTCCTTTGCCATCTTGCTGTCTACTGAACTCAACCTTTGTCTCCTTTCCCATCTTCCTATCTATTGAACTCAATCTTTGTCCCCTTTCTCATCTTCCCGTCTACTGAACTCAACCTTTGTTTCCTTTCTCATCTTCCCGTCTATATAACTCAACCTTTGTCTCCTTTCCCATCTTTCCGTCTACAGAACTCAACCTTTGTCTCCTTTCTCATCTTCCTGTCTACTGAACTCAACCTTTGTCTCCTTTCTCATCTTCCCGTCTATAGAACTCAACCTTTGTCTCCTTTCTCATCTTCCCTTCTACTGTACTCAACCTTTGTCTCCTTCCTCATCTTCACGTCCACTGAACTCAACCTTTGTCTCCTTTCCGTGCTCTTTATGATGTAGCACAAGGTTCAGTTTTCAGAGCCCTACTGTTCTCAAACTGTACTGTCACTCATTTCAGTTATCACTTCTTCTGCACCTTCTGGTGGCACTTGTGCAGACAGCACCCAAATTCGTTGTTCTTCTTACTTTCCTCAAACACTTCATGGCACTACTTTGCACGGCCCACTCCTCCTTGCTGACTTGGTTGATTTTCCCACTTGCTACATCTCATTTCAACAATAACTAAAATTGTTCTTTTTGGCCCGATGACCCCTCACACCCCATTTCAACCCAGGTCTTGTCCTCTTTCTACATCAGCGCATGCCCATGTGTTATTTTATATCCTCCTTCATCGGTTTCTTCCTGTATTCTGTCCTTTTCTCAGATCTGAATAGACCAATTCTTAATACTTGGAAAACCCTGGTCCTACTTTCTTGTATTGCTCTCTATTCTCTTTTTGCCTCCTTGCTTGTACTTTGTCCCTATTTTACATTTTTCGTTCTCAACCTGCCATCATGATAACATATTTCTGTGGTTCGTTTTCAGCCCTGACTCCTAATTATTTATTTTGATATGCGCATTGTCCTTAGGTGTTTTCTTGGCCACCTCTTTTCTATCTGCCTTCGTTGGTTACCCTTTTTTCCTGCTCGGTCAATGCGCTCTCCTTTCTGGATTGATCCTTTTTTATCCCTCTTGTTATTCTCTTTTATGCATTGGTTCTTTTATCTCCACACCCCAACACTATCATTCTTTACCCAGGTCTGTCTCAGTTGCACCCAGTTTAATACCTGCTCATGGTTTCTTGAAAAACGACTGCTTCCTGATGCATTTCCTGCTTAACTTCCTCTTCTTTATTAACTGAACACTTTACTTATGAGGACTGTGTACGTTTCTTTGATCACAAGCCACTATTTGTAATGATCTGAAGAACGGGGGTGGTGGTGCCTTATAAATGCAATCAAAAAAGTATGTTTCTCCGACCAAAAGCGGATCATCTCGTAGCATCTCACCCATCCCTGGATGCGCCTTATGATGCCTCACTGCAGTGGTGGCAACCTACCCATAATTCTTATAGTTCCGCAAATAAGGTCTGTGGGCAGCTGTGTAGCCTCTAGGCAACTTTTCAATTCCTCTACAAACTATTAGGCAAAAAGTGAAACCAAAAGAATTGCACTTGATTGCGGTTATCAGTTACTTTGCCCAGAGAGACCCTGGTTCCGAGTTTATTCTCCTGGCATACCAAGATCAAAGGCAGCCTCATTCGCAAAACACTACGCTATTGCCTGCATGTTTCCGGCAACATCTGGCATGAGTTGCAGAGCTTTGCCAAAGCAGGCCCACTGGTTTGTGCACATTACTCTACCCCCCGGCCCGAGCTTGAGATAGTTGCAGCACCCTGGTATGCGGAGTTTCGAAAGTTACATGATGGGACAACCTTTTCTGTCTATATTCAGTATAGTGAGTCTACAGACAGTAATCCTCCCCGGCACGTTTAGCTGGTGTGGCTGTGCAAAGCTCCTGTGTGAGCTATGCACGGCGGGCAGTGAAAGCCTTCACAAACACTTCCATGCACAAAGTTGCAGACATTCCTCTTTGTTGCAGTGAAGATTGCTGACTCTCCAGTGGCGTGAATATGTAAGGTGCAAGCAAGGTATTGCCCAAATTGATGGAAAAAATTTGAACAAATGGTAGATTTGACCGAATTTGGTCACTACCATTAGTTCGATTCACCCGCGAACAAAACGTTTGTGGGCAAACAACCCACATCCGCAAGCAATGCCTTCACCCATCCTCATGCTGCAGATTGAAACTTGAAGAGAGATGCTGATGAAAGATTGTGCCAATTCTAATGAGAGATCTAGGAGAACAGGCAAGCAGGCGTTGCTACCATTGGCCTCCCTGAGGATCTCATCCCTCACCTGGAGGGAGGCATTCTCAGTGCTGTGACGAGATCAGCACCCAGACTTGTAGGAACACTAAAGGTTTAAGTAGTCCATGTGGATATGGAGCAGAAGGTAGACTAGCTTTTACAGACTCATACCCGGGATGGGCAGACTAGTAATAGGTCAAATATTAATGAGAACGGGGGAGCCCCAGTCAGTGTTTTTGAGAAGTGGGAAAATCAGTACCTTTTTTAAAAGATCAGAAAAAATTGATGGACAAAGGCAGACATTAAGGATGTGACACAGTAATGATAAAGCTCCGGAAAGAAGTTACCCACAAAGTGTGCCAGGATAACATTCATTGGTTTCAAAGAGGACACACTGGAGACAAAATTAGGTAAACGGTTGAAAAATTATCCAAAATAGGTAAGTTTCGCTTCAGGAATAAGGGATTTTGGTGGTTTGATTTCCCATTATTGTTCATTCTTTCCTTTTATTCTGCCTATCAAGGTATCATCCCCCTGCATCGGTTCTATGTCATATTTTTGCTTACCAAAAAGACTGATTTTTTGGGCCGATTTCTTGCCGGCCCGCAAAAAGCAAAAATATCCCCTTGCCTTGCCCACCACACCCACCCTCTCTGTCCGGATTACTTCTAAATCGGGGGTTCCAAATCCGAACCTCCCTTCCTCTCCCACTCCTGCCTCCTTCCCCACCCCTGACATCCTGTTCCCAAAAACACACACACAAATACGCACCAAGCAACACACACACATGCACATATAATCACAGACACACACAGCAACACTTACCTGTTCTCTGATGCTTGTAAGCCCCTGCGTGCACTTGTGTGGTCACAGAGCAGTCTTTCTAAATTGATCTACTTTGAATTCGGGCTAGTGAGAGCTACCTTTTCACTTAGTAGCTATTTTTCCCAAAGTTCAGGCTAAACGTCCCCTCGCTCAACAACGCTCATTCAAAACCTTCCCTGTCAATGAGCTAAAAGCAAACCTTGCAGACTTCCCCACCACACGGAATGCCTCGGGCCTCCTGGAATTATTCAGCAACTCTGCTATGAAACTGGTGAACACTCATGCCCCTCTAGAATCCAGCCGGGCTAAGACCAAACCATCAGCCCCATGATAGACCCACGGGCTAACCTTCAACAAATGCTCAATCAGAGCAGTAGAGAAACGGTGGCACAAAAACCATAACTCACCAACCTCAAAGCTCTGCGCGCAAACCCTAGGACTCTGATTACCGAGGCCAAAGATGCTTACTACACAACCACCATTGGGGCAGTCTCTAACAGGAGCAAAGCCCTCTTTGAAGTAGTAAAGCATTGTACCAAACCCTCACCTGACCCAGAGGTACCAGCAACTCAGGAAAAATGGGACAGAATCAACACATCACTTATTGAAGAAATAGACAAAATTCGAGACACCATTGAGTCAACATCTCACAGTATTAGCATCCCCTGCACCCCTGCATGCACACTGCCCCTCTGGGCCAAATTCTCTCCTCTCTTTCCCCCAGATCTCCTAAAAATGATTGCCTCCCTCAAACCTACTTCTTACTCTGACAATATATTTCTGGCCTCCATCATTAATCAATTGAGGGGCCCAGCCCTCAATGCGCTCCTCAGCATCTTCAATGCCTCCCTCAAGATCATTCCTGGACACCCTCAAGACTAGTCTCATATGACCTCTTTTGAAAAACCCAACCGTAGATCCAGAGAACCTGGCCAATTACAGGCCAATTGTGAACCTCCCATTTATTGGCAAAATCTTGGAAAAGTAGTTGCTACACAACTACTTGCCAGAATCGAACAACTCCACCTTCAAAATGACTATTATCAGTCAGGGTTCCGCCCAAATTGTAGCATCAAGACTGTACTATCCAGGTGGTGGATGGTGCTCTCCAAATCATGGATAAGGGAGACTCATGTCTCTTCCTCCTCCTTGACCTCTTGGCTGCATTCGACCACATTGACCACCACATCCTTCTCTGCCTCCTTGCTGACAGAATGGGATTCTCTGGCACTGTCCTGAATTGGTTTACCTCCTACCTCCTACCTCTTGATGATCTTGTTGCATTCTAACCAATCCAGGTCTCCTGCGGAGTCCCCCAAGGCTCCATCCTCTCACCAATCCTTTTTAAACTTTACATGGAGCCCCTGGCACTCTCCTCAAGGATCCCAATATAGCCATCCACCAATACGCAGCTGATAGTCAGTTGTACATGCGAGTAAATAGCGCACAGGACATCATTGGTCTCTGCGATTACCTAGCCATCATCCAGTCCTGGATGATGACTGCCTTCCTCAAACTAAACCCATACAAGACTGAATGCATCCTGATTGGTCTACCCGGTAAAAAACAACTTGTCCAGCAATGGCTCAATGATAGGTGCCTACAAGGATTTGATCCACAACTCTCAGACTGAGCAAAATACTTAGGCTTCACCATTGTATCTATCCTTCCAGAAACACATAGCCAAGAAGGGCCAAATACCCTGGCTCAGAATCTCTACCCTTCAAAATCAAACCCTTCATCCCACTGCAGGGTGTCTGGACCGTAGTGCAGGCCTTGTGGTCTCACACATCGATGGAGAAAAAGCTCTCCTGCCAGCTACTCACTTTGCTGCCCTAAAAGCAGTCCACATGCTGCAACACGTCTTATTACAGGAGCATGAAATTTGACCAAATTACCCCCATCCTACGTGAACTACATTGGCTTCCACTCCAAGCTAGGATACTGTTCAACTCTGCATGTATCATCTACAAAGCAGTCACGAGTAGCACACCAGTGTACCAGGTGGCTAAGCTCCACATATCTGGTGGCACGCGCTCCTCGTACAGTAAATGGACAAACCGACTTGAATCACAACTTGTCCGCAAAGAGAGCACCCACAAACAATCCTTCTGTTTTGGAACTCGATCCCGGTGTAGGCTCAGAATGCCCCCACAATCCTGCAATTGTGCAATTCTTTCAAAACATAGCTCTTTCAACAACACCTGACCAAGGACTAATTACAATGGACCCACATACTGACGCACAGACCTCACAGTACTGCGCTACTATTAAAGGATGCCTGCCCAAATGCTGGCTACCCACACACAGAGTGTGCCCTCCAGCTATGTCCACACTTTAAACAATAACAAAAATAAAACAATACAAAAGTATGTGCAAGTGGGTGTCTACATGTGTGTGTGTGTCAGCGCAGGTTACTAATAAGAGTGCTCACATTGTTTTAATGTTTTTCTCTTTTCTACCTTTGCACACTTTGGCCCCCATTGCACAATTTGGCCCCCATTACAGCCTTGGTATTACATGTAAAAATGAGAGGGCCTTTTTTACCAAAACCTTTTTTAGTGGGAAATCCCCATTGAAAAGCCCTTTGTAAATCAGGCCCAGAGTAGTCTACACATTCTACTTGTTTCACTATTGGCCCCATTACAGGCTTGGATGCATTTACCACTTGAGGTTTTCCAAAGGAACACTGCCTAATTAAAAATGGATTAGCATCATGAAAGACATCAAATATTTCCCTCGAGGTTGAGGCACACATTGTATAAGGCCACCTGATGGTCATTAGGTGAATGTTCCTGTATTAAAGGTCACTGCAGGACAAAGATCTTCTGCTTGTGGACCTACAAAGGGGGTGAATAGGTGGGCCTCTCTGATCCCTATGTCCTATCCTCCTTTGACATGTAATGTTGAGAAGGGTCTATAATGATCCTTCTCTGCATTTTAAATACATTGTAGAGTAGCAGTCTGATCTGCTACTATATATAAGACATTGTTTACTGGCACCGTTGTTTCCAGACCACAACACTTAGAATGAGGCCCATTGTCATTCTAAAAATGAAGATGGAAATATTAAAATAATGCATGCAGATTTAATGAAACACCACCAGTGGTATTTCAGTAAATCTGCATCTGTTACTTCTGTATGAGCAATATACCTGTAATCTAGGGGGGGCCTTTTGCTTATTTTATTAATTTATTGATTGCATTTATGTAATGCCCAGACCTGGATGTATCACAGCGTTTGTACAGAAGACATGAAAAGGTAGGATGGAGCAGCGAAACACTATTTAGAAAAAATTAGGGCCTCATTAGGACCCTGGCGGAATGGGTTTAATGGCGCCGGTAAAGGTGCCAGCGCCGTGAAACCCATTCCTCTCTATTACGAGGTTCCGTTGCGGGACCCACTCTGGGTGTCTGGTCAGACCAGGCGTCCTTTGCGGGTCCCGCGAGGGGACCAGGGAGCTAACAACAGATCGTCATTAACGTGCCCGTTGTTCGCTCCCTCCCCATTCCCATTGAGCCCTATGTGGGCTCGAATGGGTATGGGTAAATTGAATGAGGAATTACCGGTCCTCCAAGGTTGGAATGGCCCGGTAATTCCTCATTCAAGGAACCCGGACCCGAGTTTGCAGGTAGCCATGCCCTGTAAGTGATTTCAATCCGGCACTCACCTAAGTCAATGCCTAGCGTGTAATGCACAACTAAAATCCTTATTTATTTGTGTCTAAAAGTTATTTTATTCTGAACGATGTACCACTCATATCACAGCCCTCTCCTGGAACCCCCTCGGTCACACTGAACCAGGAATCAGGCTGGTTTGCAAAGTTAAAATATTTATTTATGTAGTTCACAATTCAATCACACTATGTTTTAATGGGTACACAATGATCAACAATGGGGTGAAATAACACTAAATAATCTCTTTAATACACAAGGAGTAATAGTGAGCAAAACAATTCAGCACAGAGATAATACTTTTGTGTGTGTGTTCAGATCAAATAGCAGTGTGGTTACTATTTCCCCCTGCACACCCCTCAACCCCCCAATATGCAATATAAAGAGATAAGAGGAGAGAGAGCAGGTATTCAGGAATGGCAGAATTCAAACAAAAAATCAATCCCAATTTCCCCCAGTAAACACAAGAGAGAAATGGAATTGATTGGCAAGCTGTCAAAATGGTTTTTATGGTTATCTTGAGAATGGATTGGGTAAAACACTAAATGTGGTCTAAATCGCTGAAATTGTATACATTCTTATGGGAGACGCTCTACATAGTTGCAGACAAACTCTAGCAATGATTTAATACTAAGAAGCAATGTGAAATCTTAAAACTGAGGTCAGAAGCAATCAAAAGCTGTTTTACACGTGTCCGAATTTCCATAAAATGAACTTCACTGCAAACTTTTCAGTGTGCAGTAATCGAGATTACGGGCAAACTATATGGATTTGGAATGTGGTTGTATGAAATTGTGTTTCTAGCACAAGAATTGAGGAAGTTATGGACGTTTTAGTGGAGGTCGTTTTTCGAGTTAGGCGCAAGAAATGGAAAACAGGAATGCACTTTAAAATGACAAAAAGGATTTCTTACACTATGTTAAAGACTACCAAAAAGTATAATGCCACACAGGAAGGTCATTCACGGCCGATCATAACAGTTCTGGTGTGATACTCTACTTTCTGTTTGGTTTGGGAATTACTTTCTTAATCAATCAATGGTAAGTTAGGGTTTAGGAACACAAATGAGAGAAGAGTCCACGCAAAGATAGTTCTAACAATATTGGCTCAGAAAGAAAGAGAGGATGGGTTTAAGATAGGGATTAACTAAGCAGTACATATGCTAGTGACGCAGTTCTATCTATAGATACTCACTATATGTGTTTCAAATGGAACTGTCAGGATTCTGGTCAGGGCAGACTGCTGGTCACATCGGATTGGCAGCGTCAAGGCGCTCGGGACACCACACGGCACAACTGGACTGGATCTGATCTGCAATGGCTCTGGTCACAACATGGCACAGGTGGGTTGGATCTGCCCTTTTTGGTTCTGATGATAATTCTTTTAGCAGGCAAGCAGTACAGCACAGCCTGGCTGTATGTTTGATGTTCCCCTTAGGTTTCTGGGGTTGGTTCTGGCCCTGGAAATTAAGGCCTAGCTGAAAATGGTTCAGCTATATAATGGCCCTTTCTGCTTTGCCAAGTTTCTGGAGTCAGGAGCAAGGAAAATGAAGGGTTCTGCTGCAGGGTGCTCCGTCAGAATCCAGATAGTGGGTGAATCTGTGTGTCTTTTTGAGTCCTGAGCTGTCTCTATTTATGCTTATGATAAAGGGGTGTGTGTGCTGGTTTATCCTAAACTCGCCCCTTTGACAGGGATTGGTCAAGGTCTCCTCTCTTCTTTGATATGAGGAGAACAACAGGTGTCACCTTTCTGATGTGGGTTTATGAGGCCTAGAATCCACCCCTAGCCTCTTGAACACAAAATCTACTTTTGGTACAATACATATTTCCACATGTACGACCTCTATAACAACCACATATTTAGATCACATATTTTGAGTAGCAGATACTCCTCAAAACCCCATCGCTGTAGGATCTTGTGTCTGCTTTCCACCGAATTCCGCTCTTTTTATCAGGAACACAATGGGCCTCATTACACGGTAGGCGGAGGACCAAGGTACTATTAGCACCTTGGTCCATGCCGGTAAAATACGGGCACCGCCTTGGTGGAAAGGTGAATTACCGCCCTATTCCAAGGTTGGCGGGGCGGTAATTCCCCCTTCCCCCTTTGCCCTTCCCCATTCCCATTTTTGTCCCATAGGGCTCTATGGGAATGGGGAAGGCGCTAATTACGGTGCCGCAAATTGCGGTACCGTAATTAGCACCCTGGTCCCTTTGTGGGTTGGTTTTTAACACCTGCTAAACAGCAGGTGTTAAAGTACCTACCCGCAAAGGGACCTCGTAGTAAGGCGTTATGGGTTAATGGTCACCGGTACCATTACCGGTGACCGTTAACCCTTACCGCCTTCCGTGTAATGAGGCCCAATGTCCAGTTTATCAGCAAATGTGTACAAGTGTGCGCGTTGAACATGGGCATACTTATATAAAGTTTCAGACTTCTATCAGAAATACATATGGTGTAATATTGCATTTTCCACCGTTTCTTCCCAGAACATGCCACAGAGTTCTGGCGCCTTTTCACCCGTGCATCCAGAAATTACATTAACAATGCTGTTATTTCTATATTTGGCACAATTTTACATAGTAAGTTATATGTATTTTTTTTTTTTAACTTTTATTTTTGGCGGCAGAGGTATACATTAGGCACACACATCAATCCAATAGGTGAGCAGTACAGGCGTATTACAAATTGGTACAAAAGTCACACGAAATCACAGTGGTCTCAACAAATCAACTGAGCTTCACATGGGAGAAATGAAAAGATGAGTTCACGGTACAGGAGTAGTCTTCGATGGAGTAGGGGACTTTGACTGTTGAGGTACGCATTAAATTCAACCCAGATGTTTTTGGGGCGTGAATGGCCCGGGAGCATGGTCAGATATTCCTCTTCGCAGTTTCGTGACCAGGTGAGCAAACGCAGCCAAGTCTGGAAGACCGGAGGAGAGGAGCTCCTCCAACCCTGGAGTACACATTTCTTGGCTACCATAAAGCCTATGTTCAAAAACTTAGCCAAGCTCCCGGTGCAGACCCCCCCCCCACACCCCAAACAAGACTGCCAAAGGATCAGGGTCAATCACCGTGTCAGTTATTGCAGCAAGTGTTTCTAGGATGCGCTTCCAGAATTCTGACAATCTATCGCAGGACCAAAACATATGTAAATGGTCAGCTTTTTCGGCCCCGCAGCGTGGGCAAGAGTGCACAGTGGCACGGGTGAACCTCGAGGTGCGATGTGGAGTATAGTATAGCCTGTTTAAAAGCTTGTATTGCATGGCACGATACAGAAAGTTTAGGGAGACTCTTTGGGTGTGAAGACAGATTCCCTCCCAAATCTCATCAGAAATCTCCAGACCCAATTCGTCTGCCCATTCATCACGTGCCCTAAGAGCCGGGGTAGTGTCCTGCAGGATCTTATACAGGGAGGATATGACGCCGCCGGCGCCACCAGAATTAGCGATGTATGCAATCGCCGGAGCATCCGGGGGCTCGTCTGGGAATGAGGGCCACATGGCTCGAAACGCGGCCCAGAGTCTATAGTATTGAAGAGTTTCTACCGCGGAACCAGTGTGCCCCGGTTTCCACGTCCGGGGCTCAATAAATCTGCCCTCAGGGTAAAAGTCAGATAGAGCCTAATATCCCAATGAACTCCAGTGTCGAACCAAGGCAGTATCATGTGTGGGTTCCAGCCCGGGGAAGGACCATGCAGGAAGCCAGTTGTAATATGGAGAGGACTCAGGCGTCGGATAGAGCAGATGCGTCCAGGCACGGAGGGTCACATTGATTGGATCAATAGGAGAGTCGGGTGTGTAATGTTGGTGCAGAATGAGGGACATTGTGTTGACACCAGCGGCTGCTAGACGCTCCAACTTGACATGCGGGCGCACTGGAGAACCTGGGTACCAATGAGTGGCGTGTTGGGCTTGGGCCGCAGTCCAATAGAGGGTCAGATTAGGAGCCGTGAGACCCCCTCGTTTGTATGGGAGTGCCATGTCAGTCCACTTCTTGCGAACCGCACCGGAGTGCCATAAGAACTGTGCACAGAGCGAGTGTAGTTTGGTGAAGTAGGCCTTCCCGGGCCATACGGGTATGTTGGCGAAAACGTAAAGGAGCTTGGGGAGTAGAATCATTTTAATGAGGGAGAGTCGACCAGCTATGGATAACGGGAGAGCGCGCCATAGCAACAGCTTAGACTCAACAGTTTGTGCTACTGCCGAGTAATTGTCGGCCAGTAAAGCAGGCTTAGCCATGGAGATATGAACGCCCAAGTATCTGATACCATCCGGGGACCAATGGAGAGGGAATTCAGTAGCGGGTTGTTGAGTCGATTTAGTAAGTGGAAAGATCTTGGACTTTGAATAGTTAATTGTGAAGCCAGAGTGGGCCCCGATACGAGTGATATCTCTCAAAATGGGGTCAAGGTGGGTTGTGGGATCTCTAATGTACAGTAGAACATCGTCTGCATACAGGGAGATAATTTCAGGGTTATCTTTTAGTCTGATCCCCTTATGAGCGTGGCGTGCACGGACCCAGTCTGCCATTGGCTCTATCACTAGGGCAAATAGGATCGGTGAGAAGGGACATCCCTGGCGGGTGCCCCTAAAGAGTGTGAAGGGATCAGAGGTTAGGGAGTTAACCCGTACCCGCGCCACAGGGGAGGTGTACAGTAATTTGATGAACCTGATCATGTTTGGGCCGACACCCATTGTCTCCAGTACCAGCCACATGTAACGCCAGGAGGCCATATCAAAGGCCTTCTGGGCATCAAGCATGACTGCCACGGCCTGCACGTCCTGATCTATACGAGACATGGCGTCAAATAATCTCCTGATGTTGTGGGAGGTAGCCCTCCCAGGAACGAAGCTTGGCTGGTCTTCATGAACTAAATATGTCATGATGGGCAGGAATCGATTCGCTATAACTTTAGCGAAGACTTTTGTATCAAGGTTCATGAGGGAGAGAGGTCTATAAGATCCACATTTATCTTCGGGCTTACCAGGTTTGAGCAGGACCGTGATAACTGCTTCTCGCATGGAGGGGGGAGAACAGAGACCCGTAGTGATTCGGTCCAGACCTCGAGCAGCCTAGGGGCTAGTATGGCGATATGTTCTTGATCAAATTCGGCAGTAAGTCTGTCAGGACCCAGTGCCTTACCTTTGGGCAAGTCCGAGATAACGGACACTACTTTGTCCAGAGTGATTGGGGAATCTAGTTGATCTCGGGTGGAAGGGGAGATTTCTGTAGTGGGAATCTGGTCAAGAAGGTCGCGAGTGTGTTGGTCGGTGTGCTCAGCAGGCTGGGTATAGAGGGAACTGTAAATTTCGGTGAAAATATCTAGGATTTGTTGGTCAGTCCACAGTATGTTGCCCTGTTTATCTTTGACTGAGGTAATCTGAGTATGGCCAGACTCCCTCCTCACGAGTGTGGCTAACGTTCTCCCAGGTCTGTCCCCCTCGCCATATTTCCTGGCGGCCTGTGGGCGGCTGAAGTATTGGACCTCATTGGTGGCAAGAACATTGTATGTGTGGAGCTCCTCGCTAATCTGAGCGAGGATAGTGGGATCTGCCCCAGTGGAGCATCGCAGTTCCAATTGCTTCAGTTTGGTTTCGGAGCGACCAAGGGCGGCTCTGATTGATTTCAATACCCCCGCCTCCCGAGAGATAGACATACCCCTAATATATACTTTGAAGGCGTCCCACCTAACCGCCGCCGAGGTGTCCTGAAGGGAGTTGTGCTCAAAGAAAGATTTGATATCCGCCAGTATCTCAGCGCTGAACACAATGTCCCGGAGGGCTTCAGATTTAAAGCGCCAGGTGGGAAATTTGGGGACAGGGATCCCCAGCCCCACAGTCAATGTAATTGGAGCGTGGTCTGAAAGTGTGCGGGGTAGAATTCGGGAGCTCTCAATTCTGCCCATCGTATCACTTGACACCAAGAACAGGTCTATCCTGGACCAACTGTTGTGCACAGACGAATAATAAGTGTACTCCCTCTGCTGGGGGTGTAGTGTCCTCCAGACGTCATAAACATTGAGCATCCCAATGTGGTCTAGCAGTCTACGTGCATCTCTGGACAGAGCCCGAACAGCCGTACCAGTTCTATCCAGGACTGTGTCCAGGATGAGATTCAGATCACCACCACATATTATCTGAATACCAACATAACCCAGCAATATAGAGGTTATAGTGTCAAAAAATTCAGGAGAGTCAATGTTAGGGCAATAGGTATTAACGAGCAGATATTCACTGTTTACCAGTGTACAGTGTAGTATAACATAGCGTCCCTCCGGGTCAGTGTAGCTTTTATGTAAAATAAACTTAATGGATTTGTGAATCAACGTGAGAACGCCCCTAGCTTGGGTAGAATAGGAGGTGAAGAATCTAGCGGGGCCCCATGTCGGGGCTATGGTCCTTGGCATGTGGCCCGCAGAGTGTGTCTCCTGTAAGAACAATATCTTACACGCATGCCTGTTAGCATAGGCCAAAATCTTGCGGGCCTTAGTGTGGTTGCTCAGCCCCCTGATGTTCCAGGACATAATGAGAGTGGTCATTCCAGTATCGGATATCTAATCCCGTAATGCACAGTTAATGTACCTCCCAGATCCAGCGATAGCATGGGCTCCCAACTGTGACGTTGAAAGTGTGATCATAGCCAGACAATGTGTGCGCCGTGCAACCTTGTGTGCCCTTTTGAATAACACCCCGTTCCCAACCCCCTCCCTCACCACTACCCCATAAGCAGCAGTGTGATCATTACCCGCCCTTAACTGTAAACAGCTGGACCATCCCCAACTTGGCCCAAGCTGTCCAAAAGCCCAACCAGGGCTAACACACACCAATAGTATAAGGAACATTGCAATCGCAGTGGGGTGCGCCATTGCCGTGCACTGGCACGCTTGGGACCTAAAAGGGCCGTTGCAAAACAAGCAGTGAACTGCGGTATCATGGTGCTAGTCCATAAATCTAACCATCAACAGGGCCCACCTACCAGGCCTTGGAACATTGCAATCCGAACACCCATAACCACCAGGAAAACTCAGGATGAACAGTTCAATAGTGCATTCAACTAGCAATAAGTATTAGAAACGCTATCAGACATGTGAGCAGCCGGATCCGCATACCCGGATAGATGACATAACCAGGAGGACCATTAATAGGGTCGACGACCAGCAACCCTCACAACACACCTGTAAACAGGACAATTAGAGAGTGCAGGGCCTAAGCCAATTTCAGTCATTATTCATGATGTCATCGGCAAGAGGATGAGGAGGAACATGTGCCTCTATAAATTTCACTGCTTCCGAAGGGACCGTGAAAAAATAGAGTTTGTTGTTGAATGTGAACTTCAAACTCGCCGGGAACAGCATGGCATAAGGGATATTCCTCTCTTTGAGCAGCTTCTTAACACCGATAAATTGTCGACGCTCCTGCTGAACACCAACTGAGAAGTCAGGGAAAATCCAGATTACTTGCGATTCCATTCTGAGCTCACCTTTTTCGCGTGCAAGCCGGAGAATCAGGTCATGGTCTTTAAAACTGAAGATCTTTGCAATAATGGGTCTCGGGAAGTCTCCAGGCTTGGGGCGTGGTGATAGTGCCCTGTGGGCTCTCTCAACTGTGAAGAAGGGGGACATGTCGGGGTTGCCCAGGAGATCTTTCAAAAGGTTCTCAACTGCCAATTCGAGTCGGCCCTTCAGCGCATTTTCCGGAACCCCAACAATACGTATATTGTTCTTTCGCTATCTGGATTCTAAATCATCACATTTGGCCTTAACCATCTTCATGTCCATGACCAAAGTGGATACTGTGCCCTGTAGCGTGGTTATATTATCCTCGTTGGCACTTATCCTATTTTCAGCCTCTGTAATTCTCGACCCATGCTGGTCTAATTTAGCTTTGAGAGATGCCACATTTGCATTAATATCGTCTAGTTTTTCATGGAAGGCAGCAGAATTCCTGGCCATTGATTCCATCATGGATTGTAGGTCTGTGGGAGGTGCTTCAGCGGTTGGCAGTGAGTCCGCCCGGTCCCCCGACGCATGGGCCGATCCAGATCTCGGGGCAGCTCTCGCAAATTTGTCCATGGCGCCGGTTTTATTAGTATTCCTGGATCTATTGGGCATGGTACGGTACGGCCTCTAGAAATTCAAACCGCAGTGTATAGCCTCTATGAGTGGTATGCCCGCATATGTCACATGTCACAGGAGTCAAGGTGAGAGCTATCCTGGTCAAAGTAAGAGTATTGCTACGCAGTTCAAAGAAAGTTAGCAGGCAGGAGCTGTAAGTGCAAGGAGCCAGGAGTCAGGGGGGACAGTGCCCAGGGGGGCAAGCCAGGGACCGCTGGGGGGATCTGCCCCAATGACAGAGATCAGACGTGGTGTTCAATGCATGATGAGCCCAGCCCAAGGTAACCGAGAGCCATGAGGGAGCGGGGGGGAGGAGTAGGGACAGAGAAGCAGCGGCAGTCCCGCACAAATCAGTTCTCTCGCTCCTCACCTGTAGCTTGGGCAGCCCCCAGCATCCAAATTGCGGATCCCCAGCAAGCCCGGAAGGGAGCGCCCGATCCGACCCGCGGCCACAGCGGGAGCCACACCAAGCGGGGCACAGCAAAATGCCAGGAGCCGCCCAGGAGCACCGGCCGCGAGGCCAAGGCAGCCACAGGACCTCAGGAGGACCAGAAATGGACGGGGGACAAGCGGGGGCACCCCACACCACCGACCCAGCCAGATTGTAGACCTGGTAGCTGGGGCGACGTTATCTTGCGTCGCTGACGAGGTAGAGCCCCATAGAGATGGTGGGCAGCAGGCAGGCCAGCGGGGGGCCAGTGGGGCAGGCACGCCCCCGTCCACTCAGCTCCCCATCTGGAGCGCGGCCCAAGATGCAGGCTGCGAGTATCCGGGACCTCAGGCAGCCCACTGGAGCCACCGCACGGCGCAGAGAGGCAAGGTGCGCCGCACCAACAGCAGCACGGCGTCACGGATGCGGACAATTGGGACCACCACACGGCACCAGGCGCAGGCGGAGGTAAGGGCAGACGAGCCGCAGCCGGGCGGCCTCCAGCAGTGCAGGTCAGGGCAGCCAGCAGCTCAGGGATCCGAACGCCGGCCTCACGCAGGCGCAGCGCCGCCCACGGGTATTCCGGATAGAAGGCAGATGAGGCGTATTCCACGCGGTGCTGTCACCGGGCGGACAGATTCGGCAGTCGCAGTAGATTGCTGGAGCAGGCGGCCGCCACAAGCCACGATGGCGAGGAGACCCAGGCAGGGTGAAATGCCGCTCGGGCCGCCGCACGACTCCACAGCCTCGAGGGCCGGCTCAACACAGGGGCCGGCCAAGCAAGCCGTAACTCGGCATCGGAGGTCCGATTTGCGCCCAAACCTCACCGACAGGTAGCCCCAGATATCAGCCAGGCAAAGGGGCAGGAATGAAGGCGTGGAAGAGTTGTGAACCGCAGATGTATTCGGATAGAAAGAGGAAGTCCATTGTCTTCTTTCCCACTGCAGACCAATTTCTTCCCCTTCCCTATAATCATCACTTAGGTGTGATTTCCTCGTGGAGAGCAGCAGGAAGGAGAGCTGTTATTCCAGTTTGGGTGGCTTTTAGCCAAGCTTAAATTAAATTTTAGTTTTGTTGCATTTTTCCTTGGCTTAAAAACAAACTTGTGATTTCAAACTAGCAGCTAGAACACTTATTTCAGATTCTAAACCATGGGATTAACAATTACAACATAGGTTACTCTCAGGAACAGGCCACTTAGATTTCAAACTTTTGGTTTCAGTTATACCGGTTTTAAAGTTTATCATGCAGGCTTCTGACAGCTGTCATTCAGGCAGCCGAAGGTGCTGTGCCCAGATTTTGACAGATTCCACTGGCAGGCAACATTTGCTGTGGATATTTCTTTGATACTTTCAGCCTTTCAGGACATTGTATGTTCGTAATGATTTCTTGGTTGTTTGCGGGTGTTTTATACTGGCATTCTGCAGTTTCAGCAACAAAGAAAAGATATAAAGCAAAATTTTTGGATTTCCTTTGGCAGAGCACTGCTTTTTTCTCTGTACTCCATTTTCACATATTGTGAAGCCCAGTGGCATATTTCAGGAGTGAGATCTCTGTTCCACCACTTACAACGTGCGTGGTAGATTGGGCAGCCATCTTTTTGTGCTTTGCAGAACGCGATTTTCATAGGTTTTGGCGCGCACCAGGGTTTTGCGCCCATTTTGATGTTTCTGGCACCATGAGAACACATGGATGCTGCATGGCAGAGCAAAAGTGGGTCAAAACATCCCACAGAGCCCCCCCTGCCGACTTAAGTTTGACCGCCTGTCAAGGGGAAGTCGGGAGATTGGGATGTTCTTTCTTTCTTTGGTCCAGGTGGAGTAAGTCATCTACTTCTCCTATCAGTGCTGGATCTACAGGTTCTCCTCGATGGTTCTGGTTGGGAGTATGGAGCGATACTCTGGGCCCCTTGGGTCTTTCCTCCCGGTCCCTAAGCGGTCCTCCTTATTACTTAGAATCCTTGATTTCATTGCTGTGAGACAGAACAGAGCATGGTTATGGAATTTTCCCCACTACTATTCATGTAGTGGGGCAGAGGCATACATTGAATACTGTTTACAATACCCCCTGTCTGTAATTCCCAAAGATTTTGACAGGTGGAATGGTTTTAACAGTTGGAATTTTTCTAGGGATCCGGAATGCCCCCCCACCCCCTCTGGGTTTCCGGATGGCACCTCTATTTGCAGCAGAGTATGCCTGGGATGGCAACTCTTCAGCTGGTTGATGTGCACCCACTTGTCTACCCCTTCTGCCAAACTGCCCTTGGGGATGCAGATTTTGTAGGCAACTGGTGAGATTCTGTCTACAATTTCAAAAGGTCCCTGCCAAGTTGGGAGAAATGTGCGCTGTTTGGCTTGGTTCCTTTGGAAATTGCACAAGTAGACCCGGACTCCTACTTGGTATTCTTTTTTAGTTGTCTTAAGGTCATAGTGGGTCTTCATACTGTCTGCAGATCTTTCTAGATTCCGCTGAGCATAGGCAAAAGCATGTTGAAGGTGTTTTCTCAGACTCTCAACATACTCATGAGTTGTGGAGGCATTATAAAGGTCTACTCTTGGGTTCTGTAGAGCAGATGCTGGGGAAGCATCTTCCTTCGTCCAGTCATCAGCTCAAACTGAGACATTTTTGTTGCAGAAGAAGGGGTAGATCTGATGGCCATCAGGACAAGATGTAATCGAATGTCCCAACTTGGCCCAGAATCTGCCACAAACTTTTTTAATATGCTCACAATTGTCTTGTTGTATCTCTCAACTCAACTCCACCACTAGAGGCTAGCCGGTAAGCAATGTGTAGTTTCCTTTTGACCCCAAGTATCTCCCACATCTTTGTCATCACTTCGCTAGCGAAGTGGCTACCTCGGTCTGACTCAATCCTTTGGGGTAGTCCAAAACGCGAGAAGATGTGATTGATCATCAGGGCAGCTGCTGTTTCTGCCTTTCAATTTGGGGCCTGAGACATTCCACTCATTTAGTGAACAAGCATGTTAAGGTCAACATGTACTTGTTCCCCCTAAAGGAGTGAATCACGGGCCCGATAAAATTGACTTGTAAATCTGACCAAGGCAGTGTCATCCACTCTTTTGGAGGGGAGCACGGTGTGTGAGTGATGTTGGCTGAAATTGTGCACACACAACACACCCCTTCAAGTATTGGTCGAGGTCCTGCGCCATGTGTGGCCAGTGTGCAACATCTCGCAAGATTTCTAGTGTCGTATGAAACCCCCGATGACCGGCTGTGGCCGCATCATGGGCGTGACTTAGCATTAGGCTTCGGAATGAGGTAGGGACCATCCACTGGTCATGGCCAGCTATGGATCTCGTTACCAACAAACCGTCTTGGATTCGGAACATTTTTGGAGATTTCATCAACACCCTGAGGTCCTCTTTCCCAATGTAATCGGTATCCGTAAGGGGGAAGTTCTCAGGGTCCTTAATGTGTTGATAAAACTTACCAATTATTGGATCCCCTTTTTGAGCCATAATCAAATCAGCATCTGGGGTCTCCTTACTCCATTGTGCAGTTTAGAGTTCATTGTGAGCATTTGTCTGGGACCTGGTGATGGCAGTGACCTGGATTTCCCCCAACAGGGACTCGATCTCAAGTAGATCCCCTTGGATGGCTCTGGTTTTGGCCAGCTGATCAGCTAGGTCATTTCCAGCTTTGTCTGGTCCCTCTAGCTTACAATGACCCTTTATCTTTTTCCAGTAGATGGTCATCCCATTCGAGGTGACCAGATCATCAATATTCTGTATTAGTTTTCCATGTCTCAATGGTTTGTTATTAGCACATAGCATGCCTCTGGTTTTCCAGTTAACCGGGTGCTCCACGAACCCGTTCCGTACATAATCTGAGTCTGTGATTATGACCAGTTTGTGGAGTTGGTGTTGGATGGCAGTGAGATGGCTTGATGCACAGCCATCAGCTCTGCCACTTGACTACTTCGGGGACCGATTTTGTACCCAGCAGAGGTTTCTGGGGCATCATTCACCCAGGCATTCCCTACGCCGGCCACAAGTTCCTTTTCCCCATTGTTGTCAACATGGTAGGAGCACCCGTCCATATAGACAGTGGACATTGCCTCACACTGGTCTTCTTCATAGACTTTGTGTGGGGAATTAAGGTATGCCTCCATGTTGTCCTTGATTTTAAGACTTTTGTCCTCGAGACAGTTTTCTCTGGCACAATCATGCAAGTCAGCCAGACCTTGCGCGAGGGGACTCTTCTTGTTTGGGCCATATCTGAACTTCACAGGAAAACCTTGGATTGACAGAATCCAGGAAGTAATTCGGAATTACTCACATTTCCAGCCCAGATTCTGTCCCTCTGAAGATATTGCAAAGGTTGGTGTGGAGACTCCACTATGATTTGTTCCCCCTGGATAAATGGGTGGTAATTCTTCAAGGCCCACACTATTGCCAGGAGTGCCTTCTCACAATCGTTGAATTTTTCCTCCACAGAGGATAAAGTTTTACTCGCATAGGAGATTACTTTATTTACCTTGTCATGCTTTTGATATAATACTGCAGTCAAGCATGTATTTGAGAACCCTGTCTCCAAGAAGAACTCCTTGTGTTTGACAGGGTAAGCTAGGCAAGGCGCTTGTGAGAGGCTTCTTTTGAGTTGTCTTACTGCCTCGGCTTGTTCTGGACCCCACTCCCACCCCACTCCCACTTGACCCCCCCTTCAAAAGATGGATCAGGCATCTTGTGATCTCTGCGTAGTCCTCAATGAACTTTCTGCTGTAATTACTTAGTCCAAGGAGGCTCCTTAGTTCCCGCAGAGTTGTGGGGTCTTTTATTTTCTGGAGTGCTTCCACTTTCTTTTCCTGGGGACAGAGACCCTGAGGAGTTATCTCATGCCCCAAGGAATTGACACGGGTCCTACACCACTGTGCCTTTTGAAAGGAGAGTTTTGCTCCGGCAGCCCTCAACTGTGTCAGGACAAAACGGATCTCCGCTATGTGTTCCTCCACAGTTGAGCTTTTGACTAGAACATCACCTACATAGGCCAGGTTACCCCTTTCACCCAGGTCGGGCATGGCCTTGTGTAGAAAAATGTCAAATTCATTGCCGGATTTGATGTATCCAAAGGGACTCCGGGTCCAACTGTACTGCTGCCCCCTAAAGGTAAAGGCCAGCTTGTATTGGTCCTCCCTATTGACAGGTACAGTCCAGTACCCATTGGTCAGGTCAATGGCAGTGAATACCTGTGACCCCTGGATCTGGGCTAGCCCTTGGTCAATGTAGGGAAGAGGCCATCGGGAAGTATGGACTCGTTTGTTGAGCTCCCTTTGGTCAGCACAGAGTCTCCACTGGCCGTTAGGTTTCAAGATCCCCAGCACCGGATTATTGAAGGTGCTGTAGACTGGACGAATTATCCCACGGGACTCAAGGTTCTTAATTATTTTAGTAAGGGACTCCATTGATGTGAGAGGCAAGCGATATTGCCTCACAAACACTGGAGTCATGCTAGGGTCTATGGGAATGGTTGTTGTGTGGATATTGGTGCGACCACAGTCATATGAGTCCACCGCAAAGAGATCTTGAAAATCTAAGAAAACTTGTTTCAATGTTTGCTTTTGCTCCAGAGTCCCACAGGCATCAGCTAGGTTGACTCTCTCTTCAACCATCTGCCTGAAGCCTGGAAAGACTTCTAGTTTGGCTATCTCAGCGGCCTCCTCCAGCTGGGTGGAGAGGTCCCTGGTCAAAGTGCTGATTTGGACTGATGGCTTCAGGTGGGGAAGGCAGTCCTCGAGTACTTGAAAGATCACCTCATCCCTCCTGAAGTCACAGGTCACATCTTCCTTACCATAAGGGCAGGAAGAGTACACCAGGAAATTCCCCCCATGCTGGGTGAAGATCCTGTCTGGTGTTGTGTCCTCATCGCTAGCATTGTCAAAACGGTCCTTAGGGATTGGTCCTAACAGTTCATTACCTTTATCTATGGAAAAATGTCAGTCATCAACCGCCATTCCAATAATGGTGCCTGTGGCCAGAGTGATACTCTTTAGGTCTCTGTTATCCACCTCTATTGGAATGGTGTTGTGTTCTATGTTGACTAGTGGTGTTGGGTTTACCCCCAACCCTTGCTGTTGGAAATGAGCATTGAGGTGGACATAGGCGTCAGGGTTTTTCATTTTCTGTCTTTCATTGAGAATTGTCGGGTCCATTCTGGGATGGTGACTTCCTTTCCAATCTGAATTTCAACTGCATATGGCAGCAATTGAGCTGACCGAAATGCTTTCTCTGGGTCATCAAAGTCCATGGGATTACCCGCTAATCGGGACCAAGCTTTGAAGTTTATCAGGTCCAAACTAATGGCAAATTGATTGAGAATGTCACTGCGTAAGTAAAATGCAGCAGGGTTATCTCGCACGACCCAACAATTAGGGGCTATGCTCTTGTTCCCTATGGACATTTTGAGCATACACCTGCTAGGCAGGAGATGTTTGGAATTGGGTGTTTCCAGGTCCATTTCCCATATGTCTAACTGTTTAAATGTGGGAATGGCTGGATCTTTGGGAGTTTGCGGAACATGGCCTCGCTGATGAAGCTCTTACCGTTGTTCACACATACTCAGGCATGAACACAGTCCTTCCCTTCATTTAACTGAATAGGGATGAACAACTGCTCTCCAATTTTCTTAATATCAGCAAAGCTTTGAGCTGATTTCTCATCTTTTTGGACTATAGGAATGGGATTTTCTGATTGTGAATGTGTATAGAATTTCATAGTGTTCCCTTCCAGTGTGGAATGCCACCTTAGACTGGGAGGAAGGTTGATTTTCAGAAACAGAGAGGAATCCCCATCACCAGTTTGTTGTCCTACTGCAATTACTGTCACGTCTGGGATTTGATTATTCTGGAAGTGAAATTCTATTTGGTCAGGTTTTTGTTCAACCATGTGGCATGTGCCATTTAAACTAACATGGTTGACACTATGTTTCAATTTTATTGGTCGGTTAGTCTGGGTCCAGAGGGCCTTGTTTACACAATCTATGAGGGGAGACAATCTACGCAGGATGTCATTCCCTAGTAAACAAGGTGTGCCCTCTGGAGTCAGAACTTTGACCGGGTACTTCACCTTGTGTCGCCCAATTTTAATGTCCAAATCCGCAGTCCCCTCAACGGGAATTTCCTTCCCGTCGAAGTTCTGAAGTTGTCCAGGAAGAGGGGTGAGAGGAATTTGGTACTTCTCCACCCTTCCCGAATTCAGTTGATCAAAGGCCCCTTTTGACAGAAGGGTAGCTTGGGATCCAGTGTCCACCAGTTCCAAAATTGTACCTTGCCCCTGTATTTGGACCGGGCATAACATTTTCCCTCCTTTTCCTCAAGGGGCAAAGATAATGCACATTTTTGGTCAACTGGTGGGTTAATTTCTTAGCTTTGGATACTGACAGAGAGGTGATTTGGGCAAGATTCTGTTTGGGATCTTGGGAACCTGTAAGAAAAAGGTGACAGCTAGATATGAGGGAAGTTTTTGTTTCGGATTCTGGGCTGCCCCACCCCCCCACCTGAGTTCCCCCATCCCTGAAGGAGAAGATCCTTTCCCCAGGATCCTCTGAGGATCCCTCTCCTTCAAACTGGAAGATGTGTACCTCCTCCACAAAATGGGCGTTTTTAGGCTTTTTATTTCTCCTACCCATCCTCTGCTCCTTGGGTTGCAGACTTTCGAGGGCAGGAGATTTTGTTTCCGGTTCTTTGGTTTCCAGGGGCTTTTCACAAGTGGGGAAGGAAGATTCCTCCAAGGCTTTACAGCCCCCTTCCCCTTGCGCCTCCTCCCTGGGAACCGGTGGGTTGTCGGGGTTCTTTCCCCGTCATTGTTCTGGAGCACCAGACCCTGGATTTGAGGAGTTCTGAGCCGCAATGCTCATCTGAGGGTTCTGCTGAGCCCTCAGCATGCGACCCATATCCTGTGCCATGTTCTGGAACTGGCGATCTAGTTGGAATACCCGCTCTGGCTGGTACGGTGTCCTCAGATCTACCCAGGGTTGATCCTGGGAAGGGTAACTATCCCTTCTCGCAACATACCCCGGGTTAGGAAAGTTTTGGTACCCCTCCACCCTTGGCCTCCCCTCTCCCGGATTGGGCTGTCTGGGCTCAGGAAAGTGGGGAAAGAAGGATGGGTTGTTTTGGGGGTTGAAGTTTGGCGGGTATCGGGGAAAGAAATGTTGTCCGGTATTTGGGGAATTACTGCCCTCCTGGGGAAAGTGAGGAGGGAAGTTCGCTGGGTTTCCTGCTGTCTGGTTGGACCCCTCCACCCCCTTGGGCTGGGGGAGCCCACACATAGCTCAGGATGGGTCTATTTCCCTTGTAGGTTGGGATGATTTAGTCAGGGGAGTTAGGGGTCCCATTTGTGGGGTTACCTCCCTGGCTCCCTGTTTGGGATTGGCCCGAGGGCCTTCTGTGTTTGGGGTTTGTCTGATTCTGCACAGGAAGGTTTTTAGGCCCCCCCATCTCCAGATCTAAAATGGGGGCAACCTTCACCTCCACCACCTTGGTAGCAGCAGGGGTGTTGGTTGTTTTGGGGTTTTTGCTACTATTTTTATTTTCCAAAGGCTTCTGTACTTCATAGATGCGCGTTGCTTGTTCAATGACTCAGTCTAGTGATCTTTTCTCATTAAAGTCCCTCACTATCTGGGTCATAATATAATTAGGGAGAGCATGAAAGAAGGTGTTCACAAATTCTTTACTGTCAGTGCGCACCCTTCTAGTGGTCTGCGCAAAGGCGCGTTTTAATTCCTGAACAAATTCTTGTGGGGCCTGGTCTTCCCCACATTGTAAGTTGTAGGCTGCCTTGTGAGCCTCTTGAGGGTTCCTATGAATGGAAAAATGTTTCAGGATGGCCGCCCTATAGGTGGACCATCTGGAATGATTCTGATCCTCCAGCCCGCAATGAAGCTGGAGTATTCAGGAGAAAATGTCCAGTTTACATATTGAATACAGCTTTGGCTGTCCTTCAGATGGAAAGTCTCCATCATCTGTTCAAATAATTCAAGGTGCTCCCAAACTGAATATTTTGCATTTTTGTGGTAGGGCGTGATGACGCTCCTAATAGCTTTGATTTGTTTCAGGGGATCCTTAAGTAAAGCCCTCTTAACTTTGTTAGCCTTTTTAGTTCTTGTCACCTTGGTCCATTCATCCTCTGACTCAGAGGCACTGCTACCAGAGGTGGCTGTCTCATCTTCTAGACTCTCCCGGATTCTGCGAGCTTGGGAATGGCTGGAAGAATGTGGGGGCCTAGTTCCTTGGGTCCTGTGGTGCTCAGAAGAGTCTTCTGACTCTTCCTTGCTCCCAGGATTGGCTTAGTCCCCCATTTCCCTCCACCCCACTGTCCAAGCTGGGAAGAGGTTTTTAGTATGCTCTTAGTGGGCCTAATCTCTTGGAATTCCCCACCAAATTTCACTGCCTGATCTCTTGATGAGCTATATTTCTGAGGATCCATTTCACTGATTCTCCCCTCACTGGAGTCTCCCTGATCAGAGAAGATGGCCCTAGCTTTTGGGAACCCGTACATAGATGCCCGCCCATCCATTTCTGGGATGTGCTGACCGATTAGCCCCATATTCCCCATTGGGTTGAAGTCTACCATCCCTGTGGCCCTTGGCTCATGTGAACAAGTGGACATGGAGTGGCAGAGTCCATGGAATGGAATAGATTAAAGTCTCTGGTGCCAGGGTTCCTGAGGTTATGCTCAGGGGTTTCCCTCTCCCTTCTGACCTCATCTCTCTCAACCCCTACTCCCTCATGGCATGCAAGAATCTGACCCTTTTGTTCTTCTATTAAGGCCTCACTGGTCTCTATTAGTTGTTCCTGCATGGCTATTTGTCTATGGAGCCTGTCATTTTTTTCACAGAGAGCCTCATTGTGTCTCTCTGCTTCCTGTCTGATTTGGAAGTATTGGGCCAATTTTTGCTGCAGCAGGCTCACCTGCTGAGTTCTGTCTTTACTGGCCTGGTGATTCTTTGCCAGAGCCTCTTCCACCCTCCTGGTGTGCTCTAACAGCTTTTCATAGTCCATTTTGAGTTCACCCAATCCCTGATGGGCCAGGTGATTTTCTTTCACTGGGGTTTTTAAATAGTTGACTTCCTGGCCTAAGGCTAAGGCCTTTCCTGAATTAGAGTACCCCTCTGTGCAGCCAGGTTGTCCCTTTGTTTTTTGAATGCACCAGCTTTCTGGTGCTCTTCATCGAACTCTGTTTGGGATTGAAGGTCTTTAAGAATTAAATTATTATTTTCTTCTTTTACCTGGTCTATCTGGTCTTGTAAGACGTGGAAGTGTTCTGCACAGACTCTGTTAAAAGTTAATTGTTGCACCAGTTTTTGTTGGCTCTGTTTTAAAGAGTCCAGCCTTTCTTGACGCTCTTTTTACAGTGTCAATAATTTGGTGTCTTGCTCTACCCTCTCTTGCTGCAGGAGACCAAGATCTTCCTTTACTTTTCTCAGGTACTGTCTGGTTTCACTCTCTGATTCTTGGATCTTTTGTAGCCTTTGTTCTGCAGAGTCCAGATCAGTTTGGGCCTTCTCTAGGGATTGTACTTGCCTTTTTGCCAGGTCTAGGTTTTCGGCATATTTTTCCTGTATTACTCCAATTTGGAGGTACAGGTACGCCGCTATTTTGGCAATTTTACATTGCTCTTCTTTTACTTTTGAGACCATATACAATTCTCTAAGTTCCTGGTGTAATGGACCCTGATCGTGCCATGTATCGAATTCTATGGCAGTGATTTGTTGTTTGATTTCCTGCAGCCAAACATTCTCATCTTGCTCATCCCATTCACCCCTGACAAACAATTTGTGCAGTAGGTGTTCTTTTGCCATATTAATTTTCACTGGGGTCGTCATTCCGGAAATATTAATTTCCTTCTGACTTATATCAGGGTTATTTTATTTTTGCAAACAGGCCCAACTCCTTTGAGTATTTCTATTGAAGGGTGTTTTTACAGTGTAGCACAGTATGGTATCTGAACAGGGTGTATGTACCCCGTCAGTTAGCACGCTGTGTTAGACTGCCACAAGTGGTATGTCCAATTCAGGATCTCGTGATGAGCCCCCAATCTGTAAGTGATTTCAATCCGGCACTCACCTAAGTCAACGCCTAGCGTGTAATGCACAACTCAAATCCTTATTTATTTGTGTCTAAAAGTTCTTTTATTGTGAACGATGTACCACTCATATCACGCCCCTCTCCTGGAACCCCCCTGGTCACACTGAACCAGGAATCAAGCTGGTTTGCAAAGTTAAAATATTTATTTATGTAGTTCACAAATCAATCACACTATGTTTTAATGGGTACACAATGATCACCAATGGGGTGATGTAATACTAAATCATCTCTTTAATACACAAGGAGTAATAGCAAAACAATTCAGCACAGAAATAATACTTTTGTGTGTGTGTTCAGATCAAATAGCAGTGTGGTTACTATTTCCCCCTGCATGCCCCTCAACCCCCCAATATGCAATGTAAAGAGATAAGAGGAGAGAGAGCAGGTATTCAGGAATGGCAGAATTCAAACAAAATATCAATCCCAATTTCCCCCCAGCAAACACAAGAGAGAAACACAATTGATTGGCAGGCTGTCAAAATGGTTTTTAAGGTTATCTTGAGAATGGATTGGGTAAAACACTAACAGGCCGATTCATGGAATTAATGTGCGCTGAAATTTTCGGCGCAACTATGCGAAAGCGTGCGAATCACAGTGCCAGTGCGAAAATCGCAGCGAAACCCGCGCACAGCGATTCATGGAAGTCCGTGCGCGTATAAATCCCAGGATGTGCGCCAAAATTCTGCGTGGCGCACGATGGCGCACACGTCTCCAAACAGCGTGCGCTATGCGCACAGCGAAATCGCACATAGTGCAGCGCACACAACAAAAGTAGGAGGAACAGGGGGCGTGACACGCGGAATGGGGAACGACTTGTGAAAATGTGGGCGTCACGGGGGAAGTAGAGGAGGCAAATGCGTGGAACGCCCACACGCACATTCAAAACATATTCATGGAATCCAACGGGGCTAAGGCATGCGCCAAAAAAGATGCGCTAATCCGGAAACACTTACACCAGCAGGAAGCAGGCGTACGTGGACCCGCGCAGCATAAAAGTGCACGCAAACAACAAACAAGCTCAGACGCCAGGATGAACATACCGTTCCTAGCAGCAGTGGTCGTGGGATACCGCAGGAGGAGGAGGAGGATAGTCAGGCCCAGAATTTTCACACCCAGAACCAGCCTTTTTGGGATGCCTGATGACCAGGTGTATGGGAGGTACAGGTTTCCACCTCACATAATACTCGACCTGGTGAGTGAGTGGGAGGATGACCTCACATCACCCACCCTGTGCTCCCAAGCCCCCAGCCCCCTGGAGAAGGTCCTCAATGTACTGCACTTCTTGGCTACTGGATCATTTCAGCGGACAAGTGCTATAGTGGGGGGGGGTATCACAGGCCACACAGTCACGCTGCCTACACCAGGTCTTGGCCATCATGACTGCACGCCCATCAGTCCGCAGGCACATATACCTGCCCAGAACACCTGCAGAAAAGCAGGCTGCCGTCCAGGATTTCTACGGGGTGGCACAATTCCCCAAAGTCCTAGGTGCCATTGATTGCACCCATGTGGCTCTACGTCACCCCAGGGCATCAGAGCACATCTATAGAAACCGCAAGCACTGACATTCCATCAACGTGCAGGTAGTATGTGATGCCAAGGGAATCATCACCTCAGTATATGCCAACTATCCAGGGTCCACCCACGACAGTTTTATTTACAGAATGTCAACCCTAAACCGGGACCTAGAAGCTGGGCGGCATGGCGATGATACATGGCTGCTCGGTGAGTATAAATGCCACAGCACATGCATGCATGTCAGATACTGAGTAATGTCACAACCCCACTAATGATACCCATCACCACCTCCCCAGGGGACAGTGCCTACCCTCTGAGCACCCACATGATGACGCCAATTCAGAACCCCACCACGCCACCCGATGTAAGATACAACACAGCCCACATTGCAATCCGGGGCATAGTGGAGCGCACATTCGGAGTGCTCAAGTCACGCTTTCGCTCCCTTGACCGTTCTAGGGGGCAGCTGTTATACGCTCCCCCAGTAGTGTGCAGGATCATAGTGGCAGCATGTGTCCTGCACAACATTGCAACACGCCGGGGCCTGCCGGTGGACATGGTGGTGCCCCCACATCCCCAACCACATGCACGGCCACTGCGCATGGGAGAGGAAAGGGCACGGGGTGAGGCAGCCCGTACGCAGCAGGTGGCTAATAACTTCACCTAAAATCACACCCCTGTGGAGTGCACACAGCCCTGCCACATACCAGGTGACAATCAATGATGATGACATAAGGGACAGTTTAACTGTCACAACCATACCAGCCTGAGATTGGTCACCTGGAAGTGTTACATTGTGTGCATCCCTACCTACACAAACACCACCAATGCTGTGTCATCAAAAGACACACTTCTATGCTGCTAAATTCAGTACCGTCTTGCAAAATACAACATGACAACAGTGCCATGTAACCCAACCACCTCTGCAGTACTGCCACCCAACACACCATGGCATGTCATGCTAGGTGAGAGCAAACAAAGCAATCCCCAAAACCTGACACAAGTGTCACAAAGTACAGTGTCCCTAATGGAAACTGGCCACACACAATATGCTCCCAGTAATGTAGAACTAACAACACACATGACCAAATACTTACCAACAATACAATGCAGCTACACAACCTCAAACATAGCAAAAACATGACAGTACTAAGTTAAAGTAGTGGTAGTCTTACAACCTGATTATGCCAGCACATCGACCCCTTCCAACTGTACAGTGTTGCTGCCACGCAAATGTGTAAGTGCACTGCTTACAACATGAACTCCATCTCCAAAGTAGACGGCCTTGTGAAGACATGAGGAATGAACCTGCAAATTAGGAGGAAGACATGGATGCACAAGCACATATCAATACACCATGCAGTGTACAATACAACAACAATATCCACTAGGAATGTATACACAGTATTGACTACAGACTGCCCACACAGCTCATGGGAGTCCAACGTCACTGTGTATTTCACTGTCACTTGGGCACACCCTTTGTAAGCCCATGGAAACAGGAAGCAGGATGGGTGTGTGTCTCACGAACCCAAGCATCTAACCCAAACTCAGGACAAGCCTGCATGTGCCCAGCCGGAATATAGTGGATGCCCACGGGAGCCAAACAAGGCAACACACTGTAAAAGAAAATCATAAATGAAAAATGGCCACGTGCGGGCCGGGGGGGCGGACCACCCAGGAGGTCCGAGGACAGGGTGCGCACCAACAGCCACCTGTGTGGATGTTGGGAAAAAAAAACACCTCCATGGGCTCATGGCCTGCACGGCTATGCCATTGTGGGAGAACTGCTGCTGTCGCTCTCATCACCCTCTGCTGCTGCATCAGGAGGTGGTGGTATTATGGGAGGCAGCCCACGCAAAGCCCTGGTATGGTCCTCCATAGCAGCAAGCATGCGGGTGTGGAAGGTCTCGTTCTGGAGGAGTGCGGAGATCCCCATGCAGCACCTGACGTGATGCCTGGATCTCCTCCCGAGTTGCCTGCATCTCAGCTGAGAGCGAACGTGTGAGACGCTCCAGCTGCTGTTCTGTCCTCAAGTTAGTGGAAGCCTCAAGGTCAACAAGAGTCTCCCTGAGGTGATGGAGTTCTACCCTCAGGGCTTCCCTGTGGCCCTGGGACTCTATTGATATCGATTAGCGTAGAGTCTTCAGTGCCGCCCGTCGGTCCCTGTTGGACGCCAACATGTCTTCCCTGTGTGATTGGCAAATGGAGTCTGTTGCCTGCTGTAGTTGCTCCATCTGCCTTTCAGGAGGGACAATGGAAGTGGCCACCCTCTCCATTGCTTGAGCCATCATCTCAACTGATGCTGCCTGTTGGGTTGCCATACCGTACATGGATTGTTCCCATATGGTATTGCCTGGTGGCGTATGGCCACCGCGTCGGCGGGCACCACACCTGTTTGGGGCAAGGCGATCTGCGCCTTGCTGTGCCGGCACTGCCTGAGGCTGCAGGACTGCATTCCCCCTCTGATCTGCTGGCCCAGGAACAGGATCAGATGTTGTGGAGTGTGACCCTGCATCCGTAACCGCCAAAGGCGGACTTACCAACACTGACATCCCCATAGAGGGTTCTACCCCTGGTGCAGGTGGGTTGGACAGAACAGAATCCCTGCCAGAAACACTTACCTGCGACGGCACATAGGTCTCATCATCCGAATCAGCACCTGAATAGAGGTCTGGGGAGGTGCACCCAGAGACACCCCTGGACAGAATGTTCTGCAGCAAGATTGGGTTCTCATCCACCACCACACCACGTCCCCCACTGGTGCCCGGTCGTGCCTGAGATTCCTCCTGGGTCTGCACCATCTCCTCAACCTCAACAGCATCAAGTGTGTCATCCCCTGCAAAAACATGAAAGACAAAAAATGGAAACAGGCATTAGCACCATAGCACACAAATAGGCCTGACAAGCTACAGAACCAGTACATGATTTACACATATCCCACATGACTATAACCCTCCCATGCCTGCACTGTCACTGAGTTGGAAGGGGAGGCAAAAGGCAGGCACTGATGACACCAAGATGGAAGAGCAACACATTTGCTGCATGCTGGATGGCACTGCCATCACACATTGGCCTGTGAGTGGCATGTCCAATACACATGCATGACACATGCCATCACACAGATGGCATGTACCATAGCCATGGTACATTCCACAAGTACATCCATATGTCAGTGAATGAGTACTTTCAGCCATCCATGTGAGATGGACATGACGAGATGAAAAATGCTACATAGTGTGACAAAATACGCATGTGCCACACACTGCAACACATCCAGGTTACAAAAATACAGTGATTGCAGGCCGATGTACACATCAATGGTTGTGCACTTCAACATGACAGGAAACAACTATCATGTTCCACATTCAAACAGGCCCCAAAAATGTATGTGATCATGCCAATACTGAATCAGCCTGAATGGTCAAATCATTCACCTAACAAGGTAACACATGTGGGCCAACGTGGGGTTCATCAATGACAGAAGCATGTCACAAATGTGACAATAGGGCTGAGGAATGCGTAGCAAAAGTGGGAGAATTGAAACAATCAGCCTGAACGAACACTGAAAAATACAAACAATGTTGTTGCAAGATGCCACTTCAAGGGCAACCGCCGTAATGTTGCGCTAAATTACTACTGTGGGAAGAAGGGATACTGTTACACCCAAATCCAAGGCCGCTGAATGTTTTGGATGAAGCACATGGGTGACCCATACCACTCAGGCACACACACCCTCACCTGGCACTCAATCAGAACCCGTCACCCAAACAACATACACATGCATTAGACACACATGCATGGGCACTCACTAGACAATGCATCATAATCAGGTAGTTCTCCCACACCTTGGATCTGTTCCTCTGTGACGAAGGCCCCAGCAACAGACTCATGTTCAGTGAATTTGTTGTCCTCTTGTGGTGTCTCACCAGAGTAGCGGCATGATTTGAGACCAGCTTGTTCTTTGCTCTGCATTTCATGTCATTCCACCGCTTGTAGCAATCATCAGCTGTGCGCCTCACAAATCCAAGGGCACTTATGCGGTCGGCGATGATCTGCCAGTGTGCCTTACGTTGACCAGTTGTGGTCTTGGACCCTACAGTCACCAGCATTTCGTGGCTACGTGCCGACACATAGGACACAAGTGCATCAAATTCTGTGTCATTAAAGCAAGGCTTTCTTGACGTGCCGGAGTGTGTAGCCGTGTCTGGGATTTCAGCCTGTCGTGCCAGAGCACCCTTCTTCCTCTTCTTTAAAGGTGGAGCGGAGCCAGAGTGGCTTACGCCGCTCTGGTCAGTAGGGGCAGAATCAGCGGTGGACTGGGTAGTAGGAGTGTGGGAATGCACAATGACCATAGGTCTTGATGCAGGCATTGGTTGCAGGGTAATGTTGGCAGGGGGAACGTCAGTTTGATGGACCTGGACTGACACTGTTGTTACACATCGTGGGAGGTGGTCACTATGGGCTCGCAATCGGTTGTTTTGCAACCAGTTGTGTAGTAACATTCTCTACGCTAATCCCGATAATCCTTCTCAAGATGACTTCCGTTTTGAAAGTAGCGGTCTAGACTCTTCACGTTTCTCCGAGACGTTCCGGCTGGCTCACGTGATCCTTTATCAAACACGGAAGCCGGCGATTCCTCGCGTCGCTACTGTTTCTACAGACGCTCCGTGAGTTCGCCTCTAGGGATTTCTGAGCTCTACTTCTTACTGTCAACCTTTTGACTTACCCTGTAACCTATTTGTCTCTATAGTTCCCATCTCCAGGCTCCTGCTCCCAGTCCGGTCTCGCTTTCTCTCGGGATTTCTCATCACTTCCAGATATCCTTCGGCGTCTCGGTTTCGCCAAAATCAACTTTCATCTTGCTGATACACCCGCTAGCTGTAAGTTACATAAAATCTGAATCCTGATCTACCTCTTTCAATTCAGATTCTGACCCAAGTCATATTTATTCCAGAGCTCTCATCTCCCGATCTCTTCTCCTTCGAAGCCTTAAATAATTCATCCTCTCATTCCCTCCGCTGGTGAGAACCTTTCACTAAGCCTTTCAATTCCACTTTTCATTCCCATCTCTCCTCTACTTCTCTGATCATTGTCCTCTCATTTCTCCAGACGAAGCCTTCCTGCCCACAGCCACTTGTTGAAGACAGTCATCTACCATCCGGATTCTCAACACATCCAGATTCGACCAGGGTTTTCTTCCCCATTGAGGGTTTCCCTGGCTACCCTGTTCTCTCCCCTGGTTAATCTCACTCCGGGTCGGAGAGGGCAGGGCTGTCCTAGGGTAGCTTTCACAGCTGCACTTGATTGTTTCCTGGTGGTCTCCTCGTTCTGTCAAGGTGAGATTAATCACATTTCGCTTTCATTGTGGGAAACAGTATCGACTTTTCTGTCGTAGTTCTATAGCGTAATAGTTAGCGACGCCTAAAGAATATTGACAGAAGAAGACCATTATGGAACAACAAATGCAGCAACTAATGGCCGCTATGCAGGCCATGTCTTTAGAAGTACAATCACTTAAGCAAGACAATGTACAATTACGACAACAGGTTGCTAGAGCTTTTTCCGATACCCCCCCGTCCACATTGCACCCGATAATGTATGATGGCGACCCCTACAAACTCAAAGAATTCCTAGATAGCTGTACGGTACAGTTTACACTTAAAACCCGTTTCTTCCCAACGGACAAAGATAAGGTGGGGTTTGTGATTTCTCACTTATCTGGGCCCGCTTTGGCATGGGCCACGCCCTTAGTTACATCAAACACTGCTATTCTTGACTCTTACTCTGCCTTCTCTAACAGTCTAAAAGCCATGTTTGGGAGAAAAGAAATCACTGTATCCTCCCAAGAAAGACTCCTTGACTTAAAACAAAGCGGAAAAGACCTATTAGGGTATATTACCCAATTTAAGCAGTTATCGTCAGAATTGGGATGGCCAGATGAGGGTCTTCTTACTCTTTTTCGTAGAGGATTAACAGACGAGCTGAAGGATGAGATTTCGAAGGTTCCTCGACCAGCCAACCTAGCAGACATGATAACGCTAACCATGCAAATTGAGTACCGGTTGCAGGAACGATCCTATGAACGAAAAAGAAGCAAGAGTACCAGATCCTTTAATGAATACTATCCAACAGGAAATAAACCTCACGTCCAAAATGAAGAGCCCATGCAGATTGGAGCAGTGAGAGGACCACTATCCACCTCTGAAAGAGAAAGAATAAGGACAGGAGGACTGTGTATGTACTGTGGTTCTTCATTACATATTTTGAAGGATTGTCACCTGGTTCCTCCGCGACGTACCCCAAATCCTAAGTCGGGAAACTTCAAAGCCCTACCCCAAGGGGAAGAACGGTAGTGGCTTCAAATCCTACTTCCCCATACCGAATGGGAATGTCGCTTGACACAGCTACTTGCCAAACCATGGTGGTGGTATCTCTATCTATGATTCTTTCCGAACGAGTGTTGGCGGGTATACCAGCCTTGATTGACTGCGGGGCCGCTGGCAATTTCTTGGACAATGATTGGGCAACGAAACACGAGATACAGCTTGTTTCCAAATCCATCATTACTCCCATACAAGGAGTGGATGGAAACCCTTTGAGCTCTGGCCCGATCAAGGAACAGACCAAACCAATTACTTGTCTGATTGCCAATCATAAAGAAACTTTGGTTTTTGACCTCATTAAGGCAGCTCATTTCCCTGTTATCTTGGGTCTCCCATGGTTACGACTACATAACCCTTATATTAACTGGTCAGCAGGTACTTTATTCTTAGGGTCTGAGTTCTGTGTAAACCACTGTTTGTCCCAGGAGTCTGTGGGTGTTCACATTCCAACTGAGGTGTCTAATCTTCCAACCGGGTCCACCATAAACCAACTAGAGATCATCCCACTGTGCCATCAAGAGTTTCAGTCAGTTTTCGAGAACCCCAAATTTCCCACTCTACCTCCTCATAGGAGGGATGATTGTCATATTAACCTTCTTTCAGACCAACCCATTCCCTTTGGCAGGATGTATGTTTTGTCCCAAAAAGAAAAGGCAGTCCTTAAAGACTATCTCCAGACCAATTTACGCAATGGTCTAATTTCTGAATCAATCTCCCCAGCGGGCGCCTCTCTTTTCTTTATTCCTAAAAAAGACTCTGAGGAACTTCACCCCTGCATAGACTATAGAGGTCTCAACAAGATTACCATTCCTGATAAGTACCCCATGCCTTTAATATCTGACATTATTGAGGCTGTCCAGGGGGCTTCTGTGTACACAAAACTCGACCTCAGAGGAGCTTACCACCTCATCAGAATAGCTCCTGGAGACGAATGGAAAACCGCCTTTCGCACACCATTCGGACATTTTGAATATCATGTGATGCCGTTTGGTCTTGTAAATGCTCCAGCAGTGTTCCAGCGATTTATGGATCACCTGTTCGCGGACATTTTGTTTCATTTTGTAATCATCTACCTGGATGATATTTTGGTCTATTCATCCAACCCGAAAGACCATGTAAATCATGTAAACATAGTCCTTGGTCGACTCAAGAAAAACCATCTCTATTGTAAAGCCTCAAAGTGTGTGTTCCATCAAGAACAAGTTACTTACCTAGGTTTTGTGTTATCGAGCCTGGGCATATCTATGGATCCAAAGAAGGTATCCGCAGTCGTAAATTGGCCCAGTCCTTCCTGTGTCAAAGACATCCAGAGATTTCTAGGATTTGCAAATTTCTACAGGAAATTTATCCCCTGTTTTTCTGAAATTATTCTGCCTATCACTCAATTGCTAAAAAAGAACGTCACATTCTGCTGGAACGAAGCCGCCCAAAGGGCCTTTCAGACTTTGAAAGAAATTTTCACCTCTGCCTCTATTTTGATTACCCCTGATCAGACCAAGCCGTTTATAGTGGAGACTGATGCCTCTCAATACGCTATGGGAGCTGTGCTGTTACAACTCTCTGACCAGGGGGAAGAAAGACCCGTTGCGTATCTGTCTAGAACATTCAACGCAGCCGAACTGAATTATTCTGTTCTTGAGAAAGAACTGTTAGCTATTAAACGGGCTTTCGAAGAGTGGAGACATCTGCTCTTGGGGTCTTCCTTTCCTGTCACAGTTCGAACGGATCACCAAAGTCTCAGAGTACTCCAGAATGCCCAGACGACCAACAGCAGACAAGCCCGCTGGGCTTATTTCTTTCTTCCCTTTCGGATTGAATTCACTTTTCTTCCTGGAAAACATAACCTAAGGGCCGATGCTCTTTCTCGGAAGGATTCTCCCACTTCTAATTTCTGTTCTGAAAGGATGTTCCCCACAGCACGGTTTATCGCGGTACTAACGGACTTTCTTCAAGAAGTACTGATTGCTACTAATCAAAACAAACTTCTATGTGAAAAAATTGCTTCTACTCATCATCTCACTGAAGAAGGGGGCTATTATTTTCAGGGAGCTCAGGTTCTGCTTCCCACTCCATCGCTTCAGCAAGAAGTTCTACGAATGTGTCACGACTCCCGAGCAGCTGGCCACCGGGGTTACGCCTCAACCTTGGAGCTTGTTCAACGACATTTTTGGTGGCCGGAAGTAAAGGCAGACATACATGATTATATTTCAGCCTGCACGATATGCGCTCAGTCTAAGTCTCCTCGGATGTCTCCTTTGGGTTTACTTTCTAGAATGCCTATTCCAGACCGACCTTGGCAGTTTATCTCCACTGACTTTGTCTCGGACCTACCTCCTTCTGAGAATAAAACCACTATCATGGTCACCATTGATTATTTTACCAAACTGGCACACTTTATCCCGTTGGTTAAGCTTCCTGGAGCAGCAGATATGGCAAAAATCTTCCTTTCTGAAATCTTTTCTCGACACGGACTCCCAGATACTATTGTATCAGATCGAGGCCCCCAATATACTTCTCTTTTCTGGCAGAAAGTATGTAACATTCTGGGCATTAAGAGAGCCTTAAGTTCCGGTTATCACCCCCAGACCAACGGGCAAACGGAAAGATTAAACCAGACTTTGGAAGGATATTTAAGATGTTTCATCTCTGCAGCTCAGGACAATTGGGTAGAGTTGCTCCCATTTGCAGAGTTCGCCTACAACAACGCCAAACATTCTGCTCTTCACACCAGTCCTTTTCATTGTTCTTATGGGTATCACCCTTCCTTTGTACCTACCGTTTCTGTCCCTGCTTCCATTTTCCCTGGAGTTGACAGTCTTATATCAGACATTCAAGAGGGACAGAAACTGGCCAGACTATCTCTTCAAGAGGCTCAAGATCGGGCTAAGAGGAATACAGATAAGCATCGTCGGGCAGCCCCTAATATCATCCCGGGAGATTCTGTTTGGCTGGCATCCCGATTCCTTCCCCGGCATCTTGTACCATCTAAATTGTCTCCTAGATATTTTGGGCCTTTTAAATTCCTCTCCTGGGTTGGTTCTGCTGCAATCAAACTCGCCTTACCGGCTTCCTGGTCTCGGATTCATCCAGTGTTCCATTTATCTCAAATCAAATTGGTGGTTCCGGACCGTTTTCAGAGATTGGTGAAGCTTCCTCCGCCTCCGGTCTTGACGGCTACTGGATCAGAGTATGAAGTGGCCAGTATTTGTGACTCTCGTTACAAGAGGGGTAAATTGCAGTTTTTGATAGACTGGAAGGGTTACTCACCTGCTGAACGATCCTGGGAGCCTGCTTCTGCTGTGCATGCCCCCAAGTTGATTCGACGATTCTTTCTTCTTCACCCGGGTAAACCGGGTTCTCCCCCCAGGAGGAGGGGGTATACTGTTACACATCGTGGGAGGTGGTCACTATGGGCTCGCAATCGGTTGTTTTGCAACCAGTTGTGTAGTAACATTCTCTACGCTAATCCCGATAATCCTTCTCAAGATGACTTCCGTTTTGAAAGTAGCGGTCTAGACTCTTCACGTTTCTCCGAGACGTTCCGGCTGGCTCACGTGATCCTTTATCAAACACGGAAGCCGGCGATTCCTCGCGTCGCTACTGTTTCTACAGACGCTCCGTGAGTTCGCCTCTAGGGATTTCTGAGCTCTACTTCTTACTGTCAACCTTTTGACTTACCCTGTAACCTATTTGTCTCTATAGTTCCCATCTCCAGGCTCCTGCTCCCAGTCCGGTCTCGCTTTCTCTCGGGATTTCTCATCACTTCCAGATATCCTTCGGCGTCTCGGTTTCGCCAAAATCAACTTTCATCTTGCTGATACACCCGCTAGCTGTAAGTTACATAAAATCTGAATCCTGATCTACCTCTTTCAATTCAGATTCTGACCCAAGTCATATTTATTCCAGAGCTCTCATCTCCCGATCTCTTCTCCTTCGAAGCCTTAAATAATTCATCCTCTCATTCCCTCCGCTGGTGAGAACCTTTCACTAAGCCTTTCAATTCCACTTTTCATTCCCATCTCTCCTCTACTTCTCTGATCATTGTCCTCTCATTTCTCCAGACGAAGCCTTCCTGCCCACAGCCACTTGTTGAAGACAGTCATCTACCATCCGGATTCTCAACACATCCAGATTCGACCAGGGTTTTCTTCCCCATTGAGGGTTTCCCTGGCTACCCTGTTCTCTCCCCTGGTTAATCTCACTCCGGGTCGGAGAGGGCAGGGCTGTCCTAGGGTAGCTTTCACAGCTGCACTTGATTGTTTCCTGGTGGTCTCCTCGTTCTGTCAAGGTGAGATTAATCACATTTCGCTTTCATTGTGGGAAACAGTATCGACTTTTCTGTCGTAGTTCTATAGCGTAATAACTGTCCTGGCTGGGAGAGTCAGAGCTGGGGCGGATGTAGCTGCAGCTGCCCCTGCAGTCTCCCCACGCTGCAGACTTGGGGCAGCAGATGACATAGCTGCCCCAGATCTACGTGGCTTGGTGACAACTACTTGCACCGCCACACGTGGCCTAGACTTGCTGACCTGGAAGTCAGCCTGGGAGTCATCCTGTGCCAGGTCAGGTGCCACAGTGGGCTGGTCCAACAGGGGCTGAGCTGGGATGGTGTCAGCCACGTTTCCCTCAAACATGGGGGAGCATGGGTGTCCCTGATTGTTCCTCCACACATGGGGGTATAGGGGCACCCTGCAAATCCCGGCCACATCCCCTACTGCGCCCACCACGCCCACCTTTTGAAGGTCGGCCACCTTTGCCTTCCTTACCGCTTGGTCGCCTCCCAACCATGGCACTGATGTTGTTGTGTGTATGGGAGTTGCAGTAAACTATTGTCGTGGGCAATTGGGGGTCAAAGGGATACGATACTAGATGGAATTCGTACCCTAGTGCTCTAACAAGGCTGTCTGTGACCCCTGGGGGAAAATGACGGGTCACGCAACGCACACGCAGCCCAAAATCAAAAATTAATGTGCACGCAACCCCTCGTAGACCACGTGCGTGAAAAAATGAACCCGCACTACACTGTGGCACCCGAAACACAAAAATAAGCGTATGCGTAATACACGCAGCCTACAATGACCTCTGAAGGGGAATGCGACACACGGGGCAAGCACAGTTGCTAAGTACGTGCGGAACGCACTGTCTGCCTGGAAAAAGAACATGAAAAATACACGCGTGTGCGCGTTGGCAACACCCCTGCCAAAAGAAGAATTGAGGAGACAGGACAAAAGGAGAAGTGAACTCTGTTTGAGGAAACAGGCCCAACAAAAAATCAGAAAAGAGCTGTCAGAGGTAACAGGGATTACGAACTAGAAACGCTGTGAAGTAATCGTGTGTGAACTGACAAGAAGTACAGATTTCACCCACTCTCTCTCCACGAAAAGCACGTACAAGGAAATGGTGTCCTACATGTAGCTTTTAAACCGGCCCACACGTACACGTCAGATACGCGTGTACGCGGGCCCTTTCCTCCAATTACACGCAATGACACTCTGACGTGCAGTTTTTCCACGTGTGCTCTGTCTTCACGTGCTATGAGGGAAACGGCAGTGCGCATAATGTAACTTATGTGCTTACGCGCTAAGGACCTTTGGTCCAATGAAATCGCGTAGGTGTGCTGACGCGCTTACACGCTAAGGGCCTTTCCTCGAATTACACGCTGACGTGCAATTCTTTCACGTGCCAAATCACTCCGTATCAAGCTGGCCACGCGTCACACACGGAAGACCACGCTCCTGCCCTGAAGGCCATTTTCCTGCCCCCCAGAGCCCAGAGCACGCTCCCACCTGCCATCTGCTGCTGCCTGACTGTCTGCTGCCCACGTGCCCTGCTATTTGGTGCCTGCACATCAGCCATCTGTAGGGGTCCAGTTGCTGTGTCCACCCCTGCTGGAACTGAAGACTCCCGACTGGGATACCATCACTCCACAGCCCAGCCCCAGGACCCAGTTACCCACCCACTCCTGCCTCTGGGGTGGCCATGTCGGGCACATCTCCATCTGGCACCACTGGCAACCCCCAGCCAGAGAGACAGAGGGCCACCAGCTTCACGGCCACCCAAGTTGGTGTCCTGGTAGAGCATGTCCTGGGGCATTATGATGCCCTCTTCGGAACATCATGCGCCAAAAAGGAAGGACAGGAGAGGATCTGGGACAACGTAGTGGTTGCCATCAACGCAGAGGGGGTGGCAACCCACGACATCAATCACGTCAACAGGTGCTGGGAGGACTTCAGGTCCAGGACCCTCCACAAGGCCCGGCTCCTCGCGGAGGGGGGCCGGGTACGCATGAGTAACATCCAGATGAGGGTCCTGGAACGCATAGGCCCAGCGCTCCACACCCAGATCCTTCGGAGGCAGACCCGTCTGGAGTTGAGCGGTAAGTGTCCAAGCATTGCTGTGTGAGACAGGGCATGTTGCAGTGTGCTGGTAGTCTGATGCTTGCCTGTATGTGTGACATAGGCCATGTATGGATGTGTGTGTACAGGGACATCATGGGCATGCATGTGAGACCAGTTATGTGTGAACCACATGGTTGGTGCATGTGTTTTAATGCAACATGGGGAGCTCTATGCGGAATGCACACATGAAAGCATGGCTGTCTCTGTTCCTGGACATGGAGGGGGGGTGAGGAATGGGTGCTGATGTCATGTAAATGTATGGTGCACATGTTTGTGTGTGTGCCTGAGAAGTGTGTGTGTGACTTTGAAACGCCATGGATGTATATGACTTTGAAGGCAACATCTTGGTTTACAGGGGCCCTTCTACATGGATGTTGATTGCAGGCGCCGGGACTGTTTCTGCATGTGTGTTGTGTGCATTCACCCATGTGTTGTGGAATGACATGATGGAAGTGACATTTGACAGTGCCACTCATGTGTTATTGCTTCCTGTCTAGGATATTTTGTACTGTACCCTGATGCTTGCGTTCTATGTCTCCCTCTACGCAGCGTCAAGTGAAGAAGAAGGCGGAGACGGCGCTGTGGAGCCAAGCAGCGGGGATGCCTCCACTGGGCGGTGACGCAAGGCCCAGCCACCTTCCCAGGAATTACCATCATCTGGGAGTGAGGGGGCTGGTGCTGCGTCTGCCACAACTGCTGTGGCGGAAGGGCTGGGTGAGCCCCCACATGGGCTTCCAATGGTGGAAGACGGTGTGGAGACATCCAGGTTGGTGGTCTCCACAGAGGAGGAGGAGCCCGCTACTGAGCCGCACATGGGGCCTAGTGGGGGTAGTTACACTGGTGCAAGTGGTGCAGTCTCGGGCCAGGGTCAGGAGGCAGCACAGGTCACCACCGAGGGGCCTGTGCATGTCACAGTCCCTGACCCTGTGACTGCACCACCATGCACCAGCAGGGAGGCCCCGTCCCAGGCCCGTCCGCAGGTAGGGGAGAGTTACATGTCAACAGCCTCTCCACTACCTGCGGACGAGGGGTCCCACGAACGTATGGGCTCCGTCCTGGTTGGTGTCGTGTTGCGCTCGCGTGTCATTCGTGATGACGTGCGTTCTTCCTGGGTGGAGAACGCACGCCATCACGGAGAGCAGCGTCGTGACGTGGCACTGCTGGGAGGGGCCCTGGTTGGTGGGTTCGTACATGTGTCGCGCACTCTGGCGGACCTCTCCTCCTCTGTGGAGACTATGCGCCAGTCGTTTTCCACACCGTCTTCTGGCCCAGATTCCACCAGGGCCCCCTGTGGACCTGGCCCGACCAACACAGCCAGCTTGGTGGAGCTCACATCCCTGCCACAGTCGGGAGTCGGCGGCCCAGCAGGGGTGGACACCACAACTGGAGACCAGCTGATGAGGATGTGCAGGCACCATCAGACACGGCACATGGACAGCAGCAGCAGGAACAGGCTCTAGGTGGGAGCAATGATGGCTCAGGGCCATCAACATCGGAGGGGCAGGCATCGGCCAGAGGGCAGCGGGACCCCAGAAATGGGAGTGTCTTCCGTGTGGCACGGTTTGGGCCAGCAGATAGGTGCGGAGTGGTGGCGGGCGGAAGAGGCGCGGCTCACCATGGTCAGGGAGGAGTTCTCCATGCGTCGGGCTTTGAGGCGGGCAGAGTGCCTCGAGGCAACTCGCAGGGAGTTGGAACAGGCCATGAGTGCCTCCCTGCGAGACCTCAGGGCCAGGACAGAGGCTCGCCTCTGGCAAATAAACATGGAGTTCGATGATGCCCTGGCCCGGGACACCACAGAGGGAGCCGCTGGACTTGCCCGCCGCCATTGTATATAGTTAGATAGTGTTAGGTTTCCTTTCGTTTTTTCTTTATTTTGGTTGCGCTTGGAAAATGCACCACGTATTTGTATATAGTTTTTTATTAGGTAGTATTTTTGATAGATTTCATTTCATCAGTTGGGCTCATGGACTCTGGATTGTTCATCTGTACATAGTTCACCATTGATTATTCTCTTTTTTTTATTTTCACCATGGAGCAATGGTTTTCACTTTCTTTTTTCCCTTGGATTTGCTTTGTTGAACTGTGACTTTGGACACCATTTCTTTTGGATTTCTTTGGATTATGATTTCTTGTTTTTTATTCTTTTACGGACATGCAGCTTTTCTTTTATTATTCCCATTGTTGTGTGTTGGATTTTAATTACATTCATGTTGTGTTTAATAATTTAGTTTCTTCATACTTTGATGTGTGGTATTATCTCATTGGTTTCATGCATGTCATGATATGGGTTTTCACATTCACTTGCACCCATTGTGTGTGTGTGACGGACATGTGTTCATTTACATACTTGCCATTGGGGTTGTATCATGTAATTGCCTTTTCTATGTGGGTGGATGCAATACTTGGTTGGGTCTTTGGGCTGGGGAGGCTGGCCATAAGGGCCATGATTGAGGATCGTCATGACCTGGGGGCAGGGGGACATGAGTGGGACATGAGTGGGGGCCTGTTGGCAGGTGCCCTGCACTGCTGGGGGGTGGGGGTGCAGGGGGACATGAGTGGGGGCCTGCTGGCAGGTGCCCTGCACTGCTCGGGGGTGGGGGTGCAGGGGGACATGAGTGGGACATGATTGGGGGCCTACTGGCAGGTGCCCTGCACTGCTGGGGGTGCAAGGGGACATGAGTGGGGGCCTGCTGGCAGGTGCCCTGCACTGCTGGGATGTGGGGGTGCAGGGGGACATGAGTGGGGGCCTGCTGGCAGGTGCCCTGCACTGCTGGGGGCTGGGGGTGCAGGGGGACATGAGTGGGACATGAGTGGGGGCCTGCTGGCAGGTGCCCTGCATTGCTGGGGCTGGGGGTGCAAGGGGACATGAGTGGGGGCCTGCTGACAGGTGCCCTGCACTGCTGGGGTGTGGGAGTGCAGGGGGACATGAGTTGGTGATCAGTAGTGCAAGCTGACATGTGGCTTGGCTGGGGGGCATGCCCATGGTGGATGGGCTGCCTGCGGGACATGACCAGGGGTGCAGGGTAGTCCCTGTGGTGTAGGCTGCCTGCAGGGGCCGTGGAGGGTGTAGAGGGAACACCTGGGAGGACCCACACTGCCAATTCACGTGTAGGACTCCCCGCGCACCCCCGAAATACACGTACCCTGCTGAAATCGCGTGTGAGACTTCGCGTGAACCCCAGTAATACACGTACCCCACTCGCACAGGCCCTTTCGCGTGTGAAACTTCCTGCGCACTCCCGAAATACACGTACCCTGCTGAAATCGCGTGTGAAACTTCCCACGAACCCCAGTAATACATGTACCCCGCTCGCACACGGCCTATCGCGCGTGAAACTTCCTGCAAACCCCAGTAATACACGTACCCCACTCGCAAAGGCCCTTTCGCGTGTGAAACTTCCCGCGCACCCCCGAAATACCCGTACCCTGCTGAAATCGCGTGTGAAACTTCCCGCGAACCCCAGTAATACACGTACCCCGCTTGTACAGAGCCTATCACGTGTGAAACTTCCCGTGAACCCCACTAATACACGTACCCCACTCGCACAGGGCCTATTGCGTGTGAAACTTCCTGCGCACCCCCAAAAATCCACATACCCTGCTGAAATCGCTTGTGAAACTTCCCGCGAACCCCAGTAATACACGTACCCCACTCGCAGAGGGCCTATCGCGTGTGAAACTTCCCGCGACCCCCAGTAATACACGTACTCCACTCGCACAGGCCCTTTCGTGTGTGAAACTTCCCGCGCACCCCCGAAATACACATACTCTGCTGAAATCGCGTGTGAAACTTCCCGCGAACCCCAGTAATACACGTACCCTGCTCGCACAGGGCCCATCGCGTGTGAAACTTCCCGTGAACCCTAGTAATACATGTACCCCACTCACACAGGGCCTATCGCTTGTGAAACTTCCCGCGAACCCTAGTAATACATGTTCCCCACTTGCCGTGCTGGTACAGGGTTAGCGCAGCCCTTTGCGGTGGATTGGGGATTTTGATGGCTTTTCACTGCGCGAGGGGCGTTCTTGGGGCGTAACTGGTGCTGCTGCAGGGTCGCTGCACCACTGTGCGCCACGGCTGGTTTTGGTAGATAAAATCCATGAATACGCTGTGCGCGGAAATGGATTTTAGCGCACGCGGCTGGCACAGAGATTCGCACGCGCACACTGTACGCCAGCCGCGTGCACCACTTGTGCGCTAAATTCTATGAATTATCTTCCAAATATGGTCTAAATCACTGAAATTGTATAAATTCTTATGGGAGCCACTTTAGATAGTTGCAGACAAACACTAGCAATGATTTAATACTAAGAAGCAATGTGAAATCTTAAAACTGAGGTCGGAAGCAATCAAAAGCTGTTTTACATGTGTCCGAATTTCCCTAAAACAAAATTCGCTGCAAACTTTTCAGTGCGCGGTAATCGGGATTACGGGAGAACTATATGGAGTTGGAATGCGGTTTTAGATGCGAATTAAAGCTGCGGATGTTAGCTACAAGCAGAAGTTGAAGTTTCTAGCACAAAAATTGAGGAAGTTATGGATGTTTTAGTGGAGGTCGTTTTTCGAGTTAGGCGCAAGAAATGGAAAACTGGAATGCACTTTTAAATAACAAAAAGGATTTCTTACACTATGTTAAAGACTACCAAAAAGTATAATGCCACACAGGAAGGTCATTCACGGCCGATCATAGCAGTTCGGGTGTGATACTCTACTTTCTGTTTGGTTTGGGAATTACTTTCTTAATCAATCAATGGGAAGTTAGGGTTTAGGAACACATATGAGAGAAGAGTCCATGCAAAGATAGTTCTAACAATACTGGCTGGGAAAGAAAGAGAGAATGAGTTTCAGATAGGGATTAACTAAGCAGTACATAGGCTAGTGACCCAGTTCTATCTATAGATACTCACTATATGTGTTTAAAACTGAACCGTCATGATTCTGGTCAGGGATTCTGGTCAGGGATTCTGGTCAGGGCAGACTGCTGGGCACATTGGATTGGCAGCATTAAGGCGCGCGGGACACCACACGGCACAACTTGACTGGATCTGATCTGCAATGGCTCTGGTCACAGCACGGCAGAGCTGGGTTGGATCAGCCCTTTTTGGTTCTGATGATAATTCTTTTAGCAGGCAAGCAGTACAGCACAGCCCGGCTGTATGTTTGATGTTCCCCATAGGTTTCTGGGGTTGGTTCTGGTCCTGGAATTTAAGGCCTAGCTGAAAATGGTTCAGTTATATGATGGGCCTTTCTGCTTTGCCAAGTTTCTGGAGTCAGGAGCAAGGGAGATGGAGGGTTCTGCTGCAGGGTGCTCCGCCAGAATCGGGATAGTGGGTGAATCTGTGTTTCTCCAAACCCGTAATGAGGCCCTCAGTCATATTTGTTAAAAAGCCATGTTTTCTGAATGTCAGGTTGTATCATTACCACTGGAACAAATAGTAATTACCATCCACAGTAATCTAGGCCAATACATTGACCAGAGCTGTAATGAGGCACTATGTAGGGTGCAGCATGTGTGGCCCTCTGCCAAGTACCCCCCAAGTGTCTTTTACATGAGCCATCATAGCCATGACAGATTTCTTCCACCTTCATTCATTTACCCATATTCCTCCACCCCATATTCATTTGTTCATCATTTCTTGTCACTGTAAAGAGGCAACATGATGTAATGCTCATGAGGCCTGGTTTGATGCTTTGTTTCGAACGTACCATGAGCAGTGGCATATTTAGGCGTTCTGCTGCCCTGGGTCCAAGTAAGTGCATTTGCCATCCCATCCCCAACTTTACTCCACCTCTGTCAGACTCTGCACCTTCACCAGATTCCACCCCTTCAAGAAACTTTGTCTGCGTTGACCAAACTACACCCATGCTTCACCCCCATTTTGTCTCCCATTTTGGCTCCATAACATTATATGCACGTTTTTAAAGTTGCAGGAATTAGAAAGTTATTGTTTCCACTCTATTTATTCAAGCCTGTCAAATTCTATGTTATGTTAGTTGAAAGAATGTTTTCAGATCTTTGCTGCCCAATATTTGTAGCAGGCAGTGTGTTCTACAGTTGACTGCAGTAGAGGTAATTGTTACAGCTAACTGTCTACTTTAGGTTAAGTTCGAAAACAATCTTTTAGCGGAAGTGATAGAACATAAGCGGTTTGCCAAATGGACACAAGTGAGAGAAGGTTGGAATTAACAATTTTGGTTTCAATGCTAATATCTGGTTTCTCTCACAAATTGGCTGCTGTCACTCTATGAGAAGCACATAGACTGGTCTGTAATATTAATGCAAAATAACTACATTTCTACATCCGGTCTTGTCAAATGGTAAAGTTTACATATGAAATATATGCAAGTGGTACAGGCACATCTTATAAAATGTTGAAAAAAAGGAGGTATCCCCCTTTTCATGGTTACAGCTCTGGTGTTAGCAGGGGTGCAAAGTGGAAATAAGGCAAGTTACCTGCTGCAGCCGATACACATCCAATCCCTTGGTTTGGAATGCCATTAATGTATGGCAAAATCACAAGTGAAATTTGTAAACTCTGCCTGGGCATAAACTCAGTAGAGTAAAGGCAATTGGAGAAGGTTCTTGGAAGCTTTGGCTGTGCATTTGCACGGTGGAGTCATTGATAAGGGTTACCCTGAACATTCATGTGTGGGTACCACCAGCATTCTTCATAGCTTCACAATGCAGTCACCTTCTATAACAAATTAAGTGGTACATACTGTTTACAATTTTGCTGTTTGTGCAATTTTTCAAAATACCCAACACTCCAAGAGTAGAATTTAGCAAGGGTTCGGTTTCTAGCACAATATTACTTTTGATTGTGTGGTGTAAGCTATTGATCTTGTGCTTGCGTTTAAGGTAATTTAAAATGATAAGTCCGTAGAGTTGGTTGGACTGTATAATACATAGGACATTTTGAGATGTGTGGGTATATATAGATGTGCTGCTGTCGTTTGAAGTACTGTTTCACAGTAAAAACCCTACCTTACAGTTGCGCATTCAGATTTACTCTTCCGTCTCTGTGATATATTCATGCTTGCACCTTTTGGGCAGCCACAGAACTCTGAAATGGGGGGGAAGGGGTGGGTGAATTAGTGCTTGCCTCTGAACATGATTTTAGTGCCACCTGTGGGAACTCTGTGCTTGACTTGCATGTATTTAATATTGCAAAATAATGCATCATTTTTAACCTTTACTTTTCTGAAGTGAAACCCTAATTTTTACAATGGGGAAATGTCTGGAACCAGTAGGCAATTCAGAGAGCAGAAAGCTGTTTCTGATGAGATGCGTCTTTAAAGAGCATGCACAGATGTGCTCTTTAGCATCTGTAGCCTGCATATCGGAGCTAGAGGTGAGCATGGACAAACACTATTTGTATACTCAAGTCTGGAGAGAGTCTGAATCATTACAGCTTGGAATCTTCAGGCAAAGCTGAAGCAAAGGAGTGCACGCGTTAGGGTCAAAACCAGGACAGATCCTCCTTCCCCCGTCACAAGTGATGCAGCCTTTTAGCTAAGAGAAAAGTCAGTGTCCATCAGGACACATGTGACCAGCTTTGTAAATGTGGCCCAAAGCTCATGTGTTTAGCTTTGGGTCTGAGATCCAACCAGGAGGATTATTTGCTAGGTGGCAAGGGATATGTTGGAGATGCTCCTGGCACATGCATTGCTTGACAGCATATATGCAGCGTTGCAAGGTATATGGTCCATGGCTGTGTTGCCATTCGGTGCCTCTCTTATTTGTGTACATTGGCACTGTTGTAATACTTATATCAGGAGGAGAGTTTAATTTGTAACAGTGATACAACAGCAGCGCTGCCCGCGTAACCCAACATGTGCAAACAATTGGGTTAGACTTCTCTGTCCGCATAGTGATTATTTGTGTTAATTCGGTCGGGCAAGGTTCTCAGAAGCTCAGCGCCAAGCCCTGAACCCAGATTTGCTGAAGTCACTCACCTGCTTTGCATGACATTATTCATGGTACGAAAGGCCCCTGCTAAAGGTCACTGCTGTTTTCCTAAGGGATTAGGAACCAAGATAAATAACATTTCAATGCACATTGTTCATGCCCATTCCTTGCCAAAAATTCCTCTTGGATAACACAGTTGACCAACTACTGATGTGTCCGCATGATGGTTATATTGTTTGTGGGTTGTTGAATGCAAACAAAGTGGTTGCGTGTATTCTTAATGGTGTTCTATACTCACATTGGCACACCACTCAGTATTCAAGTCCATTTTGAGATGGTCTTAGTTGGGGTCATTACTTCCTTACTTTTCGTTTGATGGTGGAGAACATTTGGTTCTCTTCTCAAATGATGGGGTGGGTAGTACGGTTGCTTTGTGTTGTTGGTGGGAAAGAACCAAGTCTCACCTGCATTCTGATTGGTTGAGTACTTTTGTGAGGTGGTGCCAGGGGCTGGGAAACACCAATACATATGTGCCCGCTCATCAGGCCTTAGCTCAGGGGTCCCCAACATTTTGGCGGCAATGAGAAAACGCGTGTATAAAAAGTAACAGCGAGCAGCATCTGTACTTTGATTAACCATATCAGAGTCGAGTTGGTGGAAAAAATGATTGCAATACAAATTATAACAAGGAAATTTAATATTGCTATGAGGATATGTTAATGTGCAGTATTTAACGGTAATATACACCAAGTGCAATTCTGGTCCAGGCTATTTGAAATGGCCTTTAACTGCATTTGACCCTGAGTTGGTGTTTGCATGGAACAATTAGGAAATGAAGTTCCAAGCCAACCTTTTTAGATGCATGAGGCCAGTAAAATATTTCAAGAACATGTCAAGAGTGACAAGTGTCTTTTAATAAAGCACATTTGCACAGTAAAGAAAAGTCATGAGTTGGATCATTTAAAATAAACATTACCATTGAATTGTATGGTTCTCCACTAAGGGAGAACAAGAAAATCATTTGTGGCAAATCTTTTGTGGCAAATGGTGCGCTTTATAATCTTCCCCCCAACATATCTAACTCTATCTACTTCCGCTCATAACCATGGTATCATATTTGACCCCTGATTGCCATTATCTTTGTACATTCTATCTACTGCCCGTGTCTGTCGATTTCATCTATTCAACTTACATGAGGTTTGCCCTTTTCCTACTTTCAATGAGACCAAGCTACTAGTCTCCAGTAGTTATTTACATAGGCAGGGAACACCCACATAGAAATACGGAAAGATAAGCCTTTTTCTTATCATTCAATAAAACACTCTTTAGAAATGTCATCACTGTGTCCGTGCCCTCCTTCTGACCTGCCACAGTACATTGATTTCAATGCAAAGAACAGAATATTCTCTGACCTCACTAAGGGGGGGGTTTAGAATTTCCTATTGGAACATTGGTCCTCTATGAGGGACCAAGGAAATTTAGACCTCAAGTTCACTTCTCCGGTCTTCAAGAGACAACCAAAACAGATGTGTAGATTGGTTTGAAGTAACTTCTGTTTGTGAGAAATGGATATATTTTGGCAGTGTAAACTTATTTTTTAAATAACTTTGCTAAGCCTGCAGAATACACACCTATGAGCAAACACAGCATTAGTTGCAAAGTTCCATCTCTCCATTCTGACTGCAACCATATAAATCAAAATGGAGTCTCACTAAGTTACATAAGACCTAGTACTGAATACAGTGGCCTAGTCTTTTTTTTTTACTCAGTATACTTTTTCCACTTGCAATTACATTTCCCATCAACATTCTTTTAGGCTTTCATTTGCATATATCTGCATTTTTCTCCACACTTGCATGGTCAAGCGGTTTAATTTCTGGGCCTCAGGTAGTCCTATATCACTTCCTTGCTAGGACTATTTGTATTACATGCCAGCATAGGCCAAGCAATGTGTGGCCCCCAGTAGACTCTTACTTCGGATTTCAACAGCACTCTTGTGGTCACCATGGGGTTCGTCTAATCTGCAAGCTCACAAATCATTTAAGTAGCCTGCTCCAGGATCCTTGGGTACTTTAAAAACATCATAACCTCTCCACACATTAGTCCACTCTGTCGATGCCTCCAGAGCTAATGGTATATCATGTCTCTCTTCCAGAGCAGGCTGGTTGGCTAGCTTTCCATTGCTGTGACATACATGAAGTGCCTCTTTCATCTTGGCCTCCATAGCCTGGATCAGAGCAACTGGGCAGCAACATTTTAGGGTGCTGTGAGCCACATGTTGCTCGGAAGCTGCCTGTTGGGAATCACTGCCTTAGGTGCTGCCTCCAGGCCATCACTGAGGTTGACTTGATTGCTCTTCTTCCAGACAGGCTCAACATCCTCCAACACGAGGTAAAATACTGAAATGCCTAGAAATCTGGGGATCCCCACTCAAGTCTGCTTGATAACGTGGGGGCAGCGTTCAGGGGCGTAGGAGACACATAAAATCTGGGGGGCACAGGGGACACCTTGGGGACTTCACTTTTTAAAATTTATTTATTGTTTTTTAGTCAATGAACTCAACTTCACAAAATTAAAATTAAAATAGATGTACATATTAAATTACAAATATCATCACTGTATAAAACAAGAGAAAAGAAGAAAACAGAAGAAAATTAAAGGATGCAGCAGCAAAGAATGTTTATATGTTGCATTTCTGGATTTTTCATCTGACTATGAGCACATGGTAAGAGAGAGGAAATGAGTACCTCAAGTGGGCCACAGCTAAGACGCCAGCTCTTTAAGAGGCAGATCACCTGTAAGTGGATTCCTGCCAAATAAAGGAGTTCCAGCCTTTTCTACCAACTGCAAGTTGCTACTTTTTTTTGTGTGGGGCAAGGAGACGTGTGTGTCTCTTGGATTGGAAGGATGGGGGTTTCAAAGAAAGAGGAAATCTTGCTTGTACCTCTGAGTAAGCCCTGTTATGGGAGTAGAGGGACCAGGTGTTTGATGTTGCTGCTTTGACTGTCCTCTGGGGGGTGCAGCAAACAAGGAGGACGAGCGATCGCAAGCCCACCCCCTGTAAGAGCTCCCCAGGACTGCGGCCGGATGTGTCAGACCTGTGGGATGCCTAGTAGGTGGGGAGTATGTGGACCAAGGGGGGTGGCCAGAGGGTCAGCCCGCTATGTGGGCTGCCCCTCTAGCGCCCCTGCAAGGGCCGGGCTAACCTCTCACGGTGAGTCTGTTCCCTCTTATTCCATGACATGCTGGCTTTAGAGCCTAGCCTTTCTTTACCTTTGTTATTCCGAATGCAGAGCTGGACTCTGTTCCTTTTTCGTTTAACATTTGCTGCAAAGCCTGATCTATTTGCTTCTCTCATATGTTACTAGGACGGCGGAGCATGGGTCCTCTGCCCTGTTACACTACTCAAAGAGCCCCTCTGGCCTTTCTTTGCCTCTCCCTTGTCTCACTGCTTTCTTGCTGAATACATACCTCCTTGCTTGAACACTCAAAATATTCTCCCTAACACAGCAATGGCAGCTGCAGTCTGTCTTAACTTCTATTTGTTCCGTGTCTTGAATTGGCCTCTTATTTCCGCTTTTCTGTCTGCAGGGGAGAGGCATTTGCCAGTCACTGCCATAATGGTTCTACCTGGCCATAAGAGGGCAACAGCTAGCCAATATTGTAAGAACATGGGCATGTTATGCCATAAGTTGGCAACTGCCTTCCTAATGTCTACACAAGAGACACAACCCTTTCCTTTGTTTCTAACAGTAATTCAGTGGATGAAGAAACGCAAGAACACACATATTGCTTATAAATGAAGGTGATGATGTCACACTTGGTTAAGACATTTTGATCACGCTAATTTACAGCTGCAATTAAGAGATTACCTTTTTGACTTCTGGCTTTAAATAACGTTAGTATCCCCTGGAAAGCACAGAGGTTTCTCAACAGGGTTCCTAGAGCACAAGGGATACCCTACTCGTGGGCATGGATGATTGGACGGAATTCTTGCCCTGGTTTGGAGCCTGGCCTCTACAGCCATGATGAGGGGGCTATTACTTTTGGTTCTACATCCCCTTTGAGCACAGGCAGACATTGCCTCCTGCTTTAGCCCACTAATAGCTCTGCTTTGCAACTTTATCACACATATCTGTCAGGTGGCATGCAACTCAATGCTACTAATGTTATCAGCCTCAGAATTCTGGAATCCTTTGCCACATCAACTAGGATACAGGCTTGCCATCTGAGACTTACCCATGTCTGAGTCTGCATCTGTCGCCCTGTGGGGAAGACACACACAGAAAGAGCAGGGCACGGTGCCCTTGTGGGTTTTTCACACTTCTTCCTCGGGGTGGGCACAATTCACTCTGCAGATAAAATGTGCACATTCTGGGCAACATTCTCCCACTTTGACAATGTCACCCAAAGAGTGAAATTGGCCATTTAAAATACCTCTGTCGACTTATTAATGAGCAATCCACACTGATGGGTTTAAGCACCTGTTTAATGCGAGATGGCAATGCAAGGCATTTGCCAATGCACTCAAGAAGCACAGGACACCCTCTTACCAGCGACATGCCATGCTCACTCATTCAGATCATGAATTGCCATTTATCTGGGGTCATGTTAAATGTATTTATTTATTTATTACATGTATAGCATCACGCAAAACCCCCAAGCATCAAGTCGCAAAGTAAAATGCATGGAGTGGTCCACTTCCATTGGCGCAATTTTTTACTTTTCTGCCACAAAATGGAAGATTTTAGCATAAAAGGCGGGTGAAATCACTTTGCTTTTCCACTCTGGAAGAGTGCAAATACCTTGCGGGCAATTAGCGATTGTTGGCGGAATTGACAATGGCTTCCTCTGGACTCCGCCCGCTTTTGCCAGGTTTAATTTTCAAGCAGATCCCAGAGGAATCCCTTTCCTTATTTCCAGCATGAGAATCCATGTTGGCATTAAGGCCGCATTTGTCTGGTGGAGTGGGAAATACAGGGGGTACTGGTGTGTCCACTCGGCTCCCGAACTCTGCCCAGAAAATGCACGAAAATCCGGCCAATTCTAAAAAGTGACAGTATTAGTGTTTTCCACCACTTTTTCTGAACCAATTGACCTGGAAAATGCTCTGTTGCTTCAGAAGCTGAATGCATTCACTTCTCCGGTTATCCCACTGGAAGATTAAGCCAGGTGCTGAACACAGGTGTTACATATACCTGTGCACAATCTGCTTTTGGAGCATTAACTAACTGAGCTACAATACAAATGATATCTCTTCTGGGGCTTTACCGTTTTAAGGACGAGTGACATACTGGTGGGTACATGTGACATTTAGTTTTGCTGGGTAACTCTTTCAGAGCGCTCTTTATTTTACAGTTCAATGACAAACAACTAACATTTGCGCAAAAAAATAGATGTACAGCTGTGCACACACTATAAATAGCGAAGGAGGTTTCAGGTACTGACCTTGCTATTTATACTACTAGACCAGCCTAGGATAGGCCACTCATTCTCCCCTGCCAAGTGTCACAAACAAACAAAGGGTGACCTGGGCCAGTGGCGTAACACAACATGTGGGGGGTCCCCCTGCAAGCCATGCTGAACAGCCCCCTCCAACTCGGCAACAAATCACGGTCGTGCCACACTCTGGGCCGGCCTAGATTATCACGCTTGCACAATACCCACAAACGTGCTGCTGAAGGGGTATGCCGCACACTGTACTAGGAGAAAGATATAAATATGTGTTTTAATGCAATATACATCACAGTTTCTGAGAAAAAATGCCTAAAAAGCCACAGTGTTTGCGATTGTTTTGTAGGGTAACAGCAATTCAATACATGGAAGTCGCCAACAGTGCACAGGAACATGAATGCTGTGCTATTAAAAATGCCATGCCACATTGAAAACATGTCCCACTGGCTGCACAATGTAGATCAGTGTAGACACCTAATAACATTACAGTAAAGCATGCCAGGCTAGATTTAGGCATACCTAGACTGGTTGAACCAAAATGCCAGTCAAAGCAATAACACTCATCAACAAGAGAGCACACATTCAAGCCTGGGTCTCTGCGACTTCTAACAACATGGACGAAACTCTTTAAAATCTGCAAGGAACTGCTCAATCCTGTTGCAGTCTCTACCTCTCCTGTTCCCTACCCGGCTCTCTGTATGGCTCTGGCCTCTCACTTCTCTGCTAAAACTCAGGACATCCTGTCTTCTATCTCCTCTTCCTCTCCCTCTCCCTCTCTTGGCCCCCCTTTTGGCCATCTCCACCTCTCCTCCTCCTTTCTCCTCTTTCTCTCTGACAACATCTGATGAGGTTTCTAGAGAAAGGCAATCTATGAAAGTGTCGTCCAAACAGGTGCTCCCTGTTCCTCCAGAACCATCAAGGACCATATTGACACCCTTGCTCCAGCCTTGGCCGATTTCTGTAATCACTCTTTCGCCACTGGAACGCTCCCCCTTCCCTTAAGCACTCCCTTGTGCACCCACTCCTCAATAAGCCGTGTGGCGACCCTAACTGCCCGGCAAACTATAGCCCAATCTCCATCTCCCCGTTCCTGGGCAAAATCTTGGAAAAGCTGGCCATCTCCCAGCTTACTCTCCACACTGAATCTGTTGTCTCCATGACCATCAGTCTGGCTTTAGAGCTGCCAGAGGCATGGAAACTGCTCTCCTGAACACCCGTGAAGATCTGCTCTCTAACCTTGATTCCAGCATTCCTTCTGTCCTAAACCTCCTTGATCTTTCCTCTACTTTCAACACAGTCAACCACGCCACCCTGATCAATCGACTATATGAGAACCTGTGCATCATGGATCAGGCCCTGGATTGCCCCTCCCAGGTCCAACTTGGTCCCTTTTTCTCTGCAACCTCTATCTCTACCTGTGGTGTTCCCCAGGGCTCTATCCTCTCACCTTGGTTTTTTAACCTCTACTTGGCCCCTTTGGCCCACCTGATCTCTACGATCTCCTCTAACTTTCAGTGTTATGTGGATGACACTTACCTTTCCTTCAGGCTTCTCTCCTCTCTCGCTCATTCCTGACTATCTGCGATTCAGGATTGGTGCACCTCCAACGATATCTGCCTTAATGCCAATAAGACAGAGATCCTTCTCATTAGGCCCCCTGCCCCTGCTTTCCCTCTCTCACTCTGGCTGCCCACTTTGGACCCTCTTCCTTCGCCTTCCTGCGAGGTAAAAAACCGAGGTGTCATCTTTGACTCCACTCTCTCTTTCTCTCCTCACATCTTGGACATCGCCAAGAATTCCCACTATCAGATGCTCCTCCTCAAAGGGACTGTTCCCTTTCTCACTTTCCCCAGAAGCTCACTGTCTCCAGAGCCCTGTTTCTCTCTAGGCTGGACTACTGCAACAGCCTCTTTCTCAATCTGCCTTCCTCTACTCTCTGCCCTCTGCAACTAAGCCAGAATAGGACTGTGAGAATTATTCTTGGCCTCAAGCTCAGGGATCGTATCGCTCCAGCCCTGAAATCTCTCCACTGGCTCCCGGTGGCTCCAAGGATCAAGTTCAAGACCCTTTGCATTGTCCACAAGGCATTCTGGGGTCAGGGCCCATACTACATCCAACGCTCTCTTGCAAAATACTTTCCTTCTCGAGCCCTTCCCCATGCTACCTCCACCTCTCTAAGGGTTAGATGCTTCTCCAGGCAGAGAGTGGGGGGTAGATCTCTCCTCTGCAGGTGCCTACCTCTGGAATGGCCTCCCTGCCCTGCTCAAACTTGAGCGGACCACCTGAATTTCCAGAAGCAGCTCAAAACTTTCCTCTTCTCCACTGCTTTCTCTTTCTCCCTCCCCTGCTGACCTACCTGCCTGCTGTACCGACTGGTTGCTTGACTACGTCCAGAGTCTCAAAGAGTCCAGGCTCTTTCTTGATGAGTCACCCTTGCACTGCCTCCGGGCCTACCAAACACTTAGGGGCTGTAACTGTAACCCTACAGTCCCTTGTTCTCCTTGCACTACCTAGAGCCGCGCTGCCCTGGCTGGACTTACTCAGAGCATTACTGCCCTGTTTTCCCCTCCCCTCTTCCTTGCACTTCCCCCCTCCCTTTCACCTTGCATTTCTCGTTCTCGCACTTGCACGATCTGAATGACACATGGCCTAGTAAGATCGTTTGTCTTGTCCTCCCTCTGTCTTCCCTCCCTTGTCTTGTCACGCCTAGAAACAATTGTGTACAGGCGTGTTATAAATGACTTATATCATAAAATGTTGTCACAGATGTCCAGAAAAATGTACAATGCTACAGTAAGAAACGGCTAGACTGGCAGCATCCAAATACCAGTCTAGCCAGGTAATTACACTAAGCAGGACTTCTTTATCAGAAATGTGCAGTTAAAAAACAGTCATACTAAACTGAGGAATGACCAGACTGGCTGCACCATAATGCCTCTCTAGCCACTAATACCACATATCATTCCTGCTTAGTCTGGACATAGACAACCATTATGATTTATCGCACAATCCTTCCTCTCACACATCCCCTCTGCCTCGCACGCCCTACCCCAACCTCGAAAATCAGCTCCTTGGCCCAGAATTACCTTCATGTCCCTCTTGCTTGTCCCAGAGCTTATGTATGAGACTCCTTGCCTCATAGGTAAGTACTGAGATGAGGACGAGTGGGACTAGGAGTAATAAATATTACAGGTACCTCCATTACCTCCATTACCTCCATGTACCTCTACCACATCCCAGTACTTCTGTATGAGGCAGATTGCCTCATACACAAGTACTGCCACATACATAAGTACAGGGAGGAGGAAGAATAGGACTAGGAGTAATGATGATTACCAGTAAGTAATCAAGGCATTAAACACAAGTAGTGGCGTAACACCATAGAGTTGACTGGGCTTCAGCACCCCCCCTTGAAATTTTGGGCTATGTTGACTCAACCTGGCTGATCTTTAGAGCAGTTGCCGGATAGAACAGGACACAGATGTTAAACAACACCTGGGTTTCGCTGTTAACAAGGGGCCAGCAATTACTAGCATAAAGCATTTCCCTGTTAGTACCGGCATTCAAATGTCACATTTTTAAGGAAAATTTAAATCATGATGTGGGTTTGGTACTTGCATGCCAGCGGAGGGATTGGAAGGGTAGAGAAGGAACAGGAAACCGCTCATTCTCGCAGCTGTCCATAAGTGGGTGCTTTCAGACTTAAAGGAGAGAGTTAACAGCTTGTAACATTGAAGCGGCACCAGAATAGTCTTATTAAAATGTGTAAAGAAGTTAGATGCCCCAACACAAATAAGTCTGCCGCTCCTCCACCGCCCGTGAAGTTAGCGCCTATCCCAACATTTGAAGGATTAGCTCCCGAAATGCAAGTTTTGTTGCACCCTTGAACACAAGCACACACCATTCACCATATACACACACGCACACCCAGCTATCCATACATTTAAGTGTGCGCGCTTTTACCACACAGGCACACCTGTGCAGCCATCCATACATTTAAGTGTGCACCCTTTCAACATACAGACAAACCCAAGCAGCCACCCTTACATTTAAGTTTGCACCCTTTCACCATAGAGGCACACACACCCAGGCACGCACTCATACATTTAAGTGTGCACCCTTTCATCATACAATCACACAGGCAACCACTCATACATGTAAGTGTTGCACCCTTTCACCATACAGGCACACTCAAGCAGCCACCCATACATTTAAGTGTGCCCCCTTTCACCATAGAGGCACACACACCCAAGTACCCACCTATACATTTAAGTGTGCACCCTTTCACTGTATGTACACACACACACACACACACACACACACACACACACACACACACACACACACACACACACACACACACACACACACACACACACACACACACACACACACACACACACACACACACACACACACACACACACACACACACACACACACACACACACACACACACACACACACACACACACACACACACACACACACACACACACACACACACACACACACACACACACACACACACACACACACACACACACACACACACCCCCCCCCCCCCCACCCATACATTTGTGTGCACCCTTTCACCATACACTCACACAGGCAGCCACCTACACATTTAAGTGTACACACTTTCAAACTACACTCACACACGCACACGTCATGGGGTTGAGCTGAGCCCTATCACTTGAAAAAGAAATTGTTTCTTTTTGAAGTCACTCTGGCCTCATAAAGAAACTATTTCCGTTAAGGACCGAACCATAATGGAAATAATTTCTTTATGTAGGCAGACTGACTTTAAAAATAAACTATTTCTTTTTGAAGTGATAGGGCTTCCCCACCCCATGATATGGAGGCCTCCAGCCTGGGGTCCTCCATGTCATGGGGTGGGGAGCCCTCAGACTTCAAAAAGAAAGTTTCTTTTTGTAGTCAGTCTGCCTTCATAAAGAAATGATTTCTGTTACAGAAATAATTTCTTTATGAATACAGAGTGAATTCAAAAGGAAAGATTTTTTTAAAAAAATTAAAAATATTGTTTTTCTTTTTTTTTCTCCAAGTGGGGCCCCCTCCAAGGACATGTGCTAGCGGGGCTCCCGCACCACAGAAGGTGCGTGGCCCCGTTACGCCAGTCACCATGGCTAGACACGATATCACACACACACACAGTGCTGTGCAGAGACACAGTGCATTGCACTGTGCACGACACACCAAACACATATTCTGGTTGGGATAAATGCCATTACATCCCTCCCCACTTAAAATTGTGGGGGGATTTGTCCTCCCTACCCATCCCATGTCCTACTCCCATGGCAGCGTTTCTTCTCAAATTCTCTTCCTCTGGTTGCCGTGGACGCTCCTCTGTTTGCAGTGCTTCTCATCACCATTAGAAGAATGGGAAACTGTGACTAAGAACTGGAGAAATACATTCTATAACGTATGTCCACTACTGCAAATAAAGTATAAAATTGGATTTTGAACCTGAAACCGGAAAATGAAAATGTTCCCCGACTCGGTTGCAGCTGCCTGAGGTGTGCCACTGGACACGGCCCTAGTCCTTATCCCAGCAGCTTTCTAAAGGCAATGCCTGCTGTTTTACATTCAAAGGCAGCAGAGGTGACTTCCCAGACATGGGAGAAAGAGCGATAGACTGCAGTTCTGAGAACAGTATCTGAAAAACTGCAAAAGATAAAATGAACACAAAGAGCAAGCGCAGGAAATGTAATCTACTGTATACTTTAGGCGGTGTGCTTTGTTGTTAAGCCACACAAGGAGTGCTTGGGAGAACTGTGCCCTTTTGTGCAATAGGTGCTGATGTCACTTCTTGCTAGCATTACTCCAGTATGGGAAGAGTTAATGTATATACAGCTGCAAGAAATGTGCCGTAATTGACATTCTCAGGAACTTTAATTGTAGTTTCATAGGGACATAGTGAACCTTGCAGCCTTGGGCTCATTTTCCCCATATTGTAATTGGTTATTTAAACGCACTTAATACCCAGAGGTTTTTAAGCGTGGACCCGGGGATCAAACCTGTGTTGCTCGACGTAGTTGCCCCTGAGCTGTCCTCTCGAGACTATTACCACCAAAAATTATTACTTCCATAGGCTTCAATAGGACCCACATCTGAGAAACCCGTCATCAGTGTCAAAAAACGTCTTTCTCACATGTTACATGGTCATAGGTCTGACCTTGTCATTGGGGTCATGGACCCCAGAAAGGGTGTTGGCAGTTGAGGAGGACCTCAGTCCCCGAATCCCTGGTATGTCTGGAGCTGCGCATGTACATTGGTGCCTCTGTCTCTGTCCCAATACCTATCAGCCTCTGTCCTGGCTAAGTCCCTTTAAAGAACAACTGGGACTACAAGCTCCACAATGCACCTGGGCCAAACTGACAAGGCACTGTCTGGAACAGGAGAAATTAACTGGTTACAAAAATGGTAATGGACTAGACTTTCTCTTTTGGAAGCTGAATAATGGACCAAACACCTATCCAACAAACTTCAGACTGTGGCAGTATGGGAACAGTGGGACAGCAGCAGTGCAGCTGTAACCAGCCGGCAGCTGCCCTGCTTTAGGGGAGATGAGAGAGAGTCTTCCAAAACCCTTTGTAGGCAAAGACTTAATGGATCCAGTAGGGGAATTTCAAACAAATGGTCCCAGTCACCACATAGACCTCCTGGTAAAGATGGAGGCTGAAAAAGGGGCTTGGCTAGAGATATTTTTAAAGACTTCCAGGGGAAGTTGCAGCCCACAAGGAGATAGCTTAGGCAGAGCTTGGTTCAGGCAATCAGGTGACTCGAGTAGCCAATGGGAGAAGAGGGTGGCGTCTAAGCTGGAATGGGAGGCCTATAAAAAACCAGCAGAGTCAGTTGAGAGTTAAAGTTGTATGGTGTTATCGGATAGAAGGTGCAGTGGACCAACAGACTAGAGAGGATGATGTAGGCACTTGAGAAGGACTTGGGGTTTTTGGAGTGTTTTCAGAGAGAGGTTGTAAGGTGTTGAGGCTGAGAAATCGGTACCAATCGTGTGTGAGTAGTAGAGTGGTTGAGGTCATTTTCTAGGGAGAGAAGGAGGCGAGTTGAGGGGAGGAGGGAAAGGAGAGGGATGTTAGAGGGAGGAGGGGGAAGGAGACCAAAGTCAGGGCAGTGTTGGGGGAAGTGATATCTGGGGGGAAACCCATATGATCACAAGGGGGTTGATGGGGGGAAACAGGAGGCAATGAGAGGGAGATACAACCATGAAGCACAGTGTAGTGAGAAGGGAGGGATCAGTTGAAGGGTGATGACAGGAGAAGGGGGAGAGAGAGAGCGGTTAAACGAGAGATGTGGAGAGAGAGAGAGAGAGAGAGAGAGAGAAGGATGAGGGTGTAGGAGTGACAGGACAGATGAGTATGAAAATGTTCAAGGGACAGCCTTTGAGAAGAGGAGGGTGCTAGGACAACCATCTTGCCCCTCTAGTTCTGGTACGGAGTCCCAGAGGAAGGCCACGCCCTTTTGAACTTCCTCGGTATAAGGATTGACCAGACGGTAAGGGTACCCTTGCTCTAGAAAAATTGTCACTGCATCTGACAATTCGTGTGGGGAGACTGAGCTAGAGAGGTGGGAGCCCCTTCAAAGTTGAGCAGAAGATCTATAGAGATCCGGCCTAGAGGGCGAGCCCCATATTGCATGTATTTGAAAAACGTCTTTTTGTACCGAAATACAAACTGGAAAGTATTTGTTTGTCCGGAGACTCATTGAGCCCCTTGTGACACACAATTAACTTTACTAGATTACCCTCCAAAACCATCTGACCTCTCGCACCATAGAGACTGCACACACACTGAGGGGAATTCCTTGAGAAGGGTGTGTGACCATCCTCCCCTCTTCCCTTTTTGACTGCCTCACCCCTCTCTCTCACTGCCAAGCCTGGTAGATCTGCTTTGCCCTCTGGATGCGACCCTTCCCTGTTAATTTTGTTTTGTCCTGCAGCTGAGAATGTGCTGGGCCACATGATAATCAGTGCTATCTCTCTCCAAAGACTTGAGCTGCTTCCTCGTGTGAAGGAAACACTCTCTTTGCATTTACTTAGCACCAGGTGGTCCTTGCCCCACGCACCCCTCTCCTGTCCCTTTTAGGCTCATGCTTGGTGTCTAGATACCTATATGTAGTGCCAGATTGCCCCCACTAGTCCCGTTCAGGCCAATTGCTTCTGAAGCCTGCTTCACAAAATGGGAGTCGGACATCTTGCCTCCAGGCAATTAGCCGAGGTGGTCAGGCCTATACAGTCTCTTCTGTCACCCCTATACCAAGCTCAAAGCCTGAAAGTGAAATGCGTGATGTAAAGCCCCCGAAAACACTTTAGTACTGTTCAGCTCAATTTCACAGATACCCTGCACTGTTGTTGTTCAATTGTGTACCTTATGTGTCCACACTTTAATGATCATTCTCACTGCCACCCTGAGAAGCTTAGTCAACTGCGATGTACAACATTTTCAGAGTGGTCACATATTACACAGTGTGAGCAAGACTCACCCTTTTCCTATGAGATAATGTGGAAATAAAATAGGCTACCACCAGTGGTATATTAGGCTTTATGCTGCCCTAGGCCCAAATAGGTGCATGCAACCCCCTAACATTACTCCACCTCTGCCAGACTGCACCTTCACCAAACTCTGCCCCTTCAGCACACTATGTCCGTGTTTCCCCCAACTACGCCCTTTCACCCCCATTTCGGCTCCAGAACATTACAAGGACATTTTAAGGTTGGATGGATTAGAAGGTTATTGCTTCCTCTATTAATTCTAGTCGGTCATCTTCCATGTTATTTTAGTTGAACGTGTTTTCAGATCTTTGCTGCTCATGATTTAGAGGAGGCAGTGTGTTCTACAGTTGAGTGCACTAAAGGTTATTGTTATGGCTAATAGGTTGTCTGCCAACTGAACAGAAGTGAGAGAAGGTTGGAATGAGGAATTTTGGTTTCAATGCTAATATCTGGTTTCTCGCCCAACTTGCCTGCTGTCACTCTACGAGAAGCACCTAGACTGATCTGAAATATGAATGCAACATAACTACATTTCTGCAATCAATCTTGTCAAATAGTAAAGTTTACATATGAAATATATGCAAGTGGCATATAAAAATGTTGAATAAAAAGAACAACCCCCTTGTCATTTTATTATTTTTATTATTTTATTTTATTTATTTATACCGCGCTAGTAGCCCGCAGGCATCATGGTTACAGCTCTGGTTTTAGCAGGGGGCAATTTACCTGCTGCAGCCGATGTACCTCCAATCCGTTGAGATGGAACGCCATTGAAATATGGCAAAATCACAAGTGAAATTTGTAAACTCTGCCTGGGCTTATACACCTCAGTTAAGACAGTTGAAGAAGGGTCTTTGAATCTTTGGCTGTGCATTCTCACAGTGGAATAATGAATAAGTGCGACCCTGAACATTCATGTGGGGGAAGGTGAAAGCATTCCCCTAGCTGCACAATGCAGGGACCTTTTATAACAAATGAAGTGGTACATACCCGAAATAACTCTTTGGCATTTTAATTTCTCTATGATCTATTTCATGCCTGCACCTTTTGGGCAGCCACAGAACTATGAAATGTGGGGCCAGGAAGGGAAAATAATGCTGGATTCTGAACTATTTTAGTGCCACCAGTGGGAAGTCTGTGCTTAATTTAAGCATAGGCATGCGTATAATATTGTAAAATGATGCATCATTTTTAACCTTTACTTTTCTGAAGGAAAAACCTAATTTTTGCAACAGTTAAAAAAATTATTGTTGTGTATTTGAATATAAAAGTGATTGCTTAACACAGTGTATGTGTGCATTGATTAGAAAGAACTCTAAACATAATGTGAAGTGGCACCAATAATGCCAATGAGGTTTTTGCAGCTTCTCATATTAAACGGCATTTTGTGAAGATAAGAATGACCAAAGAACTTTATATCTGTCATATATGTCTGTGAGAGTTATATGACTGAATCACGTAATACCTAAAGCACGTTGTGTTTGGTACGCATTTCCTCTTTTCACACTGTTTTTCTATTTAAACAAAAGTCACCCTAACAAAGCTAACAAGTTTTGTCATCAAAGACTTTAGCTGTCAGAGTGGAATAAGAGCTCAACATTTCTCGCAGTGTTTTGGGTCCGTCAGACTCCGAGAAACAAAATTGTTTTTATATTTAAAAAATGACAACCAGTACATTGAAAATAAACTTCAACAAAATGCTGCCCCCTGGCAATCTGCCACCCGAGGCCTGCGCCTAGTCGGCCTTGTTGTAAATACATCTATTGTTACCATCCAAAAGAGGCCGAGGATGCAGAGGCCCACTGTGAAATCTACAGAGTTCCCTGTAGGGCAGTCTACCCCTGATTACAAATCTGTAAAGTCACTGTGGGCCTCATTACGACTTGTGTGGGATGGGTTTAACGGCGCCGGTAATGGTGCCGGCGCCGTTAAATCCACTCTGTACTATTACAAGGTCCCTTCGCGGGACCCGCTCTGGACGTCTGGTTTTTCACGAGGGGACCAGGGAGCTAACAACGGGCCCGTTGTTAGCTCCCTCCCCATTCCCATTGAGCCATATGAGGGCTCGAATGGGAATGGGGAAGGACCGGGCCCGGGTTCCCTGAAGGAGGAAATACCGGGCCCTGCATACTCCGAATGGCCTGGTATTTCCCCATTCAGGGAACCCGGACCCGGACACGATTTTGGAGGCAGCCATGCCCTTATTAAGGGCATGGCTGCCTCCAAAGTCGTAATGAGGCCCTGTGTGTTTAAAAAAACATGATTTTCATTAATGTCGTTCATTTCCATTTTAAAATAAATGCTTACCATTTTGTGATGTTCTGTTTTATAAGTCCTCCTTTTATAATTGTTCTTCTTCTAAATGATCTAAATCACCGATGCTTGTTCCGACAGGTTAAAAAAAAAGAGTTTCTTGGGCTGCATAAAAATCCATAATCGATTCCACGACTCCCTTTTCGCCCCTTATCAGTGCGCGTCACCATTTTTATGACTACAGATCTGCCCTGATATGTAAGGTATGACCATGCACAGCAACACATTCTTAAGAAATACTTAAATTTCTTTGGTTGAAAGTTCTAAAAAATGTTTTCGCCAAAAAATGCTTAACTCAGATTTGAAGGAAAAGCATCCTCCAGTGCTCTTCAGACAGTGGGGCTGCCCCAGGAGATAGGGGGCGCAAATCTACAAGAAAAGGCAGTGCATTGACTGCCTATAGTAGCAAATATATGCAGAAACAGCAGAAGTATGGCGAATAAGAGTTTCCACACTTAATGATCCTTGCTTGGCATGTCTGGCAACCTATGTTATTTACACCACGTACACATGCTTAACGTGCAGAAATACGTGGACCACATCACTGAAAAGCAAGGTCGAATGAGGGGGGGTACGTTGCGCCTACATACACCCTCAATCCAAAGTCACCCCCCGTGTCCCTCAGACTCTGATCTTGTGTTCTCTTGTCTTGTTCGTTTTGTGTATGCCCAGAGGCCCTTGGGCGAGTTGGCGTGTTACTAAAAATGAAAATAAATAAATAAAATACATATACAAACATGTCAGAGGACTAAAGATGATTTTAAATATACATTGAAAACAAATGATTTAGTAGATGTTGTTGTCAGAGGAGGACTAGATGAGGATCCAGATATTCATTTGGAGAGTATACGAAGGACAATATGAACGCGGTGATGAGGACAATAGACGTACATGGTTGACACATTAAGGCAATAGGCTAGCTCAGTGGGTGATGCACCCTGGCCAGAGAACTTAGCACAACTTGCCTATCACAAGCTTGGAAGGCTGGGATCAGTGTTTCAGTGCTTTAATGTTGATAAATTAAGTATCATTAAGTGGGGTTATAGTTATACTTGTTATTTAAGGTGATCCAAAATGGCAACATTTTAAGTAGCCCAATAAAGCAGACCCTGGAAAAACGAGCAGTTTTTGGCTGTAGCTGTATAAAGAGTAGCGCCATGATATGGCTGGTATAGTTACCATATGCAACGTATACATCACGCCTGCCTGTGCTGCTTTCATATGCCAAGTGCAGCCTAAAATGGCAAACAGCCATGCAATGTATCTTGGCACTGGTTGTGGTCATTTCTCAAGGTGCGTGCACAAATATCTGATAGAAAGTGAAAGCAGAAAAATACTAACACTTCGTACAAACACAACATTGCATGACTTAGGGCAGGGGTCTGCAACCTTTGGATCTCCAGATGTTTGGAACTCCAACTCCCATTAGCCCTAGCTATATCAGCAATTGGTATGGGATGATGGAAGTCTTAGTTGTTAGGGAGAATTCTCAAAAATGTGCTAATTCCATTCACCTTAGAGACCCCCAGCAACTTTGCTGGATTTTGAGGACTTGATTTTTTTTAACCTGGAGAGAGTGTGACCCTTTTTCCCACTCTCTCATGTATTTTAATGTGAACTTTACCTTTGTGTTTCTTTTGGCTATGGAGTCTAACCAACTCCATAGGCATCATCTTTTACAATTGTGTCACAAAGCACCTTTAGTGCAGTGCCACAGGGAAATCTTCCAGATTTCCCGAGGTTTAAATACCTTCTCTGGGATCAATTACTGTTTCCCAGAGCAGTAAAGTGAAATTGACTTTACTTAGCATTGTATCTTTCTAGAGGCAGCACACACTATCTTCCAATAGAGTGCTGGAGGGGTTACTTAGTATCCCCTTTGTCTAACTTCTTGTGTAGGATATAATATGTTACCCTTTCCTCAATTGACTGGCTGGTGGCAGTGGTTTTGTTTTGAACTACCTAAGTTTGCATTTACCGCAACCATTCGCGGGTCCGGTAAAGTAACCGCTGGAGCCATCTTTTTCAAAATGACATACAGACATCTTTATGGTGCCCGGTCTTCTTTTTTCGCCAGGTCTTTGTGGGAAGGTCCTTCTAGAGAGTTTCTCTGTGCGCCAAACCAGGTTTGGTCTCTTTGTTCATTTCGCCTTTGGCGAGGTTTCTGAGAGAAACCCACCTCTGGCTCCAGAGTGTCTGGGGTAGGCAGGATGAGAGGGAGGTGCCCAAAACTCCCTGTGCTTAGTCTCCTAGGAGACCTGAATGCACTCTGTTAGGATTGGCCGGCTGACTGTCCGGCAAGGACAGCCAACCTGCTGGGTGAGTGACAGCTATGCTGGAATGAATGGGAGAGAACTGAATAAAAGGCGAGTCTTTTGGCTTGTAAGGCAGAGTCGACCACTGGATGAAGGAACCGAAGAAGAGTTTGAAGAGGATGGCTGCTGCAACTCCTGGACCATTGGTTTGTCCGGTGAAGCCCTGCTGCAGGTCCGAATCGCCAAGTTCGCATCAACAGACAAGCCCCTGCAAGGACGCCTTCTCCCTTTGAGTTGGTGGGACCAATCAACTCCAAAGTAGGCCACCTGGACATCCATCTCGGATCTGGTTGATTTTCCTCAGAGTGCTGCAGGAAACCGAACAGCCAGGGAGAGGAACACCAGATTGTGTGTGTTACTTTTAAGCTGGCCTAAAGCATTTAGAAGATCCTGTGGACTGCCAAGAAGCAGGACTGACCAAGTCTGACCCCCCCCCCTCAGTGGATTGTGGGACCCCAGAAGACAGGAAAGTCCACCTTGAGAGCCAGGAACTGCGCTTGTTGCTATTTGCTGTACCGCAAGGAGCTGAAATGCGAAACAGCCACTGAAAGTGAAGTTTGCTGGTTGCCAGTTTTGACAGTCCCAGTGCAGTGCAGGAGTCCCCCGATGTCCTCCTTTTTGTCCCCACAACTGAGGCCCAGGAAAAGTGAGATCTGCAGAGATACACAGGAACAGACATCACCAGCTGCATCTTTTCTTCTTTACCAAGTCACTGTGAAATAAGTCTAAGAGAACTTACCTCTTACTGTAGAAGTGCTTGTAACTTCCACAACTCACAAGTCTAATCAGCCTTTGGCCCTACATTTGATACTTCTTTTTTTATCAAAGACTCCTAAGAACTTGTGCAAATACTTTTCCATTTACTTACCTGAAGTGCTGCATTCTATACAAAGACTTTTGCCTATTGCCTTTGGCTTAGCCTATGGAATTGAATGACTCATGTATTGTTATCTGAAAGTATTTGCCCTGCTTAAGAAATTGATGATCTCTTATGTTCTAATAATCTTTGCCTTTTACCAATTTTTTTAAGAGTGTTCTGAATGCCAACAGTAAGATATTAATGTCCCCAGCACCCTTTTTACTGAAGTCACCTGTGGGTGTAGGTTGTGTCTGTGGGCCTTCCCAAAAGGGTCTTCTCTGATTCAGAAACTCAGAGTGTACAGTATTGCAGTGTGTTTGTGTGTTACTAGTATATTGCCCCCTTCTAAAAAAGGCTTTATAACTGACTGATAAATAAATTAATAATTGTTTATGTAAGAAACCTTGAGTGTAAGAGTTTATTTGAATACCTGTAACTGTGAATCTTTGTGTAACTCCACTACTGCTCACATTTCCCCTCTTGAGATAAGCCTGGCTGCCCAACACGCTACCAAAACTGTGTAGTACAAGCTTACACCAAGGGTTGGGTTGCCTATACCTGTAGTCATAGTTGCTTCTAGTGTTCCCAGAGGGTACTGTATTCAAACTTTGCCTAACAGTAGTCCAAAACATCTGAAGAACCAAAGTTTGCAGACCCCTGGCTTAGGGGGACCCTTAAAAACAAGTACCTTTACACCCCTGTTTTGCATTTGCAATGAATGGTATCCCCAAGCCTACTGTTGCTGTTTCACCATGGGACTTTTAACACATGTTTCTACGGCGGATGCAGGGCAGGTATGATAAGAAGTGGCAGGGAGACGGAAGAACAGGGAGCATGGAGGCAGGGACCCCATTTGAAGGGATGTGGCAAAATGCAGTGGAACACCCCATGCATTGAAATTAGGTAAATCCTGAAGAACAAGTATTATGCAATTGAAAGCAGGAAGAGATGATGGCTTGAACGTCTGTGCTCACTTAGTCTGCAGGGAATCATGCCTTTGTTTTGACCAATGATGACAACCATACAATGGCAGTACGCTCATACCTGCAGCTGGGAAAACTGAGCAGCTGTTTCTCCCAGGCAAACTCATGTGAGCAATTAACCTCTGGGCCGACCAATACCAGACCAGTACCCTGGAGAAGCTTCACTTCCACCAGGAGCAGGCGGCACAGCTAAAGAGCCTGGAGAAGATGTGATTGACGGTCTGAGGATCGCCGCAGGCCGATTACACCAAAGCATGGTTACCAAGCCCGGTTTTGGCACTATGGGGAAGCATCATTCCCTTTCAGTGCCCCCATCCCTGACCTATCCCAATGTGGGGGAGAACCCTCAACCCCTCTTCCCTGCCCTGCCCTCCTCCCCCTCAGGCTCAGTTGTGTGTTCAGCGGGGGACACGCCCGCACCCTGAGATCCCTGACCCGCCCTCCCGTTCCCAACATTTACATACACAAACAGAGGACGCCCCCCCCTCCCGGTGCCAGATTAAACCCTCTGGAGGCCCCTTGGCAGTCGAAATGTTGGTGCCCCCCGCAAATTATCTCTTGATACATTTTTCATTTTCTGCACCGCTTGGTACCTCTTCTTTTTCGGGCGCCGACATTATGGGTCTACAAAAGGGTGAAGACAAAAACTATTTACGCTTTGTTCAAAAAAATGAAAGAATTCTTAAGTCAAAGTCAAACATTTGTAAAAGTGCCTGAACAAGACAGATTTCTTCTGTTGCTGTAGAAATTAGACAGTGAAGTTAATCAGACTTCATTATAACTCAGAAAAGCTAACTTAGTAACGCAGACGTCGTGTACCGTATATATTCTCCTTGGTGTTCTCGAAGCTTCTACTCACGAATATTCTGCTTGTTTCTGGAATCGGCGGGGACTTGCGACACACTAACTCACAGAAAGCTTTGTTTTTGGCAGTTTCTTATGTGGGACTGCGTGTTGCACACTCTAGTGGGATATCATTGAACTAAGTAGCATGCACGTCACCCGCTAGATAGAGATGACCATCACTACTGTACATTACACATACGTGAGCTTTTAAGAGACAAACTGTTATGTGAAACTGATGTCTTATGTACTTTAAGTTGTTAATGGGTACATTACATGAATGCAGTATTTTTTCTATAGTCTATAGAGTCTTTAATGAAAAGTTTTCGTTTGTTTTTTGAGTTGATTCATTTTTTCTATCTTTTGGAAACAATTGAAGAAAGCTTGATTGCAATTTTCTTTCAAGATCAAATCAATATTATTTTGATCCGTTGTTGCAGGACCGCTAAATGGAGTGGGGCCCATAGGCTGCTGCCTACTTTGCCTATTTGGTAATCCGGGACTGGCCCCCCCCCACACACACGCCTAACCCCCACAAATCCCTTCCTTATGTGACAGTCCGATTCGCTGCCATGATCAGCCCACCTGCACAGTATACACATGCACTGGTCCCCGAAAGGCCGCCGCTCAATGAAAGCGGCCTGTTGAGAAAATATTTATGAGGAAAGTGGGCTGTTCCAGGAATGAGTTGGGAAGGACTGTGAGATAGTGATGCAGTATTGAGCGATACTAGTCACTATATCAGGGCTCAAATTGAGGGTACACGCGGGTGGATGGCATCCACCCACTTTTTTCAGGGGGTGGACGCCGCCCCCCCTGGGTGTTTTAGAGGCTGTCTGGCTGTGTGTACAAAAACACAAGCTATTGTGTTTTCAAATTCATGCTGTCCTTTGGATTCAAACCATATTCGCCAGGTTCACAGGCTGGGCTCTTCACCACTACACAAACTATGCTGATAAATGAAATGTGCTCAAACGGTGTGTCAACACTAGACAGGCTGGGTTGCAGCCTGCTTCTGCCTAGTAACAGAGTAATTATTGTATTTATTTTAATTTCATTGGCTGTTGTTTGTAAGCAATTTAAATGTGTTAACACTGGCTGGTGTGGGCGCAGTGGCGCACGAGAGCTGTAGCAGAGCCGTCTTCACTTGTTGCGGTCTGTACAGTTTAGCAGCATAGGCCCTGAGAGCCAGGATGTGGTTGAGTTTGGCTTAGTTGTGCCTGCTCACGTCTCAGCCGAGAAGCCCCAACTCCCAAGACAGAAGAAGCTGAGCGTGGACCTGTGTGTGTATGAACTGCCTCCTTGCTGTTTTACAGGTAAGTGAACGTTTAAATGAGTCGACTCTTTCCTGTCTATACTATCCCAAAGTCTGTGTAAGACTAATTGTATGCCTGGTGCCTGCAACCTGCATGCAACTGGCCCGTGTGTCCACGAGCCAGCCACATACAGTTTGGTGTATTTCAGGCAATAGGGCCATGGGTGCAGCTTTTGTGCTCTTGGCCCGGCCCCTGCCTTCGAATAAATCAATCCTTTATTAGTTGTTATGCTCGCTGCTAAGGCGCTGTCAGCCATTTCATTAAGGTGTCGTTAAAAACAAGGGCATGATGACGGCCTATTCAAATGTCAAATATGCTCTGCAATGTACAATCCCAACATCGCAATGTTTGAAAAGTTGTATATTTTATTGCAAGAAAAGAAACTGTGACACGTAAAATATAAAAATTCACTTTTCCAATGTGCTCGTGAAAGGGTTAGCTCTCAAGGATTTTAATTTCATGTTAATGATGTTCCTATCAAGCCTCCTTGGGCAGTTTCAAAGGCTGATCTGTGCCCTCCCTTTTCTGTGCCAGGAAGGTGGCAACAGCAGCTATTTTCTGTGTCACAGTGAGCTGGGCCTGCAGCCTCCTTTACCTCTTCAGTGACCAATCACTAATCTGCAGTGACTGTGGTGGGTTTACTATTTAACCAGCTGCATAATCCCTTTGCCCAACTATGGACACTTACCGTCTACAGTGTGTAAACGAAGTTTGACTGCGCCATACTGCTCGTTGGCATCTGTCTACCGTTCATTTAGAGCTTATTGTGCTTCTGCCTGTGCATTTCCTGGTCTGGCTGCGCATGAGCAAAGTTTGCACCGTTTCTACAGTGCAGAAATTGGGCTTGCACTAGTGTTGTTTTAGCTCAACAGGTTCAATGTGCTGTAAGGTGTAAGGGAAGGGTGTGTATGGCTGCTGCTGATGCCTATCCTATGCCAGATAAAAGTGGTCCCCATTGCGGCTCATTTTGTACTACCTATTGCCCAGTTACTACGATTACTGTACCTGTCCTCCTCAGAAGGAAGCTTGCACCATTGCCACTCATGCTGTACCTATTCTGTGTAAGCAGGAGCTTGCCCAGTTGCTTTCATTACTGTGTATTTCCTGTCTGGGAGGGAAGCTTGCACCATTGCCACTCATGCTGTACCTATTCTGTGTAAGCAGGAGCTTGCCCAGTTGCTTTCATTACTGTGTATTTCCTGTCTGGGAGGGAAGCTTGCACCATTGCCACTCATGCTGTACCTATTCTGTGTAAGGGGCAGCTTGCCCAGTTGCTTTCATTACTGTGTATTTCCTGTCTGGTAGGGAAGCTTGCACCATTGACGCTCATGCTGTACCTATTCTGTGTAAGAGGCAGCTTGCTCAGTTGCTTTCATTACTGTGTATTTCCTGTCTGGGAGGAAAGCTTGCATCACTGCTGCTCATGCTGTACCTATTCTGTGCAAGGGGCAACTTGCCCAGTTTTTTCGATTACTGCACCTGTCCTCTGTCAGAGAGAAGCTTGCACTATTGCTGCTCATGCTGTACCTATTCTTTGTAAGAGGGAGCTTGCCCAGTTGTTTCGATGACTGCACCTGTCCTCTGTCAGAGGGAAGCATGTACTATTGCCACTCATGCTGTACCTATCCTGTGTAAGAGGAAGCTTGGCCAGTTGCTTCGATTACTGTACCTGTCCTGTGTTGGAGGTAAGCTCTCATGTTGAACCTATTCTATGCATGGGGAGCTTACCAAGTAGCTTTCATTAGAGTGTTTTTCCTGTGTGGGAGGGAAGATTGCACCATTGCCGCTCATGTTGTACCTATTCTGTGTAAGAGAGAAGCTTGCCCTGTTGCTTCTCATTCTGTAATTGTTCTGTGTTTCGAAGAAAGCTTGCACTGACACTGCTGATAGTTGCATTTGATGTAAGTTTTCCCTTTTTTTGCCCCACGCCGATAATGCTTTCATAAACATCAAGAGCTTTCTGGGAGAAGCCCCAAATCTATGGAGCAGAGAATGGGCATATCCATAAGTGAGCAGAGTTCAAGTATCAGGGCTAGACTGGAACCAGAATACTCCCTGGGTCTGATTGTAAGGGCAGCCTTATATTGCAGGCAGTGAGGGAGCCTATCGTTATTATTTCGAGAGCTCATATAGCCCGGTCGCCTCTTGGCACTATGGAGAACGGTGCGTGCATGTATCCTCTATTTCCTGTTCCTGTCACTAACAACTCTTTATTATTCAAAAAGGTAATCGGTTCCTTACCATTCCTTCTGCTAAGCTTCCTATCTACTCTTTAGCCTTCTGTTCTACTGTTCTTCTCTGCTTTTTGGTCTTCCCGTGTCTTATCTTGGTTCCCTTCACTCCATTTATCAATCTTCTATTCATGTTCTCTCTACTCGTGGTCCTCAAGATTCTATCCCTTCTGCACTCCACTCCTTGCATTGGCTTTCCTTTGAAAATCACTTACTTTCAAATGTTCTTTGTATTGTTTTTAAGTGCCTTTAGGGCCTCACCCCTTGTTATCTATCTTTAGTTCCTTTTTATTCTCCAGCTCATTCACTTTGCTCTGCATCTGTGTCAACTAATGTTTTCCCTGGCTTGGATGCACCACAGCAAATGCAGCCTACTGAGGCCAGATGTTTGTAGTACCCCGTAACAAGCACACAGTGCAGCTGATTTCACTTCCGGTGATGGCACTTCCGGTGATGTCACTTCTGGTGATGTGACTTCCCGTTGGCTATGCTAATGAAACCCCCCACTTCTTTTTTTAGAACTTGACCCCTGACCTATATCAAAGGACTGTATTTCCCACATGTTTCTGACAGCGCAGGCGTGGGTACTGGAGAAAGTGGGTACACAAATTAGCTTCAGTTTTATTGGAAAGCACATGCTGTGGTTCAGCTCTTCCTCTGGTTGCATAACTTTACAGTGATCGCCTCAAAGAGAGACTCAACCAAGGAAAAAAAAACTTCAAGGTGGATGGAATGGAGGGGAGAGAAGCGTTAAGCGTTTGTCTGTATTCAAATCGCCTGTAATCCAGTTGTCTCCAAAGTTCATATATTGGGAGTGACAGTACTTTGGACTCCTTTGCATTTATGGGGGATCCTATTCACACTTTTGCAAAGAGCTCTCAAGTCCAGCCTGCATTTAGTGAGGTGGACGAGCTTCTGTTTTACAGGTGCCAGCCTTGCCCCATTTATCAGAGTGATAATGGGAGGGGGTGGAAGTGGACTCGCGATACTTCCTCTATTCGGAGACATTGGAATTTCTAGAGCAAAGATTACAACTTAATAAGAATTGGGCTGCATGGATTGTGGTAAGGAGCTCCTCATAGCCCATACATAGCAAGCGCTTTGAAATCTGCACTGGTTACCAGTAAATACACAGAAAGAATTGTAAACGTCTTAAACTAGCATACAAGTGTGTGCATGTAAATGCGCTCTGCTAAATCAGATTGTAGACTCTTACGAAAAATGTGGTGTGGTACCAAAGCCAAATGATAAAATGGACCAGTAATTTTTTTTTTTAAATATAGTTTTTATTGCCATTTTTTAAGGTTATTAAAACAAACATCATTTCAATTCGGTTCCATTCCCAGAAAAAACGTTCAGTCAATAACCCTTTCCCCCCCTCACCCACCCCTAGCCAGTGAACAGGTGTCGATTTCAAACTTGTCTTGCCGGGACGCATTGTGCATTTTTTAAGTTCGGACTGTCAAATAGACTAGTGCACACATAGTCTAGGGCTCAACCTAGCAGCACCCCGTGAGGGGGCGCGTGCCTCGTACAATAGATACATATGAGGTCCCCAAGCTCCTCCTGGCCCAGAACCCGAACAGGCCAACAGATCAGGGGCTCATCCCTCAGGTCAGCCGCTCATACTTTTCAAAGAAGGGGAGCCAGAGTTCCTCAATGTTAGATCTGGATTCATCCAGGACATGGGTTAGAAATTCCATATCGTATATCGCCCGAACCTTCGCAACCCATTCCTTCTCCTCAGGCATATGCGGGTTCCTCCATTTCTGGGCCAAGCAGCTCCTGGCCGCCATGAGCATGACCTGTAACATGTAGCCCTGGGTGTCCTCCTAGTCATCTCCCACCTCAATGCCGAATAGAAGCAACCAGGGACAGAGGGGCCTAGTAACTCCATCAACCCCCCTGATCCAGGATAGGACCTCTCCCCAATATGACTGCACCCGTGGGCAAGACGACCACATGTGCATGTAGTCCCCTTTTTCCTTTCGGCATTTCCAGAAGTGAGGGTCGTAACCCGGGCTCATTCTGGCTATCAACTGTGGAGGGTAGTTCCATCTGTGTAAAACCTTTAGAGCTTGGTGTCTGTACTGGGGGGGGGTCGTTGAGCGGTGGGCCCGGATGCACATTTTAGTCCACCTTTTGTCATCTATTGCCAGGCCCAAATCTTTTTCCCATTGTGTCCGTGCTGGTGGGGGATCCCTAAGTATCGAGAGCAAGAGGAGCTTATACAAACGGGATATGACCCCCCTGGAGCCTCGTGTGGAGATGATCGTTTTCTCGAAGTCCGTGAGGTCCCTCCTGAGGGTGTCCCCCCATGATGGTTCGGAGAGGACTCCCTTCAGTTGAAGGTAGCGGAAAGGTGATAGCTTGCCCAGCCCCAGGGCTTCCTCCAGATCCAGAAGGGGCATGAAGGAGCCACCCACCCACAAATGGCATGCCCTAATGAGGCCCGCCTCGTACCACCTCTGATATGCGGCAGGCTCCGCTACTTTGGCCAGGAATGGTGGCACCCAAATACAACTCAACGGAGAGGGCCAGGTTGTGAGCCATCTGTAGTAGCTCCCCTCCTTCCAGACGGACCATAGAACACCCAGTACCGGGTGGTCCAGAACCCGCCTGGGGATGTGTGTTCTAGGGACCCACAACCACTCGTCGAGCGTGACCGGGGCGAGTAGCCTATTATCCAGGGCCACCCATTGCTTTTCTGACCCAGGGTTGAAATGGTCGACCAGAATCCTCAACTGGGAGGTCCTGCAGTATGTGTCAAAATCTGGGAATCCCACACCTCTGTCTTCCTTGGGCCTCGTTAGGACGTCGTAGGAAATGCTATGTTTCTTTCCTGCCCAGAGGAACCTGAGCAGGGTGCATTTCATTGACTGTAGGAACGCGATGGGGACCTGAGTGAGGAGCATCTGGAAGAGGAATAGAAATTTGGGAAGTACCACCATTTTGATCAGGTTGAGTCGTGCCATCCATGAGAACCCCGAGACCGCCCACCTCTCTAGATCTCTCTTGACCTCTGTCCACAAAGGGGTGAAATTGCTCAGGAAGAGGTCCTTTGGGTCAGGTGTGATTTGAATTCCCAAGTGTCGGAACCCCTCTGTCTGCAATTGGAAGGGGAAACCCTCCACAAACTCCTTCTCGGTTTGCGATAGTCGACCCCCCATAAAAGCCACAGATTTTCCCAGGTTAACCTTGTACCCCGAGAGGTTCCCATAACGCTCCAGTGCCCGCAACACATGAGGGATCGTCTGTGACGGTTTAGTGACATAGAGGAGAGCGTCATCGGCGAACAAGCTGATCTTACAGTGGGAGCCGCCCATCTGAACTCCAGTGATAGCCTCATTGTTACGCACCGAGATCGCCCAGGGTTCCATGACAAGGGCGTATATCAGGGGGGATAGTGGACAACCCTGTCTCGTTCCTCGCCCTAGGGGGAAGGCCTCTGATTCCATCCCATTGGCGGCCACCCTGGCCATGGGGGCGGAATATAGTGCCGCCATCCATCCCAACCACCTCTGGCCCATCCCTATTGCCGAGAGGACCTCCTCCATGAAGGCCCAACTCACCCGGTCGAAGGCCTTTTCTGCGTCCAGGGACAGCAGGAGGACCCCCTCGTCCCGGGTTTCCCTTGAATGCATCACATGGAGGGTTTTGCGCATGTTGTCCGAGGCTTGTCTATTTAATATGAAGCCTGTCTGATCTGGGTGAACCAGGTGGGGCAAGCATTTCTCCAGGCGAGTGGCCAGGATCCTGGCAAAGATTTTAGCATCGATGTTTAAGAAGGAGATGGGTCTATAGGAGCCGCACTCTGTCGGGTCTTTTCCTGGCTTGGGAATTACCGAGATGAGGGCCTGTAGGAATGTGGGGGGATCGTCTCGTTGTTACGGATTTGGTTAAACAATTTGGCCAAGGGTTCCATCAGTATGGGCTGGAATTGTTTGTAGAAATCGGCCGTATACCCATCTCCCCCCGGGGCCTTCCCTGCTTTAAGTCTCTTGATGGCTGCCTCCACCTCCTCCACCGCTATATCCCCCTCCAAGCCCTGCAATTCGGCCTCAGTTAAGTGGGGCAGCCGGTGTTCCTCCAGATAAGCCCGGATCTGCACCAACGATTCCCCCTCTTGTTTTGTGTACAGGTCCCTATAAAAGTTTGCAAAGGAGCCCACTATCTCTGCCTTTTTATTGAGGACCATACGCCCCCCATCTTTAATAGGCCTGACCCTCCTCTTCAGTCTGCAACCCCTGGCTCTACGTGCCAGTAAGGTCCCCACCCTATCCCCCTTTTCGTATTCCCTTTGTTGCGTGTATCTCAGTTTCTTGACCACCTCCCCTATAAGGACTGTGTGTAGAGTGGCGCTTCTCATGCATTTCCGATAGGAGGGACTCCCTGTCAGCCCCCTCCTGGGTAAGCCTACCCCGCAGGCTCTCGAGTTCCGTCCGTATCTTGGCCTCAATGAGCCCTTGTTCCCGCTTACGCCTGGAACCCTCGGCTATGAGGAGACCACGAAAGATGTCCTTCGCCGATCTCCCACACTGTCACCATATCCATCTCCCCATTGTCGTTCATCTCGAAATACGCCTCCATTTCGCCTCTCAGGAAGTCCCTGAAGACCGGATCCCTCAGGAGCGTATCGTGTCACCGCCACCCGGCTGACCTGGGGGGCAGGGGGAGCGACCAGTCTGCCACAAGAAGCTCATGGTCAGACCACGTTATTGCCTCAACCCTTGGGGCTGTAGCTATCCCACTCCCCTCTTTAGAAGTTAAAAGGAAATCAATTCTGGTGTAGGTGTGGTGTGGGGGGGAGAAGAATGTATATCCCCCGGGTTCCAGGTGTGCCACTCGCCAGACGTCCCCCCAGTAATGTTCCCTCAGAAGGGTCTGGAACGTTAGGTTATCTTTAGTTATCCCTTTCGGTTCAGTTGCCCTTGCCGTCCACCAGTCCAGCCCGGGGTCTATTATAAGATTGAAGTCGCCCCCCAGTATCATGGCCCCTTCAGCCCATTCATCCATTACCCCTAGGATCTGGGTCAGGAAACCTATCTGGCCTGAGTTGGGAGCGTAGATGGTGGCCAGGGTTGTGCGTTGCCCTTCGTAAGTACCCTTCATCCCCAGGAACCTCCCCCCAAAGCCTCTCTTGGTTTCTGTATTAGTAAGGTGGAATGTTTTGCTCAAGAGAATCCCCACCCCTTCCGTCTTCCAGCTTCTGTGGGAGGCCCAGAAGTTGGCTCCAATTTCCCTCCCCCTGATGGGTGAGGGAATGGATTATAATGGATTTCTTGGAGGAACAGCACCATTAGCTGTTGTTTGCGGAACATATTACTGGTCAATGACCTCTTGTTTTGAGAGTTGAGGCCCTTGACATTGAGTGTGCCTATCTTGCCTTCAACCATTGTCGTCTAGGTAGTCCATCTTTAACTTCACCGTAGTGTAATGCTTGCCTGCGGCCTGCTGTAAAATAGAAGATTCTTGTTTGAACTGGCTATTCCCCCCACCCCCTCGTAAACCCCTCTAGGTGTTACCGTTTCGACCTTGATGATGGTCATTCTACTCCCTCCCCCCCTGTCCCTTTCCCCACCCCACTCCCCCCGTCTTGAGGCATTCGTCCATGTCTCCCGATCTCCTTCGTGGACGGTCAACGAACCACCAAGGACTCTAACCCAGCCTCGGGTAGTGTGAACATGTGGATAACCCATTCTTTTCAAATCAGAATGTACGTGTGTGAACCTTTAAGCAAACATGTGGGGTGTGACCTTGCTCCCGAGGTCCCCCACCTCCCCCCGTGTCCCCAGGCGCGGATCCGACGCGCAGGTCCATCGAACAAGTCAATAAACATTGTGGAAAGAAAAACAGTGAACAGACCCAAAACCCCCCGCGGCCCAGCTCAGCGCCAACGTGGCACTCCTCCATGTGGCCCCCAGTTACCGGACCTAGAGAGCCAGCAGCATAGCCCCCACTGACCGTGGTCACTGGGAAATCTCATGCTCAAGTGATGAAGTGATGTTGCTGTCATTTCAGGTGGTCCTCAGAGGCCGATGATGGGTGTCTGTTTTTTTGGAACTTGCGTGCCCCCTTGACCCTGGTCTTGCCACTGGGTTGCCCCAGTCTGTCGGGGCCCCGCGGTGGGTTCCTGGCCTCACCCCCTGATCCACCGGACGGACCGGCACGGTCTCCCACCAGGTCACCAGTGGCCCGAAGAATGTCCTCCTCCGTCATCAGGTGGTGTCTTCCCCCCGACCACTCGAATGCCAAGTAGAAGTGGTGGCCCCAGTGATACCTGACCCCCTTACCCTGTAACCATCTGGTGAGGGCTCCGCATTTCTTTCTCATTGCGAGGGTGAGGGCTCAGAGGTCTTGGTAGATTGCCACCTTAGAGTCTCCATATTGGATATCACCGAAGTTCCTCGCTTTCTCCAGGATCCTGGCTTTGTCCTTGTAGTAATGCAGCACCGACCTCGGGCCCCTACCTCCTCCACCGGCTCGATGCACCCTGTCGAGTTTAATCTCGCTGTCGGCCTCCGCCCCCATGACGACTCTTATGATATCGTGAACCTTGCCTTCCAGTGCCTGCGGGCTCTCCCCTTCGGACTCCACATGGCCAAAAATACGCAAGTTGTTCCTCCTTTCCCTGTTCTCCAGGTCGTCCACCTTGAACCGTAATTCCTCCTCCCTACGATGTACCTCTTGGAACCTGGCCTCCATTTGCGTCTCCAGTATCGCCGTGGAGAGCTGGTTGTTCTCGACTCCCTCCACGCGGTCTTCCAGGGTGGTGACTTTAGTGGTAAGGTCGGCCAACTTAGCGCCCATGTCGGTCTGAATCCCACGTATCTCCTCCAAGATCATCTGGATGTTATTTTGGATGGCTCCCAGGTCGGGAGGCAGCACTGATGGAGACCCGGCGGCCATTTTGTCCCCTCCGGCCGCAAACTGGTACTTGGAAAGGGCCTCCTTCCAACTCATGGGGTGCTGGTTGCGGCAGAGTATGGCAACTGTCCGCCGCGGGGCCCACAGCCGTGATAGGACTCGTGTAGGAGGAGAGACCGTGAAAATCCGGAGCTATCCACGGTGGGGAGGTGCCCTCGGAGTGACTGTCTATGGATTGCCAGCCAAGTAACTCAAGGGTTTCAGCGCCAGTGGGAGAGAGGGTTTATCCCCCCGTGGTTAGGGAAACCACTTGATGGCTGGTCGTGGTCGGTGGGGTCCCCTGTGGTGGGTATGGGGGACCCTTTAGTCAAGCAGCGCTCGTGGGGGCCAATTCATGAAGTCCTGGCCCAAGGGCCTCTCACCTGGAACGTGCCGTCTCCAATGTCCCCCAGTTGGATGTAGTGTGGGTGCGCTCCCGCGACGGCCTGGGCTGGGGAGCTCTGGTGTGCGGATAGACGGGCCCGTTCAACTCTGCCTGTGGATGGATAGAGTGCCGGGGCGATGTGGGTCTGTGTTCAGCTCCTCAGGCGTCTTCGTTCAGTGTCGAGCGTGTCCTCACGTCGGCCCCGCACCGCCTCACCACGCCTGGGAGCGGGGCACCAGAGGCCTCGGGGCACGCGGAACCTCTAGGGTCCCCTGCCCCCGACTTCTCCTCGCTCCAAGTGGGTACGCCCCCCGCAGGCGGCCGCTGTGTTTCCCCGCTCCTGTACTCTGCTGCGGCCTTGGCCTGCCTTTGCGTGCACCGCCTGCGTGTTGCTCGGGACCACGGGGGAGGGGCCGCGGAGAGCCCGGGCGACCGAACTCGGCCTGTGGGTGTGAGAAACTCCTGGTTTGGACCCCCTGGGGGCAAGGGTTCACACAGCCTTTTTTGAGAGGCTTGTGAGGGATGGGCTCCTTCTTCCTGCTCAACTCAGCAAGTTTCCCGGGGCTGGGTGCGGAGCTATCGGCTCAGGCAGCCATCTTGCCTGCACCCCCTGGTGGCCTCCATGGACTAATTATTTGATCTGGTCTTGGAGTGGCACCACAGATCAGTGCAAAAGTAGGCACAGACTCCACATGCATCGCGGTGGAACGGCATTAACCTCAGACCTCAATAACCTTCAGTGGGCTTTGGGTAGGAGACCAGATTGTCTCTCGCAGGGAAAATGCTTGTATTTATTAGTGTGAGGCATGAGGGGGAGATAAGTGACATTATGAATAGCAGATTTAGCAAACCAATTAAAATGACCACAAACATTAAAGCAGGCTATACCACCGGCAGCAAAACCTCACACACCAGGATCAAACCAATGAGTTCTTTATTATCACTATGGGTGCCGACACGTGTTTCGACCATCAGAGATCTTTATTAAGGCAAAATGTGATTAATCCTTGGCATAGATTAGGTAGGGCGTATTTCCAGGGGTGGTTGCGAGCACTGAGTAGTGCTTCTGGAAGGCGTAGTGCCTCTGCAGTGTCTTTTCCATGGTCAATGATCTATCTGACCGAAACACGTGTCGGTACCCATAGTGATAATAAAGAACTAATGCAACAAACCAAGAACTAGTGGACTTCATTTCTCAATGAGCTTTGAGCCAACACTACATAGAAAAAACCTATCAACTGTGTAAAAACCGCCAACATCGTAGTAATTCAACATTCACCTACCTGTACCTTACAGGAGTTGGCAACGAAAAGTATCTGAAAAGATCCTGCCCTAAAGAATACAGAGATTCAGAAGTTATTACATTTCACTTATGCCAAGGAGTTGAGCTCCTACAACATGGCTGAATATGGCCAAGACAAGTGGAAATATTGTGTTGCCTCACATACTGAAGGTTCATTCTGCAGCGAGGAGCTCAGGAGTTGCTCTAACTCCAGGGGTAAATCAGTGCCAATGTGTAGAATGGCGGACTCATGAAGTGTAATCCATTCTTTGCGTATCAGGGTAATCGCCATTAACGGAACACTGACTTGCACAGGAGATCAATGCAGGTCTCTTAATTGGACGACATATCCCTATATTGACATCCAAAGAAGTTGACCTGTGTGGTGAAGCAATAGATTTTCACTAGGTTTTTTGTGAACTGTGTGCAGTTGTGTTGGCCACTTAAAGCATCAAATGGGATAGACTATGCAGCACATGCTGGCCTTTTATAGGTGTGATATCTGTCATGGGCGCCATTTAAAACCTGTTCAACTTTAGACTCCTGCAGTTTGGCACATCAGCAAAAGCGTTGCAGAAATTAAAAGTGATCCGTACATGTTTTTTTCAAACCTGACCAGTCCCGGCTCCTTCCATCATCTGGGTGGGCCCTGTTTGCGATCAGGGGGGCCAATTTCCAGTGGGAGTGGGTGTTGAAGAAACCTAAACACATTCAGCGAGATTTCCTAGATACATGATCCAGCAAAAAATGTCTTTCCTGGATCCGGAACGATCCATTTGCACCCTTCAATTTGTTTAGTGTATTAGACCACTTTAAGCAGCCTGGATTCAAACCCAGGTTGTTAGGACCAGGGTGATACACTTATCGCTAAGAATACTTGAACGTCTGATGACCAGGATGCTTGCTAGGATTGCACTCAGTGGCGGCATTAAGGCAAAGGGATTCATGGGCAAGACTGACAGAGGGCCCTGGGTAGTCTGGGTATGGGGTAGAGTTTAGGGTGGGAGTAGTAAATGGCTGTCACTAGTGCTACAAATGTTTCATGCTTTAAAGTTGTTTTGCTGACAAAGTGATTTCACCAGGATCACTCAATTTGTTCAAGTGGGAAATCTGCTGTCCCCCTCCTTAAATGCTTCCCAGTACCCTTTTTAAAGTGTTCTGCTCTCCTCTTCCATCCACTACTTTTTCCCTTCCATAAAGTCCCACATTACTTTGACTTTCCATTCGCTTCTCACGTCAGCTTCCCTCCATTTCCCCTTCCCCATAAGGAAAGCTATTGTCAAAGCATGTAAAACTAACAACTGTATACTGCAGACCCCTGAATAACAGCCTAAGTGGTGAATCACAGCTAATCATGCCCTAAGAACAAATGTTCTTTATCTTCTTATTTAATAAAAAAAATGCTATAAATGAGTTATAAAAACAGTAGAGAGATGGAGCAGCAAGCAAAATAGTGTGCAACATCAGTTTTCCTATCTTCCTTTACCTTCTGCTCTTCGCTTTCTATTATATTGACTCCACCTTCCCTTTTCACCCTCAGTGAAATAACCTCCCCTTGACCACCATTCCCAATTACTGCTACTCCCATCTTCCCCCACAATGCCTACTTGGCCTGGCTCAGGGAATCAAGGATGATGACTCCTCCTCCTCTCTGACGGCCGAGCAACGAAGCCTCCATTACCTATTCAATCTCAGATGGTGTTCTCTCAACAATGCCTCCCTGAACACTGTGGCTACTCCCGGTAGACCACGGAGGAGGCTTTTGTGGTCCAGCACTCTTTTTATGAAACACAGAACCCCCTCTGTGATACTGAAGCAAGTTATAGGACATTTACTTCTTACAAAATGACATTTTGCAGCACAAAATTGTATTTTTTGTTGAATTTTTGCAACACATTTTAATTGAATTGAGGATGTAAGGGAGCACTAGCATGCAGAAGAGAGGGGCAGGGCAGGGGGTGCAGGTTCAGGAGCTAGATGGTGCAGGTTGAGGGGTGTCTGGTCTCCTGGTCGATGGTCCAGGTATGGCGTGGCAGGGAGGAGGGGGCATATATGTCATTTTCTGGTACATATAATATGCAATTGTCCATGATGACTTCTTGTTTCACATGTTTTTTGATTTTCTGTTGAATGGTGCAATTTTGTTCAATAAATGCAGCCTTATATTTTCCAAAGAAAGATGTGTGTGCGTCTCTTTGGCAGCCCATGACATTAAGACTCCCCACCAATCAAACTAGGAGTGAGGCCTTTTTGGAATAGATTTTACTGCAAACTGAATCACTTCTAGGGGCACCAAATGTTGGAAGGTAAGGCACAGTGACATTGAATGATTTGCCCATGATCATACACTTTGCTTAAGTGGTAAAGCCAGCATTTGAGAATAACCTTTCATTTAGGTGCTTAACCACATTTCTTCCCAAGCTCAAATGTGAGTCTAAGTTTCGTTTTGAATACATAAAATAATATTCAATATACATATTACTTTAAAAATGCCCAAATGACATGATAAATCAACCTGACAATCTACACATTACTGTAGAAACGTGTTAATGAAAAGATTAAAGGGGTCATTTTGTTTTTATTCATGAATTGGATGGAGGGGAGGGACCACTTCTGTTTGCAAATGGTTGCAAAAGGACCCTTTCATGCAATTTTAATTGTTTACACCAAGCACTGGAAAAGTGAATGATAAAACACAGGCAAAATTGCCTTTGCGCTTCATTTTTCAGTTACATGTCTGGAAAAGTGTAAGTCCCTCCCACAATTAATGATTGTGAAAACCCTCTACAATGAATTTCTTTGGAAACTGCCTGCTTTTACCAGGTGTGTAGGTCAGGTGATTTTTCCACCATCATACAAATACAAGCTGGTGGAAAACCAATCAGATTTGGCAAGGCGACCTGTAAGAGCAGGCAAACGTTTTAAGTCAGATCTCCTCTTCAAATTTGACTGCCAAATCATACAAAATCCTGTACCACATGAAAAGTGTTGGTAAATCTTTTAGCGTCACTTTTTCCAACTAGCTTCACTTGGAAAATGACCCCCTACCATGGTAGCTTTATTTTCCCATTCTGAATGGAAGACTGCACGTTCCAGCATGCAAGTTAATGAGAACTTACAAATAATCAGACACAAAGAGAACTGAAATGCAGGTCAAGGTCATTGTTTCACAAAGCTTGTTCTGTACCCCATAATTTCTAATCACCCAACAATCACACTTAAAGAGCTTATTAGAATCTTGCATAATAAAATGCCACAACAATAGTAAGTTATGTTTTCCCATCTTGAATCACTTCCTGTTGTAAATAATCTGCTGCTAAGGCATATTGAAACGATAAGACCTCACTGGGAGGGCCCAGCACAGCCCTGGCTTGTTGTCTTTGAGGGAGGAGGGGCAGAGCAGCGGGGGTCACCTTGGGCATTTTTTCCCTGGTCCGACTGTTAAATCCACCTCTGATTGCACTCTGCAGGTAATATTTAAATGCTGCTTTTTAGGTTTAAAAGATGTGCCCATTTTATACTTTACCAGCGACATTATAGGAAACGCCCCTCTGTTGTGTTATTTTCCAGATATTCATGATTAAACTTCTGAATTAATCTTCTGAAAGGCAAATGTTTATTGGTGGGTGGGAACAATCCCCCCATGTCGCTTCCTGCCCCTCTTATCACTGGTCAGATCCCATAGTAAATAATTTTCATTTACAACACTGCCGAAACACCCAGCTCCCAGCAAATTATACCTTCTAAACACAACCGACAATACACATGATGTTATCAGTTTGAATCATGAACATTTCTGTCAGGGCAGGCTAGGCTTCCACACTAAGATACATTTTATTATGGCTGGAACCCAACCTGTAAGTATGCATGAGAAGAAGATCTGAAATTGGTCCATACTTGTCATCCTAGCTTTGACATGTTCACGTGTGAGCTTGGTGGATTAGCACAGCGATGATTGATTGCCTAGGCGGAGCAAGCAATGCACACACATCTGGGAATATACACTTTCACTTACTGAAACCAACATACATTGGCAAAGCCAACAGTTTGGGCTTTTGAGTGGGCATGGGATAGACATTTGCCAGGTACTGCGATAAGGATACCACCTGGCCGTGAGATGGAACAGCTAGAAACTGGTGTGAGTACCTTGGCATATGATGTCATTGCCTGGAAAATGTCTGCCAAATACCTATATACAAGCTGTAGAGGAGCAGACGTACACATCCGCAGGAGATCCTACTACCCAACCTCTCCTGTATTGGAGACATGAGACTGTGCCCTGTCTAACACCAGCTATTGTACCAATACCGCAGCAAGATTTTGGAAGAAGGTGTCCATTAAGACAACCATATCGAATGAAGACATGTAATGGATATAGGTATATATTAGTGGTGGTGTGTCCCTTTTCGCAATGAATCGAAGTCGGTCCTTGTACACATCCTGATGCCACATGTGCAGCGAAGTTCCTAGCGCGCAAAGTATTTCCAAGATGGGGTGTGTGCAAAGTATTAAGGTCCGATAATGGGCCACACTTTGTTAATGTGCTATTTGAACAAATAGGACTTTTATTGAACATAATGCATACGTTTTCTTCTGCTTATCACCCACAAGTAAACAGGATATGTGAGAGGCTCAACTGCCTCCTAAAGGAAAGAATATAAAAGATTAGATTAACTTTGAAAAAGGGATGGCTATATTGCCTACCCCAGCCTTGTATGCCCTTCGAAATAAGCCAGGTTCAGATAATCACCTTACAGCCCATGAGCTAGTAACAGGGCGCTGCATGCATGAGGATGCCCCTTATGCCCCCACCGAGAGTCAGGAGTGATGCCCAGAGTATAGCGTAGACTCCAGGTGATGAGATGCATGATTATTTGACATGTATGACTACCAGTGTTTCTTTCATTTTAGATCAAGTCAAACATCGGAGGGTGGGGGGGGGAGGTTCAGGAACACGGAAGAGTAAGGCCCAGTAGCTGATCCAAGTGAATTATTGCCACCACCAAAGTTGTATGTTGGAGAATAAGTGCTTGTCAAAAATGTCACCCGTAGATGGGACGAGCCAAGATTTAATGGACCATTTCAATTAGAGGAAGTTTCCCTTACTGCAGTTAGGGTGGCTGGAAGAAGAGCTTGGTTACATTTGGGCGACGTAAAGATCTACAAAGGCGAGATCATCCCTCTAGTATCTGCTGACTGGGAAGCAAGACAATAAGAAGAATTGCTGCATGTGCAGACTCGATCGATGACTAAGAAGAATGACGATAAAACAGCATGTGATTAAAACATTTCTTTTGGACTGGAATTAATTGGACACTCCTTAAAATACTAGCAGGAAGTGCATGGACTTAAAAGTACTTTTTAGAGATTCTTTGAAAAAGTCAAAAGCATATTGGCATGATGCCCAAGCGGCCATTCCTTCTTAAAAATTGGAAAAGAGATCAGTACCCAGATTCATTTTTGGGAAGATATCTATTTTAAAATAACATATGACACCAGCCAATAGTGACACACATAAGCATTTGGTTACAGTTTTTTTGTTTATACTCCAGTCATACCCTACCCTCGTTAGGAGAGATGTTAATATTCTCACTTTTCTCCACAATCCAAAAAGCGGCCCAGTTATAAGAGGGCTTTTTATTGCAATAATTGAGCAGACTGTGCAACTACAAATGTGATTCAAGTATTTGTATTAAACATGATTCAGGAAGAAGAAAATGCAGTTGCAGGAAGACTAGCAATGCAACGAGAAATAGTGTGGCACACAAAATGTTTTTCTAGACTCTTATGCATAATACATATGCATGTGTTTTTTTTCTTCTTCTTTTTGTATCTTACATTCCAAAGTCTTTATCATTCTGATGGTTCAACTGAAAACATGTTAGCACTTAATCACGGTCTGTGGAGAACAATTTATGTTGTACCTATTACATGTGTATACTCAGTATACCATATACCTTTAACAACACTCGCTGGGGGGCCGTCACTCTGCAGAGAGATATGGGACCCCCAGTCTCGAGAAGAAAACAGAAGTGACTGATTCTGCTTCTTACAAAGACAAAATTCATTTATTAAAAATCAGACTTAGTGTTTTAATAACAACAGTAATTAATAAGACCAAATTGGAAAAAATGGGGCATTTTACATTAGATAATGCCCGGTACTGGATTTTTTTAGGGCTTTCTATGCAGCACGTTGTATATTGTTAAAATTTATTTAAACAACGTAATGCTAGCACCTATAAAAATCATACACCTCTTGCTGATATCACACACCTAAGGATCCTACCCAATAAGGTCCTTGCATACATATAGACACAATAAAACAGACCTATACCTAAGGTCACTTTCAATTCTTATTGATTATGTCGAGTTGTTTTATGACATAGATCGTAAAAAAGCATGAGTCCAGCTCATACTATAATAAGGTCGACCGGTTTCATAACCACACTTGTTTAGGTCATCTTCTTCAGGACATGTAGTTTCAAAAAAAGGGGTGTTGACTCCCTAATGGAAAGACTTTTTCCAGATGTGTGTTCTTACTCCTACAGGGAGGTAAGAAAAAAGAGGGGGGGTTATATCACTCCTCTGGTCCCTAGATTTACATTTATATTTTATTTTAAATACAGTGCTTATAAAAGTATTTCTAAATCTATTAGCTAAAAGATCAATTTTTATATTTTTATACTGAGGCTGCTGTTTAGCATTCAAAACAGCACCAAGGAAGGCACTTAACAAGGGAAGGGATAGGGATGGGGCGTGCCCAGGGGGACTCCTTATGATGTGATTCATTAATACATGCATCAAGGGCTCTTGTTGGTACACCTTATAGCCCTATTGTGCAGCGAATATATGCAAAAAGTAATTTCTTTTAAACAAGTGTGGTTATGAAACCGGTCGACCTTATTATAGTATGAGCTGGACTCATGCTTTTTTACGATCTATGTCATAAAACAACTCGACAACCAATTTGGTCTTATTAATTACTGTTGTTATTAAAACACTAAGTCTGATTTTTAATAAATGAATTTTGTCTTTGTAAGAAGCAGAATCAGTCACTTCTGTTTTCTTCTCGAGACTGGGGGTCCCATATCTCTCTGCAGAGTGACGGCCCCCCAGCGAGTGTTGTTAAAGGTATATGGTATACTGAGTATACACATGTAATAGGTACAACATAAATTGTTCTCCACAGACCGTGATTAAGTGCTAACATGTATTATGAATACACGGTAGGAATGCAAGTTTGACCTTTTTAGAGGTCCTCAAATACAAAATACCCTTTGTGTTTCAACTGAAAACATGACACATGTGAACTTTCCTAGTATAAATACAAATGATGATAATTTCTTTGACCTATTTGGGCATGTCAAATGACATAAGAGGGATGCAGAAGAAAATAACCAGGGGATAAATGCATATCTTGATAATTCAGCTCACTTGGGGAATAATATGTGGTACCAACATATGGGGGAGAGGGCATCTGATGAGAGCTGTTATGTCTGCTCTCTCATCTCCTATGCCATGAGTACAGTAAGAACATTCAATTCAAAAGAGATGCCGGCACATGATGCGAAGTGCCTCAGACATCTAGCAGCATGTACTACCACAGGACAGTTACAAGGGAGCTGGGCATCCCTGCAGTGGCGATTCAGACAGGCATTCCCATACCAGGATGATTAAATCAAAACAACACAAATGGTAAAAGAGCCTGGATGAACAGGAAAGATGCTTGTGTATCCTTCCATGGGACAAGACAAAGTAATAATTGAAGAAATGAGGATGAATTGCTCTGACAAAGCTGAAAAGACTGGAATGCCTGGATGCTGGGATCGCTGCTGTTAATCTATGGACGAGTGATTATGACCAAAGGATGGGAAAATGGGATGATATCCTGTGCAGCTCATCTACTAAGGAAGGAACCAGTGCACGAAGTGCAGAAAGTAAACGATTAGTCTCTAAAGCCATGGGCCAAGAATTCTAAACTGCTGACGAATCAGGACCAATGGCGGCCGTCACGTGATTAATGCGACAATGTGCGTTCGAAGCAAAGGTAAAGTCCAAGTTGGAGAGAATAAAGGGTGCAAGAACATAATTGATATCCCAGGAATGAAAAGAAGGACTGTTGTCCTAATGGATCGATATTGGTCCTGTAGATCCAGAACATATATGAAGTTGCCGAGGAACTGGGGAGGAGTGTGTTCCAATGTACTCATCCATGTTCCAGCCTTGGTGATTCCCCACAGCGACCTGAACATCGAGTGATTTCCAAAAGTGGATGAGCACTTGAGAAAAAGAAGGTCACTTGCACTCAGGTGGATGAAAAGAGATTATATTTTTCATCGACATCAACAAAGGCTTATGAAGACATTCCTGATGAACACAAGTTGTTCATCAAGACTGCTATGATAATGACATCTATATTTATGCCTGGACTCCAAACAGTAGTGAATGCCAAATGGCTTACAGACAAGCAATGCCACTATAAAAGGATTTAATGCCTTAAAGGAAGAATTGAGGGCCATAAGACTAATGACCCTCCAGAACAGGTATGTCCTTGACATGATTACAGCAATGGAAGGAGGTGTTTGTGTCAAGGTCAGGCCTTCTTGCTGTACTTTCACAACATCTCATGACAGTGAGAACGGGACTCTGGCGGATGCTATAACCACGTTGACAGAACTGTACACAAAAATGGAGGAGGAGACAGAAGCCATTGGAGATGACAATTGGTTCTCCTTTCTGTTTGCATGCATTTCTGACTGGATAGCAAACATATAAAAGTTCCTTGGAGCAATATTGGTGATGATAATGTTCGGATTCTGTGTTATAAGGATAATAATTGGACAATGCAGAAGGCATCAGAGAAAGCAGTGGGAATGAAGATCATGATTGATGTGAAGGATGAAACAGAAGACAGCACGCAGACTGAAAGTACCATCAGGGACCGCATAAAAGCAAGTATTGTGGCAAATGAAGCAAAAATGTTCCTGTACTGAAGTGATCATAAGAATTATGTGGGACGTTGGGTCTTATGTACCCCAAGTGGAGAATGTAATTAGATGACCTGGAGTGTGGATGAACGTATCTAAAATGCATGCACCCTGAGGGGGGTGACGAAGATATGGACACCAAAGAAACCTTTCTTCAGAGCAGATTCAAAGAAGCAGGACAACTTGAGGAGGTGGTCGAGGACTCGACGAGAGGGGGGGAATGGAGAGGAGCAGACATACACTTCTGCAGGAGATCCTACCCCCCTATCACACCTCTATTGGAGACACGAGACCATGCCCTGTCTAACACCAGCTATTATACCAATACTGCAGCAAGTATTTGGAAGAAGGTATCCATTAAGACAACTATATCGAATGTACCTTCGAGTTGATGACAGCCTGCAGGAGGAACTCCCTAAAGGGATATGAGAAGGAGTTAAGAAAATGGACTGATGACGTCATAAGAAAGTGTGCCCAAAGTCCTGAAATACTGAAGATGATGCATGGATCCAAGAAGGGAAAAGACGAAGTAAAGAACCAAGTGAACCTTAAAGTGTAAAAGAAGAACATTACACAGTAAAAAGTGCTGCAGAAATCAGAATGCACATACGCTGAAATGCAAGCTAGATCAAGTCATCGTATATGCTAGCTATAAGTAGTGAACAGAATGCAGGCAGAGCCACTATTGTACAGAAAATGGACATTGGTATCATGAAACAATAAGGCAAAGAATCATGAAGAGAGAATGAAAGGATGTGTCGCAATAGAATAACAGGTTATTGGAGCTGTGTTGGGAGGCTGCCTGGCCTGAAGTCAAGAACTGAGAAGTCGAGGTCAGCCATCTACGCTGAAGAGGAACATGTATGCGGAGGATTGAATCCTCTCACGTTAAGGTGCAAGAAAGAGCACAAAGGATGGCTAGTCTTAATTCATTTAAAACATTTAAAAGCTTGCATAAAAGCTTGCATAATGAACTGAATTGTGGTCTCATGTGGTCTCATGTCACATGGGTCGATGATGGAAACACGATAGCGAGTGCCCTCACTCCCATTGCATTCCCAGGACAAGAATACTCTGCAAGGCCAAGGCCAAGTACAAAGAGAATTTCATGGCAGAAGACTTGGGTAATGAGAGATGTTGAGCTAATTGGGTGGTAGGGAAGCCTCACATCCCATCTACTTGCATCTGGATCTTGACTTACATGCTGCTAATTGAACCGAATGTTCCAAGACATGCCCAAGCGTGCCAAACCAATTGTTTTAGTCCATGTAACAAAGGACCTTGTAGCTTGAGAAACCAATGAAACAATGTGGAACTGATTTTTCTCAAATGACAGGTATGAAGAGGTAGGCATAAGTTGTCCATCTGATATCGGACAGCCAATAACAAACCTAGCTCTTACATGATTGTATTTCTAGATGTGTCCCTTAACCAATCCCAAACCTTGATTGGTTTTTCACTATTGCCATGTAGCATGACGTTGTTTTGACACATAAAGAAGTATATCATTGCATTTTTTGTGGAAATCTTGTGCGTACACCCATAGATGTTTGTTATAAACTCCCTGTTTTAGATAATTGCTAGTAAAACAGAAACTTGCCATCTTCTTGAGTTTGTCCAGTTATTCTGGTGTAATCCCATCCAGAAACAGATACATTTTCCAAGGGCTATATGCTCAAAGCCAAAACGTTTGGCTTTGTGACTGCTTGTTTTAGATAGGACTCCAATGCAAGGAACAGATGAACGACACAGATATTGCTTATGAACAGGATACAGAAGCACATTATTTTTAGATTTTTATTACACCAGGAGCTCAATTACAGCGGCATTTAAGTCATTAAACACTCAAAATAATCCATAGATATAACACTGGCAGGTGCTGCACAGCACACACATTGGTGTTACTTTGTAATAATTCTTACTCATTGAGTTCCCTGTCCCCCCCTGATGTTTCATCAGGGAGGGGCGGGTAGTAGGTCGGAATGCCATAGGTATTAACATGGCAATGGTTCTTCATTGAGTTTGTAAATGACCAAACACACCCATACGATATGATTCCCAAATCACATCCCATCTCACATCCCATCTCCATCCTATCTGTGTTCCAGTGCAAGAGCTCTGGTTTACACGTAACAGCCCAAACAAAAAAACGTATGGATGTAAGTCTCTGAATCAATCATAACCACCAGCAAGGTCAGCCTTCAAGGCCATTGTTTGCAAATCAGCCATTGCTCCTGCCACTAATGGGAACAGCCCTGCCCAAACTGCTAGACCACAAGTCCTAGAAATGCCTGCCATGGCTTGTGTTCAAATTCTGAGGGTACAGGGCCTAGTAGTTGAGGTTGAACTGCACCTTCAGTTGCGAATAGCTTGTCCCCTTTTGTAATGGCAAAGTCATACTATAGATTTATGGCACAGAAGGCTTCCCGGAGCAATGACAGTGGTAATGTTTAATTCAAAGCCTTGTATCTATCACTTTTTGATTTTACTACACTCTCCTGTGTGCAAGGGTTATATGTGATATAATTGCTGGTACAAACATCGACAGTGACTTGATATTATTTTTTCAAGGCACTAAACACCCATCCCATCATATTTTAGGACCGGTGCAATTATATAAACAAACTCCAGTGCTAGAATATTTGGGGAAAGTGTTGGATAGTGCCTTTAAAAGAATATCGAGTCACCCTCAATGTGTTTTTCCAACGCATATATCACTGGATAGCGTGTGCAAGCAATATCACCTGTCATTTATTGTTTGATACAGTTAACCATTTTATTAAGCATGATGATAATAACTGGGTTATTATGACAAAAAAAACAAAGTTTAAATTACAGAAATCATCTTGTGATTTTAGGTTTGAGAAAACAGTTACCTTTTAACTGAGATGTTGGGAAATGTAAGTAAAAGGAACAGTGCAGTTAAAAACAAAAGCAACACAGGCTCTTGCTAGATAGTTGTAGGTAGCCTGCGTGAGCAAGTGTGCTATCTCACTTAGATGTGTAAATGGTCCTCCATCTCCCTGGTCCTTTGTGCTTTCATGGCTGTGGGGCCTACATGACTGTCCAGGCCAAGCAACCAAATCCTGGCCAGGCCTACTGCAGTTGCTGCAGCATGTTTAGAGTGAAATCATTCTTGCCTTCCCCACCACACCCTCGTTGCAGTGGGGTTTCACACCACTGGCAAGGGCTCCTTTCTAGGTGGGGGCTGGGTGGGGGTTTGGGTGGGCTTGAACCCTCTAGCCCCCCTGCTGGAGCCGGGCTTGAACCAAACCCTCACCACATTAAACAAGCATTGACGAAGTGCACACTTTTAGCTGTTCTATAGGCATCAGACAGGAATGCTGCAGGCACTACCATCATGTGCCCAGGAAGCAGCATGATTTTCCATTTGGTGGTACTATCATTTGCCAGACATTGCCATCCGAAGTCTCTTTGGGTGAGTGGGCAGGGTGCAGGACATCTGTACTCTGAATACTCTTAATAACTGAGAAACGTATGCAAACACGTGGGCACATGTGGGAGTGCCTGTGCACACGAAACGGATACGCAAGTTGCAGCCCTGCATTTGTAGGTGCTGCCACCATTTGTCGAGTGCAGCCTCGAATGTCCACATCATGCAATTATGTGCCTGATATGGTCAACATGTCTATGTGCTGCCACCATATTCCACGCTGATGTGGCCTAAACAGATGACAGGACGCTGTAGTATCTCTAACAGTCTTTATTGACTAACAGCAAGTGAGGAGGCTATGCGTGGCCTGGTGGCGCGGGGCGCTTACTCACTGTTCACTGCGACCAAGTCCTGTTCTTCCCCAGTTGCTTCACTGTGGAAGGGTTGTGCACACCGATGGCACGCTGTAGTCTCCTAGGGCCCCCATGAAGCCTCCAGGGGCTGTGGTGTTACGCCCTATGAGCTGTGGTGTGAGTTCTCTAACTCGCTTCTTCATATCCTGTAGTCAGGAGCAGCGCTCCTCTGTGACCGCTTCTGCTGGCCAGCTGGCGCCAACCACCAAGCGGGAACGTTTTCCCGCAGAGCGTCGGTTCGCGAGATCCCGTCTCGCGAGATCTCGCGAGAACACGCTCCCGCGATCACGTGATGTCCCCACACACCTCCTTTGCTGGGAAAAAAGGAATGGGTGATCACTCCATGATGAAGTCCGCATATTTCCTGGGTTTCTTCCTCTCTCTCTGGGGCCTGCCAGGATCAGGGTATGGAGCGGGATCGATGAAGTGTCCTTGTGGGGGTGCTGGTGATTCGGGCTCTCTTTGTCCAGCTCCTTGCTGTGATCCCCTGGGTGTAGTTGGGGGAAGGGAACTTGCGAAGTCGTTGTGATGGTGCGGCTCTAGGGTGTCTCCACTTGGGAGGTGATGGTTCTCGTATGGCTCTTGGCAGACTTGATCTCCTCCAGTGTCTCTTGGCGAGTGTATAGTGTCTTCTTTCCTGCGGTACATGGCTACCCTCTCTAGGTTCCATCTCCTGCCATCGCTGGTGCAGATGTGGTTTGTCCCTCTCTCCAAGACTTCTATGGGGCTGCTGTATCTGGAACCAGTGGAGGTGTCCTTGTGGGGAAGTCGTATCTTCACCAGATCCCCTTTGTTGACTTGTGTGTGTCGAGCGGCTCGGCGCAAATCCCCCTGTGCTTTCATTGCTTCTTTGTTGCACTGCATGCGACACGTTATGTCAGCCATGTCAACTTCTTCGTCGGCCCTTACTTGTTGGAGCCATGGTGGTACCAGTGAGGATGCTGCCCTTCTCCCCCTCAGCAGATGGAACGGTGAAACACCTGTGACGGCGTTGGGGGTGAGACGGTGGGCCGCTACGGCTTCTTTGACCGTCTTGTATGGGTCTAGGCCCGAGGCGTGAGCCAGTTGTAACGCCCCTTTGATGAAGCGGTTGGCCCGCTCAACTAGGCCATTTGCGTGTGGGTGATACAGACTTGCTTTTCGCTGATTGATGTTGTTGAGCTTGAGAAATGTTTCCATTTCTCTGGAGACTAGCTGGACTCCGTTGTCCGTGACGAGCTCTTCGGGCAGGCCCTCTCGCTGGAATATGGCGGTGAGTGTTTCAATGACTGTTCCTGTGGTGATGTCCGGGGTGAAGTCAGCTTCCACCCATTTGGAAAAATAGTCGACCAAGACTATCCCGTATCTGTGCTCTGGGGGCATGTTGTCCAGCGGCCCTATGAAATCCAGCCCCAGTTTTCGCCACACCCCTTTGGGGACTTCGGTGGGCAGCATGGGGGCTTGTCTCACGGCCAGGCGCTTGTCGCTGTTGGAGCACTCGTGGCACCTATCGACCATCTGCCGAACGTCCTGGTCGATACCTGGCCACCAGTAGGCGTCGCGTATCCTTCGTCTGGTCATGTTGCACCCTAAATGGCCCAAGTGTGCTCTGCACAGTATGACTTTGCGGATTCCGCTGGGTGGGATGATTTGATCACCTCTGAGAATGAGACCGTTCATGGCGGTGATTTCCTCGTTCACCTTCCAGTAGGGACGAAGGCCTTCGGGGATCGCTCTCTCGTTGGGCCATCCATTTCGAACCCAGGTGCTTACGTGCCTTAGGGTGTAGTCCTGCTCGAACTCTTCCTGCTAGTGGCGCTCGCTCATTTCCATGTATTCGACGTTCCTCAGGTCGCCAATGGACGCAACGACACATTCGTCTTCCAGGAATGTGGTGCCGGGGACGCTCTGGTTGAGGAGCCTGGACATGCAGTCCGCTTGTGCGTTTTTCCAGCCCGCAATGTGTTGTATCTCATAGGTGTACTCTTGGAGCTTTGCGGCGATCCTGGCCAGTCTGGGGGTGGCCGTCTTGGTGCCGCCCGGGCTCAGCATGTGAATTAGGGGTTTATGAAAGGTGATCAACTTGAATCTTGTCCCCCATACGTATGATCTGAAATAGTCGACGGCCCAAGCGCATGCCAACATCTCTTTCTCTACCGTAGAGTAATTCTTCTCAGATGAGGATAATGCCTTGGATGCGAACTCCACAATGTTCTCCGTATCGCCCTTTTTCTGGGTCAAGGTGGCCCCTAGGCCATATGCGCTGGCGTCAGTGGTGATGTAGGTGTCCCATTCGGGGTTGTATGGTTTAAGGCACGGCGCGTGTAGAATCCTATTCTTGATTTCTCCGAAAGCCTCATCTTGTTCTGGGCCCCACGAGTACGCTGCCCCCTTCTTCAGAAGCTCTCTCATGGGAGATGTGGTCTCAGAGAACCTAGGGACGAATTTGGCATATTACTCGGCTAGGCCTAAGAATGAGCGTAGTTCCTCTTTGGACATCGGCGCCGGTGCCTCTGTAATGGCCTCCATGAGGTTCTTCTTGGGGCTTACCCCTTCACTTGAGATGCAGTACCCAAGATATTCTACTTTGTTCACCCCAAAGACACACTTTTCGTGGCGTAGGTGAATGCCTTCCTCCTGAAGTCTGCTTAGGACTGACTTGAGCGCCTTGTCATGGGTCTCGTTGTCCTTGGCGTATACCAGAATGTCGTCTTGGAAGAATGAGACATTGGTGAGGCCTTTCAGTAGGGAGTTCATCATCCTCTGGAATGCGGATGCTGCGGACGATAGCCCGACAGGCATGCGGGTGTATTGAAAGGTGCCAAAAGGAGTGATGAACGCCGTCAGGGGGCGTGAGGACCTGTGTAGAGGAATTTGGTGATAGGCATCACGCATGTCCAGCTTCGAGAAAATGGCTGCCTCTTTCATCATGAGGACGATCTCATTGATGCTGGGGAGTGGGAAGCTATCCGTGATCACCTCCAAGTTCAGGCTTCTCAGGTCGATACAGATCCTGAGGTCGTTGCTGGACTTTTTCTTCACTAGTACTACCGGACTCAGCCACTCTGAGGATTCCACGGTTTCAATGGTTCCTTTTTCGACCATCTTCCTCAGGTGGGCGTCCAAAGCTGGTCTTGCGGTGGCAGGTACTGCCCTTACTTTGTGCTTGACTGGAGTGGCGTCGGGTTTCAACCGAATTTTGTGGATGAAGTTTTTCACTTTTCCGGGTTTCTCAGAAAACAGGTTTGGAAAGATCTCCTTGTAGTTTTGCGCTGCTCCTGACGAGATCATGAGCACCTGTTCCGGAGTGCTGGGATCTAGTTTCATGCTGAGTTTGTGTTGGTCATCCCACCCCAACACGGCTGGACCTTTGGGTGAGAAATACACTTTGGTGATGGTAGACCTCCCCTTGAAATCGATCCGGGCCTCGATGTAGCCCAACAGGTCGACCGTTGCCCCTCCAAACACGGTGGGTTTTTGCCTGGTTGACCTAATCTCCACTTTTTCTTGTCCCATCATCTCCTTGTACGTGTTGATGGGCAGAATGGTGAGGTCGGATCCCGAATCAGCCATGACTCGCGTCTCCATTCCGTCCACTTTAATGGTGCAGTGTGGTTTTTCTCTTCTGGCATGGGGGGCATTGACCATGACAACCATGGGTCTGTCCTGCAGTTCATCATCATCGGTTGAGGTGCAGTCACCGTCAACACGGGACACAGTTTTCTCCCGCCACATGCATGCTGGAGCCACGTGGCCAATGCGTCCGCACTTGGAGCACTCCTTGTTCCTGGCGGGACAGTCGCGGTCGTTCGCCATGTGCTTGAGGCTGGCGCATCTGTAGCATTTCGCTGCCTCCTTCTTCGTGGGACTTTTGTCTTTGGGGCCGTCGCGGGATTGCTTGTCTCTGCGACCTCTCCATTGTAGCGCCGCCATTTCGGGCACGGGCAGGTGACTTCCCGCCTCCTTGCGTCTGCTGGAGGTTTTCCCATCCCATCCTTGTCGCCAGTTATGTTGTGGCCTAAACAGATGACAGGACGCTGTAGTATCTCTAACGGTCTTTATTGACTAACAGCAAGTGAGGAGGCTATGCGTGGCCTGGTGGCGCGGGACGCTTACTCACTGTTCACTGCGACCAAGTCCTGTGCTTCCCCAGTTGCTTCACTGTGGAAGGGTTGTGCACACCGATGGCACACTGTAGTCTCCTAGGGCCCCCATGAAGCCTCCAGTGGCTTTGGTGTTACGCCCTAGGAGCTGTGGTGTGAGTTCTCTAACTCACTTCTTCATATCCTGTAGTCAGGAGCAGCGCTCCTCTGTGACCGCTTCTGCTGGCCAGCTGGCGCCAACCACCAAGCGGGAACGTTTTCCCGCGGAGCGTGGGCTCGCGAGATCCCGTCTCGCGAGATCTCGCGAGAACACGCTCCCGCGATCACGTGATGTCCCCACACACGCGCAGCCACAGATGCCCAAATAATGCCATCATCTACCTTGCAGTAGTGTTACAGCGTGTGAGGTATAGCCCAACATGCCCCAGAGCTGCAATCAAAAAACAAGTGCATCCTCAAATTCCCACTATTAATGCCATAATGTGCCTGGTAATATAATCCCATATGTAACATTGACCTCACACTTCTGAGATCCAAGTGGCAGCAGCAAAGTGCCAATGGGATGGGCTGCCGGGGTCCTGTGGTGACGTTCAGCACCAATGCCTGAGCAGCAAGGGGCTTCCTGAAGTGCCACCCGGCCTCCTCGATGCTCAGACCATTAGTTCTGCATCTGTGAGTTCAAATGAAATGTAACCTTGGAGACTTGAATGGCATACTTGCCTGTGCTTGGCTCGATGCTTTACTTGTGTTGCCCAGTACTTATGGCTAGGGGACCACGTGTGTCCCACCATATGATTCTACGGTACTCCCTCCCCCCACCCCCCTGAAGATGTGTATTTAGCACCTGTTCAATAGGGGACACATCTAAAAAGTGCTAAAATATCTACAAAACCCAAAGTGTATTTCCTTGATTTATTCAAAATATCGTTGCTTTATTTCGGACCCCGCCCATGTGGACTCCGTTTGATGTTCAGTGCAATGGGCGGCCAGATTGCGCGTCCTGGAATTAGCAGCCGTGAGCAGCCTTCCGGGAACAGACAGCAAAGCCTATTTACAAATCACTGGGTGCGTTTTGGGATTACAATATCCTCGGCGGTCCCTGGTGACCCCGGTGACCTTTTCTAATGCCCTCTCAACAGTTGAACGTATTGGTCGCCTTCCACATTCTCAGTATTTCAGCAATTCACCAAACGAAGTCGGTCATAAAAGCATAAAAACTGAAAGTATACGATTTCAGCCCAGGAGGCTGTGTAGTTCCTGCCAAACACGCGCACGCCATCACTGTGACAGCGTTTGGTTCACCCCAGGTCTGCGGTGGACCACCCTGCTGAGCAATGCGGTGCGTGGTCACTTAGAAGGCACTGTAGCACTTTTTTATTCTTCACCCTCGGCTTTCATTTTACAATAAATCCTGCTTCTTAGGTCAAGGAACAATATCTGTTTTGCAGATGAGACCAATACTGTGCCAGAAAGAGCCACGCGTGGACCATAGCTTCCAAGTGGCACTGTATTCGCCAGCCCTGTTTTTTTTAAACACCAGTGCATTGCGTTTTGGGGGTTGTAGATCCCCCCTCTTCTCATTATAAGTCTGGTCCAATAAGCCCCAAACACAAAGTAGTTGTCACTGAAACAAGCTGGAGTTGACGAACGTCCAAATGCATGACATGGGCCACTTGGCAAAAATGACTGACGCCAGCAGAAAAGCTCTGGGACCCAGATAATAAATCGTAATCTATATAGCAGTTATGTCTAAACACTGTGCATCTACTTATAATAAAAGGCCACATGTATGTGTGCCCGATGCTGTCATGCACAGTAGAGGCTGCCCGAATGCACAGAATGCACCGCTAGAGGGAGCTGTTGCCTTAGGATACACAGTGGTCCAATCCGCGTAGTTTCGCCTGTTACAGTGGTCCAATTTGCATAGCTTTGCCTGTTGTCACCGCTAGAGGGAGCTGTAGGCTTAGGATATTTAGTGGTTCTACTGTGTCAATGAAAACCTGCACTTTTGGTCCTGTACACTAGTAGAACCTATTTACATACATTAATCATCGCAACCAAAATTGGTACTCATTTATTGACCTGGGAAGGATGAAAGGCTTAGTGGCCTTGCAGGGATTTGAACCTACAGATCACACATAGATCGCAGCAGCGACCCCTCAACCAACTGAGTTATCTTATCGGCGAATGGAATGCTTTGAAGCTGGAGCAAAAGACCTAGCTTTCATTTTATACATAAATTGTGGAATGTAAAAATAATCAATACCATGCATTCACTTTGGCAGTCAAAGACAAAACCAAATCAAAACATCATCATGATTCTTGAAACACTAAAGTGCCCCAAATTCCCCTAAACCCACCATAATGATTTCCCCTGCCTGAAAAACCTGCAAGAATTGTCACTGCCCCATTTCAGAGGCTCAATGTATTTGATTTGGAGTTGATCATTGTTGAAGACTTAAAATCCTGGTAATGGCTGAGGTAATTTCAAGTAAGGGAGAACTAGTGCATATTTCTGAGAGGTTAATTTCAAATGAAATTTGCCAGCAGCTAAAAATGATCTCTTCCTAAAGAATTAACAATAACATGTTGAAAACCATAAGCCCGAATGTGCATATCTGGAGCATCCTGGAAGCATATGTGTTTGTTGGCCATCATGCTGCAATTTACACCATGTTGAAGATGTCAACTGCTCAAATTTGACAGCCCATGTGAGAGTAAAATAGAATGTGTGTAATGCTAAATGTTGATGCGCTCTTTGCAGAATCACCGGCAAGGAAATAAAAGCCTCAGGCTTGTAACAGTTTATTGAGAGGCCACCCTCAACACAGGGAGTTGCTACCCTCCCCAATCAAGGTGTCACAAACAAATGGCTTTACGTCAATTCTTTGTTCAGCCCTATTTCACATTCATCTCATGCCCTGTGGATCCCTCCCCCTGCGCCACCAATGAGCCAAGACCCAGGCTGGTGTACAGAAAATATATTTATATTTATTTGAACTAGAGGTAATTACTATTGCACTGAAACTCCACACTCCACCTTCTTTGTGGCTCACAATTAAACTTCATTTTACATAAATAAATCACACAAGTTGTTTGCGAAAAACACAAATCCCAATACTTTACCGATTTCCATTCAAGAAATAATCAACACTGGTCAATGAACAAAATCAATTTACATATGCAGTGCTGTGCAATTTCGATTTTCCTGCCCGCTTAAAAAGACTAGCAGTTTGGTTAACAAGGTTGGATACATGAGTTCTCATATTTGCAAGCACTTCTCCCCCCAGGCTCAGAACCCAAACATCAATTACATGCAGCACCCTTCTCAATCAATCAATCAATCAATCAATCAATCAATCAATCATTTATTTGTATAGCGCTCTATCGCCAAAAGCATCATGGCGCTCAAGCAACCAATAATCAGGACAGATGTAAATGAGTCCCAGGTGGAAGAGAGGGTGCGTTTATCGAAAGAGAAACATTTTGAGATTCTTTTTAAAGGATAATAAAACCTCAATTTTTCTCAACTTTTCAGGCAAGGAGTTCCTGGGTCCGGCCACTGAGAAAGCCCGGCCACCCAAACGTTCTTTCCTGTACTTACGTATCTGCAACAATTCTTCAAAGGAAAGGTCTAGGGAGTGGGGACAGTTTCAGAAGTTTGTTTTCAGACTTCCCTCACCTAAAGGTCTGTGTTGGGGAAGTCGGACACTGGAATGATTTAGGAATTTTGGATTTTTAGACCCCCCCTCCACTTAAAGGCCTCAGTTGGGGCAGCTGGGCAGAAACATTGGGATGGTTTAGGAATTTTGGATGTTAAGAACCCCCTCCACTTAAAGGCCTGTGTTGGAGAAGCTGGACAGAAAAATTGGAATGATTTAGGAATGTTGGGGGTTCAGACCCACCCCTCCACTTAAAGGCCTGTGTTAGGGAAGCTGGCAGTTTAGGGATTATTCTAGTTTAGGGACAAAGACACTCCTCTTCCTAAAAATGTTGGTGTTAAAAGAAAAAATAGGATTACCCAATTACATTACAGGCTATAGTTTCCAGTGTACACTGGGATGAGCTTTGTTAATTTTGAATGTAAACAAAAATCACCCCTTGGTGTTTTGCTAAAGGGAAATTAATTAAATAAATATTCAGTCACATAGGCTAAGGATCTACACAGTTTTGACCACCCCCACCCCCGCACACTATAAAGAGAAAGGATTTAAGGCAAGCAGATTCCCCAACCTTTTGGCTTCAAATGGCTCAATTCTACTTACATTGAAAACCTCTGTTTAAAGTTCAGGAAAGCCAGCTGCATTTCAGGACCCTATTTGAGGACAGGGCAGGAGTCTGGTCACACCACTCTCAAGGATGGTTCCCAACTATTCACAATAGGGCCCAGTCAGCTTTTAGGCCTCCCCAGCTATAGACAGCTCCAGCCCTCTTTCAAACTCCACCCAGATGCAATTTCAATAAATCTCCTTCGGTGTTTCCTTGCGGCTGTCAGTTAGTAATGTATAGCAGCTCTCTCTTTCTCTCATAGTGCATCCACTTTATATACAAGTGAGGACACCATCAAGATTTCAATGTTGGGCAGTACCCTGTAAGAATTCTTGCAACCAGGATTGGACAGTTACCCTTCTCTCGCCCCCCAAGTTCATCCTCTCTCTGAGAATTGGTTTAGGAGTCTAGAACAGAAATATTCCAACTCCTATTTAAAATCCCCCTTTTTTTTAACATTTTGGCAAAAAGTACCTGCATGGCAAAACTTTGTAATTTGCTAATAAATATCATGATATATATATATATTCCTCTTCAGCTAATTATGAGGGATTTAATAAAACAACAGCCATTTTCACACCATGTTGCACAGGTGCGTGGCCATTTTCTGCCGTTTATACAAAAAGTATGATAGTTATTGACATGCAATTTACTCTCCAGATACCTAATTTTTCCCTCCACCCGTTCAGCAACTCTTAAATTCAGGACATTTCCAGAGCAGCCAGAAACACATTTTAGCTTGTTATTACAATTCCCTAAATTGCAGATGGATGAATTTTATTTCAACAAAATCGCCTGGAAATAATCATCTAAAAAATGACACATCAATGAAATGTAGTGCGGCTTGTGGTTGCTGAGAAAAATGCATCAGTTATGATAGTCCTTTTAAACTAATGGGAACTATTCATCTGTATGCAAATCGGAGCTCTCCTGTCTTCAGGCCATTTGACATTCCTGGCCAGCATGTGACCTGTTATCTGAAGTTGACCACCATTTTGATTTGCAAACATTCTATTTTCTTATAATGGTTTCAGAGTTCAGCTTCCCTGAATTTCACAGCTCCTCCCCACATTCCAGTCACTCACTGGCTATGCCATTTTCCATTCTGTTGTTTGAAGTTGGTGGGCTGTAGGTCGTAAATAGCCAGGGAGGCAAGAGCTTCAAAATAATTCTCTCTTAAGATCAGAAACCAAGAGACTTCCAGGGGGAAGCCAGTTGTGAATTCTGCCCAACAAGAAGCAAAAGGGTCTGTCTCAGGCCTAAATTAAATGTACATGTGACCCATGGAAACAACGTGGACTTATCTTTTCAATTGTTACTGGTATTCTGTATGTAAGGCATAATATACATTACATCTTGTCAACATACGCCAAGTCTTTTCCCTGATATCGTTATGTTAGCATGGGACCATTTTTCTCATGTCTTGCTTTAAAAATGAAAACGCACATGCAAAGCCTTTTTAGTCTCAGTGTTTGAAAATCCTCCTTTTCATGTAAAAGGGGCCTTTGAATTTCTTAAGCCACTTTGAATTAAAAGGCTGCTTTTCAATACAAGCTTCCCTTTTGTAATGACAGATAGGCCTTTAGATTTCCAATGCTTGACCTTTTCACATAACGCTTCCTTCTGTGACTTGCAGAAACCCCTAAAGTCTGCCTTAATAGGTAGTGTGAAGGTTTTTTATTTAAGGCTGCCAGGTCTTTTTTCCAGTGGCCCCTTCAGTTCTGCTTGTTGGGGCCTTGATTAAACCTCACAAGCTGATCACTGTACATTGTGCATACATTTCAGTATTTCCACACATAGGTACCCAAACGTGAAAAGAAAAGAAATCCTAAACTGCATTGAACTTCACAAATCCCGAACTCTCTTGTACAGGCATGGGAGGTAAGAGCTAAGCATGGGTGTAGGGCAAGGAAGATATGGGAGGGAAAGGGCACAGCAGCAGAGCAACAGCACACATATCAGTTCTAGGTAGAGGAGGAGCAGGGCCTGAGTGGCAAACACTGCTAGAGAAAGTGTCAGAAAACTACAGTTCCCCTCAATTGACATAAGGATATGGAACACAACTGCCCTTCTCAGCTATGTTCTTCTTTGCTCTTCACACATTTCTTGTTTCTTCACTAACGTTTACTGGCTTCCGGTGAAACTGCATGTTCCTTTCAAAGTTCTCTCTTCTGTTTACCACTGTCTCTCCAGTTATATCAACCTACCCATCTTTCTAGAAGAACTGACCCACATTCTCCTTCCAGATCCCATCGTTCTTCCCCTTACAAACTCCTCCAAATTCCTAGATTCCTTCTCTCCTGTGTTATTGGCCGCTCCTCTTCTATTCTTGCATGGTCTCTCTAGAAGCCACTTTTGCCTTTCACCCTCCAACCTGAAAACGTTTTTTCAGAGCAGTCCCTCAGCACTCCTGCTTCCCTCAGATCACCAGCAAAAAGAAATGACTTCCATGGTGAAAGATCACTTTAGGAAATGCTAGAACGTACCATACTCTCTGGCGAGTTGTGGAGATGTTATGGACTCAGCATTCAAAACGTACTCATAGCAAAAAAGTAGACGTTGGACAAAGGATTGAAAAACGAGTTATTAAAGTTGGGATATTTATCAAGATGCCTGAACATGTCTGCACAATGTGGATTAATCTAATGAGAGAAGCAACAAAGAAGTAAGGGAGACAATGCTGACCTTCAACTGCCCCAAGATAAGGCCCATCAGCACCCTCAGACGTGACACTCTTGCATCTCTCAGACAAGAGCAACTGAATGGACCAGTGTGAGTTGACACTGGAGATATAGGTAAGTACACCCACCAAAGTATGAAATGCACTGGTTTCAGGAAGCGACTGGTCGCCGAACAGACAAATGGCACAAGAATAAACAATTACAAAGAAACATGTGTATACCAACACAAATTATGCACGAAGCAGAGGAGAACAGTTTTACTGATGTGCTCAGGAGACTGCTACAAACCCAAGTCAAGTGACTCCATGAAACAAAATCCAGATGTCTCACCAACCCTTATCATTCAAGGCCCTGAGCTGACACTGACAACAGAAGGACACAATTGCTCAGAAACAGTGATGAGAGTTCCCCTGGATTTCCCTGACATGGAGACATAGAATTGGCCACTCCTGGCCTCAGCACTACCTTAGTGAGCACTTAAACAAATGTCCACTGTTTTACATACATGTCACTGGGACAGTCACAGACTTCTCAAGTATTTACGCCTCCTCGTCTCGTGCGTGACCACTTAGCTATTTTCCAGAACCACCTTACCTTCGTTTTCGATCTGCCATCTTCGAAAGAAAACCAAAGTCTGTCCCACTCCGACACAACTTCACAATAGATATAAGGCAATATGCAAAAGGTGTCCTGGTCATATACAAATGTAATTGCAGACATACATTTCAATTATCCCAATCTCACTGTCATTCTAGTACATATCTTTGGGCAATAAAGCTGTGTAGTCTGTTTCTCTAGCAATTTGATGCCAAAGTTCAACACAGGCCAGACTAATCGAGCCCAGACCCCTGCCTAATCTACTCCATATGTTGTCCTTGTGGCACCTGTGGTTGCTGCTCTAAGGTCTATCAAAGGCTTGTGCATGCTACTGCTGAGGCTAGGGTGGCATCATGCTGCAGAGAGGCATCATTTCCTCTTATCACTATGAGTACAAGTACTTCCGGTTCCCATGGCTGTGTTGGAACACAATGTGTGTGGTTGGGAGTTGGAGTGTGGTGGAAAGGACACTTGTGGTATTTGACTTAATGCGCCAAATCATATTGTAGTACTACCAGTACATGCAAAGAGAGCATTGCTTCTTTGTCCCTATGGTTCCCTGTAAGAGGGGTCCAAAGCTCTCTTTTGGAAATACCTGGAGTCTATGTATTGTATAAAGCATTCCTCTTTTGGATTTGGAACTCATTGTGCATTTGCCAGGGAACGTAGGAGAGGTGTGAGCAAGGAAAGGCTTGCCTGTGTTGCGTGGAAAGGGGTGCATGTGTTTGTGTCTTCAATGTCAGTCTTTGGTTTTTGGTCATGTGCCATGTGTGTGATATTCTTATGTAGTCTTTAGCTTGTTAGCCAGCACATCCAGTTCTCCCTGTGTCCCTGATGAGCAAAGGTATGCACTATTTCTGATTGCCCTGCACACATACAGAGAATAACCTTCTGTGGTGTCATGGCGGATGAGGGACTATGTTGGCAGTGCATATGTTTTGCATTGATTCTATGCCCATGCCCAGATAGCATGACATGTTCACGCACTGGGTTCTGCAAGTCTGCACAGCTCAATGGTTCCCATGATGACCCCCCTTCGTTCTGTGGCTGGTGTGCATGAGGGATGGGTGTCATCTGACTTTGACAGAATGACAGGCTGCCGCCTTGCAATGGTATAGATATTGACAAATATCCACTGACAGTGTAGTTAATGGGTATGCTTGAGTGAAATCGGATAATACCCTTCTCAATTTGTATTTTTCTGTCATAAAAGCATATCATGGATTTACTATGTTATGGATGCATCATAGCTCCTCAGCTTTACATACAATACATGGTAGATCTAGGCATCCATTCATCAGGTCTCACTACCCTCTTCTGCCAGGAGGAAATGGCCTGTAGTTGATTCTCCCAGTGGGGAATGAGTTTACAATTCTTGACTGACAGACTCCTCACACCTGCATAATATGACAAATAGGAGGCATTCATAATAGATGTCAGTACTTGTCACAGTAGGGTGGGTTCTCTCCTGGAGAGCGTACCAGTTTATTTTCTAATAGCTGGGTTCCCTCCCAAGTTGCATTGAAGTTTTTGGCTGGATTATTGGCCTACTTCTTCATTTCACAACCGTGATTGTCGCTCTGGCTGTGGCCATTGTGTGTACGCACTTGACAAGGTGCCATATTTGTTCTGTGTGTTGACACACTGAGGTGATATTAGCCGAGGTGGTAGGCCGGCCCTGCCTGAAATGGCCCTCCAATCAGGTTAAGGGCCTAAGCAAAGCAAGAATATTATTGAGTAAGGGCAACATCTCCATTAGCACCCACGTGCTCACAACCAGGGGCTAAGGACCCTAGATAAAAAAAGAAAGAAACAGACCATACGCAGCAGTTCCTGAATCTGCTGCTCTTTCAAGTCCCCTTTCTTTGTTGATGAACAGGAAGCCATGAACGAAGAAACGATAATATACAAGTGCACTGGCTTAAGGAACCACTATCTAAGGTGTGTTTCTTTCTTTTTTTAATCTAAGGAGCCCTTAGCACTGTGTGTTTGTCATGCACGGCAGCCGCGGCCGCTGGCGGCTGTGGAGACGCTGGCGCTGGAGCGGCCATTGTTTAGGCCGCTACGCAGCTGCACGTTCTCCAGCCGCGGTCTAGCGGCTGCCGCGGCCGCTGGCGGTGGTGGAGACGCTGGCGCGGAGCGGCCATTGCTACGGCCGCTACGCAGCTGCACGTTCTCCCGCCGCGGTCTAGCTCTCCGCCGTCGGATCAGCGGCGCACTTTATTACGAGCGCCAAACCGGAAGCCCGTGCGTTGCAACCTATTCGCGTTAGGCTTCCGGGTTGGTACGCTCTAGTGTCTTTCTCCATGCTTCTGTTCCTCTCTCGTTCTCTCTCCTGAGAACGTTCTGCATTGCCATTTCATCCTCTTCCTTACCTCTCTGGCTCCCCTTCTCTCTGCAGTCCTTCTGTTTTGACAATCAACTAGGCATCAGCAGTTTTCCTGTTCTTTTCTACCTGTCGAGTTCCATCACCCCCACCCTACCTTCGTTCTGGAAGGAAGTTCGTTCCGTGTGGAATCCTTCACATCATTGCTGACCTGGCATCCTGTTATCCGATCTCATCGGAAGGGGTTTTTTGTGCCTTGTGGCTTTTTCCCCTTCATTGGTCTGCCCCGGTTCGGGGGCCCCCCTAGGCTCCGAGTCAGAGGGGCAGGGTGGCTTCCTCTCGAGGCAGACCCCATCTGCATTCCCGAGAAGAGGCCCTGAGAAGAAGGAGATTTGGACTCCAAACAGAAGAAGAGACAGCAGATGAGCAGGAGGGCATAAGGGTCACAGTGGATAGTGGTGAGAAGTCGAGTAAACCAGGAAGCCATTGTGACAGTTTGCAACGCCTAGAAAGAAGTATGGCCTCCCCCGAGCAAATACAAGATTTAGTAGCCGCAGATCAGGCCATGAATATGGAACTACAGAATGTAAAGGCAGACAATGCAGTTCTGAGACAGATGATCTCTAATCGAGAAGCTAGAGATTCCGACTTACCGCCTATGACCTTGTCCACAGGCAAATATGACGGCACCCCAAAGCGCTTAAAAGAATTCTTGGAAGCATGTTCCGTTTACTTTGCATTCAGACCACTGATGTTCTCTAACGATCAAGCTAAGGTGGGGTACATGATTTCTAATATGACGGGAAATGCCTTGGCTTGGGCCACCCCATTTGTGACCAACAATAACCCTATTATCAGAGATTATGGGGGTTTTCTGACCTTATTGCGCCAGCAGTTCGAACAACCGGAGATCACACATGTGGCTGCAGAGGAACTTTTGGATGTGCAACAGGGTACCAAGGACCTGCAGACTTACATTTCCACCTTTAAACGGTTGGCCTCTGAGGCAGGTTGGCCAGAAAGGGCCCAGTATACAATATTCCGTCGAGGATTGAAGGAGGAGATAAAGGATGAGCTGGCCCGTATAGCCCGTCCTACTACCCTGTCGGACTTATTCTCCATAGTAACACAGATTGACTACCGCCTTAGCGAACGCAAGGCAGAACGGAAGAAACAAAGGGTGTCCGTCACCCCACTACCTAGTGCCTACCCTATGCCCTCACTGTCTCACTCCAGTAACAAGGAGGAACCCATGCAAGTTGGGTCCGCGCGGTCCCCGTTGACCCCCGAAGAAAGAAGACGCCGGAGGGAAGCGGGCCTCTGCATGTATTGTGGATCCGGTTCCCACTTACTGCGAAGTTGTACTGAAGTCCCACCAAGACGCTCGGGAAACGACCGACCTCGAAACTGAAGGGGACGAGTAACCGAGGTTCGACCACAAGTCCCTATGTTACGGTGACCGTAGCGTCTCATTCCACCACCATGGACTCTCGCCTTATGGCTGTTCCCATCCGGTTGGAAACCCCGACAAAAGTCTTCAACACTATGGCGCTTTTGGATTGTGGCGCCGCAGGAGTATTTATGGACACTGAGTGGGCACATAAACATGGTCTCCCACTGCAGAAACTGGAAGAAGTCCAGAAGGTAGAAGGAGTTGATGGCTCTCCTCTGTCATCGGGGCCCATCACCCATTCCACTATTTTTCTGAAGGCGTGCATTCTCCAACATTCAGAACAGCTACAGTTCGACTTAATTCGAGCAGCCCATTTTCCGGTTATCCTCGGAATCCCTTGGTTAAGGAGGCACAACCCGCTAATCGACTGGGCTCAGAACACCCTGGCTTTTACATCCTCGTATTGTAAACAGTACTGTTTACTCCATACCTCAGAAGAGTTTGTACGAGTCCTAAACCCCCAACAAGAAGGAATGCATGAAGTATGCAAGATTCCCTCAGAATTGGTTAAGTTCAAAGAAGTTTTCAAAGACAATCCGGTCTTGGATCTCCCTCCACACCGTCCGGAAGACTGCGCCATCGAGCTGGTACCAGATGCCCTGGTTCCGTTTAGTCGCATGTTTTCACTATCTCTATTAGAGAAGAAGGCGCTTCGGATTTACTTGGACTCTCATCTGACCAATGGCCTTATTCGACCCTCCAAATCACCGGCTGGGGCATCTTTATTTTTCATACCAAAAAAGGATTCCTCGGAATTAAGGCCATGTATCGACTATCGGGGTCTAAATAAGGTCATGGTGCGTGACCGTTATCCAATGCCTTTGATAGCCGATATACTGGAAGCTGTACAGGGTTCAACCGTCTTCTCAAAGTTAGATCTCCGGAGTGCTTACCACCTTCTCCGGATTAGAGATGGAGACGAATGGAAGACGGCCTTTCGGACGCCTTTTGGCCTTTTTGAATATCGAGTAATGCCATTCGGCTTGGTTAACGCTCCGGCAATATTCCAACGTTTCATGGATCGCTTGTTTTCTGACCTGTTATTCATCAATGTCATAGTCTACCTCGATGACATCTTGGTTTTTTCAGAATCCACCTCAGCACATGCGTCGCATCTTCAGACAGTGTTTCATCGACTACAATCCCAACACCTATTAGTCAAACCCGAGAAGTGCTTTTTTTACGTATCTTCTGTTCCTTACTTGGGTTATATCTTATCCCATGAAGGCATAACCATGGATCCCAGGAAGGTGTCTGCCATCTTGGACTGGCCCGCACCCAGGTCTTTGAAGGATGTCCAACGATTCTTGGGACTAGCCAACTTCTACAGAAAGTTTATTGAACATTTTTCGCAGATAGTGCTGCCCATTACTTCACTACTCAAGAAGGAGGCTAAACCGTTTCTATGGTCGGAAACGGCCAATCAAGCCTTTATTGGTTTAAAGAGGAGATTCTGTTCCGCACCTATACTATCCCAACCTGATCAGAATCAGCCCTTTATAGTAGAGGCTGATGCTTCCGCAAGCGCATTAGGAGCAGTACTTCTGCAACTCAAAGAGGGACTGGAACATCCTATCGCATACCTTTCTAAGACTCTATCCACCAGTCAACAGAATTATTCAGTCATTGAAAAGGAACTTCTAGCGCTCAAGGCGGCATGTGAAGAGTGGAGACATCTGCTACAAGGCGGTTCACACCCATTCACTTTACGTACAGATCATAAGAACCTAAAGATCCTTCGAAACATGGAATGCGCCAACTCCAGGCAGGTTCGTTGGGCTCATTTCTTCAGCCAATATGACTTTTCTATAACCTATATTCCAGGCACTCAAAACGGTTTGGCTGACGCCCTGTCAAGATGTCAGACTTCCGAGAATCACTCTTCTTCATTTAGTCACATGATGTTTCCCCGAAATCGAATAGTTGGGATAATCTCGTCATTCCTTCAAGAAGTTAAGACAGCAACCCAACCAAATTTAGCAACCACTGTGCCGGGTGGCTTACAACCTCAACTTCGCTGGTCTGAAGGCCTTTTACTGGTGGGGCAGCGTTTGTACATTCCCTCTAGACCCCTACAACTGAAAGTACTGGAATGGGGTCACAACCATGTTACCGCCGGACATAGGGGCGTCAAGGGTACTGTGGAGTTGATCTCTCGCTCTTTCTTCTGGCCTTCTCTTTCTCACGACGTAATGCAACACTGTAAGTCGTGTATGGTATGCGCCCAAAACAAGTACTCCACTCACAAGCCCTATGGGTTGTTGATGCAACCAGAATTGCCAAGCCAGCCATGGTCCCAAATATCCACAGACTTCATAGTAGACCTGCCCCGATCCCAGGGGCTGACATATCTTATGGTTACCATTGATTCATTTACCAAGCTGGCCCATTTCTCAGCGCTGAAAGGAGTACCATCCGCTACAGAAATGGCTGAAGTATTCCTTAGAGACATATTCAGGCTCCACGGGTTACCTGATAAGATTATCTCGGACCGGGGCTCTCAATATACCTCTCGATTTTGGGGCGCACTATGTCAACGGTTAGGGATAGAGAGGGCCTTGTCATCAGGTTTCCATCCTCAGACTAATGGTCAGACAGAACGCCTTAATGCCTCCCTGGAACAATACCTCCGATGTTATGTCAACAAGTATCAGGACAATTGGGTGAGTCTTCTGCCCACCGCCGAATACGCATATAACAACGCTGTTCACTCGGCGACGGGACTCAGCCCTTTCTTTTGTTCGTATGGTTTCCACCCTCGAGGTATATTACCGATTTTCTCTTCACCCTCAAATATACCCACCATCGAATCCACCTTAGATCAAATAACCTCTGCCCACACTACCGCTCAACAAAGTCTGATATCTACCAGACGTCGGTATAAGGAGGTGGCTGATAGAAGACGTTTATCCGGTCCTGATTGGAGGGAGGGAGAGCGGATCTGGTTGTCCACCAGATATCTGCCGAGATGGGTACACCCAACCAAACTAACGCCCCGGTTTATCGGACCTTTCAAAATAATCAAGAAGATTAACCCAGTGGCTTATAGATTACAACTTCCCAAGTCCATGTCTCGGATACACCCAGTCTTTCACTCCTCCCTCTTCCGGCTAGGCGATTCAAGCACTCCTGTCAGAAAGGCTACCGGGATAGCGAGTCATCCCCAGGCCATACCCGAAGAATATGAGGTATCTGCCATATTAGATTCCAGATATCGTAGAGGCAGATTGGAATACCTTGTGTCATGGAAGAACTATCCCAGTTCGGAGGATTCTTGGGAACCCAGGTCATATGTACATGCTCCTAGACTGTTAAAATGTTTTCACCGAACACATCCGGGGAAACCCGGAGGGGTAGGATCTGGAGGGGGGCATACTGTCATGCACGGCAGCCGCGGCCGCTGGCGGCTGTGGAGACGCTGGAGCTGGAGCGGCCATTGTTTAGGCCGCTACGCAGCTGCACGTTCTCCAGCTGCGGTCTAGCGGCTGCCGCGGCCGCTGGCGGTGGTGGAGACGCTGGCGCGGAGTGGCCATTGCTACGGCCGCTACGCAGCTGCACGTTCTCCCGCCGCGGTCTAGCTCTCTGCCGTCGGATCAGCGGCGCACTTTATTACGAGCGCCAAACCGGAAGCCCGCGCGTTGCAACCTATTCGCGTTAGGCTTCCGGGTTGGTACGCTCTAGTGTCTTTCTCCATGCTTCTGTTCCTCTCTCGTTCTCTCTCCTGAGAACGTTCTGCATTGCCATTTCATCCTCTTCCTTACCTCTCTGGCTCCCCTTCTCTCTGCAGTCCTTCTGTTTTGACAATCAACTAGGCATCAGCAGTTTTCCTGTTCTTTTCTACCTGTCGAGTTCCATCACCCCCATCCTACCTTCGTTCTGGAAGGAAGCTCGTTCCGTGTGGAATCCTTCACATCATTGCTGACCTGGCATCCTGTTATCCGATCTCATCGGAAGGGGTTTTTTGTGCCTTGTGGCTTTTTCCCCTTCATTGGTCTGCCCCGGTTCGGGGGCCCCCCTAGGCCCCGAGTCAGAGGGGCAGGGTGGCTTCCTCTCGAGGCAGACCCCATCTGCATTCCCGAGAAGAGGCCCTGAGAAGAAGGAGATTTGGACTCCAAACAGAAGAAGAGACAGCAGGTGAGCAGGAGGGCATAAGGGTCACGGTGGATAGTGGTGAGGAGTCCAGTAAACCAGGAAGCCATTGTGACAGTGTTAGCTATGCGGGTGCTCAGAGGAATAGGGAGTCAGGAAATGAGGGTGCCAGGCTACTCAGGAAGCATGCTCATACCAGAGAATACAGCCCGTGGTAAGAGCTTCTTGGCTTGCCAGCACCTCCCATCAGGGTACTAATGTGTGGTAACAGCAATATGCTACATCTTCCCTCTCATGAAGTCTGCGCATAAATAGTGAGCTTGCATTTACCAAGGCTCACAGACTCCCAGTACTGTAGTCTCCTTGCTTCTACTAATACTGTACCCTGGATCTGTAAAGGATACGACCGTCTTTGGCCAAGTCTGACAATCTGATGCCTGCATTATTCATGATACAGATTGCAACAAATATCAGATAAATGTTGACTGGGTGTTTTCCATTCGTTTTTCATGGTGCACTTGGTTGGCATGTGGGCATGTAAGAGGATGTATTTCCCAACTGTGTTACTTAATGTGTGGGAATGCATATCATGGCTTCTTTAGTGTGACATATTTCCTCCCACTGGTGGGGCAACTTGGTCTGTGGTTCAGGGACTGCACAAGTTAGTGCTGCATGCTGACGGAGAGATGCCATTGCATTGTGCAGCTGTGTTCTGCCTAAATATGCCGGGGGATAATATGTCTGGGGGGTCCCATGTGTTAAAATCGCGGCAAAAATGGTTGTGGACACAAAATATTGCTGCAAAAAGCCTGTGGTTTTGCCGCCACAATCCATGTAAACGATGCAGTGGACACCCCTGAAACTCCTGGAACCATTATACCATTTAAGGGAAGAGGGGGATACCCCCGCAAAACCCGATCCCCTTAAATGGTGTAATGGGGTACACCTTTTAATGGGTCAAACCACTGCATTTTTGCCGTTATTTATTGTACAGGTGACATTTTTGCCGCGATTTTATCACTGCATACCGTCTGGGGATGTGGTCAGCTTTTCAAGGGCTGCAATATCCTGTACCTTCAGTGTGCATGCAGTTATTTTGACCCTGGCTCCCCCATGATGACCAGGATGTGGTCTACAGAGAAATGGTAGAAAGTACAGACCTGCTCATAGGATGTTAACCTACTCACTTAGGATCATGCACCCACCAGTACATCCTTCTTGTTCCTGAACCGGCTCTGTGCATGACACACCATGCATCTAACGTTAGCAGGGGGACACATAAGCCTGGGTGCTGTTTCACCATTGCAGTGGTGACTGGTGCCGTACACAAATCTATTAACACTACTTAGTAACACAACATCTACTTGTGAACTGCCGTGGCAAGCAAACCTCCAGTTAAAATTGGAAATGCTTGCCAATACGACCCTGTTTATAACACCTGATTTCCTTGTTTGCTGCTATCGCTGGCACTGCAGCACTGGATGACAATTGTCCTGAAACACTATGCAGGAACAAATGGTCAAGTTGTCTCCATTCAGTGGTATTATTTCACATGCAATGCCATAGACCCCTCTCTGTCTGACACAGGTGCCTGCATAGCTCATAATTAAGCCTTATCGTGCAGAGCCCTGGCCTTTGTTGCTCTTTAAGAGCCTGGAAACCTGACTCATGGATCCAAGTGAAGTGAAAGCTTGGCTTAAACTTCACATCGTCGTCAAAGCAGCATCTCTCACCACCCTCTCTTCCACCCCCCCACCCCCCGCTTCACCCCAGCACTTCTTCCAGTGATGCGTAATACTGTTTATTTTACAGTTCTCTTTTGTTTGAAGTACTTGCTCCTCTAGGCTAATGTTTCCTTTGTAAGGCACCTGTTTCTTAAATATTTCTTTTGTTTTGTTCCGTGTCTATGTTCCACTTTGTTCACACCCTCCTAAAGTGACTCACAACTTGTTCTCGTCTTTGTGCTATTGTACAGACGCCTGTCTGGGCAATGCCTCCACCATTTTTAAATGTGTTAATGTAAGTCATTTCTGATTGAAATTGATTGAAATACAAAACAACAAAATGCATAACATAGATGTTTGCATGCAGGTAGGACTGTTTTTTGTATATCATTTCATACCTCCAACACCCCTCACCCTCCTTTGTCATTTTCTTTTCTGTTATTGTTTGTGCTATTGTCTTTTTTTCATCTTCTCTCTCTTTTCCTAATTCTCTTTTTTCTGGTAATTGCCCTTTTCGTTTTATTATATTATTACATTTTGCATCTCCTCTTCTGAATTGTATTCTTCTTTTCCCTTCTTTTTTCCATTTTACAGCTTTCTTTCTCTAATCAATCTTCCTTATTTTACATCATATCATGTCCCTGTTTTCCTTCCATGATTTTTTAAAAATGTATTTTATCTTCTCCTTTCCATCCCATCTCTTTTTCTTTATTTTTCTTTTTTAGTCTTTTCCTTCTTTGCCCACATTCACGAGCTCTGTTGTGTTCAATTTCTCAATTACTACCTTGCCTTTCTTTGCTTTTAAGCCCTTTACCGCTCACCTCCCTCAAAGAGATCCTTATACCAATCAATCAAACAGCCCTCACAGTTAATCCATGTCCCTAACAATCGTTCAGTGAGCGGAGAGAGTGGCTGGCTTCTGGAGCTGTGTGAGAGGAGTCCCTGTGACACTGGAACACATGGCTATATTGCGTGTGACGAATCTAGTAATATTGTCACTGCTTCTCTGGAGGGAAGCTTCCCTTGCATGGCCGGGAAAGACAGAAGACACCTGACCCTAGGGTGGCTATCTGTGGGAGGACCATGAAGGAGTGGATAAACTCCAGAGGGACAGAACAGAAACATTAGATCAGAATAACCCTTAACCTGTATTTCTCACTGACACCCATTTGCCTTTTTACCATTCTTGAATAGTATATTGTAATGCAAAGGCCGCCCTGTAAGCCTAGGGAGAATAAATGGGTTACCGGGGTGCATGAAGGCGAATGCTGTGTTGCAGTGATAATGCAGACGAGTCCAATTGAAGACAGTAAAGAAACTGACACGGATGAAAACATTGTTGGAAGAGGGGTGCTGACTCAATGCTTCAGAAGAGGATTTGATATACTTAGTACATATACAAACAGTGTTAAAGGTGGTCAGAGACCCAATGCTTGAGAAGAAGACTTGATATACATGTAAATAGCATTGAGAGAGGGTCAGAGACCCATCGCTTGAAAAGAGGAATTAACACATTTGTGAACTTTGTTAAGAAAGGGTCAGGGACCCAAAGTTGGAAACATTGTCACATGGATGAAAGAAAGAGTGAACAGAGACAGTGAAAGCCCTGGCAGGTTAGTGCACCAGGCAACCAGTGAGACTGGATGAGTGACATGAGAAGCAAAGTAATATCCTGTGCAGAAAGTAAACCAGGAGTGAGAAGAGAAGTGAAGAAATATCCTGGCAGGAGAGTAAACCAAGGAGTGAGAGGAGAAGTGCACTTGAAATTGTGATTACAAAAGGGAGGATTCATCCCCATTTTAAGGATCAAAAAGAAAGCTACAAATACCCTGGCAGGAAAGTATACAAGGGTTCAAAAGAGGACTGCGTATGAGAAATTGAGCTGTGATCAAGTGACATTAAAACTACCTCAAGGATTCTAGGGGAAGGGGAGCCCCTTTGCTGGTGGAACTTTATTTCCTTTATGTTTAGCACCTTAAAAACTATATGTTGAAAACTTTGAAAGAAAGCTACAAGTACTAGAATCCCCCTTGTGAACATTATATTGAGTTTAGCGGATAAGGGTCAGTTTAGGACATCTTGGACACAGGACGATCTTTTGTTTAATATTCTGACACAGAAGTTCCTTACTTGTGTTGATCCAGGGAAATCCCTCTTAGGATTAGGGATGGGTAGGATTTCTTCCAAACATTTATATTATTTTCTGGAAATAAAAGTATAATCAAAACCGAACATATCATTGTGTCTGAGTCTTACTTGTGAACCCTTACATATGGTGTCTAGAGTGGGAACTGGTTCAGCTAACACAAACTGCTGATACAACATGAACAACAACCTAGCTGACATAATCACTAGCCCAAGTAATGCATCCCCACAGGAATGGACTGATGTTATATTTTCCGCCAGCTGGTCATCTACCCGAGGGACAGTACCCAATCAGTCATTGGGTATAGACTGCAAGGTCAGGATTGCTTGATAAGTCATGAGTCCCTTACTATTCCGAGTTCTAGAATGGGGGTTATCTTTCAGCCATTAACCTACCATGCCATTCTTCCAGCGAGAAAAACAATGGCTGGAAATACCATCATCTCTTTCATCCCCAAATGTATCTGGTGCCAGAAAGAGACAAAATCATAATCTCGTTAGAGCTACAGACGCGTTTCCCCACCAGCTAGGCAATCTACCTTCTGCCTTGTGGAGGAAAGGAGCTAAAGATATGACCCCTTCTTACTTGTGAGGTAAACACAAATTTGGATTTCTGAACTTCTCACCAACCTCAGTTAAAATCAAAAGGAGCGAGGTCGTGGGAAACCTAATATAGGAGACCCTATGAGAGTCTCCCTCTAATAAAACCCATAGGGAAAGCAAGAGAGATTGCCTTAAGAATCCATCTGAAGGGGGTGGAACCCCAGAACATTTTTGTTATCCCTCAGAAGGGGAGGTGGAATATGATCAGACCGAGGGCAAGGCCTTGTGGGAAAAATACCCTAATATCTCTTAAAGGTTTATCCTCGTTGGAAATAAAAAACTGGAGCATAAAAACTCAAGGTCCTCTTATAGGGTGATAATCCTATAGAACCTGGGAATAATGAGAAGAGTAGAATATCTGAGAAATCGGCAGTGGGGTCACAAACAACCCCCCCTTTCTTAGAAAGCTTAGAGGGGACCCCTGTCAGGGATGATAACCACCCTTCCGAATCTCCACCCTCTTGGGAAAACCCATAAAAACTGAGGAGTGTGATACTTCCAAGAACCCAGGCGTTCTATCCCCCATCCAGGATAATAATCCAATTACATCTGGAAAAGAGGGGAAAGATAGTTTCCACCATGAGAAAGACACTCTATCCAAGCTATTTATTCCCCTTGGTAAATAAGAGACCAGCAAAGTAGGAGGAGAAGCTAAAGAAATACCATCCTCTAAACCGTCATCTCCTACAAAGGACGAAGCAGATCCCTCTTGGGAGGAATTTGGACTCCCTCCGGGGTATTTCCCTTTAGAACAGGAGACGTGACAACCATCCCTCCCAGGTATACCACACCATGACTTACAGGCATAGGAGATTTCTGAAATCCATCCTAAAGTGTTTTATGTGGATGATAGCCAGAGAGAATGGGAAGAAGAGAGTTTGATAACACCCTCTCCAATCCCCTCCCTGAGCATGCTACTCCTGTGGAGAGTATGGACACCCAGCAGGAGATTGCCCTGCATATGTGCTTAGACCATTGCCCCTATCCTGAACAAGAAACACAAACACAATGCAGGGAATGATAAACACACTTTTGGGTTAACCTATGATCAGATCTGTCATGCACAAGCCGAGGAGATTATAGAGTCTGGGAGGGATGTCAAGAATAGAAAGAAAACCAAAGAGGAGAACCATTGTTTCTTTATATACCCGGGACAACACCACATACAGAGTCCCCTCCACCTTTAATGACAAGAATGTTTGAGGCCCAATGTTGACAGCGGGTGTAAGGTTTGTGCCACAAAATCAGAGCTACTTCCATGGAGGTGGAAGAAGATGGGAAGAGAAAGAGTAGGCTGTGTTCATGGCCATGTTAAAAACCACCCACAGACACAAATCCCTGTCACCAACTTGGGAAAGGAATTATATGTGACAGTGGCAGTACTCCTCAACTTGCGGGGCCCTGATAATTATATGGAGTAACATACCCTAGTCCGACAAGTGGGTCTACCAGGTGGCACAAATAGGGTTTAAAATAAGAAACCCCAAAGAAAACCCACAGTCCTGTGTGTCCAAAAGGGACAACCCAGATTGTAGGGGAAGGGTATGTGACGAATCTAGTAATATTGTCACTGATTCTCTGAAGGGAAGCTTCCTTTATGTGGCCAGGGAAAGGCAGAAACCACCTGACTCTAACCCTGGGGGTGGCTATCTGTGGAAGGACCATGTAGGGGAGGATAAACTCCAGGGGGACAGAACAAAAGCATTAGATCAGAATAACACTTCACTTGTATTTCTCACTAACACCCATTTGCCTTTTCAACATTTTTGTATAGTAAACTGTAATGCAAATATAGAATCTCCAATTATAACAAATCACCATCATTATTTGCATTTCCCTCCGCTTTACAGTACTGACAAGGAACAGGGATGGAGTAAGGAAGATCAATAGAAGCAGGAAGCCAATGCCACGTTCTAGTATATGGAAAAGATTTACAGCTTCCAGGAGATTCAAAAGAGATGTACGTGAACCCAGTGTGAGACTCAAACCTCCCAGCATTGGTTGGGAAACGGGAGGAAGAGAAGCTGAACAGAACGCGAGTGTGAGAGAGGCAGAGTCAGAAGCTGTGTGTAACTTGTTCTAATGCCGGGCAGGATGCCAGCGATGAGACGATCTTAAGAAACAGCCCAGAGGCTGATATGAACGGTGTGCAAGAACATTGAGCAGAAGGAAGTTTACAGCTGGATGAAAGTGGGTTGCTGGAGCTGTCCAGAGAAAAGCGAGGAAAAGGAGAAATTGACCGGATGACGGTATGTACATCCAGTCAGCGTATCGAGAGAGAAGCGTAGGAAGAGACACAAGGACTGCCAAAGCCACCTGGTAAGCCCAGGGAGAAGAATTGGTTACCAGGCATGTAAAGGTGAATACTGTGTCATAGTGATAACGTGGGAGAGCCCAATTAAAGACAGTAAAGAAACTGACACAGATGAAAACATTGTTGGAAGAGGGGCATTTCGCCAATGCTTGAGGATTTGATATACTTAACACATATGCACAAACAGTGTTAAAGGTGGGTCAGAGACCCTATGCTTGAGACGAAGACTTGATACAGATGAAAATAGTATTGATTGAGGGTCAGAGACCCATCGCTTGAAAAGAGGAATTAACACATTTGTGAACTTTGTTAAGAAAGGGCCAGGGACCCAAAGTTGAAAACATTGTCACATGGATGAAAGAAAGAGTGAACAGAGAAAGTAAAAGCCCTGGCAGGTTAGTGCACCCAATAACCTGTGAGGCTGGAGGAGTGGCAAGAGAATCGAAGTAATATCCTGTCCAGAAAGTAAAGCAGGAGTGAGAAGAGAAGTGAAGAAATATGCTGGCAGGAGAGTAAACCAGGAGTGATAGGAGAAGTGAACTTGAAATTGGGAATATAAAAGGGAGGATTCATCCCCCTTTTAAGGAATCGAAAGAGGACCGAGTGTGAGAAATTGAACTCTGATCATGTGACATTTAAACTACCAGAAGGCTTTAATGGTGGAACTTTCTTTCCTTTCTGTTTGGCACCTTCAGAACTTTAGGTTGAGAACTTTGAAAGAAGCTACAAGTACGTAGCAACCCGGAATCCCTTTTGTGCACATTATATTGAGTGTAGAGTGTAAGGGCCAGTTTAAGACTTTTTTGACAGAGGACAGTCTTTTGTTTAACATCCTGACACAGAAGCTCCTTAGTTTTGTTGAGGGAGGGTAACCCCTCTTAGGATTTGGATAGATAGGATTTCTCCCAACACATGTTATTATTTTCTGGAAATAAAAGTCTATAATTAAAACCTAACATGTCACTGTGTCTGAGTCTTACTCTTGATCCCTTACATAAGTTATTAACAATAACGTATGATTGTTTCTTGTCTTTTTCTACCATTGATATTTTGGAAGAGGATGGTTCAAGAACGTCTGTGTTCAGCCATATGTAATCGATCCTTAGTAGCCCCACAAAGGTGTAGTCTACAAACCAAGTTTGAAAAATCCTCTAATTATTTTCAGTTGGATTTCCCTTTTATTACAAAAAGCTCACCTGCATTTCTCCTAGGGTCATGCCAGCACATGCCAAACAATCATTGGAAAAGTCAACTGTTTTAGATTTTCTGTTAGCGAGACATAATCTCCACGCTCATATTTGTTAACATTATTAGTTTCATATATTACAATGTCTTGCAAGCCAGCCAAATAAAATTAATTACATGTTACAACTACAGTAGTCTGCATTTCCTCTACAGAACAAGAAAATAATGACATGTTGCTGCTACTCTTTGCCTTTTTTATTCAAAAGAAAAACATGAGACAAGCTAAGTACTTCAAATCAGCTTTCTGCACCAGGGTGCTGAATTGCTTAAAAATCTAATGCCGGATGCACCCATGGTTAAGACATTTTTATTATAATGCATCTGCATGTGGATGGCTACAAGCTGGCATAGAGGTCATCTGACAACAGCATCTCTGCATGCAGACTGACACAAGGATGGAAATGCTGCTAAGATGCCGCTGACATGGGCTGTCTGGGTGGGGTAATAGAACAATGCAGCAGGATCGAGTCAGGGCCAGGAGAGGTGAGAACCAACAAATACCACTTCCAAATACTCCCAAATACTCCCAACCATACTCACAACCATTTATTTTAATTGCTTACTAATCAATCAATAGCAATTCACACAAACATTACCTCCATTCAATTTTCTCAAATAATAAATTTGTTCTGTTGGTGTTGCTTCACCCCTTTTAATGGATCACTCAGTTTATATATTTAATTTATATATTTAATCTCTCGTTGGTGTTGCTTCAAACCTTTTACCAGATCACTCAGTTTATGTATGTAAACTCTCATTTAATCTCTCGACACGTGTTTCACCATTCTTTTGCATAAATGGTTCTTCCGGGGAGAAAAGGTAACTATAAGAGAAACAAAAATAAATAAATGAATACATTAGCAAAAGCAATGAGAGATTAAATATATAAACTGAGTGATCCATTAAAAGGTGTGAAGCAACACCAACAGAACAAATTTATTTAGAGAGTATCAATAATTGCACTTTTCCACAACTTTGAAGTGATATGCATTTGGAAAATCTATGCAAATACATGTGTGAAGAAACACGAATTGCAAAATTGGCTAATAAAAACAATTAATAGAGCACTAGCTCTTCAATGATAAAAGTTGTTGTCAACTAATTGTATTATTATTTGACTAACCAGCAAATAACTAGTATTTGTTCTCATCAATTGACTACAAAGGTTGGCGCATTGAGAACTATTCCCAATATTTTGCCTTTTCTTACCAAATTACCAATGTGGCAGCCACACTCCTTTGGGAAACATGTCTGCTTGACAACCACCCCAAGTGTGAACTACTTAAGGAGTCGCCAAGGATTAGCTCTGTTTGGCTGTTTTTCTGATTACCAAAACAATAATATAATTGGCATGTTTAAGGTTACATCCGAGACTACAAAACCGGAACTCATTTTTTAAACACATGCAATTTCTTTTAGTCTTTGCCTTCCCTTTGCCTATATTTGTATTTTGTTATATTTTTCTGGACTTCCAAAAGGGCTTTCCTAAATCAATGATAATGTGACTACTCTGAGTAGGCAGTATGCAATCATACAACCATAATGGCAGCTCTTTCTAAATTTGAGAGACAGCAGGCAAGATGCATGCCAACCTCTGAGACTGGGCTGTGTGGTTTGTCTCTTGAAGAACTTTTAATTATAAAAGAGGCCTTCTTCATGTACTGCTTTTACAACAATGCAATGGGTTTTAACTAAATGAACTGGCAAACCTCTGCTGCGAGAGCTAATTGGGAACAACTTGCTTGAAATGCAAACTTACAAGGGTATCCTCTGTTCTGACTGAGTCACTGCAGAGTTACTATTATCATGGTGTACTATGAGAGCGAGAAACCCTTGACCGGCCCATAGAGTCAGAGCTTGCTCTGTAGTACTTTAAGACTAGATAGCTGCACATTGAGGTGGATGGGGTGTAGGATTTCTTACTCCCACACCAATCAATAAGGACAACTCAATGGTTTGGCAAAGGGGAGTCCGTTTAATGACAAGTACAAAAAACGGGGAAACATGGAAATAAACAGTGATGCGATAGACTGTCTCGCTTCAACTCCCAATGACTTCATGCAAACAGCAACACTTATACCCAAAATCCGTCATCATTGACGTGTAACACTCAAAAGTATGTCATGCAATTCTATTGGTTGGAAAAGGTAACTTAAATATAGGTGCGATATCTGTATATGTTAACGGAGTGTGAGGATTGGATAAACATCATTAGGTGGGGGCTAAGCCCTTCCTTCAAAAATGACTACGGTGGACGTCACTAAAAGTAAGACGTCCCATTGGTTCTACTATCTAGAGGACCCTAGATTATTTGGTCTACTATGATTAGGTTGGCTTCAACCCCATGCATGAATCTCCCCTTTAATTAGCAGCACGCAGAATGGTCAACCAGGTGCAGGATGCCCCAAGATTCACCCGGCCTCCCTTCCATCAATCAGTACTTTATTGCTATGTGTCAATTAGTTGGCTGTGGTCAGCCTCGAAACTGTAGCTTACTGTCAGGAAAAGTTATGGTATCTTCTGTTTGGGAGATAGCCAGACGTAGGTGCCTCTTCTCGCTTGGCTGGTCACGCGCTAGCACACTGTGAATCTGTTTGGTTTTCCTTCTATTTGTGCATTTCATTCGTTATTTGGCTTGCCACCTGCCTGGGCCTCCTCATCTCGACCTTCACGGGGCAGGCTGCTCTATTCTTAAGTTTCGGTTCTCTGAAGCTACTGTCCGCCTCCCTCTCTTGATCTGACCTCGACTTACCAGGAACAAGCTGCTCTTGCTGAGGTTCGATTCCGCCATCTCTTTTCGCTTTAGCTGGAGTACAAATCCTGTCCTGTTTGACCTCTAGTAACCTGAGTTAATTCTGCTTTTGTGTAAAGTGGACTCGCACTTATATAGTGTGCTTTGTTGTGGTAGATATATAGGTGGCGCTTGCCGCTCTATTCTTCTACTAAGCATTGAAGCTGCACTGTTTTCTTAGCTTCTTGCGGTTACAAGCATATGTACAGGCGCTAGCTGGTTGAATAGCTTCATCCTGCTTAACAGTTTAAGTTTCTTTATATTTCAACATTGTCTCTCCTTCTAAGTTCATGATGTGCTTATTCATGATGTTTCGTCTCTGTGTCTCATCTTTTCATTGTCATTTCTTTCATTTGTGAGTCTGTCCTGGGCCCTCGTGACATCACCATTCGTCTTCAATTAAGGCCTTTTGAGTTTCTTCTTAAGCAATCTTCCTTTCGTGTCATTTGCTGGTATGGTTGTCTCAATGGATACCTTACTGTCCATGGTTGTCTGGCTATTGGTACTTCACTAGGTATTGTTCTTCTGATAGACACTGGGCTGAGCCCTAATGCAGCTCTCTGCTGGTTTATTTGCTCATCATACATCACCTATCTCGGTGTGAACATTCTTGGTACTTCAAAATGGGCAACTGGAGTGCAGGCTATGTTTTGGACCTCCTCTACACTCCCCCCTCTGGTTGGTTCATCGACCACTTCCCCTTCCTCTTTTGAATTCATCTTACTTGGTTCTTCTGTATCCATTTCTTCTTCATCTTCTGGGTTTGTACATGATGGTTTGAAGGAGTGTCTTTTTGGAGTCCATATTTTTATCACTCCTTTCAGGCTTCCTGCTGTCTTTGCATGTTCGTCTTTTTTCCATGTCATTAGCTGACATTGTCCATTTGGGCTGCAATAGATCAATTTTCCTTCATAATTTATGCGTTTCCTGGGGTAAAGAAACTTTGTACCTTCTGGCGCATGCTCGCTGGCCTTCACAAAGTCTCTTATTTCATCATCAGTTAGATCTCTGGGCTTCCATCCTGGTTTGACATCAGTCATGATCTTCATCCCTATGGCTTTCTTCGCAGTTTTCTGGCATTGCGAGATTATTATCTTGATAACGCAAAACCCTAGTAATATCATTACTAGCAGGGCTCCTAGGAACTTGAATGCATCTGCCATCCATTGCAGAACCCATTAAAACAGTGATCCAAACCAGCTGTCATCATCAACTTCGTCGGTTTCATTGATCATCTGGTTCTGCAGGTTTGTCAGCATACCTATAGTTTCTGTTAAAGTTCCATTTTCCTCGTCATGAGAAGGTATAAATGTGCAACATGATTCTCCAATTTTTGCAGAAACTCCTCCATCCATAGCTGTGATCATATCAAGTACATATCTGTGCTGGAGAGTCATCAGTCGGATGGCTCTTAACTCTTCCTTGATCGCGTTGAATCCTTTTATTGTCGAGTTGATGGTTTGCAGTAACTCCCATCTGGTTATCTGCAACCATTTAGTATTTGCTCCAACTTGGTATGAGGATTGTCATGAACACTGATGAGGTGAGGCTGAACAGCCTGTGTTCATATGGGATTGCATGAAATGCTTCTTCTGATTTCGCAGAGAAATCATTTTCTCTCTTCACTCGAGTTGTCAGTTCCACAGATCTCTTCTTCCTCAGGTGAGCATCTATTTTTGGGAAACTGTCCATATTCAGGTCATTTTTCGGGATCACTAGTGCTGGAACGTGGACATTCACTATTGTGCATATGCCTCCCAGTTTTTCGGCAGTCTGATGTATGCTTTGGATCCACATGCCCAATAATGATCCATGATTACTGCAGTCCCATGAGTCATTCCTGGAGCTTCAAAAATTCATCCGCAGTTCTGATTCTCTTCCATCTTCCTTGTGCCATTGTTCCTAAAGCACAATTTCGGCTTTCTAGTGGCACTATCTGCAAGGGTCCTCCTCTGTCTTCGACCCATGTCAGTAATCTTGTAAGTTTTGGCCAAAGTGTTTTGCACAGTCTCTGTGAGTTTTCTATTGCTTCCTTGCAGGCTCCAAGGACCATCCATGCTTGGCAGATCACTACTCCTTCTTCCCATCCACATTTAGTCTCAGGTTTACTTCCCATCTTATTCCTGTTCCTTTAACTGCAGGTTTCTCGTACCTTATCACGTGATTCCTAGTATGGGCTCTATTTCTCATTTTAGTGTCCTGAACATAATCATCTTCATCGGGATAATCTGTTTCACTTGCCCATATGAATGAGGCATCACTTCCCATGAACTGGCCTCTGGTGTTGCACATTGCTACGTGTGACAGACAGTGTGCTGTCGGGACATCAATTTCTACAGCCAAGAAGATCTTGGATTTCCCCATGCTGCATGGTAGAAGTGCACAAACAAAGCATTCTCCTTCTGAATTTCGTCTTCCAACTTCTTTCATGTGCTGGTACCAAATGTTGTTCCCTAGATGTGCTGCTTATTATCTGCATGTAGGCTTCTCTTGATTCTTAATGTTCTCCTGTAGTTTGCTATAACTACATCTCTGAGTGCCTCTGTATGGCTTTTTCTTGCTGGAGGGTTCTCAGGTATCCTGGTCCATGGTACAGGCTTCTTCATCTGCGCCATTTGAGTGGACAAGAGTCCGGCTGCTCTTTTCTGGTCCTCATGCATCTTTTCTCTGCTGCGTGCAAGTGCCCATGCTAACCAGCCTAACACTCTAGTCCGGTATATGGCTGTATGGTTGTCCTGGTACTTGTCCCTTGTGTTGGAATATGCTTGCTGGGTAATACAGCCCCTGACGCTGTTTTGTTCTTCAGTTCCTCTTGTTGTTTTCTTGCTCTGGCTATGTGTGGAAATAGAAGGTCTACTAACATTTGTGTCCTTGTGGAGAGTTTTTCTGAGGCCGCTTCTGTTTTCTTAAGGGCTTCAGACATGACTGCTTCTGTTGGCCTTTCTCTTAATTCTTCTTGTTTTTTCTCACTAGCTCCTGTGAACGCTTTTGCGGTAGGCAGTCTCATCTTCTCTGCTGCTTTCGTTTGAGGTTCTTTGGTCATTGATGCTAGGCCTGGTTTGTGTGCATTCAGTGTGTGTGGGCATGTAGTTGTCAGTGTTTTGCCTTCATTCATTTCATGCCGACCCTGTTTCCGGCTTTCCTGCTCATTCGTTACCATAAGTGTGTTCATATCACTATTAATCACGTTCATTTCAAGTTTGTTTACTCTACCATCAGATTATCGAGGAACTGGAATGACTATATAAGGTCTGGGTGCTTTTGTGGGTTTCATGCGTGTGTCATCAGGTCGGTGCACTGAAATCGGAACGCTTCGAGTACCAAGAAAAAAATGCAGTTCTGATCGTTAAAGACAGTAAAATAATGATGAATACAATGCAAAAATACATTATAATTTGATTTGTAAGGCGACAGCATTTTCTTCCAGAGAAGCGCGGGTGCCTCTCTGCTTGTGGGAGGACCAGATTACTGCTCTGGGCCCCCATCTCGATCATTCGGCAAATGTCAATGTTATTGTTTCCCCACCCAATATCGTTCTTAGAGTTCTGTGTCAAAAGTGTCAGGTGTTTTACAAGTGTCCCTCCTCTTGTGAGTGACAACTGTCTCTTAATACAGGATACAGTTCCTTTGCTAAACTATGGGAAAAATAGATTAAAATAATACTTCAATGTGACACCTTCACTGTGCATGTTCAAAGTGTGTGAGCTCCCAGTCCACTCTTCGAATCTGCTTCAGTCCTGAGGACATGTTGGACACTGGTCAGTATGACAAAATAGGGAAAAGATGACAACAACTACAACAAATAAGGTCCTTGGCCCTCATTACGACCCTGGCGGAAATCGAAAAACGATGGCGGAAATGCAATACCGCCATCGAATAGCGCTCGGTGCGACTATGACCCGTCACCGCAAAGTACGAAGCCATTAGCGACACCGTAGTGAACGCCAACGCTAACTGCACCAAGCACGCGCGCGCGCGCCATGCCAAACCGCAAACACCACCATGGTGCAACGGTACGCCAATTCCGACCCTAGCGGACATGTACCTAACGCCATCAGGCATGGCGTAATGTACCATTCCGCCATGGCGAGAAGTACGGCATCGCGAATCAACCGTAAACGGCCCCACTGAGTGCCTGTACACCGCTCCCTGCCCACAAAGTACAACTCCCCGTAGGTGCAATGAAGCCACAATGCAACCATTGAAATGCACAAGTCACCCATGCATGCCAACGAACAAAAGAAACACAACAGGGGCCAATGGGAGCTGCAGGGCACAGATGGCACGAATACAGAAGCCATCCCAATGGACATGACCACAGTCCCCCACCAAGAAACGCACGCAAACACAGGCACCTGTGACCAGCAATATTCCGAAAATCACATCATTCCACCAGTCCACCTGGCTGACCGGCATCTGTCACACAAAACCCAATCCCCCGCCCCTGAGCATGACAACATTCAAACTGTCATATTGGCAGCCCCCATCCCTGACCTCACTGGGCTTCGTAGGCAAACGCGGCCAGTACAGTACCACGCAACTAAACCCCGAAGCCGGAACCCGATGCAGATCTCCTCACAATACATCGCCCCCCAAATTGGCATATGCCACATCACTTGCAAAGAAAAACGCTACACGGGCCAAATCCGAATAGAAATTTAATGCACATCAAAATCACCAAGCCCATACAGCCATCAGGCCATGAACTCCAAAACACCAATCACCATTGTGGGCTGCTTCCGCAAGAAATGACCAGCCACTACCTGTGTGTCGCCCTGTTCCCCCATGGTACACAGAGCCACAATCACGTACGAAAAGGCAACATGGAAGCGCACAGAACCGCAGGCCCGTCCCAATGGGGAGGCACTAGTCCAGCTGAAAGGCCGAAATGTTGCTCCGAGCCACCAGTACTGCGTAAGGGCATGTGGCCCATTGGCGATCGTCCCATAAGATCATAATGCTGCTCCACTGATTAACACGAAGCAGCAGGTGTCGGGAGTAAAATCCATCTGCAGGAGTGGCATACAGATGGCAGTGGCAAAAGGGGAGGAGATACCTGTCAACCAAAAGAAAAGAAAAAGAACAGAATGGCCATCAGAACTACATTCCAACTACTCACTTCAATGATCACACGAAATCCACAGCCATATGCATGCTAGCCCAACCAAAAGGATCATCACCACCCCAAAACCACTTGCGACTCATAACCATCTATATCGAGGTGCAAACACCATCACAAACGAGTGTACCTGTGCATGCGTCTGTCAAAACAGATTCCATCAGATGGGAATGTTAACGTGCATGGACACAAGTGTCTGAGGGCGCCTCGAGACAGGGAGGGCTCAACAAGGCCAGATGGACGATGGTCCCACAATGGCAGCCCTGCATCACATAGCGTAGGGGAGGCGGATAGATCCCAAGAAGCCCTGTACATGGCAAACTCTGTATCAAATCACCTGCCCATGCATCCATCCATCATTCCCTCATCCCGGGATCAAAATGCCTGAATAATTACTCACATAACATTAGAAACATCCATTGAGTCCGTGCGTTATGCAGCCTGCTAAATCCACAGTGCCCCAGCCCGTAATTCCAGTGTTGTGAAGTAACATGTTTTTGGGAACGGACGGCCTCATCGCCCACGTAGCTATTGCGCATCCCAAACTATTCATATCAATCATTGCTCCCTCGCCATGGGCCCTGTCTCAAGGACATAGAACAATAGAACGTTACATTTGCAGTCAGACCTGTGGGCATCTCCTCGCCGCTAGCTGGAAACCGAAAGCGCCGCCCCTCGAATTCCTCATTTGCAACATCACGTCGAAAAGGCATCTGTGGCCGTTTGAAATCACTAATTATTCCATCGAGTGCGGCTGTGTGTGAAAATGGCAACTGCCTTCACCCACGAATGGGACGCCCCGCCCGTCGTTGAACCTCGGTGCAGTGATGCATGAGGGTCCACCGTTACTCGAGTACTACGTTCCACTGACCCCTCACAAGTCAGTTCGCGACTGCACAGATAGTATGTGAAACAATGGGACCACAGCAGAATGAACATATCAACCAATCTTACACGGCCATCGGGTACAAATACATGATTGCAATAGCAAGATACAATTCCCCGAATTGCAGCGTTGTGCGCGGGACGTGCTCGGCCAAAGGGGAGAGCAGTTTGCACAGGTGGAATCAATCACCACAGGTGGAGGCCATACAGCCTGAAAACACATGAATTGCACAGCCAGTCTCCTCCCACAACCACACCGAAATGCTACCGGCAGGACTCGCGATGTTGGCCCTGGGGGACCTGATAGCACTGCAAGCGCTCCGACTCCAAGAAGAAGACGAACACCAACTACAACCAGCCGCACGGAGGAGACGCAGGAGGAGGAGGAGGCCAAGGCAGGGCCAGCAAGGGCTGCCAGCACAGCCACTACCACCACGCAGGCAGCCCGCAATCCCACGCCTCCGAGCACATCCGTTCAACCTCACTGATGAGCAGATCCACACCCTCTACCGTCTGGACCGGGACACCATAACCGCCATTGTGGACATGACACAGGCTGACCTTGTCAGCATGATAGATAGCCCAACCGCCATCCCACCCCTACTGAAGGTGGTGTCTGTACTCCACTTCCTGGCCACAGGCACCTACCAGCACACAGTCGGACAGTTGCATGGCATTTCTCAGCCACTGTTCTCACGGACACTATTGCAAGTGCTCGATGCCCTCCTGAAGCACGCAGACGACTACATCTCTCTACCACGCTCGGAGCAGGAAATAACCAACACAAAAGTGGGATTCCATGCACTTGCCGGCATACCGGGTTGCATTGGTGCCATCGACTGCACCCATGTTGAATTGGTCGTCCCACATGCCATGGAGGCCCAGTACCGCAACCAAAAACAATTTCATTCCCTGAATGTACAGATGGTGTGTGACTCCAACAGGATCATTACACATTGTTGTGCCCGATTCCCTGGATCAACCCATGATTCGATGGTCTTGAGGAACTCTACAATACCACGCTACATGGAGCGACACGCAGGGAACAGATCCTGGCTACTCGGTGAGTCTCATCACATGCATGATGATGTGGGGTATGTGAATTGGCATTGACCTGCCAGGAAGGGGGGGGGTGTGCGTACGTATCAATGGCATTCCACATCATACGTTTCTCGTCCACATACAGGTGATGCTGGATATCCACTGAAGAGATGGCTCCTCACACCAGTCCGGAACCCACGGGACCAGCATGAGGAGGACTACAACCATGCCCACTCACGTACCCGTGTAGTCATTGAACAGGCATTCGGCCTACTGAAGACCCGTTTCCGCTGCCTCAGCAGGTCTGGCGGGGCACTCCTGTACCGCCATGAGAAGGTTGCAAAGATGGTGATGGCATGTGTCATGCTCCACAACATGTGCGTACGTAGAAATGTGCCCATGCCCCCTGACGCAGAACTGCAAGCACCTGATGATGGTCATGATGAGGGTGGGGATGTGGCAGCACCTCATGGAGTCTGCGAGGCACCGGAGGCCCGTGACATTCGTCAGCATCTCATTGATGTATGCTTCTAGCACTCACGCCTGGTGGCTGATACATGGACACGGGACTCGTGGCACTGCGTGTGTCTGGGACATGCACAATATGGACTGTACGCCTATGATGGCCTAGTACACAAAGATCAATGTCCACACTTCTCATTGGTTGATCGTGCACTTTTTATGGCATATGTGATATCATGTTGAACACCCTATCGACCCGCCACCCAAGTGAGCCCAACACACCCCCTCCACCCTCCTACCTCCCCCCCGAACACCAGTGTCCAAAGATGCTCATTGTAAGTGGGCTGTCGCTATTGCATGCCCCCTCTGCGGGTATCAGGGGCACCCCTGCCTGTGGAGCGCAGGTTCCTCCCAGATCTACGTTGGGGGCTGCCCTGGACGGAACTTGCAACGGATGATGTGTCTGCCTGCTCACGTCCATGCATGTCCCTAAGGGTTTGCGAGAGCTCAGTGAGCACACGGCGCACTGCGGCAAGTTCGGCACATACGTCTTTGGACGTCGCATGCAGTTCCCCCCTCAGGCTCTCGGTGCTTCTCTCAATTTGTGCCCTTAGTGTCTCTGTACCTCTCTCCATTTCTGCCCTAAGTGTCTCAGTTGATGTTTCTATGTCTGCCTTAGTGCCCCCACATTCATCGGCATGGTCCTTGAGGAGTGTGGCCAGTTGCTGCTGTTGTTCGATCAACTGGTCGAGGGACTGTTGCCTCTGCTGGGCCATGGCCATTTGCGGGGGTGTCACAGAGGGGCTGTTGTCCTCATGTTGCCTTGCCACAGGGCTTGTGGGGGATGGCCAGTCGTCGTCTGGTGGGTGCCCCTGCGTGGTATCCTCATGTTGTACGGGATGGAACAGACAGGGGGATTGGGACAGGTCATGGATGGATCTGACTTCGGCATCCCCGTTTTCTGTGTCCGAGCATGCTGCCATCAATGGGGTGTCACCTATGGTGCTGCTGCCACCAGAGGCAGTGCCTTCTGTGGCATCCATTGGGGGGACCTGTGGTGGTGGTGTTGTGGGCATGCTGGCTGCTGGGGTGCCTGTTGATGTTCCCTCCTCTGTGCTGCCACCTGATTTGTGCTGCTGCCGTGTCTTGATGCGTGCAGCTGAGGTGGAGGGTCTCTGGCCGTTGGTCTTGGCCCTCTTTGCAGGTGTGCTGGTAGGGGTGTCCTGTAGCTCGTCGTTTGGATCGGACCCTGTGGTGGAGTAAAGGAGGGCGAGGGTTATTGATGGGTCTGTGGGAATTGGAATGGCATTGTATCACATGCATTGGGGTGGTACCTGAGGGTGATTTGGGTCGGGGCCTTGGAGGTGCTTTGATTTGTGTGTGGAGTGAGGGTGCAGTTGTCTGGCAGCCTGCAGTTAGGGTGTGCCTGCTGCACGTGTAGTGCGTGTATTAGGGGTTTTTAATTATTTATGTATTTATTGTGGGTTTTAACGTGCGCTTGCAGGCCGATGTGTGTGGACGTTCTCCTGGACATGTGTTTCTGTTGCACTATGTGGACGCATGGTACTTCACATGGATGGACTGTGTGGATTTGGCATTGTTTTATCTGGCCCACCTACCTGAATCTTCGGATGTCTGCACTCCTTTCTCCATCCCTCCGACTCCCTCTATGCTCTCCATTCCGATGGTGGAGGCACAGATTTCTTCCCAGGGGGTCAACTTGATGGGTGATTCAGGACCTCCCCCGGTGGCTGTGGCAATGTTGCGGTTGGCAGAGAGTATGCTGCGGACGCGTATCCGCAGGTCGTCCCATCGCTTGCGGCATTGCTGTGGGGTGCGGGGTGCGGTCCCCACCGCACTTACCCGCTGTGCCACCAGAGCCCATATGGCCTTCTTGTTTGCAAGTGCCGTCCTGGTCATTTGCGTGCAGAAGACGACGGCAGCATTCTCCTGGAGGGTCTCTGTTAGCACGGTGAGTTCCTCACGGGAGAAGTGGACCTGCCGCTTGCGGTCGCACGCTTTCTTCGCTACTTTTCCCATTTTTCTTGGTTTCGCTAGGGTGGTTGACGGGTTGGGGTGTGTTTCAGGGTAGTGATTTTAGTGGTTGTGTGGTTTTAGTGTATTTATAGGTGTACGCCGGGATGTTTCCCGTTCCGGGCCCATGTTTTAACTTCCGTTTCCGTATATTTCCGGCCACCATACTTTCCGGTAGGCGCACACTGCGGTGACCGCTAAGAGGGGTGGCGGTATTGCACCTAGGGCGCCGTACGGCGGCGGTGTGGGCCGTTTTGGGGTCATTTCCGCCATCGCGGACTTTGCACTTCCGCCATGCCGTGGTGCTCGTGCCCGATGGGTCGGAATGGGCCGCACTTTGCTCCTTCGTGCAATGGCGGAAACGCTATTTACGCTGTGGCGCTCCGGTCAGTCGCTTTCCGCCAGGGTCGTAATGAGGGCCCTTGACTCTGCTCCCTCGATCTGTCCGTCGGCAGAAAGTTTCTTCAAAATCTCCTCAGATAATCTCTCTGATGGTTGGAAAGTTCTACTTGGAGTATTGTACCATGCAGGAGCATTCCCATCTGTGCAATATTGGCTGCATCTCTGATGAAGATGAGGATGTCAACCTCGATAGGTCTCCCCCCTAATTCCGGAAAGTCAGTAACTAGGCGAAAAAGGACATTGTGCGCCGATCTGCTGTCTTCTGGTGACAGGGACATTTGTCCAATCTTTGTTGAGATTCAGGATTATATGTTCTTTCCTTGACGTAAACAATGTCTGCACTGTCCGGTCGCGTGGAGTGCAACCAAAATAATTACTTTATTTAAAAGATGGCTCAAATGTTCAGTGTTTGCTGGATCTCGAAGGAATGTTAATGTATCAGTTGTTCTCCTGACAATAGATGGACAGTCTTCGATTATGCGAAAGGGAAATGTATTGATGAGTTCATCTATTTCCGCCTGTGGTGGAAGCATTTGTTTCCTTCTTACTGTACTCAGGGAGTACGATGAATTGTTCAGCAATGACAGTAAGCAGTTGTCTTATTATTTTTTCATTTTCAGGATCTTGGAGAAAGTCTGTGACACTGGTGAGCCTCCCTACCAGTGACGGGTATGATCTTAACACTAGGTTGAAATATATGACCACGTCCTTTGTGATGTCTCTACTGTGGGACACCATAAGTGCTTCCAAACAAATTCTTGGTTTTGGATGAATCGGAATGCTGTATCTATTTCCAATGTAAATATCCTTGATCAAAGTTTGTCATGGTCCTTTTCTTCTCACGGCTTGAGAGTGTCTTCGTTCAAAAGTTCAAAAGTTCAGGTCAACACAACATGTTGTGGCTTATACCCGCAATTTTCTTCTTCACCCTGCAACTAGGATGCACAGAGTGTCAGTTTTTATGTCCTTATCCCCTTTTTTGCTTAGTGGAAGTTCCAGGTTAAGCCACAACTTGCAAAAGTTCTTTGTCTTTACTTTGCTGGTCATGCGTCCTTCTTCCTCGTCATGGATCTTGTCTGCATGTGCTGTGGTTCTTCCCCGTTGTCTGTAGTCTCTTCGCGGTGGGGTGAAGGCAGGGGGTATGGCTTGATATCACCCAGGAAGATCCAAGCTCTTCTTCCTTGCAGCTTGGCTGCGGATGGAGTCACGTCTTCAACTTGGAACTGTAGTGCCTTTATCAGCCTGTCCAACAAGGCTGTGTGCTGTACTGGCATGCCGTCCGCTCGGAGGTAGGCCCTCCTTTTCCAGTGCGCTATGCCTGCGTGCACTGTTGACGTCAAATAGGTGGAGTCACTATACACTGTTACTTCCTGGTCTGCGTGATTCTCAATGGCGAGTATCAACGCCAATAATTCTGCAGCCTGTGCTGGGTAATGAGATGGTATTCGCGCACTAATAAGTACTCAAAATTCTCCATTTGCTATGTGTTTCATCACAGCGACGCCTGTGGATCTTTGCCCATCACTTTGGTCGATCCTCGAAGACCCGTCAATAAAAACGATCTCTCCTCCTGCCAAGGCATTTTCTTTTACCCTGGGAATTTCATCATAGAACTCTTCATAATTCGCGCAGTCATGTATCGGCTCTCCTTCAGTGACTGACTGTGCTATAAACATAGCTGGGTTCACTATCTTACATCAGACTATTTTAATCGATGGGTTTGATTAGATCACTTCACAGGCAGAAGCTCTCTGAGATGTCAATGTGCCCTTTGGTTTCTCTAAAATGGCAAATAAAGAGTGCTCGACGTGTAACGTCATGGAACAGCCCATGAAAATGGTTGTCGCTTTCTCTATGGTGAACGCTGCGGCAGCTAAACTTTGTTCGCATGGGAAGTGGCCTTTCATTACTGGGTCCAGGTTCCCATATGCTAAGGGCTTGTACCCCAGCGAGGTTCTTTGAGCGAGCACTGCCATCATGATGCTGCCATCTGTGTGCGAAAACAGGTACAATTCCTGTGCATAATTGGGAATTCCGAGAACTGGAGCTGTACAAATTGCTCTCTTGAGTTCAGTAAACGCTTTCTCCATTATCTCAGACCATTCAATCTTTTCCTTTGTCACTTGGGCCTTCTTTAGAGTCTGAAGTAAAGGCTTAGTATAAGAGCTGTAATCGAAAACCCATGCCCTAACATAGTTGCACAGGCCTAGCAAGCTCTGCATTTGCTTTATCGTGTGTGGCTTAGCCGTGTTCAATATGGCTTCAGCCCTTTCTGGAGTCACCTTCTTGCCTTCATGTGAGAATAGCTGGCCTATGTACAGCACTTCCTGTTGACAATATTGTAACTATTCCTTGTCAACCTTATAACCCTTCTCAGCCAGTATTGTCAGTAGTTGAACAGAATCGTGCCTGCATTGTTCTTCTGTGGTGCTGCAGATTAGGATGTCATCCACATACTGCAAGACGATACTTTCTAATGCAATATTGCTTAAGACCATCTGCAGGACTCTGTTGAAAATAGACGGAGACTTAAAGTACCCCTGTGGCAGCCTAGTGCTTTTCAGACGCATTTCTCTGAACGTGAATGACGTCAGATCTTGTGAGTCACGGTGTAACGGGATTGATAAAAAGGCATTTTTCAAGTCAATCACCGTGAAATATTTTGCCTCGATGGGTATATTACATAGAATTGTAGATGGGTTAGGGACTAGAGGGAACTCAGCCTCAACAATGTCATTTATTTCCCTTAAATCCTCGATTAACCGCCAAGACCCCCCCTTTGATTTCTTGACAGGATAAACTGCGGTATTATATGGTGACTCTGACGTTACTAAGATGCCCTGGGCCATCATAGCAGAAATTGTCTTAAAAATCCCTTCATCTGCCTCTCTGGACATGGGATATTGTCAGACTCTTGGTAGAATTGCTCCTGGTTTTAGTTTAATTTTCACTTCTCCAACCCCCTTCAAGAGGCCTACAGGGTCATTGGGTCCTGTAGTCCATACTGAGACAGGCACTTTAGCAATACCATCATCAAAATACTCTGGACGCTTTAGCGCCAACATCATTCTCTGAGGCACTTCTCTTTTTATCATCTTTACCCAAAAGATGAGAATTACTTCCACCATTGTTTCTCCCGTGTCTGTTTGTTCTTCAAACAGATCGTCATCAGTGACATCAGTCACTCGATACCCTTCTTCGATGGTGATAATTGCGCACCTTTGTCTGCCTTCATCAACGTACCCATCAACCAATGCTACTTTCCCCCGCACTGCTGCTGTGTGTATCATCAAGGGAAATACTTGTCCCTCCTCCTCATGCATAGGTATCCGTGGTCTAAATAAAAACTCATCAGGGGTTCTCATGGTTCTGTCTGCAAGGCCTGGCAATCCTGCCATAAGCACATGCATGCCATATGCGAACATCTCTGGCTCCAATGGTATGGCCCTCATGGCTATGTGTCCTGAGTATGCTCTAATCATTTTGAATAGTGCATTCCTGGAGTGGAGCATACTATGCCCTCCTCCGTGAATGAAATTGTCATATTCAACTTTGTCATTAAGTCTCGACCCAAAATGTTTACTGGGGTCTGAAGTGAATATAATAAAGGTACATTCATTTTGCACTCTCCTATGGAGACTGGGAGTGCGTCTGTAAAGGGAACTCAACTGTGAGTTCCTGTAAAGCTCTGAGTATCTATGGCCTCGCCGGACAAGGAAAACTTGCCTTCACGTATGCACGAGCGTGTTGCACCCGTGTCCACTAGGAAGGAATATTCTTTACCCCCTATAACGACATCCACCCTAGGTTCCCTATGAGGGTCTGGTGTCACTGATACAATAGCGGACATCAGGGTTCCCAGTGAGCTGTCCTAGTTTATATATAAGTTTGGCCCACTGTGCACTTGCAGACTTTCCCCATTCCTAGTGTTGCTTCCCCTTCCAGGGTTCTGGGTCTGTGGTAGTTGCAGTGGTGCCTGTTGGGATTGTCCTTGTGGAAAATTCCCCATGTTTTGTGGTTGCGCCCCTTGTTGCGCTCCTGGTGCTTGTTGCTGCACTGTGTGATTCTGTGCAACGCCCTGTTGTAAAACTGCAGGTGTATTCGCCATGCCTGCTCCCATTCCTTGGCCTTTCTGCATCATGACTTGACTTCTGCACGTGCGTGCCAAATGCCCTGTCATTCCACATAGCCAACATACTGGCAGTGGTCGGATGATTTGTCCATTTGACATATCTGGGTTACCATTTTGCACATTTTGAAAGCCTCCTTGATTATTATGAAAACCTCCCTGATTGCTCTGCCATCCTCTTCCTCTAAATCCTCTTCCCCGTGGGTAAAACCCTACATTACCCTGGTTATTCTGTTGTGGATTAGCCACCTGCTGCATGTTTTGTTCAACTGCATTAGTTAGCATAGCCCCTTCAAGAGCATACTTTGATAATTTCTTTTGCACCAGCTTTGCTTCCTCACCCTTTCGAGTTGCTTCCTTTTTGCGATTCTTTTCTTGCAACAGTCTACAGTAATGTGTGATAGTCAACTATATTTCAGCCCAAGGCTAAGCCTCAACTCCTACCAATTTCTTGAGTTGTTTCTGCACTGGTTCTGGCAACCCTTGGCACAATATATGGTAAAACACAGGTATTGATTTCGTCCAAGATTCATGTGTTTCGAGCACCCACGCGTCTTGGAAATTCTGTATATAAATTAACAGATCTTTCGACTCCGTCATTTTTCGAGCCATTATAGCTCCCATATCGGAAGTGTCTGGGTAAAGCACTATGGTGCTTTGCATACTGCTGCTCTGCAATTGTTAAATGGCGCACCGTCATGCGCGGTGTTGATTGTGGTTACTCCAGGGTACCCTGCCCGTGTCTACACTACGTCTGCTCTCTCACCAAGTTTGGCGATCAGGTGACCTTTAATGTCCCCTATAGCTAGCGTGTTTCCTCCTGTCATTTTTTCTAACTCATGTATCCACTTTCCGACTCCCGATGTCAGCATTGGAAGCTTGTTTTTCAAGTTTTCTCGATCCATGTGTGGCCATGGAATATATTGTAGTCTTGCTTCCCCCTTTTCTAGTAACGGAAATTGGATTGCGCAGCCTCTTTCTCTTCTCTCATAGTTCTCCTGTCTATCGCAGGTGTAATTTTCCCACATCGCCGTCTACCTGGCAATGTCCTTAGTCTGTCTACATAGGGCGGTGACGACACCCCCCTCTGACTATGAGGTACTCCTTCATGTTGATCAGACTGTGCGGCTGACTCTGATGCCCTCGTTGCGGACTCGCTAGTGTCTGACCAACGTATCCCTCTTTCCCTAGGGAGTCGTCTGTCGCGCCGTCTCCCTTCCTCGTTTGCCTTGTGCTCCTCCCCTTCTGAGTCAGACATTGTTTGTCCCCAATTCACGCAACTTCTTGTGTCTTCATTGTTTCTACTAATTTCTAATCTGTCCAGGGACAGTTTCCTATTCCCACTACTTCGAGTGACATCCTCAGTATCATACAGCTGAGTGCTTTCCAAGCGCTCGTACTCCCCCTCTCCTTGGGGTATTTGTTCTAGCCCCATTTCATCATATACTCTATCGATCGTTTCCCCAATGCTTCTGGTGTTGAAGTCATCTTCAATATTCGCCATAGAAGTGCCTGGTACTGAATCGTACGCAGGAAAGAATTCTTCAATGTCTTCCCAGGCTATAACTGGATCGGGTTTTTTAACTTCCCTCTCCAAATATTCGAGATCGCGTGCTCTCTGTCTCCGCTTACATTCGATATCGTCATCAAATTCTTTGCACTTCCTCGCCTCTTCTCTGACCCTATCTTCTTCCCTTTTCTTTTAATTTCTAAGTTCATCTGCCCTTCGAATTTCCTCATCTCTTTGTCTCCTTATCCTTTTTTTGCGTACCCTTTGCTCTTCTTCTAACCTTTGCTGTTTCTGTCTGTCTTGATCATAGGCTGCTCTCGGGTTTGCGATCGAGCTGTTTTTCTTGCTCTTTGCGATATAGCTGTTCTCGCCTTAGTCTATCTTTCCTTCTTATCCTTTCATCTCTTAACTCCTTCCCTTTCTCCTTTCTCTGTGCTTCATCTAACCTCTCCTTTGGTCTCACGTCATCACTTCCTTTCCCATCGAATATTAATACGATTTGTCCTCCCATCCACTCGTCTTTTGCGAATGCTATCTCATCATTTCTGTCTTAACTTCCCTTCCATTTCTTTCCCTCTCTCTCCTTGTCGAGAGATGCACTTGTCTGTGCCTGATCCTTTCTTTCATCATCGCGTCTCCCCTTGTCCTTTGGTACTGCGGAGGTAAGATTCTTGTCCTTATGCTTCCTTGATTTTCGTCACTACTATATGTAGGTGACTCATATGCGGGGTTGCTGTACCCCGTGGCTGCTTTAAGCTCCCTTAACGGGTATAATCCCTCATCCTTACTTTCTTCGGTTTTCGTTTCGGGCGGGGCAGGAGGCGTAGTAGGCGTCTCACCCCCCTCTGTGCATACATTTAGTATACAATCTGCTGGCGGCGCTTCCTCCTTTGTTCGTTCATACATCTTCCAAAGTTCTAGAACAGCAAGGCATTTTTCTAGCTTCTTGGCTGTATATGTGGCATGCAAATATGTTGTCATATGTTGTAAGACACCTTTAGATGAAGATCAATTTTGTGGCCATTGCCTAAACATCTTGTGGGCAGTAACTTTAACCCACTCGGTGCTACACTTCTTTAGCTTGGGTGCATGTTTTGGCAACTGCTTGCATAAGTGTGCTAATGGGGTTATGTCTTCCATGCTTAAATCTGTTCCCTTTCCTCTAATATAACACTTGTTAATGCTTTTGTGTGGTTTAAACACCTTGTGACAATATGAGCGAGCACCAAACACTGCAAGCTCCAATCAAAATTTTCCATTAAAATGTTTATATTACCAATTTGCTCAAAAAACATCAATTCATGTGTGATTCTGTCTCAGCTATTGAATCGCGATTTCTTTTTTTAATCAGTTCTCTTAACAAAAATTTCACATATGATGTCACAACAAAACATGTAAGACAGACACTTAACAGACTGGACGGACACCAGCTGGACACAGATATCTCTGCCTCTAATCATTGCCCCTTCATGGAGTCTAAACAAACCCCTTTCACAACGTCTTTAAACGTGGTGGTAGCCTAATTGTTCCACATTATGTGGGATTCTGGGTACACGTTTCTTCTGGCGGCTATGTTAAAACGCAGGAATAAGGCAAATCCTCTGACTTCTCAGGTGTCCGCCCTGGTAACCTCTTTCTTCTCGGGTGTCCACCCCGGTAACCTTTATTTATTCAATTATTCTCGAGTCATTATCCCCTTACATATATATAGTCTTCTCTACTTCTGATTATTTTGTTTTTCCTCCACCCTCCGTTACCTTTTTCCCTTTACTTGTTCTAAAGGCGTACACTGTTTGCCAAAGCACTCAATTTTTGCTTCACTCACCGTTCTCATCGTTCCTCTAGACCCTCGGGATCACCGCCTTCATTACCGCCTCCTTCAGATTTTCGCCCGATCAGCTGCCCGTAGGAATGTGAAGGGATGTGTTGGGAATACAGGTCCCTTCAGGCCCCAACTGCAGTCTCTTGCTTAAGCTACCATTGTCTATGGGAAGCTTCACGGTCTACTCAGCCCAATGGCAAAGGACTTGTGATATTTCTGAAGACCTAGAGTTACTTCATGTCGACAGTCAATAGATTTCTTATTTTTAATCAATGATCGATAGTCACCAACCATCTTCTGCTACTAAGTGTACTATGAGAGTGAGAAACGCCTGACCGGCCCATAGAGTCAGAGCTCGCTCTATAGTACTTTAAGACGAGATAGCTGCACCTTGAGGTGGATGGGGTGTAGGATTTCTTACTCCAACATCAATCAATAAGGACAACTGAATGGTTTGGCAAAGAGGAGTCTGTTTAATGACAAGTACAAAAAACAGGAAAACATGGAAATCCACAGTGATGCAATAGCCCGTCTCACTTCAACTCCCAACAACTTCATGCAAACAGTAACATTTATATCCAAAATTCGTCATCTTTGACGTGTAACACTCAAAAGTTTTTCATGCAATTCTATTGGTTGGAAAAGGTAACTTAAATATAGGTGCTATATCTGTATATGGTAACGGAGTGTGAGGATTGGATAAACATCATTAGGTAGGCGTCTAAGCCCTGCCTTCAAAAATGGTGGACATCATTAAAAGTACGATGTCCCATTGGTTCTACTATCTATAGGACCCTAGATTATTTGGTCCACTATGATTGGGTTGGCTTCAACCCCATGCATAAATCTCCACTTTAATTAGCAGCACGCAGAATGGTCAACCAGGTGCAGGATGCCCCAAGATTCACCCGGCCTCCCTTCCATCAATCAGTACTTTAGTGCGATGTGTCAATTAGTTGGCTGTGGTCGGCCTCAAAACTGTAGCTTCTTGTCAGGAAAAGTTATGGTATCTTCTGTTTGGGAGATAGCCAGGCGTAGGTGCCTCTTCTCGCTTGGCTGGTCACCTGCCAGCACACTGTGAATCTGCTTGGTTTTCCTTCTATTTGTGCATTTAATTCTTTATTCAGCTTGCCATCTGCCTGGGCCTCCTTATCTCGATACCTTCACGGGGCAGGCTGCTCTGTTCTTAAGTTTCGATTCTCTGAAGCTACTGTCCGCCTCCCTCTCTTGATCTGACCTCGACTTCCCAGGCACGAGCTGCTCTTGCTGAGTTTCGATTCTGCTGTCTCTTTTCGCTTTATCTGGAGTACGAATCCTGTTCTGTTTGACCTCTAGTAACCTGAGTTAATTCTGTTTTTGTGTAAAGTGGACTCGCACTTATATAGTGTGCTTTGTTGTGGTAGATATATAGGTGGCGCTTGCCGCTCTATTCTTCTACTAAGCATAGCAAGCCGCACTGTTTTCTTAGCTTCTTGCGGTTACAAGCATATGTACAGGCGCTAGCTGGTTGAATAGCTTCATCCTGCTTAACAGTTTAAGTTTCTTTATATTTCAACATTGTCTCTCCTTCTAAGTTCATGATGTCCTTATTCATGACGTTTGTCTCTGTGTGTCATCTTTTCATTGTCATTTCTTTCATTTGTGAGTCTGTCCGGGCCCTTGTGACATCACCATTCGTCTTCAATTAAGGCCTTTTGAGTTTCTTCTGGGACAGTGTTTAAGCAACCTTCCTTTCGTGTCATTTGCTGGTATGGTTGTCTCAATGGATACCTTACTGCCCATGGTCGTCTGGTTATTGGTATTTGACTAGGTATTGTTCTTCTGATAGGCACTGGGCTGAGCCCTAATGCGGCTCTCTGCTGGTTTATTTGCTCATCATACATCACATATCTCGGCGTGAACATTCTTGGTACTTCACAATGGGCAACTGGAGTGCAGGCTATATTTTGGACCTCCTCTACACTCCCCCCTCTGGTTGGTTCATTGACTACTTCCCCTTCCTCTTTTGGATTCATCTTACTTGGTTCTTCTGTATCCATTTCTTCTTCATCTTCTGGGTTTGTACATGGTGGTTTGAAGGAGTGTCTTTTTGGAGTCCATATTTTTATCACTCCTTTCAGGCTTCCTGCTGTCTTTACATGTTTGTCTTTTTTCCATGTCATTAGCTGACATTGTCCATTTGGGCTGCAACAGATCAATTTTCCTTCATAATTTATGCGTTTCCTGGGGTAAAGAAACTTTGTACCTTCTGGCGCATGCTCGCTGGCCTTCACAAAGTCTCATATTTCATTGTCAGTTAGATCTCTGGGCTTCCATCCTGGTTTGACATCAATCATGATCTTCATCACTATGGGTTTCTTTGCAGTTTTCTGGCATTGCGAGATTATATCTTGATAACGCAAAACCCTAGTAATATCATTACCAGCAGGGCTCCTAGGAACTTGAATGCATCTGCCATCCATTGCAGAACCCATTAAAACAGTGATCCAAACCATCATCAACAAACTTCGTCAGTTTCATTGATCATCTGGTTCTGCAGGTTTGTCAGCATGCCTATAGCTTCTGTTAAAGTTCCATTTTCCTCGTCATGAGAAGGTATAAATGTGCAACATGATTCTCCAATTTTTGCACAAACTCCTCCATCCATAGCTGTGATCATGTCAAGTACATATCTGTTCTGGAGAGTCATCAGTCGGATGGCTCTTAACTCTTCCTTGATCGCGTTGAATCCTTTTATTGTCGAGTTGATGGTTTGCAGTAACTCCCATCTGGCTATCTGCAACCATTTAGTATTTGCTCCAACTTGGCATGAGGATTGTCGTGAACACCGATGAGTTGAGGCTGAACAGCCTGTGTTCATATGGGATTGCATGAAATGCTTCTTCTGATTTGGCAGAGAAATCACTTTCTCTCTTCACTCGAGTTGTCAGTTCCACAGATCTCTTCTTCCTCAGGTGAGCATCTGTTTTTGGGAAACTGTCCATATTCAGGTGATTTTTCGGGATCACTTGTGCTGGAACGTGGACATTCTCTATTGTGCATATGCCTCCCCAGTTTTTCGGCAGTCTGATGTATGCTTTGGATCCACATGCCCAATAATGATCCAGGATTACTGTAGTCCCATGAGTCATTCCTGGAGCTTCAAAAATTCATCCGCAGTTCTGATTCTCTTCCATCTTCCTTGTGCCATTGTTCCTGAAGCACAATTTCGCACTCGCACTTATATAGTGTTCTTTGTTGAGGTAGATATATAGGTGGCGCTTGCTGCTCTATTCTTCTACTAAGCAGTGTGCTTTGTTGAGGTAGATATATAGGTGGCGCTTGCTGCTCTATTCTTCTACTAAGCATAGCAAGCCGCACTGTTTTCTTAGCTTCTTGTGGTTACAAGCATATGTACAGGCGTTAACTGGTTGAATGGCTTCATCCTGCTTAACAGTTTAAGTTTCTTTATATTTTAACATCGTCTCTCCTTCTAAATTCATGATGTCCTTATTCATGATGTTTCGTCTCTGTATGTCATCTTTTGATTGTCGTTTCTTTCATTTGTGAGTCTGTCCAGGCCCTTGTGACGTCACCATTCATCTTCAAACATTAACAACCCAGTGGGGAGGCCTTATTAGAATCTCAGCCATATCACCAATATCCAAGCCAAGAGAAAGCAAAGATCAGGCAATCTCCATCTAACAGAAGTTTCCCATCACAGAAGGGGAATTTTAAAAAAGCCCGAGGGTTGTCAAGGTTGTGTCTAACGTTCTGGGACATCTATGATTGTGGATGATATGAACTCACATTATTACAGCCAAGGCAGAAGCAGGAGAAGACTGTATCCTGACTATTATTTTGGTACAGTTGTAGAGGAGAAAGAAAGGTGGTAAACAGGCTGCCCTTCTGGACAAACCTATCCAGAGGGAGATGAGCATTGTTTGTAGAAAGGTCCTAGTACTTATCAATGTGAATATTCTATTTCCAGAAAGCTGCTAACATTGTAATACCAACAAAGACTATTAAAGTGTTGCAATTCTAATCTGAAAGTTACCAGTGAAGCACTTTTCTATTGTAGTGTTGAAGTAGATGGGCTGGCTAGTATACCCATATGGCAAAACGTAATTGCCCCTAAGAAACCTGGTGAATGGATAAACTAAGTAGTAGAAGGTGCAAGTGCTGCAGAGTGGTACTAATAGAAAACAAAATGTTGATTTACGATATGTGTTGAAGAATTGTGAAAGCTGGTTGTAGAAAGGTTACAATTCTCTCTGCATTTATAATTGGGAACCATCCTGACCAAACTATTTCTTGTCAAAATTGTGAAGATTTCTTATTCCAGGAGGAGTGAGAGCTTATAACCTTTTCAAAGTACCTTATTGAAGCAACAAAACTTTATGACTTTAAGTACCCGACCTCAAGAATGATATTGGAACTTTGTGTTAAAACCGGATTTCCTTGTCTTTCTTTGAACTGTGGAGAAAACCCTTCTTTGGATCTGGGGAAGGGAGGTTCACCCAGACCCCCACAACAGACATTGATCACACTGTGAAGCAGGTCTTATGTTGTATACTGTTGTTGAAGTGAATTGCCTTATAATTCGTTTTTGCTTTGATTGTTCTATATCTGTGAGGGTTAGATATCCCGGTATCTAGTCTATCCATCGAATGCCTTCCATTGAATTATTTAGCATCGAGGGGTTTGCAATGAAAAAATATGCATCGAATGCATGTTTTTGAGGGGTAAAGGGTTCATTTTCTTGGGGTGGCTTTGAAAGGGTAAAAAACAGGAGGTTGGGGGGGACCCCACCAGGGGGCCCCACCCATTGAGGGTTAAAGGGTTCATTTGCTTGGGGTGGCTTTGAAAGGGTAAAAAACAGGAGGTTGGGGGGACCCCACCCATTAAAAAAACAAACAAAAGTAAATGCCTTCGATGCAAATATTTTCGTTGCAAAAGGTTCAATGGAAATATCCCTCGATGCAATCAATTTGATAGAAAGACCATAAACCAGATATCCCTTGGTTAGCATGTTCCCTTTAGTCTCTTTTAGGCATGGAACTCCTCGCCGGGGTAGGGATAGTGAGGCGTTTATCCAACCTATTTATTTAATAAAATGGAAAAAGTTGAAAACTCTTTACAATGTTGTCCGCCTCACATTTATAGCCCCTCACAAATGATATCTGTTATTATTGCTATCCAATGTAATGGTACTCAATGTATTGACCTTGTAAGGATGACGGTCGTAGACATCCTTGCCTGGACTGGCCTCATGCTAGAAGCAAGTCCTTAACCGGTGCACTATCCACCATGCACGCGGTAGTCGACATTATTCTGTGCCAAAAAACACAGCCTTTGTTACCTGCACATACAATTGTAAATGAGAGAGGAAAACATGTTTTTAATAAAACCTTATGAGGTTAACCGTAATTAAATCATGCCTTGCAGTGGCCTTAAAAAGTGTAGCATGTTATTCATCACATATATCCCATGATGGGAGTCTGCTCGTGGCCCCTCTGGCCCACACCCGCAACTTCTCAGAAGAAAGCATCTCCTTTACACAGGTGCAATCAATCATAACAGCTAAGTATGAACAAATATTTTTCCATACCAAATGTTTGTCAAGCATCAACATATTCCGAGCAACACATTTCCGGTCTTGGCACCCAAACTAAATGTCCTAAATACGGATGCCAAGTGAAAATGAAGAGGGTAATTCTTGAAGTAGAACTGTACACCAAACACATAATCATGTCCGTGTTGGTGGCTACAGAGTTTTACATTTCTTTTTTTAATTCTGTGTTTTGTTTAGTGCTGTAGATACCAAGAGACTATGACAAAAAAAACACACACACACACACCCCCCACCCCCCCCTATGGCCTTATACCTACCCATTGACCATCCATTGCCATGCTAAGCCCTATGGTTATTTCCACCCACTGCCATCCCCTCAATGCCCCAAACACACCCTCTTGGGATCTCATAGAGCTCTCTCGAATCAGGCAGCAGCACCAAACGATGCTGCGGGATAGTGGCCGCAATGAGTTGTACCAGGTTCGTTCTCACACCATTCGGCAGCTGTTGCCATGTTACGGTTGCCAGGTAGCAACATTTTGTCAGTCCCTGGCAAATGCCTATCCCATGCCTACGCAAAACCTCCAACGTGTGGCTTTGGCAATGCTTGTTAAAACATGATAGAGACCTTAGCAATATGCTGCGGGGCCCATCCATGTGTGCCTCCAATCACGGACAGGCCTGAGGTGTATTGCTTCATGTAAATGTGATTTCCAGAGCCCGACTGCACGAAGGAAGGGGAACCTTGCCTTGTTTTCCTCTCCGGTGACTCGCAGTGAAAGTCAGGCACAGCTAACCATGGCTGGCCATACATTGGAGCAAAAGGTGAGCAGAGAGAAAGCCTTACAGTGTGCGGGTTCTCTGACGCAGACATCACCCCGTCGGCTAGAGCATGCCTATCGGATCCCTGCAGAAGTAATGGAAGCAGGATGCAACTCAAATGGATGCCGCCACTGAGTTGGAAAAAATTGTTAATAAACACCATCTACAATGTGATGCTGTGTTTGTCCTCATCTGCATCCCCTTTCCACCCACTCCACAGTTCGCAATGACTAGGAACACATGGGTGGGTAAGAGAGGCATGTGGGGCGCTCGGAAAACCTGGGCCAAACAATATACCTGGGGTCCTTGGGGCTCTCTTTCTTCTCACCATAGAATACCCAGGCAGGCAGGGAAAATGACGCATTCTGAATTTGCATTACGTGTTTGTTTCTGGCTATTTCGTGACCTGCACTTTCAGTCTTTTCCGGAGGAGATGGAAAAACTAAAACTTCAACATGGCCAAGGCCATCTTGAGAAGGACATGACCTTTTCCAGCTGAACACATCCAGCCAGACATCTAAACTCGCATACCAATCATGAAGACACCAATCCTGAGAGAGCTGCACATTTAGACAGACATCTATACTCGCATACCAATCATGAAGACACCAATCCTGAAAGAGCTGCACATTTAGACAGACATCTATACTCGCATACCAATCATGAAGACGCCAACCCCGAGCGACTGGTACGTTTAACCAGACGTCTGGACTTGTACACTAACAATGAGGACACCAATCCTGGGAGATCTTTACATTTAGTCAGACATCTATACTCACATACCAAACAGGACGACATCAATCCTGAGAGAGCTGTACATTTAACCAGACATCTACACTTGCATACCATTCTTGAAGACACCATCCCTGAGAGAGCTGTGCATTTATCCAGATAGCTATATTCGCACACTAGCCATGAGGACACCAATCCTGAGAGAGCTGTACATTTAACCAGACATCTGTACTCACATACCAATGATTAAGATATCAGTCCAGAGAGTTACACATTTAGCCAGACATCTGAACTCACATACCAACAATACAGACACCAGTCCTGAGAGAGCTGTACATTTGGGCAGAAATCTATACTCGCACACTAACCATGAAGACTCCAATCTTGGGAGAGCTATACATTTAGTCACACATCTATACTCACATACCAAACAGGACGACATCAATCCCGAGAGAGCTGTACATTTAACCAGACAGGTATACTCGCATACCAAACAGGAATGCACCAATCTTGAGAGAGATGCACTTGTAATATTCTTGAACCACTTTCTGGAACCATCCCAACTTTTCAACCATCAGTGTTCAAGAAAAGGTGGCGGCATGTTTCCCCCCCTAAACAGCCTAAGTGCACCTTCCTTAGAAACGTGCTTGCTCTGCAGCTAATTTTGTACTCAAGGGAACTTTTTCTTGCCTCTGGGCACCCCTCGGGCAGCATGATCTCAAAGCTTCTGGCATGTATTTATAATCTTAACGAACAGAAGACGGGTCTCTTTAGTGATCCGCTCTACAGATATTCTCGTATAACGTATGGTTTGTTGTCTCTCCTCTCCTTGTTCAGGACAGTTTGTGCAGCATCTCCAGCACTGATGCAGGCAACTTCGAAGATGCCAGCGTCACTGGAGAAATTGAGCTCTCAATCAAATTCAACTTTAAGACCAGCAACTTGGAAATCTGCATAAAGGCTTGCAGGAACCTAGCCTACGGCGACGAGAAGAAGAAAAAGTGCAACCCGTAAGTCTGCAAGAAAGAAAAGCCATTGGTGCTGCCCTTCCTGTTTTCTTCATGTTTTGCAGGTTTTTGTGTCAAGGGTTCGCGGTTGAGGTGTGCCTGAAATGAGGGGAAGGGGAAGTTAATGGTGGCCCTTTGGAGTCCAGCATTTTGGTAAAATGGTAGTACCTCTTAACCACATCCATAAGAGGTATGGCATTGAATTGGCAATAGTTCTTATTAGAATGGTAATAATGTATGGCGACTGTAAGGAAGGTTTAGTCATAATTAAATCCCTAAGATTTCCCACCTGTATTTGCGCGTGCCATGTAAAACATGCGGTTGTCTGTTCAGCCTATCCCGTTGTTTTACAGACAGTAATTCCTTCGAACAAACAAACTCATCGAAATATATAGAAGGTGTGGGGGTAAAGGGTTTAAATGGATGGGGAGGGGTTTGGGGTAGAGGTAGTAGCATATGGAAAGGGGTACTTGAGGAGGGAACCCACCAAATAAAAAATAAAAAAATAAATGAGTTTTTTCTAAGGAATTTCTTTAAAGTATATTTCTTCGAAGTCCTTCATGTCGGTAAAACGACATGGAACCCTGTTCAGCCCTATCATGTCTCTTCCCCGCCATCTGTGCTCAGCACAGTACATTTGTGGGCCTACCCTAATACAAGGAAGGGCAGGAGGGGCGCCACCTTTCTCCGCGATGCAACTATAGGGCAACAGGACCATCTGGAGTTGATTAGGAACCACTGTATCATCTGAAGCACCTATGGGAAAACCCAGAAATAGACTGGTGGGATACCTCACGGCGCCTGATACAGCCTTGCTGGCCTGCAATCGCCATGTCATTATGTGATATTCTGCAACCTCATCCTTTTCCGGATACCTCAGATACGGAACCATTTTTAACTTTTTAAAACCTTTTAAAGAAGTAAAACAAAAATATTCAATTCTTTCCTATGATGTCATTGTCAGGAACAATCTGTCCTATCACACATCTTCACATTTGTCAGACAAACTCATTCAAATCACAATCCTCACATGAACAAAACAACATATACCTGTATTTCAGGAATACTTCAATATTTCAACCAATGGGTAGGTCATCAGAAAACTTAGTCCTAAGCATTGTGTAGCAATACCCGGTGATTTCTAGTGGCTTTTCCTGTCTGTCTTGGAGCTACTTTTTCTTGGACATTCATCAGGGGTGTATTGTTATGCATACGATTTCTTTGTTTTGCGCAGTGATAGTTGTCATTTAACTTAAGTTAATTATTTGTAGCCAAGGGAACAACATCAGGAGTCTTCTGGCAATGGCCAAGAGAGCTTAGTTCACGGAGTTTGTGTTGTGTGCCTACATCGTCAAGGATGCCCGAAGAGCCACTGTATATTGACCACAATCATGATTGGAGAAAAGTAGCTAATGCCTTTCAGGAAGTGATGTTCAAAGTTGATGACAGAGCTTCTGAGAGCTCCTTTCCCACTGACGTCATCTCCTGTCCTGGTGTATTCAGAGATCTGGTCCGGTTTCTGGGAGCAGCTGTTCCAAAATTGCATGAATTTCTTTCTGAGACTTCAATTTTAAATCTTGAACTTGAAGGATATCGGGGTGAACTCCCAAATGTCTCATTTCTGGATATTTTGTGTTTCTTCTTGAAACTTTCTCCTCCTCTCTAAGATTTCTGATGCTTGCTCATGGTAAAGCCATATGCTATCACTACATCTGCAAATCTGTATCTTCACTTTGGGAAGTTGATGAACATTCTCACACACAGAATGATACAAATAAATAACCAAGGCTTGGCCATGGGGGATTACTAGGGTCAGGCCAAGACCTGAGGGAGTGATGAACACAGTCAGACTCAGGGGCATCTCTTATCTATATTTGTTGCTCGCCATTAAGTAGTTTGATTAGCATCCTTTTGAAATTGCCTGCTTCAGAACCTTCCTTAACCACTAGAATGTAAATGTTGTTTCTTCAGTCACTGGATTCTAGGTCCTCTATCTGGTCATCTACTTGTTGCGGAGATGGCGCAAGTTGTGGTGGGCCATCTCCTGTAGATTATGCCTGTCTCCAAAATCAGAGATCCTTTGTTCAACGTCATCCATGTAATTGAGGATGCCGGTTTGGTCATTTTCAGTGCATTTCATTTCTTGTCTATTGGTTTGGAAATCCTACACCCATGACTGTAAAAGAAAGTACATGTTTGCCTGGCAGGAGTCCATATCACCGACATTGCTTGATTTTCTCACCTGTCATTGTTATTATTATTATTATTTTATTTTATGAGCACTGACCTAGCTTCAAGAAGCAACGGAGCGCTTTACAGAGCTATACAGATACATAACGGTCATGATCCGAGTTTATTGTACGCAGCTGTTTTTCCATTGCTTATGATTCTCTTCAATCTGTGAAAATTCATTTGACATGGGAAAGGTGAAGGGAGGAAAGAGAGAAATTGGAAACTAGTGATGCAACACAGTGAGGTTAACCAATGAGTGAGGACTGACATAGTACTAGTAGGCAAATGGCGTGGTCCAATAATGTCAAAGGGGTGAGGTGGTAACTGAGCGCCCTCCACAGAACACTGTGCGAGGCCCTGTTGCCCCTTGTTAAAGAGCTGTACTTCATCTTTGTGAGCTGTGGACAATGGTTTGATGTCCCAGTCAGCTCATTTGTTCACATTATCGCACTGCTGTAATGATGAGTTTGCCTGATCGCATAGACTCAGAGAACAAGCCCCAATGCAAAGCACTTCCAAGGTCCCACATGGACAAAAGATCCTGTTGAGCTCTCTGCTGCACCGCTCTGTAGGGGAGAAGGCAAAACTCCTAAAGAACTGTCCTTCTAGCCCATTCATGGGTACAGGTTAATTCACGGTTGGTGGACAGTCATGAGAGGTGGGTGTTGGTCACTGCAGCAGTGGGAGCAGAAGAAACCCCAGGCAGAGGGATCCAATGATATTACAGTGTGTTCTGCTGTTGGAACCTCTCAATGCTGTGCTGGGGTGCCTCTAGCCAGCAGAGGTGGTGGGTAAGCTGCTCAGTGCAGGGGTTTTCACGCAGTGTAGAACAAATCTAGTGAAAGTTGTGCCCAAGATCGCTGACTAGGCTGCCATCTAAGTTGTGGTACCACAGGCCCCCTCCCGCAAATGTGTATATGTTGAATAAAAGGTACATATCTTTTATTCTTAGGGCATGATTAATTGTGAATCTTCTCTCAGGCTTTTGCTCAGGGATATGCCGTGTACATTCACATTTTTCAAGCTGTGCAAAGGCAATTTTCACTGTGGGTAAAGGGAGAGTTGATACAAGATGACCAAGACTAGCGGGTGGGAGTGAGTGAGCCCCACAAAATGGCTTTATGTGAGAAATACCTGCTGATGTGATCAGGCAGTTTCTGGCCAGAGTCAGACCCTAAAACACACAACTATAATAGTAAAAAAAGACAACTTAAAAGCAAGAACCGTTTGTCCGGAATATTTGCAACTGTATCACTTGGGAAAGGCGCTATCTCCAATCCAGCCTCATCTTTGCCTTCTTGACCCCCTCTACCTGAGGCCATCGGGCAACCCACCTTCCATTTGTTCTTACAAATTCCAAAAACTTAGAGGAGTATACCTCACAGATGGCATTCTGTCACTTCTCTAACTGTTGATGTTCCACAAGGCTCTGTCTTGGGTCCGTTCCTCTTTACACTCTACATCTCTGGTCTTGGGGCTCTAATCTCCTCCTTTGGGTTCTCTTACCAACTCTTTTTGGATGCATTTAGCCCTTCTGTGTTAGTGAGCTGTACCTCACATTTAGCCCCTTGGTTCAGTGTTCCAAATCTTGCATTTGGCCGATTTGTGCTAATGGGCCATATGTTGCATGGACGGCCCGCAGGGCACAGGAAACACATCACCCCTGGAGGAACCTGTGGGGGTGGTAAATTGCTACACACCAGAATGTACGACAGGGGAAGGGATATGGGCCGCAGTTATTCAGAACAGCAGGGGTAGAAAAGGTACTGCCACTAAATAGCCCTAATAAAAACTCACCCTTTGGCATACACCTTCTCAAACTCTGAAATAAACACAACCATACCACTGCAGCACAAGAAAGTGCACGCATTTCCCAACACCACAACAACGAAACAAACCACACATAGCCTCGCCCAACACCACATGACAGCTACCAACCGAAAAACACACCTACACTCGGTGAACAGTATTACCGAACTGAAGCTGGCAACATCACATCACAGCTCTTTTTTCCTGCTCATTCCTACTAATTTACCTGCCTCCCCTCTTGCTTTACAGTCCCGCCAGAGTGCCAAGAGACCACACAGGTATATATATATATATATATACATATATATATATATATATATCACATGGCCACGGTAGTGGCCATGTAGTTATGGTTAAGTTGGTGTTTCCATAGGAAGAGCACTTTTTGGACGGGTTATAACTTCGCTCTCCCTGGACGAATCCTCACCAAACTTCGCAAAAAAAGTATTTGGGTCACTCTGAAGTTTTTTGCAAAGTTTGGTGAGGATTCGTCCAGGGGGGGCAAAGTTATAGGGGGAGTCCCAAAACGTTTTTTTTCCCATACACATAATGGGAGAAAACTTTGCTCACGCCTACAACCAAAACCGCTGGACGGATTTACACCAAATTTGTGGCAGGAGCTGCGGCTTGGTACCGAAAGCGTGCTTTGCTTTATTTGGTGTAAATCTGTCGAGTAGTTTTAAAAAATATTACAAAAATGTAAGTGAAAAAAATTAGTGATATCTGTGTTCGCTTCGCGGACACACGTCCCTGTTCGCTCGGCGGACAGGACAGTGATTGGGCAAGCAGCTTGCGTGATGTTCGTGGACATCTGACGTGCTCTCTCATTGGATGCGGTGAAAGCGTGCAGTCCGTCTGGCTTCAGAGAAGCCCTCCATCTTTGTTCCTCGCCACCTGCACAGTAAGTCTTGTGTCTGTCTCCTGTTCCTCCCACCCCCGCTCATGCCCCGTGTGTCCTTCTTGTCCCCCCTACCCCCACTCATGCTCCGTGTCTCCCCTGTTCCTCCAGCACCCCGCTCACGCCATCGGCACACGGTGGCCAGCGGAGGGCCGAGGAACGGGATCTGCCGCCTGCACACGAACGCCCTGTGTCTCTCTCCCTCCCTCCACCCCCCGCTCATGCCCCGTGTGTCTCTCTCCCTCCCCACCCCCCGCTCATGCCCCGTGTGTCTCTCTCCCTCCTCCCCACCACCACTCATGCCCCGTGTGTCTCTCTCCCTCCCCCCCACCCCCGCTCATGCTCCGTGTGTCTCTCTCCCTCCCTCCACCCCCCGCTCATGCCCCGTGTGTCTCTCTCCCCTTCCCCCACCCCTCGCTCATGCTCCGTGTGTCTCTCTCCCTCCCTCCCACCCCCGCTCATGCCCCGTGTGTCTCTCTCTCTTCCCCCCACCCCCGCTTATGCCCCGTGTGTCTCTCCCCCTCCCGCCCACCCCCAGCTCATGCCCCGTGTGTCTCTCTCCCCTTCCCCCCACCCCCCGCTCATGCCCCGTGTGTCTCTCTCCCTCCCCCCCACCCCCGCTCATGCCCCATGTGTCTCTCCCCCCCACCCCCGCTCATGCCCCGTGTGTCTCTCTCCCTCCCCTCCACCCCCTCTCATGCCCCGTGTCTCTCTCCCCTTCCCCCCAAACCCCGCTTATGCCCCGTGTGTCTCTCTCCCTCCCACCCCCGCTCATGCCCAGTGTGTCTCCCTCCCCCCACCCCCGCTCATGCCCCGTGTGTCTCTCCCCCTCCCGCCCACCCCCCGCTCATGCCCCGTGTGTCTCTCTCCCCTTCCCCCCACCCCCCGCTCATGCCCCGTGTGTCTCTCTCCCTCCCCCCCACCACCGCTCATGCCCTGTGTGTCTCTCCCCTTCCCGCCCACCCCCCGCTCATGCCTCGTGTGTCTCTCCCCCTCCCACCCAGCCCCCGCTCATGCCCCGTGTGTCTCTCTCCCTCCCACCCACCCCCCGCTCATTCCCCGTGTGTCTCCCTCCCTCCCCTCCACCCCGCTCATGCCGCGTGTCTCTCTCCCCTTCCCCCCACCCCCCGCTCATGCCTCATGTGTCTCTCTCCCTCCCCCCACCCCCGCTCATGCCCCGTGTGTCTCTCCCCCTCCCGCCCACCCCCGCTCATGCCCCGTGTGTCTTTCCCCCTCCCACCCCCGCTAATGCCCGTGTGCCTCTCCCCCTCCCGCCCACCCCCGCTCATGCCCCGTGTGTCTCTCCCCTTCCCCCCACCCCCCGCTCATGCCCCGTGTGTCTCTCTCCCTCCCCCGCTCCTGCCTCGTGTGTCTCTCTCCCTCCCCCCATCCCCGTTCCTGCCCCGTGTGTCTCTCCCTCTCCGGCCCACCCCCCGCTTCTGCCCCGTGTGTCTCTCCCCTCCCGCCCCCGCTCATGCCCCGTGTGTCTCTCCCCTTCCCGCCCGCCCCCCGCTCATGCCCCGTGTGTCTCTCCCCCTCCCGCCCACCCCCCGCTCATGCCCCGTGTGTCTCTCTGCCTCCCGCCCACCCCCGCTCATGCCCCATGTATCTCTCTCCCTCCCCCCACCCCCTGCTCATACCCCGTGTGTCTGTCTCCCTCCCCCCAACCCCCGCTCATGCCCCGTGTGTCTCTCTCCCTCCCGCCCACCTCCCACTCATGCCCCATGTGTCTCTCTCCCTCCAGCTCATGCCCCGTGTGTATCTCTACCTCCCCCCCACCCCCACTCATGCCCGTGTGTCTCTCCCCCTCCCGCCCACCCTCCGCTCATGCCCCGTGTGTCTCTCTCCCCTTCCCCCCACCCCCCGCTCATGCCCCGTGTGTCTCTCTCCCCTCCCCCCACCCCCGCTCATGCCCCATTTGTCTCTCCCCCCCACCCCCGCTCATGCCCCGTGTGTCTCTCTCCCTCCCCTCCACCACCGCTCATGCCCCGTGTCTCTCTCCCCTTCCCCCAACCCCCGCTCATGCCCCGTGTGTCTCTCTCCCTCCCCCTCACCCCCGCTCATGCCCTGTGTGTCTCCCTCCCCCCCACCCCCGCTCATGCCCTGTGTGTCTCTCCCCCTCCCGCCCACCCCCCGCTCATGCCCTGTGTGTCTCTCTCCCCTTCCCCCCACCCCCCGCTCATGCCCCGTGTGTCTCTCTCCCTCCCCCCCACCCCCGCTCATGCCCCGTGTGTCTCTCCCCCTCCCGCCCACCCCCCGCTAATGACTCGTGTGTCTCTCCCCCTCCCGCCCACCCCCCGCTCATGCCCCGTGTGTCTCTCCCCCTCCCGCCCACCCCTCCGCTCATGCCCCGTGTGTCTCTCTCCCTCCCACCCACCCCCCGCTCATTCCCCGTGTGTCTCTCTCCCTCCCCCCCGCTCATGCCCCGTGTGTCTCTCTCCCTCCCCTCCACCCCCGCTCATGCCCCGTGTCTCTCTCCCCTTCCCCCCACCCCCCGCTCATGCCTCATGTGTCTCTCTCCCTCCCCCCCACCCCCGCTCATGCCCCGTGTGTCTCTCCCCCTCCCGCCCACCCCCGCTCATGCCCCGTGTGTCTTTCCCCCTCCCGCCCACCCCCGCTCATGCCCCGTGTGCTCTCTCATTGGATGCGGTGAAAGCGTGCAGTGTGTTTGGCTTCAGAGAAGCCCTCCATCTTTGTTCCTCGCCGCCTGCACAGTAAGTCTTGTGTCTGTCTCCTGTTCCTCCCACCCCCGCTCATGCCCCGTGTGTCCTTCTTGTCCCCCCTACCCCCACTCATGCTCCGTGTCTCCCCTGTTCCTCCAGCACCAGCACCCCGCTCACGCCATCGGCACACGGTGGCCAGCGGAGGGCCGAGGAACGGGATCTGCCGCCTGCACGCGAACGCCGCGTGTCTCTCTCCCTCCCTCCACCCCCCGCTCATGCCCCGTGTGTCTCTCTCCCTCTCCACCCCCCGCTCATGCCCTGTGTGTCTCTCTCCCTCCCCCCCACCCCCACTCATGCCCCGTGTGTCTCTCTAGCTCCCCCCCACCCCCGCTCATGCTCCGTGTCTCTCTCTCCCTCCCCCCGCCCCCGCTCATGCCCCGTGTGTCTCTCTCCCCTTCCCCCCACCCCTCGCTCATGCTCCGTGTGTCTCTCTCCCTCCCCCCCACCCCCGCTCATGCCCCGTGTGTCTCTCTCCCTTCCCCCCACCCCCGCTTATGCCCCGTGTGTCTCTCCCCCTCCCGCCCACCCCCCGCTCATGCCCCGTGTGTCTCTCCCCTTCCCCCCACCCCCCGCTCATGCCCCGTGTGTCTCTCTCCCTCCCCCCCACCCCCGCCCATGCCCCGTGTGTCTCTCTCCCTCCCCCCGGCTCATGCCCCGTGTGTCTCTCTCCCTCCCCTCCACCCCCGCTCATGCCCCGTGTCTCTCTCCCCTTCCCCCCACCCCCCGCTCATGCCTCATGTGTCTCTCTCCCTCCCCCCACCCCCGCTCATGCCCCGTGTGTCTCTCCCCCTCCCGCCCACCCCCGCTCATGCCCCGTGTGTCTTTCCCCCTCCCGCCCACCCCCGCTCATGCCCCGTGTGCTCTCTCATTGGATGCGGTGAAAGCGTGCAGTGCGTTTGGCTTCAGAGAAGCCCTCCATCTTTGTTCCTCGCCGCCTGCACAGTAAGTCTTGTGTCTGTCTCCTGTTCCTCCCACCCCCGCTCATGCCCCGTGTGTCCTTCTTGTCCCCCCTACCCCCACTCATGCTCCGTGTCTCCCCTGTTCCTCCAGCACCAACACCCCGCTCACGCCATCGGCACACGGTGGCCAGCGGAGGGCCGAGGAACGGGATCTGCCGCCTGCACGCGAACGCCGCGTGTCTCTCTCCCTCCCTCCACCCCCCGCTCTTGCCCCGTGTGTCTCTCTCCCTCCCCACCCCCCGCTCATGCCCCGTGTGTCTCTCTCCCCCCCCCCCACCCCCACTCATGCCCCGTGTGTCTCTCTAGCTCCCCCCCACCCCCGCTCATGCTCCGTGTGTCTCTCTCCCTCCCCCCGCCCCCGCTCATGCCCCGTGTGTCTCTCTCCCCTTCCCCCCACCCCTCGCTCATGCTCCGTGTGTCTCTCTCCCTCCCCCCCACCCCCGCTCATGCCCCGTGTGTCTCTCTCCCTTCCCCCCACCCCCGCTTATGCCCCGTGTGTCTCTCCCCCTCCCGCCCACACCCCGCTCATGCCCCGTGTGTCTCTCTCCCCTTCCCCCCACCCCTCGCTCATGCCCCGTGTGTCTCTCTCCCCCCCACCCCCGCTCATGCCCCATGTGTCTCCCCCCCACCCCCGCTCATGCCCCGTGTGTCTCTCTCCCTCCCCTCCACCCCCTCTCATGCCCCGTGTCTCTCTCCCCTTCCCCCCAAACCCCGCTCATGCCCCGTGTGTCTCTCTCCCGCCCTCCCACCCCCGCTCATGCCCAGTGTGTCTCCCTCCCCCCACACCCGCTCATGCCCCGTGTGTCTCTCCCCCTCCCGCCCACCCCCCGCTCATGCCCCGTGTGTCTTTCTCCCCTTCCCCCCACCCCCCGCTCATGCCCCGTGTGTCTCTCTCCCTCCCCCCCACCACCGCTCATGCCCTGTGTGTCTCTCCCCCTCCCGCCCACCCCCCGCTCATGCCTCGTGTGTCTCTCCCCCTCCCACCCAGCCCCCGCTCATGCCCCGTGTGTCTCTCTCCCTCCCACCCACCCCCCGCTCATTTCCCGTGTGTCTCCCATCCCTCCCCCCCACCCCTGCTCATGCCCCGTGTGTCTCTCTCCCTCCCCTCCACCCCGCTCATGCCCCGTGTCTCTCTCCCCTTCCCCCCACACCCCGCTCATGCCTCATGTGTCTCTCTCCCTCCCCCCCCACCCCCGCTCATGCCCCGTGTGTCTCTCCCCCTCCCGCCCATCCCCGCTCATGCCCCGTGTGTCTTTCCCCCTCCCACCACCGCTAATGCCCGTGTGTCTCTCCCCTTCCCCCCACCCCCCGCTCATGCCCCGTGTGTCTCTCTCCCTCCCCCGCTCCTGCCTCGTGTGTCTCTCTCCCTCCCCCACCCCCGCTCCTGCCCCGTGTGTCTCTCCCTCTCCCGCCCACCCCCCGCTCCTGTCCCGTGTGTCTCTCCCCTCTTGCCCACCCCCCGCTCATGCCCCGTGTGTCTCTCCCCCTCCCGCCCACCCCCCGCTCATGCCCCGTGTGTCTCTCTCCCTCCTGCCCACCCCCGCTCATGCCCCATGTGTCTCTCTCCCTCCCCCCCACCCCCCGCTCATACCCCGTGTGTCTGTCTCCCTCCCCCCACCCCCCGCTCATGCCCCGTGTGTCTCTCTCCCTCCCGCCCACCCCCCACTCATGCCCCATGTGTCTCTCTCCCTCCCGCTCATGCCCCGTGTGTCTCTCTACCTCCCCCCCACCCCCACTCATGCCCATGTGTCTCTCCCCCTCCCGCCCACCCTCCGCTCATGCCCCGTTTGTCTCTCTCCCCTTCCCCCACCCCCCGCTCATGCCCCGTGTGTCTCTCTCCCTCCACCCCACCCCCGCTCATGCCCTGTGTGTCTCCCCCCCCACCCCTGCTCATGCCCTGTGTGTCTCTCCCCCTCCCGCCCACCCCCGCTCATGCCCTGTGTGTCTCTCTCCCTCCCCCCCACCCCCGCTCATGCCCCGTGTGTCTCTCCCCTCCCGCCCACCCCCCGCTCATGACTCATGTGTCTCTCCCCCTCCCGCCCACCCCCCGCTCATGCCCCATGTGTCTCTCCCCCTCCCGCCCACCCCCCGCTCATGCCCCGTGTGTCTCTCTCCCTCCCACCCACCCCCTGCTCATTCCCCGTGTGTCTCTCTCCCTCCCCCCCACCCCCGCTCATGCCCCGTGTGTCCCTCTCCCTCCCCTCCACCCCCGCTCATGCCCCGTGTCTCTCTCCCCTTCCCCCCACCCCCCGCTCATGCCTCATGTGTCTCTCTCCCTCCCCCCCACCCCCGCTCATGCCCCGTGTGTCTCTCCCCCTCCCGCCCACCCCCGCGTGTCTTTCCCCCTCCCGCCCACCCCCGCTCATGCCCCGTGTGTCTTTCCCCCTCCCACCCCCGCTAATGCCTGTGTGTCTCTCCACCTCCGGCCCACCCCCGCTCATGCCCCGTGTGTCTCTCCCCCTCCTGCCCACCCCCCGCTCATGCCCCGTGTGTCTCTCTCCCTCCCACCCACCCCCCGCTCATTCCCCGTGTGTCTCTCTCCCTCCCCCCCACCCCCGCTCATGCCCCGTGTGTCTCTCTCCCTCCCCTCCACCCCCGCTCATGCCCCGTGTCTCTCTCCCCTTTCCCCCACCCCCCGCTCATGCCTCATGTGTCTCTCTCCCTCCCCCCACCCCCGCTCATGCCCCGTGTGTCTCTCCCCCTCCGCCCCACCCCCGCTCATGCCCCGTGTCTCTCCCCCTCCCGCCCACCCCCGCTCATGCCCCGTGTGTCTTTCCCCCTCCAACCCCCGCTAATGCCCGTGTGTCTCTCCCCCTCCCGCCCACCCCCGCTCATGCCCCGTGTGTCTCTCCCCTTCCCCCCACCCCTGCTCATGCCCCGTGTGTCTCTCTCCCTCCCCCCACCCCCGTTCATGCCCCGTGTCCGTCCCCTTCTCCCACCCCCCGCTCATGCCCCGTGTGTCTCTCTCCCTCCCCCCACCCCCGCTCCTGCCTCGTGTGTCTCTCTCCCTACCCCACCCCCGCTCCTGCCCCGTGTGTCTCTCCCCCTCCCGCCCACCCCTCGCTCCTGCCCTGTGTGTCTCTCCCCTCCCGCCCACCCCCGCTCATGCCCCGTGTGTCTCTCCCCTTCCCGCCCACCCCCCGCTCATGCCCTGTGTGTCTCTCCCCCTCCCGCCCACCCCCGCTCATGCCCCGTGTGTCTCGCTCCCTCCCGCTCACCCCGGCTCATGCCCCGTGTGTCTCTCTCCCTCCCCCCACCCCCGCTCATACCCCGTGTGTCTGTCTCCCTCCCCCCACCCCCTGCTCATGCCCCGTGTATCTCTCTCCCTCCCGCCCACCCCACACTCATGCCCCGTGTGTCTCTCTCCTTCCCGCTCATGCCCTGTGTGTCTCTCTCCCTCCCGCCCACCCCCTGCTCATGCCCCCGTGTGTCTCTCTCCCTCCTGCCCACCCCCCGCTCATGCCCCGTGTGTCTTTCTCCCTCCCGCCCACCCCCCACTCATGCCCCGTGTGTCTATCTCCCTCCCGCTCATGCCCCGTGTGTCTCTCTCCCTCCCACCCACCCCCCGCTCATGCCCCGTGTGTCTCTCTCCCTCCCGCCCACCCCCCGCTCATGTCCCATGTGTCTCTCTCCCTCCCCCCACCCCCGCTCATGCCCCGTGTGTCTCTCTCACCTTCCCCCTGCCCCCCGCTCATGCCCCGTGTCTGTCTTCTGTTCCCCCGCTCATGCCCCGTGTCTGTCTCCTGTTCTCCCCACCCCCCGCTCATGCCCCGTATCTGTCTCCTGTTCCCCTCATGTGCCGTATCTGTCTCCTGTTGCCCCCTACGCCCCCCTCTCATGCCCCGTGTCTGTCTCCTGTTCTCCCCACCCCCCGCTCATGCCCCGTGTCTGTGTCCTGTTCCCCACACCCCCCGCTCATGCCCCGTGTCTATCTCCTGTTGCCCCCCACCCTCCTCGCTCATGCCCCGTGTCTGTCTCCTGTTCCCCCACCCGCTCATGCCCTGTGTCTGTCTCCTGTTCCCCCCACCCGCTCATGCCCTGTGTCTCTCTCTTGTTGCCCCCCACCCCCTGCTCATGCCCCGTGTCTGTCTCCTGTTTCTCCCACCCCCCGCTCATGCCCCGTGTCTGTTCTCCCCACCCGCCGCTCATGCCCCGTGTCTGTTGTTCCCCCCACCCCCCGCTCGTGCCCCGTGTCTGTCTCCTGTTCCCCCCACCCTCGCTCATGCCCCGTGTCTGTCTCCTGTTCCCCCCACCTCCCGCTCATCCCCCGTGTCTCTCATGTTGCCCCCCACTCCCCGCTCATGCCCCGTGTCTGTCTCCTGTTGCCCCCCACCCCCTGCTCATGCCCCGTGTCTGTCTCCTGTTCTCCCCACCCCCCGCTCATGCTCCGTGTCTGTCTCCTGTTCCCCCAAGCCCCCGCTCATGCCCCGTGTCTGTCTCCTGTTACCCCCCACCCCCCGCTCATGCCCCATGTCTGTCTCCTGTTGCCCCCCACTCCCTGCTCATGCCCCGTGTCTGTCTCCTGTTTCTCCCACCCCCCGCTCATGCCCCATGTCTGTTCTCCCCACCCGCCGCTCATGCCCCGTGTCTGTTGTTCCCCCCACCCCCCGCTCATGCCCCGTGTCTGTCTCCTGTTCCCCCCACCCTCGCTCATGCCCCGTGTCTGTCTCCTGTTCCCCCCACCTCCCGCTCATCCCCCGTGTCTCTCATGTTGCCCCCCACTCCCCGCTCATGCCCCGTGTCTGTCTCCTGTTGCCCCCCACCCCCTGCTCATGCCCCGTGTCTGTCTCCTGTTCTCCCCACCCCCCGCTCATGCTCCGTGTCTGTCTCCTGTTCCCCCAAGCCCCCGCTCATGCCCCGTGTCTGTCTCCTGTTGCCCCCCACCCCCCGCTCATGCCCCATGTCTGTCTCCTGTTGCCCCCCACTCCCTGCTCATGCCCCGTGTCTGTCTCCTGTTCTCCCCACCCCCCGCTCATGCCCCGTGTCTGTGTCCTGTTCCCCCCACCCCCCGCTCATGCCCCGTGTCTGTCTCTGTTGTTCCCCCCACCCCCCGCTCATGCCCCGTGTCTGTCTCCTGTTCCCCCCACCCCCGCTCATGCCGTGTGTCTCTCTCCTGTTGCCCCCCACCCCCGCTCATGCCCTGTGTCTGTCTCCTGTACCCCCCACCCCCCGCTCATGCCTCTTGTCTGTCTCCTGTTCCCCCCACCCACTCATGCCCCGTGTCTCTCTCCTGTTGCCCCCCCGCTCATGCCCCGTGTCTGTCTCCTGTTCCCCCCACCCGCTCATGCCCCGTGTTTCTCTCCTGTTGCCCCCCACCCCCCGCTCATGCCCTGTGTCTGTCTCCTGTATCCCCTCCACTCCCCCGCTCATACCCCGTGTCTCTCTCCTGTTGCCCCCCACCCCCTGCTCATGCCCCGTGTCTGTCTCCTGCAAACCCCTACCCCCTGCTCACACCCCGTGTCTCTCTCCTGTTTCCCCCCACCCCCGCTCATGCCCCGTGTCTGTCTTCTGTTCCCCCCACCCCCGCTCATGCCCCGTGTCTGTCTCCTGTTCCCCCCACCCCCCACCCATGCCCCGTGTCTGTCTCCTGTACCCCCACTCTGCGCTCATGCCCCGTGTCTCTCTCCTGTTGCCCCCACCCCCCTGCTCATGCCCCGTGTCTGTCTCCTGTTGCCCCCCACCCCCCCGCTCATGCCCCGTGTCTGTCCCCTGTTCTCCCCACCCCCGCTCATGCCCCGTATCTGTCTCCTGTTCCCTCATCCCCCGCTCATGCCCCGTGTCTATCTCCTGTTCTCCCCACCCCCCCGCTCATGCCCCGTGTCTGTCTTCTGTTCTCCCCACCCCCCATTCATGCCCCGTGTCTCTCTCCTGTTGGCCCCACCCCCCGCTCATGCCCCGTGTCTGTCTCCTGTTGCCCCCACCCCCCGCTCATGCCCCGTGTCTCCCTCGTGTTCCCCCCACCCCCGCTCATGCCCCGTGTTACCCCCCACCCCCCCGCTCATGCCCCGTGTCTCCCTCATGTTCCCCCCACCCCCGCTCATGCCACTTGTCTCTCTCCTTACCCCCCACCCCCGCTCATGTCCCGTGTGTGCCCTGTACCCCCCCGCTCATGCCCCGTGTCTCCCTCGTGTTCCTCCCCACCCCCCGCTCATACCCTGTGTCTCCCTCATGTTCCTCCCCACCCGCTGCTCATGCCCCGTGTCTCTCTCGTGTTCCCCCACCACCGCTCATGCCCCGTGTTTCCTTCCTTTTCCCCCCACCCCTTGCTCATGCCCCGTGTCTGTCTCCTGTTCCCCCACCTGCTCATGCCCCGTGTCTCTCTCCTGTTGCCCCCCCGCTCATGCCCCGTGTCTGTCTCCTGTTCCCCCCACCCGCTCATGCCCCGTGTCTCTCTCCTGTTGCCCCCCACCCCCTGCTCATGCCCCGTGTCTGTCTGTTGTACCCCCTCCACCCCCCCGCTCATACCCTGTGTCTCTCTCCTGTTGCCCCCCATCCTTGCTAATGCCCCGTGTCTGTCTCCTGCACCCCTACCCCCGCTCATGCCCCGTGTCTGTCTCCTGTTGCTCCCCAACCCCCTGCTCATGCCCCGTGTCTGTCTTCTGTTCCCCCCACCCCCTGCTCATGCCCCGTGTCTGTCTCCTGTTCCCCCACCCCCCGCTCATGCCCCATCTCTGTCTCCTGTTGCCCCCACCCATGCCCCGTGTCTGTCTCTTGTACCCCCCACTCCGCAATCATGCCCCGTGTCTCTCTCCTGTTGCCCCCACCCCCCGCTCATGCCCCGTGTCTGTCTCCTGTTGCCCCCCACCCCACCGCTCATGCCCCGTGTCTGTCTCCTGTTCTCCCCACCCCTGCTCATGCCCCGTATCTGTCTCCTGTTCCCCCCATCCCCCGCTCATGCCCTGTGTCTGTCTCCTGTTTTCTCCACCCCCCCGCTCATGCCCCGTGTCTGTCTCCTGTTCTCCCCACCCCCCGCTCATGCCCCGTGTCTCTCTCCTGTTGGCCCCACCCCCGCTCATGCCCCGTGTTTCCCTCGTGTTTCCCTCGTGTTACCCCCCACCTCCCGCTCATGCCCCGTGTCTCCTTCGTGTTCCCCCCACCCCCGCTCATGCCCCTTGTCTCTCTCCTTTCCCCCCACCCCCGCTCATGTCCCGTGTGTGCCCTGTACCCCCCCGCTCATGCCCCGTGTCTCCCTCGTGTTCCTCCCCACCCGGCTCATACCCTGTGTCTCCCTCATGTTCCTCCCCACCCGCTGCTCATGCCCCGTGTCTCTCTCGTGTTCCCCCACCACCGCTCATGCCCCGTGTTTCCTTCCTTTTCCCCCCAACCCCCGCTCATGCCCCGTGTCTGTCTCCTGTTCCCCCACCTGCTCATGCCCCGTGTCTCTCTCCTGTTGCCCCCCTGCTCATGCCCCGTGTCTGTCTCCTGTTCCCCCCACCCGCTCATGCCCCGTGTCTCTCTCCTGTTGCCCCCCATCTTTGCTCATGCCCCGTGTCTGTCTCCTGCACCCCCCACCCCCCGCTCATGCCCCGTGTCTGTCTCCTGTTGCTCCCCACCCCGCTGCTCATGCCCCGTGTCTGTCTTCTGTTCCCCCCACCCCCTGCTCGTGCCCTGTGTCTGTCTCCTGTTCCCCCCACCCCCCGCTCATGCCCCATCTCTGTCTCCTGTTGCCCCCACCCATGCCCCGTGTCTGTCTCCTGTACCCCCCACTCCGTGCTCATGCCCCGTGTCTCTCTCCTGTTGCCCCCACCCCCCGCTCATGCCCCGTGTCTGTCTCCTGTTGCCCCCCACCCCACCGCTCATGCCCCGTGTCTGTCTCCTGTTCTCCCCACCCCTGCTTATGCCCCGTATCTGTCTCCTGTTCCCCCTATTCCCCGCTCATGCCCTGTGTCTGTCTCCTGTTCTCTCCACCCCCCCGCTCATGCCCTGTGTCTGTCTCCTGTTCTCCCCACCCCCCGCTCATGCCCCTTGTCTCTCTCCTGTTGGCCCCACCCCCCGCTCATGCCCCGTGTTTCCCTCGTGTTACCCCGACCCCCCGCTCATGCCCCGTGTCTCCTTCGTGTTCCCCCCACCCCCACTCATGCCCCTTGTCTCTCTCCTTTACCCCCACCCCCGCTCATGTCCCGTGTGTGCCCTGTACCCCCCCGCTCATGCCCCGTGTCTCCCTCGTGTTTCTCCCCACCCCCGCTCATACCCTGTGTCTCCCTCATGTTCCTCCCTACCCGCTGCTCATGCCCCGTGTCTCTCTCGTGTTCCCCCACCACCGCTCATGCCCCGTGTTTCCTTCCTTTTCCCCCCACCCCCTGCTCATGCCCCTTTTGTACCCTGTTCCCTCTCACCCCCCGCTCATGCCCATGTGTCTCCCTTGTTCCCCCCCACCTCCCGCTCATGCCCTGTTGTGTTCTATATACACCCCGCCTTCCCTTTCCATGGTGGCCATCTTGGTAAAAGATTTTCCTTCCTACACCGGGACGCCGCAGTCGTTCCTGGTGTAGGAAGGAAAATCTTTTTGGTTTTTTTACCACCCGGCATTCCCACTTTGAGGACATAAGATGTTAGTGGTCTTCATCTATTGAAAAGGATTTGTAATGTCATCTTTGATGTCCTGGGTGTTAGTCTTAGCAGTGCACGGTGGTGGCGCGAGTTATGGTTGCTTAGCTTACCATAACTGGCGAATTTCAAGGGTTTTTCGGTTTTACTTGGAACCATAACGTCCCTTTGACAAAGTTTTTTCACTGAATATATATATAAAACAAACAAACAAAACACCTGCCACAGGCAGGGGGACTGCACTCCGGGTCAGGGAAATTGCATACTAAGCAAAAAAAACAATCGAGCAAAAATCGCTAGGAACGTTTTTATTGGCAAAGACAAAACACAGCATATGCAGGGCACATAAGGAATAAAAAAAGGTAACACGGTTCACGCTCTTGGAGCGCTGGGTCGTCACACCATATATATATATTGCGTGAAATTTCTTTGTTATAGGGACGTTGTGGTTTTTGTTTGTTTGGTTATTTACTTGTATAGCACACGTGACCCAGGGGTACCTGGGCGCTAGTGAGTAAGAAGACGGTTACATGTTACAGTTCCAACGCATATTACATGGGCACAGGTATAAGGCAAGAATACAGTAATACACATAATACAATCATTAATTCAGTCCAGAACGGGTATTACATGGGCTCAGGTATAAGGCAAGAATACAGTAATACACATAATGCAATCATGAATTCAGTCCAGAACGGGGAGAATATGCAAGCGTACATGCACGGGTAGTGTTAGTCCGGGGGATGCGTGGCTGAACAAGAAGTAGGTTCATTCTTATTGAGTAGCCAGGTGATGGCAATACTCCTGAATTTTACAAATGTTTGGATGGATTTGATGTCAGGTGGGAGTGTGTTCCATAGTCGGGAGACCATGAGGGAAGCTGGTACCTGCAGCTCTTTTTAAGACGTATTTAGGTACCAATAGGCAGGCAGTGTTGGAGGATCTCGTAATGCGAGTGGAGGATCTGATTGTGAATTTGTTAATGAGGTAAGGTGGGGCTAGGTGATTAAGCACTTTGTAGGTAAGGCATAGAGTTTTCACGTCTTTTCTTGTATGGAGATCCATTTGCAGAGTTTTCTGGTTGCTGAGATACGCTCTCTTCTGGGTATGTTTAAGGGGCCTCTCAGCACATTCATCTGCAATATCTGCAGTTTGTTGAGTATGGACATATTGGTGCCTAGGTAGAGACTATTACAGTAATCCAGTTTGGACTATATAAGTGCTCTGGCTAGTGTAAGGCAGCTGTAGGATGATGATAAAAGTTTGCATGCCCTGATCAGCTTGCCTGTGTATGCGGTGGCTGAGGCAGTCATGTTCACTTGTTTAGTTAGATTGGAGTTGAGGTTGTGAGGATTTGAGGAGGTGAGGATTTGTCCACGGGGGAGGGGGCAAAGTTATAAGCCACACAAAAAGTGCTCTATCTATGAGTTGAGAAACTTAACCATAAGTACCGCAGGTCCTGTAATATACATCCATTGGCTTCCCTAACATTCCCTGAGTGCTAATGCTGCGTTTGACTTAAGAGTGTACAGTGGAGTTACAACACTGAATCTAAAGAAGCCTGAAATTAAATTGATATGGCTTCCTGACTCTTCAGCTGTTGTCCTCTTGCATAGTCTTTTGCAATAATATTTATTTCATCCAGCCAATCGGCTTAGTTAGTTTGCTTCAGTCACACATATGCAGAGACCCACATGAGTGTTAAAAATACACCAACAGTGGTGCAATGATGTACCTTACACCATAGAAGTCCCACATCAGTGTCATACAGAGGTTTAACAGTTGGCGATGGGATGACTGGGGTCTGTGGCAACCAGTCTTGGCCACCTTTCTGGAAAATATGTTTTTCCAGGGGTGCCTGGAATGCCATGTGGTCCATTGGGTGTGGCACAGTTTGGAAGAGTTGCTCTTTGGAGTGATATGTAATGATGACGTTTTAAAGTATCTGTGTTAGAGCAAGGCAAGTCCCACATGCAGAAAAAGGTATATTAAGTCCAATGTTGGAGGTGAAGCCACAGTTTTGAAATGGAAAGCATTGCTTTAATGCCAGCATCTAATGACCTGAACAGTGCTGAAGGTTGCTCTCTCTCTCTCTCCCTCTCCCTCTCTACTCTCTCTGTCTCTCTCTCTGTCCCTCCCTAGGTATGTGAAGACATACTTGCTTCCTGATAGATCTTCCCAGAGTAAGCAGAAGACCAGCCTCAAAAAGAACACCGTGGACCCATCATTCTATGAAATCTTGAAGGTGCGCCTCCAGAAGTGAATTCTGAAAATAGTTTTCTTGTGCAGAGCACCAGTCGGATGAAATCTCATCGCAAGTAATTCATGACATTTGAGAACCAGTTTATGAAGGTGTCCCAGGTTCAGTGGGATTCACGATGAACAGTTAAATGCCTATGATTCATGGACTTTTTTTGCACGGTTGAAAGTGACTTTGCACTGCCGACATAACAGTGCAAAGTGTATTTTTGCAGTTCAAAGTCAGTGCAAAGTCAGTGTATAGTCCTTTTTGCAGTACAAAATGACTTGGCACAGACTTTACACTGCAAAAATATACTTTGCACAGTTCCATGAATCAAGGTTTGTGTCGGCAGTACAAAGTCGCTTTGAACCGTGCAAAAAGTTCCATGAGTCGGGGCCTTTGTTTTCTTATTCAGCCTAATTCATGGAATTTGTCGCATGATCATGGAACAGTGCAAAATGTCTTTTTGCCATGCAAAGTCACTTTGCACTGCAAAACTACACTGTGCACTACTCCATAAATCAGGGTGGAAGTTTTGCAATTTAAAGTGTAAAAAATACACTTTGCATTGTTGCATGAATCAGGGTGTTCGTTGGCAGTGCAAGTCACTTTGCACCAGTGAAAGGTAACTCTGCACCGTGCAAGAAATTCCATGAATCTGGGCCACAGTGTCACCATTGCCATTCTCAGTTCTAATCAATGCCACCAGGACAGGCCTGCCTGGAGCTTTTGTGAGTGTCCTTCAAAACCATGTGTGGGGGTCCCTTTTCTGGTTCTTGCCAAAAGAAATGTTGGGAAACACTAGAAGCAAAGGGATGAGTTTAGGCCGCCCTGGATATGAACACTTGGTGAAAACTGGTCAGGGTGTAAATGCAGTTTTAGAAAAAGGTTTCTGGGGTCTGTGGCAACCAGTCTTGGCCACCTTTCTGGAAAATATGTTTTTGAAAGCACAGTAAGGCAGGAAAATATGTCTGAACAATCATTTATTAAAGGGTAACTTTACCTGTGAGCTAGGCTTCCTCATGTGCATGTGTTTGTGGAAAATAAGAGCAGGACATGGTACATTTTTTGACAGAAAGACTGGTATCGTTTGTTTGGAAGTAATATCTTTTTGGGCTTATTAAGGCAGTAGCATTGTTAACAAAAATTAACTAGATTTCAAGGTATTTTTAGGAAAGTAATGCTTTAAAGCAACCTTCACCAAGGATATCTTTTGGGCAATGTGTAAAAAGAAAAGTGCATTTTAAATCACATTATATCAGAATGTTGCTCCAAACTAACAGAGATTTAAACAAAATGTTGTAGAGGATGCTGGTGTTCTTTGGAAAAATGAATGGCAAATGGCGCCACATTAGGCCAAATGCATCAATGACAATTGTAAGGATTTAAAATACAGCAATACGCGTGCTTGATCGGCAAATAAGATGTGTGATTGCCACCTATCAGTGCTTGATCCCCAAAGTGGGCTTCTTTGTCACTGTAAGTACGCATCTGTAGGCTATCAATATGTTTTCCGGGTCTCGGGAGGATAGCTCAGGGGTCGCGTGCTCGCCTTGGAAGCAAGACGACACGGAGCACCACAGGTTCGATCCCCGGGTCCGCGGTTAGACGCCTCTGGGTATTAAGCACGTTATAAATAACCTATCATATCATATCATCACACTGACCAATCAGCCACAGTCCTTCCACCCTCCATGTCGGTGTCGGTTCCCTCTAGCGATCAGTGCTTGTATCTTGAAACCCAGTGTGCCACACCAGTACATTGTACGCCCAACCCAACCCTGCTCATTGTCGCAGTCACAAAGGCACATCTAAGTGTTAGCACATAGTAAACCCATTGCAACATATCATTCCAAACCTTCCTGCCTCGTACCGGCAACGTCTTGCCAAACATACATACCACAAACCAGCACACATTGTCATTTTCCACAATGCCCAGGAAACACACCCCTATCTTTCACACGGCCCAAGGCGATCAACCTATGCATCAATCATGCGCAGATTGACTCATTTCTGCAATGCAAATATCTGTCAGTATCCACACGTTATAAATGCCATATCATATCATATCATTGTCCCACTAAATGTGCATTTCCAGTGTCCACATTGCTCCAGAAATAAACATATTGGCAATTGTCCACAGTTCAAATGACACATTGTTGATTTTCACAGTTCTGCAGTAAATTCAGAACGTCAGCTTCCCCAGTAAAAACATTGCTAGCTATCAACATAACAGAGCAAACAATATTTGTCAGTTTGCACAATTTCTTTGGGGTTTTAGCATGAATTATTTACCACAATACCCATGTAAAGCACATTTGCATATTCCATAATGAGCAGTAAAATTACATTTCACCATTCCACAAGTTACAACTAGTGCACACAGTGCCTTTTTTTTCTGCACGCACGCACACAGGCAAATAGACACACACTGTGATTTTAACAAACAGAATAATAACGAACACTTTTTTATCTAAACAGTTTTAATGAAAGAAATACCTAATTTTTAATTTATTTATTTGACCCCTTCCCAAGCCCCTGTTTCCCTTCGTTTATAATCCCACCCTAACCCTACCCACCCGTTTTAACCCCTTACCCCACCCCCATATGTATATACATTTAAAAAATCAGTATTTATTTCATTATAAATGTTTAGATATAAATGCTGTTCGTTATTTTCTATTCGTTTAAATCACTGCATACTGCTTGGGACATGGCATCCCTCTTCTTAAGTATTATTCTCAAGACATGGGGCAGGTCATTACAAGTGAGCCGTTGTGGAACTAGGGTGCTGATAACAGCGTTACTGGCACCTTTTCCGGACCGGCTCACTCCGTGTTTGCCAGTAGCAGCTGTGTCCTGCCGGTAGTTCAGGCCCCTACTGGCAGATAAATCACTGAAGCAGCGGCACTGTTAGCAACGGTGCCGGCGCTTCAGTGGTTCCCATCCCATGGAGTCTCATGGGAATGGGAATTTACTGTTCTGCCACTGCCCGTAATATCCCAGTAATCCTGGGATATCGGGCAGCGGAAATGGTAAGCCGAGGTTGATGGTAACCTGCCAGTAGTACCAGCGGCTTTCTGGCAAACTCAACCCTTGACGTATGCTTGATGATTTTGAGGCTGTTGCTGAACACCTCTAGTTCTCAAAGGCTTGGCTGGAATCATAATAGAGGATGCCCAGAGCCAAGCACAGACCCTCCACCCCCAGTGTCAGGAGCTTTGAATCCCTTCTCCAATTCCTATCTCTGAGGATGACAGTCTCCATCTGGCTCACTGCCTGACTAAGGTTGTAGTTGTGCATCACATGACAAGTCTTCACAGTGAGGGCAGGGCAACAGAAGAACCCCTAATTAAGCAAAAACCAGCCATTCCATGTGCTGGAATGGATGGCAATGGCCTGGGGCCCGAGTTAAAGTCCTGAGCGTAGCAAGGACCTTTAACACGGGTTCCTGGTGCAGTTACCACCCCTTCCAGCCCATGGAAAGGGTGGTTATTGCTATTAGCACCCAGGGTTGACAATCCGGTAACCTGCAGTTCTGACAGCAAAATTTGTTGTATGATTAAATGAGACGCCTGACAGCAGCACATCTATTCATACAACAAACTGCCTCAAGATGGCCACCACAGAGCTGGAAAACGACTCCAAGCTGAGCCCCTCTTCCATTTCCATTGCAGCCAGGCTGAAGATGGAGTGGCACCAGCGACAGAGGCCCTGCCGCCGCTGACAGAATCAGTTAAGTGGGGCTGGAGATGGGAGGGACGGGAAATGTAAAGAGAAGAGAAGGTGGGGGAAGATGGCGGGGTGGCGGAAGCAGCCGTCAGGCTGCTCGGTACGCAGGCTTCGATCAGTAGATTCAGCCTGCGATCCAAGCAAACTAATTGGTTGCTCCCCCCACCCTGGGTGCTAATCTACTTTCTTCCCCAAACTCTATTGAGACATTTAACAGTACCCACTAGTAGGCACTTCGATGGGGGAATCTTGCAAGGCAACTACCTCTGCTTCCCAGGATATATTGGACCTACTTAGGACTGATGGCATGACCATCAGTAGCTGCAGAGTATCCTGCACCAGTCCTAAACTGGCAGCAGCATTCTAACCACCATCAATCTGACTGTGTTCAAACAGGAGTAGCACCACAACAAGGCCTGCATTGAAAGTGCAGCACAGATGTTTTCAGAAGTTTGGGTCCCAGGCACTTAGACTGAGTTTCCCTTGGCTCCATTTGACAGCCCTACACCAAGATAAAAGTGTTTAGGTCACTTATTACAAATTGACCTAGGCCAGCAGTGACCATAATGTATTACCAGACCCTCTGATACATTTATTTTAGCAAATATGAAATGAGTTTGTGGACACAGGTCAGTACATTTGCAAATGGGCAGGTGTTCACTACACCCAAATGAACTTTCACAATAAGCAGGGATTGACATATGTTACTTGTCTTCCTGAACATAGAGGGACCCAAGAGCACGTGGTCAATCCTTCTATGTATATGGTCTGCAAGGGCCCTAAATGGGGATCAATCAGTAATAAACAAAATCATTGACCCTTATGAAACATTTTTGTATTTGATCAGCAAAAAAAAAAACATTCAATGTTGTAACAATACAGTAATCAAAGTACAATGAATTAAGACAGCTGCACAAAGTCTTCTATTATACACCAATGTTATAAACAACTAATAATAATAAGGAAGTAGGACAAATCCAAAAGGTCATGAACACATATACCTTAATACAGAGGTTTCAATTGCAAATGCACTTTCTAACATCAACAGCTTGCACACCTCATCCTCTCTTCAATTACATGTTCACAAATTCACTTCAACAAGTTCCTAAACACTCTAAATCACCAAACAATGACCACAGTAATACATTTCTGCTGGCATTTGCTTTTTTTGACTAATAGCTAAATCCCTGATGCACATTGCATCAGTTGGGAATCAACGTCCAACCTTATAGGTACTAATAGAAAAAACAAGCTAAAAGCTTGGCCAACTCGAGTTTCGGCTAGGTCGATTGCTTTCCATCGAAGACCTCTGCCTTCATCAGGGCCGTCATACACAATTTCCAACAAGAATTGATTCTGTCAGTTTCTTATGAGGAACTATGCGCTTGCAAAAGCGTAGTTCGCTGTGGTGATCGCTGCGCCACTGCTGCGTCCTGGGGTCCTGTTCCACATGGGACCCTGCAGACTTGAGTCAGAGACAAATCTGTCCCCTCTTTCCTATCGAGCCCCTGACGTTAATGTAAACTGGCATGCTGGCGTTCGAGGCAAATGTCATGCCTGTGGTCCTGATCCTCCAAGTGCAGCGATCCAGATCTTGCTCACTGAATTATCTGCTGGGTCAGACAAATGCCCTCGGTCCACTCCCGTGTCTGGTCACATTTGGGAATGTATCCCTGAATAGAGAGACAGAACAAGAATGAGTACACAGTTTAGATTATTTCCTTAGCCTCCTAGGCATGTATTGTGCATACTGGGATACAAGATTTCAGAGCTCCCAATCCAGAAACACTTAAATGCACTCACTACTTAACCCAAATATGCACAGGACACAAACATGGGGAGGCGTTTCAGTTTTAAGTGTGCTTAGAGCAAAACACAAAGCCACATTATATTTCGTCTAGACCAGGCAGCTGCAACCTGTGGCTCTCCAGATGTTTTGGACTACAATTCCTTAGATCCCTCACTATTGACTATCTTGGGTAGGGCTGATGGGAGTTGTAGTGCAAAACATCAGAAGAGCCAGAAGTTGCAGACCCCTGCTCTAGACTCTGTGATTTTGCAACTATCACTGTCTTCTGAAGAAACCTATAGCTGTTGGTTACATGACTGCTACCCTCATCTGTCTCCTCTCTCATCGCTGGTTATTATGGGGTTTTACACAACAAGAAACATACACACAACACAAGACACATTTAATCGGTTACCTTTGAACAATATACTTCCTAACAGAACCTCCTGTAACCTTGAGGGGCATAGCTTGACAACACCATGCTATGCCTGTACAATTCTGATCTGCCTATGCTTATGAAACAATCTCCCACTGCGATCCATCACTCCATTATACATAATGAGCCACAGTCGACTGACCAGTACCCACGTGACCCCTATTCTGACTTTCAGGCAAGAGGGCCTTGCCCTCATACGTGGCGTGTTATACAATACTGAGCATGCCTATGTCCTGAGCAGAGACTAACGGGTCTACAGACTTTGGGGCTTTCCTATTCTCTATAAACCAATCAACTTTTTGGAATGGTATTTCAGGGGCGATTGAGTGGGAGGCTGAAATTAACATTACTGTTCCATCGCAATTGGGATTTCAACAGCGTCAATGGGGTAAGAACACCATTGGCCAATCCTACATTGCAGTTGATGAAATTAACAAAGCTCTTGTTTTAATAGTACAGGGTCTGCAACCCTCACTGATGAGTACATACGAGATGGAGAAGGTATGACAATACATCTAATTCTTCTTGGTCCTACCCTTGCTTCGCTCCTAGGAACAATACCTAGCGATGCCCTTGAAGAAGGCAGAAGTAGCATCTCGGGCATAGAGTGATTCTTCATGGAAACTATTGAGGGAAACTGTAAGAACAATAGTACTCCCACCAACTGACATTAGCACCATGGTGGGGGGAGCCAGCCAATCAGGTGGCTATGAACGCAGGCTTGAACCGCCGGTGTAAGCCTGCGTTCCATCCCACCGGACGGCCAGCTCCCCGCCGTCATCTTCCCCCCAACCTCCATCCCCTTATTTTTATTTTTTTATTCCCCTCTCCCACTTACCTTATTTCGGCTGCGGCGGCTGCCGCAGTCGCACCTTCCGCTCTGCTCCAGACGGCCGTTATGGAAAGAGAAGAGGGGCACCTTATGGAGCCCCGCCTTTCCTTTCCATGGCGTCCATCTTTAGACAGTATTTTCAGCCATTGTCAGGGAAAGCGCAGGGCACCCCCGTTCAATGACTGAAAATACTTTTTTTTAGCACCGCGGGTGACCGCTTTGGTAGCCTGGGGTGCTAAGGACCTTAAGCCCCCTTTCCAAGTGCTGCAACAGGGGGTAATGGCCCAGAGCCCTCGTTAATGGACCTTGCCTCCCTCAGGCTGTTAACCAGGGCTGCCAGGCCATTACCCCCCGTTCCCAAATCGCTCTGACATTAGAAACTAAGCTAGACAATGTATTTCTAGAAATCAACACAGTTTCCTCACCATATTTGACCTCCCTTTATCATCTATCAATGAACCTGCATTGAATGCCATTCATGATGTGTCTTATTATCGGCCTCATTACAAGTATGGAGGTGCAGTAAATAATTGGCGGTAGCAGAATTACTGCTACTTTTCCCGCACCGCCATAGTACGAGTATGGCCCTGGGGTGGGGGTATCCACCTTTAGCATGATGAAATCAGCAAAATCAGTGGAATTACCGCAGCTGTAATTCCGCCGGCGGTTTTCCGCCAAAAATGCTCCATAAGGTCCAATGGACTCAATAAAAATGGGGATTAACTCTGCCATTAGTAATCCAGCGGTAATTCCACCGGACCAATTGGCGGTAACGGTAATTCCATCAGGTGCTGTTTTCCTGCAGATTTACCACCAAAATACCACCCAACTCGTAATGAGGCTCATATATGTCTTCAATCAACACATAGTTTTCCCTCATCCTCCTCGTGTTAGCCTTCCCACAGCTTGTATTCGTGTATGGCTCATAGAGGGCTGATGTCACTTCCTCCTCCCTTTTTCCTCTCACCTACTGCGGTTCCCGCAAGTCACCTTTCTACACAGCCAATTCATAGCTCTGTCACTTATGCCAGCTGCCCTTGGCAGATGGGCAAAATACGCCGACTCTCAACAAGGTCTAGCACCTTAAGACAACTATGGTGGCATCTGGTGGATATGAAAGCTTAATAGCATAACATATCTATTGATTGCGCCGGTACGCAGCTCATCACTCGACATAAAACACTACACGTGACACATGCAAGATTTCCTAATCTATCTAAATTGATACTTTTGTTATAAAATACGACCATCCTAAAATCCATATGTTTGAGTCTACGTCGGATGATGTACCTAGGTCATGGAGTTCTGCTCCAAATTCCATATTTTATGTTATCGATATATTTGTATAACGCATTTCCGACATTATTATGGATTTGAAGTCGACGTGTGTCCATTCCGAAGACCGTAGTCTGAACATAAATGAAAATAAACAGAGCAATTACATTGCTTGCGACTACAGAATTTATAATTCTTATAATTGTCCTGGGAGGATAGCTCAGTGGGAGCGTGCTCACCTTGGAAGCAAGACGACACGTAGCAACACAGGTTCGATCCCTGGGTCCGCGCGTAGAAACCTCTGGGTATTTGAGCGCGTTATAAATATGCAACTGAGACAACAACAAAAAAAAGAAACATTCTGTAACAGTGGCTTGATGCCCACGGGCTGTGCGAGCGCTTTAAAATTGCAAATAAATAAAACAATTCTATTAGTAGAGGTGACCACCGAACAGCATCTTAGTAGCCGTTCTATGTAGAGTGTTCAGGGGCAGCATGGATTATATGGGTGGTAATGTAGCATGCTTAACTGCTGAAAAAGAGGGCTTACTTGTGGACACAATGACTATGAAGTCAAGAGATCATGGGTCCGATTCATGGAACCTTTAGCAGGTTGCAAAGCGACTTTGCACAGCCAACAAAAACCCTGATTCACAGAGCGGTGCACAATTTATTTTTGCAGTGCAAAGTCACTTTGCACTGCAAAAATACACTTTGGGTGTTTGTTGGCAGTGCAAAGTTACTTGGCACCACTTTTGCACTAGTGTAAAGTCACTTTGCACTGAAAAAATACACTTTGGGTGTTTGTTGGCTTGCACCAGTTGAAGGTCACTTTGCACCGCGCTAAAAGTTCCATGAATCAGCCCCCATGTGTTCAACCCACGGCTGCTCGGGAAATGCACATTATGAGAGACAGTGTGGCCCTTTCCTGGTCGTTACCCCTTTTACAGCATGTGCGACTGTAGAACAGATTAGGATTGTTCCCGGAAAATTCCAGATCCGGTGTGTGATGAATATTCTCTGATTTTCTGTGCTTTCACAGTATAGCGTTGATTACTGCTTGCTGGAGACTCGAGTGCTGCATGTGTCCGTGTGGCACGTGGGCACGCTGAAGCGCAAAGCCTTCCTGGGAGAAGTGACGATTCCGTTCGAGTCCTGGAACTTTGAAGACAGCCCTTCACAGTCATTCAGCTGCTACCAGCTGAAAGCAAGGGTAAGTGCATCTCGCAAGCCACACCTGTGCATTACTCCACGAATCACACACACACAGGAAATCGTACAGAGGATATTACCGATGATTCTATTAACTCAGCCATTAAAAGTACCTGTCATTTAATTTCTGTCCATTCACCCTTCCAAGCATCAAACACACTTCGGCCATGCTGTATTCAGTCATAACCTGCTCACAAAAATGGGGCAAACCACAGTACTCGACATTTATCTGACACCCCTAACCAGTCCTTTGGTCGAACCACTGGTCGAACCACTGGTGGATGTGGGCGGGAGCGGTTCGGAGCAGTGCTTCTCTACTTTTGAAAATTAAGTTTGACTCTTCCTATACTTTTATTTGAAAATAACCCGTTCCTGAATGGTTTCGTTTCAAAATAAAAGTGTGGGAAGAAGTTGAAACTTGCACTTCAGTTCACTGCACCGAACATTCCCTTAAACAGCAGGCCCATTTGTTTAGGGGTGTGTATGGCGTGTGGGAGGGGATGTGGCGATGGGGTTTGTGGGGAGCGAGGGCAAGACAGCAGGGAACTTCGCTCCAATACTTCTTTTCGTACACTTCCACCACTGGGTCTGATATGTGCCAGTTATGCTGACTGTGCCCAGAATCATCTTAAAAAGTGAACAAATCTACTCCTGCACAAGTATCCTTTGGAAGGGGATCGCCGGATGACCCTCAGGCACTGCAAGCTTAACCCGATCAGACTGAAACGCTTTCAGGGCTGTTGCTAGGTCTGGAAAAGATCTGGGGCCACGCTAATGTCAGTACTGTCGGGCCTCAGGGCTAGCTAGCCTTTGGTTGTAGCCTCTGAGCTTCTATCTGGGGCCACAACCAAAAGAACTGGAGTCATAGTCCCCTCAGCCCCCCCCTAGCAACGTCTCGATCAATGGTCAGGGCTCCGTGGGAGGAGACACATGCAGATTCCCTGCATAGCGGTGAGATATGCACGCAGCTTTCTCAAACAACAAAATGTCCTACTTAGGCCATCTGCCATGCATATTACAGTTAATGCCATTTTGTAATAACTTTGTGTTAAACCTAATAAAAAGACTATTCACACAATCTTTGGCAAAGCCAGAACCTTTAGCTTTGATAAAAAGAACTGCTTCGACCGAACAGGCTACCGCCAATGTCCAAGCCAGAGACATTTAAGGTGGCCTGAACGCCAAAGCGGCAGAGCTATGGTGAGGATTGTGGCATCCCTGCCCTGTGCAGGACCCATCGGCCTTCTTGTGTGTGCTATCTGTTGCTGCACATCACACGTATCTATAACAGTTTCCTCATCCCAATCTCTCATTAGAATTGCTGCACACATCCTCGTCCCGGTTCCTCATTTGCATTGCTATTGCCATCCCATCCCAGTTCCTCATTACTGTATGCATCCTTGTTCCATTCCCTCAGTACTAGGCGCTTCCCCATTCCGGCTCATCATTACTGTGTGCATTGTCATCTGAGTTCTGGATTAGAATGTGCATGCTCGATCCTCATTACTGCACGCATATTCGTCTCATTACCGAGTACATTCTGGTCCTGGGCCCTAATTATCATTGTTGGCTGCATACTAATCCTGGGCCTCCATTATCATGATTAACTTCATCCCGGTAGCTCATTGCCATTACTGCATTCATCTTCATTTCTGTCCCTAATTTACATTATGCGCATATCGTCATTCAGGACATTCGTTACCGTGTTCATCTTGACAGACTATCGCCCTCATTGACAATAACACTCCATCCCGATAAATACAGCAGAGAAGCCAGCAGCATTTGCTGAGGCACACCACAATAAACCCTACTCCTTCTACAATCACAGCACCGACAATCGGCAGCGCTCGCCTAGACTCACCCTGACAAACTATCGCCCCATGCACAACAACACTCCTGCAAGACAAGTACACAGGGAAGCATTTGCTGACGCACACCACAACAAACTCAATCGCCCTCGCTGCCCAGACTTTCCCTCCACAGAGACCATGAGCAATTAGACCATGCTGTCCACATTGGACAAGGAAAGAACACTGCAGCCAAACTACATTAAAGCATACAGTATGTATACCTTACATCACATAGGCGGACACAGGCCGCAGGCATGACCTTACACCCATGCACCATAGAATGCAGCTATGGCTATGCCATTCCGCTCTAGCAGCGCACATAGCCATCCACACTGAAACCCCTGAAGTGCCTCAACACCTCTGCCACTAGCATACAGCGACTACCAACGAAAGAAATTCGGTATAGCTGGGCACACATCGAATCTTCAACAATTACACTTCATCCAAAACCACCAACAGCACCCACTCCCATGCCTGACCTCTGGGCTGCTTAGTGGAGCCTTGCCAGCCACCTAAATCCTAAGCCTGCGAAAAATGCACACAAGCATCTCTTAATATAAACTATTAGAACCTTCCACTAGATTGACTGCGGTCACTGAGGGCGTTCCAATCACAAAGCGCATTGAGGCCATACAAATGGGGAAAGAGCGCTATTTAAATAACCAAATACTATACAATAAAATGTGTATCCTGTTCTCAGTTCCTCATTACCACTACTGCCCACATCATTTTCCCAGTAGCTCATTATTGCATGCATCAACAACCCCTGGTCCCTCTTTACTGCACTAGATCTTCATCCCAAATCTCTCATTACCATTACTGCACATATCCTCCTTGTTCAAGCCCCTCATTACCATTATCATCTTTATTATCGTCCCAGTCACCCAGTATCAAGCACAATCCTTTTCCCGGCCTGTGATTACTGCGAGGACCCTTATCCCAGACCCTCATTACATCCTGGCCCTTAATTACGATTAATGTGTTCATCCTTGCACCGTCACATAATATCATGACCATATCCATCCTCATTCTCGCCTGCCATTATTGCATGCATCCTTGTGCCAGTTCCTAATTACTGTTACTGCCTTCATCTTTATCTAGGTCTCTCATTATCATCTGAATCCCTTTCCCAGTCCATCATTACCACATGCATTTTATCTTGATCTGTTATTACCATTAGAGCAAGCACCCTCGTCCTGTTCCCCCACAACATTCTCAACTCCAGGTTCCCCTCAGCCAATGACCCCAGGTTCCCCTCAGCCCGACCGTGTCCCTCACTTACTCCACATAACCTCCGGGGCTCACGTGTGCAGTCAGGGCCGCCTCGCTATCCGCATCCCGCAGTCCCGATTACGGCCATTTCTCCATTGCAAGTTGTGGATTCCATCTCGCGGTCACGTGATGCGGTTCTGCCTCACGTGATCAGGAAGTGAATGATACAAAAGCGGTGACTCGCGCTGGTAACGTCGCTTCACACCTGTTTTCCTGAAACTCTGTTAGGCATCGTTTATCCAGTTTATTGGTCATTTGGAATCTTGGACTCGGCTCTCGCTTCACAGACTTCTTTTGGATTACCCTCTTGGCTACTGCTATTCAAACTCTGGACTGCTACTCTGGTAAACAAATTTGGATTGCTACACGGACTCCATTGGATTCTCCTTTTGCTTTTTGAGACCTCGTTATCCAGAACATCACTCAGCTCTATTTGGAGCTTCACCGGATCCTCGTCAGAACTCCTTAACAGGTGGGCCCTTTACCGCAGCAACCAGTGGGATTCCTCAGCCATATTCTAACTGGGGCTTCTGCCCACGTGAGTCCCGGAACTACCTTTCTCCACCCCAGTTGTTTAGCCGCATTCGATCTGCCAACACCTGGTAAGCCCTTTCTGTATTCCTCACGTATTGAATTACCGTGTTTATCTGGAACTTAACCCAGTTTCCTTTGCAGCTTCCTTGGGGTTTCCAGCGCTCCGTGGTTCTGGACTTCTCCCACCTGTGACCTCAAAGGTTGCACAGAGAACGAATTGAGTATCTTTCTGTGTGGCACTTGGGGACAGAGGTCTCTCATATCTGCACAACGCTCAAGTTACGACACCAGGCCATAATTACCATTATTGGCTGCCTCTTCATCCTAGTCCATTATTAGCATGCTCAAACTCATACCGGTCCCTCACTGCAATTACTACACTCTTCTTCTTCCCAGTCCCTCATTATTGATACTGCACCCATCTTCATTCCATTCTCACATTACGGCATGCATTCCCGTCCTGGTCCTTCATTACTGTGCATGTTCTCATCTGGGTTCTTCATGCAATTACCAAGCACACTCTCGTCCTGATCCCCTATTACAAAGCGCATTCCCGTCCCTCAATATGATTATGGCATATATCCTCAACTTGCTCCTTCATTGACATTACTGCTTGCATACTGTGCACCTTGAAATTACAAATAATGATCTCAGACCAAATAATCGGACAGACTCAAGGAATATGGCAAAGTACTACTTTATTCACATTTAATAAAGCAGGGAGAACTGACGGGCATTGGACTGATGCATGAACACTCACACAGTAGCTTGATTACATAGAGGTCTTATGCCCCAACATACGCCGTCTATGACGTCGTTCTATGTGGCAATTTATAAAACCTATTGAGGGAAGAGATTGGTTGAGCGAACATATCTACATATAGAACATATACAAATTAATACACCATTGGCTGGCCCTTATCTGTGGGACACACTTTGAACTACCTCTAAGTACATATGGTACTGATTATAGCCAACAAAATGGTAGTTACAACAACATTGTAAGTTAGGTTGCCCCTTAGACCTACTAATTGGTTGGCATGCTATCCCAACCTTGGACCTTTGGCTCTTTAGCAGCACGCATGTGAAACAAAACATAGGTGTTTGAATCACGTCAGACTACTCCCCATTTTCCCAATTAGTCCATCATCTCTCATCGGTCGACCATAAGCCAAAGTCTTCCATCTGTAGTTGACCTTGCACTCTGCTCACTGTCCTGGAACATTCAAGGGAGTGTGAGCACACAGCTATCTTCGTCTGAGGCTGTAATGAATGGCCCTTGTCTTTGACTTCTGAATCACATCTGAAGAGACCACAAATGTGTCCATTTCAGCCTCTTATTTACTGTTATTTGATTCAATTATGCCGGCTGCTGTTGCTCCTCGTTGCCTCTAGAGACTTGCTCACTCTACGTTACATAGACTTCATACACTTTTATTTGTCCAATAATTTAGCTGTGGCATATGATTTCTTCTCCTTTATCTAAGAGAAGCATGCCCTTCATTCATAGCTTATCCTGGTTAACCCCTTGTGCCTTGCAATTAATCCTTAAAATAGCATCCTTGATCTTAGGCCAGCATAGTCTTCCTGTTGTTCTGTACACAGAGCTTTCCAGCCTCTCCTGATTCTGCAATCTTGGTTTGTCTCTGAGGTAGCTTGGTTGAATTTGACATGAGCCAGCATCCATTTACCTATAATGGTTGTCCTTGCCATGTTATATATTCCTCTGTAGCAAGCCTCTATATGTTTCCTTTCTACCTTGCGTTACTGCGTATTTTACAGTTATTGACCAGTAAGTTACTTCATCTTCTTTGTATTCACGACTACTTTAGCCTTAGGTACATTTTTCTCTTGGTGCTTCAATTACATTGTCACTCTTAAATATTTTCATATTGTTTCAACATAGGTTTATATATCTTCTTCATGGCTTCACTCTGCCCTAGTCAGATTTCACTTTAACGTTCCATGATGTCCGTAGGTGCGTGCTGACATTGTTCCATGTGGCATCCTTCCACACTTTCAGTGCGAGGATACATTCTGTAGGGCTGTCTGATTGCATAACGTCTCTCATACACTCGATGCGGTATAGGAACAATACAGGGGGTACCATGTGCTGCTCTTCTTCTACTGTTCCAATATGATGGCGGTCAGGGGGCAGGAACTAGTGAGCAAGCATCCACCTGCTCCTCTACACTAGTTTGAGTGGCATGGCCAAAGGTAATTCCCTAGGAAGTGTGGCCAGTGCCCCACAGATCCACTTTGGGGGTTAAGTGACAACTACAAACCCAATGGCTCGTTTGTCAGGGCCTGTGGTATGGCTGAAGGCCATGTCGTAGGCAGTGTGGCCAGTGGCTAACAGAGTTGTTATCAGAGTAAAGTGCCACAGGCTAGACCCAACGTCTACTTTCCGTGGCGATGGCCATATCCCGGGCAAATCAACCATATCATGCACTCTTACTGACATACAGAAATGTGTATTGCAAAAAATTACTTTGTTAAAGGTTTGTTGGTGTTAAGTTAGATAAAGAAAAAATTGTATTTTAATAAGTTAGGTACCGTGCAGCTCATTTTTGAAACACCTTAAATTATGAAAACGTTTAAAATCAAATAAAAAAGTTGTCAAAGGGGCGTTTTGGTTAAGCCTATGCTTTGAAAGTCATGCAAAGATGTGATGTCAGTAAGGTCATTGATGAGGCCATTTGTGATATCATCTGTGGTAACATGTGTGTCGTTATGAGCAGTGCATGGCAGTGGTACGAGTTATAGTTGTGTGGATTTGCGCTGCAACCATAACCATAACTTTCTTTTAACAAGTTGTTCCCCTGAATATACATTACATGGCCTGCGGTAGCGGGCATGTAGTTATGGTTAAGTTGCTAAACCCATAGGAAGAGCACTTTTTGGGCGGCTTATAATTTTGCTCCCCCTGGACAAATCCTCACCGAACTTTGCAAAAAAAGTATATGGCCCACTCTGAATCTCTTTGGTGAGGTTTGGTCAAGGGGGGCAAAGTTATAGGTGGGGGTCCCAAAATTTATTTTTTTCCCATAGACTGAATGGAGAAAAAAGTTTGCTCACACCTACAGCCCAAACCGCTGGACGGATTTCCACCAAATTTGCGGCAGAGCGGCGGCTTGGTCCCAAAAGCATGCTTTGTGCATTTGGTGGAAATCTGTCCAGTAGTTTGTTTTCAAATGACTAAAAAGTAGGTCCCAAAAAATGAGTGATATGTAGGTCTGATTTGCGGACACACTTCCCGGTTCGCGGACATCGGACGTGCCCACTGATTGGATGGTGAAAAGTGTGAAGTGTGTCAGATTTTGGGAAAAGCCCACCCTCTTGGATTCTCAGACAGCGGCCGGTGTCCGCGGACATCACGGTAAAGACATATAAAAAAACACAACATTGCACTTGTCAAACGTATCAAATAATCTCTGGGGAGGTGAGGGGTGATGAGGATGGGATGAGATATGGCTGCAAAAAGTCCATGAACAGTTCGGATGTTTGCGAACGGTCCTGAGAAGTTCAGGGACACTTCAGATGTTTGGGGGCAGTTTTGGATGGCACATAACTTTGGCACCACTCAATGAAACTGCATGAAATGTTGCAATTATATTCTTGATCTGATCCAGAATGAGTTTCCAAAGTGTGGTGAGATTCTGTCAAGAGGGGTAAAATTAGAGGCGGGGTCCCAGAATAATGTAAAGGCTTATAAATGAGGTGCCATTGGACGAATCAACACTTAATTTGGCAAACTGATAATAGATCTAGATATAAATGTTTTTGCGAAGTTTGGTGGGATTCTGTCAAGAGGGGGCAAAATATGGGAGGTCTCAAAATATTGTAAAGGCTTATTAATGTGGTGCCATTTGACAAATCTACCCAAAGGTTTGCAAAAAGATTATAGATCTAGATATAAATGTTTTAGTAAAGTCTGAATGGATTTTGTCAAGTGGGGGCTAGGTTATGTGACGATTGTATGTACATACATTTGACACTTTTGAAAAAATAAAACATGGGTGGATTTCCAGCAAACTTGTCTAAGGAGCATTGGCAAGGACCCGAAAGTATGGTTTTGCAAATATGCCCGTGTTTTATTTTTTGAAAAGTGTCATAATGTAGGTAAAAAAATAGTGATATATCTTTGGTAACTGAGGTGTAGCTTGTCATGATCCGGACAATCTGGCTACTGGCCATGACCACGAGGGACAACACTTGGGGTTAAAGTGGCCATGTCCACCTGGAACTGACTTTGTGGTAAAGTTATTCGAAATTGGGATAGATTTGAAAAGGGAAGAAAAATGTGCTTGTGGTAATAAGATCATAGCATTCTCTTTTCGCCTTTTACAGGCTTCCATGGAAAGTGAAGAGGGGCCCTGTATGGAACCCTGCCTTCCCTTTCCATGGTGGCCATCTTGGAAAAGGATTTTCCTTCCTACACCGGGACGCTGCAGGCGTCCCGTTGTAGAAAGGGAAATCCTTTTTTAGCACCCTAGGTTCCCGCTTTGGGAACCTAGGGTCCTAATGGCCTTCATCCCCCATTACAGGGGCCGGAATCGGGGGATAATGGTCCAGAGACCTCTTTATCCACCCTCGCTTCGCTTGGGCTGATAACTTGGGCTGCCGGGTCGGTATCCACCATTCCAGTCCGTGGAACGGAGGATGAACGCCACAATATTTCCATTAGCATAACACAAAATGTAAATGGAAATCTTGGAAAATCTTATTGAGTCTATGTACTTTACTGAGAAATATAAAGTAGATGGAGTCTATAAGGTATCTTTTTAGTTCTTTTTTTTTTTTAACTGTGAAAGGTGGTTCCTAAAGGAAATTTTTTTTGTTGTTTTTGGATGTATTTTTATTTATTTTTTGACAGGAGAGCTAAGTGGGGAGGAAATGAGGGAGGAAATGAGGGAAGAGGCACCAAACACTAATATGGAGCGGTAGGTGGACAGGGGAAAATGTTGCGTGTGTGTTATTTCTAAGGTAGGGGGCAGTGTTTCTCATGCTCCTTGATTACAGCAGTGGTGGTGGCTCTTGGGGAGGAGGGATGGCATTAGCTGATGCCATTTTAAGATAAATAGCAATTTTGCTAAAAGTATATACTGTGTACTAGGTTGTTAATGGATAATGAATAGGAATAGGTGTTGGAGCTGTGCAAGGGAAATTTTGAAGATGAAAGTTCCTAGATCAGTAGAAAATGCAGTTCCGAACTGTCTGCGAAGCACAATCTTATCGTGAAGTGCGGACCGGTTCTCGGACACGTCATCATGCCGTGTGCCAGTGTATGGTCATGTGGCACTGTCCGGAAGGTCCGCATTGAAGTCAGATGTTCGTAGACGTCTACGGATGCAATACTAGTTGAACAAGTTGCAAAAAGTATATATAAGTGTTAAAAATGATTCTAGAAGGTGGGAAATGGCAGGGTTTCAAGGTGACACTTTGTAAATTGGACACAAATATTGCTATATTGGGTAAATATTATATTAGTAAGTTGTAGGAAAATAGCACACACTGGTAAAAACCCATCAAATTCACTGAAAAAACTTTATTAAAGGGACTTTATGGTTAAGTTGCACTAATGAAAACCTATAAAATTCAATTAAAAACCTTTGTTAAGGGGACGTTATGGTTAAGTTGCACTAATAAAAACCTTTGAAATTTACTCAAAAAACCTTGTTAAACGGACGTTATGGTTAAGATGGAATAATAAAAACCTATGAAATTCAATGAAAAAACTTTGTTATGGGGACGTTATGGTTAAGTTGCACTAATAAAAACCTATCAAATGTAATGAAAAACCTTTGTTAAGGGGACGTTATGGTTAAGTTGCACTTATAAAAACCTATGAAATTCAATGAAAAAACTTTGTTAAAGGGATGTTATGGTTACAAGTAAAACCGAAAATCCCCTGAAATTCACCAGTTATGATAAGCTGTTAGTCTTAGCAGTGCACGGTGGTGGCGCGAGTTATGGTTGCTTAGCTTACCATAACTGGGGAATTTCAGGGGTTTTTCGGTTTTACTTGGAACCATAATGGCACGTTTGTATTATGGCACGTTTGTAAAGTTTGTTTAGTGAATTTCACAGGTTTTCAGTAGCGCAACTTAACCATAACGTCCCCTTAACAAAGTTTTTTTTAGTGAATTGTACAGGTTTTTAGTAGGTCAGTGTAAGTATAAGGTCTTGTTAAGAAATAAATTGTGTACTGCATGTCACAGATTTTCACGAGAGCAACGTAACCATAACGTCCCTTTAGCAAGGGTCGTTTGCTAAACAGTATACACCTTGCGAAAAATGCCACATGAAGGTATGCTGGCATACTAAACCGTGACATTTCCCAGAATCAGAACACACTTAACTGTACGATCTATGCCTCGTGGGCAGTGTGGAAATACATTTTATAATCATGTAGCAATGTCCACCTCCAACATTTGCCGTACACAACGCCAACATGTATTGGGATGCAGCGATTAGCAATGCACTACACATTATATATCGGTAGCAAAAGTTGTAGTTATCTGAAAAACACATCAGCTAAAGGCATCCTTCCTCCCTAAGAAAGAGCAGCAGTGGTGTAATGTAAAAGCATATGAAACAGTGGCGCTACCTTGCACATAACAAACAGATAAATTTGTCGCCGTACATCTACCGGCCCATATTACCGTTTGTTGCCTTTTTGCTCATTGCCGTTCGTAAATTGCTTTATTGCCTGCCGTGCCAAAAAAGAAAGGCGCCCGTAAACAAAGGAAATAATGCGTTAATAACGGCCTTTCACAGTGTAAGGAAAAAAAAATGACATAAACTCCAAGTAGTGCATATTTCTCAGTAAAATACATAGGCTAAATAATCTTTGCCAGTAATAGTCTAAATTAGGAAAGCAGTAATGTGTGCTACTGAAAAGTACGCCTACTTCTTGTAATCCGGGGCGGCTTTGGCAGTTTGGATTACAAAACAAAATGCTCTTTCAAGATGGCTGCCATAGAAAGGGAATGCGGTTATTGCATACATACGCCCTCTTCCCTTTCCATCGTAGGCTGCTCAAAGCACAAGTACGTGACGTGACGCAACACTTGTAAATAAACATACAGCGACGTACAACCTAATAACTTACATTTGGAAATAATAGAGTGGAAAGTAAAAGAAAATGTTAACATTATAGACTCCATCGGAGTAAGCCCATTTTCAATACGATCATAACAATGCTTGTAAGGGCGGCATAGGAAATGGTGAAGAAGAGGAGCACGTTGTTTTTTTGCCATACAACATTTTTTAACTCTTCGTTGAAGCAGTCGCTTTGTTTCCACAGTTATTTCCGAGAAGTCGTCATGACCTGGAGCCTACAGCACCATAAATGAAGTGACGTTGCTCCGAATAGCGAGTTCAGCGTACGGACATATCGGGCTTACAGTCTCATTCCACATAATTATTATGGACAGGCAACCGCTCACCAGCAGTTGCATTTGCCATCCGAAGAAGCCCTCACTCGGAATTTGAAACCCATGGCAGACACAGTATGGCATGATATACCTAGGCGGGAAAAGTTACAGAAAGTATGTGTCAATAACCAACCTCTACCAAAAAATTTCAACTAGACACCGAAAAGGTGCAAAGTACAACCAAATGTACGTGTTCAAACATGACATGTTAGTAAAATGTTAATAATTTCCATGAGAACCTATAGTAGCAGGCTACAAATGGCGACATTTTGCATGCGCCATAAGTAGGGTCGCCAACTCTTTGATAGTCTGTCACGGGACACTTGCCCAGAAGGCGGTCATGACGTCACGTCATTCACTTGGGCCACCCCTTTGTAAATGTAATTTTTTTTCAGTGGCTCTTAATTCCTGGCTTAATTGAAATGCAAATGGTTTGTCCTTGGGAGGGGATGGTCACGTTTTTTAACTGCAAACATGCCCATCACGACCCCAGGAACAAAGCATTAGCATTTCAATGAAGACAGGTGTCAGAGCATTACAGTTCCAACTGTAGGCTGAAAAGGAGCCAGGGCTGCAGAACCGACGGACAAAAAAAGCAGCAGGCGGCAGCGCCGTGCTGTGTACATGACCCCTTCAATTTGCAGAGTGGCTGTGCTTGAGGCAGGTTCTTCTGACACAACTCGGGACAACCTGCGTCCCACACAGCCACTCTACAAACCGCAGGAAGGAGCATCTAATTGCGGGACAATCCCCCGAAATCCAGGACAGTTGGCCACCCTAACCGTAAGAGTAAAAAAAAATATCAACTACACAGGAAGAGGATAAATCGTTTATGAAATTAATTATAAAGGACAATTAAAAAAAAATTACGTTTCCTCATTTCAAAGAATACCAAAAAAAAGTGCAAAGTTACACACAAAGCTATGCGGACAAAGTCACCATTTCAAATAAAAAATATTAATGCTAAAAAAGGATGAGTGCACTCATAAGCTACACATGTACAACCTGGTCACTCTGCAACGTTACTGGAAAAATGTAACAGTGCATAAAGATAATAGGGCAATTATATTAGCACAATGAGATGTGCGGTAATGGTACAATAAAGCGCGGGTGGCTGTAGAGTGGCCAAAAAGTAAACTTACATAATATTTACTGCCTCCATTCTGTTTGTGCAAGTCACACACCAATGTATTTGCATCGAAGAATCTTCGTATAATGATATTGCAAGTCCCTTGCAAACTTTTTAAAACATAACCTTATCAATTGCTATTTTTTTCGACCCTTTCATTCCGTGAATTGCTACTAACTTTCCCTTTCGGTCAAGGTCAAAAAACAATTGGCCCTTATAGATTCACTCGGATGCGTGGGCGTATTGAGCGGCCATCCGAAAAAGCAACTCATGTGGCCTTCACTGAGAAACCAAATACATTCTTTCTTTGAAGCAACGTATTGCAATCCAATTATGAGAACTGCTACTCCCATACTCCTCCAGAAGCGCTGTTTCCAGCAAACACTGTAGATGGTGTCCTTAGTTTTGTAAACTTACGATGCCAGTCTGACTGCAATTTAATTTAAAAAACATTGTAACTCACACGCCGTAGTTAATTTTGGTACAGTGAGCAGAAACTTCCATTTAAACGTATCACTTTGGTGACAAGAAAAGTCCACTTTTTCAGTTTGTACTTGCACATTCCATTCTGCCCTCCTCAAAGGTCACCTTCTGAAATACTATTACATGAGTGTGACAAGTCCAATGCTGTCTTCTTTTGGATGAGTTTCTGGCGATATGCGCATATAGTAAAACATGAATAAAAGATAGGAGAGCCATAAAAGAAAGCTGACGTATTTCATGCTGTTCTACAACCAATCAGGGAAAGAGCCACATGTTTGCGGGCACAAACTTTTTCCCCCATTCAATCTAAGGGGAAAAGAGATGTTTTGAGAACCCCTGCCCCTTATAACTTTCACCCCCCTCCCCCAAACATCACCAAACTTTCCAAAGAAAGTCAGAGTGTTAGATTTATTTATTTGCAAACTTTGGTAACAAACCGTCCAAAGGTACCACAGGTATAAGGCTGCCAACAAGTGTTGTTCCTATGGAAACAGCAACTGCACCATAACAACACAGCCACTAACGTGCCTGTCTAATATGCTGCAGTGCTTGTGGGCTGAACCTAGACATTTGCATATGTGCGCACAAACATTTGAATGTATACGTATATATTGCCTTATAACTGCACTGCTGATAAGGTCGTTTCTGGGTGCATGGCCTTCGGCCGTGCATCCAACACTGTACACCCTCCCCAAAACCATGTAACATGCTAACCTATAGTACGGGTGTATGCGTTGCTATAATATGCTGTGGTGGTTCTGGACAGGGCCTAGGGTTTTAGAAGTATTGTATATGGGCTACATCCTGCAGCCATGCAGCCAAAACTCTACATCCTGCCCACAACCACCTCAGTGATGTGCAGTGGTAGGGGTGTATTGATAGGAGTGGTATGCTTCACTTGATCTCGCCAGAGACTGCATGCATAGCTATATGCCCATAGATATTACAATGTGTTGGTGTGCACTGGCTTACACCTGCAGCCCTTATAACTTTGTTTTTGGGTGCATGGCTTTCGGCCAAGCACCCAACACAGCACACACTCCCCACAACCATGTAATCCATAATCAATAATACAGGTGTATCTATGGTTGTGACATGCTGCGGTGGTTGTGTACAGGGCGCAGAGTTTTGGAAGTATGGCCTTCGGCCTACGGCCTACGGCCATGCATCCAAAACTCTAGGCCCTGCCCACCACCACCGCAGCATGTCACTACCATGGTGGCGTACTAATCAATAAGAGACCCATATGAAAATGTAATGTAATAACGACATGTACTTAATTTCAATGACCACTAACACCACGCGTGTACTTCGATCATTTACAAGGTGCCTGCACACAGCACGTACTGAAATACTACCCTTATTACACCCCTCATTTTCTGGACATACAAATATCCTGAACAAGGCAGCAATTGAGAATACATCATTAACAGTTGCCGCCCAAACAAGCACAGTATTTCGTCCATCTCTTACTCTCTGCACTTCCCCAATCACTATAGGAGATTAAAATAATTTCCCAAACACCATTTTGCATGGCGAACACATCATTAACACCTACCGCCCAAACAAGTACAGTATTTAACCCTTCTCTTACTCTGTAATCCTGCCCACGCACTGTAGCAGAGCAAAACACTTTCCGAAATGGCATTTCGCCTCTGGTAGCGACCGCGCTGTCTTCGGATCCAAGATGTCGGGAGCATTCACACATTCTGACGCACATCACGGCCCGCTGTAGCCAATCGGCGAAGACGTTGCGTTTCCGCGGTCATGACGCTACCCCCCTGGCCAATCGGTATCTTGTCTGCGGAGCGAACAGTGAAGTGTAACCACGGAGCAGACATAGATATCACTAATTTTTTTAGACATGTTCTTTGGTCGTTTTAAAGGATACTTCTGGACAGATTGGCACCAAATTTACAAAAGCACGCTTTCGGGACCAAGCTCCTGCCACAAATTTGGTAACAATCCGTCCAACGGTTTCACCTGTAGGTGTGCGCAAAGATTTTCCCCCATTCAGTCTATGGGAAAAAAAGATGTTTTGGGACCCCCCCTATAACTTTTGCCCCCCTGGACCAAACATCACCAAACTTTGCAAAAGAATTCAGAGTGACCCGTATACTTTTTTTTGCAAAGTTTGGTGAGTAATCGTCCAGGGGGAGAGGAGTTATAGGCCGCCCAAAAAGTGCTCTTCCTATGGAAACAGCAACTTAACCATAACTACACGCCCACTACCGTGGCCGTGTAATATATATATATATATATATATAAGAGAGGGTTAAGATGATATGATTTTTTGTGACAAACCACTTGAAATTCATCGTGTGTGGGAAGTGACGGCCATTATACCTCGGTACGCCCCACCCCCACGTTGTGAATCCCTACTGTGATATCATTAACGTGCTCATGTGCATTGCATTGGGGAGACAGCGAGTTAAGCTGGTCAACACTTACCTCACCCACTTAATTGAAAGGGTTTTGTTGTGATAAATATTGACCATATTCTACTTTTATTAAACTACAGATGAGGAAACACTGGCGAAAGATTCCAAAAATAACCAACTCATTGTACCTCAGCTATATTTGCCTTATTGGGACTGTGAGAGACGGCAATTACTAGGCTCCTATAAAGTTTAGCAATGTTGCGTTTTGAATTTCTTGCATCACCCCTAAATATTAAAAAAGAAAACAAAGTCCACTGGGCCCATTTGGTTCGGGGTCAGTTTCCAGCCCACCATATAGTCAATGCCTAGCACTAGGATTTTGGAGAGGCCAGTAGAGTACTGGGGCACATGGAGGTTTTTTCTGAGGTCTGTCAGGGCACAAAAAAGGGGCATTCTGATGTTTAAGAAAATCTCCAGTGGAATTGCTTCAGAGGAGAGAAAGCATCATTGAGGATGCTATCAGCCCTCTCTCTCTTCATTAAGCCACTTTACCACGTAGTGCACTCGATCGGACAAAGGCGCTCAAAAATGAGGCCTCCTCCATGGGGTAGTTTAGCTCATCACTAAAAGACATTTAGAACAAAGCGGCCATAAGTCGGTGTCTAGTCATTGCATCTAATGCCATTCCATCTAATGCCATTCCCTCAAATGTTTTCCATCTAAAAAATGTGCATCGAATACATGTTTTTGGGGGGTAAAGGGTTAATTTTTGTTCAGGAGGATTTTAAAGGGTAAAAAACAGGGGTTTGCGGGTGTCTCGCCCGCCCTCCCCCAAAAAAAGAAAAAAATGCATTAGATGCACATTTTTTAGATGGAAAGAATTAGATGCAAATGCATTTAGATGCAAGGAATTCAATGCAATGACCATAAAGCCCTTAAGTCCGGTGTCTGCGATGTGCAGCGCCCCCTAGTCATTATTATTTTCAAGGCTCAGGTTGGAAATCTGCAAGGAGTCCCCGAGGACCTTCTTCTTCAGGTATGCATGACATTTTGCACATCTGTTGCCAGCAAGTGATTTTCCCGTCACCGGTGCCCCCATGCCTTGGTTTGACTATTCGAAGACTGGACGTGACAACATTTGGATGCGTTTAGTATCCCTAAAACAAAGGTTCTTGTTATTGCACCCGAAAGTATTATGATCAGTCATTCTTTTGTCCCCACTGCCAGTCTTCAACGATTTAAACGTAGAGCTTCCAGGAAACCCTGAGCACACTCAGCCTGATTCAGAAAGATTTGTGATCTCCTGTGAATGCAATTTGCACAGGCAAGCGATCAGAAACCTCACATTTAGTGACTGGTGGGTATCCAGCATAACCGTCAAATGTGCTGGAGGGTGGCATGTGATGCCAGCACAGTAGCTCTGCTCTGCAGAACTCTGTGGTTGTTTTCCCCTGCTCCTTGTCTCCCCTGTCAAAGGACAGGCAGCAGGCACTGCTCCAAGGGGTCTGCACAGATCCTGGGTAACATTTCAATGCACCAGATGGCAACATTTATGTAAAGCATGAGCGTTGTTATCATGTGTATATACTTCCGCCTCTGACGTCATTGTTACAGCAGCTCTAATTTCTCTGCGCTTGGCTTATTGATAGGCTATTTACTGTGTCCCCGGAAGGTAGCAGATTCACAGGACTGTGCATGGCGGAAGATAGCAGCCACTAAGTTTTGCATTTGCATGTACATATTTGTAGATTATTGGAAAATGCAAAAACTGAGCTTTGGAGTTCCATTTGAAACTGCGTATTGTCTGCTGGACACCTTAAGGACCTGAGAATTGAGGGGGTGCTGGTTCTCCGCCAACCATATTGCACCAACCATCACTGAACTTACATTTGCACTGATGGCCTCCTTGAGAACCTTCATTGCAAATGCACAACTTGCCTGACCCCTGAGACCCACCTGTTGTGGGTGTCACAGCAGGTTGACGCATGGGCGCCTCTCAAGGGAGAATCCATGTGGGAGGAAAGGGAGGAGCGAATGAAAGGGAAGTTGATTAATAATAAAGGGTTACCGGAACCAGTCATGTCTCCCGCATCGGAGACGTGTCCAACCAAGAAGGCACCCGCTGCTGTCTGCAGCATCCGCCCCACTATGGGTTGTAACGTTCTGATTCCCGCATTTCCAATTCACATCCTGCCATCCTGCCGCATCCTGCAGCCGGATTGTCCGGCATCCATGTACTCGCAGTGTGCCAGATAATCTCCGGAGAGCGTGAGGCGCTCTGAACGTCTTGCTGCCCGCAGACAGCTTCCTACCGTAGGAGTCGGTGTATGACGGCCCTGCATCTGTAGCGGCAGTGCCATTTCTAAGCCTGCTGGCATCCGGCGAGTTCCTGCCAGTGGAGTCAGCGTTCAACACCACATTACCTGAATACCATCCCAACCGCCCATACCCAGCCTAGACGGTATCACCGGGTATGAGGTCCCTCTGTCCTGCACCGTGCGGCCCAAGGGCCCGGGACATTGAGAAAAATAAAACATAAATATAAAATGCCTTTGTGATCATTAGCCTGCTCTGCCCCCACCTGAGAGTATTATGAGACTGTGAGGAGTGGGTGCTGATATGGCTCACGCAGACCTCTGAAGCTGCACATGCTGAAGCTCCACGTGCGATAGACGGTGAGTAGAAGGGCTACCCTGTGCAACAACAGAGACTGCAGCCTGCCAACACGTGAGTGGCTGTAACCAGTTCAAAGAGTAGCCCTGGAGGATCAATGGCGCTGACACAGGCAAGTGCAATGGTGTCCTTCCTGAGGAAGCCAAGCTTGTTTGCACTGCAGCCCCAACAGGACATGGGTCCATGATGGATTGAGTGGGTCGAGGAGTTTGACGACTTCATTAGAGCAGCTGGAGAGGAGAAGTCACCAGTCATCAAAGACGTCTTTACAAATCTGGCAGGGAAAGAAATGAAGGGAATAATTAAGATGATCCCGGGGGAGGAGAGAGCCTCTTATGAAGATTTTGTGGCAGCACTGAACAAGAAGTTAGTGATAAAGCCAAATAGAGATTATGAGAGGTATGTTTTCCATTAGTGCTCACAATCACCCCACGAAACCCTGGATGAGTTCATCACCGACTCAGGCAGAAGCTGGTGCACTGCCAATTTTCACAGTTCTCGGATGATGGAGCCATTCGGCTGCGTGTCATTGAAGGCTGCGTATCACTGGTGTTCTGGAAACAGCTATTGAAGAAGCCGCTGGTGATTGATGAGGTGATTGAGCTAGTGAGAGTCCATGAGTAAGTGGAGATACAAGCAAATTCCATGGAGATGCCCAAGAAAAAAGGGGAGAAAGGTGAGTCTGTAGCAGCCCTCTCAGTGACCATGGATGCGATCAGAGAACCCGCACATAGCCCTACCACAAGAGTCCCGCCAAGTGACCGATAGCAACAGCTGAGCCCAGCACCCCTCACCCAGAGGACATGCTTCTGGTGAGATCAGGCATTCCCACACTCAGGGATGTGTCCAGCAACCAGCCAAAGGTGCTCTAAGTGTGGAATGGAAGGCCGTTTTCACACTGTGTACAGAGAAAGGAGGCTGTTTCCGACCGTGAGACAACTGATGCCCACAGGCTGGAGAACTGCAGCTACACAGGCCCTGTAGGTGCCATGGGGGCCACCACCGGTTTACCCACAAATGCCGAGGAAGATGGTAAGGGCCATGGACCAGGGTCTAGACTATGGGGAGAAGCAATTTGATGAACAAACACTCCAGGCGGCATACTACCCTGATCAATACGAATACCCAGTAGACGTGTAGCATGAATACGAGGATTTCGCACATGACCTTTACCCAGAACACACTGATGAATTTGTCAACCTCATGCATGGTGAACAGGAACGGGTGGAAGCCCTGAAAGTGATGGTCAAGGTAGGAGAGGCGACGCTCTCAACATCATGGGAGAGCAGGAGTTTCTGCAGAAGGGGACAGAAGCAACCTAACCCAGTCGAAGGTGTGCATTTTCCAGTGGTGGGCCAATAAACCACTACCATCCATTGGGCAATTCCACTGGACATTGTTACACAAAGGGTAGACGACCAGCATGTTTGTCCTCAGAAGCCCAGTCAGTTGGAAGTGTCTACTCATCTATCAGACAGCAAAGGAGCTAGTCCACATTGACGTTCACTACCAGGATAATGAGGTGGTCTGATGCAGGGAGGACCCCGCCCACACACAAAGCAGTTCCGCTTGACAGGTACGACAATGAGAAAGGATGTCATCAAGCAGGCATTTCCGTAACTCTTCTGAGGTCTAGGGAAACTGCACAGAACCATGGTCTGACTTCCCATCGACGAGAGGGTACAGCCTGCACCGCAGCACCCCAGGAGGGTGGGGTTTCACCTGCAGCAGGCAGTATCCCAGGAGCTACAGCAATTAATGGACAACAAAATCATTGAAAAAGCAGTGGGATTAACACCATGGATCTCACCCCTGGTGGTAGTGCCAAAAGAGGGAAACAAGATCAGACGCTGCATCGACATGAGGGTGGCCAACACGGAAATACAGAGGGATAAACACCCAAGTCCAAAAAGTTGAAGACATGATCATCTAGCTAAACTGAGCCACCAAGTTGTCAAAGTAAGACCTGATCCAGGAGTATCATCAACTGGAACTGCACTCCAAATCGAGTCCTATCACAACATTCTCCACCCACAAGGTGTTGCTTCACTACAAACGCCTCAATTTTGGCATTTCGCTGCTGCAGAAATCTTTTAAGAGGCCATCAGACAGCTGCTAATTGCTGTCAAGTTGCATTTAACTACTCAGATGACATCCTGGTCTATGGTACGACCCAAGGGGAGCATCATCAGGCTCTCAGGGCTGTGTGTGACATTCTGAGCAGGTCAGGCCTCATGCTAAATTACGACAAGTGCAACTTCAATAAGGATTGAGGGCCGCAGGATGCAACCCGACCAGCTGTCACGACCTGTGACCCAGAACCCCACTGGCATGGTCACATGCCAGGTAGGGTTAGGGCTCAGGGTTCATTTGGGCCCTCAAGACAGATCCTGGGAACCTAGTGAGAACATTCATGCACCACGTCTAATTAGAATGTTTCATCGAAACTTTCCAGACAAGCCTGGACCAGGCAGGAGAATCACCTTAGGAGTGGCCTTGGGGGGGGAGGGGGAGTGCTGTCACGACCCGTGACCCAGAACCCCACTGGCATGGTCACATGCCAGGTAGGGTTAGGGCTCGGGGGTTCATTTGGGGCCACAAGGGCCTTGCATTTTCACTGGGGACTCTCCTGGAGTCAGTCCTGGCACCTTTGGTGCCAGGCTCATATTTGGAATGGGACTTGAAGGGACTACTTTTTGTGTGGAGGCCTGAAGCCAACATGGAGACACCCACACAGTCTAGTCCCTAACAACCAGACTGTGCGGTGCAGTGTTTTAGGGTGTGGTAGCCCGGACTCCTTTACCTGGACTACTTTACAAGGTAGGCTATATAAACCACACCCAAGCTAAAGAACGTGCTTCGCGTTATTCTGGAGCCAGCAGCGTAATGCTCACCGTGTTCAGAGACCAGCACCTAGCGTTCCTGGAATCGCGGACCTGCAGAGGAGACAAAAGAACATCATTAGCAGTTCCAGCTTACCTGCAGTCTTCCATCCTTCGATCCCAGCTGCTCGCGGTCTTCCATCCCATTGACAGCATCTTCAGGACATCGCGCTCGCACCGGAACGAAGCACCTGGAGGGGAGCGAAAAAGGGACAATGTTAAACAGGGTACTCACGGCAATCACAGCAGCAACCAAAATCTCCTCACCTGGCTGGGCATATATTGGCCGGTTCTGCTCCAGAAATCACTGCACGCCCAGAAAGACCATTGTAACCTGAAAAAGAATAAAGAATACAGGTTAGCCCAAAAAGACATTAGCGCGCCGCGCTTTGCGCTGAGCCTACCTTTCTTCATACGCTCCGCGTCCATAAATACCGGCAGGAGCCGAACCCAAGCAGCGCACCCAGCGAACCTCTGCATACCTAAGGGAAAAACAATCAGCGAAAGACATTAATAGCCCGAAAGAAAAGCAAAGGCCCTCAGAGACTCCTATAATCGAACTTACCTCTTTAAAGACATTTGAATGGGTTGGCACCAGTGAAGTTAACTCAGTTGCATCAACCCGCAGAAAAATACATGCCCCTGCGCAGAAAGCAGGACGGAGAGCACACCAGACATCATAACAAGGTGAGGAGGGGGGCCATCAGGTCGAGTCCAAGGGGCTGGTGGGAGGAAACGAAATCTGTGCCTAAGTCCAGTCCTCCTGTGTTTTCAGGCCCACCTGCCATAGAAGACATCATCCCGAATTAAGTACATCTGGGGGGAATCTGGCAACTAGGGCATACAGGAGTCCCCGTGGATACCAGGTGAGCGTAACAGAAAGCAAAGCCTCATAAGAAAATCCACCTGGGCGCCATGGAGACTTCAGAAATGGACCAACTTGCCCAGTTATTAGGACAATTACGCGCCGAAGTGCATTCGGCTAGGCAAGAGACTAATACCCTGCGAAGGGATCTTGTTGTCACCAAAGTTCGCACTGAAGAACTCAGCAGGCAACTACTGCAATCACAGGCCGGGCAAGCTCCATTACCTGGAACAACTTCGCCGGCACATGCAACCATGTCGTCTACCACTCCAGTGCAAATACATTTACACGGAACAATACCCTTAGCACCGCCAGAAAGGTTTTCAGGAGATCCAAGAAAATATGCAGCATTCATGAATCAATGTCGCCTTCATTTCCTCTGCAGACCGGCTGCATTCCCTAACGATCAGGCACGAGTAGCATTTATTTTATCATATCTAAGTGGTAGTGCAGCAGACTGGTCAGTGCCACTTGTGAGCTATGATGATCCGTTACTACGTGGCTTTGGGGGCTTCCAAAGGGAAATGGAAAAGCTCTTTGCCCGACACACCCATGAACAAGCTGAAGACAACAAACTCTTGTCACTCTGGTAGGGGAATCAGGACTTGCTAACATGCATAGCAACCTTCAATAGGTTGGTGGCCGAAACCAGGTGGCCTGAAGACAAGAAAACCACATTGTTTCACTGAGGTCTTCGAGGGGAATTAAAGGACGTCTTGGCTCAGGTAGTTGATCCACCTAGAGACTGTAGTGAATTCATCAATCTGGTGGTGCAATTAGATCATCGATTACAAGATCGGAAAGCGGATCAGTCCAAATCTGACACACGGGCCGTGTATCTACGAACAAAGGATGCTACTCCGCGCACGGCAGAGAATACCACAGAGCCAATGCAAATTGGAGGCATACGACCACCATTAACAAAAGCCGAAAGAGACAAGAGAAGGCAACAGCAGTTATGTTTGTACTGCGGACAATCAGGGCACTTCTTAAAAGACTGTCCAATAAAACCTCCCAAGCGAATTGTCGGAGCTACAGAAAAGGATGAGAGTAAGGAGTCGGAAAAAACTGCCTAGCTCGACAAAAGTAGAGGTCAGTTTGTCGAGTGAGAAGAATGAGCTACCGACCTCACATTTTACAATACCAGTAATCCTAATCAATCACCAACAACCTTCAAGGATGCATTCCGTTGAAGCTTATATAGACAGCGGGGCAGTTGGGAATTATATTGATCAAGATCTGGCTGCACGGATGGGGCTTCCCTTAAGTTTTAAGCTGAACACAGAAAAGGTGACCACAGTAGATGGGACTGAAATTGCTTCTGGACCAGTAACCCAATGTATGGCAGGAATAACCCTGCTGTGCCAGGATGGACACTGGGAATCGATTTCCTTCGATCTCATCAAGGTGCCTCAGTTTCAGCTAATATTAGGGATGCCATGGTTAGTTGCTCATAACCCTCGGATAGATTGGCATGCAAGAAAACTGACTTTTCCTCAGGATTGCACCTCCACCTGCTATCTCCAAGAAAACCTGTCCAGTTTCAAGGTTTCTATGAGTCCTAGAGTCGGCATATCTACACTTGGCGCAACCAGTACTCTCCCTGAAGAATATCAAGATTTCCAGGATGTGTTCTAGAAGGAACAAGCTAATACGCTACCACCGCACAGGTCCTATGACTGTCAGATTGACCTCATACCTGGTGCACAGATCCCTTGCGGTAGAATCTACGCGCTCACCGAATCAGAAAACCAGCATCTAAAGTCCTATTTTGACCTTGGCAAATGGGTTCATTTGCCCATCCAAATCTCCGGCAGCCAGTCCCCTGTTCTTCGTACCAAAAAAGGAAGGGGACTTGAGAACCTGTATTGACTATCGCGCCCTGAACCAGATCACCGTGAAAAACCGTTAGCCACTGCCCCTTATTCACGAGATGCTAGATCAAGTCAAAGATGCCCAGATTTATACAAAGTTAGACCTCAGAGGAGTCTACCACCTGGTCCGAGGCAAAAAACGAAATGAATGGAAAACGGCCTTTCATACTAAATATGGATTGTTTGAGTACCAGGTAATGCCTTTCGGGCTGTGCAATGCCCCGGCGGGGTTCCAATATTTTATGAACGACGTCCTAAGGGAGCTGATCGATGTTTGCGCCCTGGTCTACATAGATGACATCCTAGTGTATTCAACCTCAGAACAAGACCATGTTAAGCATGTCTGTGCTGTCCTTGCCAAACTGCGCCAACACTGACTATACGCAAAACTTGAAAAATGTTTTTTCCATGTAACGAAATTGAATTTCTTGGTTTCGTTCTTGTTCCGAAAGGCATTCGAATGGATGCACACAAGGTGGATGCCATTCTAAAAGGGCCCTCCCCGACCTCAGTAAAAGGGATCCAGAGTATGCTGGGTTTTGCAAATTTCTACCGTCCATTCATCCCAGACTTTTCTCAGATTGTGCATCCAATCACGTTACTTTTACTAAAAAACAATAAAAAAATTCATATGGTCAGAAGATGCCGAAAAGGCCTTCTAAAAACTAAAGGAAAAATTCACCTCAGCCCCGATCCTACGACATCCTCGTCCAAATCTACCTTACATTGTGGAAACAGATGCTTCCAGTATGGCGATGGGGGCGGTTCTTTCTCAAAAAGACCCTGAAACTGGCCAATTACACCCTGTGGCCTTCTGGTCACGAAAATGCACACCTCCTGAACTCAATTATGCCATTACCGCTAAGGAACTGCTTGCTATAAAATCCGCCTTCAAGGCATGGCGGTATTATCTCTTAGGGGCCAGGCATACGGTCACTGTAATTACGGACCATCAGAACTTACAATATTTAAAAACAGCAAAGGCGCAATACTCGCACCAATTACGATGGGCCCTTTTCTTTGCCGAATAGGACTATATAATCACTTATCGACCAGGCGTAAGAAATGGGAAAGCTGACGCACTATCTCGCATGGGCATCGATGAAAGAGAATATGCAGCTCCAGATCCAGCGGCCATTATACCTGAGGACAAGCTTTTAGGCCTCACCACAGCTTTAACACAAACTGAACTTAGAAATGCGATCCAACAGGAAATAACCGCAAGCGAGTTACTGGAAAGGCATACCAAAGGAAAACAATACACTGTCAAAAATCAACTGCCAAATTTTGGCGAACGCCTGTACATGCCTAAGACCGAGCTACAACAACAAATCATTTCAGAATATCGCGACTCTTTGATGGAGAGTCATCCCGGAATTGCCAAAACTTTAGCCAAAGTAAAATGCAATTATTGGTGGCCCACTTGGCGTCGAGACGTCATCCGATACGATCAGTCATGTGGAGTGTGTGCACACAACAAGTCATTGAAGCAAAGACCAGCTGGCCTCCTGCAACTATTAGAAATACTTCCGGCACCATGGCACACATTCTCTCTCGATTTCATTACTGATTTACCTCCCAGCCAAGGGTTCAATACCATTTTAGTTGTAGTGGACCTATTTTCTAAAATGGCACACTTTATCCCTTTCAAAGGCCTTCCAGATGCATCCCAGCTAGCAAAGGTGTTTTTGGAAAACATTATCAAACTGCATGGATTCCCTTCAGTCCTGGTCTCTGATCGAGGGAGCCAATTTGTATCAAACTTCTGGAAAAAGTGCTGCGCTATAGCTCACATCGACATACGGCTATCCACCAGCCATCACCACCAAATGGATGGTCAAACAGAGAGGACCAACCAGACTCTCGAACAATACCTGCGATGCATGCTGCATCAAGTTCAGTGAGCCTGGAGAGATCTATTATGGATAGCCGAATATGCTTATAACAATTCTGTACATTCCAGTACTGGGCAAACACCTTTTTTCACCCTCTACGGCAGACATCCGCATACTTCCGAACTTGACAGCCCTCCCAGCCTCGAAATGCCGGCTGTAAAGACGCTTCATGCAAACATCACTCAGACCTTTAAAAAGGCAACAGAACAATTAATCCAAGCCAAAAGTAAGCAAAAAGGTTTGCAGACCAACATCGAAAAAAGGCTCCTGACTATCAGATAGGAGACAAAGTTTGTCTAGCAACAAAATACATACCACTAAAGGGAACCCAAACTTTTCGCCCTCGCTATTTGGGGCCTTATCCTGTTCAAGCCATCATCAACCCGGCAGCAGTTAAACTAACATTGCCAGCTAACATGCAAATTCATCCAGTGTTCCACGTCTTACTGCTAAAACCAGTACAACCCGGTACACGAGTTAAACCACCACCTGCACCCATCATAATCGATGGAGAACCCGAATACGAAGTGAAGGAAATCCTAGATTCCAAATATACCAGATCCAAACTATACTATCTAGTTGATTGGAAGGGTTATGGCCCTCAAGACAGATCCTGGGAACCTAGTGAGAACATTCATGCACCACGTCTAATTAGAACATTTCATCGAAACATTCCAGACAAGCCTGGACCAGGCAGGAGAATCACCTTAAGAGGGGGCTTGGGGGGGAGTGCTGTCACGACCCGTGACCCAGAACCCCACTGGCATGGTCACATGCCAGGTAGGGTTAGGGCTCAGGGTTCATTTGGGGCCCCGAGGGCCTTGCATTTTCACCGGGGACTCTCCTGGAGTCAGTCCTGGTGCCTTTGGCGCCAGGCTCATATTTGGAATGGGAATTGAAGGGACTACATTTTGTGTGGGGGCCTGCAGCCAACATGGAGACACCCACACAGTCTAGTCCCTAAGAACCAGACTGTGCGGTGCAGTGTTTTAGGGTGTGGTAGCCCAGACTCCTTTACCTGGACTACTTTACAGGGTAGGCTATATAAACCACACCCAAGCTAAAGAACGTGCTTTGTGTTATTCTGCAGCCAGCAGCGTAACGCTCACTGTGTTCAGAGACCAGCAACCGGCGTTCCTGGAATTGCGGACCTGCAGAGGAGACAAAAGAACATCATTAGCAGTTCCAGCTTACCTGCAGTCTTCCATCCTTCGATCCCGGCTGCTCGCGGTCTTCCATCCCATTGGCAGCATCTTCAGGACATCGCGCTCGCACCAGAACGAAGTACCTGGAGGGGAGAGAAAAAGAGACAACGTTAAACAGGTTACTCACGGCAATCACAGCAGCAACCAAAATTTCCTCACCTGGCTGGGCATATATTGGCCGGTTCCGCTCCAGAAATCACTGCACGCCCAGAAAGACCATTGTAACCTGAAAGGGAATAAAGAATACAGGTTAGCCCAAAAAGACATTAGCGCGCCCCACTTCGCGCTGAACCTACCTTTCTTCATACTCTCCGCGTCCATAAATCCCGGCAGGAGCCAAACCCAAGCAGCGCACCCAGCGAACCTCCGCACACCTAAGGGGGAAACAATCAGGGAAAGACATTAATAGCCCGAAAGAAAAGCAAAGGCCCTCAGAGAATGCTATAATCGAACTTACCTCTTTAAAGACACTTGAATGGGTTGGCACCAGTGAAGTTAACTCGGTCGCTTCAACCCGCCGAAAACTACGCGCCCCTGCGCAGAAAGCAGGACGGAGAGCACGCCATCATAACAAGGTGAGGAGGGGGGCCATCAGGTCCAGTCCAAGGGGCTGGTGGGAGGAAATGAAATCTTTGCCTAAGTCCAGTCCTCCTGTGTTTTCAGGCCCACCTGCCATAGAAGACATCATCCCGAATTGAGAACATCTGGGGGGAACCCAGCAACCAGGGCATACAGGCGTCCCCGTGGATACCAGGTGAGCGTAACACCCGGAGAAAGTACACACCATCAGTGAACTGCCTGCGCCCATGCAGGTGGCTGGCGTGAAATTGTTTCTGTATGGCGGGATACTGTGCCAGATATCTCTCAAAGTACACCATCACTACGGAGCCCCTGAGGAGACTGTTGCGGAAGGATGAGCTGTTCCGGTTGTCAGAAGAGTGTCAGAGGGCATTTGATACTATCAAGGAGGAGTTAGCAAACGCAACACACCTGGCCTACTTTAGCCCGGCATGGCACACAGAGATAAAGGTTGATGCAAGCTCTGTGGGGCTGGGGGCTTTACTAGCTCAGCGCAAGCAGTATGAGGTACCGGCAAGCTTTATAGTGGCCTACGCCAGCTGGGCATTGACCCACACTGAGGGAGCCTATTCCCAGGCCGAGTAGAATAGCTTGGTTGCCATCTGGGCATGTGAGTACTTTCACCACTTTATAATAGGAAAGAAATGTATGTCTGTGACAGACCACCAGGCACTCTTATCACTTTTTCGGTAACCCGAAGACGAAGATGCCACCATGGATTGAGAGGTGGGGCATTCGACGCCAGGAATACGACTACGACATCGTTCATAGACCAGGGGGAGAGAACAGCCTGTCTGTTTACATTTCACATCACCCAGGTCAACGATAGCAAACACTGAGGGTGGGTGACACACTATACCTGCACTATGTCACTGAGCACGCCCTACCGCCAGCATTAACGATGGAGGAGGTAGCCCATGGCCATGGAGATTACCAGCGCCAATTGATGGAAGGACTACAAGCGGCAGCTACAACGACATAGGAGCACTGACAGGAGGGATATGGAACGGCTAGCTAAGATCAATATGGTACTGGCAGTGTCTGATCAAGGGTTCCTGCTATGGGGGTACCGTTTAGTCATACCAGTAACCCATAGGAGGGGCATGGTGCTGACGGCACATGCCTGAAGGAGATATGGGAGTAGATGCCACCAAGCAAGTACTCTGACAGACTTAATGGTTTCCATTTATGGATGGTATGGTGGAAGAAGTGGTCAGGAAATGTTTCCTGTGTCAATGCATTTCCAAAAGCAACACACCTCTCTCGCTGCAAGTGACAGAGGTCCCTGAGAGGGTGTGGCACAGAGTTGCAATGAATTTCTATGGGTCGTTGGGGTCAGTGATCACCTGTTGGTCATCATGGACGAGTTCTCGAGATTCCCAATTGTAAAAAGGACAACCTTCCTGGCATTTGCTCAAGTGACCGGTGTGATTGATGAAGTCTTCAGCAAGTGGGGCATTCCTCACATAGTGATAAACGACAATGAGCCGCCATTCAACAGTCATGTGTTTCACAGATTTGCGAAACACTCAGGGTTTGTGCATCAAATCACCCCACTGTGGCCCCAGGCAAATGGCATGGCTGAGCGCTTCATGGCGTCCATAAAGGAAATGATACAGAAGGCCATGGTCGAACGGATGCCATTACAGCAAGCACTGTGCAGAATGCTGCGACAGTACAGGAATACACCCCACAGCGCCACAGGAAGGCCTCAGGGGACATGATGATAGCCTAAAATGCAAAGACGAGGCTTCCCAGTGCCATGGCAGAGCAAACATCTGGGTGTCACCTACACCAACTATGCAGATGACACCCAGATACTCCTACCCCTCTCCGGCAATTACGACACAGACCTAGCCTATGGCAACCCATAGCCTGTACTTGAATGATGATAATACGGAGATCCTGATCTTAGGAGCCCCGGTTAACCTAAATAAACTAGGCGAGAAATACACATCTTTGAACATTGGCGGTATTGTTATTAAAACTGCTGAAGAGACCAAACTCTAGGATTCTACTTGGACTCAGCCTTGAACATGGGCAAAGAAGTTAATGCTACAGCCTCGGCAACCGCGTACACGTGCATGTTGATACATGCTTGCAACCCTTCTTATCCACTGAGAGTTGCATCACACTAGCGAGAGCCTTAATCCTTTCTAAACTTGATTATTGCAACGCCCACTACGTAGGAGCTAGCAAACATATCACGAACATTAAGCATTCCAAGGAGAGAACACATCTCTGAGGGCAGAAGAATTTACAAATGTCTTTTTTATCAAGGACAGGATTCAGTTCAAAACAGTGTTCATCACCCATAAATGCCTAAACAATGCTGCCCCGCAGTATTTGAGAGAAAAAATAAAAAAAAAATCCTCAGCACGTCCCACTAGAACTATAAACTCCTGCTGCAGCTCCCAGATTCAATCTGAAAAGGATTGGGGGTAATAGTTTCCCTGTTCAGGCCGCCTAATACTGGAACTCTCACCCCCTTCACCTGCGAACTGACCAGACCTGTCAGAGTTTTAGGAAAAATACCAAAAACTGGCTGGTTACGAATGACATTTGATTGATTTCCAAGTCACCTACCACTGTGATACCATTCTTGTCTTGACTATGTTATGTGCCTGTCTCGTGTTTGCATAATAGGCTATCCTCTGTATTTTTTACAATGATTGTAACTTCTCTCTGTATGTAACTGTAACCTTGCAACTTCGTGCAACGCGCTCAGATACCTACGGGTTTGGTGCGCTATACAAATCAATAAACAAACAAACAAACAGCGGCAGACCTGGAGGTGAAGGAATGGACTGACTGGAAACGAGGGGCAAAAATGAAGGTTTTCAACGAGGGAGATAAAGTTCTGGTCAAACAGAGGATGCAGAAGAAGACCGATCCCAGATATGAAATGATGCCTCTGAAAGTAACAGAGGCCAACCAGACTAATTGAATAGATATGAGATGGACGTAAGGAGATACGTGAGGGGGAGGTGTGGGTGTCACAGCAGGTTGCAGCATGGGCACCTCTCAAGTGGGTGCTCCCCATTCAAGTCTCTGTGTCTTCTGTCCATGTGGTTGGGCCAACATCACCCACATAGGTTTATTTGTCCAAAACATAGCTAGGTGTTGGGAACATGCCCAACATTCGCATATGCTGAAGTCTTGGATAGCTGCATGTCCCCTGCCACTGTAGCCAGCTCTTTCCCCTCTGTAGATCAAGGTGCTTGTGTACAGGAAAATGTGGGGGCTTTGTACATTTGCCCCTGTATTTCCCTGTGCTCTTTCCTTTAAGTCTTCAGATGCACACGACTCACGGCCATGCAAAGCTCTTCTGACAAAAAACATTGGCTAAACAATAATTGGAGTTACATTGCAACATTCTTTTTTTGCTGAGAAATCTCTTAAAGGGCGTCCAACTAGCATTGCAGGAATATCCCACATTCCCTTCTATCCATCTCTCGCAGACATAAAAGGTGGACAACACCCTTTTTCCAAATAGTGTTCCTTATTGCTCAGGGGTATATGCCAAGCCAGGCCGATTCATGTTAGCCACCATCGGACAGGCACAGGCTGTAGAAGCAACCTCGTTGGGCAGTCCGGCCCATCTGATAGGGCGCGCCTGGGGCCGAGATGGTTGCGCGGGTTACGTATTCTGCCTTTGCACAAGGCACTCCATTGCTAATGTATGGTTTTGCATGGTTTGAGGCAGGGACGTCATTTCACCAAAATGCCAGGGGTAGCGGAAGTGACATCACCCGACCCTTGACCCTCTGATGACATCACAGGAAGTGATGTCATTAGACCCCGCCCCAAAGTGATATAGCGGGTAGCGATGGAACACGACATTTCACCCGTTGACGAAACAGGAAATGGCATCACATAGCATTGTACACTATGAAAAATATAGTTATGATATCACTATATGATGTACATTCAGACAAGAATGGATCGCCATATGTATCATTAAGTTCAGTGTTTATTGGCCCGTATTACCAAATGACTGTGTATGCAAGCAGACGTCCATGACCAAATGATAAGCGTAAGTGCTATATAATAACACATCATTAAGCGCTTTATATAGAAAAAATATACACCCAATATCACCCAACCTGTGTTGGTACTCATTTATCGACCTCAGAAGGATGAACGGCTTAGGCTTAGTGAGGCGTTTAAGAACAGACTAAATCAGTGACTCACCCCCTGAAGTGTGCCTGAAATAAACATTTAATGAGGCCAGCAATTACTGTATAGAATTCCAGAAAGACACATTATTTGGTATTCCTATTCTTTCTTATTTAGGGTCAGTGCTGAAAGTGTTAGAAGAAAAATAAGAACAAGTGCCTCAAGTCTTTTTTTTAAGGGGCCTGAACAAGAAAGCCAGCCACCCCAGAAGTAAAGAGCCACAGCCCAGGAGCTTGCATAACTTTAAAAAAAAAAAAAAAAAAAAAAAATTTTTTTTTTTTAGTAGAGGTCGCAAGGGACACCACAGAGGTCGCAAGGGACACCACAGAGGTCGCAGTTGCGACCCCTGGCGACCCCCAAATGACGTCCCTGGTTTGAGGTGAAATAAATCGACCTCGCTCTGCTCTAAATGGGCAAGGATTTGATGGGATGTAGATCCTTGCTAATCTGTGAGGTTCCTCCTTTGATGCTTTTGAATAGTGCTATTGAATGGTAGCCCTGTGATAAGTACGGAGTTCATTTAGAGTGATACAAAGTTGTACAATAGGAATCTTCCCACAAAAACATGGTCCAACAGAGAGCGCTGTGTTTCCACCAGAAATTAGCCTGGGGAAAGTGATGTGCCGCTCACTGATGTAAACCTCCCCTATCTGCCAATCATGCTGCCACGCCACATGTGGAACACTGGCGTGCCAATGTCAGAAAACCAAGCCACCAGTGTGCATGTAACTGACAAATAGGAGCGGCCGGTACACTATGAAAGCGTTGGATAGTCCACGAGAAATCACTGCCGCAATGGATACAGCATTAACGGGTTACATATCAATAGAGATTGTGCCTGCCTATCCAAAAGAGCAAGATGGCGGATGAAGGAGCAAGCCTAGCATTAGTGGCTGCACACATGGACACAGCAAACAAGCAAGCAGCGGGACTGGCAGCACAGGATGAAGAAGGGGCATCCGAAGATGGAGAAGAACCAGGTGACTGCAGCACCACATGTACGGAGAGTCTAGCAAAGCCCATTGCATGTGTGGAATCCTATGGGCCTGGAAGGAGAGGCAAACAGGTTTCGCGCATGTAATCTAGCAGTGCAGCCACAAGACATCAGCAACAGTTCACCCATCCATGTGCTGCATACCATGGAATTGCTGTGCTGCATGGGCAAGACGTGTGTAGTATGGGAACTTCCGCCAATGTGGTGTGCTGTAGGAGTATCAAATGTACATGCATGTGCATCCATACAACTGGATGTTTACACACATTGCCCCCCAACAGGCCACATCAAAGATGGGGTGAAGACCATGTACATTTCTCCAAAGGGAACGTCTTCCGGGGATGTCAACACAGCACACACTCCACACCTGACTGATGCCGGAGCCACAGATCTAAGAGCACAGCTCAATATTGTAACAGCCATTTCACCACTGTTGAAGGTAATGAGTGTAACTACATGTCTGTGCCAGTGGGTGTTTCCAGAGCTTTGTCGAATGCGTTACTGGAATCTCCCAACACAAATCCAGTAGCATTCTCACATCGGTGCTGGGTGCCATCATCTCAAGTTTCGAGGATCACAACAAACTCCCAACAGATGCTCACACCATCAACAAAATCAAGTCTGAATTCTACAGTGTGGCGGGCCACTCTAACATTGTAGGTGTGACTGAATGAGCAAATCTTGCCTTCATGGGCCCCAAGGCTTATGAACACATTTTTCGAATTTGAATACTTTGGCTAAAATGCAGGGACCAGGTGGGTGTTTCTCAAGAATGCCCACGTACTTGCACCATCTTCCAGCGGTTGCTTGCTTCTGAGCATGCAGAACCACCCTGACAGTGCCTGGTAAGTGCCTACTCTATGCTTACACAAAAAACGCAAACTGTTGGCTTTGCCAATGCTTGTTTTAACAGCACTTCAGTGAAGGACATGTAGACTGCTTATACATCGAGTGGCTGAAGGCAGACATGGTTAAGACATTTTTAGTACATCGATAGTGCATTTACAGCTCCATTTAAGTATTTAATGCTCAGACGACTGCTTTAAAAAAAAAAAACCTGGGTGGCACGTTGAGCGCAAAGTTTGATGGGAAGACTTGATTAAAGCAAGCTCAAAGAGTTCCCATGAGGAGGTGTTTTGGGCAGGGAGGGGTCGAGGGGCAGAAACTGGATGGAAATGGCCATAGGGATTAGCATGTCCATGGGCAGTCAAAGGGTGGGCAAATAACCAAACAACACATACAAGCTGTGTGTCGCACCTCATATGCCATTTCTCCTCATTTGTATTCTAATGCAATAGTTTTGGTTTAAAGGTGGTGCTAAAGCGACCGAATAGCTCAAACAAAAACATGCTTACTGCTATGATTGACCAGTGCTGAATCTCTCCCTGAGGTGAGGTACATGAGAACTAAGTGTTTGGTGCAGCGTGAGTTGGCAATCCTTGCACAGGTGGAAACAATTTTACTAGATAGCTAACATTTCATTCATGATTCTATCCCTGTCTTCTGGGTCGACCCCACAGATGGAAAGCCACATTAGAATCAATGCTATTTATTTTGGGGAAAATGTCAGGCCTCCCTTTTTGGTGTCGGATGGGACAACTGATAACAATGTAGGGTGGTGTTTTGGCATCAATATGCGTTCGCTCGCTACATTGGATAATTACATTCATTATGTCCCACCACTTCGTAAGCCCACTAGCTACCCCCTGTCAGTCCAACAACCAGCAGTAAGTGACTGTATGGTTAATGTAGCAAACAGATATCTCTCAAGTTGTTGTTTAAATACAATTTCTCAATCCACGCCAAGTCTTTGGCTGTCCTGTCCAAAGGCTTTTCTTTGACTTATATAACCTCATAAAGTATTACATAGCACTACTGGATGAATGTTGAGGTTTTGGAGTGGCAAATCTTCCAAATGAGCATGAGCACCTTGAGCAGTATAGTTTGCAATAGTAACGCTTGAAATAGCAACGCGGCGCGTGCGTTCATATCATGTAGTTATGTGATGTCCAAACTTGCAATGGGCTTTAGCCCCGGATCTTTTACAAACCAGGCAACCTGCCTGGCGGTTTCCATAATGTCGCTCCTCATGATTTCGGGATCAGAGGTAGCGGATCGCTGTCTCTAACACCTGCACCCAGTTCCCCCATAATGTGAAAGTCTGCCTTCTTGTATCAAGCCATGGAATAATTCTCAGTACACCCCACACTCCTTTGCCTCAAACAGAAACGTAGATGCAAGGGGCAGGACAACACGCATTTTATGTGTAGGGCCACATGGCCATGAGGAGCCACATTCTCCCCATTCTAATTTGAGACGGTGTGTCCAGACGCCAGGGCAATGGTCCAGATTAACTCATCCTTCAGTTTTATACTGTTGTATGCGCACTACCAATTTTGCCTGACTCTAGCAGGCACCATGATATCTGGTGCACCATGTTTATTCTAAGTGTTTGTTTAATTTTCTCTCTCCTGGGAATATATTTCCTGTTATTTCTTTCCCAGTTCCCTTGCCAGATTCCAAGTCTGCCAATATTAAGTCAGATAATGAAATATAGTGTTCACTTTATGTACAAAACAAATACAAAGTGATATTAACATTTGAAGGGTGTGAAGGCCTGTGCAGTGTCTGATTCTTATTTGTTCAAACCCAACCAAATAGCTAGGTATTTTTAACATTTCTTGAGCATGTTAAGCATGCTACGTGCACAAAAACGTATGAAAACGGGCTTGTGTTGGGTGCATTGTTGTGCCTTTTCATCTGTGGTCTACACGTTGAGCAACCTCTTTACTGCGTTTGTTGATTGTTCTTATTAATTTGTTTTCTCAGTTTTATGTCAGGGAGAATTGCTCCTGACCCCTGTATTTATCCCCTATCCCTACTTCCCTTACCCCTTCTTCTATGTTTTGGGTTTTTTTGGGGAAAGAAGAGTGCTTTGCACTAGATCTATTTTATTTCTAATGCCATGTTGCCGATATGTGTTTCTCACTGTTACTAGTGCATCCTCAAGGCTCTTGTTGAGCTTAGATGTAATACATGTTTGTGATAAGTACTAGCATAAAAACTGGGGCAACTTCATCAGGGGTGTGAATACTGTAAAGAAGACAACTGATGAAGGTGTTCTGCTAAGGTTAGTCAAGTGAGTGCGTTCTGGAAGAATTACTGCTGATTGCGGTGGGGCACGACTGTCTATTTAATTGAATACCTTTTTTAGCAATGGCCCACCCAGAGGGTCTCAGAGCGCCTTACATGGTTCAAAGTTTGAAAAGGTGCGAATTGAAAAACAGGTGACAAAATCTTTTCAGGGGAGCATAGGAAGATTAGGATAGACAAGTCATAGTATTAGAGAAGGGTAGGGGAAACAGGTATGCTTTGAGTCTCTTTCTGAAAGTGGTGAAGGAGGGTGCAGTGTGTATGTAAAGAGATAGAGTGTTCCATGCCATGGCTGCCCAGTGGGCAAACACTTGTTTTTGTGTGCATGTGAGTTTCTAAAGTGGAATTTGTACAAGGTGTTGGCTGGCTTGTCTTTTGTTTGTGTGGGTGAATGGATTTGTTTTTTTCATGAATGTAAGATATACTGTTGAGGTGGATACCCTTGGATACAATGCAGATTCCGTTGAAGGCAATTCTCTGGGGTATGGGAAGCCAGGGGAGCTGGAAAAGAGTGGGGGTGATGTGTGAATGTTTCAGTTGGTGAAGATGAGTCTGGCTGCTGTGCTTTGTATGGCTTGCAGGGGGCCAAGGCTGTTGTTCGGGAGTCCAGCGAGGAGAGCGTTTCTGGAGAGAACCAGTGCTGGGACTGTGATGCAGAAGTCGTCAGGAGGAAGGTTATGTCTGATTTTGCATAAAAGGTGTAGTTGTATATTGCTTGTTTTGGTGACAGAAGTTATGTGGTGTGTGAAGGAAAGGTGAGGGGTTGATGGTGAAGCCAAGGGATTTGACAGATGTGGAAAGGATATGTGTGGGTTGTCCGTGCTAAGGTCTTGGATCCAGAGGGTGAAGTCGGCTTTGTGCCTTGGCGGGCAGGTGAGCCAGTATTCTGTTTTGGAAGAGTTGAGTGGGTGGCCATTCAGTTGGTGATGGTGGAGAGACAGGTTTTGAGGAGGGTGTGATGGTGTGAAGGGGATGACATTTGGAAGTATAGTTGTGTGTCATATGCGTATTGGTGAAAATGTATGTTGTGTTTGCTAAGGGTCTGTCCAAGGGATTCCACCTATATGTTGAAGAGGAGTGGAGACATGGAGGAGTCTTGCGGGATGCTATACTTGACAGGAGTGGGGTCTGGTCTATAAGGGGGCCTAGAGGCAAAATGTGTCCTGACAGTGAGAAATGAGGTGAACCAGTCGAGTATGGTGCCAGAAAGATTCATTCTGTGCACTAGGACGTCTAGTAGAATGGTGTCAGAGGCAGCAGAGAGGTTGAGGAGTACAAGTAGGGCTGTGTGTCCTTTGTCTGTGATTCTGTGGATGTCATCTAGAATGTGAAGAGTAGCGGTCTCAGTGCCTTGTCCAGGTCGAAAGACAGATTGGAATGGGATGAGTAGGTTGTTTGTGGTGATATGTTGTTGCAGTTGGGTAGTGACAAAGCGCTCCATGATTCTGGTGAGGAATGGTAGGATAGTAATGGGGCAGTAGTTTTCAGAAAGCATGAGGTCGAGAGATGGTTTTTTGAGGAGTGGTGACATTTGTCCAGTTTTGAGTGCAGTAGGGATAGTACAGTGTGAGAGGCAGGAGTTGATGATGTTGAGCTAGTGGGGAGCTAGGGTGGTGATGTAATTGGCTGCAGGTTGAGGTGGACATGCATCATCCAGGAAGTGCGTAGGTTTTATTTTGGCAGTTAGGGTGAAGAGGGTGTCAGTGCTGATGGGGTGGAAGGTGTCGCATATGTTGGAATGATGTTTGGGAGTGCGGTGTGTGAGTGGGAGAGCTGATGGGAGGGCTGTACTGATGTGTATTTTGGAGTTGATGTAACTCATGATGGAGTTGTATACTTCCGTGGATGGGGGTGCGAAAGTGGTGGATGGTGGTTTATAGAGTGACTTGAAGATGTTGAATAGTTTCTTGGTGTGATTGGTGGCTGATTGGGGCTCTTGGAGGTAATGGGTGGCTTTGACATTGCGTATGGCTGTTTTGTATTTGTTTTGTATTCTAAATGCAGACACGCGCTTTTATCCTTTCTTCCCCTCTCTCCACCTCCTTTACCTCCATTCTGATTCATCATGCCTGAGCCTCTTTCTCTTCTTCCTTCCAGCTTTTTCTCCACCGTGCTCCTCATATTCCTACCTTTTCTTCTCTTTCCACCTCTTCAGTTCTCCTCTCCGATCTCCTCTTTCAAAGGCCTAAGAGTGCTCATCTGTATTCTCGTGTGATTGGTCCAAACCTTTTGGGAATACAAGATCGGCACCTGTGTATACTTGGTCATGGTGCTCCCCTTCAGCTCTGCGACCAGATATGTCCTAAGGCCTGGCGCCATGTTGGTTTCACGTGCTATGCAGCACCGCAGATGCATCTAGGGGAGCAGAGGTTTGGCCCCTCCAGCTCACTCTTTGAAGGATTCTGATTGCTTACAGTGCTTGCGTGCGGGTGTACATGCAGTTCACGGATGACTGTGTAAGCCACGCTCACCAGCTTCTTTCTTTGTACAAACCAGGCCTTGACTTCACAGCTTTTAGGATGCCTACATTGCCAGCCATGAGTTGCAGGGTCTTGGTGTGATATTCTGGCATGTTGCTGACATTGTATTCTCTCTGCCTGACGTGTCTGTCATTCCGCTAGGATGCCAAGGGTGTTTGCAGTCTGGCCCTCCACCACGGCCTGCATCATGGAGCAGGAAGCAGTTCCCCACCCCAAGAGTCTGGGCTCAGACATGGGACTTTGTCAGACCGCCTTAATGCTTCAATTCTATTTTGTCCTATTACTGGGTGATTAAATCTATGCTCCGACTTCAGGGGCTGGCCACTGAGGTACACTATTCCCTTTCCTTTGTAGTGAAGAGCACAGTCTTTTGTCACAAAGTGGCTTCTGGGTGCTGAAGACTGTTGGTTGTTGTGTTTACTTTTATGCTCATCAGGTTCAAACATATCAAGGCCATATCGTTGGTGTAATTTTCCCATTGGGCACAGATCTCTGTGTAGAGTCTGTCCATGTTGTGACTATTACACCCTCTATCTGGTCTGACCTTTCTTTATTAATTCCTCCTTCTCCACACCTGCGCCCCATGCCTAAATTCCATTGCTCCTGGTGTCATTAACAAAAGGAAAGAAATTCCAGCACCATAGGAAGCCGCTCTGCAGTCTTCTGAGCTTAGGGCCCTTTAGGAACATGCATTTAATGGATGGGATTACACAGAGTAACTCCAAGTGCAAATAACCGAACCAACTCAGGAAGATGGCAAAGTACTGTTTTATTAACAATTATCAAAAACAGGGAGTTTACAACAAACATCAACGGACATACGCTCAGGTTCTCTCAGCGATCTTTACACATATAACAGCTTTTATATCAAAAGTATGCAGAGGTGACGTCATACTATGTGGCAAATAATGAAAAACCTATCAAGGGTCGGGATTGGCTAAGGGGAACATCTCAGTTCACATTCTATAAGACCTAGGATTGTGATTGGAATGTCCACTATCAGGTGGACAACATATGCCTACCTCTAAAACATGTAATCTTCAGAAACATTAGATACACAGTTTCTCGTTGGTTTTCAAATGATAAGGCCCTTCAATATATGGACTACTATGATTGGTTGGCACGTTTGTGCCATGTTGGAACATTCGGCTCACTTAGCAGCACGTAAGCCTAGACCCAGGTTCAAGGAGACAGGCACTATCTCCCCACCCATTCAGCCCAATTAGCCCAGCATCCCTCGTCGCCCATGCATTCTGCCATGAAGATTGTCTTTGAACTTGGCCTTGCAAAATATTTAGAATACATGGGAGTGAGAGCACTCAATATCGTGTTCTGGAACTCCAAGTTCGAACTCTATTTGCATCCTTGGCCAATGTGACCGGAGACCACGATTTGGTCCATTTTACAGGATTTAAAGACTCTAAATGAATAAAATCTGGCACTCTTTGTGTTCTTTCTTTGCACCTTAACAAGGGATGATTCATCCTTTGCACGTTCACTCCTTTCCAGAATAGATAGCTGACCTTGGCTGCTTCAGTTTGACTGCAAGCCAGGCAGCTTCGCCATGAAGTTCCACGGTTCTGCTTATTCTTGCAGCGACACAGTTTTTCCCTTCCCTCTTCATGGGTCTTGGCTTACTAAATTCATGATACCCATGTCCAGCTTCTATACAATGCGGGCTTCGCCTGCATTCTATTCCCTACTCATAGCCAGCTTCTATGATGACTTAGTCTACCTCGCGTTTCAGCATCTGTACATTTATTGGACGGTTGATTTTCTGCAGCACTTTGTGCATGTGTAATCTTCTTTTTTCGTATTTCAAAGTTCACTTGATTCCTTACTTCGTCATTAGTTTCTGTAGGATCCATATATCCTCTTCAGCCTGTATCTCGGGACTTCGTATACATTTAACGTGACCTCACTAGCTTCTTTCTTTGTTCTTTTTCATATTCCTTTAGGGAGTTGCTCCCTTAGGTTGTCATCACTTCGGGGATACATTCGGTAGGGTTGTCTTAATGGGTATCTTCTTTCGAACACACTCTGCAGTATTGGCATAACTACTGGTGTCAAACATGGCACGATTTCAGGTCTCCAACATATGGGAGGAAGTGGGGCAGGGTTTCCTGCAGAGGCATGCAACTGCTCCTATATATTCTATAGCTAGGGTGCTATTTACTCTCTCTGAATCTAGTACCACTACGTCAGAAGGAGAACTATCAACAATCCTATGAGGTGCTTTCCTTAGGATTCAAAAACCTCCCCGAAGCGTTTGTTCCTAGATGAGCCTTTTGTAATCAGACTGATAAATCCCCAAGTTTAATATGCATCTGAAAAAAGTGACCTGGGAAAACCATATAACTCAATCCAGGTGGCACAAACAAGTAAGGCCAGTGGATGACCCGAGGTATAAAGGAGCAATCCTGACAGCCAAAAGGAACTGCAGAGCTGGTAATACTGACTGTTCGACTCTCCTTAGCTTGGTTTTCTCCCTTACTAAGCCCAAAACTGCTTCCCAGTAATTGTAAAAAATGTAGCTTGAGGAAATAACGGAAGGAATTAAGGCAGAATCTAGGCGCAATCTATCACATGTGTCACCTTTCTCGGCTTCCTTAATTTCATATTCTTCTTCCAATTTGAGTTCCTCTCATCTTTCACTTATGCCCACCGGCACCCAGGAAATCCCCCTCACACCTGTTTCTTGGCGTATCGAAGCCCACAGATTTCCTTACCAATCCTGCTGTGGGCTGGCTCTTCCCACAACTCTTAATTGTTCTCCGTTATTCTCCTCGTTGATGAGTCTGTGTTTCAGCCCAGATTGTATTCCAGTTTCTCTCATGAGATTTTATCCCCTTTGTTAAAAAATACTTTCCTCGATCTCAACATCATGACTTATTCCGTTCCGATCACCAACTTCCCTGTTATTTCCAAAGTGATGGAGAAAGTGGCGGTCAGTCAATTGCAGACATTTATGTATAGCATTCACTGTCTGTCACCTTTTCAGTCTGGTTTCCGATCCAAAAATGGACGAGCCCACTCTGCTGGCTGCCTGGCCATTGCGCATGAGGAAAAAGTCTTCTATGAGTCATGTTGTAGCTTTCTCTGGCAAATGATACAGTGGACAGTACCATACTCCTGCAAAGGTTCTCGTTGGTAGCTCACCTGATAGCGTGAGCCTTGAGTTGGTACGGTTCTTTCCCGGGTGATAGAACTCACTTGGTTCCATTTGGTTCCTTTGACTCCTGCATATCATCAGTGGACTGCGGCATTCCTCAAAACTCTACTGTCCCCTTTTCTCATCAACCTCTAGCTCGCTGTCTTGTTTAAAGTTCTGGACAGGGTTCTGGTGTTGATACAATCTTATGCTGATGATACCCAGGTAAACATTGAGGTTGCCATGGAGGGAGGGGGGGTTCTGCCTGTCTAACTAAACATCTCTAAAACGAAACTTATTATGTTTGCTACAAGGAGCCATAAACGCCTCCTCTTCATCTCGAGGCCCACTCTGTAGTGAATTAATGTGATAAAGTTACAAATCCGGGGATCCTTTTCAATGAAGGGGAACCTTGCCTCCCCAGTTCAGTGCTGTTGTCAGCAGCTTTTCCCAGAAACTAAGGATTTTACAAAAAGTTAACCCCTTCCTTGCCTGAGAACCACAGTGCATTGTTAGTGGGAGCAACAGCTGAGGCGTGGCTGCACTATGCTAATGCTCTTTATGCAGGACTTCCTGCCAATCTTTTGGGGGCCCTCCAGCGCATCGAAAAGGCTGCAGCTTTGCTGACTCGTCTCCTCCAGAAGAAGGAAATGTCTTTGTGGCCAGTTAATCTATTGAGTTGGCTGGTTGTGTGGCAAGGGATTCTCTGTAAACTGGCATGCCTCGTTTCTAAGTGCCTCAATATTTCTGCTACTACCAGTTTAACGCATGCATTGGGCCTCATTCTGAGTTTGGCCGTGGAGGAAAAAAGTGGCGGTAATTCTTTTACTTCCATTTTTCCCACACCGCCAAATTTAAGGAATTACCACTGACGGAATTACCGACTGGAAATTTCACCGATTATTGGAGGGAAAGTGGAAGATTCAGCTGGAGGTAAATTCAAAATCTGCAGAATTACCACTCGGGAATTCCTCCGGGTAGTAATTCCGCCAAAATTCCCAAATAGGATTACCACCACCCTAGCACAATTTGTAATCCTGTGGTAACTCCATGGGACCAAGTGGCAATAAAGAGCAGTATTTCGGCAGATTTATCGCTGAAATACCGCGAAACTAGGAATGCGACCCATTGTCTCTTCCCCCTATTCACGCTCCTTATGTAGTTCCTCTCAAAGGTTCAGAGCATAATTAAAAGCCTTTTCTGCTTATTTCGGTGTTTGGGGCACCAGGGCCCATGATGTGCACTACACGAGAGTGCTAAAACATGCATACATTACATTACTTTCTTCTCATAGTACTTACCACATGCGGGTGAGGCCAGTGGTGGAGCCAAGGGGGACAAAGGGTGGCAGCTGACCACCCCCGCACCACCAGCGACTCCTAGTGCCCACCGCACCCCCCATCCTCCCGCTGGCACCCTGTTATCCACCGGCACCAAAAGCTGCCTCCGCTACTGTCAGAGGCAATGCCTGTCAGGCAACTACGTTTGCCATTTTATGCTCAACCCTTCATCTGGAACTTCCTGTTTTGTCTACTCGCACACCACTGCAGTGGGCAAAGACACAGACCGCCCAGAAAGGCGGGAGGGGTGCTGTGAGTCATGGCAATGTAGGAATGGTAGTGAAGGACACTTTGTGCCGGTTGCAGCGAGGCACTACTGTTCAAAGGAGCACACGCTGAACCTCGCCCATCACCACAAGACCTTTGTTAGTGTCGTTCGTATCCATGCCCAGCTCTGCACACACACAGGAGGGAGCAGAGGAAAACAGAATGGCCGACAGAAGGCCATTACAGAAACCACAAACCACACCGCGCGGCATCGCATGAAGGCGGCAGAAACACCAGCAAGGTTCCAGGCTGCTGTAGCACGCCCTCTCCCCTAGCCCCAAGAAAATGCTAAAAACATCAACTCTGGAAGTGACGTCAAAGAAATCAAACATTCCAAACTCGAACGAAAGAGAAATTTGCAAGTAGGGCTATTTAATAAGGACTGTGACAAGGCGGGAGGATGTTTAATGACAGCCAAGGGTGCTGGATGCCTCCCTGAGCCAGTAAATGGTGAGACTGGGGGAGGTATGTGTTGGATCCCCTGAACACCCTTTGTTGTTCCCCAGCATGTGGCAGCGAACCCTCACATAATCCATGTGACTATTAGTGTGTGTGTATAGGTGTGACCAGAGTCGGACTGGGACAAGAAATAGGCCCGGTCACCCAGAAAAAGTGGCCCACACCTTGCCTCAAAAAAGTGGCCCACCCCTCGCCTCACGACCCTTGACCTCTGATGACATCACCGGAAGTGATGTCATTTGACCCCATCCCAAAGTGACATCCACGGAAGTGATGAAACACGACCTTTCACCCCTTGACAAAACAGGAAGTGGCATCAAATAGCATTGTACCTAAGTACACTAAATTACTGTGAATCCAAGCAGACGTCCAAGGCCAAATGATAATATGTTATTGTATAGCACTTACTCTTAAGCTATTTTTTATAGAACAAATATGCATACAATATCACCCAACCTGTGTTGGTACTCATTTATCAACCTAAGAAGGATGAAAGACTTTTTGGAAAAAAAACAATGCAAACAAAAACCATCTTTTTTTGTCAATTTATTTTTCTTCCAAACCGGCCCAGGCATGGCCAGAAACTGGCCCCCACTCCCCAGGGACAATTTCGGGCCGGCCATGGGCCGAAAGGCAGAGGGGTCAATCCGACCCTGGTGACCAATCAAGTTCCAGAGGGAACCTGTGGTTCTATCGGTTTCTAAACTATCAATCTGCCCCACACCTCTAGTACACCAGAAGGGATCCAAACAGATTGGAAGCACAAGTCAATTATAAACCTCCTTGTCCAATTTTAGTAACTTGGATGGAATGGTAGGCTTAGCTCCAAAAGGTCGTGGATTGTTGGATAGTTGCAACACAGCAAAAATACAATTAATCGCAATAGTTCAAATAGCCCAAAGGGAGCAATGGGTTGTAAAATGACACTACGGACCTTCAGAGAAGAACCAGAGGGACAGCACCACAATGTACCTTGTGCTTGTAGAAGTTCTTGGTGCTTGACAGTGTAGAGTCACTTCAGGGCGCTTTGCATCTTCTGCGACAGAGTCCAAGACAGGTGACAGCTGCGGGTATAAGGCGGCAGGCATTTCGGTGAGTGAGGCTGGATGGACTGCTGCAAGCTGGCCTACACAGCCTGGGATCAGGAATTGTTGTCTCAGTGCTGGCCGGCAGTTCTAAAGCACTGTTTGAGGTGTCCCGGACAGCTTTAACGACTGCAGCATAACAACAGTTAGCGGTGCAGTCGGTTGCCGCTCGACTGGCTCGAAAATGTCCTTTAAGGCAGACGTTGGTAGATGTTTGTCAATGCACTCCTAGCTTCTTCACTGGGCTGGTGTCGTCCTTTAAGGCGGACGGGCCAATGTTGAGGAGAGTGTTGCAGGTAGCTGCTTGTCCTTGGTTTGGTTCAGAGACTTTCTGCTGGCACTTTCCACCTAGGAAGCTTGCTGTAGAGCCTAGCAGGGCACACTATGTGCTGGCTGGGTACCGCTTGTGGAGCTGCTGGAGGGTCCTCTGGATTCAGATTATCCCTCTGTTCCCTGGGAGATGTTTAGGGGAGGTATTTTGCTTCCCTCTTGGAGGTCCAGGCCTTTCTTCACTGGCAGAAGATGTAAGGGACACTGTACCTTCAGCAAGGGCCCAATGCTGAGTTTCTCTTGCTACTCCTCGCAAACTCTTCAGATGATCTGCCAAAAAGAGGGGCTCAGCCCTCCTTTAAAGCTAAATGGGCCACAGTGATTGGTGTAGGGTAAGTCTACCTTAATGAACCAATCCTGGGCCCCCACCAACAATCTACTGTATGCAGGAGGTCATAACCAGAGTGCTTTGCAAGAGAAAAGGTAAAGGGTTGAAAACATGTAATACTAACTCCCAACCATTTTCCTGTCTGTTGTGGATCAAAGGGTCTCTCTCGTTAATTGAGCTCTCTGTGGTTCCTGATTAAAACTGCAGATCTCTCTTGAAGCTACAGTGAGAACAGACTCTGGGCCTCATCATGCGTTCAGTGTTAACCCTTAAAAGTGGCAGAAACAGAATTAGCGCAGCCAATGCCGCTGCGCGGGATCATGAGCCATAAAACTAGATGGCGAAATGACAGCTGGCGCTATTATAGCCGGCAGTATCAGCGCCGACCACACAAAGCGCAAACACAGCTGCATCACAAGTCCATGTATGGTGGTAACAGCACCGAAAGCCGGTGCAAATACTGCTGAAAATGCTGCGTAGTTACCTCCAGCCTCTAGCTGGAGGTAAATGAGCACAGGTGTGAGAAATGAAGCCACATGTGATCCCAATCCACTCCAGAGGGCTACATAAGGCACACCCCTAATCCAAACACTGTTCCCAACACCATGCTGTCACTAGCCACTGTGAGCTGGGACAGGCAGCTGCTCATGCTGCGCCTGGAAGCAGCGAGTCAGGACAACCAGGCCAGGGCACAGAGAGTACAGGGGGGGAGGAGGAGGAGGAGAGCCCAAGCAAGGCGTGCACCAATCCCCAGGAGCAGGCCCTCACCCTGGACCCTCATTGACAGCTAGCTGGTGACTCTGCAATGCCTCAACAGGGAGGCCATTCCAGCGCTGCTCACCACAATACAGGATTACATATGGAGCAGACTAAACATCAATACAGCTGTGCCCCCAATGCTGAAGCTAGTGTCTGTATTACAATTTCTAGGTACTGGAACCTTCCAGCATTCTGTGCCCATGATGCACTGCACGGCACAGCCCACATTCTGTACAGTGTTGACCCACAGGTTGGATGCCCTCCTGCAGCATGTGCAAAACCACATCGAACTGCCCACCACCCAGCCCAGGTCAATGCCATGAGGGCACAGTTCTATGCCGTCGTCCCAGATGCCTAATGTGATCACAGCCCTGGACTGCACCCATGTTGCGTTGGTGACCCCCCCAGGCCCATGAAGCAATGTATGGTAACTGCAAGTGCTACCACTCCCTTAATGTGCAGATGACTGTGACCCCAACCTCATCATCACCCACTGCTGTACCCAGGTTCCCCCCGACGATTCCATGGTCCTATGAAACAGCACACTGCCAGGATACATGAAGAGGCACAGAGGACCACGGACGTGGATAGTGGATGAGTAAAACTGGCTGCACGCATGCACTATGAAGCACCTGACCAAATTGGAGGGGATGTGAAGAATAACACAAAGCCCTATATGCCAAGCAAATGCAAAAGTAGTACCTAGCCACCTCCCCCACCAATGTCTCAGTACTGTCCAGGGAGCATGCACATGTCGACATACCTGGACGGATGAGCTGATGTACACATACAGTAGCAATTTAAAACACCAACATGACTACAGGTACCAGAATGCAACATGCATAATTTGAAGAAGCAACAAACAAAGTGCCACATTGCATCTCACAACAGCAATGCTGCCAGTACCACAGCCATGTACCCATGTACACCCACTCTTCAATGCCGACCCACTGACCCCAGAAGCCTAGGGAGGGCTGATAGGCAACCCAGTATGCCACATGCACGAGAGCAATACACTGCCGCAAGATGGCCACCATGTCAGCATCACATGTCACCGACAGATACATCATGAAACAGCTGCTGGAAGGGAACAGGGTGCATGCAAAGGTAAAACCAGGCATTATAAGAGCGACACAGCATGCGCAGACATTTTACAGACACATGCCACGGATTGAATCTGCATATACATATATATGATGTCTGTTGCCCTGATACTGTGTAAGTCCACCCTCACATGTTGCACAGTGACTAATGGGTGTGCCTCTCCCCAAGCAGGTGACTCCGGATACCCACAGTTGCCCTGGCTAATGCCCCCTGTGGGTGATCCACAAACACTGCATGATATTGCCTACAACCACGCAGAACCAGTGTGTGCATTGAGTGTATCTTTGGCCTCCTCACGGCACATTTTTGCTGCTTCGATCGTACTGGTTTAGTCCTGATGTACGCACCTGAGAAAGTGAGAAGAATAGTGCTTGTATGTGCCATGCTCACAACATCTGCACTAGGAGAAATGTACCACTACTCCCTGACGTGGACATGCCACCCCCAGGGGATGAGGAAGCAGAGCCTGAGGCAGGGGCTACAGCACGCATTGTCAGAGATGATGTGAGCGATGGCAGACTGGCCCTCCAGGGCCTGAAAGACAATTTTTTCAGACTCATTTCCATGGCACAAACCATGCACCACTGTGTGAAAATCACTTATGGAAATAAACTGGACAAAATGGGCCTCATTACGAGTTTGGAGGTAGCCATGGAGCTATTAGCTCCATGGCGGCCTCCAAACCGGGCTCCTTTACCGGTTTCCTGCAATGAGGAATAACCGGGAAATTCCGACATAGGAGGACCCGGTAATTCCTCCTTGCAGGAACCCATCCCCATTCCCATTTGAGCCCCCATAGGGCTCAATGGGAATGGGGAGGGAGGTAATAACGGGCAGATTACATCTGGCCCGTTATTACCTCCCTCTTCCCCTCACGGGAACCGGAAAGGACGCCTGGTTTTACCAGGCGTCCGATCCGGGTCCCGCGATGGGAAGCTTGTAATCAGCCCTGACGAATGAAGGGGGCCGGTCCCGTACCGGCCCTCTTCATTCCATCAGCGCAAGCCTCGTAATGAGGCTCAATGACACAATCATGAATGTCCTCGCATCAATGCAGTTCAACTGTTTTAATGACATGGTGTCCCCTATCTCCCCTCCCTCCTCCCACCTCCAACTCTGCAGAACACTATCCCCCCCACATCCTGCCACAACCAACTCCCCAGCACACTATCCCCCCTTCCTCCGAACCTCCTCCCACCACCAACTCCCCAGCACACTATCCCCTCTTCCTCCTCGCACCACCAACTCTGCAGCACACTATCCCCCCTCCCACTTCCTGCCACCAACTCCCCAGCACACTATCCCACCTCCCAACTCCTGCCACCAACTCCCCAGCACACTATCCCCCTCCCTCCTCCCACCACCAACTCCCCAGCACGGCCACTCAGGGCAAAACATTTCTCAATGTCAATCACATCTATGGCATCTTTCCCCCATGCCAGTCTGCGGTGATCCTGAGCTCAATTGGCACGGGGACTGGCATCTGGGTATTGCATGCTGCTACTCCTCAGTGGGTGTCGTTGAGGTTGTTGCTATCGAGCCTGGCCATCAGAGATGCTGGAGAGTGACCTCTGTGCCCCGGAGGATGGCCATGCAAGTGCCGAGACACCTTCCATCATTTCCCTGACCCTGTGACCATACACTGTCAGGGCGGCAGTACTGGCAGCTGCCTCCTCCCGGTTCCTCGCCGTGGCCTGCACACTCCTGTGGGTGGCCCCTTGAAAGCAGGTATGGATCGCCTGCAGCTGTTCAGAGTGAGTATGCCCAATTGCCTCCATCTCTCTCTGTCACCTCTCCATCTCATGCCTCTACAGCACAGTGTTGCTTGCTGGTGTGTGCTGAATCGGAGAGGGACTGTGTATTGGGGCTTTGCTGTGATCCGGAGAGTCATAGTATGGTGTGTCAATGTCCGCCTCATTGTGTGGGCACGCTGGCGGTGGTGAGTCTTGGTTGTTCGTGGCCTTTGCAGTGACACTGGGCTGATGTCCCCCTGTGCCTCTTCAATTGTCCTACCTGGTGGTGTGGCCTCGTTGTCAGTCCCTGCAGCTGCGGAAGTGGATGTAGTCGGCCTTGAGGTGGTTCCGGTGAGCTGGGATGTTGACGTGGGCTAGGCCCTGCTGGGTTGCGTGTCTCACGGCGGGACATCTGCCTTAGCATAGTCTGTCTGCGCCTTTGTGGGGTGGTGGTGGCTGACCTGAGGGCCTGGATGCACCACTCTCAGCTGGGCTTGCCCCCTCGTCCTCATCCGATGCCTCTGGCAATTCGTGAGTGCCTGTAGGGGATATTGTACATTTTGTCAGGTATGGTTCTACCACATATATTGACATGCAAGACACATTTGCTATGGTACAGAGTGAGACCCCACCCATTTGAGCAAATTCGTATGGTTGGTCATGGGAGATTGCATGTGTGCACAGCATTGTGGGGATGGTTGCAGCAATGAGTGTGTGACACATGACCAGATGCTCTTTGGCCTATGTGGGGAGGGCAGGGTGTCCATGCTGAGACAGCTGATGTATTGTGTGCATGCTTGTGGTCCTTTATTCCCCCACATTGCCTTCCCAGGTGGCACTCACCTTGTGGGAGTCCGTGTGGTGGCTTACTCTATGGCACTGGCATGGCTTCATGGGCACTGCTGTGTGCAGCCTGCGGGGTTGCTCTGTGGTGAACAGTTCATGGCTAGCTGGGCCCATGTTGGGTAGGGGGACGTGTACTTCCATTTGCCTTGTCTGCCATGCCAACATGGGACAGGCAAACTGGGCCCACAGAATGCTGGTGTGCCTGCTGCATGGTGTCATGGTTGCTCTCGCACCACAATCCCACTGGCACAGGGTGATTCAGCACAGGTATGGTGTGCATGGCACTTGGATAGGTTACTTGCCACCCCTTCCAATTGCTGTAACGCTCAGTGGTGCCCTTGGTGTTCTGCCCATGGCTGCTGTGGGGGGTGTCTGATGTGCCACCCTGTCACTCCACCCTGTTGGCATGCACAGAATCTGGAACTGCTGACATTTTTCCTTGTTCATTGGGGCATCTCATGCTGGCTGTCATTTGTGCTGGTGGGGGGGTTTACTCACCTCCTGCCTCCTGACTGCTGGTGCCCCCGTCTGCACCCCCACCTCCCTCTATTCCGTCGAGATCCAGGACAGTGCTGCACTTTTCCTCCCAGGCCGTAGGACCAGTGGTTCCACTGTACCTCCTCCAGTCGCCAGGGACTCCTGGCAGTGTTGGGACAGCAGCCCACGCACCCTGACCCTCAGGTCATTCCTCCGCTTCTGGCAGTCCCTCCGTCACGGGGTGTGCTCACTACAGCAGTCACCTTCTGGCTGATGGCATGCCAGATGGCTATCCTGCACTGTCCTGTGGTCTTTCGCTGCCAACAGCCATATAGCTCATCACTGTGGGCAATGACCTCTCACTAAACTTGGGTTTTTCACAAATGGTTTTCGGGCACCTTTTCTCCGGTCCTCTCCTGTGACATTGTGGCTTGTTTCCAGGTCCAGATGGCTGCAGGAAGTACCGATTTCTGATGGATTGTGTTTTTAAAAGTAGCCGCCTGTAAGGAATGCATAGTATCAAACAGTAAAACAGACACAAGTGATCACAGTTCAAGGGTGTTTATTGAACGTCAATTGGGTTTGAAAAACACCTATCTAATCCTAAATCTAAAGATGGGAGCAAGTTCTGACCCTCAAATAATAATAACGTAGTCCAAGTCGAAATAAAAACGGTCTATACTAATAAACCTATTGCCAATCCTTACTTCTAAATACAAATAGTGGCGAAACAATGTTATGCAAAAGACAAGTGTTCAAGAAATAATATGTCAGGATATTCAAGCCGTTGGCTTCCCTTCCCCACATTTTCATCACGGCACAAGGCGGCACACTGTAGTGTCTGGACCAAGGACAGGTAAACAAGAGGCATAGAGCACACAGGAGTCAACAGATGCAAAAGGTAAGTAGGTTTTATTGTTATTTCAGGTTACAAGTTAGCAGTGAAGGGAGAGCATAGGTAGAGGCATCCTTCTCATTGTATCTCCCATCCAGAATCCCTAAACATCCTCCGTCGAACTCTGAAGGGACCCAGGGTTCTATCACCATCTAAGATTCCATGGCTTGTATTGCATAACGCAATGCAAACCCCCACACTACTCACAACGAGGATGCTGTTCAAAACTTCCACATCAGGCCCTTCTGTGACAAAGTCTCTTTGCCATTCAAAGTCTCTTATTCAGAGGCCCTGATGCAACACGACAAAGCATTAAAGTTCCTTTCTTGTCAGGATTTTCACTTATACAACTTCTCGGGTGATTTGCTGTTCACCCCAGATCCCCCTCCGCCGGGCTCAGACACACTTTAATACACAACCTTCAAGTGATCTGCTTCTGCCGGACTCAGACCAAATTCATGTAGTTTTCTCCACTCCAAACTTTCTCCACTTCATCAAAATCGAAGACTTTCGATTGTGCGCAGGATTTAGCTTGACCTGTCGCAGGACCACTTCGACTCACATTTATTCATTCTCTTTCAATTGATCTCCCTCTGCCGGGCTCACACCAAGTTATCTACTTTTGTCACTTCTCAGCGGGATACCTTACAGAGACCTTTGATTGAGTGCCCACGCGGTGCCGGACCACTTTGTCAAAGTTACTGTAGCTTGCTTTAAAGTTCAATCACTCATCAGCAGTTCAACTTTACTTGCACCTCTTATCACACCCGTTTTAACAATGTTCGTTCCAGCGCTCGCCACACAATGTTGCTGCTTGCAACCTTGGCTTCAACACAGACTGGCCTTGTATTGGTCTCTCCAACTCACCGGCTGTGTTGATTTCACTGCAACTGCTTTTTTGGAGCCAAGGACGGTACAGCAGAGGCTGCCGATTTTCCCTGCCTTGATTATTGACGTGGGAGGACCCCCGGGTATCTCCGGCACACAATGCAGGATTCTTCAGCCAGGTTTCTTGGCCTTACATTTTCTATTCTCGAGATCTCTTGAAAGTAGGGGTTCCTTATCGAAAAGGTCAAGGGAATTTCCCTCCTTGCAATCCCCTTCCGTTCTGCCATCTTTCCTCTCCAGCTCCGCTGCTGTCTCAAAGCTGCTGTTTTTTCATGTGCTTCGCCTCGCTCAGAGTATGCTCTCGTGCTAAGGTGTGTGTGATGGTCAGTAATTGCCTGACCTCGCCTGACTATTGTATTGGGACACGTCAGGTATAAGCTTGGGTGTTAGTCTGTTTTCTCTCATAGGGGGCTGTCTGTGAAAAAGTGTTTGTGGTGAGAATAAAACCCACGGCAACTGGAAGGGTGACACCGGATAGTCAGGAACACAGGCGGCACGCACAGAGACTGAGTCAACTAACCCAGACAATCCCACCAACACTTTCACCCGCCCCTTAATTTAATTACCACCAGGTTCCACATTGGTGTGGAATTATCGAGATATTGGCAATCACCCCACCACCTGAGAGGCTGTCATTGGCAGATGCACTGGCCACAGGAGTATGAATGGAGGATAAGGGGAGCTATGAGAGAGCATGTTAGAGGTGGGGGCTAGAGGAGTAAGGAACCTGTATGCCAGTCAGACCCAGATCAGGACAGAGCCGCAACAGGGAGAATACGCAAGCCGAGCGCTTCAATTCAGGATAGAGACGCAAACTAACCAACCCTACTAACAATTTCCCTTTCTGCATACACTACACAAACTCCAAACCAAACACAACCAAAACCTACAGCACAACAAACCGCACAAACTTCACTACATTGCAACAACAAAACAAAAACACACATAGCCTTGCACAACAGTACATGACGGCTACCGGCCGCAAACACCCCAGGCCCAGCCAACGGACCCACCGGGCTGAGGCCGCCAACAGCACATCACTGCTCTCTTGCACTTTTCCTGCTTCCTCCCACTAACTCAACCTCCCCCTCCTCTTTCAGAGCCGCCAGAGCGCCAAGGGACCACTCCGGTGGTGATAGTGCACGGTACAAATGTCCTTTAACATTAACATTAACATTAACATTGTAAAACGGGGAGGGTGGGCTAAAGTTCCTAAATATCCTACCTGGTAGGATCGGGTAAAGGTGTTATAAGGAAGGGGATATGATATGATATGGCATTTATAACGCACCTATACACAAGTGTTTCAAAGCGCAACGTGGCATGGGAGTCCCACTCCCACGCCCGAAGACCCCTCACCCAGGTGATCCTCCCACACTGGTCCATCCCCAGGAATGGGATCCAAAAGCGATGGCCATGTCCTGGCCACCTGGAAGACAGATCCCTGGGGACTAGTGGGTGAGACACCTTTTGGTTTTTCACACGTCACAATGCTTCCAGTTCTGGTGATGACGCAATTTCCTCTGGCGCTAATAGCGACGGGATCAGTGACAGTAGTGCTATTTGCGCCAATGCTTTGGCGCTAACCTTTATTTCAGCGCTGTTTCCACCTGCCAGTATAGCATTACCGCCAGAATGGACCTTGTGTTCAAGCCAGGTTTTGATGGACCACTAATACAGCCGCATGACTCGGCATGACGGTATTTCTCGACTGCCAGATTACCGCCCAACTTGTCATGAGGCCTTTTGTATATCCATCAATCCACATACTTGTTCATTCTGCATGGGATCCCTCTCGGGGATGACTACTCTAAACACACAGTCCCGGACATGACCTTTCACTCTCCATTGATACTAAGGGTGGGAGCTGGCTTCAGGTTGACACAGTGCATATCAAAGGTTGTTGGGGTTTCCTGTCTCCTGTATTTACTTCTGCAGCCAGGCCCCATGTGGGCCTGTTTGAAGTATACTCTATTAGTATGCTAATTATGTTAATTGATGCCACCATTCTGCAGGGCTCAGCAAAATGACAGGGCAGATCCATTGAGCCTTTGATAGTTAATTAGACTGGCCATGGCAGGAGGAAGGTTTTGCCCTCCCCCTTCTGAGATGACATGGTGTACTCTTGGCTGTCATATCATATCCCAACTCAATATGACAGGGGGCTGTGCCTGTACGCTGTGTCCACCCAGAGTACACAGGTCTATGTGTATGTTGTGCGGTGAGCATAGCCCCACACATTTTGTGGAGGTTGATATACCATCATTCAATTTCATATAAAGTTTCAAAAAAGCCTATGTGAAAAAAAGCCCAGGTGAGCGTACACCCACCGTGCGGATGGTCGAATTCCTCACAATCCCCGGGTATGAGCTTCATCACCAAATGAGAATGCCTGAAGCTCCCTCTGGGCAGACCTAAAGTAACCAATGTTGAAGAAACAAAGATTTCAGGTTATTTAGAAACAGTTTTACAGCAGGAGTGCAAAAGGTTTTAACTTCAGAAGAGGAGGTGGTAAAAGCAGAGGTGCAGGAAACCACACAGGAAGAGGCCAAAAAAACATGGGGAGGAGGAGGAGGGTAGCCCCCTAGACAGAAAGATCATGAAGGCACCAGGAGGCTGGCTTGGTCCATGGCAGACAAACGAGGCGGGAGGGTGAAGAAAACCTGGTTAAGCAATAAAGTAGAGTAGTAGTCGGGTGGTGGTTGGGCAGTCCCTAGTATTGTGAAAGGAGGAATTCCCAGCCCAGAGCTAGGGTATGGAGGTGGTAACCCCTGGACCCACCTCACACCGATGGAGATGCTACAGCTATACCATAAACTGGTCGAAGAGATGACCGAAGTGAGTGAGAGACTTCTTTTTTCCTTTGTGGAATGAGGATAGAAGAAATGGTTCAGGTACCCATGGGAAAACCTCAAAAAACAACTGAGATTCTCGAAAAGTTTCAGAAACTCCCCAAAACCCACAGCATTACTGCAAGGTGAGGTGCAAAGACTTGGCCTTGATCTTCTTATGTTATATTGTATGTAAATATGTTCTATGTAAAGTGCTTTAGATTAACGCGCTATATAAAAACAAATTATTATTATTGTTATTAATATATTGCTTCACCACATTTGTTAATTTCTTCTTTATATATATAAACCCGGTGAACCATACTACTAGAGTCCTGGCTTTTGTGCATCCTGTTTGACACACCTGATCTTCAGTCGGCATCATAGTCTGCTCTATCCTTTACACTGTGAAGAAAGGGTTTCCAGTATCCCTGGAACTTGACGAGTTTCCAAATAACCAGAATTCCTAAGGAGTTCCCCCAGGGATTATATGATCTGCTTTTTAGCTTCACTAGATCCTCTCTCTCCTGCAGTGGCATTTTCCCTCCTTCACTGCTCCCCCCTCCTGTCCAACACCACATGAGGCGTAGAAGTCAACCTTGTAATTAGGTTTTTAGTGCCTCTTGCTCAATTTTTTTCGCATATTCACAAAATATTCCAGACTGATATTGTTGAGCATATGGCCCTTTCGGTATCATGCATGCAATGTATGCGGATGCAGAATACTCTGACATCAAATAATCAAACCAACTCAGGAAGATGGCAAAGGTGCTGTTTTATTACCAATTATCTAAAATAGGGAGTTACAACGGACATCAACAGATGTTCGCTCGAGCTCTCAGTGCATTTCTCATAAAAACATCCTTATATGCAAAAAAATACATCAAACGTGACATCATACTACGTGGCAAATAAGAAGAACCTACAAGGGATTGTGATAAATTCAAGGGGAACATCTAAGTATACTTTCTATAAGGGCTGGGATTGTGATTGGCTATCTACTGTCAGGTGGACAATTTATGCCTACCTCTAAAACATGTCATCTTTAACACCATTAAGTACACACTATATCATTGGTCTTCAAACTATAAGGCCCTTCGTTATACAGCCTTCTATAATTGGTTGGCATGCTCGTGCCATGTCTGGAACATTCGGTTCACTTAGCAGCACATAAGCTCAGACGCAGGCGCCAGGAGGTGGACTTGATTTTACCTCTCCACCCAATCAGTCCAACATCTCTCATCACCCAGGCCTTCTGCCATGAAGATTGTCTTTGAACGCAGCCATGCAAAGTATTCCTGTCTCTGGGAATATATGGGAACACAGGCTTTCACTATTGTTGTTCTAGGTCTCCATGCTCAACTCTATTTCCATCCTTGGCTCACGTGGCAGGAGACCACGATTTGGTCCATTTTGCAGCATTTAAATGTCTTAAATGAATAAATCTTGACACGCTTGATGTTCTTTTAACAAGGGATGATTCAGCTTTGCATGATCACTGCCTTCAAGAATAGATAACTGACCTTGACTGCTTCAGTTTTGACCCAGGCCAGACAGCCTTGCCATTCGTTTCCACAATCTCAGCTTATTCTTGCTGAGACACAGTTCTCGCCATTGTCTCTCCTTGGGTCCTGACTTACCTGACATATTCATGATAGCGATGTCCAGTTTCTATTCAATGGCGGCTTTGCCTGCAGTCTATTCACTACATATAACCAGCTTCTAAGATTACTTAATCTACTTGCATTACTGCATCTGTACAGTTATTGAACCGCTTGCATTTTCTGCAGTGCTTCGCACACGTGCAATCTTCTTTTCACATATGAAAGTTTACTTGATTCTTAACTTCATCATCAGTTTCTGTAAGATCCATGCATTCTCTTCAGCCAGTATTCTCGGGTCGTCACGCATATTTCTTGTGATGTCACCAGCTCCTCTTTGTGCCCATTTTCATATTCCTTCAGGGAGTTTCTCACTCAGATTCTCATCTCTTTGGGGATACATTTCATAGGGCTTTCTCAGTCGGTATCTACTTTCGAATACTCGCCCGGGTATGGTCACACCTGCTGTTGTCAAGTATGGCACAATCTCAGGCTTCCAACATATAGGAGGAAGGGGGGCGAGATTTCCTGCAGAGGCATGTAACGGCTCCTCTACATTGGGATTTTCTTAGCCTTTCTGAACCTGCACTGGCCTCTCCTAGTATGCAGCCCATCTGAGCCCCTCAGATCTGCTACACTGGCTTGGCTACCAGGAATCCTCAATCTGTACTGGCTATGCATCTAGACTCTGCCTTTTTATTGTCATGCTCGAGTGCTGGGATCCACAGGATCCCTTCCTAGGCACTGTTAGTTCAGCACTTCCCTGCACACTTCACCCGCAGGTCCCACTAGCTGTCACATATTACAAGTCAGCGGCAGCTCCTGTATTCTACCAGCCCTCCTCAGGACCCCTACTGGCATTGCATTGGTAATGCAGGCTCACTGGCACTGTCCTTTTGAAGGGGCCAGCCTCTGTAATGTTCGTTGCCTGACCGCCATACTGGACTCTCCAAACTAGCAGCATGTTGGCGGATCAGTAGTTTGTGTGCATCGCTTCAAGGCCGGTCTTCTGTCAACAAGGGGCGGTCCACTGCTTCTTCTTTATGACCGATATCAGCCCTGGCCACTGCCAGGCCAATGTACTAGGTGTCGCACAGATGGAGCTCCTGCAGGAGAGCTTTCATTCTCAGTCCTTGTTGTCACAGTTCCCTTGCCTTTTCTACCACTGCAAAGATAGAAGTCAGAATTAAGCAATACATTCAAATATTGTAGTCACATTAATCTGTGTTTCTGTGCCACTTGGGCACACCATATATCCCCATATTAAATCTATACAAAGTACTGGCACATCTATCATCCAGGTCACTGGTTTGCTTCTTTGCTTTTAATTCATTGACAGGTTTTATAATTAACGTTAAATGGAAGTAACCGGTCGGCTTCTCAGTTGGGTCCAGCTCTTCCTTGTGTTGATTTGGTAAGGATATTTCTTTGCTGAACACATATGAGAGGTGGAGGCAGTAGCCATGATTTTGGAACAGCATGTCTTCAAAACCTTTCAAACAGTAGCTCCTGATTGTGTAGTGTAAACACAGTATGACAATTACCTCACTATGAGTGCAGGAAGTAGGCACACACAAGAACAGGTGAAATGCTGATGCACAACAGCATGGCCCCTATGTCTGAAAGAAGGCACGGCGTTTATCCTGTTTACCCTTGTAGGATGTTGATCAGAGAGGGTGGAACAGGAAGATAGAACAGTCTACCGTCTCAGGACACAGTTCTGAGCAGGTTAATCTTCAAGTGGGCCTCTGTGCAGAGCCATTAATGCACATGTAATTAATTGCCCGTTGATTCTGTGGTTCTTTGATGAAGAAAAAGAGAACAGAACAAAAAATTGATAATCTATTTGTGGAGCTTTTTTGAATAAAAGTGTAGTTAGGAGATCATTCAAGAAAGAAGCAGTCATTTTAGCTGAGCATGAAATGTACAGTGCTGCTGACAGCAGCACAGTTCAGAACCATAAGTCTTCCGTTTACTGAATGAATAAATCTGAAAAATACTACTAAGAATCATTGTACATGTAGCCCCCTTCAGCATGCAGCGAAAGGTGAAGTCCTGTACTGTCGTCATGCACATTCAAAAATATAACCTTTTTGGGTGTAATGGAAATTGTGTAAATATATGAAGTTGTGTTGTAGTTTTTGAACATTAGGTGCGGCATGCCAATACTTAGTCACTGTTCGAAGCACAGTAGTCATAACACAGTCCCCTCACAAGACAGCTTCCAAAGTGTAAGAATTAACCAGTTCAAAAGAATTGTTGTGCAAAGAGTGTAATATGACCAATAGCCACCGGAGGGGTCTTCTGTTTCATAAATCAAATGTCTGCAATATGAGCTCATTCCAATCGATGTCCTTATTGACACTGCATTGCACAGCGTGGAGGATGTAGATCCATTTTTGTTTTTGTATAATGGGAGTCATTTCACAGATTCCACTCCTTTGGGGTTCTCTCACTTTTTCAATGGCAAACTATTCGATGTTACTTTTTGCTTGCAGATGTTTTACACTTTGAGAACTAACAGATATGTTAAAGATACTGGAGAGGTACTGTCTACTCCAGACGTGTACATTTCTGATCGTCTGGCCTAGACACAGCACCTTTTGTCACCTTGTTGACACATGTTATTTAGGCAACACATTTTGATCAGTTTTGAGCACTGTTGAATCAAACATATATGTATATATAAATTCTATTGTGATGGTTGCCGCATTATGGTTAAGTTGAATGTCAAGTTCCATACAAAACCCAAAAAATGTATTTCTAATGACGTTTGACTCGCATGACGGATTTGGCTGACATTTAGCCCCCACCCCAGCCCTCCAACTGGACATTTTGGGAAAGATGCGATAAAAATAAAAAAGTTATTAATAATGAAAATAAATACTGTTTCAGCCTAGTCCCCATTCATTTTCCCTCAGAGGAAAAAGTCAACATTTTGCTCCAGCGCACAGCCAAAACCGCTGGACGGAATTGGACCAAGTACGAAACAGCTTGGGCACAAAGTGTTAACTCTATTTCCATAAAGAAAAAGAGCAGATTCTGAACAGCCGTAGTGCAAAAAACACTTTGAATATTTTGACCAATCACAGAACAAATTATTTATTTATTTATTGTTCACAATTTAGGTAGAACACTTTGACTTAAATTTCTTGACTTTTTTCGGGTAAATCCATCCAGTAGTTTTAAAAATATGTGACAGAGAAGGGGGGTACTCCTTAAAACACTTATATTGCCTTGGTGCTTTTTACAGCAGAGAGGCTGAGCGAGTCTAATAACTTTTGACTTGTTGGGTGGATTTAGATGGATTTAGATTACATTTCTGAAACAAAACATTTGTCAATGCTTTCACATCCCACAAACTGGAGATTTTGGAAGAAATCATTGAAAAATGAAAAAGTTATTAAGAAAACATTAAAAAACGCAATTTTCAGTCTACTCCAATTCATTTTCCCAAAGAGAAAAAGTGTTGTTTTTGAACAGCCGTAGCGTGAAAACCACATTGCAGATGTGGACCAAATAAGAAACAATTTGGGCACAGGGCATTGACTTAATTTCCTTGACTGGTTTGGGGTAAATCCATCAGGTAGTTTTAAAAATAATATTCAACAGAGACATGGGGGTGCCTCCTGTTCCTTAAAACCTTTATATATATTGGCATTAGTGCATTGCAGCAGAGAGGCTGAGAGACTTTTCAGAAATGAAAAGCCACCATTTTCCTTTTTGCTCGATGTGATATCACCTTGAGATGCCGCACATGAAAGAACTCAATTTGGAGGAGGAAAAGGATGCCATCAAACTTTGAAATGAACTCCTCCACGACCTTACAGATTCTAATAACATTTTCGACTTCAGAAAGAGACTCAAAACTCTTCTGTTCAGGTAGTCATTCCTAGGGGAACAATGATTGTTTTGAACGACAGTGCTTAGATGGCCTGGCCGCAGACACTATATAAATACCAATACCAGTAACAATCACATCAGGCTAAAGGTAGGGAGTGGTAAAGAGGACAAAGACACCATGTGAAGTTGGAGATTGGGGGGTGGGTTGCGGGGCCAGTTACAGCTGGAACATTTTCGGTTTATCAGGGGAAGAGAGTGTGAATCTCACGAGATTACAGCCGCAAAGCCGCAAGCCGATTTAAGAAAAAATTGCATGAAGAGATAAGTGATAGGGGCAAACGGGAGAGGGATGGGGGAAGCAATTGAGTGGAGTGAGGGGACCCGGAAAACAGAAGGGTGACACATGTTGAGTGCATGTGAGGATATGGAAGACTTTTTAATTCTGAGCATTTTTTTCCCGTTACTACAGAATTCGGTGACGCGCTACTGTATCACAGGAATTTTTTCTATTGGAAATGTTTATGTGAAAGGAGCGCAGAACTAAGGAGTTAGAAACATTAAAGTGCCTACATCTACTGAGCACGGAGCAATGAGTGTTTGGTAACACATTAATGGTGTTACATGGCCAATGCCCATGGCTCGAGGGACCAAAAGAAAGATAGTGGTGCAACACATATAGAGGCCACGGCCGAAGGCCATAGCTAGTGAGACCACAAGAAACTATGGCACATGCTTGCCCGTACCCACGGGCCCTGGCTGAAGGCCATGGCTAGTTGTGCCAAAAGAAAACTATTGTTACAACATGTACAGTAGCCACAGCAGAAGGACATGTCTAGTGTGCCCTGAGGAAATTAAGGTGTAGCAAAACCCTTGGAATTCAGTGAGAAACCATTAGTTAAGAGCGAGTTAAGGTGAACAGATTTAAAGCAACAAAAACACTGAAATTCAGCACTCATATTCCCATCAAGTCTTCCTTGGAGAAGAAAATGAATCACACGAACCAAACAGTGATAGTGGTCAAAGGCCATGACAAGGCCAGGGGGAGAAAAAGCAATTAAGAGGAGTGGCGGCAGCATGGAACGAGGAGGTGGCACTTGGTGAGTGCCTGTGAAGACAGCAAAGAGTTTCTGATTTTCTAGCGTTATCAGGAGACCACTGGGGGAATCCCGCAGGAATGTGGAGAGAGTGAAAATAAAGTAATTTTACACCTGCAATGTTCACATCTCTGAGGCAAGGGCTAAAGGGATCTCTGTGTCGAAGCTCGTGGCTAACGGGCTCCAAAGAAACATATTGGTGCAACATGAACTGAGGCCATGAACAGGGGCCATGGCTAATGGGCTCCAATGAAACCTATTGGTGCAACATGCACAGTGGCCTTCGTCAAGGGCCATGGCTAGTGTGCCGCCGAAAAAAACTATAGGTGCAACATTTACAGTGTCCACAGTCGAAGGCCATGGCTAGTGGGCTCAGAAGAAACCTATTGGTGTAACATGTACAGTGTCCACCTCTGAAGACTGTTGCCACTGGCCATGGCCAAATGAGCCCAAAGAAACCTATTGCTGCAACATATACAGTTGGCCGCGGACAATGGCCATGGAGCCCATGGCTAGTGGGCACCGAAGAAACGTTTTGGTGAAACATGAATAGTGGCTGCAGCCGACGGCCATGACCAGTGGTCCCCAAAGAAACAATATTATGATAAAACCCTTGAAATTCAGTAAATAAACTTTAGTTAGGAGAGAGTTAAAGTGACAAATACATACCAACAAATCCTTTGAAATTCAGTGAAAAAACCTTGGTTAAGAGAGAGTTATGGTGATCAGACGTAACACAATAAAAACCCCTGAAGTTCATTGATTGCATTTCCAGCAAGTCCACCTTAGCTATGCGCCACCTGTTGCGCAGCATATGACCACAATAACGACATCACTGATGTCATCACTGGTGACATCACTAAGTACATCATATGCTGCTCAACAGCGGGCACATAAATACAGTGGACTTGCTCAAAATGCAATTGCTGAATTTCAGTCAGTTTGATGCATTAAATCTGATCACCTTAACTCTCTCAAGGTTTTGTCACTGATATATACATGGCAAATTATTTTTAGGTTGTGGAACGTTTTACTAAATGTAGTGTTCACACCAATACAAGTAATGTCAGTATCTTCTTGAGGTGACAATACCTTTTGTGTATATCATGAAACTTCTAGGATTGCTGCATTTGTGGTTGTGTTCTCCATTCGATAATTGAGGAAAGGATTCATGTCAAATGAAAAGTGCAGTTATCTCGGAGGATGGATAACTAAGCTTAATCATGGCCTTTGAATGCTACAATTTATAGGCATGAAGTGGGGTCAGGCAATTCGTTTCCTGATTTGTAGGCACTTGACTGCTCCAGATGCCATGTTGTCTGAATCATAGGAGACGATCACCCGCAAGCTGTCAGTACTAGCCTCAGAATGCTAGCAATGCTGGAACCCGCATCAGTTGTCTATTTTGCAGCAAAGTCCCTTTTCAGTTTCAGTCAAACGTTCGGGCCTAGTACAAAATGGAAGACTGGACACGTAGGCGAAAGCAATTATGAAACGTAGAACTGAATAATATTTATTGTCAAAGGTTTGAGTGCCCATTCAAAAATGGCTGTGCGGGGTACTGTAAAACAACAACCTCATGTGTCTGATGACACAGGAAGTGACCATATTGAAGGGAGATTAGGATCCAGAGTAGAAAACTATTACTTCTGTGCTGTATATGATGAGGCATGTCCAATAAATATTTAACCCCCTCAATGTTCTTTCGCAATGATTATAAAACATAAGCGGACATCTTTAGTGAAACACGGCAGGTGCTGATTATTTACTAAGCTCAAAAAATAGCATAAGTAGAACTTCAGCCATATTTTAGGAGTACATTTTACTTACACTATTATTAGCTTAGTAGATCGACCACATATAAATATGTATATATATTGACATAATTTACTAAGCTAAAGAAAATCGCGTTAAGTAAAACAAAAATGACTAAGCTCAGTAAAATAGCGTAAGTAGAACTTTAGCCATTTTCTGGGCCCAGGTTTTGCTTATGCTATTTTGGAGTTTAGTAAATCAGGCCAAGCAGTGTGCAACGCATTTCATGAGCACGCTGGAGCTTGTTCTGTGAGTACCGTTGACCATCACTGAATTAAGGTCAAAGAGGATTTCAATAGGTCGATCTACCCACATAAGATATGGAAAAATCTTCCAACTGTGGGAAATGAGGAGCATTTTAAGCAGCCCACTCTCCTCTCTGAGACGCTTTCCGTGGCTCGAGTGACATAAATTAATCTCTGTTCATATTCGTCTAGCCTTTCTTTTTAAGTGCTCAATCCAAGTTTCAGGCTACATTCAGTAAACCCTGCACAGGGGTGACGCTTTCAGTGGGTTGGGTGCTGCATGGGATGGTGTGCCAGGCTAGCCTGAAGTCTGGATCAGTCAGCAATATGTAGAACTGTTACACCAAACACCATGTGCAGCACCCTGCTTTTAAGTACATTAGCACTTCTCCAACTGACATCGTCTTTGCTTTGTTTATTCTGACTAAAAGGTGATACTAAGGGTGCTGTCGTGTTCTGGGCATGAGTGCAGCTTCTGTGCTCAAATACGCATGTTTTGCATGGACATGTTATTTGGTATGTAACCATTGCTGTGTTGCAGTTTATGCGGGATGTTTGGTTCCATGGGTATGCTAACACCACATCTCACTGGGTTTTGTTAAACCCTATAATTCAGTGATAGTCGGATGATTGGTGCTCAATGTGAGCTAAGCATCTATTCTCACCAAATTCTATTTTTATATTTTTGTGGATTTGAAATGTAAACCGTTTTGAGTTTAATTTCTGAGGCCCTCTGACTAAGATGTTCTCATGTTTTTGTATAGAATTTTTGATTTTGGGTAATAGGCTGTGGAAGATACGAACATCCAGAATGACCTTCTTCTTGTTTTGTTCTACCATCCAGTAGAGCCTCACAATTGATTGTTGTTCTTGGCTCTCTCAATTGTATTTGTAATCGTTTTTCGTGGTATCCTTTATCACTTTTTCTTTTTTTACAGTCTTTCTGCTTATTCTTCAAAGTGTGTTCTTTATGTGCTGATGGGTTTTGCACAAAGCTATTTTGATCAGATTGCAAGTTACCCCCATTGGATTTGGGGTGTGAGCTATTACACTTGCAATGTATCCAGGCTCTATGTTTCTGCAGCTCAAATTGTAGTCATGCATTTAGTAATCTGTCCCATTGGAAGGCATTCATCCATTCTATTGTGTCTCCTTTGTACACAGGCAATTGCTGACCAGTCACCTACATTAGCAAAATATCCCCCTGAGGAAAGCCCAGAAACTAGCTGCTAGGGCTGAAACATGTCGCAAGATGGTTCTAATGGGACTAAGAAACAGCAATGGAGTTTTCAGAAACAAGAACGAATTTTGAAGGACATGTCTTCTGAATATTTTGAAGAGCTTTTTTACCTTTGATAAAATTGTTAATTATGTATGATGAATGTATTTGTGAGTTATAAGTAGGTTTTTTCTTATTTATGTTTGTAGAGAGGGTTAGATAGCTTCACAAAAATTGTAACAATTCTAATTTGATCGCAAACAAAGACGAGACTAAGCTATGAAAATAAAATAAATGATATGGTTTGATTAAGCAGCATATTTTAATGGCAACATAAATATTAGGGGCCCATTATACTCACAAGTTTGAGTTTAACTGGTGGATCCATAGTCTCTACAAAAATAGTTCCTCCCATTGGTTTAAAAGACCAAACACTTACTTTACATGAGCAGAGCACTGCATGTTTAACATGAGTGGTATAGCAATTCATATCTCCTTTTACAGTGTGGGATTCATTGATGTGTTATATTGTATTACTTTAATGGTGATTTATGCACATGCTCATATGCAGAATAAAAACAGCTTCATGCAACCAAATACATTGAGAAGGGAGTGAGGACAGGATGGAAATGAGGGGGCATAGATGGACAAAGGTGTGGGTTATAGAAGCTGTTTACTGAAGTTTGGAGTAAAACATTTCAGGGTATCCAAGTGCATTTTATATCAGATAGCTGGGGTACCCGGCGTTGCCCGTGTCCTGAGCGAGTGGTGCCTCATGTACCCTGGAGAATGGTGCTCTTGTCCTCTTGTCGGCAAGTTTTGCTTTAGTTTGCTCTGGTGTCTCATGTGCCCCAGAGGATTTTGTTCTTGTCCTCTTGTCAGAAAGTCTTGCTTCAGTTTGCTCTGGTGTCTCATGTGCCCTGGAGAATGGTGCTCTTGTCCTCTTGTCGGCAAGTTTTGCGTTAGTTTGCTCTGGTGTCTCATGTGCCCTGGAGGATGTTGCTCTTGTCCTCATGTCAGCAAGTCTTGCTTCAGTTTGCTCTGGTGTCTCATGTGCCCTGGAGAATGGTGCTCTTGTCCTCTTGTCGGCAAGTCTTGCTTCGGTTTGCTCTGGCATCTCATTTGCCCTGGAGAAAGTTGCTCTTGTCCTCTGGTCGGCAAGTCGTGCTGCTGTTTGTTGTTGTGTTTTAGAAGCTCTTGATATTGATTTTCGCTTTGCATCAGATGGAGCTTTTGCAAGTGATGTTCGTTTTTTGTGCGGCATGTTTCAGTCACTCAATGGCTTTAGCACATTTGAGAAAATGTCCAAGAAAGATTGATTGATTGATTGTGCTCTCTTCTCGTGAATGAATTTAAGAAAATTGTAACTTTGCCATTTCCCATATTTGGAGTGGCGTGATAACAAACATGTTTAATTTGTTTACCCCTTTAAAAATGCTTTAATAAACACTTTCGAACTGTATACAGTAGTAATACATTTCAAAGGAATAACCAACACATCAAACATTTTGCTTCAGACACTTTTCCAAATTTTGCCTCCTTCTAGTACCTACTGTAGTGAATCAGGGTGAGCATCAGCAAATGAGGGTGTCTATGGAGTGAGTTTTTTGCATCCAAACATAGACTGCAATCTTGCTCCAGACAAAAGAGGAATCCATGCAAAATGTGGTAGACGTGGGTTCAACAGTGTGGATTTGTATAGCCGGACAAACATACACACACACACACATACGTACATTCAGCTTTATATATCAAGACAACACAATATGCATATGTCATACATAGCATGAAAACAAAGAGCTAATATCGAGTTCATAACACGGGATATTAATTCTACATAGACCAGGGAAAGAGTATGCCTGCATTGGCCATTGGTCATAAGCCTTTCATTTCTTAAGGCAGGGATCAGTTCATAAACACCTTAGAGCCTTCAGCTGCAATGTTTTTTTTTCCGGTCATGTTCAACCCTGGTTTCAGTATTTCTAGGTGCTACACTTTAAGTTTAACAGGAGATGGGTTGCAGAGGTGAACTGAAAAATCATACTCCATTAATTCCTTTGTGAGTTACTATGCATGAGCTCTGGCCTTCCTGCCTCTTGGCCATACGCAGTCTTGCGCCCTCTTCTTTACATGCCCTACCTGATCTTTATGATAGCCAACGGTTCCTCTACTTGTCCCGCTAGGGTGGAAAGGGATCCATATTTCGATGGTAAACAGCGTGCAACCCCTCTATGTACCTGCTTAAATGTGACCATGTGTACGTTATGCCTAACACACGCAGCCGAACAGTCCAGTCCAAAACTATATTAAATATCTTTTTATTTCTCTGCAGTCGTAGTCAATGGGCCTCATTACAAATCTGGCGTTAACCTTGCCGGTGCTGCAGGCGGGTTGCCGCCAGACTTGCAATATTCACCGGGGGATTACGATCCTGGCGTTCCGGGTGGCAGGTGCCGGTAAATGTTAATCCCATTCCCATTTGGCAATGGGGACCACGGAAGCACCGGCTCCGTTAATAACAGTGCCGGTGCTTCCGTGAAACTCTGCGGGAGGGTGCCGTTCCGCCGGCCAGGTCTGACACTTGCGGGCGGAACGGCACCCACCCGTCGACTCATAGTGTGCCGGTCTGGTAACAACATTGCCGGTAGGCTTACCGGCACCGTTGTTACCGGACCGGCATACTTGTAATGAGGCCCAATGTCTTCATCCAACTAATTTTACAAACAGCCGGACTTTTATTTGAAACCAGTCTTTAACATGTCATTGGTTACTATTCACTTTGCATTTTGTGTGGGCCTCTTTGTGAGCTCTATTCTACTGTTTATTGAACCAGCAAGAACACCTTTTAGTTAATACCTGGGAAAATCTGTTGGAACTATACTCCAGCCTGGAAACAAACTAGAAGGTTAAGCTTTCAAGATGTCTGGCAACTTCTTACTTCGATCGTAGGCATCCATATTCAGCTGGAAGAAACTGCCAGCCGATGTACCAACCACTTGTGGAGGATTATGATAAACCAATATTTATTTTGCGACAGGCTCTGTTGAGCATGAGTACCAAGATGTGGATACGGGTCTGACTGCCCTTTAGAAGAATGAAAGAATTAGTGTCACCACACTTTACAGATCTGTTTAGGATCGAAATGAAAGGGCCCTTGTTATGAATGATATGCAAGCTAGCTGCTTTCTGATGCCAGTTGGGAGGATGGTAGCCCACCTAAATGGCAAATTAACCCGTAGGGAATGACCCATCTCTTTCTCTGAATTCAACCTTTCAAAGATTGAATTCACTCTCCTAGGGAACCACACCAAGCATGCCCAAGTGCAGAATTGGCTGACTGACGTAATGTTTGACGGACTCTTTCCTCAACTCTCACCCACTGCCAAATCTCTCAGCTTTATTATCGACTGTGAACTTTCATTATCATTATCATATCACCAAGAAGACCCAAGCAGCATGGTACCACTTACCCTCCCCTGCAAAGTGAAGCCTTTCATCCCTGCCTCGAGTTTCAGAACAGTTGTCCAAGCGCTGGCCATCTCCCACCCAGACAGTGGCATTGCCCTACTCTCAGGAGTCTCTAGTGCCGCCTTGGCCCCACTGAAAGCCGTCCAGAATGCTCCAGCACATATCATCGCAGGACTACGAAAATTAAAACCCATCACCCCTATTTGTCAAGGGGCTGCGCTGGCTACCCCTTCAAGCAGCTGCCATGTTCAAGACTACCTGCCTGCCCTACAAAGCAGCCAGAAACAAAACACTACTCTACTTGGCTGAGGAAAGCACCATCTTTAGAGGCCATTGCACCACCAGACGCCACAGCATTGCCAGGCTGAAAACAAAGATCTGCAAGAGGGACGCAAGTTTCCAAGACACATACAACTACCCTCCTCCATCCTACACTTCAGGAAGGACCTGAAGACCCTTCTCTTGAAAGACCCACTCGTCAATCACTGATTGCTCACCCAAACCCTTCTCCCTATTTGGAGTTCCTCGTTCCTTTGTAACCCCTGTGTGCGTTCTCTTTTGCAGTGCTCAGTTGCTTCCCAGCTAGGTTTGTGTTTGTAACTCCCACACATGCATAAATAAATAAATACATCTGGAAATTGTCTTGTCACCTGTAGGTGGATTCCTATGGCACCCCAATCTTTCCAGAGTTTGAAATAAAGCTAATCTCCATCTGCCCCACTCTCGGGTTGCTCGCTGTTGTATCGGTGTATGAAAGGGGACCCGTGTGAGGCTAGCAGTGGGGGCCCAACTACTCATCTGTTAATGGGCCTCTTACATACTCCAGCACAGAAACTTTCCTTTCTTCCCACTCTCCATCCACCTAAACTCTTAAAGGTTTGCTCTGGTGTAGTCTTATCATCTCTCTCTCGCTCTCTCTCCTTGTCCAGGGACCCACCTCCAGAGGCCAAGTCACCACCCCAGCTTCCCCCTTTCAGGCCTGGCACCTTTGAATCTGCCTCGCTATTGCTCGGGAAAATCTACCCATTCTGAGGTGAACAACAAGTAGCCCTGTGGATGCAGACATCATGCCTAACTTGCTATTTAAACTGACCCTCACTTCTTTGCAAAAATCATGCAAGCATAGTAGAAGTTATTTAACTTGTACCATATTCCACGAGACCTAACTGTAACTCCCAAAGGGGCAGGGTTACAAGTGTGACCCCTATCTTAAAGTTCTCGATGGTAGGTGGCACTGGAACAGCTGGGAGAGTCACTTAGGCTAGTTCCCTCACTACAAGCTGAGTATCTACACTTTGATGAATTGTTTACCGGACTGAAACAAATTTAATGTATTATGTGCGGGGGATATATGGTCAGAAAGTTGAAGCCTCAGGGCTATTCTGGTCGCTTCATTCATGAAAGGTTCCAATTGATATGCCAGCTTGTGGTACGTGAATTCCTATTAATCTTCATAGGTGGGCTTGTGGCTCAGCTTCCACATATGAAATGACCGGGAGGAGGCCAGAGCACCGTGCGGTGGAATTGTTTTGTAGCTCGCGTTCCCTCCCCTGGAGCGTTTCTCAAGTTCCTGCTTTTCCTAGAGACAAAAAGAGGACTGGCCTATTTTGTGTAGCCAGAGCTGAGAAGGTGCCAGTGCCAGTTTTACAATCGAGTTATTAAGATTAAGGATTTGAATGCCATAACAAAGACAGTAGTCATTAGTTTGGCTAATGGAGGCAAGCAGAAGCCCACCTCAATTGATAGTTGCTCTTCTTCTTGCCTTTCAGATACTTTTTACAGTATCTTATTCCCGGCAGTTTTTGCTTAGTATTTTCGTCTCTCTTTTTATTATTCTGTATATTGACGCAATTCAGCAGAATTGGCCCAGTGGTAAACTCTCTCAAGCTTTTGTGATTTCAACTGGTATAATGAGGTAGTCTCCTCTGTTTAGATCAGCATGTTTTCGGAAGATTGCTATTTGATGTGTTTGACAGTTCCAGAAAGCTACCACAATGATTATCTGCCAGCATAGAGAACTCCAGCCGTAAATTGACCCGTGTCCCAAAAGAGTTTAAGGCGTCTGAAAGCTGCACCAGAAAAGAAAAATGTAATTGATGAAGCTCTATCGCTTGATGATGACTTCAGCTGGTTTACGCAGGTTAACATTAACGATGAGTCGACATCTAACACATCCAGAATATTCATGGTAGAGTCAAGGGTTCCAGAAATCTGGTCAATCTCATCCTGGTCTTAACCTTTCTGTGCCCCTTCTCTCCAGTTCTAGGTGTGATGGTATTCTCTCAGTCCAGGCTTTCCACAGCCTGTTTTTCTGCCCTGCTTATGACATGTAGGTATATGTCCTGAGATTTTTCTGTGCCGGCCAATGAATAACTTTGGATTATCACAGCTGTGGAAGTCTGGATGGTAAAATGAGGATCCAGCCCTGTGGTATCATATTGGGGGGTGGTTAGCTTGTGCATGAAGTGCTTTAGTTGGATTTTTAAGGACTTGTTTTATTTCCACATTAATTTGGAAGGTTTTGTATTTCTATGATGGAAAAAACCTGTACTATCGTAACCAGGGCAATCCTCAATGGCCTAGTTACTGCTGTCACTAGCGGTGGGAATCAGATAGGGTGGGAATCAGATATCTTCAAGAGGGGCCATGAGTGTTTCCTTCCCCCCTGGATTGGATGATTATTTTTCTCTGAAGGTAACCCACTCTTTTTGGTTCATGGCTTTAAATGAGTAATGATCCATGAAATGGTCTATTTGACGGGTTTTTGTGGTAGTCCGGATATAGGTGTAGATTGCTTTTTTCTCTTCTATTTTTCAAATTCTTTACCAATTGTACTGCTTTTACATCTCTTTATAAATGTACTCTGTGTACATGATCTTTTGTATTTAGGGATGCTGAGTTTTCCAGACACTGTGGCATACCTCTGTGGCCAGCCTGATCCTCAGAGACATGGCCCTACTTCTCTGTCTTTTCTGCTGCGCTTGGACAGGTTTTGCTTCGGCTACAATCCATTTGGAAATGTACATTTCTTAAAGCTTAACGTGGGTTTAGAAGTATTGGTCGCGCTTGATGGTAGTTCATTAGGGATTTATTAACAAATGTCCTACCAGAACAGCCACAAGCAAACTGGATCCACTTCTCAGTGCACGGGGGAGGAGCGAGGGGGGGGGGTTGGGGTGGCTCTGGGAGTCTCTGGGAGTGGGGGTGAGGAAGCACTGGATGGGTACAGTCCTTAAAAGTACTCAGAGGGGTCAAAGTGGAAATGCAAGTTCCCAACAGGAGTATGTAGACGGAACAACAAGGGGGACAAAGAGGGACAGTGGGATGGACTCAATGACACTAGGAGGTAGTTCCAAGTGCCACTTTGAATCCATTAAGTATTTCCCAGTGAACCTTTCGGTCCCTTTCAGTGCCTCAAAGTGTCCTCAGTTCTTTCCAGGGTTACGGTACCTGCAGAACAGCCACACTGACCCTTTTCTTTTTACACTGCAGTCATCCAGTTTCCCCCTTGGCCTCCAGAAAGTTCCCTTCTAGCTACTCCCAGTACCCGACTACCCTCTCCCTGGAGACCATTAGCTACTCCTAGTGTTCCCTCAGTCCCCACACAGTGCCTGACGCACCCCTGGCTAATAGTTTCTGAGCCCCCCCTTCCTACTGCTCCTTTATATTTTGGACCTCCAGTATAGTTTGCAGCTTCACATGCATCTTTGATACACAAAGTGCACATGTTTCCCCAATGCTCCTTTGCTCCCTCTCCCCAGATGCTCATATGATGCTGCCCAGTATGCTTCACGGCTCTACAGCTCATGCTCCCCCTCAGTCAGACCTGCCTCATCTCCAGGTTTAGCCCGGGGACTCTGGGTTTCCATGCTCTTCTCCGGGTCTCTGGGGCAGAGCATGGAGTCTTTGTGTTTTCTGGCAGTGGCAGCAAATCCCCCAACACCTACATTTGATTGGCTACAAACATACTGCTTGTGGCCAATGACATGGAGGTGTGGGCAGATACACAGCATTTTGAGCAAATTCCACCCCTTTTCTGGCATCACACTGTGGTGTTTGACTTTCTTTTAAAAACCATGTGGGCAGGGCAAGTGGGCAGAGACTTGTGTGGGTAGAGCATCAGGTGAAGTGGATCTCCGGGTTTTTCTTTTTTAAATGTAGGCAGGTCTGTCCCTCAGTAGTCCTTTCCCTCTCTGGTCCATTCTCACATGGGATCATTTCACTTCTTAACAGTGCCCCCATAGTGTACTTTGCCCCATATTGCTCGTTTGTTCCTTTACATGTTTCTGTGCCCACCTTCATGCTCGTTGGTCTCTAAGACGTTCTACTCTTTTAGCCACCAAGTAGGCCTTTAGGCTATAGTCCTTTGTCATTGGCAGTCAGTTCATGATGCCTCACACGTGCCTCTGCCTCAGTGGTTGAAGTGTACGAATTGAAGTAGTGGAACTATGCTCCCTGCTGGCCTGCTCCAGCTCCCTACAAACCCCAAACCCCATAGCCACGCCTCCTCCCACGTGCAATCCAAACCCCCAAACAAACACACCTGCTGTTTAAGGGAATATTCAGTGTACTGCACTGAAGTGCAAGTTTCAACTTCTTCCTACACTTTTATTTTAAAACTAAACCATTCTGGAAAGGTTTCTTTTGAAAATACAGTATGAAAACATTAAAGCCTAATTTGAAAAAGTAGAGGAGCGCTTCTCTCGGCCGCTCCCACCCACTTCGAACACTGCCGTTCCTCTTTAGTGCTCCATCACCCCCGTGCTCCCTTTCCCCCTTGGTGCACCCTCCCCCACTAATGCCAAACCCCCTTCAATTGATCGTTCTGTTGAGTCAGGAGTTTGGCAATACCTCCCCTCCCCCATGTTCTTTCCTCTGTGTTTTTCCTTCACACAGGCCTTCTCCATCCCTGTCCTGCAACTTCCACCTCTCCACGTGCTCTCCCACAACTAATACACACTGTCACACAGCTTAAACTTTTTGCGGTGTGTGAAGACACAGACAACTGAATTCAAATTCGTGCCAATGCTTGTTCTCTCAATTTACCCAGTTCCTTTATAGCGTAGGACCTCACAAAACTGTTTTCATTCTAATCAGTATTCAAAAAGTCTTTCTTTCCTTGCTTTCATTATCTTACTCTTGGCATGGCTTACTACCTCCTCTTGGCACTTGATAAAGCTTGCTTAAACTCACATGTTCATGTAATTCACCTTGGGGTTTCGTTCAGCTCCAGGTTAGCCTTTCTTTCATCTCTTTTACAGTTCGGTATTCGCAAAACCTTTCACTCGGTTTTCTTAGCAGTTTCATGTCATCATGATTATAAAATGTATTCAGTAATTTGACTGAGTCCAAACTTGACCGGCATTGATACTACCCAAACGGTCTCCCGCTCACAACCCGACCTGCAGCAACCACACTCTCCGACTCACCGGGTACGCTGTCTCATGGTGCTCTTCTCCACAACGACAGGCTTGCTGTGGCTGTTGCTTCTCCCGAGTCGATGGGCCTCTCCTCCAGGGTCTCTGCCACCTCTGCTGTATGGAGAGTGAGTCTCTTTGACTCCAGGAGGTATGGAGAGCAGCCCTTCTACCAGAGACCTCTCGAATGCCCCCTCCACAATCAGCTTCCATTGCAATGACTCTGCAGCTCGTCAGCGCTTGAGGCACACGTCTCTCTGCTTCACCTCTAGCTTCTAAAGTAAGCGTTCCACTGATTATTCTCCTAGCCTCACTTGAGTAGGTCATTTATACCATCCTCTTGGGTTCAGGGGAAGGCAATGTTCATTCATTACATAACGATTGTAGTACTGGCCATCGCTCTTCCTCCTCCCAGTACCAGAGTGGTGCTTATTAGGGAAAGATGTTTGGGAAAAACATGGAAGGGATTGACAACAGCCTATAAAGGCTTGGGAAATTGTGGACTCCTCGTGAAAGGGGTATGGGGATACTGTTAAGGAAAGCGTCTTGTGAGCGCTGCATATTTGAGCTTTCTGGTGATGGACGTGGAGGGGTAGCCAGTCTGTCTTGAATGCAGAGGTGAAGAAAAGGTAACACGAGGAACCAGCCCAACACCCACCCAGTGAAACAATAGGTCGGGAGTGGACCGGCTCCCAACGTCACGAAACAGCGCTTCTCTGATTAGCGTGAAGTCAGGACAATGCAAGCACTGGCAGGGCCAACTGATGTCCAGTAAATGTAGTGCACAGGACTCAGAAAAGGCTGGTACTGGGCTCAGGAAGAGTAGCATAGCACTCAGAAGGCAGATGTAGGTCTTCGGTAGCAAGGTAACCAAACGGAGACTAGAGACTAGGCGATGACGAGGCTAAGGTGGATCAAGGAACAGAGATCCAGAGCAAGGGAAATAGGAACTGAGAACCAAAAGGGATGCCAGGGGAAGCCCAGATGGGAACCCAAGCGATGGGAGGGGGAGAGACAAAGAGAATTCCTCAACCCTAGGAAAGCCAACCAGGAACCAACGGGAGATCCAATCTAGGAACAAGAATCAGCAAGGAGGTAAGAGAACCAAGGACCAGGCAGGGACTGGAGCAAGAGCAGGGAACAGACGCAAAAGGCGGAGCGTAGCGATCAGGAAACAAACCGCATTGAGATGCGGTTTGTTTCTGTGGACGGGCCCTGATATTGGATTAGGACCACAATGAGGCTTGCAATGCAAGCCCGCGTTGCTCCAAAGCCAGCTAACTGTGTATGCGCGGAAGGCAGGATACGGAAGCCCACGCAAGCGCAGATCCGTATGCCCTCAGATAGATGGAGGCCGTGAAAAAATGCGGCTGCCACAAATGCCAATTAAGGAAATAAGGGTAAACCCTCCATGATGGGACTCGCCGGTCCTGGCGACCCCATCTCCTCACCCATGTAAGTGGCAGTTGGCATGATACTATGCCCCCTTCCAGAAAGGCCAGGAGCCCCAGGCTTCCAGGGATGCTTAAGATAGAATTCATGAATCAAACAAGGGGCATGCACAAAACTATGTGGTTCCCAGGTGCGATCACATGCAGGGTAGCCCTTCCAGTCCACCAGAAACTGGAGCATCCCACGTCGAATGCGCAAATCACAAATCTCTTGCACCTCCCAATTCAGGGCTACCCTGCACATCAACAGAGGACAGAAATGACCATAAGTGTCTGACACATAAGGTTTCAGTAGGGAGACATGAAACACGGGGTGAATCCGCCAGGATGTGGGCAATTGTAAGTGGAATGCCACAGGAGACAAACGTTTGGTAATCTTAAAAGGCCCAAAGTAGCGGGGTGCAAGCTTAGTGGGCTTAGTGGGCATATTACGGACAGGTAGATTCTTCGAGGATAACCAAACCAAGTCCCCAACCTGAAGCATAGGCTCGGGTGTATGCCCTTTGTCAGCCTGTACTTTCATGAGCTCATGCACCTCCACAAGAGTACCAGCTGCCAGGGTAGTTGATTATGGATGTAAGTCACCAGTTGGTCAGCAGATGGAACAATGCTGGGCAATACTGGGTGAAAAGGAAGTAGCTTTGGGTGTTGTCCGGAGGAACAACAAAAAAAAGGGCTAGAACATGTGGCTGTATGTACTGAGTTGTTATACGCCACTTCCGCAGCATCCATATGGGCCAACCAATTATTTTGCGAGGCATTAGCGTAGCAGCGTAAGTATTGCCCCAATGTTTGGTTGGTCCGTTGCGTCCGGCCGTTGGTCTGAGGGTGATAACCCGAAATCAGTGCTCTGTGAATGCCAAGATGATTACACAACTGGTTCCAGAAAGATGAGATGAACTGGGATCCGCGATCAGATAATATTTTCTCAGGAAATCCATGGAGCCGGTACACCTTGTGAAGAAATCCATGTTCCATCTGGAAAAATGTTAGGGATCTTTGGGAATGGGACAAAGTGAGCCATCTTAGTGAAACAATACACAATCACCATGATACAAGTATGTCCTTCAAATGGAGGGAGAGCGACAATAAAATCAGTGGCGATGGTATGCCATGGATAGGGTGGCACCTCTGTGGCGTGTAGCAGACCCAGGGGTCTTCTCCTCGGGATCTTGGTTTGAGCACAAACGGGACAGCATTCAATATATTGTTTCACCTGACTGGCCCATCCCAGCCACCATAATTGCCTGGCGATCAGTTCTTGGGTGGCCTTAACTCTGCGATGTCCACTAACCTTGGAGTCATGAAAATCATGCAGAATTGCAGTCCAAAGATTGGCAGAAAGAATGTATAACTGATTTTGAAAGAATACCAATCTGTTGCGTTCACTCACATGAGGCTGACCCAACAGTCCCGTTGTGGCTGAATCAGACAAGGTGTCTTACAGCATTGACCGTAGATGGGGAGAGAGAGTGAGTAAGAAATGTTTCGGGGAAATCAGAGCCAGGTCTATATCGTCTCTTTTGACATTGTTCTCCAGGGAGCAATGGGAAAAGAAGGCCCAACGAGATTGCCGGGGGGGTACGGCACTGTAAAGAGCGTAGGAACTGGAAATTCTGATGATCAGTGCATACTTCCACAGGAAATCTCCCTCCAGCAGGTGATGTATCCACTTTTTGAGCACCTCTTTTATGGCCAAGAGTTTTTTCTCAATAACGGCATAGTTCTGTTCACTCGAGGTAAGCTTGCGAGAATAATATGGCATGGTGTGTTCAATCCCAGAACCTGGGTCCATCTTTAGCAGTACTGCTCCAATGGCGAAATTGGAAGCATCTGCCTCAACGATGAATGAAATCTCATCATTGGGAATGCTGAAGAATAGGGGCCGTGCTGAAGGCTTCCTTTAATTACCTGAAGGCTACCGCAGCCAGGGAGTCCCAAAGGAAAGGTACCTTGATACTGGTCAAGTGAGACAAATTCATGGCCAAATGCGAGAAATACGGTATAAAGCGGCGATATAATTTGCCGAAACCCAAAACCCACTGGAGTGATTTCAGGTTGTGTGGTTGATTTCAGTTCCGAATGGCTAGTACCTTAGCTGGATCCAAGAGAATCCCTGTACTTCTAACCATGTACCTCAAGAACTCTATTCTTTCTCGATGGAAAAGACACTGTCTTGGCAAACAGTTGGTTAAGGGACAACCATTGTAGCACTTCCTTGACAGGTCGTATGTGCTCCTTCAGGTTCATAGAGAAGATAAGAATATCATCGAGATATACCCAAATGGTCACTTCAATCAAATCAGCAAAGATGTCATCCATAAAACGTTGAAAGACGGCCGGGCATTACACAGGCCGAATGGCATTAGTCGGTATTCATAATGCCCAGATGGTGTCTTGAAGGCCGTCTTCCACTCATCTCTTTCCTTAACATGAAACAGGTCATAGGCCCCCCTGAGGTCTAGCTTGGTTAAGACATGAGCAGCATGAAAGGATTCCACAATATTGTGGATCGGAGGCAAAGGATTGCTGTCCTTTTGGGTAATGTCATTTAATTGATGATAAGTGACACAAGGACGCAAGGTCCCTTCCTTTTTTTTTTGCACAAAAAATTGTGGTTATCCTGCCAGAGATTTGGAGGCTGTCATGTATCCTTTCTTAAGGCAGTCCTCGATGTACTCTAGCAAAACCTCTTTTTCGGATGGAGATATTGCATACATCTTCCCAAAAGGGATCACAGCATCGGGCAACAAATCGATGGCACAGTCGAAATGTCTGTGAGGAGGCAAAGGGATGTCCCCTGGTTCAGCGAACACACTGTGAAACTCTGAAGAGTCCTGAGGTACCGAAAGTAAGGAACAGAGATGAGTCGACTTGTTTTCCAAGGAAAAAGGAGTGGCAGTAGTGACAGTCTGGGATGTTCCGGGGAACCAACAATCCTGGATAGAGCATGTGGGTGCAAATTCCAAGGTTCGTGTCTCCCAGTCGATACAGGGATTATGGTACAATAGCCAGGGAAGACCCAAGACTATTGGATAGAAGGGTAACTTCATTACATCTAAGGAAATGTTCTCCTGATGTTCTTTAACCTTTAGGAGCAAGGTCCCAGTGTGTTGACGAATGGGACCAGAGCATAACAGAGTTCCATCGATAACCTCCCCCATAGTGGCACATTTCTTGAGATGTAGCGGAATTTCGCTGTTGGCTGCAAACACTGAACAACGTAGTTGCCAGAGGCACTGCAGTTAAGAAGGCCCAGAGCGTCTACACACGTGTCCTGCCAAGCTATCCGTATCTTCAATACCAACAGGACTACTGGCTGCATGGGCTGTAGGGCCAGAACGGGATTGGGAAGGACTGGAAGAGAAGGTGGGCCTTTCATTGTCTTCCCCATACACGACAGGCCTGTTAGTTTTCCGACTTCCTTGGAGGGCGAAGAGGACAGGTTCCCAGGTAATGGCCGGCGACCCCACAATACAAACACAAATGAAGATCTCTTTGGCGCTTCTTCTTGGCCTCCATCAAGGTACCCCTTATAGCACCTAACTGCTTAGATTCTGGACCCGATTCAGCAGGACCTGGTACCCCCAAAGGGGTGGGTGGAGGTCTATGGTACGCTCTCTCGACCCAGTGCCTTTCTCCTCTTCTTTCGGCCAACCCATGGTCTATACGAAGCACCTGGTCCACAAGAGTCTGTAGGGTATCAGATTCCAGTATATGTAATAGCTCGTCCTTATACTCCTCTCTCAGACCCCAACAGTAAAAGGTCTTCTGGGTAACTTCTGACCATTGTGAGTCAGTTACCAGTTGCCTAAAATGGCTAATGTACGCGATTATGTCACTGGAACCCTGTTGGATATCCATCAACTGATTCTGAGCAGCAGAGGTCAGATTGGGGGATTTGAAGACATCCAAAAACGCCTTTTCGAACGCTGTAAATTCGTTCAGAATAGGACTGTTTGCTGAAACCAAAGAAGCGGCCCAAGCAAGCGCATTCCCAATCAAATTGGCCAAAAAGTATCCAATCTTATCCTTGTCCTGATTGAAATGAGTAGGCTTAAAGAAGAAGTGTATCTTAAAATGGTTGCAGAATTCGGCCACATGTCTGGGATCACCATCGTACCTTGGAGGTGAGGTGTGAGCCATGGTGCTCTCGACCTGAGGAGTGACTCTGGCTCCTTGAACCACCATCTGCCGTAAGGTGATGTTTTGTTGGTGGGGTGTGGACATTTCCGAATGAAGTTCATCCCTGAGTCCCTGGGCCTCATCCATCTCTGGGTCGGAAGGAAGGCATCTCAATCTGTTAAGGAAAGTGTCTCCTGGGTGCTGTGCAGCTGAGCTTCCTGGTGATGGACGCATAGAGGTAGCCAGTCTGTCTTGAATGCAGAGATGAAGAAAAGGTAACGTGAGGAACCAGCCCAACACCCACCCAATGAAACAATAGGTTGGGAGTGGACCAGCTCCCAATGCCACAGAACAGTGCTTCCCTGATTAGCATGACATCAGGACAGTTCAAACACTGGTGGGGAAGGCCAACTGATGTCCAGTAGGCTGGTGCTGGGCTCAGGAAGCGTAGCGTAGAACTCAGATGGCAGATGTAGGTCTTCGGTGGCAAAGTACCCAAATGGAGACTAGAAACTAGGCAATGACAAAGCCAAGGTGGATCAAGGAACAGAGATCTAAAGTAAGGGAATAAGGAACTGAGAACCAAAAGGGATGCCAGGGGAAGCCAAGAAGGGAACCCAAGGAAAGGGAGAGGCAGAGAGAGAGAGAGAGAGAGAGAGAGAGAGAGAGAGAGAGAATTCCCCAACCCCAGGGAACCCAACCAGGAACCAAGGGGAGATCCAACCCAGGAACAAGGACCAGCAAGGGGGTAAGAGGACCAAGGATCAGGCAGGGACTGGAGCAAGAGCAGGGAACAGGAAATAAACCGCATTGAGACACAGTTTGTTTCTGTGGGCGGGGCCGTGATATGGGACTGGGACCACAGCGAGACTTGCAATTATTTTTATTTTTTTATTATTGCATACATACTTTGCAAGAGACCTCACACAACATAAATAGACAAAAAGAAAGTTATTAAAAGAAAGCATTGTTTTCACATTGTTCTCACATAAAATCCAAATAAGAACAAAATCCATATTCATATAAAATATCAAAAGAAAAAATAGTTCAATTCTATTCCCTCAAAGTCCACATATCACGATGTATACTTTCCAAATTTATCTTATGCAGTTCAAAAGTAATCCAGGTTAAAAAAAGATTTAAGGCTACGACCAAAGAAATTCTGGTGCCTCACATGCACCTGGACCAAAACAGATTCTTAGACACTCCCGAATTACCAACAGTTTTTTCCTTGAAACAATCGGTACGTTTATCCTCAAACTGGGGACATACGGTAACCAGATGTCTCAACGTTTCAGGCCTGCATTGCTCCAACACCAGGCAAAATGCACATGCGCGGAAGGCAGGACACGGCTGCCCGTGCATGAGCAGACCCGCAAACCCGGATGCCCTCAGGTAGATGGAGGCTACGAGAAAACGCAGCTGCCACAGACGCCAATGAGGGTAAACCCTCCATGAAGGGACCTGCTGGTCCTGGCGACCCCGTCTCCTCACCCTGGTAAATGGCAGTGGTGTGACAGATACTGTGTATCACCCAAGGGTGCCTCATCTCTTCTCCCCAAGTCTTCTCCACCCAGGTAGTCCCCCCTCGCATATCCACCCCCGGGTCAGGATCCAAAAGCAATGCCTTTCCCTGGCCCCCAGGCGGGAGGATATATTGCGGAAAACAGTGAGGACAACCTCAGATTCCGCACATACCCTTGCGCTATGCTGGTTGGATCTTGATGTTTCACAGGGAACCAAGAAAGGAAGTCGATATTTCCTTGATCTCAAACCTTCTGGTGTTCCACTGTGAAACAATATGGTTCGAGATCCAAGAACCACTGCATAACTCTCGCATTTGTCTCCTTCCATTGGCTAATCCACACTAAAGATGAATCGTCCGCGACAAGTCTAAACTTTCACCCCAACAGCTAGTATTTTAGGTGGACAATAGCCCATTTAATAGCAAGGGCTGCTAATTCCATGATGGGGTAGTTTTTCTCTGTAGTGAAGAGTTTTCTACTTATGTAAGGTATTGGGTGTTCCACGCCGTCGTAGTCTTGGGAAAGGACAGCTCCTAGTCTTGCTAGAGATGCATCCGTTTGAAGGGCAAAATCCTTCAAATAATCAGCCATTTTTAAGATGGGGCGTTGACAGAGGGTTTCTTTTAGTCTGGTGTAACATTTCTGGTCTTCTTCATTCCACCTGATCTTCTCGGGTTCTGAGTTTTTCAACTTATCTGTGAGTTCAGCTGCTTTACTTCAAATATTGGGGATGAACCGATGATAATAGCCGATTAGTCCTAAAAAAGTCCTAAGATCTTTTTTTGTTCTAGGTGTAGGGATATCTAGGACTGCTTTTTTTTGTTTGTTTAAAAACAGGTTTTATTGGTTTTAGTGAACATCTATAAATATCTCGAACAAATCTTTTGTACATCGGTAAACGATTCCATTAACAGTTACTGAGCAAACCTGATATAACAACGCACAATTTACATTTCATTCCGAACATTTCCTCCCCTTCTCCCTCAAAATCACTCCACCCAGTGTTGCCTGTCAAGTCACAGATAATTCTCCATTCACATGTCAAGCAAGGGTGGGTCTGTTGATATGGCAAGGGGACCCATGTTCTATCTCCGATCTTGGTGTAGCGGGTGCAAACAACCATTGTATGTGTTCCATGCCGTAATCTCTGCATTAGTGTCAGAGGGGCTTACATGTGCCTCCCTCCTCCAGGCCGTTGTTTCAGCCAGTGCCCATTTTTTGAGGTCCTGCCACCAATCTTCTACGTCTGGGCCCCTCAGAGACTTCCAAGTCATCAATATTCATTGTTTGGCTAGTATAAACCCTAAGTCTTTCATCTTCGAGGCATACATATGGGGGCACAGAAAGCGACCAAGCATGCAGGCCTCAGGTGATAGAGGGTATATATTAAGGCCACCTTTGTTCATTCTATCCACTATTCCCCTCCAGTACTGCAGTATACGAGGACAGGACCAGAACATGTGCAACGTGCCGGCGTCTGTAGCAGCACATCTAGGGCAGTGTTGTGTGGTAGCCCGGGAGAATTTGGTTATCTTGAGAGGTGTCAAGTATGCCCTATGCGTTACATACAGTTGAATCAATTGTAATCCTACGTTCCGGGGACAATTTCTTATAGTACAGCAGTATTTGTGTCCAGTGCATGCCCAGGAACAGGGTCCCCAGGTCTTCCTCCCACCTGGACCTTATGGTTGCATCTGACAGAGGTCTGCAAGTTAGGAGGAATCCATATAGCCTAGAGATAATTTGTGGGCCTTCAGCTATGTCGTTCATAGTATCAATTATGGAGTGTGTCTCTGCTAACTCTACATACTTTGGCCATCTGCGTACAATCAAGTTTTTTATAATGCAATATAACAGATACTGGCCATGATTCAGACCCGTGTTGTCGGCTAATTCTAGAAAGGGTGTGAAGGAGATGTCTGTGAGCAAGTCTCCTATTGTGGCAAAGCCCTTTGGTTCCCTATGTGTCCAGATTCCCAAATGCACCTGAGTTGCCTCTGGGGCTAGAGAGGCCAAAGGGATCAGTACTGAAAATGGGTCCTTCAGTTTAAAGTATGCTAATACCCTATCCCACAGTTGGATACCCAAAGTCACCAGGTATGAGTAGCGGCCTAGTTGTGGTTGCTTGCGCCACAACATTTCGATCAGGAAAGCGCGTGCTGTCGCAGGTTGGAGTAGGTTAGTATCTGGGTTAGGTTCATCCGCCAACCATCCTACCACAATTTGCAGCTACCCTACGATGTAGTACAGCTCGAAGTGAGGGACCCTGATACCACCTTCCTCGTACGGTCTTTGTAGTGAAGCCAGTCCAATCTTGCATCTACCATTGTACCACAGGAATTCTCCATACAAGGAATCTATAGCTTTAAAGAAGACCTTTGGTATATTATATGGGATGTTTGCGAAGTGATGTAAAAGCCTTGGGAAGGGGGATCATTTTTAACAGTGCAGCTCTGCCCATTATTGAAAGGATAATTTGGTCCTGAATGTCATGGAGTTCTTTATCCACTCCAGTGCTTTCTGTGTATTATTATCATGCTCCTTGACTGGGTCGTGAAAAATGTCCACCCACAAGTAACGGAAAAAAAGTGGTTGCACTCCATTTAAGGCCAGCACTGATAGTTTGTTGAGTTGCATCTTAGCCAGTTCGGCCAGTGGAAACAGAGAGGACTTTTCCATACTGACCGTAATGCCTGAGATCTGAGCGAAGCTAACAAGGGCATCGATTTTCAATTCTAAATTATCGTTGGGGTTTTGCAACTATATGAGCGTGTCATCCTCATACATGGAGATCAGGTGATAACTACCCAGGACTGGTATACCGCTGTCATGTACTCTAATCGTAGGTATGTGCCCGCCGGCTCCATAGCCAGAATATACAGCAACCGGGACAAAGGACAGCCCTGTCTCGTGCCTTTCTTTAACACCCAGGGCCCGGAGAAGTGCCTGCCTGTCCTGATTCTTGCCACTGGATCCTTGTATATTACTTCCACTCATCGTAGATAGTATGGGCCGAAGCCTAACCTGCGTAAAGTTGAATGCAGCCAATCCCACTTAATGGAGTCAAAGGCTTTTTTCGCATCTATAGCTGCAATGGCGCACAGTGACTCCCAAGAAGCAATTCTGTACATGACATGATGTAATCATCTTAAGTTCCAGAAAATGTTTCTCCCAGGCACATATCCCATTTGATCGTAGTGTCTATAAACAAGTGTTTCAAGGCGCGACGAGGCAAGGGAGGGGGAACAGAAGGAAGACAGAGACAGCGATCTTGCTAGGCCAGGTGACATTGAGATCGTGGAAGTGCAGGGGAGCGGGAAGGGGAAAAGTGTGAGTGGAAAGGGGGAGGGGCAGAGCAGTACATAGGATAAACAATAAAATAAATAAAAACAATAAATAAGAAGTGCGGCCAGCAGGTGACAAGTGCAAGGGTAATTGCAGACATCAGTTATCAAGTGCTGGTAGGGGGCTGTAGGTATAAAGAAACATTCCCAGAGTGAAAGGGTTGCCAGGCGGGCAGTGCAGGTGTGCAACTGGCAGGGAGGGGACCTGGGCCAGAGAACAGAGGGTAGCCAGATGACCAGTGCAGTTTCAGTCTCGGCCAGGAGTTCAGAAGGGGAGAGGAGCAGAGAAAGCAGAAGCAAAGAGGAAGGTCTTGAGGTGCTTCCGGAACTAGAGTTGGTTCTCCTCAAGTTTCAGAGAGGCAGGGAGGCTGTTCCAGAGGGGGGTCCCAGCAGAAGAAAGAGATCTACCACCAACTCATTGCTTGGAGAAGCGACTGACCCTGAGGGAGTTGGAGGCGGATGAGCGAAGAGCTCGAGAAGGAAGACATTTAGGAAGAGAGAGTTGAAGGTATTGAGGCCCCAGCCCCCAGAATGCCTTGTGGATAATGCAGACGGTTTTGAACTTAATCCTTGCAGCCACTGGGAGCCAGTGCAGAGTTTACAGACCTGGAGAGATACGATCCTTGGGCTTGAGGCCGAGGACAAGTCTCGCTGCCCTGTTTTGGATGAGTTGCAGAGGGCGGTGAATAGAGGCAGGCAGATTTAGAAAGAGGCTGTTGCAGTAGTCAAGCCTAGAGAGAACCAGAGCTCTGGAGACAGTGAGCTTCTGGGGGAAGGAGAGAAAAGGAAGAATACCTCTGAGGGGGTCCAGCTGATAGTATGACTTCTTAAAGACGTCAGAGATGTGAGGACAGGAGAGTGTGGAGTCGAAGATGACCCCGAGGTTTTTAGCCTCACAGGTGGGAGCAGGAAGAAGGCCAAGAGAGGCCAGCCAGAGAGTGACAGGAAATGAGAGAGCAGGTGTGCTCATGAGGAGAATCTCAGTCTTACTGGCATTAAGGCATAGATCATTGGTGGCACACCTCTCCTAGATAGCAGACAGACAGAGATGAGAGAAGGAGAAGAGGTGGCTGAGGGGAGCCTGAAAATGAGTTGAGTGTCATCCGCATAGCACTGAAAATTGGGGCAGAGAGCGGCAATGCGGTGGGCAAGAAGTGGCAGGTATTGGTTGAACAGCCAGGGAGAGAGGTTAGACCCCTGGGGAACACCACAGGTAGAGATAGAGGAGAGGAAGGACCCTAGTTGGACCTGGGAGAGTCGATCGTAGAGGAAAGAAGTCAGCCAAGCCAGGGCCTGATCAGTGATACCCAGGTTATCACGGAGACGGTTGAGCAGGATGGCATGGTTCACCATGCAAATTGCAGAAGAGTGATCAAGTAAGATTAGGACACAAGAGTGTTGGAATAGAGGTTGGAGAGCAGGTCTTCACAGATGTTCAGGAGAGCAGTTTCCGTGCTTCTGGCAGCTCTCAAGCCAGACTGATGGTCATGGAGACAACCAACAGATTCAGTGTGGGAGATGGGCAGCTTTTCCAGGAGTTTGCCCAGGAAAGGAGTGATGGAGATTGGGCAATAGTTAGCTGGCCAGGACGGGTCAACAGGGGGTTTCTTAAAAAGAGGGTACACAAGAGAGTGCTTCAGGGGGGAAGGGAAGACTCCAGTTGCGAAGGAGTGTTTGCAGAAGTCAGCCAGAGCAGGAGCCAGGGTGTCAATGTGGTCCTTGATGGTTTTTGAGGCACAGGGGTTAACCTGTTTTGATGAGACTTTCATTGATCTGACTTGTCTAGAAACCTCATCTGGGGAGAACAGACAGGGGAAAGGCAGAGAAGGAGGGAGGAGAGGTGGCTGACATAACTTATATGTTTTTATTGAATAAATGGGTGTGCGTTGTTCCTCTTTCTTACATAACAATGCTAGTAGTCTGCCCGGTCTATCCCCTTCAGCGTGCTGCCTCTCTACATATTTGATATAGCTATGCCTCCTTAACCGTTCTCAGCAGCTCAGACATTGTTGGCGCAGATCAGTTTCCCTCGCTTCCCTGCCCCCCCCGTCAGTGTAGGATTGCATCAAAGCTTGCAATGTGTCCTCCGTGGAGGACAATTCCCTGCGAAGCGTAGCTTGAATGCTCACTGTTTTGGCAATTGCGTTGCCTCTAATGACCACATTTAATGCTTCCCATAGCGTACCAGCGCTTGATACACTACTGTCATTGTGTTGGAAGTATTCCTTGATACTGTCTCTCATGCGGTCTAGCAGGGCCTCGCTTCTCAATATCCATGTTGCGATGGGGGGTCTCGGGGGTGCGTACCTCCATTGCAGTACCAGAGGAACATATTCAGACAGGACCGTACTCTTATACTCTGTACTCATTGGATCGTCCATCAAATCCTTCCCCACAAAGGAATAATCAAGCATGTTGTGGACCGCATGCGCAGAAGAGTTATGGGAGTAATGTCTAGAGTACGGGTGGAGAGTTCTCAAACGTCTACCAAGTCGAACGATGTTAGCATCTGTAGGGCTCTGGTAGGTGGGGAAGGTTTTAAGAACTTAGAGTCTGACCTATCCATGCAAGGATTCAGGACACAATTAAAGTCACCACCCCCCCCCATGTGATGCTACAGTTTCTCTAGGGGCCAAGTCTAGGGTACAGTGTCTGAAAGAAGACTGCCGTGTTGTGATTGGGTGCATATGTATTTATCAAGCAAGTGTCCACGTTTTCTAAGAGCCCTTGTATGAGCACCATTCTGCCCTCATTGTCTGTTCTAAACTGGGTCACCTTAAATGGTACAGCAGGTGCAATCCAGGTCAGCACTCCGCGAGCATGCGCCGAGCATGTGGAACCTACAATTCCCCCCCCCACTTTCTGTGAGCAGTGCCTGCTTCTCTGACGTAAGGTGGGTCTCCTGCAACAGGGCTATATCAGTTTTATGTCTGCGAAGGTAAGTGTATACTGTATTCCTTTTCACAAAATTATTCAGCCCCGGAACATTCCAGGTTAGCAGTTTAATCTCACTAGCCATCATCAAACATTAGCAGTAAGAGAGACATATCCTCCAGGCTCCTCAGCACTCTATTCTCATCACCCTGCATACATATTATGACCTGACTTCATAGAAATAGGTCATCACAGTATTGGTACTGATACTGGCAACACAAATTCCCTTGTAACTTCCCCAACTTCCCCAACTAACAATGATTGCCCAGCAATGTTGGCCATGCTCAGGTGTGACCGCTCTTCACCACTATCCCCCGGAATTCCTCCCGAGGTTCGTGCGCAGCAGTTGGGCACAAAAACAAGCACCCCAAATAGAAAAAAAGAAAACTCTGTGGGCGGAATACTAGCAGCCGTGGGAGCGGACCTCTCCTCCGGGATTACTGAGTACGCCGATGGTGTGGATCCTGCCAATCAAGCCATCTAGGCAAAGTCTGTGGATCCATGTGGAAATCCACTGCCGCTGTTTGCAATGCCTGCCCAGAGGGCATTAGTTGGACTTCAATGGCCAGCTCATGTGGTACGGATGACCCCTCTCCTCGATCCAAATGCCAAGTCATGCCCGCGTCCACCTTCGAGGTGTCTTTATGCTTGGGTGGTGATGTGTTGTCCTCTGTCCATGGATTGATCTTCTCCCTGTCCATCCATTCTTGTGCCTCTTCAGGGTGTTCAAAGAATGGGGTGTGGGTTTTGTACAGGACCTTTAGTCGAGCAGGGTACATTAACATGTACTTCAAGCCGGCTTTGCGAAGCCTGTTTTAGCCGATGAGATTGCACCCTGCTTTTCTGGACCTGGAAGGTGTAGTCCGCGTTCACCACTGAATTTGCGAATGCCCTTGGCATTGTGCTGCCCTGCCTAGAATAAGACAAGATCTTCTCTCTGTCCCTATAATTCAGGACTTTTGCTATAATAGGTCATGGAGGAGCACTGGGAGGCGGTTTTCTGGCCCTGTGCGCCCTCTCTATTGTGAATCCTTGGGAGAGATTTCCGGGGCCCAATATCTTGCAAGAATAAGTTCCCGATGTATGTCTTGGGGTCTGCTCCCTCCTCTCTTTCTGGTAGGCCGACGATGCAGACGTTATTTCTTCAGGATCTCCCTTCCGCATCTTCCACCCTGCTCTCTAATAGGTTGACCTTTTGGTGGAGGATGTGGATTTGGGCGTTGTTACTCTGTGCCATTGCGATGTTTTCCTTTAGTTGAGTTTCCAACTCGCTCTGATAGTTTCATAACATCCTGTCGCAACAGACCGACATCGACTATTACTTCATCAATCTTAGAGCCTAGCGAGGCCTTCAGTTCAGCAATTGCCAGTAGGATTTGGCTGTTTGCTTCACCCCCATCCTTTGTCTTGTCACTCGTCAGTGCCATATTGTCCTTGGACATTTGAAGTGGGATTCTGGTGTAGTTGTCAAACATTTTTTGGTTGCTCTTCACTTTGGCTGTCTTGAGAGGCATCCAGCTTATTTAGTGTATAGTGGTGCTGTTCCTGACGTGTTGGGTGTGTCTGCTTATATTGCTGACAACCGCGCCCTGAACATATCCCCACAATTGCACAGTGCACAACTAATCTCTCCCGGCTTCACTTCTGTGCTTGCCTCAAATAATGGATCCCAAGGAGGAGTGTGCAGGCGTGGGTGAAATCTATGGCACCCTGCCTAGCTGGTTCCTGGCACCTTCTCTGATGTCCAGCAAACAGGGAATGCCCACTCTAGGTACCACTTATTATGATGTTATGCCCAGGTATGTGTGCCTCCTAGAATCAGAGCCCTGGTACAAGGGGGCTGAGCATGTCTAACGGTGAGCGTCTAGTTTCATGAGCAGTGGCTGCCCTTCACGTAGTCTCCTTATCTTTGCTTTCCGTTTCTGTTATTATGTTCCATTTTATTTAGTAGTTTTTCCAAATTTCTCCTTGGTTCCTCCTGAACCTTCTGCTTACGCGAGATCACCAACTTTGCGGCTGCGTTAATGGCCGTGCTTGAGCTTCCAGCTGTCGCTTATCACAGTAGGGAACCCACTCTTCCCTGTATGGTTGTGGGGATGTGAAGGGAGCTCTGTGGGCCCTCAGCGGTAGGTGTTTACACGTTCGCCGGTGCTCCACCACTTAGAGCGCACTGCTTGCAATGCAGGCGTTTGGAAGGCTCGCCGTTATAGTTCCCTCGCCACCGGCCAACATGTACCCGCAAGCTGCTAATTTACGGAGCATTTGTGAGGGCTGCGAGAGCCACGAGGGGTAAGCAGCCCGTCCTTTCACCAGTTGTGCAGGGTGTCCTCCTCGCCCCCACAACATCGATTTGTCAATGGTGCTCCTCTGCCGTTGCCTTACGATGCAGTGCTGCTGTACCACTTTGATTGAGCGTCTTTCCCGCAAAGGGTTTATCGCAGTGCAGGAGTGTGTCTTGCCACAGCGGGCTGCCAGTCATTTGCGACTGGTGATGTTACTGCAATTGTCACCACACATCTTCGGGACGCTGATTAGTTTCAATTGTTCGGGAGCTCGTTGCAACTACAAGAGCGTTTACACAGTGATCCAATGCCGCTGCAAGTTTCTCTGGCAAGGAATCAGTCCCGCCAATGTTCTGATTGATCCTCCAAAAATGTATTATTGGTAATAACTGAGTGCTTCTGCCTGTTTTGTTGGATACTGTAGGGTCAGGCAGGAGTTCCTTCAAGAGCAGCTCTACACCATGGCCACTAGCAATGACCCCATTAGGACTGCTTTAACGTTCTGCGGTTGAGGCTGTACCATGCCATTCCCCACAAAAAATCCTAAATACTTTACTGCAGATTGAGCCAATTTACTCTTCTTAGGATTAGCTGTTAACCCTGCTGCTCTCAGGACTCATATGACTGTATAGAGGTGGTAAACATGATCTTCCCAGGTCCTACTGTGGATTACAATATCGTCTATGTAGGCCCCAAACAACTCAGAGTATGGTTGTAAAATCTTATCCATCAACTGTTGGAATGTTGCAGCGGCCCCATGTAGTCCAAACAGCAAGACATTAAAATGGAACAGACCTAAGGGTGTGGCGAAGGCATTTTTTTCTTTATCAGGACCGTACAATGAAAACTGAAAAAATCCTTTCGTAATGACTGTGGTCGAGAGAGATAGAAAGCCTTTCCAAGCCGAACAATGAGATCATCAATACAGGGCATTGGGTAGGCATCAAATGCAGATATGGTATTAACTTCCCTGAAATCAATAACAAATCAGCAACTTCCAGCGGGTTGGGCCACTAATACAATGGGGGAAGACCTTGGGCTATTAGATGGTTCAATAATATTAACTTCTAGCATCTGCTTGACTTCCTGGGTGATGATTGCTTTCCTTGTCTCGCGTATTCCATAAGGTTTTAGGTGTACCACTTTGCCCTCAGGGGTGCAGATATGGTGGTAAATTCCTTTCACTCTCCCTGCCTCCTCTTTAAATACATCAGTAAATTGGATGAGTAAATCATAGAGCTCTTGTTTCTTGTTATTACTAAGCTCGGGAGGTATAAGCACCTTCCTATCAGGTAGTAAACATGACAGAATGGTAATAGTGCACTCTGTAGGGTTTTCTTTCCATTCTTTTTAAATGTTAATATGGTATACCTGGTTTTTCAATCGGCGGTCAGGTTGGAAAATGTTGTAGTTACAGGGTCCTGTCTGTTCTAGCACCTCATAAGGCCCAGGCCATTTGGATATTAGTTTATTCTCTGAGCTTGGCAACAACACTAACACCTTTTGTCCTTCTGAGAAAGATCTTAAGGTGACCTTTCTATTATATGAGGTTTCATGCTGTTCTTGTGCCTTGGACATGTGGGTTTGGACTAAAGATCTTACTACAATCATGTGTTCTTTAAGACGGTTGGCGGTTGGGAGAGTGGACTTGGGGCTTTCTCCCTTTCTTCCCAGGTCTCGCTCAACATATCCAGGCTATCTCAGGGTTCTTGTCCATAGAGTAATTCAAACAGGGAGAATCCTGCCAAAGCCTGGGGGTCTTCCTAGCAGCAAATAAGGCCCAATGTACCACTGATCTCAATTCCTTCCTTCTTGTTACATTAGTTTCTGTAGTATCATTTTCAGGGTTTTATCAAACCTTTCTAGGGGAGTAGGTGTTTCAGCATCTGCTTAATGGTGTTTGCTCTAAGGGGAAAGTCTTCTGGATACCGTGTGGCGTAATCTACTATTACAAGTATGTATTTGGTCCCTAACTTAGATGTTTCCAGAGGTCCTACAATGTCCATGCCATTTCTGTAACACAGAATTTCAATGATTGGGAGTGGTTGTAAAGGTACTGGTGGTGGTATATGGGTGCCAGTCTTTTGGCATGATTGTACAAAGGTTTTAATATCTGCATGAATTCCGGGCCAGTAGAATTTGTTGAGGCTTTGTGCCTGGGTTTTTGTCTGCCCTCAGTGACCGCCCGTCAGGTGGGAATGGGCTATCTCTAGGACAACCTGCTTATGACTCTTAGATATAACTGTGTTCTTACCAGGCCTTCCAGAGTGGTGTCTCCCGGTTACATCAACCCATGCTTTAGAAAGAAAAAAGGTCCTCCTTTCCCACAGCCCTCTACTTCTAGTATGAATTGTAAGAAGGCTTCAACTAGCAGTGGATCATTCCTTTGGGCAAAGACTAGGTCGGGAAGAGTTTCTGGTTCTTCTTCTATGACCCTTCTAGGCTCGGGTTTAGGCGGGGTGTCAGAGGTTTCACCAGCCTCCCCAAAGTTTTGGGTACCTCGATCTGTTACTTCTTTCCCAGACTCTTCCTATACCCCAGGAAACATTGCTCTTTTGAGCACCCCGGTACAGTTTTATCCCCCTGACTGATGTGTAAGAGATCTTTCCCATGGTTTTGTACCAACACCTTTATATCTCCCCTAAAATCTGGGTCTATAACCCTGGCTAATACATCAATTCCAAACTTCCACGCTAAACCCGACTTGGGAGCCAATCTGATGTATGTGTGTGGAATCAACACCAGATTAGTGTGCATTAGTCTTCTTTCACCTAGAGGAATAATTGCTTTCCTACTGCTGCAAATATTGAACCCAATAGAGCCTTCCGTGGCTATTGAAGGGTCTGACTCTTTGGGAATTAATTTCTCAAACTTTAGGGTTCCCCAACTTGTATTGGTTGAGCTGCATTCCATTCCTTAGACCGTTTGAGAAAGCATCATGAAGTAGACACAGCCAATTGAATCAGGTTTTGGGCTATAAAAAGGCCTAACTTGCCCTATGCTAAGGCGGGATTTCCCTACCTAAATAAAATAAGAATAGTCTGTGTCCGGAAGTCCAAAGTAAAAATCTGTCTGTGTCCAAAACCTAAGCTTGCAGTCACAGCTATTTGTATACACTGTGTGGGCATTTCAGCGTCAAAACAAGAAGTGTTCAAATAAAAGTTCAAATCTTCTTCCAGCTCATTGTTTGGAAAGGGTTTTCCCTTCCCCAAGGTTCAAGATTGTTCACAATGCAAAATGGATTCCCTTCCACAAGCTTCAAGATAGTTCACAATGCAAAGAGGATCCCTTCCCCCACACTTTCAAGTCTTTCAGCTTATCCAAAACACAGTTCTTTGTGATACTTTTCAGTTCTTCTGGTTTGGTTACCTTTCATCAATTTCACAAAGCACAGTTCCTTAACTTCAGTTCACCAAATTACCTTTATATTCAATTACAAGTTTCTTTGCAGGCATTTTAAGTGACCTTCACATAAGTAGGTGCCCTCGGTCTAGGCGCATTTGTCGGACTACAAAGTCCGGTGATGTAACCAAAACACCTGTCTTGCCTCTTCTTCCTTGTATACAGGTTGCCATTGTTTCAGCTCTACAGTGGTACTTGCCTTATTCCCATTTCACATCCTCATGATGCTTTGCCATTGCTTGTTTTTCCACTATTCACTTGTTGCACATTCATACCTTTATATAGCTCTTGCCAATGCTTGTTCTCTCAGTTTACACAGTTCCTTTATAGCATAGGACCTCACAAAACTGGGTTTCATTTAGATCTGTTTGCAACAGTACTTGCTTTCATTCAAATTGGTATTAAAGAAGTGCTTATTTTCTTACTTTCATTCTTTTACTCTTGGAAAGGCTTACAACCTCCTCTTGGCACTCGATAAAGCTTGCTTAAACTCACATTTTCATGTAATTCACCCTGGGGTTTCACTTGGCTCCAGGTTAGCCTTTCTTTCATCTCTTTTGCAGTTCGGTATTCACAAAAACTTCCACTCAGTTTTCTTAGCAGTTTCATGTCATCATGATTATCAAAAGTATTCCGTAATTTGACTGAGTTCAAACTTGACAGGCATTCATGTTGCCCAAACGGTCTCTCGCTCACTCGTGAGTAACCCAACCTGCAGCAACCACATGGTCTGCACCTCGGCATCCCAAAGTTACTCAGGCTTTTCTGACTCACCGGGTATGCTGTCTCCAGGTGCACTTCTCTGCGACGGCAGGCTCGCTGTAGCTGTCACTTCTCCTGGATCGGGTGCCACTCCTCTAGGGTCTTCGCCACCTCTGTTGTATGGAGAGCGAGTCTCTCTGACTCCATGAGGTATGCAGACCAGCTCTGCTACCAGAGATCTCTTGGATGCTTCCGCCACGATCAGCTTCTGCTGCAACGACTCTGCAGTTCGTCAGTGCTTTGGGCATGCGTCTCTCTGGCTTCACCTCCAGCTTCTCCATCAAGCGTTCCACTGATGATTCTCCTGGCCTCACCTGAGCGGGCCATTTATACCGTCCCCTTGGCTTCAGGTATAGATAATGTTTATTCATTACATAACGATCTTGGTACTCAGCATCCCTCTTCCTCATCCCAGTACAAGAGTGGTGTTTATTAGGGAAAGTTGTTCAGGAAAAACATGGAAGGGATTGACAATAGCCTATAAAGGCTTGGGAAAGGGTGGACTCCTCATGAAAGGGCAATGGGGGATACTGTGTCTCACCCCAGAGTGCCTCGTCTCAACTACCCAAGGCTCCTCCACCCAGGTAGTCCTCCCTCGCATATCCACCCCCAGGGTCAGGATCTGAAAGCAACAGCCTTTCCCTGGCCCCGGTGGAGGATATATTGGGGAAAGAAGTGAGAACACCCTGGGATTCCTCACAGGTGCTAATGTGTTTGTATTTTGCAGAGGCATTGGAGTGCTGTGCATGTTACTACCAAACAATTTAAAAACGAACTAAAACGAACATATGAATCACAGTGAGAAAGAATGTTGGAAAGCAGTGGAGCGAACGAGAGAAAATGTCAGAGAAGGATAGCTAACTTCAAAGAGCTTGCCCAAACAAAAACATCCCTCGTTGTGTTTTACAAAAACAATACTGCTTCAACTGCAGCGACTGTATCACTGCACCTCGCCCATGATGATTGTAGGAGCAGCGGAAACACCCTGTATATGTGATTGCAGCAGATACAAAAGACCCAATATATGGAGAATCTCCTTCCGATTAGGCATGACAATTCACCAAAATGCCAGGAGCAGCAGAAGTGACATAACACATTCAGTGACATCAGAGGAAATGCCATCATATGAACCTTGACCCCAATAACATCAGAGCGTGATATCACATGACTTTAGACCCTGATTACATTCCAGGAAATGACATCACAAATGTAAAATAAAATACAGAATACTAAAGTTATATTTACTAGGATGCTTTCTGCGAGAGGTCAGGGAGGCAGTCGTTATATCCCCTTGACAAAACATGGACAAGACCAACTGCCTTTATTTTGCAGTAGTGTCTCACATATCCAGATGCTGTCAGCTGCTAGGTTCAGACTCCTACCTCCCAGCAGTGCCATCTTATGCCATGTTAAGCCTCGTATGCCAGGCATAGTTATCTTAATAAAAGCACATCCTAGTATGCCCTTGTGCTGCCATCACAAGCTGAGTATTAGAATAGAATCTTCGGATGGGGAGGCGTTACTGGTTGGGTAATGCCCCCGGGCGAGAGTTACAAGGGTACTAATAGTATTTTTACCTGAGTGGAGAAACGTCGTGTAAACCGTTTTTCAATTCAAGCAAAAAAAAGCAACATAAATGGCTGCCATGGATCTGGGAGAAGGGACTACATGTAGTTCCTTTTCCCTTTCCATGGCGGCCAGACGAAAGGGAAGGAACTTAGAGGGATACGGCGCTCCGAACTGTAGCGGGTAAGTCTTTCACAGGCTGGTAACAACCGGGCGAGGGCCAGTCAGGGTACAATCTGATTGTCCCTCGCCGGTTACAAAGTTAGATTTATATTATTTGATATTTGTATAGTGGCTACTGCCATTTTTATGGCCTTGAAACACTGTGGTGATGAAGGTCCTTCTGAAGACCGTTGTCTGAGCAAACATGAAAATAAATGAGCATTACATTGCATGTGAATAGTAATTAGAATATAGGTGACTATTCAGTTACTAGCAGACGTGCCCAGTTTAAATACATTATAAAACCCATGCCAAGCAGTATGTTCAGGAGCAGAGAGGACAGCTATGTCAGTGACTATGTGACAACTGTACCACAATTTTTCTTGTCCTCAGCTGTATTCCATTGGTTGTAAGGAAGGGGGATGTGTGCTCCTGCATCTGCTGTGGAGGTTTGTTTCCTATGCAAGCCTTTGCGATTTTTAATTCAGATGTCCTCACAGGTTCCCAAATTGTGTAATGATTGTGAGGTACACACTTGTTAGTGTTTTTCATACAATGTTTTCACTTTATTCAATTTGTTTCACATTCATCTCATCAATACAAGTTACTTCACCTAGTGTTTGTTCAGTTTGCTTCACATTCATCATATAGTTACTTCACTTAGTGTGTTCCCTTCTGTTATTTGTGGTGAATGTTCTTGGTGAGAGATGTATCATCCTTTAAAAGAGCATGTGTGCCAATGAAAGATGTGTCGTTTTTTATAAAAACTATTGTTCCAACATTTTGCATGTGCTATTGTTTCACCTTTCCTTGGGCTTTATCAAGGCAGTTCTTTACTTCGTTTTGTGTGTCAGTTTATGTCACATTTCACATTGTGCGCATCGTTATGATACACACATATGTTATTCTGCTCTAGGTCAATGACACCATTTTTACCCCTTTTTTTCTTTGCTTTTGTTCCCGAGTGAGTAAACTTCTGTGGTTCTGAGGTTGTCAAGGATAGGAGAAGTATGGTTAGTCTAAGCTGCTGGTGCACAGGAAGGCAGCACCAGGCAGTTGTTGCGTGGTTTCGGTTGAGTGCTTAGTGATATAGTGTAAGCAAGTTGCATACATTGAGTACCGCTTGTTGGTACACTGGTTTGGGGTCCTGGTTAGTGGTTTGTGGTTGATACCGCTGTCTAGAATCCTTCTTCTGGCAAGTGCCAATCTTTTCTGTCACTGTTCATATCCTACCCTGTGGTTTGAGGTCTGATTTCCATGTATACTTAAAGGGATGGTCTAGTAAAAAATTTTATTTAAAAAATAGATAGGCCACTTAAAAAAAAAAATACTAGCATCCTCCGTTTTAAAACTTCTTTTGTAAAATTTTGAGCTATTCAAGCTCAGAATTCGGGAAAAAGCAAGCACAGGGGCGCAGCCATTTTGTGAAATGGAGGCCCTCCTGTGCTGGCTTTTGCTTTTGCGGCACTAATGAAGGAAAAGCCAGCCAGCTGTAGTAAACAAAGTCTACCGCTGGGTGGCTTTCCCTTCATTAGTGCCGGGACTCGGAGGACGCGGACCAGAGACCAGAGCAGGAAAGCTGCAGCTGAATCTCGGTAAGTGCTATTTATTTTTTTTACAAAAAATAAGCACTAGCTGTGGTTTTTTTTCTAAGTTTTCCGGGCTGGAGGAGCCCGGAAAACTTAGAAATAAAACCGCAGCTTTAAAAACGTTGTATTTATGTTTGCGGTCGCTTTTGAAGCGACCGCAAACATAAATACAACGTTATTGTGTTGGAAAACGCTGCGTTTCTTCTTTCCAAGTTTCTCAGGCTCCTCCGGCTCGGAGGAGCCTGAGAAACTTGGAAAGAAAAACCGCAGCGTTTTCCAACACAACCGCGTGTGTTTCTGCCTGCTGTGGCTATCACTTTGGGTCTAGCACCGGAGACCCAAAGTGAAAGCCACAGCAGGCAGAAACACACGCGGTTATGTTTACATGCCGCGTAGTGTTTCTACCTGCAGCTGATTTCCCATTTGGGGCTCTCGTGGGGAGCCCGAGAGCCCCAAATGGGAAATGCTAAATGCTGCGTTGTCTGCCTAAATCTGCTTTTCCATTTGGGGCTCTCGGGCTCCCCGTGGGGAGCCCGAGAGCCCCAAATGGGAAAGCAGATTCAGGCAGACACAACGCGGTTGTTTTCCGCAATGCCGCGTTGTGTCTGCCTGAATCTGCTTTTCCATTTGGGGCAACTTGGAAAGAAAAACCGCAGCATTTTCCAACACAACCGCGTTGTGTCTGCCTGAATCTGCTTTACCATTTGGGGCTCTCGGGCTCCCCACGGGAGCCCGAGAGCCCCAAATGGAAAAGCAGATTCAGGCAGACACAACGCGGCATTGCGGAAAACAACCGCGTTGTGTCTGCCTGAATCTGCTTTCCCATTTGGGGCTCTCGGGCTGGAGCTGGAGCCCGAGAGCCCCAAATGGTAAAGCAGATTCAGGCAGACACAACGCGGTTGTGTTGGAAAACGCTGCGGTTTTTCTTTCCAAGTTTCTCAGGCTCCTCCGAGGAATACTAGCATCCTCCGTTTTAAAACATAGGAAGTTTTAAAACGGAGGATGCTAGTATTTTTTTTTTTATGTGGCCTATCTATTTTTTAAATAAAATTTTTTACTAGACCATCCCTTTAATGATTCCTAAAGGAAGACTGTTGTAAATTTGATTTTCCCAATTTACGGTTCCTGGTGGATTTGCATCATGTGCTTTTCTATTTGGGTGGTCCATAGTGCCTGGTTGTGCATGACATACTTATGGTGAGTGTTCCTTGCACTTGAGTCTTGTTAAAAACAAGTACTAACAAAGGCAACATTTTTCACTTTTGCATAAGTATTATGTAAAGTAATGTAAGTGGTCTTGTATGGCACTCTTCTGCCACTACTGGTGGCCTCACTGCGCTTGACTCTGTAAGAAAAAAGAGGCGGATGTTCATTAGTGGGACAGTGGGGAAGGCAGATGCCAAATGCGTGGTCCTAAAGGATGCAGGTCGGAAGTACCCAGTTCCTGAGTGCCAATATGCTTTCTATGGGTTTGGCAGAGAAACTTGAGAGTATGCTATCCATAGGGAAGTGCTCAAGACTACAGCACTTTGGGTCTGGTTAGCTGCTGATGTGGGAGAGAGTGACAGGTGTGATGATTCACGGATTCTTGTCACTTCTCCACACAGGGGAGCCCTTCCCTGTGAGGCTAGGGAGGTGAACCTGCTACAAAACATTTCTCCTAGGGGTGGAAGAAAGCAGGACCTCACAGGGAGGGACTCCCCTCTTTGGGTTAAGGACTCCTGTTCCGTGAAGGAACTCCCTGACCCACTGTCCTACAAACCCCTCAAACCATCAAGACCTCAGAAAATCCAGCCTGAACAGACTGTTTGCTACTGTAACACCACTTCCAATACTCAACCCAAATGTAAGTCTACTGAAAAGAGGAAGAATAAAGAAAGCACGAAGAGTGCTAAAAGGTTAGAATCCAACCTTACTGAGAAGAGGAAGAATGGAAGAGTAATGCTGATCACTCCCCCATGGAAAGAGTTATTTACTGTGAAGAGTACGAACAACGGAGTAGTAAGGAATACTGCATGGAAAGTGAGAACGGACTACGATCCTACGCTGGGGAGGAATCAGCTACAGCATATACAAAGTGAAGTAGTGACTTGTTTCAGAGAATCCTCACCGAGTAGGTGAAGCCGGGACAGGAAGTTTGGAGCTGTTATGTAATGTTATGGGTATTTATCCAGCGCACGTACGCCCTGAGGCATCATGGCGCTAGAAACGAAGAAGCGGCAGCATCCAGGGGCTTAAAATAGTAGTGTCTTAAAGGATGGACAAAAAAACAGGTGGTCGTCTGTGGCTCGCATGGCTAACGCAAGGTCATTCCAGGCCTTCAAAGCCAGCACCGAGTAGGCCAGGCCACCAGTACATGCTAATCTGATACGAGAGACGGATTGCAGAAAAGCAGACTGGGAGCACAGGGGACGAGCCGGAACATACTGTGGAAACTTTGACTGGATATATTCTGCTGAACAATGCACATGGACTTGAAGAGGATCCTCTTTTCAATGGGAAGCCGATGGAGATGTCTGAGAACCAGAGACATATGTGCTCGAAAAAGGGGGTGCAACACAGATCTGGCAGCAGCATTTTGGAGTAACTGAAGCCGATTGGTAAGATACCTAGGCGGACCGAGATAAAGCGAGTTGCAGTAATCGGTCGTACTGAGCAGCAGTGTGGCCACCACCGGTCCGTGATATTGGAAAGGGACAAAAGGGAGCACTTTACATAAAGTGCGTAGCCTAAAATGTCCAGATTTACACATAGCCGCCACTTGCTTTGCAGTGGATAGCGGAGATGACCTTATTAACCCAATATTTTTTACTGAGGCAACAGGCAGGGGGCACGGGCCCAAGGAAGCAGGCCAAAACTCTAATGTTCAAAAGGAAAGAGGACAGGAGGTACCAACCACAAACACCTCCGTCTTACTTGCATTGAATTTTATCCAGTTGGCCGACATCCATGCACCCAAATCCTCGAGACATCTCCTCAGAAGAGCTGCAGTATCTGAACAGGTAAGGTCCAGACAGACCATATTCTGCGTATCGTCCGCGTAAGAGTGGTATCTAAATCTGTGTGAGAGAATGAGAATAAGATGAAGTCTAATGTATGTGCTAAACAGAATAGGAGAGTGCGGATCCCTTAGGGACCCCACACGAGAGAAGTACAGATTTAGAGAGAAAAGGGGGGAGCGATACTGACTGGCAACAATCTGCCAGGGCCTGGCCAGCAATACCAGTGTATTGCTGACAGTGTACCAGCGAGCAGGGTGGGGTGATTAACCGTATTAAAAGCAGTAGACAGATCTAACAGTAATACTGCTCCCACCCCACACTGATCCACCAAGCAGGCAAGATCGTTCATAACAGAATTAAGAACAGATTCAGTCCCCCTCCCAGGCCGGAAACCAGACTGGAAGGGATCAAAGAAGCTGTACGATTCAAGATAGGATGAGAGAAGAGGGGATACCAGGGCCTCTAAAACCTTCATAGAAAAGGGTAAAAGAGAAATTGAGCAGAAATTAGCCAACACTGCAGAGTCCAAAGATGGCTTTTTCAACAATGGGAGAAAAAGAGCATGTTTCAAAGGGCTGGGAATAATGCCTTCTTGGAATGACATTGATAGCGGTGGAAATGTGAGAAATCAGATCTCTCAAAATCTCTTTCAGTAAGGTTAGAGGAATAGCATCAGCTCAGAGGCTGATTTAAGACGTTGAATTACAGTAAGTATGTCTTGGTAAGAAAACAGGGGAAAAGAGGACCATGTGGCAATAGGGGCAGGCTGCAAAAATGAGTGTCAGATGTGGAGGCAGCCACATCTCTAATATCATTTCTAATAGTCAGGATCTTTGAGAGAAAAGAAGAAATAGAGTCACATAAGTCCTTTGAGGGAGCTACCATAGAGCCAGCCTTTGTCGGAGTGGAGAGGGACTGGATCAGATTGAACAGGGCCTTGGGTTTGTTAATAGCACTTTCTACCCTTTAACTAAAGTAGGACTTTTTAGCAGCAATAATTGCTTTTTGATGGCCTGGCAGGCAATGGCGAAAGGTGAATTTGGCCTTGGGCGAGTAGCCAGATCTCCATTTCCTCTCAGACTGTCTACAACATCGTTTTTTCTCCTAAGATCATCCGAGAACCAGGGCTCAGAGACATGGTGTTTTTCTTGACTAACTCGAAAAGGAGCTAACTGATCAGCCACAGTAGAAAAGGCATCTTCTAAAGTGCTAAGAGAGCAGGGGCCACCTAACGTGAGCTGTAGTTGTAGAGACGCTTTTAGTACATGGTTGGTGACTTTACGCCAATTATGTCCACAAGAAGCAGATTTAGTCGCCATTTAAGGGTGGTCCGGTTGCGAAACAGAAAAAGGGATCAGGAAATGGTCGGTCCACACAAGAGGACAGGGAGAGGATACCGAGACAGCCAGTTTGGAAGCACAGATAAAATCTAAGATAAATTCCAGCTGGTGTGTAGGTTCTGCAATAAGTTGGGAAAGACCAAGATCCTCCATTAACAAGCAAAAAGTCACTGCCTGGATAGTGTTAGAAGTGTTTGCCTGGAAGAGAGAAGCCAGGAGAATCTGGGAGATCCCCGATCGAAGCTGATACAGAGTACCACGGGATTCGTTACATTCATCCCAGTATATGTGAAACCATTAAAGCCGCTGAAATGTACTACGGGACTCATCAAATTCATTTCAGTAATTGTGAAACCAGTAGAGCAGATAAAGAATATGTTGGGACTCATCGCACTTGTCCCAGTATCTATGAATCTAGCAAGGATAGTACAGAATATCCAGAAACTTGTCTTACTCGTTCCCAGTATTTGGGAGCAGCATAAAGCAAGCATAGAGCAACAGGGTACCCCAAACACTAGTCCCCCCACAAGTGGAAGTGTCATGAAGAAAGAGAAGTGGTTAAAGGGACCCCAAATACCGGTCCCATTGAAACAAGAGATTGTGGAAGAAGTGAAGAACACTTTGATGCTAAGGAATGGTTGAAAGCAAAACCAGATTGGGAAAGTGAGAAAGAGACACGGCAAGAGCCCCAGAGGAGAAAGGGGTATCAAACCTTAACGTAGGGAAACAAGGAACTATAATTAAAACAAGACAGAGGACTCCCGAGAGAAGCTGGAAGAACCCCCTGGAGGAGTTAAAGGAACTGATTAATAAAGTAATGGAGAAGTATCTGAATATAGACTGTGGTATGTTACTGTTGATGTGCTAATGGCTAGTCCTATGGTGGCTGCCTGTTGTGGGTTTATGTGTTGGGGTAAGATGGTAGATGATCTTAGCGGGGTGCTGGCTAGTCCGGTGAAGGCAGGAGTAGGCCGTATGAGGCAAAAGAACTTGCAACCCTGCACTCCTATCCCACGCCATTAGAAGACAGATTCCATTCTTTAGCTCTCAATGCCATCTCTATCACTCTCACTCTCCGCCTGCCTCTCTCTCATCAATTGCACAAGTTGTACACTCTCATTCCAGAATAAAGCTTGATATGCCAGGCATAGTCAATATATCTCAGCTCCTATGCTGAGGTGCTACCATCATACACACCAATCGTAGCCTTGTGCCAACCGGCCTACATATCGCCCCGTAAATGACAGATTTCATTCTTAATGTGTTTTGAGGTATGTAGATTTGGGATTATCTTGGGTTTGACAATGGTGCATTTGTGTGGTAAATGATTTTTTTAAATATGCAAATTAAACTGAATTACTCTAAGTGACCTAATGTGAGGTTAAGTGATTTGCCCAGGAGCACACTATTTGATCAGGTGGAGATGGTGGGATTTGAGCCACTGTGTACCGGTGTGAAATCTCCAATTTAACTAGCTGGCTCTACTTCGTCACATCCTATCTTGCGTTATCCATCAGTATACAATGATTGCGAAATTTTAGTATGTCAATAGCATTCTCAGTTGACTAACCGCTGCCGCAAACATAATTGTACCATTTTATAGCATTGTAAATAACAGATCTTACTGTTATCCAAATGAATGGTACTCAATTTATCACCATGGGAGAGATGAAAGGCTGAGCCAGCCCTGCTGGGATTCAACCCTGTGACAAGCTGTTGGATTCATACAGTTACTTGAAGCAAGCATTTAACTCCCTGCGCAATCTGCAGCCACTGCTGCACACTGTATAACAAAGTTATTACTAACATTTCGAACAATGTACATATAAAAGTGTTTTGACAGTTTGCAATTAAGTGTCACACGCATCATATGAAAAGTCACTCTTAACCAAAGGGCAAACACAGAAATGTCACACAAGCATGCAAGTATATAGACCTGCACAGGTTGCTATACAGTAATCATTTCCAAGCTGACTTGTTAGGTGATATTGTGGAAACATTTCAGATTAATAGGTGCGGCTCACACTTCAGCGCCAGTTCCTTGTGTTGGTGGCTCTAGTCATATGGTTCAAAAGAAGGAATGCAGTCAGTGTCAAAACCAACATTTTTTATTTGAAGCAAATAGCAAAACACTTTGGGCTGAAATAAATCACTTTTTGGACCATGAAGGTCCCGTGAAAGGGCTAGTGGTAACTTGCACTGCCTCTGTGAATTTTGATCACAGAGGCAGTAGTATGGGTACCAAAGGGATTGCCAGCAGGAGCAGTTACTTCCTCTGGCGCCCCCTGCTTGTGATGGAAGGCAGAATACTGGGTGCTTCACCAGAACTTGAGACCAACCTCACTCCCTGAAAAACATGGTTCATCTAAACAGGTTCTCTACAAGCATTGTGTAAGCCCTGTTTCTGAGGGTTCTACAGAAGGTGGATGAAGCTCTCTGATAACTGTGCTCCTGTAGCCAAGTCTGGAAAAGAAACCTAACTCGTACAATGGAATACAACGTCTTTGTTGCCTATGGTTTCCACTGAAATATGCCTGAACTCAAAAGTTGTAACTCCTCGCTCTGACATCACTGTAGTGAAATATGAGTCATATTTCACTGCAGTGATCTCACACAAACTCTGTTGCCAGTTGGGTCTCTCCTCAGGCCGCTTCTTGCTGATTCCTCACATTACCCCTGCCCACGCTGAAACCGGAAGTGACAGCCCTGTAAGAGGAAGGGACCCCACCTTTCTTCTTAGAGGATCGAAACGATTGAAAGACACTGACCACCAACCAAGGGACAGTATTCCACTTTGGGTTTCGGAGTCACCACATAGACAATCTATCACATGTGACTCTGAACCCCTGAGTGGAATATTTCTCCATAGTTGACAGTCACCCATATATGTTTCGAAATAATTAGCGTATATGCATGCGCAAGCCTCGTTTGGGCTCACGCATGCGCTGCTATAATAAACGCGCCCCGACCGGCAGTTGCCGTCTGGACCTTGCAACCAGCAGATGCGTATTTGAGTCTCCCTCATTGTGTGCACATGTGCGGTATGCGAGGCGGCCCGAGGCGCTCATCACAGCTAACAATATACACTTCTATATTTCTCCAAGTAAGGCCACTACCAAAAATATTTTTTCCTGCGGTTAAATGATTTCAGGACAAGTAAGAATACAGCTACATAGCTGAATAAGTTGACTTGGGAGCACCCCATGAAAGCAGAGTTGGAGGACTCCACGAGGCCCTCTTATAGTCTTGATTTCCATCCATTTAGAATTCAGCATCCGATTCTTAATTCATTTGGTCCGAATAAATACGTGTTGCGCACAGTTGACTCTAACTAACTCTAACTGCAGCACCAAGGCAAATGCTAGTAGCACATTTCACGACGACGGGACTGGGAAGATGTTCAAACAAGAAAAATGCTTTTCTATCCCGGCTTATGCGCTAGACATGTGTGATGCGGAATGTGTTAGGCCGTGGTGCGTTGGGCCTCCTTTTTGTTCTAAACTTCCATCTCTTTTTGAATGCTCTTAGATGTTGCTTTGTTAGAGCAAATGCATATATCCCAGCATCGATGCAACGCCAGTGCCTGTTCTTTTATTTACAGGCGATGTCGTTTTAGAGGCACCTACCGAGTGTTCGGAAACTTGTTAAAGCGAGCAACTAGCTCTGTGTCTTTAAATTGCTGCAAATAAACGGCTCCTAAAATGAGATCATGATAATGGGCAAGGTCAAGAGTCAAAATAAGACCATGATCGTGGGCAAGGTCAAGAGTCAGGAATACCCGCATATAATTGGGCATAGCTCCAACGGGTGTGTATGGTTCGGGATGAGTTTTGTCATGCATATAAATTTACTCACAGAGTGTCTGATAGTTACCAGACACTATTACAATTTCTTTATTTAAATGAGTTACTGAACGTGAGTCTTGTGTTTTGTCATGTGTTTTATGTTTTTGTTTTGATAATCATTCTAACTTTTAGAAGGGATTGCTCCATGTCATGCTTTGTACGGATTTATCGAGGTACAATTTTCATTGTGAATAGGTAGGTGATTTCAGTTAGGGCATGAAACCGTTAACTTTCATTACGTGGAATGTAAATGGATTGAATTGTGCACAAAAAAAGAAGGTGCAAGCAAGAATTTGGAGAAGCAAAGCTGATGTTGTGTTTATTCAAGAGACACATCTATTTGAAGAAACAGAAAATATCCTGATTAACTCCAGATACACACATGCACTGTTTAGCTTCTACATATCGAAATTAAGGGGAGTGAGCATATTGTGTAGAAGAAGTTTAGATCTACAGGTAGAGAAGGTGACGAGAGATGATGATGGTCGAATTGTCTTGGCTGATATTGGCTATGATGGAAAGAAGGTGCCTATTTGCTCTGTTTATGCCTCATGTTCACTCAGTATTCCCTTCTTTGGCAAATTGATCAAGCTGTTAAGTGGAATGCATGGTGATAATACCGTATTAGGTGGGGATTTCAATTGTGTACTGGACAGTAAATTCGATAGAACAACAGAATGTAGATTCTCTAGCAAAGGTATAAGTGGAGAATTCCAGAATGTTCTTCAAAGGTATAGTCTAATTGATATCTGGAGGATAATGTATCCAAAGGAGAGAGAATATACATTTTATGAGCTGGTGCACACTTCCGACTCCAGAATAGATTATTTTCTGACCAGTGATAGTATGATTAGTGGGTAAGATGTTATTACATCGTGAGGCTTTTTTTGTGTGGCATTTTTTGACAAATTTTTTGACAAAAACATTTGGGTGTTGGTGGGTAAGGGCATATACGTTATAGGGGTTTGTGGGGTATAGAGGACTACAAAATAGGAAAGAGGGCTCGTGGAATCACCCAAATATTTTTTAAAAAGATTCAATTAGGTTTTTCAGCCGAAAATGTGCAGCAAACTCTGCGAAAAAAGCCTGCCAATCTAAGAACATAGAATCAATTAGTGAGACTATAAGCACTGACATAAAAGAAAGAGACATGCCGTAGCGGAACTTCAAATTATCCTTGCAGTTTTAAAGACTAAAACGAGCAAGTGGAGGTTACATGCAGGCATAGCATAGAGATGAGAGTAACCGTGGGAATGGAGACATTTATTATGGATTACTTCAATGAAAATGTGGGGACAACTAATATATCAATAGTTTGGGATGGCTTTAAAGCGGTGGTGAGAGGAGAACTAATTAGTAGATCTGTGCATGCTCTGAAAACAAGCTTGGAAGAAATAAGATCATTAGAGGACATGCTCAAAAGATTACAAAAACTATTTGTGAGGTCACATTCTGAAAAGGATAGAATTGAGTTGAAAAAAGTGAAGGATGCCAGGTAGATATAATACATGAGAAAGGAATTTTCTATTCTAAACAGAAATTCTGGGAAGCTGGAGACGAGAGTGGTAAATTATTAGCTAACATACTTAAGGGAATAGTGGAAAATGCTAACATTAGATGTATAGAGGACCAAGATGGGAACACCTTGTTGAAAAGCTCAGAAATGTGTGAATGTTTCTGAGATTATTATTCAAAACCATATATGGAAGAAGTATTTCCAAGAATTACAAATTTAGAAGTTTTGTTTAGAAAAATTGCACCACCAACCCTTTTGTCTGATGGGAAAAACAGGAAGGATCAGAACATTGAAATTGGTGAGGTGCTAAATGCAATTAACCAACTTAATTCTGGAAAATCCCTGGGATGGTCTGGAAGCTGATTTTTATAAATCTTTTGCAACCCAATTGGCAAAGTTCTTATGTGATTTGTTCAATCATTTTGTATCAACAGGATTGTTTTGTAAGATGATGACTGAAGCCTTAATCAATGTGATCCCCGAGCCAGACAAAGATCAAAAATAATGTGGTAATTACAGACCGATATCCCTGCTGAATGTGGATTTGAAGATCTTTACCAAAATATGGGCAAACAGATTGAGTCACTATATAAGGGACCAGATAGAGAAGTCACAAGTAGGGCTTATATCGGGAAGGTTTATTTAGGATAACATTGGAACAATCTTGGATGTTTTGGGGATGAAAGGTAGAGAGATGATAACTTCAGCTTTGGCCTTTTTTGATGCGGAGAAGGCTTTTGATAGAGTAAATTCGAAATTTCTGGAATACACAGAAAATGGGATTTGGCCCGGTTTTCATAAAGGTTGTAAACAGTTTACATTGGAACATATCGGCGAAAGTTCAAGGAAATGGGCTAGTATTAGATTAAATTCCATTGTCACAGGGTACCAGGCAAGGATGCCCATTGTCACCATATTTAGTTAACTTAGCTCTAGAACCACTATCAGCCTATATCAGGCAGAATGGTAGAATACATGGAATTTGCATGAGAGGTGAGGAATTGAAAATACTGGCATACACAGATGATATGACGCCATTACTCTCGAACCCAGAGGAATGCGGTCCAGTATTGAAATCAAAGTTTGAAGAAGTTGGGAAACTGTCAGGACATAAGATCAATTGGAGTAAAATGGAAATGTTTCTGATTTCAGCTGCATGTGATAAGAATGTACTAGCGGCATGGAATTGTAGGTGGTGATGGACTCGAGTGAAATACTTACGAGTATACATTATTAGTGATCTAAAGAAAATAGTTCAACTTAATAAAGATAAAATAATACAGAAACTATTGCTTGATATTAGAAAGTGGGAACGATTAATGTTATCCATATGGGCAAAAACTCATGCAATACAAATGGTCCCATTACCGAAAGAGCTGTAAATAATACATTCCCTTCCTCTGTCAGTGACCAAAAAGGTTTCACAGAAAGTTGATATAGTTTTCCAGAACTTTTTATGGGGAATGGGCAAACGTGTAAAAATACCAAAATTCATTTTACTACCTAGTGTCAAAAACGGGGGATTTGGATATCCAGATCTTGTGCAATATCATAGAGGTTTCCTCCTAAAGAAAGCAACACATTATTTTGAGGATGGCGGCGCAGCGATCCCAATTTGGTTGAAAATGGAAAGAATATGTGTAAGCCCTATTCGATAGACAATTTATACACAATGGAAAAGAAATTATCAGGGAAATGTTTGAGGTTGCCACCGGTAGTAGCTACTAAGGCGGCCTCAGTGACTTGGTTTAAGGAGAATGACCAACTGATATGGTTACATTATGATGCTTCACTTTAGCATAACCCATCGCATCAACTACAAAATAGGAGTCTTTATTGGTTAAATTGGACTAAATAAGGGTTTTTTAAAAATGGGGAATGTTGTATGGAGGGCATAGTATTAGAGTTTGAGGAGCTGCAATCACGTTTTGATCTAAACAGAAGTGATCTGAACTGATGTACAGAGCTACGGTCACTGCTAATAATAAGAATTAGTATGAATGATAGAGCCTTAGAATAAAGGCCTGGAGTGTGTAACCTCTTTGATAGAATAGAACACAGTGGGCCTCATTACAAGTATGGCGTAAGGTAACAACGGCGCCGGTATCGCTACCGGCACTGTTGCTACCAAACTGCCATACTAGGATTTCTGCACGCGGGTGCCCTTGCAGCAACCAGTTCTGACCTGGTGGCCGTACCGGCACCAGCGAGCAAAACATGATGGTAGCACCGGTACCGTTAATAATGGTACCGGTGCTACCACCATCCCCATTCCCATTGGGAATGGGGATGTACCGGCCCGGCACCCACGAAAGGGCAATTACTGGGTCTGGCTGGTCTTGCCCATTCGCGGGTGCCGGACCCGGATGCAAGTTTGGAGGTAGCCTTGCCGGTAAAACCGGCAAGGCTACCTCCAATCTCATAATGAGGCCCAGTGTGTCTACCTACATGAATCTAATGCCTTTACAATATGTCCATTTAGATTTGTGGACAATGTTGAGGGAAGCATGGTCAGAAGATACTGATTTGCGGATATCAGAAGCGTTTTGGGAGGACTTGCACAAAGTGGGTCGTAGAGCGAAAATGTATGCAGGAATGAGATTAATAAGACAAAAGAATGTGGGGCATTTGTACTGGACTCCTGTCAGAATGCATACATTAAAGTTACTGGAAGATGACTCTTATGACTACGTGGTGGGGGGTGTTCAATTGCAAGAGAATTTGACGAATGGATTGATAAGGCTTTGATGATTGCTGTAAAGTTAATTCTGAAACTCTGGAAAACTAGGAAAAATCCTGCTACAGAAGATTGGATAGTGGAAATGTAGGTGTTGTCCAAACATGAGAAAGTATTGATGTTAAATAAAGATCGTGAAGATCGGTACCTTTTGTTATGGAGCCCCTTCAATAACTTATATGATGGAGGTGGTTTTTTGTATTTTTTTTCTCTGCTTCTATTGTGTCGTATGTGCATTTGTCTGTACAGTATTCATCCATAGGTTGTCTGTTTGGCGATTAGAATGTACTGAAAGTTACTACATTTGAAAGTATATATTTCTTTTGGCTCTTGATAAATTGTATTAAGCAAAGTTATTGGACAATGTACATTTCAATATTCTAAGACCTTGGAGTTTGTATATTGCTATTCACATTCGTAAGTATTGGACGCTTGTACAAAAATATATAAATAAAAGTTCTTAAAAAAAAAGAATCCCGCAGGACACTAAGCTAATACTTCTGGGGATTTGGGGTGAGAACCCTATAACCGATATGAAAAGCTTCTAATATCCACGACGGATGGCCTGATTAAACGGCTCATTGTAAGGAAATGGGGCGTCCCAGAGCGCCCAAGGCATCGCCAATGTGTTGCTGAGGTGAATGTCTGTATAGCCATGGAACAGCGCATAAATATGGAACAGGGATGTCCTGGAAAGGTGGATAAGATTTGGCAAAGGTTGGAGGGGAGACTGAATGAACTGATTCATAAAGTAAGAGACAGATGCATACCTCTGTGGGGATGGGGAGGGAAGAACCGCTCCTTTTTGTTTGTACCCTGGACTGCGCAACACCCTATTAGACAATGTGCTTGGTAAGAATACCTTAACTGTTGGTGACCAATATGTTGTTGTTCATTGTTTTATGCTGAAAAATTCAATACAATTGTTATATGAAAAAAATAGTCAAGAATTTGATTATGATAATGGGGAAGGTCAAAAGGCTCAAGCATTATCGTATACATCGCAGGGTATCAGACGCTGGTTGTCAAATAACTTGATCACTGGGGGAGGTTTGTATATAATCTTTTAGATCCTGAAGTCCTCAAGTTATTAAATGCTGCATTTCTGAAGCAGGAGGCAGGCGGGTGAGGGGTTTAACCTAAAGTTTGGTAGCATTTCTGTTAAAGCCCCACTGGTAGCATTTCCGAGTAAAGCTGTGACCGCGTGGCTTTGTTGAAGTGAGCTGTGTGGCCATTGTGAAGTGGAGGATCTGTTCCTAAAATCAATATTGTCTTTAACCAAAGGTATCAGTTTTCTGGAGATGAGACTGGAACCCGGTTGAGTGGTGCAGACCATCAGGCTGGACTGGGGCAGATCCCATTTTGTCTAATGGTGTGAGTGGTTCAGGAATCTACAGTTTGTAAACAACATCTACTGGAGGTGCCAAAACTATCGGGTGCTTCACGCCAACCATCCTTTTTGCACATCAGAGTTAGTGTTGTGTCTCTAGGACTGGGGCCCCTCTGGGATTAACCAATCATTGTTATGTATTTAGATATTTATCATTACAACCAAAATCTTATATCAGGACTTTATTGAACACAGGTTTCTGGAAGCATGTGTTCCTCCCCTGCTCGGGCCCACTATCAGGAGAGAATAAGTAGACCCGGGATTTGAAGCTTTCCTGTGGATGTGATGACCCCTCCTCATATTCATACATTATATTTAAGTTCCGCTTCAGTCCCCTCCCTCTTTGATCCATTGTGGCGAGATGGCAGGAATTAAATGGATCTGAACAGTTTTGCCTGGCAGTGAGCCATCGATTAAGTCTGTTATTCCTTTTATGCTTATTTGCCCGAGCTGTGACCTTACCTGAAGGTCCTGACTAGTGTCTTTGTAAGGTTGAACCACATTAGTGGTGTTGAAAGTGAACAGAGCTGGGCCAAGCAGACTTCTTAATTTTATGTGGAGGGCCAGGGGCACATAGCTGCCAAGATGCCCCATATCATGCCTGACACCGAGCCAATCCTGGTTTTTACTTGGCATGCTGGGATGTGTAGTCCCATACTTACAATGGTAATATAGGAAACAACAAGTCCCTGTCCCAGCATGCAAAGTGAACATTCATGACTGGTTCAGGATGTTACCCATGGCGTGTGGCCACTTGGCAAGCTGATAACAATGCAAGTTTCAAAATTGTGTGCTGCCATCTTGGGGAAACAGTGGAGCAACTTCAGGAACCAGCCGGATCATCCCCATCACAAATGCTTGGCTTCTATCTCCAGAACGGGGGGACGTGATGATGGAGGAGGTCCATTCTTTCCTGAGGACAGATGCGCTGGCCCACCAGGGCCTGAGTTTGTGGAAGTCTAGGAAGCTGTGCAGCTCTCTCCCAGATGCTGCCTACCCTGACGGAGTTCCAGGTGTGTACATGTCTTTGACTGATTTGAAACATCTCAAGGAAAGAAAGTTGGTGCTTTGAGAGATTGCAATAAAGTGGAAAGTACAACTTGGGAAGAACGTGAACCTTTCTTTTTACAGCTCTATTTAGAGTGACTCTCTGAGGGGGCAAGAGCTTCATGCGATAAAAACAGGAGATGCTTCAGTTGCATGCAGAGGCCTTTCTGTGCTACCCCAAGAAGTTGAGATGCCCATAGGGGGATGGTCCTATGAAGGTGGTTGTGCTGTTGGAGTGAGACAAGCTGTTGGGCTTCAATGAAGGATGTCTGGCGTGGCTGGCATAAGGTCTTGCTCAGCAATTGGCGGATGTGCTGGAGGGGATGACCCTTGTGTAGAGATCACCTGGACAAGTAGACAAGAACGGCCTGATTTTTCTTGGTCGTGTACTACCCCTCGCTCTATGGTTCTTTCCACTCCATCTGCCCAAATATGGCTGTTCTTGCTGACAAGGGATGACAGTGAACTATTTCCTCCCCCCCCAACCTTTTGTGTCCAATAATATGCGTGAGCTTGTTCAGGTGCACTTTCAGCCAGTCAGCACCAAATCAATACTCAAGTCAATAATGTATAATCTTAGGGGGGCCTATGCACAAGGGCATGACCACTGCTCTTGTCCCCTTCAACCTATCTGCAACATTTGACAAAGTGGGTGTGATATGATATGATATGGCATTTATAACGCGCCTATACACAAGTGTTTCAAGGCCCAGCGAGGCAAGGGAGGGGGAATAGAGGGAAGACAAAGACAACAATCCTACTAGGCCCAGTGACATTGAGATCACGCAAGTGCAGGGGGTGGGGGAGAAAGTGCAATGCATAGGGTAAAAGTGAAATAAATACAATACATGAAAGTGCGGCCAGCTGGTGGGAAGGGTAAGTGCAGACATCAGGTGTCAAGTGCTAGTAGGGGCTGTAGGGATACAGAAACAGTCCCAGGGTGCAAGGATTGCCAGGGGGCAGTACACGTGTGCAACTGGTGGGAAGGGGACCTGGGCCCGAGATCAGGGAGTAGCCAGGTAACCAGTGCAGTTTCAGATTCAACCAGGAAATCAGCAGGGAAGAGGAGGAGGAGGAGAGAAAGCAGAAGCAAAGAGGGTTCTCCTCAAGTTTCAAAGAGGCAGGGAGGGAGGCCCCAGCAGAAGAAAGAGATCTCCCACCAACTCGCTGCTTGGAGAAGCGACTGACCCTGAGGGAGTTGGAGGCGGATGAGCGAAGAGCTTGAGAAGGAAGATATTTAGGAAGAGAGAGTTGAAGTTATTGATCCCCCAGGTCCCAGAAGGCCTTGTGGACAATGCAGAGGGATTTGAACTTAATCCTCGCATCCACTGGGAGCCAGTGCATAGATTTCAGTCCTGGAGAGATACAATCCCTGGGCTTGAGGGCAAGCACAAGTCTCGTAGACCTATTTTGGAAGAGTTGCAGAGGGACGAGAGTAGAGGCAGGCAGATTTAGAAAGTTGCAGTAGTCCAGCCTAGAGAGAACCAGGGCTCTGGAGACAGTGAGCTTCTGGGGGAAGGAGCGGAAAGGAAAAATACCTCTGAGGGGTTGCAGCTGTTAGTGTGACTTCTTAGAGACATCAGAGATGTGAGGAGGGAAGGAAAGTGTGGAGTCGAAGATGACCCCGAGGTTTTTAGCCTTGCAGGTGGGTGCAGGAAGAGGGCCAAGAAAGGCCGGCCAGAGAGTGACAAGAAAGAAGGGAGCCGGGTCATGCAATCCTGCTTCAAAGGCTGGAGTCTATGAGGGTTGCAGGTTCATCTCTTCTCACTTGACAGGCAGATGTGCAGCGGTCACTCTGGTGCCTTTCAAATTGTATTTCTGAACCCTTATGTAAAGGTTGCCTCAGGGCTCTGCCAAGCCCCCACTCCCATTAAAGTTCACATTGTTCTGCCTATGTGTTTTAGGAGTAAATGTAGAGATTTTACAATCCTGCTGGTGTACCGTTACAGCTTACATGGTCGCTATCAATTCCTGGATAAACTTCAAACTTTTAAAAGTTAGCCTAACAAAAACTGAAATCTCAGTGGCCCTCAGGAAAATGTATGGCTGTGTTTCAGAGCCATCTTTGACTGCAAACTCACACTGACTCTGCATGTTACGGCAGTCCTACATAGGGGGTGGGTTTTTTTTGTTCACCTCCTGACCATAAAATAGGTGTTCACACTTTTACATCAAGGTCATACAACCCGAGCAGTGGTTGCATTGGTACGCTCTATGATTAAGTATGCCAACCGCCTATATTTGGTCTAACCATCTTGCATGATATCTCCATATTTGGTCTTACCATCTTTCATGATATCTCGCTTGCAGGGGCCGCATCGTAGAGTAGCCTAAGCTGTGAAACGAACACAATTAAGAGTCCAAATCAGCCTAGTACGTTGCTCCCGGCACTGGCCCGCGGTGCCATTTTGAGTTCATTCCAAGGTTGCCTGCCACCATGCATTCTATAGGTAGACCCCATTGTCCATATCAAATAAATGACTTTGCTATTCTGCTTCCAGGACCCCTTGATCACCTTCTGAGCTTTTTCTCTCATACCCAGAGACGGTACAGCAGGATCAGGAGGTAGGTCTGTCGGCTATCTGGCCCCTGTTGTGCTGGTCCTTTAAGATCAGGCCCTGTCTTGTCTTGTGTTAAGAAACAACTTCCAACATACTTTTGCCCATTCTCTTTTAGCCTGTCTCTAGTTTCTACCCATCTACATGCACTTGTGCGTTCTCAATGTCACTTGGCCTTGTACAATTGTTGTTTTTTGTTCTCCCTTGTTCCCCTCCCTTGCCTTGTCACGCTCTGAAACACCTGCGTATAAGCGCAATATAAATAAAATATCAATATCAATATCAACACTCAGTTGCTCCCTTACCGTCAGTACCTTGAGTGCCATGGAGCCACTTGCGGCTGAAGTGTGCTCTAAAAATGCTCAAACATGACATAAAATAAACAGATTTAAAAAAAAGCAACTACATACACTGCAAAATGACGCATACTGTCTGTTTTCGTTTCTGCAGCCGGAGAAGTGCGAGGATGGTATTGAGCAGTACAATGGGGAGCTGATGATACACGCAAAAATGGTGGTGCCATCGAAGGCGGAGGTGTTCCAATATGGGCACGAGACAGCAGAAGGTACCGCCCACTGCATTATAATATGACGTTGTCACTGATCTGTCATGGGCAGGGAATTGCCGGAGTCACCCAGCGCATTATTTCTCGCAAATGCAGAGAGGGGGGTTCACAAAGGGAAGGTGCTCCACACACCCCACAAAATACTCATACCGGCCGATAATTTCCATTGTACCTGCGTGACGCGTTTTACTCATGTATAAATTGTAGGTCTAAACTGAGTGTGGTTGCTTTTTTTTATTGTGCGGCTCCGCTTCAGAGTGTCCATATGGTAGTCTGCTCCAGGAGCGGCGGTTTAGTAAGGGTTTAGCCGCGTGCCCTTGTCGCTAGCGAATGTATCTCACATATGCTTGTAATCCAGGTTTCAGACACTTTGGGGAATTTCTGTAAGAGCATTATCTTCTAAGAAAGCACCAAATTCCCAGTTTATTTTTTTAAAACCTTTATTTTAAAACACTTTTAAGATACCAGTTACAACATCCGAGAGGTATAGATACACATAGCCAACCTATGGATCCCTTTAAAGAGGAATCAGCACTCTTGTCCGAATAAGCTATTATGAACAAGAAGATCATTCATTTGGTGGATGCGCACTCACCGCCAATCTGGCAACGGCAACCCCTAGAAAGCTATTTCCTCAGGTTCTATGAAGTTTCGCTGAGGTTTTTTTACAGAATGGGAAGTTCGCCGAATTTTGTTTGCTGATTTTAATGCTTTTTTTAAACCACAGACTTAAGGGAGTTTGGGAGCTAACCCCCCACACTTGCCTTCCTATATAGCTGGTTGACAGCTGATGAGTTGAACTAGATTTCAGTTTACCTGCAATTTATATCCGGTGGTAAGGTGGAGAAGTGTGCTTTTAACTTAATAAAGAACAGCTCCGGAATGGTGAAAATGGTTGCAAAAAGTAGTGGAGCTGTTACAAGTAAACAATAAAAGTAGTGGATTACCACTCCCAACCGTTCCCGCTCACTTCGACCACTGGTAATCCATGTCCTCATACAGTCATCCGAGCAAAGGCAGCATGAAACTCATCCTAAAAATCTTGAGTTCTAATATAAAAAATGTTGAATGAATAAGCTAAGGTCTGGCGCTTACGACTAGGCTTTTGCGAGTGTGCAGGTCTGTGTCTCTGTATCGGTTGCCAGGCTTTCATGATCAATGTGCCAGCGTTTCCTAGCCTGGCAAGCAACAGGTTTCCTTACAGACTATTCAAAAGAGCATTCCACTGATGAATTTCCAGGGCCACCAGCCACATGTATTTTATTTTGGGTAATTCTTTATGTCTTGGGGTGCACGGCGTTAGGGTACTGATAGCCAAGCTTCTATTGAACTCATTTATAATCGAATTATACAGCATTAGTAATCAGAGCTCCCTATTTGTCTTTTCACCAAAATATATTCCTTTGTAGAAAGGGCCTGGATTCACATTAGGGTCTTGTGCAAAGCCTGAGGGTTCGAAGTTGCTTTAAATTTCACAATGAAGCAGACTTTCTAGAAGAATGGGGAATGCCACAGGAATGCCCTTTATTGTGACCAGTGGTCCCATTGTAACATATTGCTTATTTGTATAGAGCACACTCACATCCACATGGGTGTCATAGTGCTATATGCAGATAGCAGATGTTTATAGCAGAGGAGGCCATCAGTACAACAGACCCTTCCATCCCGACAAATTACAGACCCATCACTACCGTCCCTTCCTACTCAAAATTATCGACAGGGTTGCCTACCTGCAAATCCAGGACTACCTTGAAACTAATAACCTTCTAGGCTCACGACAATCCGGCATTCCACCTCCTTCACAGCACTGAAACAGCCCTGATTGATCTTAAGACTCAAATTGACGAGTTGAAGGATAATGGAAAATCAGCTATGCTACTCCTCCTTGACCTTTCGGCAGCCTTTGACCTGGTAGATCATGCAGTTTTATGCAGTTTTATGCTCCGCTGCCCATTTCTCAAGCGATGCCATAACCTGGGTTCAATCCTTCCTTGCTAACCGGACTATGAGAGTCTTCTCCCCCCTAGCAGCTGCTGATCCCATACAAGTCTCCTGTGGTGTCCCCCAGGGATCATGTGTGTCTCCTACTATGTACAACATCTTTACCAAACCTTTGTTTGACAAGTTGGATAGACTGGGTGTCATCTACACTAACTGTGCAGATGATTCTCAGATCCTCACCCCCCTTTCAGGTAACTTATTGGAAGACTCAGCCTTGGTAAATAAGATATATCTCCTCATTCAGGCATGAATGGCATCCCATGGCCTGTGCCTGAATGACGACAAAACGGAGATACTGATCCTCGGCACAGAGACAGCGATTAAAAAACTTGACCCTAACTATGCCTCGTTTAACATTGACAACAATGTCATCAAAGTGATGCCTGCAGTCAAAACCCTTGGGGTCTATCTGGACTCAGCACTCACTTTCAAGAAACAAATGAACTCCCTAGCTTCCTCCACAGCCTATACTTGTAAACTGATCCGAGCATGTAGACCATTCCTAACAGAGGCTAGCTGTATTACCTTAGCTAATGCACTCATCATACCCAGATTGGACTACTGCAATGCCCTATACGCGGGATCTAACAAGTATATCCTTAACAAACTCCAAACACTCCAAAAGAACGCTCCTAGAGTAGCCTTAAACATTCCTAACAGAGCCCATGTCTCTACCGCCAGAAGGAATATCCACTGGCAAAAAATTAAAGACAGGATCACCCTCAAACCTCTCTCGCTCACGTCCAAATGCCTCAACAATACAGCTCCTCCCTATCTAGCAAACAGAATCAACAAGAGAATCTCAAACCGCCCCACAAGAATGACTAACGCTTATACCTTGATGGTGCCTAGATACAAAAAGAGTACAGCTGGCGGCGCTAGCTTTCCAGTCATAGCTGCCCAAACCTGGAACAAACTCCCCTTAGAACTTAGAAAGGACCAACCTTACCTAAGTTTCAGGCGCAAGATTCTTTCATGGATACGATCTAATGACATCTAATGTGATCACCCTCTTTTACTAGGACCACTCGTCCGAGTGACACCTCCCGACTATGCCCATTGTTAACCTGTCCCACCATAGGGACCTCCGACTACCACTGCTAGTATCTAGGAACTTCACTGGATCCTACCGGGACTACAAAACTGTGGTTGATTGTTACTTCGCTCTTTATGCTTCCGACGCCTGGCATTAACTGTATAAGTATATTCAGACTGTAACGTTGTTGAACTGTCCTACTGTCTATTTCTTTATTCTTCCGACACCTGGCATTAACTGTATAAGTATATTCAGACTGTAATGTTGTTGAACTGTCCTACTGCCTATTTTGTGTGTGTCACTGTAACTAAGTTCTCAAGTATCCTTGTAATGTTTGCGCCCAGCTACCTGCGGGTTTGGTTTTGCGCTATATTAAATAAACAAACAAACAAACAAACAAAGAACAAAGGGATAATGTTCTTGCAATGGGTGGAGTACAGGAAATTCAATAAGCCTGGGGTGGAGTCCCAGCATTACTGCAAATTGAACAGAAGCCCACCCCACTTGGAAAGGTACCTGGGTACTCACTGTACATGTTTAAAGGCCACAGCCTGGCAAAAAAATAGCCATAGAGACAAAGCTAAATACCCGGGGATGTGCATGTTGTCTTCGCTAGAAGAGTGTCTTAAAATGAACAGACTCCAGTTTTAAGGGGGCGTGGCCGAGCAGCAACGAAGATGGCCGCGTAGTTGAGGAGCTCGGAGAAAAGAGTGTCTCTTTTACATCTAAACACTCTTTACTCTGTTCTCGCTTGAGAATGTATGTCATTATTCACGTCTAAGGAATGCGGCAGAATGAATTTCTTTTTGAAGACTGACAACATAATTTGACTACATCGGATTTCATATGGCATACGCAGATACACGATGCTTCGTTCCCTCATGGATTATCTTAATTCATCATAATTTCATAAGTCTGTGAAATCTAACTGCTTTGCACGTACCAGAGTTATCCTGAAATCAGTCTCCAAAGAAACTCGGTGCCGCTCCGTGTACTTCCTGACTTACATTTACACAGAAGGAACGTTGAAGAGGCTCGAAGTCGAGACGTAGAGTGGGAGGTTACCTGACGCGTCTCGTCAGCAGTCCGGATTGACGTGTTGCAGACATTCTCAGAATAATGCCGTCCTCAGATAATGCACCTCTCAATGCTTGCATGGATAAAAAATCTCCAGGAACTCAAAAACATACACTCTTCTATCTCTACACTTGACTCTCGTTCATCCTCCATTCAAGATGAACGTAAGGGCTTTAAAAATTATATTAAATCATTTTTTAGGGCAGACTAGATGATGCTGAAGAAAGAATCAGCACAGTGGAAGATAGAGTTGAGGGCATGGAAAGTATGCAAACTAGAATTTTGCAATTAGAAGGAGAGGTTACAGAGTGGGAGGATAGAAATCACAGAGACAACCTGCGTTTTTATGGGATGCCTGAAAAAGCTGAAGAATATGATCCTATACTTTTTTAAATAAACTGGATCCCTTCCATCCTCGGAATTACCTTCACTCCACCATTAGAACTTCAACGAGCTCACAGAATCAGACCTTGCTTCACCAGAACTGACTCGTCTCCAAGACCCTTCATCGCATGTTTCCTTTGTCTTCAACAGGTCCGGCAGATTCTTCAAGCGGCCAGGAAAAAATCTCCTATTGCCTTCCAAAATAAAAGAATCTACATTGCCCCAGACTTCTCCAGTGCTACCCAAGCCAAAATGAAGAGATTTCTAGACATGAGACCTATTCTTAAATCTCTCAACATAACATATGGTTTACTTGAACCGGCAAAAATTATCATCACCATTCCTGATGGTCCCACCAAGGAGTTCACCGACACAGATGAACTTTATAACTTACTCCAAGATTTGCAGAGTACCTGATGGATATTTCATCTCCTAAATCTGCGATTGATCCTTCACTAAATTCTCAAATTCCTGCTTCAACCTTCAAAACACCCAAAAATAAACACATTAAATATACTCACAAACATAGCAGATCAACTTCATCTATTCATTTGGAGATACCTTCCACCTCAAGTCATTTTACGGACAAATCTAGATCTCAAATTAAAACAGCAGATCCTTCTTTCACTTCCTCATAAACCAGTTTGCTCTATTTAATTCTTTGTATTGTACATTGGATATGTTTGTTATAACATCTTGCTCACATAATTGAATATAATTCGAATTATGTGATGTGTTTAGCTCTCTTTCCCACATTGACTTTCTCTCTTTGCTCTTACCTCTCTTGGCTATGCTTTTTCCATCTTCACACTCAACATCCCCTATGAGATGCATGTCTTTTTTCTTTCTCTTCTGATAACCTCTTCTCCTTACCTTTGTCATTACTTTTTCACTTATATCTTTTCACATTCATCACTTATGCTTTATCATTCACCTTCCTTTTTTGTTGTCTCCCCTACCTTATGTTTTTGCCTGTATGTTCCAAGTTCAACAATGAATACAGTTATCTCTATTCCATTGTTTTTTTGGCTCCCTTACAAATGTATATTAGGAACTTTATTTATGATTGTTCTTTATTTGTATTTGTTAATGCCATTAACATTATCTTAATGTCCTCTTATGTCTATTAAAATCTCAACTTGGAATGTTAAAGGTTTAAACCATCCCATTAAACGTAGCAATATTATCTCACTTTTATATAAGCAAAAATTGGATGTTATTTGTCTACAAGAAACTCATTTGTGTTCTGATGAAGAGAATATCAAGATTAAAGCGCCTTGATCTAGCCACGCATATTTTGCTAGTGCCTTAGACAGGAAAGCAGGAGTTTCTATTCTAATTAATAAATGTTTAAACTTTACCCCAATCAGTGAAGGAGATCCAGAAGGCAGATGGATCATTATCGAGTGTATTATTAATAATCTTCCCACACTTATTGTCAATGTATATGGTCCCATTGCCCCTAATCTCTCTTTCTGGTCCTCTTTACTCACTAAACTTGCTCAGAAAACGTATGACATTCTAATTTTTTGCAGAGACATGAATCAGAGAATTGATTTTGCCCTTGACCCGAAATCAACGTCCAATTTTTTCAACTCCAGATGACGAACCAGTTTTTAAAATTTAATACAAAATCTAAAGTTATTGGATTTGGGGCATTTTTGTCATCCTCAAACCTCTGATTTTACATTTTACTCCCCACCTCACCAATCCTGCTCTAGGCTTGATTACATTTTTGTTAATTCATCACTAGCCTCCTCTATTCTAAATTCTGTAATTGATCCTATAACTATTTCCGATCATGCCCCAGTTTCTACAATACTAGAATGGTCTCCTCCAAATAAACTCTCACCTAGATGGGGATTCAACTCATTTCTTTTGAAAGATCAATCCTTTATTGATAAAAACCAACTCCTTTATTAAGGCTTCATAATACAGTTTGTGGCTATCAAAAAGAAACAATCTGAAGCTGCACACAACTCCCTTTTAGCCTCAATAAAAGAACTTGAAAAATCATATTACACAAAACTGGACCTGACTATTTTAATAACCCTTATTACTAAATGTCTTGAATTTAATAAATTATGCACAGATAAGGCCGCCAATTCTATCCTTAGATCAAGAACAAAACTATATAATTTTATTCTAATAAAGCAGTTAAAATGTTAGCATCATATCTCAAAAAGAAAAAAGAAAAATCGATTATAACTCACATAATCTCTTCTGATGTTAACAGATTATCTAATCCTAAAGACATAAATGACACTTTCTTTCCGTTCTATTCTAATTTATACCCAGAAGACCCCTTAATAAACTCTGACAATATCAAATCTTTCTTTCAACCTAATAAAAAAATTAACACACATGATATAATGGACTCTTCTACCCTTAGCTCTCCAATATCAATTTTGGAAATTAAACAAGCCATTTGTGATTTTAGGCCTAACAAAACCCCAAGCCCTGGTGGATTCACTCTAGACTTCTACAAAACCTTTGTAGACTTTATTGCCCCTAAAGTTTTAGAATTATATTCCCATTTTATCAATATTGGACAAAGTCCAGGATCTTTTAGCAAAGCCCTTCTCATTCTTTTTCCTAAGCCCGACAAGGACCCCTCGAATATCAATATTTATTGACCCATTTCTCTAATTAATTCGGACTCTAAAATCTATGCTAAAATTATACATTTTTCTTCCTAATCTCATACATAATGATCAATCTGGATCTATTAAAGGACGTCACGCTTCTTCTAATTGAAGATTATTATTTAACATTTTAGCACAATAACATACTTCTATCGTACCTTTGGCCCTTATTGCTCTAGATGCTGAAAAAGCTTTCAACCGTGTCTGGTGGCCTTTCTTATTTCATTCTCTTACCTGGCATGGCCTTCCTTCCAATTTCATCAAATTGGTTAAAATCTTATACCTGTCACCCACCACTCGTATCCTCAAAAATAATAATTCTATCTCCTCCTCATTCAAAATTGCAAGAGGTACCAGTCAAGGTTGCTCTCTTTCTCCCTTATTTTTTAAACTAGCTTTAGAAGCCCTACTCCAAATATCAGGTTAAACCCAGGGATCAAAGGACTTTCTATAACAAATATAAAGGCCAAACTTTCATCCTATGCTGATGATATTCTAATTCATCTTTCTATTTCCACTATTAATGATCATTCTGTCGTATCTGGTTACAAATTACATTTTGATAAATCAGAAGTTATGCCCCTTACTTATACATGTAATAAATCCAATACCCCCCTATCGGGTCTCTCCTGGCAATTGTCTCATATTAAATATCTATCAATCTTAATACTAACTTTAAAATTGAAAAAGTCACTAAAATGACTGAAAAGTGGTCACCTCTTTTTCTCTCCTGGTGGGGTTGTCTAGACACTATCAAGATGATGATTAGTCCCATTGTTTTATACATTTATACATGCTCTCCATGAACCCCATCATAATCCATACCTCCTTCTTCAAAAAATTGGACTCATTACTTCTAAAATGTCTCTGGAACCACAAATGTCCTTGCTTTGCTATGAACATATTAAAACTTCCTATATCCTCGGGGGAGTCATATTTGCGAATTTTCAACTCTATCATAAAGCGTTTGCTCCAAAACAACTTGCAACCTTTAACCTTTATAAATCCTTTCAGGACACAGCTCCTCTTTGGACAGTAGAGGAAACTAGTATTATTTTCCCACTTTCTCTCTCTCATTTCCTTATTACTTCCTCCTGGCCCAATATCACTTTTTATCCATCACTTGACTTCCTAAAGACCATTTGGAATACACTTTCTGTCAATTCCTTTAATAGAATCAAACCTGACGACTATTTTTTATGGTTTAACAAACAAAATTCCACAAAATCCAACCTGTTAACTATATGTAGATGGTCTAATTCAGGAATTAGATTCATCAAACAACGTGTTCAAAATGAAGTAGTAATTCCTTTTCCAATAATTTGTTCACAATTCAATATTCTTGCATCTGATCTATCCTTTCATACTTCACTAATTAAATCAATCACTAAATGTTCATCTACCTTTAAACAAATAAACCCTTCCACCTTTCTGAATGTATTAATTAATTATCCATTGATTAAAGCTGCACAATGTTATATGTTTCTAAACAATCCTCCCTACCCAAATTCACTTAATATCACTACTTTCAGACAGTGGAAAGCAGAATCAAACCTTCTTCCCTTCCCAGATATTTGACCAAAATTTGGAAGATTTGTCATTCCACATCTTCTACTGCCAATATCACACACATTTATTTTTTTATTTTTCATAGGGCTTTTCTTTCTCCTTCCCGTATTGCTAAATGTTTAACAGGTGAATCCAATAAATGTTGGTCATGTAATGAAACCAATGAACCCAATGCTCATTTTACACATTTAATCTTCAAATGTACATATATTTATTCTTTTTGGTCTAAGGTTTGGCTTCAAATGCAGTCCATTTTTCTCTTTACAGAACCTTTATCTCTTGCTAATTTAATGATTGGCCCTTTGGGTAATCCGATCATAAGTCAAATTGATTCTTCTTCTTTGTTTAATGTGTTTATTAACATTGCTTTTCATAATATCACATGTAATTGGAAAAATGCTACCAATCTAACATGCAACCTTTGGGGGAATTCAATCTGTTCGACTCATCAAATTGAACAATGCCATGCTTTATTTTTTGACCATTTGCACAAATTCAATAAGAAATGGAATACTTTCATACAATATTTTATGTATAATAGATCATTTCATTTAGTTATCTCTCCCCCCTCCTCTTCCCCCTTTTGTGTCATGTTTGTCTTAATGTTTGCGCGCCCCCTATTGTAAGTATCTGAATTGTAATAGTTTTATATTTTTATTTTTTCCTTACCCGAGCTTGTTAATTATAACTTCTAATATAATATTTACTCATTCCATTTGTACAACCTTTGAACATACTATCCTTTATAATTTTCTGAACACCTTATTAACTGATAATTCATGACATTTTCTATTAATAAAAATATTAAAATTAAAAAAAGTGAATCTACGAGATGGGATAATCAACCAATCTCTTTGTTTTTTTTTGTAATGTAAAAAAGGATAATACTTCTAAAGTTACATATTTATAGTGTTGCCACTTTCGATGGGCACCCCTGCAGTTGTGTTTGGACAAACAAAAGGCTTGTTTGCAAACATCATTTGGGAAGGAGTAAAAGACAGCCCAGGTGCTAGGTGGTACATTGGCTACTTTATCAGGTATGGGCCTTTGCTATTTGTCTTACTTTGTGATAAGCTACAGAATGACACATTTGGAGCCGTAGCATACCCGTATATAGTCCTTCAATTTCCCAAAGGACGCCAGATGCATTGTAGTTTAGAAACATTTAAATAAAGTACAATTCAAGATAATAACAGACAAATCATGATGTTTGGCAGACATATGCTGAAAATCGACGAACAGCCATATGCTCTTTGCTCTCATTCCTTTCAGGGGAAACCCGGTTGTGCCTACTCAGATTAAACACCACTCAACAGAGGCATGGCTAAATACAGGCGTGGCTTTTTTAATGGGTTGTTGGGGAGGGGGATGGATTGGAAGCACACATTATGTATGCTTTAAGTATAATATAGCTCCATTGGACTACTATGAGAGGGTTGTGTAGATGTTTTACATCATCGATTCGGTATGAGAGTGACCAATGCTGTCAATGTATGTTAGCTCCTCCACTAACCTAATCACTTTCTTCTCATTTTTCCCTCAATACACGGATTCCAATACACAATGCAGACTAATGCTTGATAACATTACCCCCTCAATAACCTCAGTGGAGCTCTAGAGAGTTCTCTCTACAAGACTCCAATCCATCTACCCCCCAACAAACATCCAACACTAACTATTTTTCTTCAAAATTCTCCATCTTGCCATCTTCAATTTCATCTTCAACCACTCTTTCTCCAACTGTTTTTCTACCTCTACTGTCTTCCTCTTGTACTGAAGTGATGGCCTTTTTTTAATCCTCTTTCTAATTCCAATATCTCCACTTTTCTTGCTTAGGTTCATCCCACTGCTGCCCTCGGTGACTCCCTACCTTCTTTTTTCATCCCATCCATTTACTCTTTCTTTCTTCCCTACCTCACTGTCCTCTTCAATCTGTCACTCTCCTCTGCCACATTTCCTGGCTCCTTTAAGCAATGCCTGAATCCTTTCTATTCATGAAAATCCTACTCTTGATCCATCTCTTTCCTCTCATTATTGCACAATTTCTCTTCTGCGCTTCTTATCTAAACTATTAGCATGTATCATCTATTCCCAAGTCTCCCCTTTTGTTGATTAACATTCTTTTCTTCTTCCCTTTCAACCTGGGTTTTGTCCCCGATCATTCAACCGAGACCGCTGTCTCGGACTCTGTTCTTTCTTCACGCTATGCCAAACACTCCTCTCGCTTGGTACTTCTTGATTTGTCTGTGGCTTTTGATACTGTTTACCACTCTATTTTGCTCTCTCACCTCTCTCACCATGGTCTACGGATTCTGTTTTGAATTGCGTTCAATCCTATCTCACCCACCACACTTTTTCTGTCTCTTGTGCTGCTCTTTCCTCCCATGTTCTCCCGCTTTTCTAGGGTTTGTCCCAGGGGTCTTACTCAGAGGCCTGCTGCATTCGCTCCGGACGCTTTTCTCCCTGCCTGCAAGTAACCATCTGGCTCTACGCATGTGTGTGGGTAAGCGCTGAAATTTGGTGTGCACTGCGCCAGAAGCAGCGTTTTTAACATTGCTAATTGCAAAATTGAATTTGAATCTGCTGGCAGCTGGATGATTGCCTGAACAGCAATCTTTTATTCAAATTCAACCCCTTTCCTGAGTTTTTCCTTTATTTTATTTTCCTGGCACTGGTGCCTCATTGTGCCTTTGTCCTTTCAAGATGGCCACACCACTTTGTTCACAGCCGCTGCCTTGGTCTGGCCTGGGTCTCCCTCTCCCATTGGTTGCACTGGTCTTGATAGACCTATTAGAGCAACCGGGAGGTGGGAACAGGCCCAGACTACCAAGGCCATAACGAGGCCCTGCATTCACTTCTCCTGCCTCTTGTCTTCACTCGGAGGCCTGCTGTATTTGCTCCAGACGCTTTTCTCCCTGCCTGCAAGTAACCATCTAACTCTATGCATTTGTGGAGGCTAGCGCTGAAATTTGGTGTGTACCGTGCCAGATGCAGTGTTTTCGACATTGTTAATTGCAAAATTGAATTTGAATCTGCTGGCAGCGGGATGATTGCGTGAAGAGCAATCATTTTCTCAAATGCAACCCATTTCCTGGGTTTTTGCTTTATTTTCTTTTTCCTGGCACTGGTGCCTCATTGTGCCTTTGGTCTTTCAAGATGGCTGCACCACTTCGTTCACGTCTACTGCCTTGGTCTGGCCATGGTCTCCCCCTCCCATTGGTTGCACTGTTCTTGATAGACCAATCAGAGCAACCGGGAGGCGGGAGCTGGCCCAGACTACCAAGGCCACAACAAAGGCCCCTGTGTGCTCCCTGTCCGCTACCAGAACACTGCTTGGGGTATATTCTTGTCACCCCTGTTTTTTAACTTCCATAATGCTGCTACCTCACTTCTATGAAATCTGGACTTACAGCACATTCACACCTCTATAACCATGGGTCACCTCCCTCCTTCTGGACACGCTTCTACCCTCTTTTGACTTTCAGTTCCTCATCTGCTTGTCCCCCATGTTTGCACTCCTGACTGCACTGCACATTTGCACCCACTGCTAGCATCTGATTCTGATTGCTATCTCAATTTTGACTGTGTTTTTTTTTTTTACATTTAGCTCAATGTCAAATCTGGCTGTGTTTTTATGCATTTAGCTTAATGTCAAATCTGGCTCTGTTTGCAAACTTGCTGTGCCATTTGCGCAGGCCCCCCCCTCTCCTGTATGCTTGTGATGTCTGATTGCATGTCTGTTGTTCTTCACCTCCCCCCTGCTGTATGCTTGTTATGCCTGTACGCCCTCCTGTTGTATCTCACCTCCAGCACCTGCTGTATGCTTATTTTGCCTGTACCCCATCCTGTTTTTTTAACTTCCCCCACCCTGCTCTATGCTTTGTTGTCTGCTTGCCTGCCTGTTGTCTTTCACTCCCCCTGTTTGCCTCTTCTTCTCTTTCACCACTCTCACTTTTTTCTCAGTCTTCTCTTCCTCTCCCTATCTCTTTCCCTTACCCCTCCCTCCTCCCCCTACTATATTCTTTGCACTTGCTCTATCCGAAATGTCATCAGACCTAGTACGATAGTAGCTTGTTTGTTTTCCTCACCCTCACTCTTTGTTTTTCTCCTCCTCCTCTAGCGCTACCTGAAATGTCACCTGGCCTAGTACGATAGCCGCTTGTTTTGTTCTTCTCCTCCCTCCTCCCCCAACCCCGCACCTCTTGTCAATCTCCGGCTCTACCAGAAATGTCGTCAGGCCTAGAGCGATAGTCACTTGTCTGTTCTCATCTCCTACACCCGCCATCCTTATCTTTGTCATAGCTCTTGCACTATCTGAAATGTCGCCATGCTTAGTACGATAGTTATTTTACATTCAAAATTTCTCAGGGCCTTGTAGGAATGTCATTGGGGGTCATTACAACCCAAGGCGGGGCTGCCACCAGAGTTGCATTTTTTCTGGCCCCTGGCAATGGGGACATATAGGGTCATTCCAACCTTGGCGGACCTGTATGTCCCCATTGCCAGGTGCCGGAATCCATTACTCTCCATTCCCATTTGATCCCATAGGGCTCAATAGGAATGGGGAGGTTGGATGCACCGGCGCCATTATAAACGGTGCCGGTGCATCTGACATGCTGTGCTCGCAGGTGCCTTTCTGCACGCCAGGATTCGATTTCCTCTGCTTTGCATTCTTTGCAATAGCTGACCTTTGAAGCCAGACTTCATTTTTCATTCCTTTGCTTAGTATTTAGGTGTCTCTACGGTCTTGCTCCCCTCTATCTCTGCTCATTAGTTTCCTTCCATTCTCCTTATCGTTCCCTTCGTTCTCAGTCTCTATTTCATGTGGTTATTGACCCGATACTTAAGGTTAGATGACAATATTCTCTGAAAAATGTATAAAACATATTCATCTGTAGCATTTGGCTTGATTACTGAAAGTTCACCAAACTTGGCATGGCATTGATCATGCCACATGTATTGAAGTTTCAAAACATTTCATGAAAGAAAAATTATTTTTAAATTGTTTTATTAAGTTTTCCATAGACACAAAAAACACGCTTTGGTGGGATGCATACCACGAAAATGTCCCCTCTGGTTTTTGGGATAGCTCTAGCACAGGAACAACATTTTGGGCCTCATTACGAGGTATGCCGGTAGCCATGCCGCTATTGGCGGCATGGCTGCCGGCAAAACCGCATCCGTGTCCGTGTCCTCGGAATGAGGACTTACCGGACCATTCCGAGTCCGGATGGCCCGGTAATTCCTCACTCGAGAACACGGACACGGTTCATCCCCATTCCCATTTCATCCCCCATAGGGCTGAATGGGAATGTGAGAGGGAGTAAACAACGGGCCATTACGAGATGGCCCGTTGTTTGCTCCCTCTTCCCCTGGCGGGACCCGGTATGCACGCCTGGTTTTCCCAGGCGTGCTTAACGTGTACCGCGAGGGGACCTCGTAATGTGGCGGAACGGGTTGAGCGGCGCCGCAGCCTTTTACGGCGCCGTTTAACCCGTTCCGCCAGAGTCGTAATGAGGCCCTTTAACACATACATCCGTGGTTGATGTATACACAAACACTACACAAGTAAGACAGGGCCAACAATCAGATGTGTATTTGCAGAAGACACATGTACACGTGCAGCCATCACTACACTATAGGGCTGTAATGAACATGTTAGATAGAAAAAGCAGTCATACAATATGCACATAAGACATAAACATTGGCAAATGATATATACACCCACACCTTAGGGCAGTGATGAAGATTCTATTCTTATGGGTTATAAATACCATTCACGCGTGTATTTGTGGGTGATTCACGCATGGACACACATACATCATCATTTAATGCAAGTACGACTGAAGGACCATTCACACGTGTGATGACCCACACCTCACCAACACTACATGCATGACAAATGAACACAACCAACATGCATGTTAGTGGCTGATGCATGCACTTACGTACTCACATACACACATCACCAGTAGTACCAGATTTGTAACAAGCAACACTAATACCCTGCAAAACAGGGAAATCGGTGGAAAAACACGTTGATGCTCACTTCAACCATTAGGTAGTTTGCATCTATACTATAGTTACAAATGGGTCTTTTGAAGTAGTGTGGTAGTGTGCGTAAATTGTACTGTGCATCTGTTGTATGTTTGCTATGTATTTTGGTATGTCATTGGTGTATGTTGTAAAGATATTATGTGCTAATGGTACGTTTGGACATATTTGTCAGATTGAGTTAAGGTTCCAATAATATTGGTTTTATTTTATGTTTGAAGGTTGAATGTAATTTTGAACAATAATGTTGGCATCCCCATCGTTACTTTGATAGGCAGCAAACTTTCTTTTAATTGGTTTATTTGGATTTTATGGATGTGTTGCATGATCTGAATGTGAGGTATGTCAAATTTGTTTTGAGTGCAATCTTTTATTATGTGTGCATTTTTCAATGATTTTGTGCAAGTGGTTTTGTTTGTGTGTGCAGAATAGTTTGTGCATGGTCCTCATACAAATGGTTTGTAGAAAATAGGAAGTGCTTGACTTTTGGTGGTGTACATATTTCTGTGTGTAGGAACAGCATTTTATCATGCGTATCCCTGTGTGCTTGTGCGCGTGTGTGGGTGGGGGAGGGGGCAATGTTTTTGCTTTTTGCAGTATATTTTTCATTTGGTTGGGCCCCTCCGGCTCTACTGCATGTTTGTGGTGGCAGATAACCTTGTGCTTTTAGAAAAATATTTTCATTTTGCGGTGTATTTTTCATTTGGTTTGCCCTGCAAATGCTACTGCGCATGTATGGTGGCCGTGCACCATGCTGGGTGTGGTGGATCATCTTGTGCTTTTTGGTGAATGTTTTTCATTTAGTGTTATGCTTTTCCTTTCTTTTTATCCCTTCAACCAGACTCCCAACTTCAGAAAATAGGTTGTGAGATACTCCTACTTCAAAATTTTATCGGGAGCCCTGTGTGTAGGGTACATTTCTACCATTGTGGTCGGAGGGGATTTGTTTTTGATTTCATGGTAGGATCTCTTTATCTTTGATGCATATCCAAATTCTCTACGGTAGGGTGGACTGGGACATTTTCCACAAGTCACTGCATATGCAGGAACCCCTGTAGTTTAAGGTATCCAATGTTCTCGCCTTTTGCAGATGGAGAAATGAGCCACTCTGGTCATGTTTTGTGGCAACTACCCTGAGGGAATGAAAAATAATTTTATAATAATTGGTTATGTATAACGTGCTTAATACCCAGAGGTTTCTAAGTGCAGACCATGGGATCGAACTTGTGTTGCTCCGCATCATCTTGCTTCTAAGGTGTGCGTCTTGCCCCTGAGCTATCCTCTCGAGACGCCTCATATTACATAGTTTCAACATTGCTCATCGTACCCTGAGTATACTGTATTTTAGTGTTTTTATTTATTATTATGTCAAATCCTGGAGCATTGCCCGATGTTAATTTTCTAAGCAGCATTTCTAGTTTTGCACATGATATTTGGGTATCTAGAGCAAGTCTTATCCTGGAGCATTGCCTGGTGTTAATTTTCTAAGCAGCATTTGAAGTTTTGCACATGATATTTGGGTATCTAGAGCAAGTCTTATCCTGGTGCATTGCCTGGTGTTAATTTTCTAAGCAGCATTTGAAGTTTTACACATGATATTTGGGTATCTAGAGCAAGTCTTTATGTGCACGCTCCAGTTGGACCACCTTTTGACAGTGTCCAAATGGTATTGTCTGAGTCAGCTTTGTAATAGTTTGAGAAATGCTTTTTTTCCCATACCTTACACACAGTCATGCTCATCTGTTTACCCCTGTCTTTTGTTCACAAGTTCCTCCATGTACTTCCACAGTAGCTCAATGAGCAGGCTCCTCCACTGTCACCACCTGTTCTTGTGTCTGGTAGACGTGTCCGGTAGACATTTTTCTTTCTCGTCTGGTCCTTGGATCTTCATAAAGTGACTTGGTATTCAGCTCTTGAAGTTCTCTTATCTCAACCATGTGTTTTGATTGAATAGTTTCTGTTGCTCAGAGTGAACAACTTTGCAGTCAGAGTCGAACCACCAGTTCCGTGGTTTATTGTGTCTTCCTTTATGTTTGTGGCATTATTAATGACGAGCTCTGTCACAAAGCTGAGCTGGATCAACACCAGACACATACTCAAGGATAGATGAAAATGGGCCTCGTTATGAGTCCAGTGGTAGCCGTGCTCGTGATCAATTACCACCACCTGACTTGCCGGAATAACTGGGGCATTAAAGCCCTGGTCGTCCGGTAAGTCAGCCGGTGGCAATTGTTACTCCCCATTCCCATTTGAGTCCCATAGGACGCAATGGGAATGTGGAGGACAGAACCACCGGTGCTGAGGCAAACAGTGCCGGTGCTTCCGTCAAAGTCTGCTGGCAGGTGCCGTTCCACCCGCCACGGTCAGAACTGGTGGGCAAAACGGCACCCGCCAGCAGACTCGTAGTTTTCCGGTCCGGAAACAACGGTGCCATTACTGGCACCGTTGTTTCCGGATCGGCAAACTTGTAATGAGGCCCAATTAATGTTTATTGAGGGAATGTATAAGCTTAGTCAAATCTGATAGAAACATTACAATCCCCCTGACGTTTTGGAGCTTTCTCTAAGTAACTAGTTCTGGCATTCAACAAGGTATGAGTACTAGGCCAAAGCCCAAAGCAACTTCTCCATGAGTAGCAAGTCTCTGGGTTCCCTCAAACCCACCTTTCCCAATCTGGGGTGAACGCACTAAGGGTTGTACTGTGGGTTGTCCCTGCCAAACAATAAAGTCTCTATGTTTAACTAAAGTTACTGGTTTCAACCTGTTCTCAAGATTCAATAAAGTCTCTGACTTACGTGGGCCTCAATCCACGGGTCACTTCCCTGTGTATATCCTCCATTTTGTGTCACTCTCTGTCTTATTTTACTGGCGTTTCCCCACACTTCTTCATTGGTTGTTCTTTCTATTGTTTCAGATCCTCTGCTTCTCGTCCTCGATTCCCAAGAGAGCCCTTGTCTGGGCCTCTAGGCCCCAAGTGCGCTTGCGTTTTAGGCTGGGGAGGCAGTAAAACCTAGGACTGGTGGAAACCGTGATAAGCCCCATAGCTGCCATCAGGTGACAGCACAGCTGCTCTACACTTTGGGCCAGGACACCTCCTCCAACTCCCGTTCTTTGGGTCCTGACTGTAGTTCCCAACACCCCATCCTATACTACCTCCAATATGGTTCACAGCAGTCCTGTGCCTAAGGGGGCCTTTACTGTGCCCCTCTACACTGTCTCTGCCCATTCCCTTCTCCTATACCACCCAAGCACTTCACCACATGCTCATTCCTCCTTCCTTTTTTAATTCTCTTTGGTAAAGCATCTCCCTTCTCCTCCACGTACCTCTATGCCATTCCTACTTTACTCCTCATTCTCCCTATTTTTCTGTCTCCCAGGTTTCTCCTTGATATCTTCTCCAATGCGCTCCTCATTAGTATCCACCTCCTTTCTCCTGGCTTTGCCTTAAACCACCCCACCCCCCAGTGTTCTCCAACTCCTTCCTCATTTTGACTCCTCCAACTTCATTCTTAACACTCTCCACCTCTTGCCTCCACTCTGTTTTTCTGGCCACCTCTCTTTAGCCTCCTTCCTGCTGCTTCATTGCTAAATTCTTCTCTTTCTGCGTCCAACTCTCTCTTCCAAGCTTCTTTTATGCCTCACACAACTGCTAGAGAGCTCAGCATTTACATATGTTGGCTTTGCTCCTGGGGACTGCCCGCGCTTAGCTACCCTCAGTTTTTAGTTTTTATTGGGCCTTGAACCAGATTGGTTAAGCAGACTTAATTTGTTGGTTAAACGTGGATAGTCCTGGTTATCTTGCAATTACTGGTTATCATTGGTTCTCATGCATAAAGAGATTCTCACGCTAAATGCGGTATTTCCAATGAGTTTTTTAAATTTGTTATCTGTTATAGTGTAGACACATGGTCTAATGGTGGTCAGCCGACACGTGTTTCGACCCCTAGAAAAAAACTCACTGGACATACCACATTTAGCATGAGAATCTCTTTATGTGAGAGAACCAATAATAACCAGTAATTGCAAGGTAACCAGGACTATCCACGTTTTCCCTACGAGAGGTGTGGGTTCACCTCTATACAGCTGTAACCTTGCAGCGAAATATCAAGAGCATTAGACCAAGCAACGAGCGCAGCACAGGAGTGTTCATATCTAGAGCCCAGCCTTCTCTCAACCCTTAATTCATAGGTTATCCGCTGATCCTTCTGCCCCACAAGGAAGTGGGCCGAGCCTTTGCTAAAGTCAGCCACATCTTTGGACTCCACTCAGCACATGCCAGGGGCAAGTGCTACTTTCATGGAAATCCATGGCCGCTATTTGCATCTCACTTGCAAAAGTAGCAGGATGATATGATGGTACCTTGGTGTGTGGTTACCTGCGCTCACTGAGACACAGTGATGAGGGCTATCTTTGGACAAGATTATGTGTTTCCTTCATTGTGGAGTTCTCTGAACATTGTTATCTCTGCAGGCAACTTTAAAGGGATTCTCCCTCTCCAGCTCCTAGGTGTACAATTGCCATACGTGTACCCCTTGCGGGAGATGAGGAATCCACAACCACTATATGGGAAGTGACGTGGGAATGGTTGAACTTGGGTGTTGGTAGTCTGAATGCGCTACCCTCGCTGGGAGCCCCTTTTAAAGAGACAGAGGCATGTCTCTGTCTTGCGTGGTAAGACCCTGCCAGATGGCTGGGAAATGGTGCGGCCGGCCATGGAGTCACCCCAGTGTACAGCAGCAGCGAGAGTTCCAGTTGGCTTTCCTCCAGACTCCAAGCAGAAATGTGTTGTGGTAGTAGGTTAACACAATGGATCAAACTTGCATCCGGTAAGATAGCTCAGGGGGTTCAGTGCTCGCTGCTGCGATCTATGTGTGATCTGCAGGTCGCTGGTTCGAATCCCCGCAAGACCAATTCAGCCTTTCATCTTTCCGAGGTCGATAAATGAGTACAAACTTCGGATGGGATAATAACTGTATGTAAATATGTTCTCTGTAAAGCGCTTTGGCTTAAGGCGCTATATAAATAACAAATCATTATCATTTGTATACAAAGCAAACTTTTGCGATAACTAACATCAACTTTAATGATTTGACGCCTTTTTCAGGCTACAACACAGGGAGGCAAAGTGTCAGTCATGCTACTTTTCATTGGTATGGAGGGATTGTGAAAACTAGCAAAACAGTGACACGCCAAGTATGGTATGGAAGTTGGAGATTTAAGGTGCTTGGCAGCGCTTGTGATGATATATTCTTGACACTAACACATCCGAGAAGGCTCAGTGCGTAGTTTCTGTGCACAAGTGGATCTTTTTCAGCCAATGGCCCGCATCAAAATATACTTGCCCAAATAAGAAATCTACTAACTCATGGGTAAAATATAGAAGACCGGCATAGTGAACCCCCTTAAAATGGGCACCTGAGGGTTTCAGATATTTGGGTTTGAGTGTGATGTCAGAAGCGACACCAGCTCAAGAGGGACATTTCTTATAGACTTCAGGTGCAATTTAAATTATATCGGACAAATGGGGTGTTCTTACATTGCCAAGCTGTTTATAATGGTCCTAGATTTGACATTTCTTAGGTCACCTTATAGAGGCTTCTAGTTTGGACACATGGGTAGAGATCTACAGTTAGCCATTCCAGACAATTTCCAGATGGAGAGCATGGAGGCCTGACGACAGTCTGCTGTGGAGGTCCACGGTGAGTAGTACACGCTTTGATGTTGTTGCTGAACAGAGAGTAGCATATTGTGGTCCTTAGGAGAGATCCCCTGATGTCTGATTATGGAGAAAAGTCCCTCAAGTATCCAATGCACACATATTACAACATTACTGCTCATGGGAATCCTGCAAAATGAAAGTGCATTATAGATCTTTGCATAGATATCAGCAAGGCGACATACCTCTTATCCCTCTTTGCTGGGTGATGTCAACGCACAGCAAACAAAATCCAAAGTACGGAGTAAAGAAAGTTGACCTCCAGCGGCTTCGCATCAGACAGATACGATTGATAGTGCTGACACCCATACTGATGACATATTAGGGAATGAACATTCACCTATTGCACTCAAGAATATTCTAGCTGAATTAAAGGCTAGCGACAAAAAGCTATCTAAACAAATGGATGGAATAGCCTTCTGTGTGGATGGTATCCAGACTAAACTCCCAGAATTAACTGGTCAAAGGCAGGCTGTGAAATGTAGGAGGGAAACTGCAGAAAATGTGCTAAAGATCTGAAGAGAACGGACAACGATGTATGACAAATTAGAGGACTTGGAGGAATGATTGGAGTGCTGCAATGTACTCATACCTGGACTGCGAGAGGGTGCAGAGTCAGGCAGGATGGAGCAACATCTATACAAGCGTATACAGTCACTAGTTCTGAAGGCGCCCTTCACAAATCACTCCGTAATTGAAAAGAGCGCACAGGTTGTTATGACCGTGGCCCAAACTTGGCCCAAAGCAGGCGCTCCTCTGCAACAAATGATTTCCAATTTCCTAAACTATCAGGATCGAGACATGTTATTAAAAGCAGGCCGGGAAATGGGTCAACTTATATTTGATGATGCTACAAATGTTCCCAGACGCCTCTGAGTCCAAAGGGCAAGCAAGTCCTTTGAAGGAACACAGGGATTCCTGCACTCCAGAATACGTTATACCCATTGCTCTACCCTGCGAAACTACATATTGTGCATGACGGCAAGACCTATTTTCACACAGACGCGGAACAAGCTGCCCTCTTTGTGGGGACCTTTTACATCCGTCTGGAGGTTTCACACTTGCATATGGGGAGTCGGGTTCTTGAATTAACAAACAGTTTTATGTATAAATATGGACCAAATAGTTTGCCTGGATTGTTTAAGGTTTATATGACTTCAAAAAGACATGTAAGGTTCTTGCGTATGTGTGTAGGTGTGCGATTCTGGAGCTCTGCCTCCAGGAAACACATCTCCTGACTCAGAAAATCGATACAATTTCAACAGCATGATGCACAACAAGATATTTTTCTGCTTACTCTAGCAATACTAGGAGCATGGCCATTATACATACATCATTACATTTTTAGCATAAATATTCGGTTCTATGTGATTTTATCGAGGAGAAATCAATTAATCTGATTTTGTCTGTTTTTTTCTTTTATTCAATTTGGCCGCAAATGTATGCAGGGGGAGACTCTCACTTCTCCCCACCTTAATTATTACCTTGACCCACACTCCCCCACATATATTTGCAGCCAAATTAATTTTTAACAAATTCAACGAATTCGAATTCACCTAATTCTCTTGCGATTAAACATCTGTATCCCAAATATTCAGCCAAATAATCCGAAGACTGATACATAATTAGTTCATATCAAGGTATATGCACCGAATTTTGATCCACCTGACACTTTTTTGAAAATGTTGTCAGTTATTGGCTTATGATCTGGAAGTGATAGCAATATGGGGGCAACAACTTTAACAATGGTTGGGAACCTTCACTGGACAGTACCCGCGGTGTTCTTAGAACACAACCTAAGCCAACACACAATTTACACCTGCTGCAATTTCTCAATCTTGCAGATTTGGGGTGGCTCTGATACCCAGCTGCCAGGGAGTTCATCCATCATTCTCGTGCCCATGATACTGGTGCTGAGGTTGATTACGTATTTGTGAAAGCTGAGGCAGCTGCATGGCTACGGGGCTGCGCTATATTTCAGAGAACGCTTTCAGACCATCGCTGAGCTATCTTGGGAATGACCCGTCCAAGTAGGACACGTACCCCAAACCATGGAAATCTAAATAAAAGGCACTTTAGAATCCTGTATTCAGAAATGACATACAAACAGCTATTGAAAATTACTTTGACTTTAACACAGGTACCATGGCAAAGACTAAGGTTTCTGGGAAGCATTTAAGTGTACATTTAGGGAATCTGTATTTCCTAAGAATTTGTTATTCTCTACGATATAAATTTAGTTTTGTATATCAAAGAGAATACCACATTCTTTGGAAATAGACTAGAAAAAGAATCAACAAAATTACAAATTGGAAAGAGTTTCAAGAGACACCTCGGGTAAGTCAACAGCCCCAAGAGAAGCTGGTACAGTTTTCAAAAGCAGAGACACCGAGCTCAAGTACTTGAAGTGACCCAGAATAGCTCCAAGATATGGAGAGCATGATAGACCAAGGTGGCCGCTTTCCCGGATGACCATCGAAGAAAGAGGCTCCTTGGTTATCATAGTGAAAACGAATGAAGCCAAGGAGGGCATTTTTAATCATCTACAAATGAATAGGGCATTTGAAGAAAATGATCATTCGTTCTATACCTCCAAAATGTCGCAATGGGAGTCTCATTTGCACTAATCTCCAACGCATAATGCTCCACAAACCACCTTGAGCTGTGGCGGATACACTCAGGCTCCCAGCCAAGCAAGAGGCAATATGTGAGGCCGCAAAGAGTAAGCCAAGTCGCAAAACACTGTTTCCAAATGGGCTTCTTCTTGATTTCTATGAAGCATTTGCTGATATACTAGTTGCTTGTTATTTACCAATTGGCTTCCTCTTGGAGCAAAAGCAACATTATTGTGCTATTAAAACCTGGCAGATCCCCTGACAGATGCAGCTTATTATAAATGAATGATTACAGATGATTAAATACTTGCCTCGATATTAGCAATCGGCTCCTACAGCACGTCCCTTATCTAATTCACCCCGATTAGTCTGGGTGCATTCCAAGAAGGTCCACTCAGTTAAACTTGCAAAGACTGATTGCCATTTGAAATCTAATCCTGGTCTTGTTAGATGTTGGGAAGGCCTTTGATTCTATTGAGTGAGCCTGTGCATGGAAGGTACTGGGGACATTTGGACTAACCCCGGCCCCGATCTGGCAAATAAAGTTGCTTTATAGTTTTTCTTTTTTTTTATTGTGATATTGGCGTGTACACGCAAACCTTATAAAAACACTGAACATCTAAGATATCAATTGAACATATTCATTACTGCAAACAGGGAATTTATAAAACAGTACTATATACAGTGAACATAAAACTCACATTTAAAATTCTGTACAAACAAACAACAATCTCAAATAATTTCCCCAAAATACAATTAAAATGCTATGATAAAGTTCCATGTGTAAAAAAGTGCACACATTTCCATGATATCTACCAAGAAAAATGTGTTCAATTAATTTTTAATAAAAGTTTTAAAACTGCGATCGTCAGGGGTATCTGGCGGGGGAATAAATCAGCAAGAGTTGCTTTATCCGGCCCGACTGGCAAGAGTTGTTACAAATTCAGCTGTTTCTCCGGGCTTCAAGCTTCCGCTGGGCACTAGATAGGGATGCCCACCGTCCCCTCCGAGGTTTGCTTGCACCATTGAATCTCTTGACCAACTGCTAGGACAGAAGCCTCTGCATCAGGGAATTCAGAACTCTCGCTCCTACTCTTTCATATTGATTTGCACTGAAGGCACCGCGCTTTCCGTCACGGACCCACACACTAATCCGCAACCGATTTGCTTCCGACAAGCAGCTTAAAGAATCCTAAACACAACAGATGCTATTCAAACACCTTCTTATATAGGACTCCTGAACCTGAAAACATTATACCAATTAAATTATGGTCCAGCACTCGTAGAATTACAGCAGAAAATAGATCAGTGTTGGTTGGCCACTCAGCACCGTTGGCAATATCGCAGCTGTGGAAATGATAGTTACCCGCTTAGCTCACTACAACATTCTTTGTGCAGGTTCAGAGTATCCTAGCCAGACTAGTGTGGTGGGGTAAAGACCCCAGACTGCTTTGAGATGTTCTTACCAAACCTTATGTTGAGGGTACCAGTATGTCTGATGTGTATGTGTTACCTCATAGCTCAGGCACACTTTACGCTATTTGGATATTGATCAGACAGTGACCTACCACATGTGCAAGTAGAGCATATCCTTGCCGAAGGAGGAGCCCCACTTAACACGTCAGTAATAGGCCGGGGGAAGAGCCACCAAGCTTTGCTGAATCCCGCAGAATTTTCACAATGGGCATGGTCAATGACTGGGAGGTTCATCAAGGATTATGAATGATTGGGAGGCTCATCAAGTGATTGGGAGGCTCATCAAGGATTATGAATGATTGGGAGGCTCATCAAGTATTATGAATGATTGGGAGGCTCATCAAGGATAATGAATGATTGGGAGGCTGATCAAGGATTATGAATGATTGGGAGGCTCATCAAGTATTATGAATGATTGGGAGGCTCATCAAGGATTATGAATGATTGGGAGGCTCATCAAGTATTATGAATGATTGGGAGGCTCATCAAGGATAATGAATGATTGGGAGGCTGATCAAGGATTATGAATGATTGGGAGGCTCATCAAGTATTATGAATGATTGGGAGGCTCATCAAGGATTATGAATGATTGGGAGGCTGATCAAGGATTATGAATGATTGGAAGGCTCATCAAGGATTATGAATGTTTGGGAGGCTTATCAAGGATTATGAATTAGTCTTCACAAATGTTTGCTGTTGGAATGAACCGTGTCTGCCTGTTACAATTGATCCACACGTAAGCAAGACATGGGAGCCAATGGGCTCTCTAGATGGTATGATTTGCTTAAGGACGTGGAGATTTTCCTAATTAGATGCTGTTCTATCGATTGAATCGAACTCTTGTAAAAACGCTCCCTCTTATTATAGAATGGAACTTGCCACACTTGGAAGCAGGAAGGGAAATTTCCCAAGGACCCCAAACAAGAGCAATATTCCTGAACTAATAATGGATTGAAATACCATGGCGGGCTCCAGTTACGACGATGAACGCCCCTATACACACAAATGGACCAATGGCACTACACCCAGCATTCCCACAGTGGATCTCAAAGCTTCCACGACCTCTGGAGAGCATGTGGACTATCTAAACAACATGTCACTCAGCCCTAGGCTGCCACACTACGAATGTGCATACTGCCTTTACTACCGACCCGTTTAACGTAAGCTCAGCCAAGTCAGATGTATGCCCAAATGTAGAACCCCTCCTGGCACTTGTATGCATGTGACATGGATTTGTAAAGCAATTTCGGAATAATGGGTGGCAGCTACAGGAACGTTGGGTGACATCATGCCAGCGGATATCCCACTCTCACCGCTGGTCTGCCTATTATGCTTGTGTGTAAATGGGCAAGGATTAAACTCAGGATTTATTAGGGTGGCCTTATTACTGGTTAAGTGCAGGATAGCTTTGGACTGGCTGCAGTACTCGGGCCCTAGGCGATCTGACTGGTTGAAGGATGTGGCTAACATCTATGATCTCGAAGAAGATTCTTGTAGTTTCGTGATCTAGACTCAAAGACATATAGGAGCCGTTCTGTGATTGCTTGCGCCCATTGCAAATGAGAGTCACCACTAATGCGGGCGCAGCAAACTAATTAATCTGACTGATGTAAGCAATTCCCAGCATGCTTTGCATCATTATTTAACCCGCCCTCCACTTCTTGATATGAGAGGCACACCTGGGTGGGCGGTGGTGTAACTCCAAAACTCACAGATACGATCGTTGTTGACTATGTGTGTAACACAAAGGATTTTGGTCATTGGGGTATCATTTGGGTTTTGTCTGTTCTTCTTCTTGGACGCGTACTCTCTTTCATACATAATGTAACACAACAAACTTTACAGATATTCCCTTTGTTTCCAAATTAATAAAAAGTTTTTTTTTTTTAAAGGTACGTTTCTTTTACCATTCACTTGGCCAATGAAGCGTAATCACAAGCCAGAGGATTGGCTCCTGAGCGTCCATTCTAAGGGCCGTTTCATTCCACCACGGAATGGTGAAGTGCGGGAGACCCATTGTTCTTTTCACATCCAACCTCGAACATCACAGGCAGTAGAAGGCATGACAGGACAGGTGGTGCAAAATTATTAGGCTGTTAATAATGGGGCGCTTTGCTGGAAAAAGTGGCTGGAGCAGTTCCAGCACATCCGAGGGTTCATTGCAGGGGTAGGCAGGGCTGAGTGAATTGAATTCACCTAAAAGTGAACTGGCTGGTTTCATCAAAATGAATCAAAAGAAAAAAAGAGCAATTTTTTAAATAAAAAATAATTTGCCTTTGAAAAAAGTCAAAATCAGTTCATCCCAGTAGGATGCCTTTGCTGGGAGCTGAAACGGACCATGTTTTTGATCCATTTCCTTGCTTTGTCTCACTTGGAAAGCCATCTTACCCTGAGCAATTCCATCAGGCTGTTTAACCTGCCTCTGTCTTAGATACTTCAAGACTCTTTGGAATTTTGTAATAAACAGGTCATTGTTCTAGTTTTGTCCAAATCTTTTACAAACTTGCGGCATCCTTTACTTTGCAGGGATGGGGGACACATCGCAGACCAGTGGTGAACTGCGCATCATAGTAGACAGCGCCAAAAACCTGCCGCTAAGAGCAGATGGGACATTAAGCTCTTTTGTGAAGGGGTACGTATGCTTTTATAGACTTCCCTCGCTAATTCTTTCTTCATTACTCAAACTGCCGTTTTCTTTATCTCCGAATTATGGAATTATCTCTCCAAAGGAATGTGAAATTAGAATATGTGTAATTCGATTTTTTTTTTATGTTTTGTTTTTGAGTCTCTACAGCTGCATTTCCAAGACTACACATTGTTGGTTGGTACTCATGCTATTGCCATATATTTGCTGTACAAATTTCAGAAGCTAGGGGTTAAACATCTGGGTACCAGCGCATCAATGGATGATTTAGGAAGACCACCTGATGCACAGAGAATGAAGTTGAGAGTTGTGAAATGTTATAAAATGGTTCTAATTAAAAGGAATCAAATGTCCAGTGAGCAGAGGTGAACTTTATATCCTCCAGACTAAACCATTAGAACCTGGTTGTTTTATAAAGAAAGATGTCCTCATGTTGCTGCATGGAATACAACATAATTTCACTGTTTGGTCTATTTCCTTGTAAAGGCTGTTTTTTTGCTTTTCAATTTCTCCCTAGGAGTATTTTGTTTGGGTAATGGCTGTGCATTTGAATGGGAGTATCAATACTTCAACCCTACCCCTATCCAGCGCTCAAGTCCAAATAACTTACTTTCTAGTTATATAGTGCATCAATGAGACAATTAACGTGTGTACTACTGCCAATCGGAGACTAGAAGGTCCTATTCACAAAGAAAGTTGCCATGAATAACTCTGACTTGCCCTTCACTCAATCCTGGAGAGGGTTATTAAATTCACAAAGAATATATTATGATTAACTCTGACTAACTCATGATTACTAAAAGTAAGTCGTGAGAAACATCTTTGTGAATCCAGAAGTAGCTTAGTTACTCATTGACTCAGTTATTCGTTGTAACTTCTTTATGAATGAGCCCCCAAGCATGCACTGTAGTTCTGTATTATAAATTACGTATTGTTGTCTCATTTTTGTTATCGTATGTTATTTTGTACAGTATCACCCATGTCAGCGGACATTATACCATAAAGCATAGAACTCATTCAAATGTATATGCACTTTAATATGTTGTTTCAGTATGATAATGAAAAGAGGGATTTGGTATTTATTGGCACATGTGTACAATTTGGAATATTGTAATAACAGTGTTTGTATTATTCTGTGACTGCAATAAAAAATTAAAAACAAGTAGGAGAAGCCACAGCCAACACTCTCTTCCTAAATACCTCCCTTCTCAACACCTTCGCTCAGCTACCTCCAACTCTGTAAGGGTCAGGCGCTTCTCCAGGCAGAGAGTGGGGGTAGGTCTTTCTTCTCTGCAGGTGCCTCCCTCTGGAATGACCTTGCAGCCCCTCTCCAACTTGAGCCGGACCACCTGAAGTTCCGGTAGCAGCTCAAAACGTTCCTCTTCTCCTCTGCTTTCTCTCTCTCCCTCCCCTGCTGACCCTAGCTGACCTACCTGTCTGCCGCACTGCCTGGTTGCTTGGCTACCCTCAGAGTCTCACTGAGTAACAGGATCTCTCCTGATCACCCCTGCGCTGCCTCCAGACCTACACGCACTTAGGGGCTGTAACTTTAACCTCTATAGTCCCTTACCTCCTTGCTCTTACCCAGAGCCACGCTGCCCTGTGCTGCACTTACTCAGAGCAATGCTGCCCTTTTCCCTGTCCCTCTCCTTGGCACTTCCCCCCTACCCCACTTCTCCACTTCCCCTTGCACTTCTTGTTTTCGCACTTGCGCAAACTGAATGTCACAAGGCCTAGTAAGATCGTTTGTCTTGTCCTCCCTCCCTTGTCTTGTCTCGCCTAGAAACACTTGTGTGCAGACGCATTATAAATGACTTATCATATCAAGCTAATGGAACAGATTAATGGAAGGAGCAAGTTAAGCATACACACATTTTTATCTCAAAGAATTCGAGATATTCTTACATCTTATAAAATTGTTGGAACTGTTTTGAAAAAAGCATATTTCTTTTATAATACTTTTACTGTCCAGTCACATATTTTAAGATATGAACGCTAATTTAGTCTTACAAATCATTTTGGCTATAAATCATTTAGCGTTAAAAAAAAACATACGTGTTGACATGCTTTACAAAGTTATTCTTGTTTTACTTTTTGACACACATTTTATAAATGTTTTTATATTATTTTAATACAAAAACTGCTTATCATTTTAAAACAAAGCAGACATGCAAGAAATAGATTATTGAAAACAAAGAGGGCATGCTAATATAACAGCTCAGTGGAAGGAATTAATAAGCACAAATACATGTTTAACATTCCAAATTCAAAATGTGTGGTTCGTATTGAAGTTCCATAAAATGGCCGAATTGTCTGGCCAAAGGTTTCTAATCACCTTTTGTTTTTGTAACATTTAAGGCCATTTTTAAAGATATTCAATGGATGTTTCAATACATTGGGATTGGTTGATAAAAACAGTGATTCTAAATGTTGCACTGCCTTCAAATTGTTTTTGTGCTACCTCTTGCAGCAATGAATAATTTCAATAATGTTATGTTATTGTAATCTTAAAACTTCTTTTGATCTTTCTAAAGTTATTCCATTATTCATTTTTATTGTACTTGCAATTATTTTTCATTACTTTTGTGTGATTATAATGTTGTGTTTTTATTTTACTATTTATTGATTAATGCGCTTATTTTTCTAGGTTTATTTTGTTTTTATTACTATTTTTGTTAGTTGCACCTAGATGGCATAACCTTACCAGAGAAGAGTACCAGATAGGAGATATGTAGTGACTACAACATATGTGCCTAAAGAGAAACAATCATCACTGCTAGACTACGCCTTTTTATATTTTGAGGCTGTGTTTATCTTCCATTCATGAACACAATTCCAACATTGACTTTGACGGCAATATGCATTTATAAATATTTCCCCCAAAATGTCTGCGAAGGTTTTGAAATTTAATGGGTCAAGTTTGTGTCCTGGGAAATTAAAAAAAAAAAAAAAGGTTGCTACATTTTTGATGTTTCTACGCTGTGGTCAATGGAAAAAAAAAACAGTTAAAGGGCTGAAAAATCAGTAGTGAATTCACCAGACATCTTTTATGACTGGCTGATTGCATTAAGAGGGTCTATCAGAGCTTTAGTATCACTACTGTTTAGGTGTTTAGAGATGTCACGCATTCCAAGATGCACTGGTATGAAAAGGGGGAAGAGTAACCCACGGTCTCACCCTTACACCGAGATCCTTTTTTGAAAACATGTTTACATTGGCCAATCACTAAGTGGGTCTCAGTCTTTTAATGGGGATATACTATCTGGAGGTCAGTATTGGCAGTTCTGTGATTTTATGATTTTGAGAGCCAAAAGATCATGATGTGACATCCCAGAACTCAGAAAGCTGAGGAATGTGGATAGATTGGAGGAAAGAGAAAAGCAGCCAGGAGGTAAAGGGTTGCAAACATGCTTTCATTGGCCTTCACAGTTCACAATACAAGGAGCACCTCTTCTGCTCCTCAGTTCTCGCAGCGGCATGGCAGTGGCAGCTTGGATCCATTTTATTGGCCCCTTTTCCCCAGAGAGGGACATTGCTGCGTTCCTTTGATCTCTCTGTTGTTTTGCCCCTCCTCCCCTTTTGCGTTTCTTCTCTTCTTCGTCTGATGTATACTACTATACTTAGCCATTTTCTCCTTTAGAATGTACATAGCTGCCCCAATCTTCTGTTGCTAACTGAAACTCTATCTCATCTTCTTTCCTCCTGGTTTCCTCAGTGCATAATGGACTTGCCGCGTTGTGCGAGTATCAACCCTCTTGTGTCCACCAGTCTCTCACTCTTTCTTGACTGCCTGGCTCTCTCTTGCTCCAGTGACCTCTCCCACACTGTTATCTCCTGAGTGTTCCCCCTACCTTTCTCCTGCTCTCTCCCCTTCATGACAGTTCCTCTCTAAGTCCCAATCATACTTTTTCTCTCTGCTGTTCTCTTCTCATTGACAATTTTTCTGCTTTTTGCTTTCTCTTCTCAACCGATTTGTGGCGACTTTTCCTGAATGGGTGACAGGAACTGGTGGTAGCAACTGTGCAGGCCAGATGCCGTCAATGCTCTAAAATAACGCCTCACGAGACAGGCTGCGTCTTAGGTGGGTTTATAGTAACTGCTGGGAGCTAATGGCGCTTGATGCACCTCTTCCACTCTACTTTGGATGATGTGACTTTGACAGGGGTAGGCAATGCCTGATAGGGGGTGATGGTGCCTGATTGGGGGGGAGGTGTGTGATGCTACAATTATCCCACAATAAATAATGACTTTCTGTTTGAGTGATGACCTTGCCTGAAGCGGTGGCTAGGTTGACTGGGACGACTGTTACGCAATGTTGCCCTGCAATCACTAGTGACTGGAAGAGCTAAGAAAAATGAACACAGATACAAAGTCAGTTGGTGCTACCCATTATCAGAGTACCTTGACATCTTTAGAACAGTTTCTTGGCCCTTTATTGTAGAAGTTGGGTTCTCAGTTACTATTGGAGGCAATGGGGCCACCATTCATCTCGTAGAGTATACGTGTACAGGTTCGCCAACTGGAGGTATTTCCAACATATAAGACTAGCAATGATTCAATTCAACATGCAGATTTAGGCGGGCATCTGCAGCGATGACGCCTCTCTTCCCTTCGCAGATAAATATATAATTTTCAGAAGTGGTGGCAGAAGGTGACATTCAGGTGGCACAGTTTTTAGAAATACAAAATAAATAGCGGCCATTGGACACGCTGGTTGAATGGTTGTCAGATCTGTTTTACTCTAGGATAAGCTATTGATAACCAAGTTCCATTGTAAAGTTTTCTACCAAACCTTAAGAGGGATACATCTTCATCCCCTGATGTAAGGACTCTTGGCAAATGGGCATGGATGCAGAAGGAGGGTTCCAATGCAAGATCTGAGCGAGGAAAGGGAGTAGCTGGATAGCTATCGCTTATGTAAAACCTCAATAGGCAACAATGTATCGGCTGTTCAGATGCAAGTTGGATAGACACATTTAGGAAGGCCTAAACCATCTTGCCCTTTTCATTGTAAGAGGGATGTGGGGAGGCTCGCCGTTGCATTTGCTGGCTGTTCATTCCGGCACTTCAGCGTTGGAGACCTCAGTATCTCAAGAAATAAAGTTACCTTCTTTTTTAGGATACTAAACCAGCAGAGGAGGATGTTGCATGGAGGGGATTTGGTTTTGAATCAGGATGAAGTATTGATTAGTTTGGGGCGGAAGGATAGCTCAGGGGCAACACGTTAGTCTTGGAATCAAGACAACGCAGCCCAACACAGGTATGAATTCCGATCCTGTGCTTAGAAACCACTCGCTGGTATTTAGCGCGTTATAAAAGAACAATTATAATTATAAAAATTAGTTTGCATAAAAAGGGAGACCTAACATGAATCAATAATGGTCCAAGTCAACCACCACAGCTTGTATTAATTGGTGAATAACTTTGTTATAAGGAGGAATATAATGATTAAGTCATGTTCCCGTATCCCATTTGTAGTGTTGGGCGACAGAGCAATGATATTGCCTTTACTTTTGTTGTTGTCCCCCTTCCTATGCTTGACTTATGTCTGTGATCTTAATTGAATTATTCTAAGGCCATTGCTCTCCATAAAATGTGATTCAAATTAGACATAAAATAGGAATATAGCGTTAATAATAATAATACTCCATCAATAATGGACAAGCCTATTGTTAGCATTTATTAACAGATTCTGCACAATTTCACGAATCTGGGATTCAACGCGGCTCTGCATTATCTAAAGGCAAAGGCTACGGCTCACGTGCCGTTGCAATTGAAACTTTGGGAGCAGGTGCAAGTTGCCAAAAAGAGAGAAATACTGGTGCCCAGTAAGCGATATTGACCTTCCCTTCGGCCTCACATAATCGCATAATAAAAGCCAAAAATGTACAAAAGAAACACATGAGGAAGCCTTTATCCTTGCCAGCTTCTGAGAAAGGGGCCAATGTGTTCATGGGCCATACGCTCTCTCTCGCCGCTTGCTTGGTGCTCAGTTCAGGCATCCGTGCTGGCCAGCCCCTCCTTGGTACTGTCCTTGCGTTTGTTGTTGGGACCTCTGTTTCGCTTCTTTAAGAGTCTCCCCTCTTCATTATCTATGTCCTGTTAGTGTTCCCCTGGCTTAACTTGTTTGTTTCCTTCCCCCTTTCCGTCCCTGCGCGCTGAGGCCGGCGGGCGTGTTGCGCTTTATAGAACTTAAGTAATAATAATAACAATAATCTGTTACCCCTCTAAGGAAGATAACGTCAGAAAGGTCACCACGTATTAGGGGAAGGATTTGGGGAGAAAACAAAAACCTATCAATTTTCTGGCTTTTTAGAGCATATCTAGTTGTAAAACAAATACCTAGGTCGCCAAAGTGGTTTGTCTCTTTTTCAGGCGTCTCATTCTTCCAAACAAGCAAGAGTTGCAAGTCAGGAGTCCTGTGATGAAGAGGCAAGCCTGCCCGCAGTGGAAACACACCTTCCTTTTTCAGAACGTGAGCGCCATGGACCTGACCCAGTCTTGCTTGGACCTATCTGTCTGGGACCAAGCATCCTTTGGGATTCACGATCGCTACCTGGGCGGACTGCGACTGAGCATGGGTAAGTCCTTCCCACATCCAGACACTCATCAAAGTCACACTGGTTGCCGTCTAGGCTTGATTTACTGATTGGTTGTGCCTAAAAGAGTGCCAAAATGGTTAACGTTTTGCAATTTCTAGATGCCTTAGGCACAGCAAGCCTCAGGAAACGTAACAGCGATAGCCATCAAGTATTATCACTGTGAGCAGAAAGGGAAGGTTACATTAAGGAAGAAAACAGAACAGGGAATTTAGAGAATGCATCACGTGCTACTCAGATGCATTTGTGATTCTCAACTCAGAAATAGGCAGCACTAAAAGACTTGGCCCCGACAAACATTTTTCGTAGGAACTCTGTTTCACCCATGATCTTGGTGCTATGGCAACAGATGCCTTGGTGGTAACAAAGCTAGAATACAGTGACGTTAAGATGATGGGCATAGATTGTGTCAAGTAAAGGAGTTGTACAATAACCGCAACACCGTCATGTGACTAGAGAGGGCTATGGACCTGTGAGATAACGGACTTGCTAGAAACGTCTTGTCTAGATGTGGTGAAATGTTTAATGATAACGTTAGAGCCACAACGGCACAAGTTGAGGATCCCACGACTCAAGATTGCAAGAAAAAGATGTTTGGTGGTAAGACTGAAGATGCTTCAGCAGCTGGATTATGGAACAACCTACCCATCTCCCTCAGAGAGGAGGGGACCACTGCAATATTTATTTGTGTTTTGAAGGACGGTGGCGTGTTTGTGTGACTGTGATTATGCGTTTGAGTGCATTTGTGATGGGGAAAGTATATGTGGAAGGACGCATCTGTGTTCATGTGACTATGTATCTAAATATGTGCATGTTGTTGATTTGTATGTTTGTCAGATAGTGTTCTGGACAACAACAGTTAATGAGAAACGTAGGCTCCATTCAGAGTTGTCCCTCGATGGTAAAATCAGTGGCATTACGAAATTCCTGCCAAATTTACTGTTCGCCCAGTTTGGGGTTTGATAGAATACCAGCGTAAGTATTTCATGGGAATACTAGTGGCAGTATTTAAGGGTGAGTTTCTGCCGAAAAGCTGCCTATTGTTACCTCCACCTACTAGGCAGAGTAAAAAAAAAAAGCAAAATTGGCCCCATATTTTGGATGCTGTGTCTTGTAAATGACTGAATAATATGTTTGGCACCTTTTTACAGTAGCGCCAGTGGAGGTGGTATTTCTAAAATACCTCCTGAGGTATTCTAAAAGTACCACTTTTGCCGGTGGTAAACTCTGAGTTGGGTGGATTTTCTGAAATACTGGTTAAAGTTGTAACTTTCTCTAGTGGTGTTTCATGAAAGAAAATCTACCCAACTCTGAATGAACCCCTTAATTTGCAGTCTACTAATAATGAATACTTGAATGCTACATCTTTGTGTGTGTTTGTGTGTGTGTGTGCGTGTGTGTGTGTGTGTGTGTGTGTGCGTGCGTGCGTGCATGCGTGTGTGTGTGTGTGCGTGTGCATGTGTGTGTGTGTGTGCGTGCGTGCGTGCGTGCGTGCGTGCGTGTGTGTGTGTGCGTGTGTTTGTGTGTTTTTCAACTGTACCACAAACAATCCAACCGCCATTTCTATAAGCACCATACAGTAACATCCATAAGTGTTATTGAGGGTGCTATTAAACTCTTTGTAGTGTAACAAAAGGTGTCCTGCCCTATTGTTTTCCACATGCATCAATCTTCATTGGTTTTTAATCTAATGTTTGTGTGATACTTTAATGCCAGTTACCTTCCTAGAACAACTCTTAGTGTTATCACATATGAAGGAGTACACGACAATTTGTGGTCCTTCATAAGGCCTTTTTAAACAATTCCTTGGCCTGATTTTATTTATTTTTTACTCTTTCTGTTTAATTATTGGGCATCTCTATAAATGTCGCCTCTGGTACCTTCTCATACGTAGTACCGTTGATAAGACAACATTTAGATATCAACATGTAGAAAAAACATTCACGAAGTACATTTGTGAAAAGCTGTGAAAATAAATCTGAAAATCATAACAAATTCTTATGCAGTTTATCATTTGAACAGTTGTTTGTTTTTGTCAAGAGCATGTCTTGACCAATCCTTGGTCTACGTCACTGTAGATAGTATGTAACTTGGTTGGATGGTGATGAGTTGTAGTTGGTCCTGCACCATAGACATTTCGGCTGATGGTGTAAGCGCCTGCAACCGGGCGTTGGATTGGAAAGCTCTGTGGTTGGAGGAGACATACGTTCATATGTATCACCCACAGGCTCTCATATCTAGTGTGCAGATTTTTTATATATAAAAACATTTCTCTTTGACCAGGGGTCCTGGTTCCAGGAAGGTTAAAAAGGATAGAGGGCTTACTACATGTCCTCTTATAGCCACTGACCTTATCTGCCATCTTGTGCCTGCGGCTGTGCTCTGTTCAGGCGCGGGGGGGACTGAATTCCCTGCTATTGGGCGTTTTCTATTATGCACTTGTGTTTCTTTCTGTAGTGCATGATGTTTCTATCTAAGAGAAACAGAGAAGGGGTGCACTGCCACCGTTAGTTTATGAAGGGTTCTCTCTGAACACCACAACCACTATATGTCAGCAGTTTTACCTGAATGACGAAATGCTGTGTTCGTTTTCTGTCTTCCCGCATCTGTGTTTCAAAATGCGTGGGCTAAAGGTGAAGCACTTGGGTCCCGTTCTGTCTGTGGGTGCAAGTGGAACAGGCCAGAATGGAATCTTGATGTGGCAGGCGGATCTGTCTCATGCAGAATACTGAAAAGCTTACTTATATTCTTCAGTGTAGGAGCCTTATTAGGTAGCGTCCCGTTGTGACCCCTCTAGGTGCTCAGATGACTCTGTGGTGTTGCGGGTAGTGTTGCTGCAGCGCACCGGTGCATTCAGTCATTATTTGGTCGAGTGTTGCGCATCCGTGTGTGGAGGAAGCGTATGCGACCATTGATCCTTTCCTTCAGAGACTTGCTTTGGTTGTCAAGGGGACCTGGCAACGAATGGTACTACAAACTGTGCACACTGGAGTCCCTGGGGCTGGTGGTGGCTGTACGGATCTAGTCTGTGCTACTGCGCTTCACCAGCGTGTTGGCGAGGCTGTTGTTCATCTCGCGTGACTGCACAGACGGATGCGCTGGCCCTGTGTCCATAAGGGAGAGTCTGCAATGGGATCCAGTACTGATGTCCATGTGGTGATCAGGCCAAAATAGAGTAGAAAAATGATCCTGGTTGCTGGTCATTAGTTGGTTTAGCAACCGATGAATGTTGGTGTGAGGTCGTTGAGACCGTCGGTGGTAGTTTTTAGTTTATGAATCCACCAGGCTTCTTTATGTGATAGGGCATGTCTTATGTTGGTATTATTTCTTACAAGGTCCACTCTTTGTAATTAACTAACTCACCAGTGATCAAGAAGTTCACCAGAACATAGGGGAAGCATTCTTACAGAATCAGGCCGAGGCCCAACTCTAAAAGACATGGACATTAATTCCTTGGAAAGTAGGAGTCATGATAAGCACCTGAGGATTGTAACAGCCCACTGGTGTATGGTCAGCCAACATTCTTGTCCATGATCACAGAATCTGCCATTTAAATGTGCACATTGTTTTTGTGCAGTATGAACATGACCCTGATCCTAGGGTATTCTACCCCTCACTCACCCACTGTGGAGGCCTACTTTTGGGAGCCGCCCAGGCACATCTGCAGCATTGCTGATATCGAGGAGTGTTTCACCCCATCTAAATGGAACCACAGCAATTATTGGGGGAACAGAAACTGAGGAAGAAAAAATAAATGGGAGGGTGGGGGGACATCTGTAGTGATCACATCTACTAGACAGGGGGAAATGGGTCTATGTGTCACTGGCCCTGGCCAGTCGGCCCCAAAGAAACCTATGGGTGCAACATGTGCAGTGGCCACTTCTGAAGGCCAGGACAAGTGGGTTTAAAAGAACCATAGTGTATTGAAATATATAGTTAGCACCGTCAAAGGCTGTGCTCACTGGCCAAGGCCAAAGGCCATGGATAGTGGGCCACAAGGAAAAGTATGGGTGCAACATGTACACTGGCCACAGCTGAAGGTCAAGGCTAGTGTTCACTGAAGAAACCTATTGGTGTACCATGTACAGTGGCCACATCCAAAGACCATGACTAGGGGCCCTTGAATAAACTATGGTATAACAAAACCCTTGAAATTAATTGAAAATACTTAAGTTAAGGGACAGTTAAGGTGATCAGATTTAATGCAACAATACCCCTGAAATTCAGCGGATGTAGGAAGTGATGATCATCTTAAACTCTGCCCCTCCCCCACTCCTGTTGCAAAGCTCATGAGTACATACAGAACAGATAGGATTCACAATCCAAACAATATTGGAGGCTGGCAAGATAGCACAGTGGGTTGAGTGCTCGCTACTGCTATCTGTGTGTGATCTGCAGGTCGCAGGTTTGAATCCCAGCAAGGCCAACTCAGCCTTTCAGAATTCTGAGGTCGATAAATGAGTACCAACTCTGGTTGTGTGATATTGTATGTATATGTATTCTATGTAAAGCGCTTAGGGTTAATGGTAACACAGCATTAGATCCTAGGGGTCATCAACGGGGGGACACACAGTTGAGATTATCATCACATCCGGTGAATATATATATATATATATATATATATATATATATATATATATATATATATATATATATATATATATATATATATATGATATATATGTATGTATTGAGACAGAGAGAGAGAGGGAGAGAGAGAGAGAGAGAGAGAGAGAGAAACCTGAGGTATTCTCACTCCTAAACCCGCTGGATCCTCTTCTCAGTTGGCCAGGGAAAGGACATCACTCTTGGATCGCGACCCTGGTGGTGGAGAAGCGAGGGAGGATCACCTGGGTCCTTCAGGATTTGGGAGTGGGGTGCACACGGGCAAGACATGGTATCCCCCTTTGCCCATTGGTGATTGACTAAATCCTCCCCTGACCTTAATGGACTATTGTAAGCCAGCTCCCCTCATTTCCACTCATTTGACAATTGACAGTACTGAAACGAGGAAGAAGTAACTAAGAGTAATTAACACTATGCCATGTCACCACTTTAGTACTGGGAAAAGAAAGATGCCTGCAAAGTGGTGTGAAGGTCAGGCATATCTCCTTAATCATAGTCAGGCAAGCTCAATTGAGAAAGCACACCTGCAACTTATTAAAGGGTTGCAGGTGTATACAATGAGAGGCAGACAGCAAACACTACAGAGATGAACAGGGAGGCCTGGGTGGGGGAGGCCCACAGGGGCCCTTGTTTGAGAAATGGCAAGCAGTGAGAGTGGAACTGCTGCGAGCCGGTCTGCCATTTGCAGAAGGCCGAGATGCTGGGAACTGCAGAGAGAGGTGGACTCACAAAGCGTGCTATGGGAGCTGGGGCTCCTTCGGGCAGACTGAAGGCGGAGAAGGGAGCCATGTGGGGAGGCCATCTCTTTCCCTTTAAGCGAAAGTGCTCATTCTCCTGTGTTGGTGAGCAGACACAGGAGTCGTAGAGGGGCAGATGTTGAACCCCTAACATCAGAAGACGAAGATTGTGTGCTCTTCATTACTGTGAAAGTTATCGATGGGACCAGTGAGTTTCTGACAGATGAGAAACCCGGTATAACTTGCTTTGCAAGTGCATGAGCAGGAACATTTCCATTGTTGAAGTTTGAGATGGAATATCCTGTATTAAAGTGGTCACGTGTCTCAGAGAGAACGTTTTCGAAAGTCTCTGGTTGTTGGAAACTTAACCTTAAACAAAATAAATGCATATTGAATACCAAACTGAATGGACATTTTAAAATTAAACCGCATGAATGCATATTGAATTCCAAATTAAATGAAACCCTGAAGTTAAACATATTAAATGCAGAATGGAATAGAACTTTATGGGCCAATCAAATAATGAGGACAGACAAGGTGCCCATGTGAAAACAAATTATGGAAAAGGGTGCAAGTGTGACAGAGAGTCCTAAGGTGGGGTGCGAACAAAATACCCTCAAAGTGAACTATAATGAGTGAATGCAGAGCGGCAAGGCCAAAACTGGCAAGAGGTGTGTGACACGTGATGGCAGAGCCATGAGGCCGACAAAGAGAAGCCAGAGGAGTGTAAATCGTCACATAAAGCCTAGAGGCCGGTAAAGAGGAAATGAGTGAAGGTGACTTGGTGCACAGGAGCCAGTGCCAAAGAACCTGTGTGGGCTGAAGAGCCCAAGGATCCTGGTTGCACGACCTGTGATTGGTGGACCGTTTGGTCTGACAACTGCGCCTAGACCTGTGAGCCCTGAATGCTGAAAAACAAGGACATTGTGGTGGTGAAGTTAAAGTCTTGGGGAAGGGAACCCTGAGACTTGAGGAACTACACTTATCGTCTTGGGAATGGAGCCTCAAGACCTTTTTGTGTTTGAACTATGTTGCTTGGAACTTGGGGAAGGGAACTCCAAATACTGTTTGGAACTGTATCACCTTGAATTTGAGAAAGGTAATCTCAAGACGTTTTTGGAACTATCTTACACTTGGGGAAGGGGAGCTGAAATAAAGCTGTGAGATGGAAGAAGCTCAGAACTGAGAGTTACACACTTTCTTTTATTACTGACAGCCCGACACATTCTTTAGCTTTAGTTGTGATGGCAAGCATAGATTTTGGACACAGACAGTTAGGTTGAACTCTTTGACTCAGACTTTCCTTAGTTTCATTCAGGTAGAGAAATCCCAATTTAGCATAGGGCAAGTTAGGCCTTCTACCATATTGACATTTGATTTAATAAAGTAGTTTATTTTCAACTTTAAGTTTGTTGTCTATTTATAAAACACAAGACTGCTATAAAAAAGAATTGAGTGTTAAGATGATCATATTAAAGCTTAATAGCAAATCTTTTACTTCAAATGGATTGGGGAAGGAGAAGATAAGGGAAGAATTGGGCAGTTTAAATGGAAGAGAAGATTAAGAGGACCAGAAAAAGAGACCCATAGTGCAGTGGCCTACCAGGAAGTTTCCAGAGTTCCCTATAGCTAAATATGCCACTGGTTGGGAGAAGGGCATTATGGCATTAGCTCAGTCAGTTAGTAGTATAGCAAACCATTTACCCACCTTGCATCCCTTGGTCTGGAGCTGGAGGTTCCTTATCAGGTTTTTATTTTTCTGTATGGTTTCTGGCAAGCCACCCTCTGCAGTGCATTTGCATTGGTGCAGTCAACGTGGACATACATAAAACGTATCCAGTTTGGCAGAACCAATGTAGGCCAGTATGGCCACATAGGAACTCTTATGTTGGCTTTATCCTTGATGCTAGTAAAAAACGCCATGCTGCAGTATGAAAACCACACTAAGAAAATATGTCTTTGCTGGCTGGTCAAATGCTCCCCATGTAAGAGCCCTCATGATGTTGGCTTTGACCTCAAAGGCTGTATAGAATGCCATGCCACAGTAATAATACATAACTTTGCTGGCTGAAAAAATGCCCCCATTCAAGAACACTCATGTAAGAACACTCATCATGTTGGCTTTTCCCCCTAATGCCAGTCTAAAGTGCCATGTCAATGTAGAAAATTTCTTTGGTGGCTACACAAATACTCACCCCCACATTCAAGAACACGCATCATGTTGACTTTGCCCTTAACACCAATTTAAAAAGCCATACCTTATTAAAAAAACACATCTTTGCTGGCTACACAAATAGCCCCTATATGTAACAACACTCATCATGTTGGCTTTGCCTTGAATTCCAGTATGAAAGGCCAAGTCTAAGTGGCTACACAAATGCTCACACCACTGCCCTTATACAAGAACACTCATGTTGGATTTTCTCTGAACGCCAGTATATCACGCCATGCCATTGTAAGAACTGAACTACCATTGTTCACACCATAGATGCAGACGCGCAGGTCTGATGCACTTTAAACAGAGCTGACCCATTCTTAATCTCAATTCTTTATACAAAATATATTTTATTGTTATTTTCTCTCTTTACAAATATATCATTTATTTTTTGGGGAAACATAAGAAGTAGGACCACCAGAGAGAAGTTGGTCTACAGCTGTTATTTAGAAGATTAAAAGGATATCAACATACCTCCACATGTATGAACGTCGAAACAGGGACGAGGGAAAGGGAAAAGAAACAAACACATATCATTTGTGAACGTTAATTCACACATACAAGTAAATGACATCTAAATATAACAACTACAGTTATATTTTACAAAAAAACACACACAGCTTCTCCTCGCTTGATACACTTCAGACAACACAATCACTGTGTTGCTGTTTACATACCCAACATGTTTCGGTTCTTGCTTGTTATCAATACTGAACTTTCCTTACGAGAAACAACTAAAACAATTTAGAACACCCTATGTGTAAAAACTAACCAGATACAAACAAATACTAAATAAAAAACTATTATTTGCGACTTGCATCCCTTCACCCTATTGTACATGTAAAGAGCAAACTCTTGCCTGTTCATTAGTTCATAATTTTCAAGTCGCTCTATTCTTTGACTCATACCTTCGAGTAATATAACCAAAAAACACAGGCATTAATATATACCTCATGTTCTAACCACTCTGTCATTTGTGGTTGTATTGAAATCTATACAATACCTTTTTCTTGTCTATATACAAGGCTTGTACTCTATACAAGTCCGCTAAATGCACCCAATCACCAGACAAGGGATCTGCAAAGAATTCATATATGGTCCTTTTAACGCTAAAAGGACACTGTAGGGGAGAGCATCACTGAATCACCTGTGCTACCATCATCCATATTAATGGCTAAAACACGTTCCTTTTACTCTATTCTGTTTGCTGTTCACTTGATTATTAATGATCTATCAGGAATGCATTCTTTACAAAAAGGTAGGTATTAGGTGTTACAGAATTAATACATTATAAATATCAAGCCTGCTAGCTGGGCATTTAAAAGGTTTAGCACACATTACTTATATGCTCTTGAGCGTTTACACTGGAGAAACAGAACTTACTGGTGATTTAGCTCCACATGGAATGATTCAGTGGTTCTGAAACTGCCCACATTGCACTTTAAAACCGTTGGTTTTGTTCGTTTGACAAGGTTTTCGCGTTTCGTGTTCTAGATGCTTGCTCTTCACCATATGCTTATAGCGTAAATCAAAAAAGCTTCCATTACTGGTTTGTAAGCCTTACGAGGGCTACATAGATCTATTGCATTGATAAATAGAATGCGAGCTTTGCAGATATTACCTAGCTAACTCTACAATAGCATTTGCGTTTACTAACCTCGTCCCGCGTTCTGATCCTGGCGTGCACTTTCAAAACTCTATGGGCCAGTCTAGAGTGTATCAGACTGATCTGTATGTATCAGTGGAACTACTGTTCCTTTTCAGCCGTAGAAACGGACCAAATGGCAGATTCTCACGCAGGTGTCTAGGGTGGTGACTCGTAAAGTGCAGTAATGCGTTCTTGTCCATGCTTTTGTGGTACGTTTGACCTTTAATTTGCCACCATCATGAAAGATTGTGATGTCCAATTGGACTGACCTAAATGGCTGATTCTCACGCAGGTGTCTGGGGTGGTGACTCGTAAAGTGTAGTAATGCGTTCTTGTCCATGGAATGGTCTGACCTTTAATTTGCCACTGTCATGAAAGATGTGAATCTTTCATGATGGGGGCAAAACAAAGGTCAGACCGTACCACAAAATCACGGACAAGAACGCATTACTGCACTTTCCAAGTCACCACCCCAGACACCTGTGTGAAAATCTGCCATTTGGTCAGTTTCTAAGGCTGAAAAGGAACAGTAGTTCCACTGATACATACAGAGCAGAAGTTGAAGCCCTGACGGGTAACCTATGCAATAGGGGCTACCCAAAAAGAATTGTTCGACAAGCTTCAAAAAAGAGCTTTCAACAACAACAGAGAAGCTCTGTTGGAACCAAGAGAGAAGCAGCCCACTCCTAACAAGTTGGTTTGTATCCAAACCTTTGGTAATCTCTCATCCAAAATCAAGAACATCATTCTAAAAAACTGGCAAGTATTCAATAGAGGTCACAACAAGCTGGAAAAACAGATCTTTGCATTCAAAAGGAGTAATAATATTAGAGCACTAGTCATGCGCAATGACATCAGCACTAGACTGGTTAACCAACCAAGGATTCCTGAAGCGTGGTGCCTACCGCTGCTTCAAGGACACTTCCCCTGTGGGAAATGCAGCATCTGTAACATCACTAAAAAGTCAACAGAAGTAGATGTTGGGCTCAAAACTAAATGGAAGCTATGTCAGTTTATGAATTGCAATTCAGTGATTGTAGTATACATGATAATGTGCCCATGTGGGAAAAGATATATTGGAAAAACCTCTCGCAAAGTCAAGACGAGAATTATTGCGCACCACAGTTCCCTAAAAAAGAAAACGGAGGAAGCCCCTATGTTTAAACATTTCCTTAATGTAAACCACAAGTTTGATTCATTCACCTGGACAGCGCTACAACAGATCAAAGGAACATCTGGAAGCAACATGGATAGTATACTGACCAGAAGAGAAGAACAGTTTATATTCCTGGCCTGAATCTGGTCAGATGGCCTCAAGGAAGGGGTTGATTGGCACAACGTACATTAAAAATACACTGAGTTGTTATATGAATCCAGTTTAGAAGCCTGAATAAGCTCTCAGAATCTGCAGTACGGCAACTAGCCCTCAAGAGTGCACCACTGCAGAGACAACAAAGGGAGCTGCTTTTCGTACGTTTGCTCCAAAGTTGCAAATACATATTACACATGGAGCAAAAGAATACGGTTTACACACATTGTAATAGTGTGATCTCTTTACTGTGGCCATTTGGCTAACCACATGCATGCCCAGATAATTAACTATAGATCTGACAGAATGGAAACTTAGTAATGGCCACCTGAAGTATTGGCTCACACAGTATTGTAGATAAATGGGTTTATTTAAGATCCATAGATAAACCCACCGGCTCCACCACAGCTAACAGTTCCTCTCTCAGTTCACTCAGATCAGCATCCTTTCTCCTGGGTTCCACATTCTATATTCCCACTTCTATTACATCACTGTCCCACAATTACATATAAAGGTGTTAACTAAATGCATGTCCATGTACTAAGATATTACACCACCACCTAATGCCGGCTGTCTCATTACTCCTCTACATAAGGGCGACACTCTAGACTGGCCCATAGAGTTTTGAAAGTGCACGCCAGGATCAGAACGCGGGACGAGGTTCGTAAACGCGAATGCTATTGTAGAGTTAGCTAGGTAATATCCGCAACGCTCACATTCTATTTATCAATGCAATAGATCTATGTAGCACTCGTAAGGCAACACTTGTAAGGCTTCCAAACCAGTAATGGATGTTTTTTTGATTGCGCTATAGGCATTTGGTGGAGAGCGCGCATCTAGAACACGGAACGCGAAAACCTAGTTAAATGAACAAAAACAACAGATTTAAAGCGCAATGTGGGCAGTTTGAGAAACATTATTCCATGTGGAACTAAATCTCTAGTAAGTTCTGTTTCCCCATTGTAAATGCTCAAGAGCATATAGGTCATTGGTGCTAAACTTTTTAAATGCCCACCCCGCAGGCTGGGTATTTATAATGTATTAATTCTGTAACACCATATGAGTAATTACACCTAATACCTACCTTTTTGGAATGAATTTGTTCCTGATGGATCATTAATAATCAAGTGAGCAGCAAACAGAATAGAGTAAAAGGTACATGTTTTAGCCATTAACATGGATGATGATTCGGTGGTGCTCCTCTCTACAGTGTTCTTTTAGCATTGACGGAACCATATCTGAATTCTTTGCACATCCCTGGTCTGGTGAGTGGCTGCATTAAGCGGACTTGTATCGAGTACAAGCTTTGTATACAGAAAAGAAAAAGGTATTGTACAGATTTCAGTACAAACCCATCTGACAGAGTGGTTTGAACATAAGGTATATATTAATACCTGTGTTTTTTGGTTGTATTACTTGCAGGTCTAAGTCAAAGAATAGAGCGACTTGAAAATGATGAACTACTGAACAAGCAAGAGTTTGCTCTTTACATGTATTGTAGCACAATAGGGTGAAGGGATGTAAGCCACAAATAATACTATTTATTTAGAATGTGTCTGTATCTGGTCAGTTTTTCCAAATAGGGTGTTCTAAATTGTTTTAGTTGTTTCTCCTGAGAAAGGTCCATGTTGAATATATAAACAGCAACACAGTGATTGTGTTGCCTGAAGTGTATCCAGGTAGGAGAAGTTGAGTGTGTTTTTTTGTAAAATATAAATGTAGTTGTTATATTTAGATGTCATTTACTTGTATGTGGGAATTAACGTTCACAAATGATATGTGTTTGTTTCTTTTCCCTTTCCGTCGTCCCTGTTTCTATGTTAATACATGTGCAGGTATGTTGATATCCTTTTAACCTTCTAACTAACAGTTGTAGACCAACTTCTCTGTGGTGGTCCTACTTTTTATGTCTCCCAAAAAAATATTTTTATAAAGAGGGAAAATAACAATAAAACATATTTTGTATAAAGAATTGAGATTAAGAATGGATCCGCTCTGTTTAAAGTGCATCAGACCTGTGTGTTTGCATCTATGGTGTGAACTATGGTAATTCAATGGTTTAGTTGCTCTCAGGTTTTCACACCATAGTATAAATCCCAAAGTTTCTCCATTTGTATTTTTGGGTATGTCATTGTAAGAAAAAATGGCTTTGCTGGATACACAAATGCCCCACCCCCATTTGCAAAAACACTCATGTTGGCCTTGCCCTTGTCAGTTTTGAATTCCATGCCATAGTAAGAAAAAGGTCTTTACCGGCTACACAAATCCCCTCACCCACCCCCATATGTAAGAACATGCATAATGTTGTCTTTGTCTTTAACACTAGTCTAACATGCTAACCCACTGTACTAAAATAGCCTTGCATGCACAGACTCATTCACACCCATCACACAGGCAGTCATGTACCCTTACAGACTCTGGCATATATGCATAAATAAACTTATTAAACAAACACATATCACGAAAATTCCCTAGCATATATCAAACATTCACACACTCAGGTATTCACCATCAGTCATTCACTCGCATATTGACCAGCATTAATTCACTGAACGTTCAACAACAATCATCTGCATTCATTCACTTTCACATCCAGCAGTCCCCCTCATCATACCACCATACACCTTCACACATATACAGAATGCGTGCTTGAGAGCGCGCGCGCGCGCACACACACACACACACACACACACACACACACACACACACACACACACACACACACACACACACACACACATAACCCCCCCCCCCTTACTTGCTCATCAGCTCAGCTCCAGATTACCCCCTGGCTGCACTGCTGCTCCTGAAGGTCCACCTTGGAAACTCTTCAGGCAGAAAGCAGGGAGAGGTGGCAATCAACTACCGCTCCTTGATTCCTGGTTCCTGCAAATGAAGCACAGAAAGTGGCCACCCGATGCCCACTTAACCCATGAGGTGCTACAGGAGATCCCCTTAGGCATTTTCAAGGTACAGTACCCCAGCCAGCATGGCCAGTGGACCATGCAAGCCAGGGAAGCAACGCACCCCAGCCTTGAATGACTCATCAGAAATATACAGCCGGGCTAATTCACCCCAGGGCAAACCTTGTTCCCCCACAACACTGCAGACTCAGGAGGGCCCCCATAGGGTATGCAATGATTATCACAAATATCAAAATAACTAATACCATTATAACAAACCTAAAATAACGAATTCAAAAATAATGAAGTCAGAAAAACCCTAAAAAAGGGGTTGGGAGGGGTGATAGTGGTTTTGGGGGCAGGACAAGTATTAAGAGCAAAAAAAGGGGGGGTGCGGGGATCCCCTCCAACCACACCCCCCAAACAATGAAAAATGAATTCGGTTTTTGGGACTTAGTATTAGTTATTTGGGATTCATTATAATTACATGTAACCCTTCCTTAGTTTAAGGCAAGCTGAGGGAATGTTCAGTTTGTCACTAGGCTGGCTTAGGCTCATCAATAATAGGGTATCAGGTAATATTATCCCCATATATATGGTCGCCGTAAATAATATCGCCGGGAAAAGGTCATGGTGATATTATATGGGTGACCATAAATATGGGCACAGGGGCAAAAAAATAAAAAAAATAAAAAATAAAAAAAATGTAAAAATAAAAAAAATAATTGGGGGTTGCGGGGGTGTCCCCCGCATGTTCCATGCAATAATGCCACCACAAAAAACAGCCATTTTTCGGTGATATTTTTGCATGGCGAGATTTTTGTGGCGACATTATTAAATGGAACCAATAATAGGTGGTCGATTTGTGGCCCCTCGCCCCTTATGGATGAGCTACCCCAGGTCACTTCATGATGTATACAATTGACATAAAACAGTATAAGAATATATGGCATAATGTCTGAACTGTGCTAGGTTGTGTACCTTGTGGTCATTAACTGCAGTCAGACTGTTGGCTATCACCATCACTTCAACCAATGAAATAGCATGCACAAGCAATGGGTTTTCACTTGAGTGACTGTCACATTGACTGTGCTGGGCAATACAATGCAGCCAGCTGAAAGACTGAACGTTGCAAGGCCATGCCAGTCTGGCACAAGTCAAAATGTACAGCATCAGTTATTCCTTAGATGTACAGTCGTACTCATGCAGATGTTCTGGTGGGTGTGCTGAAACGCGAGTATCAGCCCAATACATGTTAGGCAGCAGAATGCTGAGTCAACAGAAATTGTGGAAGACTCGTTATGTGGTGTCGAGGAGCAGATTGTCACAATGGCATCCACACTAACTCCACTCTCCACAAACAGCCTCATTGAAGATCATGATGACAACGGCCAAGATCCAGCGCTTGTTTTGCCATCCGGGGAAAGGCATTTTACAGCACAATTTTAGAGAAGAAATTGATACAAAGCCGTAGGATTTAGAGGCAGCTCTGTTGTGCAGGTGACACAAATGTATGACATCGCTTCACGTGCCTGGTCACCAAGACAGGAGTATTTTGCCACCGCAAATAATGCAATGCATCCATCAGACACCATTTTAGATATGTGTGTGGCTTGTCCATAATGGGCAATGAGGCGCCAACCTGACACCCATTATGGACGAGCCAGGCCAGTCAATTTTAAACAATGACCACTCCCTCAGTTGCAGTAAGCAGCCGAGGGAGCACTCCTGGGCTGGCTTTAGCTGCCAAAAGGAAAACATGGCTTCCCTTTGACTGTTCTTGCACCTCTGTATGCATTTCCAGTGGGCCATGCAAGGCCCAGGGGGCGTTTTGCTTCCCAAGACTTGCATGGCCAATGCAAATGCACACTGGGGTACTGCAGGCCTAACTATGCATAGTGGGTGCTCCCTCACCTCCCCGCACATTCAGAGGCCTGGGTCATGACGCTCAGAGCTAATCGGCGCATGTGCAGGAACCAAGAAGCCCTCCTCCTTCGTGCTGTGTGAGGGCAGAAGAGCCGCAGAGGGAGCCTGAGGCAGAGCAGATTCTTGTCCCAGACAACAGGTAAGAATAGAAATGTATGTATGCGTGCGTTGCTGCGTGTGAATGAATGAGAGTATGTTTTTTGGGCACACGCATGAATGAGAGTGCTTGTATGGTGAGGTTGTGAATGATTTTGTGTATGTTTTATGGATGAGCAGCTGAAAAAGAGTGTATGAATGCTGTATAGTTGGTCAGATAAATGTGTATGAATGCTAAATGAATGTGTGTGCTTGTTTGGTTGCGTGTGTGTTGGGGAGCAGGCCTCTGATTTAGTGTTAGGGGGGTTACATTTGTGCAGTGGACCATGAAAGCCAGCCAGGTTATATTTTCGGACTGTGGCAAGGCATTTATTTACTGGGCCTCAAGGGTAAATCAAACATAGGTGCTAGGACATTTCTAGACTGGCTTACATTGGTGCAGACAGTCTGAGCATGTTTTCTTACTGTGGCATGGCATGTTTTACTGGGAATCCAGAGTGGTGAGTGATATTACATGGTCAAACTGGCCTGCATTGGTGCACTCACTTTGCCATATTTTCTTACTGTGGCAGGCTATTTTTTACTGGTAGAGCCAAAAGGAGTATGTTTTTTATATGTAATGCTGGCATATATTGGTGCAGCCTGCATGGACACGTATGGGCAGAGCCTGCATTAACATGTTTTCTTATTCTTGCACATATTGCAGGAAAATACATCAGGAAATGAGTTGGAAAGTGCTCCTCTACTGTTGGTGACTTGCATCTAATTTTTCATGTTTTACCTTACAAAATGGACTGCAAACTGTGTGGCTTTTTATCCAATTTTTCACAGAAAGCATACTGTGAAATGCACCATTTGAACCTATTATTTTAGACTTGTCTTAGGAGGAGAACCCCCTTCGGCTCCCCTGGTTAGCTCAGGCTCACTCGTTACTCTGGCTCTCTCCTCTATATTCGTGAGAATCATTCACGAGCTGCCAAATTACCTCACATATTATATGCACTTTGGTAGATTGGATGCATAGTCATGGCTCAAACAAATGCCCCATGTGATGGATGCATACTATGCGCTGCATGATTGTGGCCGACAGCGAGGACAATTCTAGAACAAATGAGTGCTATAAGGTACCTCGACCCCATTATACAGGAGATTCTGGATGTCCATCACTGCTGTGGCTCCTCGCGTATGCACGTCAATCCATAGCACCACAACACACAGCACTAGAGAGCATGCATTGGGTCCACTCCGTGCATGAGTCTGAGGCCCACAAAGCAGCGGGGTGCTTTGCAAATGCATCCCTGAATAGGGGGGCATAACAGTGGAAGGAAAGAACATGTTGCACAAACATAGTACTACAACGTCATGAATCCATGCCATTGGTAGTTTTTTTAATTTTATTTTTGGAATTTTATAAAGCACGCTTTTTGCAATAATGCCTCAAGTGGAGGTTGGCCAATACAGCAATGAGGAGTATGACAGAGCAGCCCAGGAAGACAATGGGCCTCATTAGGAGTATGGCGGTAAGGCAACAACGGCACCGGTATCGCTACCGGCACAGTTGCTACCGTACCGCCATACTAGGACTTATGCTCGCCGGTGCCCTTGCAGCCACCCAAGTCTGCCCAGGTGGCCATACCGGCACCCGTGAGCAGAACATGATGGTAGCAATGATACCGTTATAAACGTTACCACTTCTACCATCCTCCCCATTCCCATTGAGCCCAAGTGGGAATGGGGCCGTACCCGCTCCGGGAACCCGTGCAAGGGGAATTACCGGGTCCACCAAGGTCGGAATGCCCGGTGATTCCCCTTTTGCGGGTGCCGGAGCCGTATGCAAGTTTGGGGGTAGCCTTGCCGATAAAACCGGCAAGGCTACCCCCAACCTCATAATGTGACCCTAAGGGCCTCATTAGGAGTATGGCGGTAAGGCAACAATGGCACCGGTATCGCTACCGGCACTTTTGCTATCGTAGCAACATACTAGGACTTCTGCTCGCTGGTGCCCTTGCAGCTACCTGGTCTGACCAGGTGGCCGTACCGGCACCCGCGAGCAGAACATGATGGTAGCAACGGTAACGTTATAAACGGTACACTTGCTACGATCCTCCCCATTCCCATTGAGCCCTGTGGGGGCTCAAATGGGAATGGGGATGTACCGGCTCGGGCACCCGCGCAAGGGAAATTACTGGGTCCGCCAAGGTCGGAATGGCCCGGTGATTCCCCTTTCGTGTGTGCCAGAGCTGGATGCAAGTTTGGGGGTAGCCTTGCTGGTAAAACAAACAGGCAAGGCTACCTCCAACCTCGTAATGAGGCCCAATGACTAAGGAGGACTTGGCCAGAGAAGAAGTTCTCACCATTTTTGTAATCTCAGCAAAATCCCATTAATTGTGAAGTGTACATTACTCTTGTCCCCATCCTACACAAACTACCCCACAATGCTCAGTGTGTGGACATTATTCATTTCCCAGTCCCATTCCCAACATGTCATTGCTGTAAAGCAGATGCACATGATGTATGCCCCTGTCCCTAACCCAAACCTGTCAGTGGTATGCTTTCAGAGGAACTTGGACGTGCTCTGTGAGATATATGCAGCATGTTCAAAAGATACCAGGGGTGTGCAGGCCTACAGGGAACTCTGGAGATGTCCTGGTGGGCCTCTGCACCCTGGTCCTCTTTTGTGTGGTTGCCTATTTTATTTCCACATTATTTTATGGGAAAGGAGTTGGGCTTGCTCAAAATGTGTAATATGGGGCAACTTTAGAAAAGAAATTCCATGGCCTCTTTGGATTCCGAGTCCACCCCTGGGTGAAACCTCAAAATGGGTCTCGTAGACTGAGAAGGATGGGCAGGGGAGGTGGCGGATTAGTGGCAGGCGAGGTGGTAGATTAGCGGCAGGGGAGGTTGCGGATTAGCGGCAGGGGAGGTGGCAGATTAGCATCAGGGGAGGTGGCAGATTAGCAGGAGTGCCACCACTCTTTTTGGCACAGCATAGTGCCCTTTGCATTGACACCTGCATGGCCTTGCCACTCCAGCAGTTGTACCAAGTCACTAATGATGCTGGTCGTCAGGTCATTGGTACTCAGCAACACCCAGCTGATCTGATTTTTAAGGTTGGGGGCAGCCAGATTATTCAAGGACCTGCGTTTGTCCCCGCATCCACGGATGGTTGTGATCCTGTAGAAGTACTTCCGTGGAGCCGATCACAAATGCTATGTGCGCTTAATTCTTGCCACCCCTGCATAGGACCTGAAGCTGCTAGTGTCCAGGGTCCTCAGTGCGCTGGATATGAAAGGCTATTGCAGAGCAGTGTTGTGCACTACTGTGCGGCGTACCCACAACCACTCTCCTGCATCACCTTTATGGTCCTCAACACCCACGTTGAGTAGCTGTTCTTCCGTACACAGGTGCTAAGAAACGCTTCATGCACTAATTCCAACTAGTGTTACTGCTCCTTTCTAGCCATGGTCTCAATCAGCAGGAGGATATCAGGTTGGGGCAGTGCAGGATGCTATCCTGCACCACAATGACTGCTGCGCGAGTGAGTGTAGAAGTGACAGTGGGGGCTGCAGGAAAATTGGAGGTGGGGAGACAAAATGGTGGATTCTGGGGCATCAGTCCCTCTTCAGGATTAGGGTCTTCATGTTGGTCACAGTAAGTAGTCCGGGAACTGTGGAGGGCAGACATATCCATGCGTCTGTGTTGTGTGCCATATTACAGAAGACATTGACACATTTCGCTAGAGGCCTGCAGTCATCATACATTTAACATTCAAGTCACACACTGGTAGATGCTGGCCTTCCTGGACAGTCCTTCATTTCTCCAAACCGCTTGATGCCAGCCAGATCTATGAATCCTTAGGCCGGGGGTGTTGCTAGGTCTGGAAAAGATCTGGGGCTACGCTAATGTCAGGACTGTCGGGACTTGGGGCTAGCTAGCCTTTTGGTTGTAGACCCTGAGCTTCTATCTGGGGATACAACCAAAAGACCCGGTTGTAGCCCCCTTAGCCACCCCTAGCAACGTCTTTGCCTTAGGCCTTCTCCTCCCATGGACACAGGATGACCGAGGAGGGGAGGTGATGCTATGCTACCTGCTGATGTCTTTTCCCCTGGCCCTTCCAGACAGACTGGCTTCATGTTGTTAATCATTGTTTGCAGTTCTAGTACATACAGGTTTACCACCCAAAGTCTTCTGGAAACATATTCCCAGCACTTAAGGTAAATACCTAATGCTGAAATAATGCACAGACAATTTTGATGCAGATTTTACCCATCATTTTGCCTTTTTTAAAGACCCAGAAAAAGATGCATTTCTCAACCACAAAAAGGGGTTTAGCAATTTGTTATATTTCACCTGCTGTTTCCGAAAAGAAATTGGGGCTTGCATGCATTTCCCCCAAGATGGTATCAAAGGCTATTATTCTTTCTATGCCTCGCCATTTCATCCCCGAAAGAATAGCTAAATGCCAACGCCATAACCACTACCCAACCTTAAGGCATGATGTGCTGAGCTCTCTATTCTATTTTGGCGGGCATTGCCTGAATGAGGTTGATATTGGAATAGACTACTGGCCAAAATAAGTGCAGTCACATGGGGTGAAAAAGAATGATCCGTCATAGATGGTTATCCAGCACCGGTTTATAGTCATAATCTCGAATACAAAAATGTCGAAAGTCATAATGTCGAAAAAATAAAGTCGAAAACAAAAATGTCGAATTTCTTTTTTTTGTTGATTTTTATTCGAAATGGGGGGGTTCCCCCCCCCCCCCAACCCCCCTTTTTTAATTTTTTTTAAATGTTTTAGCCGTTTTTTTTACCACCGGAACCCCAAAAAAACATGTAAATTAAAAAAAAAACAATTCGACATTTTTGTTTTCGACATTATTGTTTCGACATTATTGTAATTCGACATTTTGTTTTCGAGATAATGACTGGACACCTCCAGCACCGTTGGTTGCCCAGTTGGTGCTGCATGGCAGAGCTTTTAGTGTACTTTGAAATCAAACTGGATCTGTACGGACTTGTGAATCAATGACTAAAATTTTGATGATCCGATAGCTGCATGTTCCACCGTGAATATAATGGTTATTTTCAATTAACTAATGCTCTATCAGCCGTTAATGTACACTCCTTTCTTTACTAAATAAAGTTGAAAAATTGCTGGCCCGCTCTCTACAAGGACAGTTCTTACAAAGACAAATGCAGTCAGTAAAAGAAACCCATTAACTGAATTTCTAAGAAGTAGCTGGAAAACTCTTTATATCTATTTAGGTTCAGATGCTTTGAAATCACCCAATGCTTCCATTTGGTTCAATGCGGCAATTACGGAAAATGGGAAAGTATTATTTTGGGCAGATTGGTTTATTGGTGGAGTGCGTTGGATAGGTGATTTGTGGCAGGATGGGTATTGGATTTCTGGGGCGGAAGTTCGCCAGAGGTGGGACATGGCAAATTTCACAGAATCTGACTTTAGACGTCTGAAAAACATTATTGGTGATGTGATTTGGAGAGATGATGTGAATTTAGACCTATTGACTGCTAAAAGAGGACCAGGAGAAGGGGCAATTGCAAGTAGAGTTTACAAGCAAATTGTGGCTGAATACAAAGAAAATGTAACATTAAGAGAGGAATTGAGTCTAACGATAGGGTATAATATCTCACAGGAGGTGTGGATTGGTATGTGTGGAAATGTGAAATTGTGTTCTTTGAATTTAAGTGAGAGATCAAGACAAATAAAGATTCTATACAGAGTATACTGAGTCCGGAAAAGTTTCATGAAACGAGGAATGACGGACTCAAATGAATGTTGGAAGTGTATGAATGAGGTGGGCACTCTGAAACATATGATCTGGCATAGCTCACAGGTGCGAGGCTTTTGTACAGATATTTGTGGTATGTGCTTATGGGTACTGGGAACTGTAATTGACCTAGATTTTAAGACGATGATCATGGGCAGCGATGTTTTATTGGATGAACTTTCAGTTTTGCAAAACAAATTCTTGTTCAGGGGAGCTTCAATTGATAAAAAGATGATACTTCGCAACTGGAAGTCTCCAACTGTACCATTATCAACTGATTGGATTTCTGAAATGTATTTCTCTTGCAGGAATGGAAAATGAAATCTTCAGAAGACAAATAAATTGGAACGTTTTTGAAAAAATCTGGAGGAAATGTCTTGATATGTACTAGTTCTACTGTATGTGCTTTCTTGTGGTGTGGGTAGGGTGGGGGTTGGGGGTTTCTTATTTGTTCACCTTTTTTGAGGTTGTATTTTATTGTACATAATATTCCAAGTTTCTTTGTATATTAATTTGAATTTAGTGTTGTGATGCTCTGTTAATTTGTCTTGTTTGTAATTCCATTTTGTATAAATAAACAAGGTAAAAAAAATATAAGTAACAAATGCTCTAACATTTAGGAAAGCAACAAGAGGGTACCACAAAATGTGCCAATCTTCCAATCAGCGAACTGTTTGTAGACCACATTTAGAAAACCACGTTGCCCAAAGAAGAAATCGCTTGTGGGCCAGTTTCTGGGCTTTGGCTCAAACACATGGCCCATCTTGTTTTCTCCATTGCTGCTTCCTCAAGCAGGAGGTCCTCCACTTCTGCTGGATTTCTGGTATGCTTACTTCTAGGGTTGACCAGTTGTCTTAGTGCGCAGATCTTGACATCCCTATTCCCAATTTCTGGGCTTTGCCTCAAACACATGGCCCATTTTATTTTCTCCATCAATGCTTCCTCAAGCAAGAGGTCCTCCAGTTCTGGTGGATTTCCGGTATGCTTACTTCTAGGGTTGACCAGTTGTCTTAGTGCAGAGATCTTGACATCCCTATTGTTTTGACTTTGTTACAGCTGAAGTAACCGGTACCCCAGACACACAGTGCCAATCCAGACTGCTGTGGCAGAAGATACTCCGAAGGCCGAACCAATGGACGGTGGACACTCTGCTGTTGACTTCAAACAGAAGACCCTCAAAACTCTAACGCCAACAACGAAAGAAAACTTGCTGTGGTGAATGAGGACTAAACATAACCTCAACATCGATGAACGCTCACAGCGCTGCTCCGCTAGGCACCATTCCCATGTAAACACTTGGAGACTGACATTTTACTAACCCACTTGACCTCATAAAAAACCGCACACTCTAACTGTAAGCATTTAAACTATGTTTTCTTTGTTCTCTGGAAAATGCAACTTTGAAAACACCGAAAAATTCTGACAAGTTTTTTCAATGATGTACTTGGTTAAATATATATGAGTGAAACCCATACACTGCGGGCTGGCAGGGTAGTGAAATAAAAGAAAAGTGAATCTCAACAAAACATACCTAAATGAATGTCAAGTTGTTACAATTTCTCAAATCAGTGGTGCCAGATGAATGATTACGGTTCGTTGCTATGATAAGGAATGGTTTACCAATCAGAGTGATGGCGGATCCCTTTACCTACAAGGTCACGACTAAAACTGTGGGGTTATGCTTAATTTAGCCAATTAGCAATTCTTTTACTCAAATAAATTGGTCAAGTGTGAAGGGTCAGCTTAATGAGGGTCCCAATTCCTTTTCCAATTTACATCAATTGTACACAGTCTTAAAGAACTTCAGCCTTACCGAAAGTACCCTACAAAATTTAAATGTGTATACCTTTCATTGGACTAACAGAAAATAGTAGGCTGAACCGGTAGATGAATACGCTTTCAAAGACCCAGAGACTTTTTCATAAGATGGTGGTCACATGGTAAAGGAGCAACGTGACAATCCCACACAGAGCTGGACATATCTTTTACACAGGAATAAACCAGAAACATGAGCTTCTTCCACTATAAACATCATTGCCTGCAGGAAGCACTTCAGTCCAGCATGGCCCATTTATCTACATGGCAATACAAATAAAATTGGGAAGCAACAGACAAATACTCAACTATTGGAAAACAGTTCTCATCACCAGTGCAGGGAAATTACATTTCAGGTATGGCCACATTATTGACCCTGTTTTGCATGCAATGTGTGATGCGTCCAAACACTTAAACACGACGATACTAACAAGTGGGACCCAGTATGAAAAAACAGTGATGTAATTGTAGAGAAGATTCAAAGACACAGGGCCTCATTATTAGCATGGCGGTCCAGGAACTACGGCACCGGTAAGCATGCCGGTACAGTAGTTCACGCACCACCATACTACGAGCTGGGCTCGCGGGTGCCTCTCAGCCCGCTAGGACTGGCCTGGCAGGCCGAGCGGCACCCACGAGCACAACTCGTGGATGCACCGGCACCGTTATAAACAGTGTCGGTGCATCCAAGCTCCCCATTCCCATTCGGCCCTATGGGGCCGAATGGGGATGGGGAGTCCCTTATTACCGGCACCCGCAAATGGGCAATTACCGGGTCCGCAGAACTTGGCATGACCCAGTTCTTGCCCATTCGGGGGTGCTGGTAAAAACGCAACTCCGGCAGCAGTCGTGCCAGTTTTTCTGTCACGGCTACCGCTGGAGTTGTAATACAGTTTCATTAAAAACACAGTCTAAGGTTTTCTACACCTTTCCTGCGCAGTCTAAAGTTTGTCACACATACCGTGTCCAAAAGGAAAGTATGCTGGCGGGACTTGCAAGAAACCACGTGAAAGATTGAAGCTAGATAGATGCATTATTTTGAACAACAAAACGGAAACGCCAGTTGGTAAACACCTCACACAGGATGGGCACATACTGCCGGACCTGTCAGTGATGGTACTGAAAGGTGGCCTCTTGAATACCACTCAAAGAAGAACGAGGGAGCTCAAGTACTTCAAGATTCTCTTAACCTGCAAAATGCTGGTCCGAATATAAATACCAACATTTTGACACAATATGGCCTACTTCAAGCATGGGACCTTCAAGGCACCACATTGACAGTGCCAGAAGATGATCTGCTGGTACCATCTCTCATATACAACTGTTGGACACAATGGCCCTCATTACAACTTTGCCGGTTCGGAAACAACAGTGCCGCTAAGCTTACCGGCACTGTTGTTTCCGGACCGGCAGAGTACAAGTCTGCATGGCGGGTGTCCTCCCGCCCAGCAGGTCTGACTTGCCGGGGAGAAAGGCACCCGCCAGCAGACTTTCCCAGAAGCATCGGCACTGTTATTAATGGTGCCAGTGCTTCTGTGGTCCCCACTCCCATAGAGTCTTCTGGGACTCTATGGGAATGGGGATCAACATTTTACCGGCGAATGACTTACTGGACTGCCGGGGTTGTAATGCCCTGGTTTTTCCAGCAAGTCAGTCACCGGTAAATCATTACGGGTCCGGCAGCTACCTGCCGGTTTTACTGGCACAGTTACCGCCGGACCCGTAATGAAGGCAAATGTTTCAGAAAACAAAATGAGTAAGGACACAGCCAGCATGCCTGGTGGCTTTGGATGTCTGAGCACAAATGCTTGCTACCCATTGTATACCGAGTAACACACTCCTCTAATAAAATAAATGTCACCACTCTAACTATGGTGGCTACCTAAGAACAGCAGCTACAAGGCTCTGTTGAGCCAGCTTTGTGATTGCCCAACTGTCCTTCTAATGGGAACAAATGCCAGCAGCCGGACTGCGCATTCAGCCTGTTTTGAAGACCTGGTTATAAGGCCAGCATTAGTCTCTGCCGGTCTCTGCCGAGACTGCCATGCCCCGTCCGGTCCTGGCCATGCTCTACCTGCAGCTGACAGCCATGGAACAAACCTGCCCCTTCTAGGCGACGTTAAGCTGCTGCCTGAGTTAAGCACGATTACCATGTGTGCTCCTAGCAACGTACCTGCAGCCCTATTTGCCTCACTTGTGCAACGAAAATTCTGCTTCCTTTGCCTAGCCTCTTCCTCCCTCCCACCAGCTGTTCCTTGACAAACACTACGCATGTAGCCTCTGCCTCTTTGGAGAGTGTCAGAGACTGGGTCCCCCCTTGTATTCAGATGTAGACCATGGTTGTGGTGTTGTCTGTGAAGATCCTCACCACGTTTACGTTGCCTTTCAATGATGGCAGAAAAGACTTCAGGGCCCAGAATACGGGCCGAATATTCAGGACGTTTATGTGTAGGTCCTTTTCCTTTGGTTGCCAGAGGCCTCTAGTGTGCAACTGTCCAGTGTGGGCTCCCCACCCCTCTAGCGATGCATCTGTGGTGACCGTATCCTGGTAAGGAGGAACCTGAAACTGAGCTCCCTGGACGAGATGCTGCCAAACACACGACCACTGTATCGCTCGACAGAACTCTTCGTTGAAAGTGATCTTGCATGGAAAGTTCCCTAATACTTGCATCAACCTTGCATCCAGGAACTCCTGGGGAGGTCTCATGCGCAGCTTGCAGAGGCGAACAAGGTTTATGCAGGAGGACAACATGCCCAGAAGTGACTTGATGGATTGCACCATTACTGCCTGGGCTGACGATAAGCGCTGCACTTTGATTTGTATGGTTTTCACCCTCTCCTCTGATGAAGACGCAAAGCATGTCACTGTTGAGTTGTGCATCTAGAAATAGAGCATCCTGAGATGGTTTCAAGCAAGACTTTGGATAGTTTATGGAAAACCCCAGTTCCATCATCAGACGTACAGTCCTTGCCGTGTGCGCGCTTGACAGGGACTGCGAGAGGGCACGCACCAGCCAGTCGGCCAGGTAGGGGTTTACGTGGATGCCCTGCAGCATTAGATGTGCCGCCACCGGGGCCTGGCACTTTGTAAACACCCTTGGGCCAACCTCAGGCCAAAAGACAGAGCCTTGAACTGGTAGTGCTGGACCTGAATTACGAATCGCAGGAACTTGCAGTGTTTTTTGTGAATGGGAATGTGGAAGTAGGTGTCCTACAGGTCCAACAACATCAGAAAATCTCTCTGCACAAGCTGGCCGAGCACGTGCTGCAACATGACCATCCAGAACTTTTGAGACTTTAAGTACTTGTTGAGACGACATAGATCCAGAATTGGCCTCCAATCCCTGTTTTTCTTTTGAACTAGAAAGTATCTGGAATATACTGTGGAGCCCCGGAATCGCTGGGGGATGGGCTCTATTGCCCCTTTCTGTAACATGGACCACACCTCCTGTAGAAGCTGCGGCCCATGTAGTTCTTTCTGCTGAATCGGAGGGACACAAGGACACCAGCATTGGAACTCCAAGGTGTGCCCCTGTCCTGGAGCATCCAGCATCCATCTGTCCGTGATGATCTTTTCACACGTGCTGATGAACTTCAGAAGTCGGCCGCCCACTGGGGCGCATAAATGGGGGCCTGCTTGGGGGGAGGTGTTCTGCCTTGTGATTGGTGCCACCTCTAACCTCTGCTGCCTTAAGACCACCTACTGTATGCTTCTTGAGTGGAAGAACACAAGGGTTGCTTGTCCTTACCCCCTTGGGTACCCCCTTGGGTACTATAACCCTTTGAAGATCTTCCTGGCTTTCCTCTGGAGGAGCAAAAGTACAAGGATCATTGCTGCTGCAAAGTTCCCAGAGAACGTGCCATCTCCGTGTCGGTCTTTAGAGCCTGCAAAGACTTGTCGACTGCCTTTCCAAAGAGGTTTTCCCAGTTGAATGGCCTATCCAGCACCTTTGTCTGAACGTTCTGGTGGAAGTTTGTAGCCTATGACCAACCTTGACAGTGCAGAGATACCCTATTCTCCATCTGGCGAAAACCTATGTCTGCAATGCCTACCACCACTGTGATGGCGTGATCCGAGGCCACTTCACCTTCATGAAAGAGTTCCAATGCCTCAACCTTATCTTTGGGTAGGAAGTCCAGGATAGGGCCCAGCTTGTACCAGGTCATAAAAGGAAAAAATGGCTAGGGCATATGCTGCCTTGAACGTAGAGGCTGACGTGTAAATTATCCTCTTGCCCATCACATTTTTCCCGTCCTGGTCAATAGGTACCATGGCTGCTGATGACGGGTTCACCAAGCGCTTCCTAGCTGCGACCGAGACCAGCAAATCGGACGAGGGCTCAGATCTTAGGCACCTGGGCGCTGAGTCGGGGCACCCTGTACTTCTTTCAGTCTGTCCGGATTCTTCATAAGGGCTAGGCCCTCTTCCCAGACGTTGTCCAGGAAAGGAACAGACATAATGATCTTCTTCCTCGACTCACGTTGTTTGGTAGAGGAAGCCCTCCTTCTTAGTCTCCTCTGGGACTAACTGAAACAGTTCCAAGGCCTTCGAGGGGACGCCCCATGGGGCTCGTCTGCATCCAGAGTTTCCCCATCCGCTGCAATGAAATGATCGTCCTCGTCGGTACCAGTAGCCGTGATAGCTGTGCCCGTGCCCATGTTCTTGTGCAGATCTGGAGCTCTGATAGGAGTCTTGTCGTGATGAGGTCGTAGTGGGAGTGGGGAAAGATGATACTGAGGACCCATGCCCCCCTTTGACATTCTCATCCGCAGAGGAGAGTTTACCCTCAGAGGTTCTGGGGGTGCCGGTGGTCCACTATGGTGGCATCCTTTTCTGGATTTCGGTGACCAGTGTGTGCAGGGTGGATAAAATGTCCAGAGACACGTCGCTAGGTCTAGGGGTAAACAGAGCTAACAGAGTAGGATCCGGGCTAATGGGTCTCTTCTTCCACACCGAGGACTGAGGTCCTCCCCCAGGTCTGCCCCCTCTGTGGTCTGAGCAGCTCCCCTCATGAGGATCGTTGTCCTCATTGGTAGAAGAGTAGATCTGCTCCGCTCTATCCTCAGTAGCCTGCCAGTCTGCATACCTGGGAGGCTCCACGGGTGGGACTGTTGGGCAGGAGTAGCTGCCTGGTCTCTCCCTGGTGCCGTTTCCTTCACCTCTGCTTCTGCAGCCGTATCTCGCCTTGGGGTAAGGACAACTGCTTCTTTCCTGGACCTGTTCCCTCCTCTGAAAGGGGTCAGCTCTGTAGGGGTTTGCCTACAGTAAATAGTGGACACAGACATGCATTTCGCTGCCTTTCATACAGAGGGGTGGGAACTAGCTTCAAGTTGACACATTGCACACCAAAGGGTTATTCGTCCCGCACCGGGGAGTGCACTGACAAGTGCTGTTTAGCTGTACCACCTCGTCGTTTTGCCTGTTGTTTCCCGAACCTACGTGCTTATTTCAACTCAAACTACAAACTTTTGCCTCATTGGACAAATAAATCTGGTATATGGACAATCCTCCACTATGTTACCATTATGACAACATCCACACATGGTACCAGCTCCATCTTTTATTGTGGATGCAGTTAGCGAAACCCAGTTAGATACTATTCCAGGTAAGCCTTCATCAAATCTCTGAAACTCACACTGAGAAAGAGAATCCTGAAATAATGAATTCCACTTTCTCTGCAAATTCTTCAGTACCCCCTTGGAACCTAATGCAGTTTCCAGAGAAAATGTTAATTACTGACAAACTCATCAATATCCACCACAAGGTTACCCCACTCAAGAACTAGAATCTAACTTTTCACATTTTTGTTGTTAATGTAATAGCAACAATAGACCTAGTCAACACTTACCTCAACACAAAGATATTCAAGAGCCTCTTGTCCAATCCAAATGGACATGGCTTTCTAGAGCAATATCAGACACCAATCGTGCATCTAGTAACTAGAACTATCCAAAATACGAGTCTCATTATTGCACAATGGTAGTCTGGAACACAAGAGGCTTCTCCCACTTAACCACCACCAAAGCCTAGGCCCTCACGAAACATGATCTTCTAGCATTTCAAGAGACCTGGATTACTACACAACCGGTATGGCCAAAATCGTCTGGATTCCGGCTATTAAATGTCCTAAATGACGTCCAGCAGTGGGCCTACTGGTTGCAGTCAAACATGATTCTCAAATTCATCTCGACACCTGGGACTCTCCTTACTCTGGAATACAGTTAATTAGGCTAACAACAATGAACCGACAACATCCATTCTGTCACCAATGTGCACTCTTAAATCGCTATTGGAATTCCCTAGCTATCAATGAAGATATATTTTTGTACCACATTAAAACCATGTTGGATCTAATCTTATTAGATCCTACAATCTAAACAACAATGGTAGTAGGAGATTTTAATATTAACTGCATCTCAGTTAATATGAAATAGAGCTCTACTAGAGCTGCTAAATGGATGCTCTTAGTGGAAACGCGCAGTTTTATGATGCTTAATGGCACAACTCAACAAGACACTCCTCCTGCAGCAACTTGGATGAGAGGAACTGCGGTTTCGACTCTTGACTACGTATTCATTTCATCCAACTCCTTTAATTGAGTCACATCATTTAAAGTTATCTCTTCAAATTCAAGTGATCACAACATTCTGGAATTTGGATGGGTTATCTACTCGAGAGCAAAACCGAATTCTTTTTTGTCCCAGTAACGCTCAACCAAGGAAGAAACCGTTTCATCTGGTCTCCCTACAAATTAAACATTCTTCTGTCAAAGATTACAACTGAACTACAAATCAGATCTTCTTTAAACACCCCACAATATACTGATGCCTTAAATTTGATTACAGAACATAACTCCTACACGAAACATCAGTACACATTTGATATGCAAATTCGAACCTTAAAAACAAATTTACGTCAAACTCTCAGAAAACTTTCACCAAACCAAACATGCAAGATAGGCGCAAATTGAAAACAACTTATAGGAATATTGTTAAACAAACCAACCATAACAAAGTACAAGAAAATGCAGAAAGGATGATTACAGCCATTGCGAGCAAATAATGCTCTCAAATCTGGAATTTATCAAAAGAAAAAAAAAAGATGTGCTATTTTAACCCTGCTAGTAAACCTTGTAAGTGAGCGAACTTGGAAAAGCCATTTCTCTTCTATCCTTTTCATTCCCACCACTAACATTTCATTACTAGTTCTCCCAACTCCTGATTTCAAGCAGCTGATATTCGACCAATTGGATATCACTCTACTTATAATGAAGCTCAGCTCGTCCTGAACACTGGACCCTGATGGCCTAGCCAAGGCCACGCTTAAAGCCCACCCCACGGAATGGGCCACTATTCTTGAAACGATATATAAGCATGTGATTAAGACAGGCCAGATCCCAACATTGTGGAAAGAATCAATCATAATTCCTATTTTTAAAAAAGGAAACTGCAATAATCGCGAAAATTACAGACCAATAGCACTTCTAGACATCCCTGGCAAGATCTTCGCTAGACTTGTTTTAAGAGACCTGACCATGTGGATGAATTCAGTTAATCTTTTTGATGATCATCAGTTGGGCTTTGTCAGAGGAATTGGGACCTTTTTGAATTTTACCCTTCTGTCAACCATTAAAACACAAGCAATCATGTCCAAGCAACCTGTTTTTTTAGCATTCATTGATTTTAAACAGGCATTTGATTCGGTATCACATAATGTGTTATGGGAAAAACTTTTAAAAGCGGAATTCCCGATCTATATCTTTTATCTAATCTGTCAATTTTGTACCAACACCTCTATTCAAATAAACTTTCAAATAATAGTCTACTTTACAAGCTTGATTTTAACAAATTCAGGACTAAAACAAGGCTGTATTTTAGCCTCTATTTTATTTAACTTTTACATTAAAGGTATCAACAAGGCCTTTGAAACAGTTCGATCCTTCCCCACCAAAATAAGCAATATAGAGATATCATGGCTTTTATATGCCAACGATCTTGTCATTCTCAACCGTACACCAATTGGACTACAGAGGAAACTCTTAGCCTTAGAGAATTATGAAAATGACAATCATCTAATCATAAATGCCAATAAATCAAACACAATGGTCTTCCATCATAAACCAAGTAAACTCAACTATAAATTTAATTGGACTCTTGCAAAAGCATCACTTACACAAGTCACACACTATAGGTATCTTGGTCAAAATGTCAGTACACATATCTCAGATTATCCACACAAATTCGAGGTAAGAGCGAGAATGAAACTTATGACCACTCAAGGCAAAGCTATACAAAACAAGTTTGGTAAATTCTCCTATACTCCATCAAGAATCTTTTACAAACAAAAGGGATACCTGTGATAACCTATGGAGCCCAAACAAAATTACCGCTTAATCAACCGAATTGGAACCTCCTTGAAAGTGTTTATTGTAAGAAAATCTTGTCCCTTCCACAAAGTGTTCCCATAGCAATAATCCGATTTGAACTAGGCCTCACATTATTGTCAGCAGTGGTCGCCTGGCAACCCTTAGCCTCTTATAGGAAATGCATAACCTGTGTGAATGATTCTAATACTCTTTTATCAGTACTAATGGCGACCCTAAAAGACCAGAGAAAAACCCCATTAGACTCTTGGAAATCACATTGCCTCACCATATTGCACGATGCTGACATCACGACTGAACTATTATGTGACTTCCCAGATAAAGCCAAACTGAAATTATGGTGATGGGACTGGTGTAAGACCTGGGAGTTCTGTAATACATATTCGATATTTCGATTAGGTGCTTTCGAACCAAAATCTCTAAATCGATTGCCGTCCTACCTATGCAAATTCCCAGATCCTAAATATGCACTGTCCATTCGAAGACTCTGGCTAAACCTCTGCCTCACCAGGGCCCTATTAGCTTGCTACAATAAAGTGCTAAAGCTAGATACAACATGCAGATTTTGCAAAATACCCGAACATCAGGAGACATTACAACATCTCATAATGTGTTGCCTTAATACAACTAAGGAAAGACATATATTTTAAATACCTTGGTGAATATAGAAACTTGTGTAATGAAAAGATGTGGCTTAACATTTTTAACTCAACTCTTGTGTCACTAAACATCTTGACAGTAAAATTCCTAATAGCATTGAATCTACAAGAGAATACTGTCCTTGATTCACTAACTGTACACTAGACAAACATTGTGTTAATTGTAAATGAACCTTGACTTTGTCTAAATTAACCAACAAATTAATATATTTATCCTTGTGTAGATTTGTTTTATTGAGGTTTTCATGATGTTATTGGCTATTCATTTTAGACTTTGTTCTTATATATAATATGTAATTGATTAGCGATTTTATGTGTTTTATTCATTTATTCAAAGATATAAGTAACACTGTTCTGTCTTAATACCACGAATACTATCTTCTCCATAATTTAAATTGAGAATGTCTGTATGAACTACTATATTTTCTTAACCAATTAGTTTTTAGTGAAACACATTTTATTGAGTCTTTTGTGTATTACTAACTATTGATCTTAAACATTTTATATAGAAATTCGATATGTTAATACTACTGTGTGTTTTTATGAATGATGTACACCCCATTTCAATTTGTAAAAGTTGTAGATTACAACTAAAACTAAAAAATAAAAAAAAATAAAAAAGGTTTGTCCCGCCTTCCTGTTGTCTCTCTGGCAACCAAACCCACTCAGCAGGCTTGCCTCAATTAGTATGCACTGCCACCAGCCAGAGAACAAAGGAATGCAGCTCCATGGAGTCTTTGATGTTTTAATTAGGCTGCTTATGGCTTGAGGAAGGTGTGCCTTCCCCCTTAAGGAATGATTTGATGTACCCAGGGTTGTCAAATTTCATGTGATATGACAGGGAAAGATGGCGCCTGTAGGCTGTGTCTTTCCAGAGTACAGGTGACTAGGTGTTTGGTGCTGGAAGCAGATGAAATGGGTGCTGAATGGCCGCACTCATTTCTCAGAGGTTGGTCTCCCATCATTCATTTTTATTTATCAAAAAAAGCCCAGGTGAGTGCACTCTCCCTGTGCGGATGGTCGAATTCCTCAGACTAGTGCCCTGAATCTGCCTTTTCCTGAACCTTTCCTTTCTGTTACCAGGCTGATTCCAGTTCCTGGTCCATCTTCTCCCAGAAGACATGGCCAACCTTGAAGCTATCATGACTCAACTGGCTACCCATCAGATTCAGGCCAAAAACCGTCTTCAAGAAAATGTAACAAAATGAGTCGAGTTACAACCAAGACCTTCATTACCTCAAGGGTTACTACAACCATATCAGGAGGGCGAAGACGTAGGGAATTTCTTTTTGAATTTTGAGCGATTAGCTGAGCAATTGGAATGGAAAGAAAATGTTTTTATTTGGGACCCCTATTGAAAGGCAAATTACAGACCACCTGCCAGCTACTTAACCTTGCCCAGGGGGCTACCTTTATATCCATAAAAGAGGGACTTCTTAAAAGGGTAGGCCAAACCTATAACTTCTATCTGCAGAAATTAAGGGCCATTAGATTAACCCCCAGTGAAATCCCTCTCAATTGGGGGAACAAATTAAGAACACAGTATCACTTTGGATTAACAACATTTCCCAAAATCCCCTTTCTTAACATGAAGGCATAATTCACAATCAGGATATGTGTTTGCTGGTTGCGTGACCTGTGATGGGTGGTCTCTGTGGTCTGACAACTGTGCTTAGACCAGAAGCCATTAAAAGTTTGTCAAACATTAAAGAGGTGAGAACATTTGCTACATTTGTCTTGGGGAAGAGAGTTTCAAGACACCCGTATGAATGAGCCCCAAGACTGCTGTGATGTGTGAACTTTTTTTGCAGCTTTGAACTTGGAAAAGGGAGACCCCTAAATATTCATTCTGATGTGAACTGTGATATCTGTGAAGCCACAGAATGTAACTTCAGAACTTGTACAACTTTTGCTGAGAAGAGATTATATTGGAATTGTGTTGAACTTAAAGAAGAGACCTTTATGGAACTTTAAAGTAACATTTGTTGAACATTTGCTTTGGAACATTGATATTGGTTGAGAGCATACCCCCACTAGTTGTTTTTTGTAGTTGTGAGGACAGCATAGGTTTTTGACACAGACCAATTTTTGTTTTGCACTTCCTGACACAGACTTCCTTTAGATTTCTTTAGGCAGAGAAATTCCACCATAGTATAGGGTTAATTAGGCGTTACACCATCCTGATCATTAATAAAGTTATTGAAATTACACTTTCACTGTCTGTGTCATCTCTCTTGATATCATGTCTGTTTTAGCAGTGGCCTCCTTTCTGGAAGGCAGAAGCATTAGAGTGCCAAGAAAGCCAGTGCCCCCCAGCATTCATCGCATGTGGAGTAGCCCAAGGGTCTTTTGTTTACCTGACCCTTTATAATTTATTCACCAAATCCCTAGAAATACTTGTGCACAGTGGCATTATTAATGACATATATCATAGACTGGCTCAGCAGTTCTTACACTAATTATGCTGACGATACCCAAGTCCACCTCCCTCCCTGGAATCTACTCTAAAGACACTCACACCTTGAACATGGCATACTCGACAATCCAGGCCTGGATGGCCACCCACCAACTCTGTCTGGACGAAAGACAGAGATCCTTCTTGTAGGCCCAGCTGCAGTGATGAAGAAGCACAATGCACAATATGCCTACTTCAATATTGACGGCACACAGATCCCGGTATCCCCTTCAGTGAATGTGTTGGGAGTGTACCTTGATGAGACCCTCTCGCTCACTCGCCAAGTGAACGCCATTGCCTTCTCCGCTGCCTACACAACATTGATTAATGTATCCAGAGACTTCTTATCTCAAGACAGTTGCCTTACATTTGCCCGACCCGTTTTGGGTCAAGACTTAACTATTGCAACACCCTTTTTGCTGGCACTCGGCGCAGAATATACAAAAGAGGCAGGTAATACAGAATAACCCCCTCTGGGCAGCTCTAAATATCCTGAAATGTGAGCACATTTCAACAGCAATAAGAGATGATCACTGGCTACCAGATCTAGAAAGAATCATATTCAAAACCCTATCTATCACACACAGATGTATGTCCAATTCTGCTCGACCTTATTTGTCACAGAAAATCATTAGACCCCACTCAGCCAGGCCGCTGAGATCGGCTTACTCGCACCGACTCGTCCAGAAGAAATTCAAAAAGTCCAAAGCAGAAGGAGCACGCTTTCCCACCTTTGCAGCAAATCAATGGAACGCTGTCCCGACCGCCTTGATAGCAGAACAATCTTACTGGGCTTTCACAAGGATCTTGAAAACCTGGCTGTTTGCTTAATTGCCTATGAGAACGCCTAAATGTTCTGTCTTCTGTGTTGATACTGTTAATGTAACAGTGCCTTGATGCCTATGGGTTTAGCACGCTTTATAAATGAAAAAATAAATAAATACATATTGTTGTAGATTTGACAATTCTTCGTCTGGTTGAGCATTGAAACCACTGCAGGCAATTATTTAGATGTGAGTGCCAGGAAGACGCTAATTCTCTGTAATTGGAAAAACTGGACGCTAGCTGAAACATTGGAAATGCAAGCCCTCTAAACAACGTTATACTGTGCTGGCAAGGTGTGTATAAGCATATGCTTTTTTTCCTCCAACTTTTTCGTCTTTCAATCTTACATTTTGGAATTTCTATACAATAGCTTCACTCTTTCTTTGCACACTGGGTCACACTTATTAGACTCATCGTGCTTAAGTGTTTGGACAAATTACACATTGCATGCAAACGCATTGGATGGAAATCATGGCTCTGCCTGAAATATAATGGGCCTCATTATAACTCGCCCGGTATGGAAACAACGGTGGCGGTAAACCCGCCGCCGGGCAATCACAACTCCTGCAGGCGGAGGCGTCAAACCCGCCAGGTCTGACCTGGCGGGTTTAACACCGCCCGCCGCCAGGCGGGATGGTGCCGGTGTTTCCATGATTCCCATCCCCATTGAGTCCTATTGGACTCAATGGGGATGGGGATTAACACCATTCCGCATCCGGAATTCCCGGGACACCATGCCCCGGTAATTCCGGGAGTCATGGAGGCGGAATGGTAATACGAGTCCGGCGGTAACCAGGCGGTTTTACCGCCTCGGTTACCGCCGGACTCGTAATGAGGCCCAATGTCCTGCCATGGCAATGAGACCTGTTTCCCAATGGCTGACTATGTGTCTGTGACTTCCCACTTGTATTTCACTGCAGATAAAGGGGTCACGCAGGACTGAATTTGTTCTCTATTTCTTCCTGCAGCCAATGGAGTTTACAGTCGGATAATGTCATGTTTTTATTTTTTTCTGTGTAAAAGGCATGTCCAGCTCTTTGTGTGATTTTCTTTGTTGCTCATTTATTGCTTGACCACCATCTGATGAAAACGCCTCTGGGACTTCGAAAGCTTATGCACCGATCATCTCAGCATCATATTACTCCAATAAAAGGTATCAACATTTGGATTTTGTTCGATTTTAAAACTGGACTCACACAGCGTCAAACACTTTCTCTGAAGTATCAAATGTGTATGAAGCCTATTTGCTGAATGGTGCAGTGGGAGGTTTGCATGCCACACTATTCAGACAGCACCCCACACTCGAGAGTCCTTTTTTGAGGAACCCAGCCAGAGAATCTAAGCAGAGACTTTGTGTGCCCACATTGTCTGCAACACCTACTGTTAGCTCCAATCACAGAGTACTCTCACCACCCACCTAAAGGGTCTTGCAGGATGCCTCATATAGGAGCCGAGTGGTGTTATGCAGTCTTCAACATTCAGTCACATGTTTTAATGCCAGCAAGCCCACTAAGCATTTCACTCTTCCAGGGTCTTTAGGTTGACTGTCATGGAAGGGCAAGGTTAAACTTTGCACACCTTGTAATTAGGGTCCTCTTCATCCAGTCCTGATCTTTAAGTTACAAACACCTTGAATGCTGGTACTTGTAGGCCCATACGCAAAATGGAAAAATGAAAGTCCAAGTCCCAGCATTACAAGAGGTGTTGGCTAAAAATCCAGAAATGGATGGAGACCCTCATGTCATTGACTTGGCAGCTAACATAATGAACACAAATACAAGTAGCACAACACAATAGGTTCAGTGATGTCCTTAGCAGTGCTCGTTTGCTAGTTCAGTGAAGGAACTTGAGTTACAAAACAATAAACAGCAAGACAAGATAAGAAACATTTTTGGAAAAAGTCAACGCTGGGTGTGCCACGATAGGATTGATGCAATTTTCAGAAGCACGTTGCCCAACCTTTCCCAGCCCGGGCTGCAAAGGGTTAATGAATAAGCCGCTTGCAAGTAAAGAGAGATCCTCGGCAGCCTCCTTGCAGGTCTTTTATTTGTGTCAGTGTTTGCAGAGAATCTCAACATGAAGGTTCTAAAGCAGTACACAAGTTGCAAATGGTGGAGCAGAAACCAAAGTGATGTCAAAGGAAATGAGAATAAAAGAGAAATCCATTGGAAGGCGGCCCCTACAGAAGAAAGCCGAACAGGAGATAGGAATAGTCTTAAACAGTCCCTTCATGCTTGGAGTCTGAAATGTTAATAAACTTTGTTTAAAAAAATACTCGAAACAAAAATCAAAAGATGCAAGTATATAACTCCACGCAAGTATTATTTCCTTTAAATGTATTGTAAAAAAAACAGATTATCTTTACAAGCCATTTCTTTTATAGTCATAATCATTTTCAGATACCGCTCCTGCAATATGGCAGGCTAACGCATCACTCAAGAAAATTTTACATAGGTAAATGTATTTAATATTAATCTGTAAAATATGTCAAAATATACAAAGCAAACTGCATTTCCCTTTTTCTAGTGTAATGACCCACTTATATTACGAATATTTATACATAAATACTACACTTGCTACCTGATCAGTGATTATACTGTAATATATTACACATCGTGTGTCTGGAAGGCTGACAGAATATACACCGTAGTTCATACTGAAAATAAGGTGTGACCAAGTAACCCACTACACATCTGAGGGCCCCCTGCAAGAGCATTGTCAGTGACCAACTGGCCCCAGGTCATCAGGCTTATCTTGATCCAGTCCTGGCTTTTTAGCCAACAGTCATTGAACTGCTGGGACTTGTAGTTTTGCTTTTTTCACTGTAGGCCAGGGTCTCGGAGACCCAACTTGAAATCTGTTGGCTAAAGAAACCCAGGACTGGAGAAAGGTGATCATCATAGCATGGGACGAGTTTTCAGCTACGTGTTACTCAACAGAGCAACAATATTATCCCGGCCTGTCTTTAATGCACCGACCACAAACATCCAGAAAACACTGTTGCCGTCTTCCTTCTCAAGATCCAGGAGTGTGACCCAATGTTTTCTTCTTGCCCAGGTTTATTTGCAACTGCCACATGGCATCAGGCGCACCATTATCAGATCCTAGACAGCGATATTGTTGGGACTTTTTGTTCCATGTTTTAAAAAAAAACAAAAAGTGAAACCACAAGTTCCAGCATGCAACATGTTGGCTAAAAAACAGGAATAGACAAAGACGTGCCTGTGGACATGGAGCCAGTTGGCATTTCTGCAGTTCGGCGTAAGTGCAAGCACTGTTCTGCGGCACATTTGGACAGCCAGCTGCTTGACTTCTGTAATGAAGGCATACTGGGGGAAATGGCACAATTTCACCCAGGCCATCATCTCATGATCCTGAATCCTGGGAAGGGGATTATGCAAACCACCCACCAGCATACTTTTCTGTGCACGTACTTTGCAACTAAACGTATTTAAAAATCATTCTTGCAAAAATAAATGCACATTATAAATTCGTTTTAATCTCTGTTTCAATAAAATAAGGCCTTTTGGCACTAAGACATGAATGGGAGAGGGGACTGGTGAGTATATTTCTTCAAAAGGGCAAACTTAACATAGAAAATGGCGGCGTCACAAAACCGGTGTTGTGCACAAAAAGGCAGGGAGGGGGAGCAGAAGTAGGAATGTTTTAGGGAACCAGAATTGCAGAGAGGAAAGGAGTGCCATACAGCGACCATTCAGAAAGTCTGCATGTTAAGTTCCACCTTCCCCCAGACTCTTGCGTTCATGGCACATTTACATGGCTTCAAACTCGTCAATCCTCTGCTTGGTGTTGCCCTGCCTGATCTGCCTCAGAGTCTTGTATTTGTCCCGCCCCTGTCGCATGTTTTCAGTGTGGATCAGGTCGTTTTGAGTCTTCTTCGTCTCGTCTCTGGCGTGGGACAGCTCAGAAGTCAGAGCCTGCAATGCAAAGAGGGACATAGTTCAGGACGGGCCACTAGCTAATGGCAAAGTCCCCAATCAACGCAAGCGGAATATATCGGTATTAGCAAATCGCCCTTTACAATTCTCCCCTCATCAGCGGGCTCCCACGGTGCCTGAGGGTGGAAGGGGAGAACTGCATCACTCCCACTACCCACACACCACCCCGGGCCCAGCTGGCACCCTCTTCCTCTGCACAGGCAGATGAGGATTGTATTGTATTGTATTTTATTTATATAGCACACCGAGCCCTGAGGCAACTGGGCACATTTCTTTGGGTACATATAACAGTGCAAAAATGTCAGTTACAAATTAAATTACAGTTGCATATTTACAGTTACAGGTATAGTAGTTCATACACATTACAATCATGGGGGATAATCAGCTTAACATAAAAACTGGAATGTTTACGGTATGGGCATTTGGTGTGTTCACAGAGACTGGCAAACGTAGTGGGTTAATTTTCATTCAGAGTAAGCCAGGATTTGGCCTCATATCGGAATTTGTGAAAGGAGGGTTCTAGCCTGATGTTGGGTGGTAGTGCATTCTAGGTTTTGGCTGCGAGGACAGGGAAGTTTTTTCCCCCTACTTGGATGGGAGGCTGGCTGCTTAGAACAGTTAACACCACGCTGCCCTTCATCTAACTCTCTCCTCTCTGCTCGATATGCCAAATGTTCCTCTCTTCTTGTCCTTCTGGACGTTTCCGATGCTTTTGAAACTGTGGGTCACACTATTCTTCTTTGCTCTTCTCACAATCTTGGCTTTCATGGCACTGTCTTAAAGTGCTTTACTGCCCATCTTCCCTCACACACCCTTTCTGTCTCCTGGCTTAATGAAACCCTAACTACTTTTTCATTTACCTAAGGGGCTCCCCAGGGTTCTGTTCTTGGTCCTCTATGTTTCACCTCTATGTGGCAGTCCTCTTGCCTCTATCATTTCTTCCTGCAGAGTCCCCAATCATCTTTATGCGGACGACTCTGAGATCTTTCTTTCCTTCTCCTGTTTTTCCACTGAACTGCACTCCATTCTCTCTGCTTGTCTCCTTTCCAACCAACCTTGGATGACATCTCACTACCTCCATCTGAATCCTGAAACCAAGGTTATTTCTTTCCCGCTTCCACCATCCCTCCTCTACATCCTCCCCCTTCTGTTTCCTTTTCCACTTACTCTATTTCCCTGTCCCCTACCGCCTGTAACTTAAGCGTAATATTTGACTCCTCTTTATCCTTTTCTTCACACATCTCTACCATTTCCTGCTCTTGTCGTTATCAACTGAGCAACATTTGTAGGTCTCGCCCATTCCTCACAACTCATGCTACTAAAGTCCCACTTTCCTCTTTAGTGTTTTCTCAACTTTTCTGTTGCTCATCTATTCTCTCTTGTCTTCCTGCATCCACAATTGCTTCCCTCCGCTCAATCTACAATTCCTCTACATGTCTCCATTTCTCCCTCTCTCCTAGGAATCCTATCTCTCGGGAGGACAGCTCAGGGGCAACGTCCTCGCCTTGGAAGCAAGACGACGCAGAACAACACAGGTTCAACCCTGTGTCTGCACTTAGAAACCTCTGGGTATTAAGCACGTTATAGATAACCAATTACAGTCCGTCCCTCTTTGCTGGCTCTCTTTTGACCCTTGTCTACTGTATCATTCCCTCTATATAGTATTTAAATGCCTTAATGATCTTGCTCCTCCATATCTCTCGTCTCTTGTTTCTTTTGGCACTCTTACACGTTCTCTCAGGTCTCGGTCTCAATTTCTTCTGGCTGTCCCTTACCCTCCCCTCCCCCACATGTGCATCCTCCAGTTTCTGTTCTTTCGCCCTACGTGCCCCAAAATACTGGAATGCGCTCCCACTTTCGCTCTGCTCTATTTCCACTTTCCCTCAGTTTCAAAATCTTCTTGCCTCTCGATTAACTGCCCCTGACTGACTTATGCATTTATCTTTTGTTATACTGCTTCTGTTTATTTCCCCAGCACTTTGGCGCAAGGCGCTATAAAAATCCAATGAAATTTAAAATACAAATACAAAATACCACTTGTGCAAGGGCATATTGTGACATGCATCTAAATGGTGCGAGCACTTAGACAGCTTGTGGCAAATACTTTTCAGTGGTGTGAGTACTAGGTGTTTTTGGTGGCAATTACTATCAATGATGGAGTACCTAGACATTGGATAATGTATGGCAAGATATCCGAGTACCCCCTTGCCAGTTAGCGCCTTTGTTGGCAGCAACTGACAAGGGGGTAAGCCTCTTGCCATTTGACTGGAGCATGTGTGTACACCTGGACTTTTGATGTCAATACCTGTCGATGATATGACTCCTTGGGATTTACTGGCACTACCCGGACATTGTGTAAGTACTTGCCATATAATGGCAATAGCTGGAAGCATGGAGACTATAACTAGTGATGATGTGAATACTTGGCTATATGGTATATACCTGGCAAATTAAGCTAATATGTGTTTTATGATGTGAATACATGGACATATGCGCTCAATATCTGTTACAGGGTAGCAGTATTTTGTGTATGATGTACCAGCATATGTTGGCAATAAAACGTTAGGCGCAGTTGGTTGTACTATATGTTGGCAATAACTGGCGTATAATAGAAATATATGAAAAATGCATGGGGGTACTTGGGCCTTTGGTGTCAAAATGTGAAACATTGTGTTCGTTCCAGGACATGCAACGGTAAAACACAGTATGTGGCAGAAGTACCTGGGTATCTGGGGCACACGTGGTGGAAGTACCTGGGTATCTGGGGCACACGTGGTGGAAGTACCTGGGTATCTGGGGGCACACCGGGAAGGTTGTGAGAACCTGAACATATGATGGCAATACCTGTTGCAGGATAGCAACACCTGCCATATAATGTGAGTCTTATTATATGATGAAAACCTGGCAAAACCGAGGAAGTGAGGCCAACAGTGTGTAAAGGGGGCGAGTACTGGTATGTGTGATCAGTGCGTGGCACTTTGGTTTATGATGGCAACTGAACACATTTTCACTAAAGACAAGCCTTAACTAGTGGTTTTGCCAATGCTTGCATTGCTCTATGAGTGTCTTCTTTGTTTAATGGTTTAGGGAGAGCCGAGAGGGTGCTTTGCAGCCACGTTGCAGTGCTTCTTAGTCTGACTCGGTGCATCCAGGTAACCGAGTGACCAGGCCTCCGTTTAGTGACTGGCTGCGACATTGGTCTTTGAGTTGCAGGTTTGATGCACGTGGTCACTGATGGAGCCTTGTGTGGTCTCCAGGGTGCTCTAAAGGGGTGCAGTCCCTTTCTGGTGGGTTCAGGAAGTGGTCCCAAAGGTGGCAGGGAGACAGTCTAATGCCTCCTTTTAGTGGCACGGTTGACTGGGTTTCTTTGATAATATCCCCGCCTTGGCTGCAGCATTCATCCCATTGTAACTGCACCCAAGTCAAAGTTCCCACTATAGTGTCAGCAGAGGGCTCTATTGGGTGTGCTTTCTTTTCCAGAGTGTTAGTTTGCCACAAAGTGAACTTGCTTTTATGGGAAAAAACTCTTGGCCTATGGACCTAATCCCACAAGGAACGTGTGCTGCCAGTGCACACTTCCAGTCCTTCAACCCTATCAGTGGCGTCAAGGCTTATTTAAATGCCCCCCAAAATGGCTTTTTTGCCCCTAGGTGTACCTAATTTGGGGAGACTGAAAGATATGTGATCTGACTCATGTCTGGGGTGCTCCCGGGCCAGGCCCTTCTTTTTAACCTTAGCATCAGTTGGCTCCTGGGGAGGGGTCAGGGACCTCCAGGTTCACAATCTGTTAACAAAGTACATCTCCATTGCATGCACAACTTCACACAACACCTCTGCATGGCGGCTGCGGCTTACCATCAACTGCCTCTGCACGCGCTCGTTCTTCTCGGCCTCCGTGATGCGCTGCTCCTCGTTGCGGTCGTCAGTGATGCCTTCGGCGTTCATTTCTATACTTCCGGTGTCATCCGTGTCATTCTCGTGCACGTGCTCGTGGACATATTGAGTTATGGGTTCGTAGACTGGTGGGGGAGGGGGCGGCGGCAGAGGAGGCGCCGACATGACCATATGCAGCTCCTCTCGCGTCTTAACCAGATCATCCTGGGCTTCTCGTGCCTTTAAAAGAGAGAATGCATATGTTGAGCTGTATTTTCCCAGCCGTTGACAAAGGAAAACTGGTCATGCTGTGGGCTGTGCCGCAATATATGTTAAGGAATGCCACTACATGTAGAGATGGCTTGCCACTCGAATGTGTATCCTCTGTTGGACATTAAAACAGACATGATGTGTGATATTTATAGATTTTCATCACAAGAACACGCACACACACAGACCCACAGCTTTCTTTAAACAGGGAGGTTAACTAACAAGATTTACATAACATTATACATGTATGCAAGGCCGGCCTTAGGGCAGGGCGGGCCGGGTGACCGCCCGGGGAGCCATGTCCCCCAGGGCATCATTAGCCCCCCCAGCCACGCCAGCTTGGGGGAGTCTTTCAAGGGCTCCCCCGAGCTGGCATAGTGGGAGAAGCTGCAGCAAGCGCCCTTTTGTTATTAAATGCGCCCGTGGCGACGGGGTGCATTTAATAACAATAGGGTGCTGATTCATTGCATAAGCACCCTATTCACGTGATTACGTCCTCACTCCTACACGGGAGCGTAGCGGTTTTCATTGGAATAGGGCGCTCATGCATTAGCATGTGCGTCCTATTCCAGTGATTAAACCCCTGCAAGGCGCCGGATTGAGGAGGTATTAAAAAAAATGTGACGCATCCTGCCCCCCCCTGCCCACTGTTGACCAGGGGGGGGCGCCAATTCACCCAGGGCGCTGCAGCCACTAAGGCCTGCCCTGCATGTATGAAACAAAATACAGGTTTCTTATCAATCGATTTGCCTGCGCCTTGTTGTGGTGCTAATTGACCCCAATGAGTCCTCCATGGCCATATTTAATTATCAACGCGGCTGCAGTGGTGAAGCGAAGACCTGACCTGTTAGTACAACTAATGTGCACAAACAATCTCACAATCACTGGCGCAGTAAGAGGTATCTGTGATTGTGAGATTTATTATACATGTATACATGGCAAAAGACTGAGAGCAGAAGGGCTGGGAGGACAGGGGAATGCATGCTCAAAAACCAGTGTTTGGCTTTGTCTCTCTTTGGCTCTCCAGATGCTTTGGACTACGAGTACCATCAGCCCTAGCCATCATATTGAATGGTGAGGGATCATGGGAATCATAGTCCAAAACCTCTGCATAGCCACAGGGTGCTGAATCCTGCTTTAAGCAATGCAGGTAGTGACAGATTGCTAAGAGAAATGACAGAAGACTACACAGAGTGACCAGAATGCAATGCTCCGGGAGTGACAAGTGCCGGGTTTAGAGGAGATGCGCCAATGAAGGGAGAACTCTTAACAGAATGGAGAAGGCGGAGCTGGAGTTTTGTGTGTGTGTGGGGGGGGTAAGAATTCGAAAAAGTAACAGCCAGGACTAAAATGAACTCTGGAAAAAGCACCAGAAGCACAACAGACCCTGGTAGTCACTGGATGGGAAAGCAACAAAGCACAGCAACAAATTGGAGAGGGAGGGAACGAGCTTTCAGAATGGTTGACTTCAACTTGAAGTTCCCCAGAGGTTCCCATTTACACTGGGGGAGGGGGGGTTAACGAAAGTCACTTTTGAGGCAAATGCTTTAACCCCTTATTCAAGGATAGCTCACAAGTTAGGCGCTCACCTCTGACAATGGGGCAAGCCTGTACTTGGCAAGTTTGAATCCCTGGCATTTCATGCTTTGAACCTTTTGAGGTGGATACATTGAATACCTTTGAATTGTGTGTAATACCAGCTAAGACTGCAGCTCTTAGACGCGGCATGAATCCACCATGAAGTGCCATATAATATGATTATTATGTACCTTAAAGTGGCCTCACAACGTAATAATATAGCGGAAGTACATATGCCTGTTGTCTTCATGTAACTAAGCAAGCCTCGTTGCAACAGCGCCAAGATGCCGCAAGGGCGATTTGTGTGTTTTATAAATAAATAAATAAATACGTTGACATAGAAAACCCTAACCCAGGCACATGAAAAACAGGGATGTATGGCTCATGCAAAGCACCCAGCTAAACCCAAGATATCACAAGGGCTGTGCAAAATCCGGCTTCCATAGGTGAGAGCCCCTCATCTGAGTCACCAAGAGCAGGCCCTAGAGAGCATGGGGTTTGCACTTTTCTGTTGCTCTCTAAAGAATTGTCATTCGTGTACTTAAAAGAAATGCTGGTGGGGAATGCAGCGTATTCCTAGTTTACAAAACATCAAACACCAGAGTAGGGTATTTTTCCATGTGCAGAGGTTTTCTAGCGCATGCTGCATGAAAGTGTTTGGTAGAGGCAGGTATGGTATTTTTCAATGCAGTAGTTCACTCGAAACGCGTTGGGCTAGTTGCAACAAATAAAAACTAAATTCGAAATTTGTCAATTATAATATGTGCTATGGTTCAAAAATGACCTTGATCAAATTGAATAAGATGATAGTCGGGGCAATTATCTCCACCTGGGTGATTCTGACTCCAGACCAATCCATTTACATAAATGTAGGCCTTGGCCAGACTGAAAGAGAGCAGTGGACGCGGGTTTCCTAATTAGGAAATCTTTCTTTGTTGTTTCGTTCCCCAGCCTAGATACCAAGGTTGAGCACTTCTCCCCTGCACCTCAAACAGGACAAGTTGAACAGTGAATACATTTACACCACTTTAACACCCATTTTACTTTAGAGCTCTAATAAGGTGTGCTTAGTGTCTCATTTGTGTATTGTAGTTCACTCTATAGACATCAATGCCAACCTACAGACCCATAGGGCTACAAGAGGCAGTGGGCAGACCCTTGGCGTGGCACATCTTCAATAGAATTCCAACATAAGGTAGGTTAGCGGCAAAGGTCCTCAACTTGTGGCTCAAGAAAGGGAGGCAACATGCCTAATGCCACGAGTGGCAACTCTGCCAACATTACCAGGGGCGCTTGGTGAACTCTGTGAACCAGATGCAGTCAGATAATTTGCCATAACTCGCAGTGCACGTCAATGATGGTGCAAAAGGGGACATTGCCTCTCGGGAGCTTGGTAGACCTGTGCCATTGGCGGTGGCAAACAGAGAGATGCAAGAAGAGGGAGAGGATGGGGACTCTGGAGACTAGACGCAGGGCAACTGAAAGCCAAAAGCAAATGGGCCTCCTGATGCCATGCATGCCAGGTACATGTGGTGACCAGCGCTGTCCATGCCCACCCTCTTACCCTGTGCTGCCACTCGCCAGCCTCCTCCTCTTTGCGCTTCTTGGCTTCTTCCAGCAGTGATATCCTGGCTGTGAATTCTGCAAGTTCAGCGGCCTGTGAAAAGAGCAACAGCGAGACTGAATCATTTTGCACTTTCACCAGCTCCTACAGGCACCATGGCCATATGCAAACCGTAAAGAAAGCAGTTAGGATAAAAAAAAAAGAGGGAACTGGTTTGCACAGTAGGAGACACAAAGATCCCCCGTGGCAAGGGTCTGCAACCTTTGGCTCGCCAGATGTTTTGGACTACAGCTTCCATCAGACCTTGCCAACACAGTCAATGGTGAAGGATCACGGGTGCCTTAGTCCATAACATCTGGAGTCTGCAGTTTACAGGTCCCTGCCTTGTAGGATGGAAAGGAGTAGTGGCTCTTTCAAAATAGAAAGGAGCTGCACTGCGATTCCCCTGAAAACCCCAGGAAAATGAAGTCCTGGATGTTCTTTCTAGTAGAGCTCCGGCTTCTGAACTCCTGATATTGTTCAGGCAAGGTTGCACAATTAAGTGAAAGCTGAACACAACTTGGCAAGTGTGGGTACACTACTCTTTAATAAGGCTGAGGCAGAAGAATCACGTGGGGCTCCTACCAGCTGCTCCTGGCTCTTCATCTGGTCGACTGCTTGCCTTTCCAGGTCCTCCTTGGCCCGGATGGCGGACAGGCGATCCGCCTCCAGGCGCTCGGCCTCTTTCTGCGCCCTCTTCCTCTCCTCTTCCAGTTGGATGGCTCGCTGAATCTGTTCCGACAGCTCTGGGGTGGGAGAAGCACTTGATAAGTATAGCACCAGCAACCAAACCTTCCCATGATGCAATGCCAGCAAAGTGTCATCCCCAAGATCCCTTACTCCAGGCATGCCAATGAAGCACATGCAATGTTCACATACAACTGAACTCAACAGCCTTATAATAATCCATGTATGACGTCACACATGGGCTCCTGTTTTATAGTCCTCTGGTTGCAGTGTTTGTGAAAATGGAGAGCTATGAATGTTGTGGGGCAAAAGGGGTCATTTGCATACGGGTGGCATACAATCGGATGCAAAACTATTCGATGGCTTGGCCAACATCACCTTACACTGATCCTCCTGTCAAGGCTCACCTCTCTCGGCCCTCTTGGTCTGCGCTTCGTACTCCTTTAACCGCAGCATGAGGTCCTCCTTCTCCCTCAGCATCTGCTCCTTCTCCTTCTCTATGGCCTCTCTCTTCTTCTTCTCACCCTCCAGCATTTGTCTGTAAAGGACATGAGCAAAGAAGGATAAACATGGGACTGCCCCCATCCCGCTACATGCTTATAAAGAAAATGGCGGAACAGAATATAGCTCAACTCCTTCATGCACAAATGTGGCAATTGAGCAGCATCGGTGCTTTCTTTTGAGCCCAGCTACTGTTTACGGGCTTGCCTTTACTATTTCAGTGGAGTATAATTGGAACTGAGACAGAAAGGCACACATATCATCCCAACATGAGCGCCTAACCCCCCAATCAGACAATACCTCAAAGAGTTTTAGGGGTATTCCCCTTTAAGGCGGCAGAGCCGCTGGTAGAGAAAGATTAGGCGATGTTGACTCACACTAGCAAGCAATCACCACTTCCCAGAGCATGGCCAAAATGTACACAATAGGCCAGCTGAAAGTCTCATAATGTGCCATGGTACGTGGCCCCCGAAGGCTGAACCTGAAAGGGTTAATTAAAAAAGAGTGCCCCATCTGCGGAGGCTAGAGCTGAGCATCTAGAACACGGTCAGGAGCCTGCTGTACCTCTCCATCACTTTCTGGTGCTTCTCCTCCCGGGCCTGAGCTTTCATCTGTTGCACCTCAATCGTGTCGGGCTTTCGCCGTCGCATGTACAGCTCGTGGTTGCCCATGCACAGCTGCAGGATACGCTTGTTGATTCGTAGCCGGGGTGCATAGAAGACAAAGTCCTGGACAAGAGAGAGTAAAGACAGAAAAGGGGAGAACATGAGAAGAGGTCGAGCAGTCAGACAGGTGAGAGATGTCACAGGATGCCATGCATCTCTGGCCAGGCAAATTAACAAGGGGGGGAGGGGTTCTGGGAGTCCCTCTGCCAGACATTAGTCCTGGTTATGAGATCCCTACCCAGATTCTTTAGAGGCATTTAATTCCTCCCAGTGGAAGGGACCTTCTTTAGTATGAAGAAAATCAAAATATCAATTATAGGGGCACTTTACACCAGTTCTGGAAGAAAACTCAAGGTTGCGAACCAAGAACAGGAAATAAGCTAAGCGCCGGCTTGCTCACTTTAAGGCACATGCGACAATGTGAAATGTTTCCCGGTCTCCAAGTCTGGACCCGTGCGTGAAACCTTCACCATTGTCCGTGCCCTACAGATTGCCAACTGATCAAGGGATCAGCCTTTGTGTTGCCCTCAAAAGCATGGACAGCAGCAGCCGCCCACTGCTCTTGCATGGCTTACACCCATCTAAACCCTTCCTGGAAACCTATGGCCTTCTGCCACCATCGCCACATCTTAAGAGAATGATGGAGGCCAAGCTGCTTCCTATGCCCTCCCTTTGCACCCCACAAGCCTTGTTTTGTTTGCCATGTAAAAACAAATGAAAGGGGGTAAAAATAAAAACACGACTTGGTCCTGAGGGGAGAAATATTTATTTATTTTTTAAATTCTTGTTAACACGTCTAATCGCCCACAGGCCTCAAGGCGCACACAATTGATAGAAATTGTCTGAGCAGCTATCATACAAGCGATCTGGGACACAGCTACAGGAAGAGCCCTCACGCGTCGGCATGATCTTAATGTGTGCTTGCCTGGCCCATGGTTTAAGGTAAACACAACCCACTCTCAGAACTGAACAGCATGGCGGTACTCGGGACTCAGGGGAGCGGTCTACTTGCAGCAAGCACATGTACTTACAGGAGCCTTCTTGTCAATGGGCTTGATGATAAACTTTTTGTCGTTGAAGGAGATATTTCGGATCTCACTCCAGGGGAAGCCAATCTTTGGAGTTAGCCTACAAAGTGGAAAGTGAACGTATTACAAACATGTTCATGTGATAAAATATCAGGAAAAGAACAATAAAGAAATTAACTACATTTTTGCTCAAGTCCAAAGTCAAAGGGATGACCAATGCGCAAGCATCTAACTCGAATTTGCGGCCTTAAATGAAACACAAGAAACACATCTTTGAAAAAAGCGGGCAACCCCATCCATTCATATGAATTAGACTTCACTGCAAATATAAAATGTCGTCACTAAACACAAAAAAGTATATTAAAGCCAGAATGTAAAATTTGCAATAGAGCATCCTCCGGGCTTAGGAAAGAAACACGCCTCCGTTTTCCGAAGCCCGGCTGAAGAGACGGGCGACGATCGTCTTGGCTGAGCACATGGAGCAGCACAGCCTTGATTTGACCCTCAGGTTGCCTCAATTCTCCCCAATGTTGCCACATGAGCTCTGGCTGAGCCATTTTCTACTTCATCATCAATTTCCACTATACGTCCTGAAAACTGAACGTACATCTCTCGTGTGAGCCCCACCCATTCTCCAGTATTATGCAAGATCAGAAGTGGTTAGGCAAAAATTAACCCTGCGTGCAGAATTCAGTTTGTTGTCTTGATAAAGTTGAAATCTGGGTCCAGCTTTCAGAGAGTACAAATATTTATGTTGAGATCAACAAAGTTGGGTAAAATAAAATTGTTTGCTAGGTGGGAGGCAGGGAAGGCGACAGTTCAGGGATGAATGATCGCCTTTTTCTGATATATAAATGAAGAAGGCAAAGAGCGTTGACTGTGACGGGCTTAGCCTAATTCACCGTCTGGAACGTCGAATTGCCAATGTGCAAGGTTTCACGGCTCAAAGGAATAGACTCGAAGTGGACATGTCAGCTAAGCTAAATTGAAATATGATGGATGTCAAGGAGATTGAAAGGGCTCAATTACATGCTAATATGCTCCATTACCTTACCTGGGATAACAGAGGCAAAGCTGTAACGAGGCATCCGAAGACTGAATCGGAGAACACGCATCCCTTCATACGATTCCGCGTGTTGACACCTTTGCAAATCTAGGTGGTCCAGTATAAGCTGACCTGGAATTTCATGCATCTTATCCGCAGTACCATACCAGTGACTGCAGGAAGACGGGTAATGAAAAAAAAAAATCTACGCGTCTACGGGAAGTTATAGATCTAGTGTCATCTCATATGAGCTCATCCACGGTAGACAAATGACTGTCTCCCTTAGACGTTAATCAGAAATTACCACTCGCAATAACTCGCCTTGACCCGACAGCCTGAGTGCGGCAGTCTGGCAACAGTCCCAGTTTTCTAAGAAATCTTCAGCGGAGCAATGATAGGGTTCTCGTCCACCTACATCGAGGTTTCCTACTACAGTATTTATTATGTAAATGGGGAAAACGATAAAAGCTGTGATGACTTCGAAGCAATATCCCAAAACAATCTCTATGATATACACTGGAATGCTGGCTTCCAGGTTGGCCAAGGTCTCTAATTTCCTTATCAGGGCATACGATATTGGATTCATTTCAGTTCGTTCTACCCGTAACTGTATCAGGCGATCAGCAAATGTACTGGACAGCCATAGAGCATTATATCTAAAGAAAGCCTCGGTTGCTATCGACTTTGACAAATCCTTGCATTCACTTTGTTGGGAATTGTACGGGCAACGTTCGGTGCTTTTGGAACGTTGTTGATCAATATGATCTATTGGTTATATATTAAGCTCACTACTAGAATTCCTACCAATGAACCATCTAGACACGAAAGACAGTTTCAAGAGACATGCATGACTGGTGCCTGCAACATGTTGCCTTTCATTTTAGTCTTGGCTATTAAGTAGCACTTTAGCTCCACCTATAAGCCTAAACGATTTGCACAAGACTTGTGATGGGAGGCGGGACCTAGACCTTGTGGTGTTTGTCTTTTTACCCACCTACTGACTGTCCATGGCCATGCTAATCCCATTGGCCATTTCCAACCAGTACCCACCCTTTCCACCCACAACACATTCCGGTGGGATCTTTGACCTAGCTCTATTGCACAGTAACAACAAACTTTGTGCTTTTATTGGGCTTCGATAAATGAGCTCGCCGTGCAGTAAACACTTTTAACCAATATGCCTGCAGCCACTTGATTTATAGACAATGAACCTCATTTTAAATGCGGCGGAGTGCTAAATTACGGCATAAAAGCAAGGTGTAGTGCCTTTTCACCTTAATTTACCTCACTGGCCCATTTTCCTGCAGTGAACAGATCGAGGAGGGCCTCGAAGCGGAGATAAGATCAGTGCGTTTCATTTCACGCCTGCATGACATTTTCATGCAGGCCGTAAATGAATGGATTCCTGTGCACTACACCTTGGTTTTGCACCTGGTCAGACCCAGGCAGATTCCACAGGAATCCATTCGTAAAAGCTACCTCCAAATTGTATATCCAGGTGGCATTTACTTTTCATGAGGTTCAAGGGGAAAAATGGAAGAGTGAAAATGGGTTTGCAGCGCTTTTCCTCTTTCCTTCTCCCCTCTACCTTGTGAATGTATTGAAACTGCACACAGTGAAGTCAACAGTACCCTAAGTGCGAACATTGGTGCTCCCCTGCATGCAATTTACATTTTCTTTTAATGAAGCTGAATGTGTCCTCACATCTGTTCCTAGCACTGAATTCCTATCCAAAACACGCATTGGCAAAGCAACACTTTCAGTTGTGTATACGTATTAGATAGGAATGTTTAGTTTGGTTTAGTTTATTTAGTTTATTTATGTGTCAGCAACTGCCATAATATGCCCAGGGATTTTCATCCTTTTCCAGCTGTTGACATTTTACGGCCAGGTAGTACCATTATGGCAGTGGCAGAGGTCAAACAAAAGAATTGTGATTTAACAGTTTTGGATCAAACACAGGCTATCACTATTTGCAGATGACTGCCCGTGCTACTTGTGGAAAAACATTCAATTAAAAAAGCGAGTAATCCCTGTACTCCTATTTCCTGCATGAAAAAAAACGGACATTCGTTCTGCACTCCAATCATCAGAAGTACCGGAAGCAATATCCTGTGTCGGTTCCATATATTTCATATTTGTCATTTATATAGCGCCTTACGGCAAGGCGCTGTACAGAACCAATTTACAGTACAACAAAATGAAAATAGTATTACAGTAGACAACTGTTTAAAACTGCGATGAGACTTAAAATACAATTAAGATTGAAGTAAGAAAGTTTTCAGGGCAGTACGAAAAGTGTGATAAGAGTCAATAGACCGTAAAGAAAGAAGGGGAGAATTCCAATAGAGAGGAGCAAGCAGAGAGAGAGAACGGAATCGTGAAGATGCACATGGGGGATGGGGTACAGGTAAAAGAAAGTGTCATTTCCACAAAGGAATTTACTTTGTGGTAATTTACTTAATTGAAATTACTTCGAAATGTTTCTTGTTTTTTTTTTATGAACGCCCCCACCCCCACAAGTTCTACTTCTACACTACAACGCCCTACCCCACCGCCCTTTTACTCCTTTACCCACAAATACATACCTAATTTACTTTGTGGAAACAACAGGAGACCCGTGCGTCAGTTGCAATATTAGAAAGGATAACTTTAGTTATGGGCCATAGATTTGCTTTACTCTCGTTATTTCAATATGACGCATTAGAAAGTGGATAATGTTCCTTAACAAAACTGTTTGAGACTTTAATGAACGTTTAGTGTTTAAGATAAACATGGCGCCGTGTTCCTGATGCGTGGAGTGCAGAACAATTAAAGGGTAAGAGGTCCCTGGATAATTGTACCTGGGGAAATCACAAATGGCTTAAAACCTCGGTTAGATCTGATCTAGAGTTTTCAGGACATTTCTGGTTTAGAAACGAATGAATCTAAATCACAATTTATGCTCATTAAGGATACTATATGATATTTTATTTATATTGCGCCCATACACAAGTGTTTCAGTGCGCGGTAAGGGAGGGGGTACAAGGGATGACAGAAACAACAATCTTGATGGTTGAGCATGTCCAGTTTCTATAAAGCAAACACAGTTAACTAACAAATGAATACATTGGGAAATTGCTCAAGCATACCCACTTCCGGTATCCAGCTAATTTTGAGATAACCTTTTTATAATACATATCTTGTGCAGTTTTGTAAAGCAACGTGTCAGGGACCAGGATATAGTCCATAAAAGAGGGAATACACAACACAAGCTTTGAAAGGAAACTCCTCATCGTACAAGCAAAACATATTCCTTTCACAATCTATCCTGTTGTTAAGTATTGCAATACATCCCTCATGGCAAAGAGATAGCAAACACGTGCACAGAAACAAGCACACCAAGAGAGCCAAGCCCCTGCTACGCTCAAGTGTATGCATGTAACCCGTTCAGTGGCGTAGTCGGGGTGTGGCCTGACAGGCAAGGCCTGCCCTCTTTTCCTCAGGTCCCAACCCAACGCATGTGTCGGGTCGGCCACCATTTTGCCTGCATTTCGATTTCACAGCAGTTTTGCAAAGTGCATTTGCCAACGTCATGCCAAGAGGAGAGTTTAGTCATCACGGTGAGCTGGAACCCAGCACCTGGAAAGGATGGCAACTAATGTCTGGTGCACCCTGCACTGGCCCACATTAATCAGAAGCGACCTTGTTGAAGTGTGTGCCTGGTGCCTGCTGTATCGAGCACATGTCCAAGACAAGTGGCACAATTATGCAATATGCAGCCATGGTCGGGGATCAGGTCTGGGGACGTGCAAATCAATGGAAGACATCATGGGCTGTGAGCCTGGACACGTGAGGCCACTGCCAAGCTGCTCTTTATTGGCTCCGCAGCTCTGAGCTGATTGAGGAGGCTGTAGCTAGGATGCTGTCCGAGCAGCCACGGAGGACACCTAGGAGGAGCCTTTGCAGGTACCATTAGAGCGCTCAGACCGCAGTGGCCTGAAGAGCGAGGGGTTGGGGGAGCATTTTAAGATCCAGACCGGCACAATGAGGGTGCTGAGCAGGAGCACCGTGTTTAGCACCACAAGGTTATTTGCCACTTGGCTTGCTTATGACAGCTTGTTCTAAAGTCACTTGCATGGTGCCTCCCACTTCCAAGGTGCGTCCTTGCAATGTCCTTTTCTGTGAAGTCACTTCTGTTGGTGCAGTCCATATACAAATTAGGAGGTTTGCATGTATGTTATGTGTTATTTACTTGGCTAGACTGGCATTTGGGGCAGCAAGTCTAGCCCTTTCTTCTGTGGCATGTCTTTTTTTCTGAGCATCCTGTCTGGGATAGCATTGTTGCTGTGTGCTCCTGCTCGGCCAGGCTGCCTGTAGAACAACTGTCTGTAGCAAGACCCGGAGAAGAATGTGGCCATATGCTTCTGCTCTGCACCCTCCATGCACAATGTGGGGCATAGCAGAAGCACCCTCTGTGTCCCACACCCGGCCGTTGACTGCACTGCAGGCCCAATAAGGGGCAGAGCCATATGCAGAGCAGGAGCACAGAGATCCATGTCCTACTCTTGTCTGAACTTTGCAGGAAGAGGGTACAGAGCCAAGTCATCATATGGGGGCAGGAACGATTGTGTGTGAGTTTAGCATTCATTTTCCCAGGTGCATTTGGGGGGAGAAGTAGCAGGACTTTTTTCATGGCTCGCCCCCACTCTTACAATGCTGGATACTTCCCTGCAGTCAGGCCCTCTAAAAATACCATGCTGTGCATCCCCAAGTTTAATCTCTCTAAGTATGTCAGACGCTTGATTTCTACGCTAGCCTCAAAATGGGGGCATTCCCTTGCATAGTCTATTAGAAATATCACAGACTATCTCTCATTTTGGACAAGTCTGTAGACTCATATTTCCCACTGAGGACGCTATGCTGTACCACCAGTGTTCCTCCTTAGCGGGGGTGGACTGTCCTACAGGGAACTCTGGAGATTTCCTGGTGGGCCTCTGCACTGTTGGCCTCTTTTCTGTGGTAACCTATTTTATTTCAAAATGTTCTCATAGGAAAAAGGTTGGGCTTGCTGAAAATATAGACTATAGGGCCAGTTTGAACATTATTTCGAGGGCCTCTTTTAGATCCCTGTCCACCAAGCACCAAGAAGCCACAAGAGTGTGCACTGTATAAGAAACGCTAACATAACAGCATAACTTAATATTTCCACTTGTGATGAATATCAGCAATAAAGTACCCGGCGAGGGTCTATGAGCTTGTAAAACGCAAGCTCATGGACCCTCACCAGGGTCTTACCTGCCCCAGAAGGCTTTGAGCTCCGTGCGGCCCTGAGTTCTTCCTGCAATTGGCTGCCATGGTAAGGGAGAAGGGACTACGTATAGTCCTTTCTCTCTGTTCCATGGCGGACATTTTTTTGTTTACTTTTTTTTCAATGTACTTCAATGGTCATCGTAGTCCCTTCTCCCCATCCATGGTGGCCTTTTTCTTTGTTTACTTTGGCCGCCTCAAAAGAGAAAACGGATTATGTTTTCTGTCAGTGGCAGCGATTTTTTATGACTTTTTTTTCCGGCTGTGGAATGCAAGGCATCTCGCAGCTGGGGGAAAAACAACATGAGTACCCGGGTCTAACGGTCCAGCGTACTAATGGCAATATGCCCCAAGACTGCGGGTCATTACCACATTACCTTATGCGGGCCCGCAGTCTCCGGACATATTGCCTAATTATTGAACTGGATCATTTAGTTGTGTGCCCTTCACATTTATGTTGGTGATATGTTCTCTCTCCTCATCGACACCCTCCCCTGTGCATCCACTCTGCACAAGGCCACAGCCCTCCCCAGACTGTGCTGTCATGCCTGTAACTAAGCAGAACAAGATAAAGAGCTTCTCAGCAGTTATTCAGTCCGACCGTCTTTTCTTGTGCCACCAGCCCCTACACTACAGCCAAGTCTTCACTGACCCAGATTGGTTACATGTGATTTCATCGAATAAAAAAAACAACTAATAAAATTTCAACGAATCAAAAACTACTAATAACAACATTTTTGGTTACCCCCCAAAGCTCCCCACCTTTTTTTTTATAATACTTTTCCCCCACGCCCCAAACCACTAGCCCCACTCCCAACCCCATTTTAATTTTTTTGCCAAATTCATTATTTTCGTTTTCGTTGTTTTTTTATTCGTTGTTTTGTATTCAATGAAATCACTGTATACCACCCAGATCTGCACCCTCCTCATCCATACTCCAGTCACCCCATCAGGCTGCCACATAGCTGCAGTGGCGTGTCCAAAGAGTGGTCTGGGGTGGCACGTCCTACACTTGGAATCTGATTGGCCACCCCAGGTGCCACACCATTATCCTAAACTATGATCATTATGTGTGTGTGCTCTCATACTTCATGCCACCTCTGCATAAGTCAGAACCCCACTTGGGCCACACCAGTCAAAAGAGTCTGGGCATGCCACTGCATAACTCCCCCATCCTATTTGCAGTCCAGTCTGCATTGGGCTGTCATTAGCATCAACTATGCCAAAAGCCGCTACCAAGCTAGGCCCGTCTGCCCTAACCACGAGCCGGACTTGGAGTCCGATGCTGTGTGCAATGTCCCGCCTATTTCCACATAGAAGGCGAGTGCCCCATCCATTTGATTTTGAGCTATTGCTTGAGTGACACACCACACAGTGGCATTCATGCATTTGAAAATGCTGATTGTGCTGCGCTCATCATTTGCATGGTAACCATGGAAAGGCGTCCTGGCAACCGGCACACAAAATGCAGACATGCACTCAATTATAGACATTTACTGTGCTGCCTCTGTGGGGCACCTTGTGTCTCTGCTGTACCAGTACGCCAATAAACAGGTGGCATAGCGGTTGTTTGGCTGTCTATAGAATAATGGGACAAAGGCATGGTCACCAATCCTCGAACTCCCCTCCCACCCAGCCCCACTGCCCCCAACCAATGTCAGGCGCCCCAGGAGGAGTGTAGTAAGGCTGCTTGTATTATTGGCTACCAAGACCTGTCGGTTCTTCGCAGTACAGTAGGGGATAGCCCAGTTCAATAGATTATTTGTCAGATAGTAAGGCTGAATTTACCTCATTTTAATGCAAGCCCAAAATTACCAGAACTATATATCCTGTTGACGTTTGTTGGAAAGAGAAAAAAGACTGGTGATATGCACTGTGGCAGTGGCAGGCCTCTTCAGCACCCGCAGTGAGGAAGACCATAAATGTTGCATCTGTCCTGACACTTTGTTATCAAGGCTCTAAGGGCGCCTCCGATCCCCTCTTACAATTAGAGGTGGCGGGAAACCGCCATGTTGTCGTAATAAAAAAAGACTGCATGTGTGGTGCTATGGGCCCAACTGCACAGGTTAATATTGTGCATTGGTTAAAAAAAACACACCCACACACACACACACACACACACACACTTGTAGCACATGTGGAAAATAGACACGTGTTTGGATCTTCGTCTTGTTAAATCCTTATCCGACTCTCATAACCCTGTTAATACAATTCAGTAAGCATTGATACTTGTTTGTTTACTTGCTGCTAAACATTTTTGTTGCATCTTTTGATAGTTCACCAGCACTGTAGAAGGCTCGAATAGGTTCCTTTACTATTTATGGAGCTACTTGAACATCCACTGAACTCATTCACGCGCCTAGGCAGATTTAGAATCCCCAGCATTGTGTCACCAACTATCTTCAAGAGCAGTGGTGGTTCACCAATAGTGGCCCATTATGAAGGGCGAAACATGTCTGGGGTTGCTTGTGTTTCCGTGTGGACGGGACCCGGCGCAGCAGATCGGGCAGGGTTGCTCCCATTGGTGGCAGCACCCGACTAATTTGCATATGGCTAGACCCCTTTGCAATGGCACAGACGGGCTAAAAAACGGTGGTGTGGATGGTTGCCCAGAGCAGTGCCAGTGGTTCAGATTTATTCAAGACCTTCCACCCATCACATTTTTGGTGGACCAATAGCTATGCTGGATGGGGCACTGCACCCTGAAACCTTCCCACAGGAAGTGCCTATGCTTTCTGTGGCTTAGGTCTGCCTGGGGCAATGAGTTCCTACTGCTCTTTGCATTAAATATTTGGATGTTGAATATTTATTGAAAACGTGTGATTGCAGCATGTTAATAAAGAGCGATTGATAACAAGGAGGAACAATCAGTTACCAAATCTATAGATGGATTGGTTACAGCACTGCTTTGGTTAAATGATGCCATTGATTTAGTGAAGAAAAGAGGGACACGGTTGTAATGAGGAAGGAAGACATCCAAAAGGGTGGGGGAGAACCTGCAGTGAAAGGCTAAGCGGACAAAGAGGGAAAAAGACTGCCACAAAAGGGTTCTAACCAACAGACAACTGTCCAAGTCTGCACCTGAAGGTCAGGCAAGACCAACCAACTTTCAGGGCAAGAGGACATAGCGGTCTGGTTCTATTAAGTCATACCTCCTACGTTACAAATGGTGGCGTTTAGGCGGAGCTAAGCATTATAAGGGGTCGCGGTGCCTGGCTCGAAGAACCACTAATAGAAGATGGACTTTACTTACATACACTAATTCACAAAGACGTGGGTTTCAAATAGTGGCGTCACCATTCCTACAGCTTCCTGAACATAAAAAGGGGACTGTTTTCCTGCATCCTATCCACTTTCTTTATCCATCAGTGCTTGCTAAATGTCCATAGTGACTTTCTGGGACCACGCAATATACCTGCAACTCTAGTGATGCTTGTTGCCAGAATTGTTTTTTGCAGCAAGGACTCTCCAGTAATTTGTGGGTAGCAACACTTGACATGTTAAATTATTCAGTGTATGAAAAACCCAGCTGTGAGAAAAAGAAAACTCGTCCATCTGTCACCAGAGCCTGTAAACACAACTGTTCTCCCGCCGAAGTGCAAAAGGAGCCGGTCCCCTCCATGCAATGAACACTTCGCGGAACGCGACCCACACTGAAGTTATGCAGGTTTTTACACGCTTCGCTTTCTGATCCCTTTAAATCAGAGCACAGGTCGAGGGACCACGCTGGTGGACAGCGTCCCCCACTACTTTCAGAGGTCCAACGCAATCCCCCGCCTGTGTTTTTATGGAATTAAAATACAAATCTGTATATTTTCTTCACACGCCTTCCTTGCTTTTCTGCGGCAGGACTCGAACCCAGGTGGTGTGGTTGGAAGGCAACACACTTCACCATAAAACCAGATGAATGCACACACCTACTTCCTAGCAGCTACTGCCTGCCTGAGCAGGACTGTAAATATGTGTACCATTATCCTTGCCTTTTGTGTATATTCTGTGTATATTTCTTGTTCTTTTATCTGCCATGTGTTTCTGTAACTAAGCTGTAAGTTGTCTTATGAAATGCGCCCGGTTACCCCTGGGTCTGGTGCGCAATACAAGTAATAAAAACAAACAAACAAACAAACAAACGCTGTATAAAGGCACAATATAATGTCTCCTCTGTTCACTTCCTGTGATGTCACTTTCCAATGCGTGCGTCACAGCCCCCGCCCTACTTTTTTATTGAGGGTTTGACCCCTGCTTTAAATGGATCCAAGACAAAGAAGTACAAAGATGGCGAGGGACATTCGCTTCTAAGATCAGCCTCTCTTTAATTGTGAGGACTGGGGCTGGTCCCTTCAGACTTCATACAGGGGCCAGACCACCCCTCTACCAGTCCCCTCAACATCCCTTGCCAGCACTTGCCCTTGGGCTTCCCAACATCCCTTGCCAGCACTTGCGCTTGGGCTTCCCAACATCCCTTGCCAGCACTTGCCCTTGGGCTCCCCAACATCCCTTGCCAGCACTTGCGCTCCCCAATATACCTTGCCAGCACTTGCCCTTGGGCTTCCCAACATCCCTTGCCAGCACTTGCCCTTGGGCTCTCCAACATCCCTTGCCAGCACTTGCGCTCCCCAACATACCTTGCCAGCACTTGCCCTTGGGCTTCCCAACATCCCTTGCCAGCACTTGCCCTTGGGCTCCCCAACATCCCTTGCCAGCACTTGCGCTCCCCAACATACCTTGCCAGCACTTGCCCTTGGGCTCCTCAACATCCCTTACCAGCACTTGCCCTTGGGCTCCCCAACATCCCTTGCCAACACTTGCGCTCCCCAACATCCCTTGCCAGCACTTGCCCTTGGGCTCCCCAACATCCCTTGCCAGCACTTGCGCTCCCCAACATACCTTGCCAGCACTTGCCCTTGGGCTCCTCAACATCCCTTACCAGCACTTGCCCTTGGGCTCCCCAACATCCCTTGCCAGTACTTGCGCTCCCCAACATACCTTGCCAGCACTTGCCCTTGGGCTCCTCAACATCCCTTGCCAGCACTTGCCCTTGGGCTCCCCAACATCCCTTGCCAACACGTGCGCTCCCCAACATACCTTGCCAGCACTTGCCCTTGTGCTTTCCCAACATCCTTTGCCAGCACTTGCCCTTCGCTCCCCAACATCCCTTGCCAGCACTTATCCTCAGTCTCCCTTTCCCGGACCAGCCCAACCTGGCCCTCCCTGTCCATTGCAATCATCCTCCCTTCCCCCTTTTCCCCCTGGCACTTGCAGCCTTGGCCTGCCCAGCACTTGACCGCCAGGCCCTTCCTTGGGGGCTCCCTATGCCTGTACTTCCCCGCAAGAACATACCACCTTGTTCATGCACTTGCACGGTAAGATTGTCACAAGGCCAATATAGCCGTTTTTAGTTTTTCTACTTTGTGATTCCTATGTTGCCCCCCTTCTTGTCTTGTGGCGCCTGGAAACACTTGTGTGTAGGCGCCAAACAAATGTCCAAATAAATAAATAAATAAAATGAGAAGCATGGATCTTGACTACTACCAAAAACCAGCGATCTTCCAGTTTAGACGGGTTGTTGGCTTGGAGATGACATCCTCAACTTTTAAATAATAAGATACTAAGAATCTTTCTAAGTCAGTGAACCACAAATACACTTCTGGGCTAAAAAGGGAGCCTGAGGTCTAACGAAGGTACACCGCCTCCCGGGCCGTTTTCTATAGTCAATGCACCTCTTGTCCAAAACATTTCAAGTTAACAGGCTGCGGGTGTGGCTAGAATTCCCTGTGCAGTTTTAAAAGCAGGGTTCTGATAGTCAGGTCTCCACTGTAAAAGGTAGATAGACACGGGAGTAAAGGCACGACACGCCCTTGAAATTCTGAGGACACAGTAAGCACACTGAAGTTCTTGAAAAAATCATTCTTATCTGGTAGAAGGCAGAGACTGAAGGACAAGGTTTAACATATGAGAGAAAACTGAGGTGTTCCACAAAGCTCCTGCCTATGCAATGGAAATAGGATTCAACTAGGCACAGAAGATAGGGAGCTTTACCTTTCCGCCAAATGCTCCTAGCACTAAAACCTTCCTACAAGACAGCTTGTGTTGGCCACTGCAATTACAGAATATTCAGGACACATCCAGGCTTGGGTGCAGAAGGGTTCACTCTCACTGAACTGCAGTGAGGCAACACCCTTCCCTTGGACCCTGGCATCATCACCCACCTCCATTTTCTCTGAACATCTCTTTTAATTGCGGAACACTGTGCTAATGGCCGCTGGCTCAGTGTGGGTGTAGAGTGGCCAGAATGCAGCATCAATTCACAAACTTGTATTTTTTTCACGACCTGTTCTTCACCAGCATAAACAGAGTGATGCTGGTCCAAGCAGTAGGACGTCTCCAGTAAGTCTGTGTATGTTTTCTGCCAAGCTCTTCCAAAAAAGGAACCCATCTAGATCTCATTCTTTTGGATCAAACCAGTACATTGAGACTCGCTACAGGTCTCAATGGGCGCCAATCACAGCACTCAAGATGGAACAACCAAGACTGCGGTATTTCAGAGTGGGATCCACGGGATCCACTTAAAAGGAATGCATCTGTTCAAATGGAGATTATTTGGTGGTAGGCCCGGCATAACAACCTAATAAAGCATCATTTTGTGAATCAAGGCCGGGAGGATAGCTCAAGGGCAATGCGCTCGCCTTGGAAGCAAGATGACGCGGAGCAAGACAGGTTCAATCCCCGGGTCCATGCTTAGAAACCTCTGGGTATTAAGCGTGTTATAAACAACCAATTACAATCAAATTCACCAAGTGACCAATTCCATTAGATCGCTCCCAGACCTATCGGGATATTGTGGTCCGACCATACGGGCTACTGGGGTGGTCCAAAGGATGGAACAACCTGCTCTTGGCATTCGGGAGCAAATCCCGGTTCCCTTTCTAGGAAACTGAGTGAAGTCTTGTTTTTTGCTTCTTTTCTCATGGTAGATTTTGCTACTGATCACTTAGGAAGTTGTTCGCTGTGTGTCTATAAATTACAGCAAGCTTTTGGCATCCATTTTTATTGTAGAAGGAAACTCACACACTGAAGGGCGTGCAGTAATTTACCCATTGCTAGAGCATGCCACATCATGCCAATGGGCGGTGGCATGCATCAGCAACTGTGAGAGGTGCAGGGTTTCCTCTAAAGCACGAACTCTGTATTTCAAGGTTCCCAGTGCATAAGGAGGATTGGGTAACTCATGCACAGGTACAGCACTGTCACAGTTTGGGAGGATAGCTCAGCGGAAACATGCTTGCCTTGGAAGCAAGACGACACAGGTTCGATCCCCGGGGTTATAAATAACCTATCATAAGTTCCGTTTTTGTTATGCCACTTATGCAAGGTTGGCCTCTGTGACCAGGAGAGCTCAGCTTACCTAAAATAAAAAAAACAAGCCTGTTGGAAGGCAGGACATCAGTCCTCTGCACCTACCCTTTATGTTACCCCTTAGGCTAACGGGAGTGGGCGGTGCCGACTGGTCTCCCAGAGCAGTCTGCCGAGAGGCGGGCTTTCACTTGTGGGATGGACAGGTGAAAATGGGGAGGCGGCCTGTTGAGAGGTAGGCAGGCGCAACACTGGACCATTCCAATGATCTCAGCAGAGAAATAATACGCGGCACAAGCAAATCGTGGGAATATACAGCGCTGTGCCTGAAAACAGGCACTGTGCACTGTTATTTTCCTTCCGGTCGTCCATTTTGAGGACTGAAATCTGCCAATAATATAACCCCGTTGATCGAAGTGGGCGGGAGCGGTTCGGAGCGGTGTTCCTCTACTTTTTCAAATTAAGTTTTACTGCTCCTATACTTTTATTTAAAAAAAGAAACTGTTCTCATTTGTTTGGGGTTTTGTATTGTGCGTGGGAGGGGGTGGCGATGGGGTTTGTGGGGAGTGGGGCAGGCAAACAGGAATCATAGTTCCACTTCTTCTTTTCATACACCTCGACCACTGTATAACCCTCAAAGCGCAGGTGTATTGTGCCCCCTCTCTACCAGCCCTCACCGCCCTCACCCGGCACTCTGCTTGATCAAAATGTGGCCTTCTGCCCGATCTCCCAAGGTGACGAGGGAACTGATTGGCACAGCTGCTTCTTATAAACTAAAGGCAGCTTTCAAAACTTTGCCCGCTTTCAGTAGGCCTACCTGGAGTGACGTGACGGGATTACTGGAATTCAATGATCTACTTGACATTTATCTACGTCTCAAAATTAAAATAAATAAATAAATAAATAAGGATTTCATTGAAAATACTGGAATGTTGCTGGGCTCCTAGTGGTCACAACAAAGGAAAAGTCTTAGTTAAAATGTAAGACTCGCATTGTCATAATCTACAATTTAAGATGTAATCAGAAAACTACTTAACTTAGTCCCTTGTTTATATGGTCGGAACAGAAACGCCATGGGTAAGTAAACTTGGCTCTTCTCATTTCACTTATTTTTTTGGCTTGTAACTGAGCCATATACTGCACACAGAGTGTGTGTGGCAACATCTACTTGAGGCCCGCCCCCAGGCATTCGCAAGCGGTGCTTCACTCCATCCAGCAGGCAGAGCTTGACAAACCAGTTTGCGTTACCATGGTTACTCCAAAAGGATCCAGTCATTCAAGAAATGCCGAAGAATGGTGTCCAGAGTGGCGCAATGCTGCGCCTGGCACGCCGCATCCTCCCGGTGGTGACGTGCAGTCCCAGGCTTCGCTGCCAGAGGCGCCTTCCCGCCTAGATTGCCTCAGAGTCAGGCTCTCCCATATCTGCGCTGCACACAACACAATCGGCCCTTAATCATCTTCTGCTAAGGGCGCCGGAGTGGCCCAACCCTGCTTTCCAACTTCCTGGAACAACTCCAGACTCACCTTGAGAATGTTCTCAGCCGCGCAGCTATACCGTGAGCAGATGCTGTGTACAGGCTTCAACTAGGGCTACCCCGAAATGTGCACCATACTGTGTATATTGACTCCCCACCTGATACTACAGGCACGAGGCCGTCAATCATCCATATTAGGAAGTAATGAAAGGGCCTGCCCACCAGAGAGCGTAAGAATGACTTCCTTTAGATAGTGTAAGAAAGAGACACCGATCGGCCAATACATAAATACCCACAATGCGTAGCACAGGAAAAACCTGCACAGGCAGCATGGGCATGTCCCAAAGAAACACAGGCCAGCTAAGAACACCCTTCGGCACTACAGACAGTATGAGAGCGGCTCCATTCAGCACCATCTTAATAATATAATAGGCCAGATGTATGTTTGTCCCATGCCGTCATGCGCAGTAGAGGCTGCCCGAACGCACAGAATGCTCCGCTAGAGGGAGCTGTGGGCTTAGGATTGATAGTGGTCCTACCGGGCCAACGAAAGCCTGTACTTTGGCCCTAGTGCACGGGCCTTTACACTAGTGGCCAATAATCAGCGAGTCTGGCAGCATAGGCAATCATTCCAGGCGGGCAGTGTACATGCCTGGCTCCAATAAGCAATGCCCTGCTCGGACCGTTACGACGTATACGGACAGGCAGGTGGACCGTGAGTGGGAGCTGCCCAAAGCTTCTGAATAGCACCAGTTATTGCTAAAGGACTGGCAGCAGGACATGATGGACAACTTCTGGACAGTTTTTTTAACCTGTGCACAAGGGTTAAAGTACAGTGGAACGGCCATGTAGGGTAACTGGTCATGGAGGGCAGGAGAGGCTACGCTCCACTGCGTCCTCCATTGTCATATATCCCAGCAGGTTTTCAGGCGGGTACTACTGGGGCAGGGAATGGAATAGTAGCTTTGAAAGGGGGGAGAGAAGGGGTTGGTCCTGATCTGGTGGGGTGAACGTGAACACGTGTCTCAACTGGTTCTATGCAATTTCATCGGTTTAATTTCATCGATTTGTTTTTCAATAGGTCATTTTACCACAAATGTATGGGGGGGACACCCACAGCCCCTCCTATCCCCACATCCTTTATTATTCCCCTAACCCACCCGCCACATACATTTTACAGCAAAATACAGTGGAACAAATTCGACGAATTCTCCCTCGATGGAATAACCTGCGATGGAACCTTCGTATCCCATTTCCACTTGTACATACATGGCTGTACTTCACTGAAAGTAACTTTTGACCTCCAGCATCCATTGAATACCTGGTGCAAACAGAGGAAATACAGTAGGGCACCCTCTTTCCACAGATCCACCCTGCTCCAGCCAACACACACACATATATCAATGGTTCACCAAGAACACAATCATGCAGGACAGGGCAGTGGACTCCGCTCCAGCAAGACCGAAGCAACACAAAGTGAAACAGTGGGCCAAGTCCTCCGGGAAATGCAAGTGCAGTCCAGTGGCTGAACACGGAGCCATGTCACGTCGGCATGACCTGGTCTCAGCATGCGCGCCCTACCATCCCAGTCAGGTGCACACACAAACATGCCTTTGAAGCCTGCAGCAGTCTGAGAAAAACAAGTCCCGAATTCTGAGCAGCCAGCTTCTATATTAAGGGCGCCGCACAAGCCCTGAACCGGCCACATTTCTGAAGCACCACCAACAACCCACCGGCTACACAACTACATCCTGTGCACCCACTCTTATCAAGGCACTCCACACCCTCTGCCAACCTCTGCACATTGCCAACCACTCTCAGCCGTCCTGCACACCTTGAGGCCATCGCTGCCCAACGCATTATCAGCCATGCTTTGAAGACCTGCTCTGAGAACCACACGCCCTCACTCTGCAGACCCTCAGCCTGCGGAACCATTTCATGTACACCCACAGCAGCTTCATGTCCAGCCACATGAAGCAACCCCTGGAAACACTGGTTACTCTCTCATTCACCAACATATGCTGCTAAAATGGGACCCGGAAAACAATTCTAAACCGAGGACGGCTAAAGAGGGAGACACACCTTGCATAAGCCCAAATACATGGGGGAAATGGTCACCAGTGAAAACAAATGGGACCTTCTACTCTGCACCTCCCAGACAAGGCCTGTAGGGAGCTGGAGGCTGCAGACCTCTCAACACTAATCATTTCTCCCTACACACAACTGGCCAAGCTCTTTCTGCCATGAGTGGTGAATAGGGCAAACCATGGATGCGCAGAATAGTTTCTGGCCCTGCGATATCGCAAAACAAAGAGGTGATGGTTGGAAGGTTTAGAATAAATCTTAAACCTCTGGCAATTGCTCTGTGCAACCCTCCAGACCACTGTTCTTCGCCTGCCAAGCCATTACAGAAAGGGGAAAGACCATATGCAAATCAGACTCGGTCACACCCCCAAAGGGACAGTCCTTCACAAACTGCTAAGTCACATCCCTTCTGCGTGAGACCACAAGCACCCCGAGACATGTTTCGGCCTTATCAGTGAGGAGTAGTTCGGGTCTCTAGGAAAAGCAGGCACGGGACCCATGTCTGGGCATACCCGTCCCACTCGGGGTGACAAAGCAATACAAATAGGTGATGGCAATATCCGCAACCTCAGTTCAACCAACTGGGAAATGCATGGAGCATGTGGGGATACCAAAAAAGACTGGCGCAGAAGTGACTCTAATTTATGCAAGGGGCTCCACATCCGCTGCTAATTGCGCATGTTCCTGTACACATCAGCTTGCACAGATCCACAGCACCCCGTTCCATTTAATTAAACGTTCACATCATCAAGCGTAGCAGACTAGAATACGAGAAGGTTCAATACGTAGATTAGCCAAGGCGTTGCAGAAAGCAGACCTAGTACCAGTCGCTGGCCATGTTTACCACCGCATTCTTAATCCATAGGCCCCTTTGCTCCATACTTGTGGAATACTGTTCCTGGGAAAGGGTCATGGAGGAAAACATGGTGCAAACTAGCAGTGTTTTTGAAAAAACAATGTGGTGGTACGCATGCAAACATGCATGCCATAGCAGCACCTCCTTCACACACGCTTCCAGCCCTATCCGCCAGAACTTTATCAATGTGTGATAATGATCAGACACTTATTCGGGGATGCCGAGTAGGTTGCATGGAGGAAAGAGGAATATGGACTAGTTGTAATTATTCAGTGTAGTGAGGAACTTGAACTAATATTCTGCAGTGCTCCCGGCCCATGGTGCGCACCCGCTCTGGAGCATGAATACCTAGGAGTAATGTGTGGAGAGGGCATGCGAATAGGACTGTCTTGCAAATGTCTTCAATAGGAAGGGGCCTCTGAAAAGAAAAGTCACAGATGCAGCTTTGGCTCCGACTAAATAGGCCTGTAACCCCTTGGGAAAAGCAATGCAACTCCAAAATGGATGACATAGTAGCCTCTTTTGCCCCAGAAGACCTACATGTTTTACACAAAGATGATCTCAAGATCTGAAATCATGTGCCCTTTTTAAGGTACAATTTAAGAGCCCTAGACATCTTGATTGTGGTGTGTCGCTTTTTGGGGGGCGGAGGGTTGGGGGGTACATGGGAAATGGAAATTGATCACTTAGTTGTCTAAATCTCTTTTGGGTACAAAAGTCAGATGTGACTGGAGCACCAATTTATCTTTGTGTAAAGTCTCTTAGAAAATAGCCTGGATCCATTTCAGCCTTTTGGGTCAAGCCTCATGAGAAGCAACTTCATAATACCCATTTGATTTCTGCAGAAGCCAATGGCCCATGGTTTATGCATTAGGGCCTAGAGCACCCCAGAGAACTTAAGGAGGAGGCACACATCTCACCTGCAGAAAGTGGTTTTCCAAACCATTCAAAAACACCTTTTCAGTATTGGATTGGCCAAAGAAAATGCTAAAATCTCTAAATGGAGGTAAGCATGCAAGGCAAGAAGTAATTGCTACGCAAGTCAAGCTTCACGGTTGCTTAGTCAGCGCTAAAATGACACATACGTTGTAGAGAAGCCAGAGAATTGATGTGGCTTCCCAGACACTACTGGCAAAATGGTGTCCACTTGCGGGTATACCAACTGCTTAGAGCACAATTTCTAGCGGTCTGCAGCCCTTTGATTGCTCTCAGGCAGGTCCAAACAAGCACACCTAAGGTCTTCTGGTACAAGTCACCAAAGGCTTTCGAGTGAACGGATGCAACAACAACAACAACAAAAACCAAAAAAGTGTTGGGGATCAGGGATAATAAAAGAAGAACAGTGATACAAGAGGACTGTTTCGTTACGAGGGAATGGTAAGAGTCAGAGCCCGAGCGTGACTCTGGCCTAGTCAATGTATTGCTTGCACCTGAAGATCTGTTATATGATGACCATTCCATGGTTTTGTGAATACGCATTTGAAAATAAAAACAGAATAAACAAAAATAAATAAATAAACAAATAAATGCCAATTTTGGCGAAGTAGGTATACCTATCGGGCTGTGTCTGTTTCAGCTTTCGGATTGGGATTGCTGCTGGTTTAGTAGTAGTGTGGACTGTTCAGTAGACCGCAACAGAGAAACTACCACAGCATCGTCTAAGGGTTGGACCAACCAGAATCTTAAACCTCTAGCCACCTAGAGAGGGGCTCCAAGAACCACTACAGTCACTCAGACAAAGCAGAATAGACACGTGAGAGAGTGATCTATATGTGTATATAGGAGCTGTCTACAAACGCCAGTGGTAGGAGCGCAGTGAGGTCACAAGTTTAGTTTGCCTTGTTCGGCTGTTTCCATGTTTGGCTATGACTTCCAATGCTTTGCTATGATTGGCATGCCTTTTATGATCTGCTACATGTGGCTTCAATATTGTCTGCACCCCTCATCAACCAGGCCATCGAAGTCTCTGAATGCCCCCTGCACTAACAAGATCAAATTCTGTGTTCCAATAAACAATATGCATTCTGGTTGCGATGCCCACTCAGGGCCATTGAACCCCTCCCTCAGCCCCCAGAAGTCATCACACATCAGAAGGCCACTCCTCGAAAACCCACTTACACACCACCGTCTTGGCCAATGCATCCTAGTACCATGGGTATACAAACCTCCCCTGTGGACACAAATGCCCCATACTTTCTCAACACAGCACACCTAGAAGCAGACACACGTGCACAGCTCCGGGTACTTCAGGTCTGCACTCTTCAATGCAACAGCAAACCTATCTTGATTTTCCCACTCTCCCCACTAGACTAAGCCACCCCCTCTCTTTTAGATCTGCCAGAGCACTTGGAAACCATGAAAATGTCAGTGGAATGCGCTATTAATCCCAGCAACATAACATAAGACAACATAATGGCCACCACGAACCCAGACTCAAAGACCAATAAGAGCACCAACCTCTCAAACCAGTTTTAAATAGAGATGGAAGCCCTTCAGGTCAGCCTCACTTAACACGTGGAATGTGCGTCTCCATGATGCTTGAATCAAGAACATCTTCGAGATCAGACCCGGTCGTGTCAGCCTCCACAACTTTTTCTCTCCATCAGACATAGGACACTGACACCAACCCAATATCGTCTCAAATGAACCCCAGTACAGAAGCACCCCCTCATTCTGACGGACAATAACACAACAGCATATCTGCTTGAAAGCCAATGGCATGCTGGAAGACTACCAGTTCAGTCTAGCCCTAAAATTCAAAAACCAGGACTCTTCAGGATCCACAAACCACCTGGCCCTACCCCCTAGTAACCAAGTCAACAAAGTAAGGCCCTTAAACTACACACAAAGAGTGCAAGACGGTAGCTGTATGCCCCCTGGCAGCAATACTCCCAACCGCAGGAAGCTCGGAAAAGACACTCAGAGCTCACTGCCTGGCCTGCTACATCTTACATGCTGCCTCCTCCCTCCACAGCAGCCATTTTACGCATGTCCCAGGGGCCGTCATGTACTGGATCTCCCCCACACTCTGCATTTTTCACTGATCAAGATGCCACAAAAATAAAACTACCATGAAATTAGGTAATAACAGCATTTAAAAGAGGAAATGTGATCTTTTTCTTGTTAAACTTGTAATACTGTAGCAGGGTTCGGTGAGACACATTGTTACGGGTTATGTGGATACCCAAAGACTGCGCCAACGCACTGAGCGGGCGCAGTAACGAAGACCATTGAAGAATCTTGTTGCAGGTGCAACATGTAAGAGTGGCTGAGGTGCAATTCAGGCTGCTGTGGGTTGGACCTTGAAGTGACCTGATGAAGGGGAAAAGAGAGGGATGGTTGTAGACAATGAATGCCCCTTATGTATTTTTGCATTCATTTATTTAAAGCTACACCTACACATGAGTGTTCAATGAAAAATACACATTAAAACTTGTATTTGGATTTACTTAGCCTTTTTTGCAGCCTCTGAGGGTATATATAAACTTGATGTAAACCTTTTACTTTCTTAACTTATTGATTCTAAGCTTGCATAATATTACCACATTTTACTGAACACAGAGGAGGGCTTTGGTAAATATATACTCACTTAAACCAATCTGGCCTGTTCACCCTGAATTGTTTGCGAACCCCAGTTCGATTTGTGCCTGCTGGTTTGCACCCCTAATGTCGATTTCTAGAGATGGAGTAACAGACCTCTGTGTAACAGCGTTACATAACTGTGGCCTATTGATGCTGTATTCAGCTGTTGTGATAAAGGTCAGAATTCAGTTATCTAACATCATGTTCTACTGAATTATCAGGACAATTTGTCCTCTAGGTCTCAAGGTGCAGGAGAATTTGCACGCAAAGTGCCTTGCTAATCAGAAAATTGTGCAGAGATATGACATTGCACATATCAGTGACATATAGCCGTTGATAGGAAGGAAAGCTCAGGGGCAACGTGTTTGTCTTGGAAACAAGACAATGCAGTGCAACACAGGTTTGAATCCCGATCCCGCGCTTATGAACCACTTGCTGGTAATAAGTGTGTTATAAATGAACAATAAATAAATAAAGAAATTGATTAGAGCTAGGCCTCAAGGTCTGACTTTATCGCATAGTAGGCACAATTATGTTCAGCCGCGGTATATCCAAGCCCCAACTTACTTGTCATTGTGCTCGTAAATGTTCAGTCCCAAGGAGTCCACTCCCAGCCAGAGGTCGGAACCTTTCTTATTTTTGATTTCAAAATAGTTGATTCCGTACATTTCCAAGTCCTGGGCGATCTTCAGGTACTCCAGCATCGCATCCTCCCTGCATCAGGAGAAACAATACATCGAAAAGAGATTACGGAACAGTGCATTGGCTGTGCAGCTTAAACAAGTGAGCAACCGCCCATGCCGAGGAGTGTGGCAGAGCTAAGGGAAGCCACGGAAACCTTATTCTGCACATACATGCTCGGAAATAGTGACACCGACACTGGTGTTTGGTGGCCATAAATAGCCTTCACAATCCTTACTGGTCTGGTTGAGAGGAGAAGCTCATACTTGAGACCTTTGGTTTTGGTGGTCACGGATGTACTTACTGCCAAAGGTTCCATGTGACTGAAAAAATGTAGTCATGGTGGCAAACTTCGTTTCCTGACCCCTAATATACTTTACCCAATGAGGGATGTCATTTAAGATTATAAACTCCAATCTTAGACTATTTGGGGAAAGTGTTCGATTTTGCTGAGAGTGCATATTTGGGAAAATGTCGCCCCCTGGCAGCATTGCTCTTGATGAGATGTTCACTGCATACCCTGCCGAATGCCCAGAGAAGATCACCCCACCACAAATACTTGCAAACTTGATGCCTACTAGAAAGAGGGAATCTGATAAAGGGGGGCCATCTTGCTATGGGGGACAGCAAAACCTCCCACTGGAAGCGCATGAGCAGAAGGAAGAGAGGACCCTGCCAGGCTGGGGTATGAGGATCAAGCACAGGGCTCTAGGGACTGATCACTTTTGGAAATAATTAATGCACTTCTAAACATTTACTTTTTCTGAAACACCAAAGGAGTCCTCTGCCTCTCATTGGTCGGTTCGGCGCCACTTGGCAGCAACAATGTTCATGCTATATGCCTAGCGGTAACACCATTGCCACAATTACAACCTATTTTACAAATGAATGTGCATGTCGGTAGGAGACGCTCCAACTTTAGCATTCTAGCATCTATCCTTGTAATAGCTTCCCCTTCAATGTATTGTGCAATTCTATCTTACTATAAAGCATCTTACACACACAAATTGAATTTTGATTGTGACTAATATCAACAGGGATTTCAAAAATGAAACTTAAGAGTGAATCTTCCAGTAATGCATGAAACCCAGGCCTCGAGGGCCAGATCCAAGTTGGACTTTCAGGACTCCCCTCATTAACATTCATGAGCTAAATTTGCATGCAATCATTCTAACTATATGCACATTTTTGCTCATGAATATTAATGAGGGATATCCTGAAAACCCAAAGAAATGTTTCAAAAGAATCAGGGTTTGCTGCGCACATTTAAAGTCCAAGAGTCCCAGGTTCCAATACCTGAAACAGCGTGATACCAGGGTTAGAATCCCGTGTCTTTGAGTTAAGTCTAATTAAGGACCTGTGTAATTTTGCTGGTTAAAACCTTTCAACTTCGAGCAAGGATCCCTTACTGAAAAGGGCATCTGTTAACATTTTCCAAACACGGGTGAACTTCCAAACACCATCAGGACTATTTTCAAGTCCAATTTGCCTTGAGAACGACCGAATGGCGAAACACGTGTTGGCTGTGTACAGAAATAAAAATACCACTTGTATAATAGGATTGGCATCAGACTCCCAATAGATTCAGGAATGTTGTTGACCACTGATGGACTGTATCTCTAATTCAGGAGTCTACTGCACTGTTTTGCATCATACACCTACCTCTATGATATTGTCCTTTCAGAGGTCTTGGGGTGCCTCGTATGTTGCTTCTGCTGCGGTAGAGTATCGCTTTATTACTGAAGACATAGCGCATCTCAGATTTGTTACTCCCCATAGCCTTGGCTTTTTCGCATATCCTGAAAACCCGTCAGGTGTCTGGCCCTCGAGGCCTGGAGTTGAACAACCCTGCTTTAGAGGAAAGAGAGACCAAATTCTCTGATTCCGCCCCCGCTGAAGTTATGTCTGTTTTTTCCTCAAGTGCAGTCAATTCTAATAATGCATAAAATCCTGGATATTTTCTCTTCATGGGATTGGATAATTCATGGTCCCATAGCATGGCATGCTACGCACTGTGAGATATATATAATTGCCCTCAACCATTATTACAAAAGAGACCCGAATAGCAGAGATCCTCAGAATGGAGGCATTGCACTTATTAACTTTGAATAAACGGGAGGTGCAAAGAAAATCCACGCAAACAAGGTTTGTGTGGTTTTTATCAAAAATTCCAATACCCAGCTATATAAGAAGTGCCAGCGTGGGCTTGGGAACCCTACATGGGATTCCCCCTCCCATACTAGACCGCCGCATGCCACCAAGGGTAGGCATTCGATTCCCCCAGAGTTGGCAGATGTGCATGTATTGTGTCTAGTTTTCTAGTGACTGAATGAACCAGCATCAGTCAGTGCAGAGCAGCAGGGAGTGGCGGCTGTGACGTTAGAAAAACAACAGCGATAGCTGCATGGTTTTAAATTAAACCAAACCACTTCCGGTGCTCTGGGCAACCATCCAGGCCACCATTTTGTTTATTTTTGAGCACGCCTTGCCATTACAGAGGGGAATCGACCATATGCAGATCAGGCTTGGTTCCGCCCCCAAAAGGTGCAGCCCAGCCCGCACTGCTAGATTACATCCCTGCTGCACGAAACCACAAGCAACCCAGCCATGATTCTGGCTCATTCGCCATCAGTGAGGTGTAGCTTGGGTCTCTGCGCAGAGCAGGCTCCGGACCCGCATCTGAGCATTCATTCCCCTCGGGACCATAGCTGAAAAACTGTGACCTTTAAACAGTGGTCATTGTGCGCTTTGGGCAAAAGGCTTTTTTTAGCATTGGCACTATCGCCTTGCGTGCATGTTCCTCCCAACTATGGGTATGTATCACAATATCATCAACATAGGCCGCTGCGAATGTAGGGTAAGGCCTGTGCACTGTGTCCATTAGCCTTTGAAACGTGGCGGGGGCGCCATGAAGGCCAAAAGGAAGAATGGTAAACTGAAACAACCCCTGAGGTGTGCAAAGGGCTTTTTTATTCTTTATCAGAAGGGTTTGGGGGACCAGCAAATTCTCTTTTGTAAGCTCTAGGGTGCTGATGTGCCCAATCTTTCTATCAGTCCATCGATTCATGGCATTGGTTCATTATTGAGGACCAAGATGGAGTTAAGTCTTTGAAAATCTATACAACACTACCAAGAACCGTCTGGTTTAGCAACCATCACAATTGGGGAGGACAATGCAGGGACTCGCCGTTTTTAGCATCTTAATGGTTTCCTCCTCTATGATTTTTCTATTTTTCTGCATGCCTCAGGGATGCGAAAAAGTTTGCCCATGAGGAGTCCCAATATGGTGCAAACAATTTCTAACCCTTCCTGATTCTTCAGAGAACACTTCTGGAAACTGATTAAGCAGGTCTTGGAGATCTGTGTTCTGCTGGTAGTATGATTCTTGGGGATAAGGCTGACACCAGATTCCTACTCAACCAACGGGGTCGCCATTGCGATGGTGCTTTGCCAGACTGGGTCGGCTCTCCAGATCCTAAGGAGATTCACATGATAGACCTGTGTTTTCTGCCGCCCGTCAGGTTAGGAAATGAGGAACTTGCCTCTTCTGTTCGTGTACCTTGTAAGGGCCATACCATCTAGAGGCCAGCTTATTATCAGAAGTGGGGAGGAGGACCAATACTTGATCTCCTCCCGAAAAAGATCCTGCCACTGGTCTGGCCTTCTGGTGTCCCTGTGCTCTTGTATGGTGCTGGCTAACGAGGCCACTTACAGCCTGCATGCTTGTTTTCATGTTGTGTGCAGCTTGGGCTATGGGTAACGCGGCTTCCTCCCTTTGTTCCCAAGTCACTCTTAGCACATCAAGGACGTCCCTGGTTTCTCCCCGCACAGGAGTTCAAAGGGGAGTATTCAAAAGGGGATTGGGGAGTCTTCCTGACTGTTCCATTTCAACAAAGTTTACAATAAAAATACTTACCATATAAAAGTCAACCTAGTTATTTCAATATTACACAATGAAACTACTTTTAATTTACACATTTTGTGTACTCATTATTACATTTGAATGTTTCACTGCACCACCACAGCACCAACACCTTTAATGCTGCTAGCACTATGTGCTAATAGCCCTTTAGTCCTCGGGAGGGGGAATCATCACTTGGAATCATGCCCCTTTTTCCAACTTATGGCCTTCTGCTTTGCCTTGGGCCGTAACTTGTGAGCGGGCCATTATCTCATGATAATGACCGCTCCCTGAGTCTATAAAGCCATATAAGCACAGTGAAATAATCACTGACCTGTCTAACCAATCAGAATACTTGGAATTCAGTCGATAATTAGGTATATTGACTGCATTCCAAACATTCTGACATCAGAAACAGATAGAGAAATAAGACAAAGGGATCAAATAACTCCAACATTTTCCCACCATTTCTAGATCAATCACACGTAAGCTGTGTTTTCTATGTCAATGTCGAAAAAATCCAGCCTTCTGTTGTTTAAATATCACAAAATGAAAATCACATTTACTAACACATTTTAAACTAATACGTGCACTTGAACATCACGACTTCAAAACCGATATTGATATTACCACTATGTGCTAATAGCCTTATGGACCTCCGGAGGGGTAATTATCACACAATAATGAGGCCTCCCTCAGTCTATATTGCTATAAAAAATATAGTTTAAAAAAAAGAATGTTTCTTTGACATAGTCGCCATTCAATTACGTCATTTGGAGACCCCCCCCCCCCAATCTCGATTCTCCAAAGTTTGAGACTGATCAAATGGGTACAATAAAACAGGGAATCTTGGTAGTCTGCCAGTAGTCCCAACACATGCAGAAGATATGCTATCAAAAAGGTCCCCTTTCATCTTGCACGCCAAGGTCATCGAATATCTCTGTTATTTGGGCACTTATTCACTTATTAAGTATCCAAATTTGTTGGATGTTTCACAATCCAACAATCACCATGTGATGACATATTTCAGTGCCCATGTGTCGGGCACATGGTTTTGAATGCCATGCACCAGCAAGGAGCATCAGTGTTTTCATACACATAAGAGGTTCTTATCTGTCAACATTCAGCAACCCTTTTTTGCAGGGTTAAATTAGTTCTTGGATCTGTACCCAAAAATCCCACAGAACCAACCCCAGTCCAGAGTTACCTTACTGACGCTCGGTCTTAAAGTCAATAACGTGTTGGGGATACCCTCTACAAGAGGAATGAAATGGCCATGGACAGAAAGTGGCCCTGCCTTAATGTCAAAAAAGTGCCGGGAAGACCCTCCTCCAAGGAAAGCCAGTGAGCATGACCTCACATCAAGAAAGTTGGGGTGAGACCCTGCCACCATAGGAAGTGGGCAAGACCCAGTACTCAATGTGCTGAAAGGAATGGAGAAAGGGGTCCAGCACTTCATGAACGGCGGGTGTGAGGTGCCCTCCAGTGAAAGGAAGACTAGGCGCAATCAAGGGGCGTGGGGAGGAACTGCATTAACACAGCTGGAAAAGGGCAGGCGCTGATAGGAGGAGATGCGGCTGGGCCGCTGGAAAGAAGACGAGGCTGTAGCATTAGAATAGGTGGCGCGGAGTGCGATGGAATAAGCATTGGTTGTGCGCTGTCCTGCACCGAACAGCGAACAGAAAAAACCTGACACCAACAATATACGCTCTGGAAGAGCAGGACATGGGGCGTAGAAGAGGGAAAACGTGAAATAGGATTCCTGCCTCCCATATTCACAAACAAATAATAAATAAAAATCCTGCCAAACGTGTAAGTGACGGAGAATAAAATGGGGGCAGCGGCACCTCCATTATTTGTTAGCTGCATTGCATGTGCTGCGGCTGCCCTTGCCGAGGCTTCTTTGACGCTCCTGGGTGGGGTTTGGAGTCTTATGGTGTGTGGAGACCGACTCATGACGCGATTGCACTGTTCCCTTGGTTGCCCTTTGGGGCAATTACAACAGTGGATTAGCTTGCGCTTCACCAACCATACAAAGCAACTCTATAGTTGCAGGGGAGCATTGCCCCAGTGCCTGGAACACAACTGCATGTGTTGCTGTTTTACTTGCACTTCATGGCGGCTGCTAACTTTGAGAGCTATATTGTAACCTTTTCTTCGTGTGACCGCACAATGTTTATAAGTTCACTCCGGTAGCTAGAGTATTTTTCAACATAGGCTGCCACACATGGCCTTTGAATGACACCCCAAAGCATAACCAGACCAATGAAACCTATAATAAAGAAAGCATGCAGTCACTTTATGAAATACCATTTGCTTCCAATTGATTACATTGGCATCAATCTGCAGTGTTTCCTGATAAAGAAATTGACGCAACAATACCAATGACCTTCGATCAGATGATCAGGCTAGCCTCCAACAACCTAAATTCAAACTGATAGGGTTCGGCCGTACCTCCTTCAATGGCCAGACCCCCTTGGCATGGAATGCAATCCCTCCCGACCTGAGAAAGATCATTTCTCTGTCGGATTTCAAGAAAAAAGTTAAGACTCACCTTTTCAACCTTGCATAACTGAACCTCTCCTCTCTGCTCTCCTTCTGACCCAGTTGTTTGTCTGTTTTTTTATGTGCGCCCTGAGACCTATGGGTGTGTGGCGCGTTATAAAAGTTCAAATAAATAAATAAGTGAAGCCCCGCCACACTCACTTGAGCATTCCGCGATGCTCTGTATGCCACACCTCGATCCGCTCTTCCCACTGCTCTCTGGAAAGCTTGTGCTGGTCCAAAACTCTGAAACAAGAAAAGGCAAGAAAACACATGAGGATCACCCAGCTCCACTTCACCTTCCATTGCATTTACTCTGGTGCATTACTTTTCAGTGGCGACCTTCGATTGCCTATCATGGGGAAGACTCATGTGAGACAGTAAGAATCACCACTAACACACCAGCCCCTTGGTTGGTCCTCAGGGACGATCTTTTTAAAAAGATTGTTTCACTAAAAGACCTATTTAGAAAGGCCGCTCTGTGACCGCATGGAGCGGTCTTTCTAAATCGAACTGTCACGCCCCTGCTGCACACGAGTGCGCGCAGGGGCTGACAGGAAGGTTGGGATCCGTAAGCGCAGGACCAGGAGAACGGGTAAATGTGTGGGTGCGTGTGTATTGGTGTGTGTGTTTGTGGGTATGTATGTGTTTTGGTTTGGGAGAGTAGGGGCTGTGGCTGAGTGTTTGGGGTTCGTGGGTGCATGTGTGTTGCTGTGTGTGTTTTGTGTATGTATGTGTTTTGGTTTGGAGAAGTGGGCTTGGGAGTCGTGGGGGGTGGGAAAGAACAATGGGGTGTTCGGAGGGTGTCATCCCCCTAATATTTAAAAAAGGGAAACTGCATTTCAAAGGTCTCAAGAGAAAAGGACCTTTACAATGGAGGTTTTCCGATCAAAAGTAAATAGGTCTTTTTCTCTTGAGACCTTTAAAAAGAGGTCTAATCACATAGAACCCCTTGGTTGCAGTAGCCAATACACATCATAGTCATCTATATGAGCGGTATATCCAATGAGCCTTCCGATTGGTGGAAAAAGCTGCCAGACATCTGTCGTGATGGCCATAGGTCTCCCAAGTTCGCGTAGGGACATCACACATCCATATTATATGCACACAATGGAGGACCCCATTACAGATTAAACTTCCCAGTTAGTGTCTGGATTTTTTTCAGCATGCAAATTAAGCAGTTTTGCAAACTTTTTGCAATCATTTTCTGCATTCCTGCATCAGTGATTTATAAAGCGTCTGTTTAGTGATTTCTTCCAGCGTCTCTAACCTGCCTGTTAAATTATAAACACAAGCAATGGGACAACAGCAAGAGGATCGGGCGCTAATCACCAGATTCCCAAACCGAAGCAACAGACCGTGAAGTTGAAGGAAAATGATTTAAACATGACAAAGCAAATTAGAATAGCAACATGACCCACACTTGATGGGGTTTGTAGACCAAATGTAGACCAATGCTCTGCTTTGATAACTAGGTTTCCTTTCAGGTCACCCCGCCACGGCCCGGGATCCTTCTACCTTCCAGATCATGAGAGGCAACCTCTGCTGCCCACAAAGCAGTGACGTGTCATTGAGCAGTGCCTCACGAGGAACCCTCAACATCCTCTGGCACCCAAACCTGCCGTTGGGTATAGGGCTTCATAGACCCCCATTAAATGAAATCATTGTTGAATGGCCGTTGTTCGGTATATTCCATCCTCTCCCTACCATGACCTCCAGTACCCACATTCCCCCGAATCTCCCGTCTTCGATTGCGCATCCATGAAGACCCATTGGGGGTTGGGCACATGTACTCAGATTGACAGCTGCTGTGAGAGGATCTGTGCAAGCATTGCTTCCCCGAGAAGTGGTCTTCACAGCCACTCAGCCCACCAAACGCCTCCAGGCAGGAACATCTGCCAATGAACGACAGGAGGATCCTTGTAGGGGCTTGAAGGGAGTGCAGGCAAGATCAATACTTCTGGACAGAAGACAACAAGGGTCCCTAAGCAGCTGTTAAGGGGTTCGATGTACTGGGAAACGGGTGCTGTGTGATGAGGGGATCAGGGAACTCAGGGTGTTCTGGGAGTTATTGAAAGATCAGCATTTCTTAGGCCTTGGTCCAAGGAAGACCATGTCGTTTTGGCGGGAAAGAAGAGTGCATCATTGGCTGGTATTTAAGTCCAGATTCATGCTCCATTTGACCAGAATTTTGGGGGCCGTATCATTTTGGGGTCTGATTGACAGCTTTTGTAGACTGATTTGTGGCATTTGCATGACCAAATGTACAACATTTTGGCAATAAATGGACACCTTAAAAAAACAAGATGAAGGGTGCCAGTGCTAGATGGAGAACAGGCTTTGAACACAGGTATTTTGTCATCTAGTTATATATTTCAGGCCAAACTGAAAGCATCTATTAAACCATACTCATAAAGACTCTGGGCCAAAGGTTTGGCAATTTGGGTCAATTTAACATTATTGTATCCCAAAATATAAAATGCTCTTGGCTTCTGTTCTGTAGGCGTCCTCAGCAGCTCTATAGATGTAGGCGCAACATATCCTACCAGCCGGAATGCCATCCAGCAGACGATCAGCATTCTCACCCCCCATTCATCGACCACCCTCTTGTGCTTGAGCCCACTATAGGTTGTGATTGGATTCTTTAGTTTACCAGGATTTCTCTAGTTTACCAGTGCCTCTCAGGCCTCAGGCTACAGCTTCAGCAGGCTTGTACTTCCCCTTCACACGTTCGGGAGGTCTCAGGACCCTACCAGAATGTGTGGCCTGTAGCCCCCAGCAAGCTGGTACCTTTTCGCAGGTTCTGGCGGCCTATGGACCCAATCAGGATCTTGGTTATCGCCCCGGCAGGCTGGTCACTCTTGATATGATATGACATTTATAACGCGCCTATACACAAGTGTTTCAAGGCGCGGCGAGGCAAGGGAGGGGAAACAAAGGGAGGACAAAGACAACGATCTTACTAGGCCTAGTGACATTGAGATTGCGCAGGTGCCGTGGAGAGGGGAGGGTGAAAGTGCCCGGGGAAGGGGAGGAAGGGCAAGGGCAGGACACAGGATCAAAAAGAAGTAGTGCAGCCAGCAGGTGGCAGTGCAAGGGTTATGTACAGACAACAAATGTCAGATAAGTGCAGGTAAGGGGACTGTAGGGTTGCAGCTACAGACCCAAGTGCAAGGGTTGCCAGGAGGCAGTGCAGCTGTGCAACTGGGTGGGCAGGGACCTGGGCCCGAAGTTTAGAGGGTAGCCAGGTGACCAGTGCAGTATCAGACAGGAGATCAGCAGGTAAGAGGAAGAGAGAAGGCAGAAGCAAAGAGCAAAGTCTTGAGATGCTTCACAACCAGAGATGGTTCTGCTCAAGTTTCAGAGAGGCAGGGAGGCTGTTCCAGCGGGAGGCGCTAGTCGAAGAGAGAGATCTGCCCCCAACACGTTGCTTGAAAAAGCGCCTGACCCTCAAGGAGTTAAAGGTGGAGGAGCAAAGAGCTCGAGTAGAAAGATATTTCCGAAGAGAGTGTTGGAGGTATTGCAGTCTTCATAATGTTTCCTGGCCTAGGCTAGTTTCTGGGCAAATGCTCCTAGCAACTGTCAGTACTGAGTTATAGGAACTCCCATCCTTTTTTGAGGGGGCAGAGCCACAGCAGACCAGGATAGTCTTGCAGCTGCCTTATGGGCCACCCAGAGGGGGGGAGGAGTAGGGTTACCTGGGCTTGACACTTCGTCCGTCATATGGCATTCTGTTATCTACACTGAGATTGCCATAACCGGGAGCAAGCGTCCTTAAGGGTCTCCAAATCCCAGGAGCCCCTGTCAGCAATTGGGTCAGTTTGTGGAGCAAACTAATTCCTAAAGCTGAACAGTTAGGAAAGGTCACATACTGGCATGCCAGGGGTCGGGGGGGAACAGATGCTAGGCCGGCCATGGACTGAGTGGTCAGATGTGAACGCCGCACACAGAAAGCTGAAGAGCACCAAAGCACTGCAGACGCTCATGCCAGAGATCCCAGGGTGGTGCAGTGCATATTTAAAGCCAAGGAAGCGGCATGTGAGAATAATAGGGGCACTTTACTATGTACATAGCACAAAATAATTATTAATAATGACCTAAGAACCCAATAAGGGAACTAAAGGAAAAGGGACCAATCAATAGTCCAAGACATGTTGCTTGAAAGAAGAGTCAATCGAAGGACAGCTAACAGACGCCCAGTCGACCCAGGTGTATAAAAGGGGGTAGAGAATGCCAGTAAAGGGCACAACCTGGGAGGACCTATACATGCTACTTGCCTGAATGGAAAGGGAGACTGCTACTTGGACAGAGGAAGCTTACTTGCTGGGGTGATGTAGACAGAAACTCTGCCAGACACTAGGCAGAGACTCTGCCACTTGGAACTGGAACCTACAAAAGGGTTCTAACACTCTGAGGGAAAAGGCAGAAGGGCTGAGGATTGAGTTCTGTCGACAAGGTCCACAGCTCAAGAACGAGAAACCCCTGGCAGTGTGGGTAACCATATCGTCTGTCCGACAAGGACCCAGGATTGAGGGGGAGAAATACTCATTTCAGCCTATAGAAGGCGAATGAAGGCTGATAACGAAAAGGGAGTAACTGTCTAATCCCAGGGTAAGGGAAGGAGCCCCAGAAGAAATTGAACACTGAGAGAAGGAAACACCGAAGCAACCATGGACCCATTTATATCTACATATATATAGAAAGAGAGAGAGAGAGAGAGAGACGGAGAGACAGACAGAGAGAGAGAGGGAGGTAAAGAGAGACCGAAAGAGAGTGAGAAAGCTGAAGAGAGAGATAAAGAGAGCGAGAGAGCGAGAGAGAGCAATAGCGAAATTCTCTAATTCTGATCCACAGTGGGGAAGGGATCTTCTGATCTTAATAACCAAATAGGTAGAAACAAGTGGTTCCATGGCTAGGGTGAATGGGGCCACTTCCCAAATTCATGACTAGGGGAAGGAGTGTGTCCCCTTTCCTAGGAGAAAGCCAATTACTGAGTCCAAGACAAGAGACTGAGGAAGTCTGGAAAAGAACCCTGTGAAGAACGAGGAGTAGATCGGAAAGAAAGAGTAGAAGTTGAGTGTCTGAACGGCTCAGAACGGTGAGAACTACCTGAATTGGATTACCCATGAAATTACCCTAGGGATTTATCATAGATTTGGGCTAGACATTAATATAGTAGGTCTGCTGAAACCTGATGTTTTCCAAGACTTGGAATATATATATGTTAAAGCATAAGGAAGCTAAAGGATTTTTTAAGAGTCGGTTTAAACTAGTTAAGGCCACGGCCTTTTGACTTTTATTTTCTTTACAAAACTGGGTGTCCCTGGACAAACAAGAACTTCTCATGTTGAGGTTCAAGACTTTTCATTTTCATCGGAGCCAACACCCAAAGGTGCAGGAAGCACATGACAAGCCCCACTTTGTGCTGTCCCCTCCTTAACTCTATTTTGTGGAGTTATTCCTTGTTATGTTTAGGATATTAACTTTAGTTCCTGTCATCGTTTCTTCAACAAACACTTTAAAGTATTACCTCTGAATATAGACACTTTACCTCAGACCCTTGCTCTGCCTGGCCCTCATCTCTTGACATCCTTACATGTCCTAACCCCCTCAATGTTGGTCTTTTTCTGCTTCCTTTAATTTGTCTCCATGAGCTTGCATGCCTCAGTGAGGTCTGTGATTAGGTAGATGCTCTCCTCCTTAACTCTGGCCAGGGGAGTTGGGGCCCACCTCCCCTTCAAGTGTTTACATTCCCACTTTCACATCCGCCCACGTGTTGTGCATCTGCATCTTTCTATTTTCACCAGCGATTTGTGCTTCACAGTCTGAGGGTTTACAGGGGGCAGTGGCCATTTTAGAATCAGACACAACAACTGCCATGACAGCTAGGTGGCTCCCTGGGACTATTCACATTGCTGCATGTTCTGGATCTTTGTGCTGGTTTCCCACCTGCTCACAATGCGTGGAATTTCCTTTCTCTCTCCCCGTCTACTGGATGGCCATTTTCCCATGTTTCTTTGCCTTTGCTGGCTCTCAGCACTTCCTCGCCCCTAGGTTTTCAGCCTTGGCACCCGCTACACTTATTTTATTCTTGTGGTTATTACCCAAGTCTGCCGACATGTTTATCTCTGCCCTCTGTTACAGCATTCTCTCTCGGACTTCAATCTAGCGAACCCCAAGTGGTTACTCATACAGCAGATGTGAGTAGTGGTACTTCTGGAAGAACTAACCTTTGGTTCTGGCTCTGGGGTATCGTGTTGGCTAGTCTGGATAGATCCTCGGTGGATCTCATATAGTACTGCCAAGGGTCAAATCACTTGGCGCGCAACTTCTTTTGGACTCCAGACTCTCCCTGACCTATTATATGCCACCCAAGAAGGTATTTTTTCACACAATGGAAAGAAGAATCCATGTGAATCTAACTTGGGACAAGAAAATCTAGACTGTAAAGCACTGAGTGAAGAAGTTGCTTGAGACTAGATCTCATTAGAGAGCCAACAACAGATAAGAAAACCCTGTGATTCTGAGGACTAGACAGAGCCCATGAAGGTTGAAAAAGCAGATACTATGAATCCTGAGCAAGTCCACATTAGAAAGTGAAAGTGTTATCATTTCAACATGTTTCCTGTACACACTTTGCCATGAGAGCCAAATGTATGCTTGGACTCGGAAATACTTTATTTGGCACTAATGATACTATAGAATTGTGGACACCAATGACATAGCACTCAGCAGGTCTCTCACACAGCATTTCGTGAGCCAAAGACAACATATTTTAGTGGCCACTCACTAGCAATTTGGGGGACAAAATAACAACATTTCATAGGCTAACTGTGCAGTATTTTAAAACCAAACATGTTGGTTTTGAAGACCAATGTACAGAATTTGCACGTGGAATCCCACAGACCCTAATCCATTTTCCAACTCTGAGAACACCTTCTAATCAAAAGGGATACAAGAGTGGCAAGTTTTCAAATCCCAGATGCTGTGTTCACAAATAAGCTAGCAGTACATGCTTTGGAACTTGGCACAGAGTTGTGAGAGTGAGGCATGGCGAAGTCTCAAAGGATTTGCATGTAAATGTAGCTATGACAGTGTGCATTTTACTTGGTTTGTAGTTCTCAAATCAAGTGTGTTCCCTATTCAACCAAGCAGCATAAACGGTGTGTCTGATACACAACAATCTACTCTCACGACTTATCGATGTACATTTCTAGATTGCTCCTCCATGTGATCAATGCTATCCATTTTTCGTGTTAGTGGAGCTGCAGTGAGCTTCTGAGAAGTCTAGACTAGGTTGAGATTATGTCCAGTGACTTTACCAATAGAGCGGCCTTCTACAGGCATGAGCTGCCAGAATGGACAGCGCGGGACCTTTTACTTAGGACGTAACACTGAGTATTTCTTCCCTTTCCTCACCACTTTCCTACCCCAATGACTTCTGACATTAAAAATGATTCAATAAGAATCCATACCGTTTCTTCATTGAAGAATGAAGCGCTAGTCTGGTATTGGCCTACTATCTAATGGAAGTAGCACGTGTCTGAAATACTTCATGTTGTGGTTTCCCGGGGGATAGACTTAGGGCCAACCTAGAGCTCTGCTAGCAGCCAATGTTTCCTCAGAGGTGTGACTATGCACTTCAGTTGACCAGTCCTGTCCCTGATCTCCAGCACCAAATGCTTAAATTAATTCACCCAGCAAAGAAACAGCTAGTCATTACCATGGAAATGGTCTTCCGAAATGTGCTATGGTGCATAAGGGCTGGAGCCAAGCCTTTTTAATGCCTTAATGCCTCAAAAGAGTCTAAATTATAATTCAGAGGGGGCTTTCTTTCTAGTAGCAGATGCTGGGGTCAGACTGGGTGCTGCATGTGGTACCTGATCCGAATAACCTCTTCCATGATGAATAATAGTTCTGGGTTTGAGGAAATCATTTAATCTAATCTCTCTATAATATACTAAATCCGGTTCCCAACAGAGCATCTAGTGATATATGGCCATAAGATAAAGTGAGAAAAGGTGCAGGGGTCCAAGGAAGCCTATGCAGATATCATAGATCCGTGGTCTGCAACCTGTGGCTCTCCAGATGTTTTGAACTACAACTTCCATCTGACCTAGCCAGTGTAGCCAATGGTGAGGAATCATGGGAGTTGAAAGTCCAAAACATTTGGCGAGCCAAAGGCCACAGACCCCTGCCATAGATGGTCAAACACTGTTATGTTATGCTAATAGGTTTTTTTCACGGTGTCAAATCACATCTTTAGTAGTGTTAGAGTACCAAGGCTTTTCAGTGTACTCTGCCCCAGTCAGGGGTATTCATACCGTAGTCTGCAAAAATTAGGATCAAATGCATGCAAGCCCCACAATGGAAATTCCCAGCCCAGGGGACCTCAGAGAAAAAGGATCAGTGGCACAATTCTAGTTTGCAGAAGTATTACAAATGAAGGGCAAGGTACAGAACGGGGGCACATGACAGATGCCTTACCCCTGAAACGCCATTCCAGAACCATGTACAAAATGGGACATAAGAGGTCAGAGAAAGTTGTGTACACTATAAACAAATAGAAATCACAATATTGGCTTCCTCCATCTTGTAAATGGCAGGTCTTAAAACAAACTAGCTGGCTGCAAGCGTGTACCGTTGCGGCAGAAGGCGTTCTGAATTCAGGTATCCAGGTTTGTGTACGTCCTTAGCATAGTCCCCAAACTTGGCCTGCACTGCATAGGAACCCAGAAGAACGGCTGTTTCTGGAGGGCAGTAGATCTCATCGCTGAGAATGCCATCCTTCACCTGCAAGAAGAACAGTTTCTGGGTGATGTCCTGAATCAACTCCTCCGAAACATCCTCTGGGAAGAACTTGGCCCGAAACTTGAACTGGAGGGGATTCTCCTTCCTGACCTCTTGAGCGGACACCTGCAAATTAATGGAAAAAAAGGTATCATGATGCAGGCCATCTACAATGGAGGGCACAGCTTGAGGCCTTAACAGTAAACATACAGCTTAAGTAGAAAAGATCAGATGCAGGCTATTTAAACAACTTAGCCTGCCTTCTGAAAAGGGCTTTCATCTAACTTTAAACATGAGGTCTTGCAAATATGCCAATTGTAAAATGTCTGTAATCTGTGTGAGATAGAAATTGCATTGCCAGGATACACATTCACAACATCATACACTGCCTATATAGGACATTCAGCCCTGCATGGAAGAATGCCAAGTCCTTACTGTAATGGTGCCGGTGTTTCCGCGTCCGTCTGCGGCGGGGTGGTGTTACGAAAAAGATATGTTATGTTATCTTAAAACATTTCTTAAGCCCAACATACACAAGCTAGGCCATCTTGGCGCTGTGGAGACTGTTGTATACTAATTGACCTTTTCACAATTGACCTCAGGAGAATTGACCTCAGGAGAATTGACCTAATTTAAAAGGTCGATTAGGACATTTATGGGGGGGGGGAACCCCGCGCAACTCCCCACCTAATCCACTTATATTATTTATAATCCAAAACAAACCCAATACATATATAAAATAACTAAAATAATATAAAGGTTCAATTGTGCAGAAGGTCAATTAGGACCACTATAATTAGGTTAATTAGGACAAAAGATCAATTGTAAAAGGTCAATTTGGGTAATACTGTGGAGGCCAGTTGGACAAAAAGAGAAGAACTATAAGAGGAGAAATTTAAGAGAATGGTGGAAGGCCAAGTTAGCCCATATAACTCAAAGTGACAAAGGTAGAGTGTTCCAGAGCCATGCAGTAGCAATGGAAAAGGTGTGCTCACCAATACAGGTCCGTTTAAAGAGAGGGACGGATATACAGCACGCCGCCGACGAGCAGAGGCAGCGAGTAGGGACAAAAGGGCAACATTTTGCATGCAAATACTCAGGCCTTCAAATTAACCCACTTGGCTACTGGAAACCAATGAAGTGAGGCTTGGAGGAAGGTGGCCAAAGTAAACCGAGAGGCCCCGCAAGGCCACCCTGGCTGCACCATTCCACAGAACCTACAACTGTTGACGAAGTTAAGCTGGTTGTGCCAGATAGAGTGTGTTTCAGTAGTCCCGCGAGCCCAGATGTCAGGGCTGAGACTACCAAAGGGCGAAGGTGGAGGGGCAGGTATGGTAAAAAATGGTAGATGGTTCAAAGTTTAAAGTGGAAGGCCCGGCAGACGGCACTCACCTGTGCCTCCATGCATAGTGAAGCAGAAAGCTTCACTCACAGGTCCTTAACAACCAAGCTGGAGACAGGCAAGTAGCCCAACTCTGATGTCCAAAAATCAGCAGACCAAAGTGGAGCATCCGCGGCCGACCCCATCTAAAGAATCTCAGTTTTATCGCCATTAAGACAAAGCCAATTGCTGGACATCCGAGTATGGACCTTCAGCAGGCATCAACGGTACACGTAAGCAGTGGAAGGAAGGGAGAGGTCAAGGCACACCGGAATCTGAGCGTCATTTGCATAAGAGTTACACCAAAACCCAAACGAGTGAATCAGTTTGACTAAAGGCTATATATAAACATTGAAGAGAAGAGGGGAAGAGCAGAACCCTGAGGTGCACTGCATGTGATAGGTATAGCAGATGACATAAAATGAGAGAGGAAACGAGACTGTGAGCGGTCAGAAAGGAAGGAGCAAAACCAGTTGAGGAACGAGCCTGCAATGCCAGCTGAGGCAAGCCTGTCGACAAAGATAGTGTAGGCGACTGTGTCAAATGCAGCAGAGAGATCTAATAATATCAGTGCACCAACACTACTTAGATCAGCGATCTGGGCCAGCTTGTCTACAGCAGAAACCAACACGGACTCGGTGCCCCGACTGGGTCGTAAGACAGACTGAAACGAATTGAGGAACCTAGAGTCGTCAAGAAAGGAACGCAGCAAAGGGTTAAACCGAGACTCCAGACGTTTTGTGGGAAAGGAATATCCGAAGATGGGGCAAAATTTTGAAAGAAGCAGAGGGTCCGGGTATGGTTTCTTGAGTAAAGGAATAATCAAAGCGTGCTTACAAATCGACGGAACCAGGCTACAGGAGTAGGACGTGTTGACTGCCAAGGTCAGGGGAGAAGAAATAGAAGGAATGACCTCTTTAAGAATGGCAAACCAGGACAGGAGCAGGGGAATTTATGAAGGGGGCCGATCTGGTGAGTGGTGCGCCTAAGTTAGAGATCTTCCGACGGAACACCACGATTTTATCCTGAAAAAAGAAAGGTTGTTGCACAGTTCTTGAGATGGCAGAACAGAACTGGCTGATGAACGCTACTTAACCAATTTAAAGAGTTCACGAGGCAAATGTACTGCCCGTTCAACCCGTGAGGTGTAGTGAGGACACTTAGTATCGATAACGGGCCTCTGGTAGACAGCAGAGGCTTTACAAAGTGACAGGAGAGCCAGAGGGCAGTAAGAAATAAGCCACATGCGTTCCACCTGCCTGTGAAGAAGCCAGAGAGCTCTGAGCTCCGGCGTAAACCACGTTTCAGAAGGTTATGGTTAAAGGCTGACTGGAGGTTAGCAAATGCTTCGGAAGCTGAAAAGGGTGGAAAGAACACATGTTTATGCTAAGTTATGCAAGATTGGCCTTTTGGAAAATATAAATGCTGCCCACCACTAAAAAAAATAGAACTCAAAAAAGGAGTAAATGCCTACTGATTGGATTAGAGGGTGCGCTGCCATTGCCTCTTGCCACTCAGGAAGCAAACACAAGTGAGGGTAACTTCAGCAAAATATTGGCAGCACCCAACCAGTGCGAATTAGATGGTGTCGTTGAAGTGAATTGCTCCATTTTAAAACTCTGGACACAATGGCCCTCATTACGACCCTTGCGGAAATCGACTGACCGGAGCGCCACAGCGTAAATAGCGTTTCCGCCATTGCATGAAGGAGCAAAGTGCGGCCCATTCCGACCCATCGGGCACGAGCACCACGGCATGGCGGAAGTGCAAAGTCCGCGATGGCGGAAAAGACCCCAAAACGGCCCACACCGCCGCCGTACGGCGCCCCAGGTGCAATACCGCCACCCCTCTTAGCGGTCACCGCAGTGTGCGCCTACCGTAAAGTACGGTGGCCGGAAATATACGGAAACGGAAGTTAAAACACGGGCCCGGAACGGGAAACATCCCGGCGTACACCTATAAATACACTAAAACCACACAACCACTAAAAACACTACCCTGAGACACACCCCACCCCGTCAACCACCCTAGCGAAACCAAGAAAAAAGGGAAAAGCAGCGAAGAAAGCGTGCGACCGCAAGCGGCAGGTCCACTTCTCCCGTGAGGAACTCACCGTGCTAACAGAGACCCTCCAGGAGAATGCTGCCGTGGTCTTCTCCACGCAAATGACCAGGACGGCACTTGCAAACAAGAAGGCCATATGGGCTCTGGTGGCACAGCGGGTAAGTGCGGTGGGGACCGCACCCCGCACCCCACAGCAATGCCGCAAGCGATGGGACGACCTGCGGATACGCGTCCGCAGCATACTCTCTGCCAACCGCAACATTGCCACAGCCACCGGGGGAGGTCCTGAATCACCCATCAAGTTGACCCCCTGGGAAGAAATCTGTGCCTCCACCATCGGAATGGAGAGCATTGAGGGAGTCGGAGGGATGGAGAAAGGAGTGCAGACATCCGAAGATTCAGGTAGGTGGGCCAGATAAAACAATCCACACAGTCCATCCATGTGAAGTACCATGCGTCCACATAGTGCAACAGAAACACATGTCCAGGAGAACGTCCACACACATCGGCCTGATAGCGCACGTTAAAAACCACAATAAATACATAAATAATTAAAAACCCCTAAAACACGCACTACACGTGCAGCAGGCACACCCTAACTGCAGGCTGCCAAACAACTGCACCCTCACTCCACACACAAATCAATGCACCTCCAAAGCCCCGACCCAAAACACCCTCAGGTACCACCCCAAAGCATGTGATACAATGCCATTCCAATTCCCACAGACCCATCAATAACCCTCGCTCTCCTTTACTCCACCACAGGGTCCGATCCAAACGACGAGCAACAGGACACCCCTACCAGCACACCTGCAAAGAGGGCCAAGACCAATGGCCAGAGACCCTCCACCTCAGCTGCACGCATCAAGACACGGCAGCAGCACAAATCAGGTGGCAGCACACAGGAGGGAACATCAACAGGCACCCCAGCAGCCAGCATGCCCACAACACCACCACCACAGGTCCCCCCAATGGATGCCACAGAAGGCACTGCCTCTGGTGGCAGCAGCACCATAGGTGACACCCCATTGATGGCAGCATGCTCGGACACAGAAAACGGGGATGCCGAAGTCAGATCCATCCATGACCTGTCCCAATCCCCCTGTCTGTCCCATCCCGTACAACATGAGGATACCACGCAGGGGCACCCACAAGACGACGACTGGCCATCCCCCCCAAGCCCTGTGGGAAGGCAACATGAGGTCAACAGCCCCTCTGCGACACCCCCGCAAATGGCCATGGCCCAGCAGAGGCAACAGTCCCTCGACCAGTTGATCGAACAACAGCAGCAACTGGCCACACTCCTCAAGGACCATGCCGATGAATGTGGGGGCACCAAGGCAGACATAGAAACATCAACTGAGACACTTAGGGCAGAAATGGAGAGAGGCACAGAGACGCTAAGGTCACAAATTGAGAGAAGCACCGAGAGCCTGAGGGGGGAACTGCATGCGACGTCCAAAGACGTATGTGCCGAACTTGCCGCAGTGCGCCGTGTGCTCACTGAGCTCTCGCAAACCCTTAGGGACATGCATGGACGTGAGCAGGCAGACACATCATCCGTTGCAAGTTCCGTCCAGGGCAGCCCCCAACGTAGATCTGGGAGGACCCGGCGCTCCACAGGCAGGGGTGCCCCTGATACCCGCAGAGGGGGCATGCAATAGCGACAGCCCACTGACAATGAGCATCTTTGAACACTGGTGTTCGGGGGGGAGGTAGGAGGGTGGAGGGGGTGTGTTGGGCTCACTTGGGTGGCGGGTCGATAGGGTGTACAACATGATATCACATATGCCATAAACAGTGCACGATCAACCAATGAGATGTGTGGACATTGATCTTTGTGTACTAGGCCATCATAGGCGTACAGTCCATTTTGTGCATGTTCCAGACACACACAGTGCCACGTGTCCCGTGTCCATGTATCAGCCACCAGGCATGAGTGCTAGAAGCATACATCAATGAGATGCTGACGGATGTCACGGGCCTCCGGTGCCTCGCAGACTCCTTGAGGTGCTGCCACATCCCCACCCTCATCATGACCATCATCCGGTGCTTGCAGTTCTGCGTCAGGGGGCATGGGCACATTTCTACGTACGCACATGTTGTGGAGCATGACACATGCCATCACCATCTTTGCAACCTTCTCATGGCGGTACAGGAGTGCCCCGCCAGACCTGCTGAGGCAGCGGAAACGGCCCTTCAGTAGGCCGAATGCCTGCTCAATGACTACACGGGTACGTGAGTGGGCATGGTTGTAGTCCTCCTCATGCTGGTCCCGTGGGTTCCGGACTGGTGTGAGGAGCCATCTCTTCAGTGGATATCCAGCATCACCTGTATGTGGACGAGAAACGTAGGATGTGGGATGCCATTGATACGTACGCACACCCCCCCCCTTCCTGCCAGTACATTGCCAAATCACATACCCCACATCATCATGCATGCAATGAGACTCACCGAGTAGCCAGGATCTGTTCCCTGCGTGTCGCTCCATGTAGCGTGGTATGGTAGAGTTCCTCAAGACCATGGAATCATGGGTTGATCCAGGGAATCGGGCACAACAATGCGTAAAGATCCTGTTGGAGTCACACACCATTTGTACATTCAGGGAATGAAATTGTTTTCGGTTGCGGTACTGGGCCTCCATGGCATGTGGCACGACCAATTCAACATGGGTGCAGTCGATGGCACCAATGCAACCCGGTATGCCGGCAAGTGCATGGAATCCCACTTTTGTGTTGGTTATTTCCTGCTCCGAGCGTGGTAGGGAGATGTAGTCGTCTGCGTGCTGCAGGAGGGCATCGAGCACTTGGAATAGTGTCCGTGAGAACAGTGGCTGAGAAATGCCATGCAACTGTCCGACTGTGTGCTGGTAGGTGCCTGTGGCCAGGAAGTGGAGTACAGACACCACCTTCAGTAGGGGTGGGATGGCGGTTGGGCTATCTATCATGCTGACTAGGTCAGCCTGTGTCATGTCCACAATGGCGGCTATGGTGTCCCGGTCCAGACGATAGAGGGTGTGGATCTGCTCATCAGTGAGGTTGAACGGATGTGCTCGGAGGCGTGGGATTGCGGGCTGCCTGCGTGGTGGTAGTGGCTGTGCTGCTGGGCCTTGCTGGCCCTGCCTTGGCCTCCTCCTCCTCCTGCGTCTCCTCCGTGCGGCTGGTTGTAGTTGTTGTTCGTCTTCTTCTTGGAGTCGGAGCACTTGCAGTGCTATCAGGTCCCCCAGGGCCAACATCGCGAGTCCTGCCGGTAGCATTTCGCTGTGGTTGTGGGAGGAGACTGGCTGTGCAATTTATGTGTTTTCAGGCTGTATGGCCTCCACCTGTGGTGATTGATTCCACCTGTGCAAACTGCTCTCCCCTTTGGCCGAGCACGTCCCGCGCACAACGCTGCAAATCGGGGAATGGTATCTTGCTATTGCAATCATGTATTTGTACCCGATGGGCGTGTAAGATTGGTTGATATGTTCATTCTGCTGTGGTCCCATTGTTTCCAATACTATCTGTGCAGTCGCGAACGGACTTGTGAAGGGTCAGTGGAACGTAGTACTCGAGTAACGGTGGGCCCTCATGCATCACTGTACCGAGTTGCAACGACGGGCGGGGCGTCCCATTTGTGGGTGAAGGCAGTTGCCATTTTCACACACAGCCGCACTCGATGGAATAATTAGTGATTTCAAACGGCCACAGATGCCTTTTCGACGTGATGTTGCAAATGAGGAATTCGAAGGGCGGCGCTTTCGGTTTCCAGCTAGCGGCGAGGAGATGCCCACAGGTCTGACTGCAAATATAACGTTCTATTGTTCTATGTCCTTGAGACAGGGCCCATGGCGAGGGAGCAATGATTGATATGAATAGTTTGGGATGCGCAATAGCTACGTGGGCGATGAGGCCGGCCATTCCCAAATACATGTTACTTCACAACACTGGATTTACGGGCTGGGGCACTGTGGATTCAGCAGGCTGCATTACGCACAGACTCAATGGACGTTTCTAATGTCATGTGAGTAATTATTCAGGCGTTTTGATCCCGGGATGAGGGAATGATGAATGGATGCATGGGCAGGTGATTTGATGCAGAGTTTGCCATGTACAGGGCTTCTTGGGATCTATCCGCCTCCCCTACGCTATGTGATGCAGGGCTGCCATAGTGGGACCATCGTCTATCTGGCCTTGTTGAGCCCTCCCTGTCTCGACGCGCCCTCAGACACTTGTGTCCATGCACGTTAACATTCCCATCTGATGGATTCTGTTTTGGCAGACGCATGCACAGGTACACTCGTTCGTGATGGTGTTTACACCTAGGTATAGATGGTTATGAGTCGCAAGTGGCTTTGGGGTGGTGATGATCCTTTGGAGTGGGCTAGCATGCATATGGCTGTGGATTTCGTGTGCTCATTGAAGTGAGTTGTTCGAATGTAGTTCTGATGGCCATTCTGTTCTTGTTCTTTTCTTTTGGTTGACAGGTATCTCCTCCCCTTTTGCCACTGCCATCTGTATGCCACTCCTGCAGATGGATTTTACTCCCGACACCTGCTGCTTCGTGTTAATCGGTGGAGCAGCATTACGATCTTATGGGACGATCGCCAGTGGCCCACATGCCCTTACGCAGTACTGGTGGCTCGGAGCAACATTTCGGCCTTTCAGCTGGACTAGTGCCTCCCCATTGGGACGGCCCTGCGGTTGTGTGCGCTTCCTTTTTGCCTTTTCGTACGTGATTGTGGCTCTGTGTACCATGATGGGACAGGGCGTCACACAAGTAGTGGCTGGTCATTTCTTGCGGATGCAGCCCACAATGGTGAAATGTGTTTTGGAGTTCATGGCCTGATGGCTGTATGGGCTTGGTGATTTTGTTGTGCATTAAATTTCTATTCTGATTTGGCCCGTGTAGCGTTTTTCTTTGCAAGTGATGTGGCATGTGCCTATTTGTGGGGCGATGTATTGTGAGGAGATCTGCATTGGGTTCCTGCTTCGGGGTTTAGTTGCGTGGTACTGTGCTGGGCGCGTTTGCCTACTGAGCCCGTGAGGTCAGGGATGGGGGCTGCCTATATGACAGTTTGGATGTTGTCATGCTCAGGGGCGGGGGATTGGGTTTTGTGTGACAGATGGCGGTCAGCCAGGTGGACTGGTGGAATGATGTGATTTTCGGAATGTTGCTGGTCACAGGTGCCTGTGTTTGCGTGCGTTTCTTGGTGGGGGACTGTGGTCATGTCCATTGGGATGGCTTCTGTATTCGTGCCATCTGTGCCCTGCAGCTCCCATTGGCCCCTCTTGTGTTGCTTTTGTTCGTTGGCATGCATGGGTGCTTTGTACATTTCAATGGTTGCATTGTGACTTCATTGCACCTACAGGGAGTTGTACTTTGTGGGCAGGGAGCGGTGTACAGGCACTCAGTGGGGCCGTTTACGGTTGATTCGCGATGCCGTACTTCTCGCCATGGCGGAATGGTCCATTCCGCCATGCCTGATGGCGTTAGGTACATGTCCGCTAGGGTCGGAATTGGCGTACCGTTGCACCATGGTGGTGTTTGCGGTTTGGCATGGCGCGCGCGCGCGTGCTTAGTGCAGTTAGCGTTGGCGTTCACTACGGTGTCGCTAATGGCTTCGTACTTTGCGGTGACGGGTCATAGTCGCACCGAGCGCTATTCGATGGCTGTATTGCATTTCCGCCATCGTTTTCCCCTTTCCGCCAGGGTCGTAATGAGGGCCAATGAGTTGCTTTGAGCAATTTGAAAATCAGAGAGAGATGTTGAGGAATCGCGGACTGCAGTCAAGCCTTCCTTCCATTGCTGAAGGACCTACCCACATTCATGTCTTAGGCATTTGCCAGTCTGAGGGGTATTTACAGCTGTTGCTCAGCACTATTTGTGTTTCTCCATATGCACAGGTGCTGCCTGCAGCCTGAGGGCAGGGCAGGGCACGTTGCTAGTGGGTTGGATAGAGAGAGAGAGGGGATCCCATTGTGCAGTTGACTTCCAAGATTCCTCTTCCAGTTGGTGGATGCTGTTTTCAGTATCACTTTACAAGATGCATATTTCCTTCCAAAATCAGTCGTGCTCTGCAGCCAGGGTCCAATACAAACGCGCGCATGTGTGTGTGTGTGTAAAACAAAAATGGGTCACTTTTATGTATCCCAACTTCCTAGGCTTGGGGAATAGGTATTGTAGACAAAAGGGGCCATTTTTCAGTCCCTCAATTATTACAAGAGGAAACCACATTCATTGACATTCATGTGGATGCTGTCCTCTGTGCAATTTCTGAATAGTTTCTGACGAGCGGCCACAGCACCAAAATCTGGACAGACCTTTATCTGTGACTTGTACACCCTCTTCAACGCCTATCTGTAAAAGCCCCATGCCATGTACTTGCATTTTGGGGTGTGTGCACATGGATTCTAAGGAAATGTGACAGTGCTAAAAGTTGGGGTTTTCCATGCAAAACAGTTATTCCGCTCTGCAATACAAAACATTGAAAATAACCCAGATCATAAAAAACTTGTGCACACCTTTTACACATTTATTACATATGTGTTTAATAATCCAGGTCATTGAAAATCACCCCATGCATGTCAGATTTAAGAGGAGGATGTAATGTTGATCAGACACAAGTGAGGAAAGAGTACCAGCACTCCTCCATAAGGCCCAAACATAAGACCCTTGACCCCCTCTCTGGACTGTCTAGAGCTGGAAGGAGACCGAAAAACCTGGTTTCTGTTACTCCGGTAAGCATCACAGCGCACTTGTCCAGGACTACACACCTCCCTGGTCACTCTGACTTTCTGACCGTTGCCTACATCCTCTGCCTAACCGCCTATATGCAAATTCTAATCTCACCCCCAATTGATGTATGCATCTTCCTGTGTCTCTTACTGTATGCTAACGACTGTTTCCTTAATTCCCTCAACAACAAAAAACATCCACCTTGCACTGCATTTGTGTGCTTCTGGTCAAATACGAATTTAGGTGTGTTTTACATCCATGCACACTCCATTTTGTACTGCCTTTGTGTGCTTCTGCTAACATTCGAATTTATGTGCGTTTTACATCCATGCACCCTCTATTTTGTACTGCACTTGTGTGCTTCTGTCAAACTTCGAATTCAGGTGTGTTTTACATCCATGAACCCTCCATTTTGTACTGCATTTGTGCACTTCTGGTAAAATTCGAATTTAGGTGTGTTTACATCAATGCACCCTCCATGTTGTACTGCATTTGTGTGTTTCATGTCAAATTCTTCTTGCCTCCCTCGGCTGCTAGGCTTCCTGGTGAGTTTGCCTGTGCACTGTGCAGCCTCTCAAACTGCCCCTCTTCTCTGCCACTTCTATGGAAGTCTCCATCTACCCCATCTATTCTAACTGTTACTCTATCACCTTTCCCTCCTCGCTCACGAAGTCTGGTAGAAAAAACCTTTAAAAAGATCTCTTGGCCTCTAATCCTGGCCTACCTATTGCTAACACCTATGTTAGTGCTACTTCCAGACAGACTATCACTGATATCCTCTTCTGTGTCCCCTCTCCAGACCTATGGACCTCCCATCTGATCTGTATCCTCTCCCCTTTTTCCTCCTACACTGCCCTCTGTGCCCACACCGACCTTAAGGGTTTTGCCTCCACTCTGCATTGTTTAGCGCTAGACCTCTCTCTTCGCCTGGGATGTCTCTGCCCATGCACTTTCCAGATGCCCTCCTTGCGGGCATCTCTGGTACTTCCTATCCTAGGGGACCCTAATAGCACCTACCCCCACCCCACCCCACTTCCACCTTTTTCCCTCTTTCTTTCACTGCACTTACACGTTTGAATGTCACAAGGCCAGGTAGGACTGCTGTCCGTTTCTGTTATTCACTGTCAATTTCATAGTATACTTGCTCTCTTGTTCCGTTCCTTTCGACCTTGTGGCGCTTTGAAACACTGCCTTGCTGTATAAGCACCTTATACATATCCAATAAATAAATACAAATCATGCAAGCAACCACAAACAACATTTCAGGCTGCCTGGGCAGCCTGGTAAACATCTCACCCTAACCTGGAGCATGCAGTACATTCAAAAGATACTGTGGTTGAAAGATGCTGCACTCACAAGATGCCCCACTTAACTATATACAAAAGATGGTGCATAGGTACATTATACACAAGTTAAAACACAACTAGCATAGGATCATCCATTTCCCTTGGAAATTGACCACCTTGTCAGTTGTGTGCATCAAGGGAGAGCCAGGTTGTCATGTGAACCAGCATCTGCGATTCGAGGTGCTGTATATACTAGCTTCTTGGGATTCACCAGTTATACCTATTTGCATGTATGACGCTCCTTGGGGCACTGGTGGATGTAATGCCAATCCAGAGTCCCTCGTATAAACTAATGAAGAGTACATCGCAAACCAAAATGACATCTCTTATACTGACTCCTTCACTAGGAATCCATCATCTAATAAAAAATAAAAAAAAAAATGGAATCACTAGTGCACTATTTGTGAATGTGAATAAATACAGCCTTTTTGGGTTACAGAATGCTCACCGGTTCCTCTTGTCCCCTACCTCCTGCCTCCTTGTGCCAGACATTGAGAGTTTTCTGTGGCGTGTATTATCTCTATGCTCCGCCCCCTGCACTGCCTGTACACTCCCTTTGCCTCTGCAGCATCCTGTCATGGTGAACGTAGAGAGAAGACTCTTGGGTAGGGGAGTATGCCATGTAATAACTGTCAAGAGTAGACCAAGAAACGCATGTCGTAGTGCCTACATCCTGAGTCTTTCTTCTATTTTAACTGTTTAACTTGATCTGGCACGATACGGAGGGTGGCTAAAGTCAGCTGGAGAGATACTCATCGGCAGGTTGACCGCTACTAGTAGCTCCTGAGCCATCAGTTGGACGCTACTGCTTTCGCGCTCAAAGCAAAGAACGTTGTCTATTTTGATCAGTGTAGCAGGGCTCATCGCTGGGTTCTAGGTAGCATTTAGTTCTTGTAGTTCCCCCTTCATGGTCTCCAGCATAACTAGGAGGCCGCTGGCAGAGGGGCAGATGAAGGAGAGATGCACTGTGTATAGGCGTATGGCAGCTGAGCAGGGAAAGCACGCAAACTAGCAAACAGGAATGAGCGAACTCAAAAGGAAACACAACATGACAGGAAAAGGAGATAAGCCAGGGTGAGGGCAAGGATGCTCGTACCTATGAGGTGGAGGCGGGACAAGTGGACAGAAAGAAGTATAGGAAACAAGCTAGCCAGTGATCCCTGCATGGAACGGATGAGGTGAACTAAAATGCATTTAAACAGGAACCGGTCAACACATGTGCAAAGCTATTTGCCTGTTCATCAAAGACTATGGCCCTCATTATAGGTTTGCTGGTATCCCCTCGATAATTCCGGCAAACCTGTCTTACTGTCTCCGCCACCCGATATTCTGGTATTACTGCGATATTATGGGTGGCGAAGTACTGGTAAATTCCCATTCCCATGGAGTCCCGGCTCCATGGGATGGGATTGCCAGAATTGCCAGCATTGGTAGTACCGGTGCCAGTGATTCCGGCAATTATTTGCCGGTAGGGGCCTGATTTAGCGGCAGCGGCCAGGCATGCCCGGAGATCCATGGCCCCCCCGCCAGCAAACTTGAAGTGTGCCTGTCTAGAAAATATGCCAGGGCCGGAATTTCTGCCCTGTTTTCCTGCATTTTTTCCAAGCCCGGCACACTTGTAATTAGGCCATAATTTTCTGTCAGGAGTTACGTGAACGCACGCAGTAGAGTTTGCAGATGAACATGTCTGCCATTTAAAATACATGTAGCAGTCAACAGGCCACCCAACAGGCAGTGACACTGCACCAGTGTCTGCGCGCACAGCAGCAGCAAAGTGAGCCACGAAGGCTCCATAAAGCAAGGCCTAACCCACGTCACGTACCTTTTTCTCAAGCTTCAGCCACGTTGCGCATCCTTTGGTGTCCACATACTGAAGGCCGAAGTACCAGATTTCACGCAGACCCACCGTCTTCACCACCTGCGTACAAAACACACGGAATGTTGGTGCACATGTCAAAGAGGAGCTTTCACAGGGTATCATTCTGCAGGGTGCTTGCGGCCTACTGTTTGACAGCCAGGCGCCAAAGCAAGCGGGTCAGGCGGAGCTCCTTGAAGCCACCCACAGCATGTTCCGTTTTATTGCATGTTTTATTGCTTTTTACTTCATGATTTGATGTTGAAACACAGACTGTTCTTGTTTTGTGAAAAGTCGATTTTTTTTAACTAAAACACAATAAATATATATTTTTTAAAATAATGCTTGTTCAGTAACTAAAAAACAAACAAACATGATTTCTGATTTTTCTGTCAGTGGATGTATGGTTTCATTAGCTACCTATAGTCAACCCGCTGGCACCTGCCAGCTGTAAGAATCAAGTGAAAGTGTTTAATCATCATGCATGCAATTATTTGATTAGTGATTTAAATCACGTAGAAGGTAAGATTTACTTGTCCACGCCCCACTTAAGCCCCACCTTCCAACCCTTTTCAAAATGTCCCACACAAGGCAACACTCAGCCCTGCCTCACAGATCGATCTGGGGGGATTTATCAAAAACGATCATCCCCAGGTAAAGCACAGAATCCTCCCATGGACCCCAGGAGACGCATGGGCAAGAGTGAAAGGTCCATTATGAAGCACTCCTTGTTTCAACTTTTGACGTTTATTTTATAATGTTCATATAGTGCCAACATATCCCTTTTCACCAATTTCAGGGAGCTTTGGGGACAACAGAATCTCAATCACGGAAAGTGCAATCATGAAGTTCACACGTGGGGCCATGTACCTCCATAGAATGGGGAAAGGAATAGGGGGTCTCATGTACCAACTGTTGGCAGGGTTGCCATTCTTGGTGCTGGCAATTCACCCCAAGTGCTGCTTCCCCTTCAGGTGGGTTCAGCATTTGGCCACTATTCTCTTGCCAGAGGATAAGGAGAAGAAGCTTGGTTTTGTCTGTCTATTACATTGCAGGTTCATCGACAGCCTGCAAAGGGCCTCATCCCTCTGGAAAGATTAGGCTAAAAACACCAAAGTATCCCAAATATGCAGCAATACACCTTACCAGCCAGGTCTGTTACTTTACTGCACACATTCCCTGTCTCTCCACTGCTCCTCTGCAAGTGACCCAGAATTCCAGGTACCGCGCTCTTTCATTGGGAACTTAGATGTCTGGATCATTATCAATTACATGTTGTAAAATAAACAAAGCACTGAACCTTCGGGAGGCAGCTGTGAACCCCTGTTTAGGTTCAATGTTGTCTAGTGAAATGGCAGCTGGATTCAAGAAGAATATTGCTAATCTTTGGTTCGTTTTGTGGGGCCGTCTGAATAAATATCACCACACGCTCACATAAGGATATCTATTCGAAGGTTATTGCTAGAGATGTGGGGGTGAGGGACATCTGATGGGGCAGAAGGTGTTAGGAGGTATTCTCGTGTTCTCTGGTGAGGGCTTTAGAAGAGGCTAGTGGAGGGGCAGGGTTTCCACCAGGTTAATGCTGACTCACAATGGTAGCCTGGCTGAAAAATGGCTTCAATGTTCGAAGGGGGTGATAAGATGGCACAACACACACACAGCAGTAAAGGATTGCCATACAGTATAATTACTGTAAATATTTACACCTTTGTTTAAATGCAAGTGATGAAGTCAAGTAATATCTACAAACAGTTAAGTACTAAAAACCAGGCTTGAGTTTTTAAATAGTAACATTGTCTCCAGAAAATACAGGTAACCCTCTTGATAAAAGAGTTACATTTAAAAAAAAAGGGAGGTAATTATTCAGCTACATTTGTTACAGTTTTAAAGTGTCCGAAAGTTTCTGTAAAGGCTAGAACGCAAAGTCCATTAGCAGCTCCTCACTGCAGGAAAAGGGTCAACTTTAGCAGTGTCTCAGGGAGCTGCAGAAGCAACCACCTCAGGACTGCCGATTATTCATTCTCTTCTCCTTTTGCTCCGCACTTTCCACTTCTCCCCCCTTCCTTGCACTTTTCCCCTCCCCCTAGACCCGTGAAACTTGTGCGTTCTCAATGTCACTGGGCCTAGTAAGATCGTTGTTTTGTTCTCCCCTGTTCCCCTCCCTTGCCTTGTCGCGCTCTGAAACACTTGTGTACGAGCGCGATAGAAATAAAATATCAATTCAATTCAATTCAATTCAATGGAGAACCTGAGGAGATGGGTCTCTGACCCAGCTTTGCCGACCTAAGACCTTTTTGGAGGAGGGATTTGAAAAGAACAATGAAAGAACGAGCCAGACAATTTGATTGGTAGCACCTGGGAAGATTGTCTGTAAGAGAAGCGCCTCTAATCCCAAGTATATTAGATGGATGTCAGCAATGGATTTAGAGAAAAAGAGCCTCAGAGACATTGCCCAGGCTGCTAAGGAGCGACATGACCTGGGTGTAGGGACTGGTTGCAGTATCGGGTTTCCAATGTCACAGTTAAGGTTCTGGAAAGAAGGACTGAAGGTAGCCCCTCTGGTGCCGGAGGATAGGGATGGCAAACAAGATAAAAGTATTCAAAAGATATGACCATGGAATTGGTGGGGCTAGGAACGGCAGCAGCGGTTAAGAGGACACAGAACAGACCCTTCGGCACAGGTCATTGTATGATAAAGCCAGTACTTTATGTAGGTAGGACAAAAGATGGCCCCTCAGAACGGAAGCTCTGGATGTCCTTCCGGACAAGCCCTGAAGAGGAGCAGCAGATGGACACAGCAGGAGAAATGCTGTCAAGTCTCCATGAGACAGCACTGGCTCCCACTTTTGTGATGAGAGATCATGCTGCAAGAACGTAAGGGAGCGACACAAAAGGCTGCAGTGGGGGTTGAACCAATTGTTCCATACAGTCTAAGGACGGACATCACCTGAAACAGGTTGCCTCTGGTCGTTGAGATTGAGCTTCCACTGAGGAGGATCAGGAGTAAGTTCCGGAGCTTCTTTGCCAGGAGTCCTCAGCATTGTGGTGGTCTCTCTGCTACTTCAGAGTCAGGCCCTGTAGCCGTCTGAAGAAATGGCTTGGCTTCTTGGAGATGGAAGTCAACACTCATGAAGATGGAAGTCAGCCCTGCTCTCCAATCATTCTCTGTGCACCATTGAAAGTTTAGGCAGCTATCCAATCAGGATTAGCCAGCCACAATACCACTTTCTTGGGCGCAGACACACACACAGCTGTGGATTAAGGTGTCTGAGACCACATCATCCAGCCCAAACTGGATTCCAATCATTCAGTGGCACCAGTTTCGGCTCAGTGTAGAGTCTGGAAAGGTAAATAACCATATAAGATGATTCCTACTAGGAAACTACCTCAAGACACCAACATAGCTAGTGCTTCAAGTGCAGAGCTTATAAAATACCAGACAGACATGTTGCCCATGCAGGGAACAAAGAAGGGCTACCTCACAGTAGATATAGCTTCACTGTGGTGAATCCAAGTAAAGACAACACACAGCTATCACTAACCTCCACTGAACACACTGTATGGGGGGGGGCACAGCCGAGGACAACAAAGTACTCATGCTCTCGTAGCCCCACAAGGTTGCAGTCATAAAGGAGACTTTGGGGAAAATTCACTTAAACAAAAATAGCTGTAGGTCATCACTTAAAACAGCAAAAATACTAGTGGGCTCACAAGCCACAGCTAATAGAGTAAAGGGGAGGGGAGGAGTCTACCCTAATGAAATCAGAAGATGCATATTACTATTTGAGGGTGACCGAGCTGCAGCTAGAGACGGAGGAGACAGGGGGAGGCAGAGAGAACGAGAGTGAGGGGGAAAAGAGGAATACAAGTAGAAAGAAAGACAAAAATGAAAGAGAGAACAAAAAGAGGAACTGACAAATGTTATGAGTAAGGAACTGTTGAGAAAAGTATGCTTCATAAACACAAGAACAATCTCGAGGAGGTGTCCAGGGATACAGACTAGAAGGATGCTGACGGCCATAGTATAGTATACAGGTAGTAATAGAGGCCTCCAAAGTGTAGGCTGATAGAAAGGCTCATGGTGCTAGGGCCTGGTGCAGGGTGATGGTGGTGACCCGAGGCTTATGAGTGTCAGGTTTATCAGTAGTCTGGGTTGTATGGGTCGGGCCCACCATCTCCCGCACTAAACTTGGTGGGATGGGAGAGTGTATGCGAGGTGTGTTCACTGGGCCAAGTGGGACGCCATTAGTGGGTAAAGTAGAGCTGTAGATATCTAAGGTCAAAAATCAATGTTGGGCAATTGTAGTCATAGCAGGTGCATGTTATTGTAGTCTACATTTTTGGTGAAATTGTATACAAATGCTTGTTTTGATTTTCTGCCATTAAATTAGGTTACATGTCAGTTGCGTTTTTGCTCAATTTCAATATAAGGACTGTCCAAGTAGGAAAGACAGGATGAAATGAATGGTAGGCAGGAAATATGACACACTTGTGTTCAATCAATTGAAGAGCAGCTGGGGATTATAGGGATATTGGAGGCGGCATAAAGTGACGTGGTTTGCCGTACACAGCATGCAGTGTCGCACAGAAGGGAAATGGTACAAGACCACATGGTGTGCAAACTATGACGCCGCCACTTTAACCACTAGGTAGGAAGGAGGCCAATTATGACAACAAGAGCTCATTGATGGAGAGTATACTATTGATATGAGAGAGATGGCAGAGCAGAAAATATGAGAAGGCAATGAGCTGAGCATGTGCCTGGAGCTGCAGTCCTGCGCCTCCAGCCCCTGCCAGGGCAGCGGGATCATGCCAGTGAGGAGCAGGCAACTGGGAGTGAAGAAAGGCCACCAGGTGGTCAAACACTTGGCTGAATGAACAAATCAAAAAATAAATGAAGAACTAGTCTCCGACCAGCATGTGAAATCAATCACCACTCCCTCATTTCACTCACCATAGGCGCGGAGGACAGATGATAGCCTTTGATGTTCTGTTCTGTTTTGTTTTTCCATATTTTGTTTTTCATGCCCGGCCTTCCAATCCTTCACCATCGACACCTTCACCATCCAGTCTCCCCACATGTCAAAACTCTGGGTGTCTACCTCGATTCCAACCTCAGCATGACCCGCCATGTCAATGCTATCGCCTCATCACCTGCCCATACTAACAAGCTCCTTAATGCTGCCAAACCCTTCCTTGCCACACTAGACCGACTAACCATAGTCAGAGCAGTAATCAGCTCCCAACTAGACTACTGCAACTCCCTCCTTGCATGTACCTCTAAGTGCTACCTCAACAAACTCCAGACTATACAGAACAATGCTATCCACGCAGTCTTGAACCTGACCAAACGGAACCATGTGACAGTCCACAGAAAAGCTGCCCATTGGCTACCCATAAGAGAGGGAATCAACTTCAAAATACTCTCTGACCCACTGCTTCCTCTCGACCTCTGCACCACTCTACCTTTCACGCAGAATCACTAAACATACTTATTCAAGACCAACCAGAGCAGCCTACAGCGACCGTCTGATCGTCCTGCGTTTCACCCGATCGAAAGCTGGAGGCGCTAGCTTCCCAACCATCGCCACACGACTCTGGAACTCCCTGCCACCCCAACTGAGGCCCGAAACCGCTTTCTAGCCATTCAGAAAACAACTTAAAACCAGACTATTCAACTGACTCTGTATTCCTCCTTAGGCCTTCTGATGTCTCCCTCCCCCATTCCCCCTCTGCAACCAGCGCCTGGATGCCTGCAGGCTTTGAGTGCTTTATAAATGCAAAAATAAACAAATAAATTAATGCAGGGAAGCAAGACAATTGGCAGGATGAGGAGTGAAAGAATTGACCTTGCGGGTGCCTTTTGCTTTTGGATAAGATTGATTAGAATAACTGTCTGATAGGACTGATTAATTCATTATTTCTACTGTACTCTTCTACTGAATTGCCTTTAAAGCAAACGGCAAATAAAGCATTTTAAAAATTAAAAAAGTCTTGATTGGACAAAATGAGGACAATAGTTTACATGGGGGAAAATGTTGTATGACCTTCCCTTGAAGTGACTGGATGATAAACCACATGAACACACCACACAGTGCCTAAACGCTTTCGAGACACTGGTCTAACGCTGCTGAACCCTCAGAACAAGCAGACCTTCAGCTTCTGAACGTGCAAGTGATCACGAGATTGGCATCAATGGTTTGGGGAGTTTGCCAAATACCCTATTCTCAAGAGGTGACCAGTACCAGAATAAGAAAGCACTTATATAGGCCACATAACTCGAGTTCACCGTGATCCTTCCCACCATAAAAAACTAGAGGCTGGGAAGATAGCTCAGGGGCAACGCGTTTGTTTTGGAAGCAAGACAACATAGCAGCACAGGTTCGAATCCCGGGCTGCACATAGCATTATAAAAGAACAATTATAGTGCGAGTGGGGTCGATTCAGACTCACGAGAGACATGCCCTGGTTTATTTAGTCCCTACACCCTCCTCCTGAGATATATGAAGTAAAGATTTGAGAAGTGTACGCCCACTACCTTTGGCAGTAATCATGCCTCTAGCTAACCTTAACCTTGCTACAAATGCCATGCACTTTGGCGACAGAAGAGTTGTAAGCGTGCAAAAGATGGCACACTGAACAAAACGCCTCGACTAGTTCAGAAATCTAAAGCTGAACAGTAAGTACACCACACAGGTTTTTATTTTGTCCACCCAGAGTGGCAGAAGAGTGGAAGCAGCCCTGCCCAAACATGTTTCAGCATACTTTGAACCTCCCAAATTTCCAAAGTTCCTGAATTAAATTAGATTTTACAAAAACTTTTTTAGCAGAAACATTCCTCCTGTTCGTGCTGGCAGATTTGAATGTCAGCAACCACCCTTCCATTCCCCTTGCGAAAATAAGGCTTTGACCACTCCAGAAATAATTTTTGTATATCTGTGATAGAAGTGGAAAAATGATCCATGCACCACAGGCAGTCGGCCAGGCGGATATACCAGTGGCATGCAGGCAGAGAGAGAGGCACACAATGGTAAGGGTTGGGCAAGTTCATTGCATCTCAAGGGATGGTGGGTGGGGGCCACCATGCCATGCCTTACCACAATTCATAATGGAGGGAGCTACCATGCCATGTGCCAATAGGTAGATCAGAGCCCCAAAACTCTGCCTGCCGGTCCATAATCCCTTTGGGAGACTATATAGGAGTTCGGGAGTGTCCCATGAATATTTCAGGGTCATTGTATTTTACAGTCGAGACTCACTCCTATTTGTAAATACATTTCAGAAGGTTTGAGGGCGAGCTTGAAGATTGTCCAGTAGTGCCCTACCCTCACAGTCAGAGAAAGACTCTGGTATTTCTAACCTGAATATGGAGTTGGCTGAAATTCATCCATTTAATAAGGGGTGGAGAACGTTCTGCTAATGATGTAAAGGATCCAGTATCAGAAGACACCCTTCAGGGATCGAAATTAGCTTTAGATAAGCAGGAGCTAAAGGCAGCTCCTGGTTAGCCTACATTGACCAGTGACCAGGAGCTACCTACCACTGGGGAACCAGGAGCTAGTACATAGTGTTCCACAAATCTAACTTTCACATGAGATGTACAATTATCATTTGCCATAATTTCCAATCCATTATGCTTTACTATGAGGTACAGACACGCCCCAATGTTTATTCATAGGTTTTGCAAAATGCACATAGTTAAATTCACATAGGTGTGTTTGTTCGGCATCAGTTGGCCTAGGGAGCCAAAAGTAGCTCCTAGTAGCTGTTTGTGTAAAGCTAACCAGGCTCTACTAAGTTACAAGTGGGAGCTAAATAGCCCTCAATTTCGAACCCTCCCCTTGGAAAAAGGCACACATCTTTGGGCTGAAAATGTATGGTGCATGGGCATGGTTTAAGCAGTACAAATAATACGGTCATGAAGATGGAAAAAATAAAAGATAAACGTGGGGAGACTTGTGGAACACAACAAACAATTCCACAGGCTGGCTAATAAATCGGCTCACTTTTAGTCTGAAATTTTAGTGAGGAAGTTGATAAACCATTATAATGATCGGCCGATGACCTCGACTCTGTCATTCAATTCAGGAGAACATAACGGTCTACTGTAGAACACGGCACAGACCATCCAAGGTTTACCCTCGCAAGCAATTCTTCCCAGATCTTCAACAGGTCGGATTCGATTCTCTGTTTGCACTGATTGGTGGTGGGCCAGACAGTGGCGAGCTTGCAGAAAGGAGTGAAGTTAACCAATCAATGTCATCTTAGCAACAACACGCAATTTTTTGTGGGCCAAAACGCAAGGGCCTAGAGCACTTTGGCAACAAAGGATAATTAGAATTTCAAGACATTGACGCATCAGACCATCCTCAAAGGACTTAATGAGGGAGGAAATCATTGGAGCAAAAAGATCTGCATGGGCTCTCAAGACCCTGTCTACCACTGGGTCTAATGAAGAATCAGCATCTTTACCACCAATCAACCAGGAAAGTTGAACAGTAGGTGAGGGAAGGCATTGGTTGATCACCAGGAACTCGTTTCTTTAGTGATGACTAAAGGCCAGCATTTTAGATCAGGACATAGGAGGATGCAAATGTGATTTTCCTGGCTAGTAGGATGGATGCCCCCAAACAAGCAAGACAAATTGTTGGGAGAACTTCATTTACTCTCTTTGCCCACATGTGGTAGGTATTTTCCACTATAGTGCAAGCATGTTCATAAACAAATATCAGATATTTGTACAGTACATCACTTAATGACTAAGTTTACTTTTTTGATATTTGTAACTAGATTCCTGAGGTAGCTACAACATTATTGCTGACATGGTTCAGTTTCATAATGTAAACATAGCGCTATATCACTTGCTGAGGTCGCTGCTTAGGGTTTCCACGCAGCGGAGCATTGGAATGTCTGGCAAGGGGGATTCCGAATGGGCCACAGTCGGTTGCAAAGTGGTCCAACCGCAGGCACTCATTTTTTTAGTGCGACCTGAAATCTGAGGTCAAAGCAGAACAACCAGATAACTTGCAGCCAATCCAATAAAACTAGAGCATGCTCTTAGGAATGATCAAATATAACGTATGTCTAAGTGGATGTGTGCCACCAATCACTCATTGTTGAAACCCTGGGTCATCCATGACGGAAAACACGTATGCATTTGGAGGCGTGTTAACCGCGGCTAAACAAAATGGCCGAAATTTGGCCCCCACAATTAAGGTGGGTGCCATCCAGTCCAATGCAGCAGAGAGGGCTTGCAAAGAATGTCGACTCCACACATCACTCTACTAGAACACAGCTATACTATGACACATTCGGTATAGCTGTTCTCATACTCACACGACCCCACGAACTCCCCATCATCCTAATAAAACACAGCTGGCTGAGCACATAACGCTAGCTTAGGCGTCTCCTCAGGCCTAACGCAGCCAAAACTCAGTCTGGGTGCTCCCCCTCCAGACTGAACACATCCAACCGATTTCCTCAGCACCACACCTACCGCAAAGAAGCAGCTATCATGCAACAACCACACCAGCTGCACACATATCCGGTGCACCCACGCACCATACAACTCTCTCTCTCTACTGACTTGAACTGCGGTTCCCGAGGGCGTTCAACCAACCAGCGCTTTGAGGTCATACCAATGATACATAAGGCGCTATATAAATGCCAAGTAACATAACATATTGCACACGAAAGTCGTTAAAGTCCCTAAATTGGGATGAGGGTGGGTAAAAAGTAGAGCAAATGGCAGAAATCGCAGAATCAAAGGAATACAAAAATTAAGGGAAGCAAGAGACGACTGAATAAGCAGGTGGTAAGATAACTTGAAGCATTATGATGAGGACTCTTTGCAGGTTGCTATTTATTCACAGTTAACACATGAGTGCTGGAGGGCTTATAATGCATAGCCATAAAATTGCTCAACACAATGAGGAAGGCAAACCGACCAGGAAAGGAGCAGGTAGCAAGGTTACAGCCACAGCCCTGCTAGCAAGGTGCTTCATTCGGAATAAGCCAGATGGCAAGCTGGTAGCCGGTCAGTACCTAGGATCTGGAAAGGCCGCAGCCAGAGGTGTATTTGGTGCTGATATGGCACATCCCAAAGGAGGTACCAGAAACGGATAGGATAGTGGCTAAGAGGTTTAGCAAAGGGTTTGTCGTGTGGCACTTTGTTATCCAGAAAGGTAGATTAACTGACATCTGTCCTTAGATATGCTTGGAAGCATTATGCGTTGAAAGTGCAGGAAAACTGCACAAAGTGCTGGATTATAACACGTAGCAGATAAGTATCGAATGGGCCATCATCAGGCACTTCACTACTACGTGCTACTTTACTACCCAGAATGCCTCATTAAATGCCACATTATGTGTTATCCAACACCCCCGATTTCCACGGAAAACAAAGCAATTGTTGCATATGTAAAAGAGACAGGATGGAATGGTGAAGCGAGTGACGCGTGAAAAGGGCAAATGTGGCGGATGATGCATAAAACCATGTCCTGGTGGAAGCAGTGTTGTGATATTTTGTGATAAGTTAAGAAGATAATTTGAGGGTCAAAGTAAGATGAGTCAGATGTTTGAAGAAAGGGTACCGGGATGACTGAAAAATGAAACGTCCTTCAATGCTCGCACTCTTAAACCTACCAAGATCATCACCCACCAGTGCACACCACCCCCACGCCGGGTGGCTTCTCCATGCAAAATCGCTCTCTTTAGATTCCTGCTCCTCATTTGTACATCCCTTCACGGCCTTCCCCCAAACTACCTTGCTGACTGTTTCCCTCTCTAAACTCTCTCTCCCTCCAAAATCTAATTCTCCATGCTCATCGACATCGCCCGTCCCTTCCCCAACCCTCGGTGCCTCCTCCAACTTCCGCTCCATCTCTCTATATGCCCCCTTCCACCCGACATAAAAACCAGCCTATCGGCGGAACGGTTTGACACCAGACTACAGCTCCACTTATAAGCCATGGAAGGGGCGTTCCCAATCCCCTAATTGGACCTCCCTAACTTACCCCAGCCTTCTCTCCTGATAATGCCAGTGAAGCGTGAACCTAATGCGAACACGTCTATGGCCCATATCATACTTTACGACACTCAGACCTTATTGTCTACCCTGTTTATGTCTGCCCTTGGTCTGTCCCGGATACAGGCCACACCAAGCTACCCTTCATCAGCTGTTTATTCCTCATTCAGATCTCCACCACCCAGGGGTGTTGCTAGGTCTGGAAAAGATCAGAGGCTACACTAATGTTGGGACTGTCGGGACCCGGGGCTAGCTAGCCTTTTGGTTGTAGCACCTGAGCTTCTATCCAGGGCTACAATCAAAAGACCCAGGGCTATAGCCCCTTCAGCCCCCCCACCCCTAGCAACCCCCCTGACACCCCCAATTTCAAAGGCACCCGGCCGTGAGACTGCCTCTGTTATGTGTATTGCTTCCCATGTGCATCGCTTCTGTTTCAAATGACACCATCAATGCTCAACAAATACAATGACGGGACGAGCAAGACATGGTTAGGGCAGCATGGTGTTTAAGGGTCTAGTAATGCAGAGGGGCAGTGCAGCAGGGAAGAGTCTAAAGAAATAGTGAGCTGGTACACAGATGAGGGAGGATCGAGAAAGGGTCCGGGCAAGCAAGCAAGGAGTACTAGACAGGAGGGACAAATGATTGAGCAAGCTCGTACAGCACACCACCAGGGGATGAATGGTCTTCTAGGGTGATGGAAATGGCTGGATGTTTTTTATCTGTATGGCTTCGCACCAGTATTCGGTGTGCTACAAGGGCTCTCAATGTGGTCTGCTTTGGGAACGGAGGTAGTACGCAATGCAAATATGTTTTCATGATCACACCATTTTGATCAAGTGGGCAAGCAGGGATTAGAACCCAGGGTCTTTGGATCCAAAGATGGCACCTTAGAAACTGGACCATTTATGGTTCCTGGCTGGTTATAGTGAGTTACAGGGGTTTAGCAGAAGGTGTTGGTGAATTCATCAGCAAGTCACATTTGGCATTCGAGATATTCGGTATGAGAAGGATAGAGTTAATGTGATTATAACTGTGTAATTCTGAGATCGAAGGTCTTATTTACAAACAACTAATTCTATGTAAGTAAAGCATGGGTTTGCTATCAGCTTCAATTGCACGAAGAAAAGATGTCAGACATTTATCCATCTGTGCTTGCTACCAAGTGGTGCAGGGGAGACATATTTCAGTTTGAGCTGGTCTTCACAGAGCCAGGACCATGGGACATATTTAAAAGCAATTGGAGGTGCGTAAATGTTTCACACAAAAAAGGGATGAGCAATGGAGCATAACGAGGGAGCCTGAACCAACCAAGACAGGTTAATGGATCGGGGTTCTTGAAAAGAGAAAATTTCTTTTGAAAATGGCAGGCTGCACTATTATAGGCCAGTTAAGAACATACCTCTGGTGGCTTTGCCAGAAGGCTGCCATGCCAAACGTAGAAAATAGATCCAGACTAGCTGCACCAATGTAGACCAGTATAGCCACCTAATGACACTTATCACAATTGCTTAGTGCCTGATGCCTAGTGAAAAAAATGCAGTGCCAGAGTAGCAAAATGCAGGCCTGTCTAGTAATGTAATAACATATCATGTTTGCTTTACCCTTGATGTCACAGTAAAAAACACGTAACCAGAATGGCTGCAGTATTGCACGCCAGCCTAGCCATATAATAACACTTACCATGTTTGCTTTACCTTGAATACTAAGTAGAAAATGCCATGCCACAGTGAGAAAACGTAACCTGACTGGCTAAAGACAAGTAGGCCAGCATAGTCACCTTATACAACCTATCATGTTTGCTTTACCCATGATGCCCAATAAAAAATGTCATGCCACAGAAAGTATGTGTAGACTGGCGCCACCAAAGTAAGCCAGCCTTATCATCTAATAACAAGTATGCCGTATTGACTTATTCACTGAACATCAATGGTGAAGCAAACCATGCCACCAGCAGCCTCTGCCCCACCCCCTATAGTTAGCTTGCCACTGCGCCTTCACGCATGCAGGCCCACACAATCTCATTCACATGCACTCATACCACATAAACTCTCTCATTCATCCGTGCATTCATACAACATTCATGCAACTGATTCCATGTACATAAAAACAAATAAACACACAAACATACACGTGCACATACATACAAACAATCACATTTAACACACACACACACACATAAAGCATGCCTTACTCTGCAGTGCGCACATCGCTGCCACACAGACGGAATGGCCCGGCCCTCTTTTACTCGTGAATACGCTGAATGACAGGAGAGGAGTGCTCTGCTGTCATTCTGCCTATCTATGCAGTTCATGCAAAAATGAGAGGTGGTGGAGCCAGACTTCCTACGCCCCGCCGGCCTCTCATCACTGCAGCCTAAGAACTATGTGGAGCCCAAAGGGCTCGGCATTAACAAACCAAAACAAAAATACATGGTGGGAGCACACACACCCGCTCAGAGCCAGGCAGCAATCTCTCCCAGGTAAATCAAGAACCTTGGGCACTGCACGGTATGCCAGTCAAGTGAGGCAGGGCACACCGCCACCCTTAATGAGGAGGTGCCGCTGCAGCCATGTAAGAGTTGTCTATGAGCCTTCACACAGCCATGGCACAGTCAGGCAGAGGTTGTGTAATCAAATAGGTACACAGGATCCTATTTATATGTACCACATCTTACTCCACCAATAGGAACATAGATTATATTATAAAAGAAGGATAAGATGGTAAACTTTCTCTACTTCCACCCCTCCTTCTCCCCCAATGATTAGACACCTCTGACAGATTCTCCGGCACTACAAGTCTTGACAACATAGACTGCGTGCAACATTCCAAATTTCAAAACACATTTTTGTTTAATACAGAATATTTAAATTAAAACATAAGATACTACCCACACCTAACACAGTGTACAAAACTACCACTAAAACCTACAAAATCTAAAAAGCTAAATTTCAAATAAACCACTTTACAAATGGACACAGACGAAATCACATATCACAGTACATAGAAAAAACCTAAATGTGTCACTAAAACAACATATAATCCCAACATGTTTCTGTTCTTTAAAGCCCCTTTCGGGCGAACATTTTTCAGGGGAACCTTTAAAACATCCACTATTCTTCTCAACACCGTGTTGAATGGGTAGTTTCAGGCAACCAGCCTGCAAAGAAGAGAAACTGAGGAAACTAATCAGATCCCCAGGGGAGGGGGTATTACCAAATGTAAAAGTGGAGTTGACTCAGTCAAGAGAACAATTCCACAAAAAGGTTTAGAAATTAAACCAATTAGATTTACCTTAATGTGGTGAATCTTCAACGCACGTCTGTAAATGACAGATAGGCTAATTTTTCTTCATTGAAAAACCAAGATACTTCAAAAGGCGTCTCAATCCGCCGAAAATATCGTCACACCTAGATAGGACACATCACACTACCAATGAGCCACAGATCACTACAGGACAACAGTCATGAATTGTTCAGGATATATTAAAATTACCTTCACGCAAGTGTTTCTCCTAATCTAGAGGTGAGCATGTTGTTCTTGAACTTTAGTAGCTACATTACTTTTAGTGATGTTGGTGGCTATTATCCCTTTTCCGCAGTTTTTTACTTACTGAACGTTGAGGTGTTGTGTACTATCTCTCACTACTTGGTCACGTTCAGCATGTTTTTACACATTTAATGGCTGTGAAGACCGCTGGTGTATGACACTACTGTTTGGAAGCATGAGCTCTAATGCACGACCTAGGCTGGGCTTGAAATGGTTTCTTTTCTTCCTTTTTTTTACACATTCGGGAGCCGTGGTGTATCAGTGCATTTTAATGCTCTTTCAGATGGTTGGTGACCGCCCTTCTTATATTAGAGATTGGTTCTGCGTCCTCTTTTGTAATCATCTGCAGACTTGGTTGTCATTACAAGGGATTTCCTCCCCTTGCCCCACATTGTGGGTGGCTTCACTTGCGTGAAGGTAATTTTTATTTAATATATCCTGAACAATTCATGACTGTTGTCCTGTAGTGATCTGTGGCTCATTGGTAGTGTGATGTGTCCTTTCTAGGTGTGACGATATTTTCGGCGGATTGAGACGCCTTTTGAAGTATCTTGGTTTTTCAATGAAGAAAAATTAGCCTATCTGTCATTTACAGACGTGCATTGAAGATTCACCACATTAAGGTAAATCTAATTGGTTTAATTTCTAAACCTTTTTGTGGAATTGTTCTCTTGACTGAGTCAACTCCACTTTTACATTTGGTAATACTCCCTCCCCTGGGGATCTGATTAGTTTCCTCTGTTTCTCTTCTTTGCAGGCTGGTTGCCTGAAACTACCCATTCAACACGGTGTTGAGAAGAATAGTGGATGTTTTAAAGGTTCCCCTGAAGAATGTTCGCCCGAAAGGGGCTTTAAAGAACAGAAACATGTTGGGATTATATGTTGTTTTAGTGACACATTTAGGTTTTTTTCTATGTACTGTGATATGTGATTTCGTCTGTGTCCATTTGTAAAGTGGTTTATTTGAAATTTAGCTTTTTAGATTTTGTAGGTTTTAGTGGTAGTTGTGTACACTGTGTTAGGTGTGGCTAGTATCTTATGTTTTAATTTAAATATTCTGTATTAAACAAAAATGTTTTTTGAAATTTGGAATGTTGCACGCAGTCTATGTTGTCAAGACCTGTAGTGCCGGAGAATCTGTCAGAGGTGTCTAATCGTTGGGGGAGAAGGAGGGGTGGAAGTAGAGAAAGTTTACCATCTTATCCTTCTTTTATAATACAGTCAGGCAGAGGTACAGCACACAACTTTGCAGTGCACCAACCTAGTGGCGGCTCGGTTGTGGCCCATTTACATTCGTGAGCATACAAGTCAGACCAGCACCAGAACGTGCAGTGCTGAGAGTGGCTGGTTTTGTACAGGTAAGTGTGGGCAGAAAATGGCTGCTTCGACTTTGCAATGCTCTGGACATCTGCCACCAGTTGCTACACACGAGGAAAGGAAGGGAGATGACGACATTGTTCTTTTATGTCTGTCTTGTCCATCTCGATGGAAGGCGTTGCAGGGAGGGGAATGTGTGGGGGTGGGGGAACATGGACACTGCCCTTCCTTATGAAAAGGAGCAATTCCATGCTCCGGAAGTAGATATACAGACAAAAGGTTAATTTGATATCTGAGAAATACATTTAGGCGCAATCGGAGGTTATGATGCCTACTTCAAAAGCAACGGCTCCAATCTTCCCAAGGGAAAGGGCCTCTTCTATTGGTTAACTTTGTGAGTCTGAACGTTTTTTTTTTAGCCTTCAACAATTAGAGTCTGCGTGAGAATGAAAAAAAGAAAATGCGCGCGCTGCGGGTCACTGTTTCCACGTTCACGCTTCATTAGGCACGCACAATCTGCAGTTATTCTCCACACACAAAACCTCCAAGAGGCCATAAACAAGTTGAAGGAAATGGGGACACAAAGCTCCGCATTTCTATGTGGCCTGCAGATTTTAGGACTTTAACCGGTCCCAAAAGGGAACCGGATTACCAGACTGGTTCACAAAAGAACGAGTTGCTTTAAAGTTAGAAAACAACAGCAAATAATATGTTATTGACCTGTAGCAAGTTTCTTTTATGGGGCTCAGATTAAGTTTTTTGTCATGCCAGAATCGGTAAGTGAAGGCCATTTTTGACCGTCACAGACTTTAATGGCAGCCAACTAGGGCCAGGTGTTGCCCAGCAGGTTCCACTCGATCCCTGCTGGATTGATCACACCATGCACAAACAGCTCAAAAAGATATGATATGATAGGTTATTTATAACATAATACCCAGAGGTTTCTAAGCACGGATCCAGGGATCGAACCTGTGGTGCTCCGTGTTGTCTTGCTTCCAAGGCGAGCATGTTGCCCCTGAGCCATCCTCCCGAGTGACACGTATAATCAGGGGAGTTGCATGGACCACCTTATTATGAATCTTTTAATAGGAGAGTCAGGTGGCGCATTCAACACACGCAATTGTATTCCTAAGCGAATTCCATTATAAAGTTAGTATAATTTATATCTGCAACAAAAGCTTCCTCTTGAGCCAAAATCATTAAATCCATAGAAAGAGCTCGCCATTTGCTTTCCTTCTGCCACAGGTATTGAGGACGAAGAGTGGTCTAGAAAAGCCCTTAGATGTGAAGCGCGGCATTGGGGACAGTGAAGGGAGACCTTTTGGTGGGTTATTGCCCTTGATTTTGATTCATGGCACCATTCATTTTGGGTGCTTAGATGGGAACAAGGTTTTATAATAAATGTAATGCATGAATTGTGTTAATTAATATATATATAGGGTTGGTGATGTGATTTAAGTGCGGAATCAGACATGCCATAACGACTTGGATAAAAATAAATAGTATTTTAAAGTCAACCGCAAAATCAGAAAGTCCAAATATTACATTTATATTAAATACATGGGACCAGATGAAAAAATATCAGCCTCCTATTCAATGCACTGTGATTTTATGTAAAATATTGACCTTTCCTTTTGGCCTACTTGTTACAACCAAAAAAAGCTCACGTGATGCGGCCCCTAAGAATCCCACCAGTACCCAGGACTTAAGTACTGTCCGCCTGCAAACATTAACACCACAGAATGTCCCTTTGCCTCTACCTACATCCTGCCAATCAACCCCCCACCTTCTATTCTTGCAGGGCTGATTGCAACAAGGCCAACAAAATGGTAGGGCTCTACGGTAGACCCCTTTATGTTACATTAACAGAGGAACGAACGCCTCTTTCCTACACACCTGGTTGTCCTCACCCTCCACCCCACCACCACCCGCCAAACACGTCTCACCCATTCTCCCTGACTCCATCAGGGCCTTTTCCTTATCTTTCTGCTGCCTTCACTATGACTCTTTATTTTGTCATGGTCAACATGTTTAATTCTTTATTTAATCTCACTTAATTCTGCTCAATATTCTGACCCATGGCTATTTTTACACTTATGGTATATTGTGTGGTTTTGAATACAATGGCTTTTGCTGAACAAAAATGTTCACCAATTCATATACATTGTGTAGCAATTTAAAGATTTTCCACCGGCCCTGGGACAACCAGCGTAATATACCATTGTCTTCTCAGTGTCAATATCCCATTCTATGAATATATAGTAAAGGCGATCAGGAGCGCCCACTATGGTGGTCTCTACAATAGACAATGTTAACTAGCAATTCTAAGCCGTTGCCTGCCATTTGGAAACGAGGGCAATGGTATTTAAAGAAATGCCAGATATCCAGAATTTGAGATTTTAAAAGTAAACATGGCTGGATGCCTTTTGCATTTTTATAAAGGACAAGACATGGCGGGAAATGTTGCAGTTTGAGGGGATTTGGAAAGTGAAGAGAGTGGTCCCAGGAACTATGGGGGGCATTGTGCATCTTTATAAGGGAATACAGGGCATGTCCACGCTATTGATTACATTTCCCTGAGGCCCCTCTCACGGTTTTTTCTGTAATTTGATATTTTAAGTCCAATCACCAATACTTAAGCAACAGTTTTAAGGCACTGCTCCTGGAGGATACCCTGACACCTAGAATTGAAAGCAACCAACATCCTGGACTGGATAAACTTAAAAAGAAGCACATTTCACCAACTGATCCCGAGTCTCCTCAATTCAATGTCATTATCAACTTAATCAAATTCAGTATGTTCTTTTATATTCATGCGAAAATATTTACTAATCATAGAAACAGAATGTTTGTGTCCATTCGATTTAGGTTGCTCGGAAAAAGTGCATTGACATCACAATTCTTACATTTGTATAATTTTTCAAATAATTCATTTACTATAAAATCACAAGTTGCACCTTGCAACGTGTTTCCAGTGTGCCTGGAAACTTCATCAGGACATTAATCTGTAAACTAGTAGGGAACGTTTTAGGGTACACCTGAAGTATGGCAAATTGGTGAACCAAACAGCGTCTTCGATAAGTACGCAGATGAACCTCGTAAAGATGAGTGGGAGTGGAGTGACTAGGGATCAATCACTCAAGCGTCCTCCTTGCAGGTACGTTTTCTAAGTCTGGAAAAATAGGAAGCTTGCTCCATGTCATAAACCTATCTTCACCAATTGTGGCTTTTATTGAACTTTGTTTTAGTAGATGCTCATTTTTAAGTTTTTGTATAAATACACAATACTTAATTTGGTTCTGTCTAATTTTAAGGATCATTGTTGCAATTTCCATCAATGGTGCTGCCTGTGAATTAGATCAAGGACGGCTCAGCATTTCCCTGTGAGAGTTTATTAGTTGAGTCTTTACAATACACTTTTCACTGTCTATGGAAAAGACCTTCTTAACACTAGCCAGCCTCATAGCTATGGCGAGGAAGCACACATGCCAAAGTGAATGTTGCAGTGATACAAGTTTAGTCTTGATCAGATGGTCCAGGTGACATTATCATTGAGGGTCTATTGAGTAAGTGGCAGCTGCAGGGTAATTAGTTCATTTAAGATTGCCAGGACATAGTAGGTCAAACTGTTCAATAAATGTGGTCTAGGCCTTCAGCTGACATAGTGAATCTGGTGTCCATTTTATCTATGTGAGCAATGTACCTGCAGCGTAAATGACAGAGGATATTGGGTATGATGGGGGATGAGAAGGCTGTAGGAGAGACTCACTACAATGATGTTGATTTTTTGGCTGGCCGTTCTCTCTGGGTATTTTCAGATACTATGAACCAAATTGCTTGTTATGTTATGCTATGGTATGTTAAATGTTCTAATACTGGACACTGTTGCCACCTGTGTGGTCTCTTGGTGCTCTGGCGGATTTGTGCTGAAAACAAACAGGTAGCACTAAATGCCTGGGATTGGGTTTGAAATAGTACTTGTGTGCTTACGACCACTCTCTACTATTCTGAAAGTTGGCTTGCAGCGTACACCCTTCCAAAGAGCCCACCCAAGCCAGGGCTCTGGTCAAATGCACTGCCTTCTACAATAGTCACGAATTATATCATAAATGAAATAAATTGGAATGTTCAATATGAGTCTTCTTAAAGTCTCAATGTAATCATGGTATGGTCAGCCGACACGTGTTTCGACCCAGAGGCCGTTCTCAAGGCACACGTGTGTAGACGGGACTGAGCCCTTGGATTGAGACTTGCCATGTAAGGTGGAGGATGTTGATACACGTTTATTTGAAGTGAATTACCCATGCAGTCATTACCTTGCTGGCACACGGATTTCAACCTCTGCATTATCTTCAAGTTGTGCAAATCGTCTATTTGCAAACTTAGTTAATTAGAACATTAGCATGCAACATAGCAGCTGACCACCGAACAAGTCTATGAAGACCATTACGGTTCATACACCAAGTCGTTAAGAAAAGTGCCTTGAGAACGACCTCTGGGTGTGAAACACGTGTCGGCTGACAATACCATGATTAAATTGAGACTTTAAGAAGACTCATATTGAACATTCCCATTTATTTCATTTATGATATCATTTGTGACTATTTTAGAAGGCAGTGTGCGAATCGCCTTTATCCAACCTAATTCACTGTAGAACTAAATACCCACTCACAAACTGGTTGAGGAAACCACTATACATTGCTGGGCAGTGTGCGTTTGAGCACATCACGCAACAGCACTCAAGACAGGGATCAGGCCTCCGCAGGATCAATGTGATGTCATTCTGCCACGGCTTTAAGCATCTATTGAAAAATTGAAGCAGATGACTAAAAACAATTAACCACAGGGAGGGCCACAGCAGTCAGGAGAAACGTGGAAGAAATCTGTTGTTTGCTGATGATGCTGAAGTCTGCATTTGGAGAGGACATGCTACAAGTCATCACCAGCAGGAGGTAAACGGAACTACAAATTGCATCTTTGGTATTCAGGAGGAGACGCAAGTGCTTTGAATGTTCGCACAAAATCTGACCATACAGGACTCTCAGAGTCTAGAGCGCAGAATTAGCTTTCTAGATAGTCCTTTCCCATACACAAATAATTCTGGGCAATCTGGACATAGGAGATGAAGGTTTGCTACCACTAAAAGGCTGTACACATACATTCTTGCCACCCCATTCAGGATCTGCTGTTGGCCTAAGAAGGTTTTAGAAGCACTAATGGTTCCAAGATGTGGATTAACATCGTAGGCGCAGGTAGTTCGCACCTCATTGAAACCACTATTCAGTAAGTGGTGATACCTCATGTAAACCAGAGCTCAGCCGCATGCGCGCCCCCGGCCCTCTGTGTACTCTGCAATGCAAACAGATTCACTGTTCCTTAGTCAAAAATTCAAAGACTCTACTGACCTGGTCAAAGAGTTGTTTTCCTGTGGTGTTGGGCTGGATAGCAAACTCCAGCTCCGCGTCCATCGTCGTGACACGAACATTGATCTTAGAAAAAGAAAAAGAGGGAATAAGGTTCACAAGATAGGCAACGCATATCACAGTCATTGACTTGGACGAGGAAACTACTTCTGAACCCGTCTTGGACCCAGTAAGGCCGGTGAATACCAATTGCAAAAGACAGTATCACAAAGATTGCATGACAAGAAACATTTGTCCTAGGGATTTTGGCCAAATATAACAAAGGGGCAAGGCAATTAATAATATTTTGGAGAGAAGGTAAAGTAATTGGTTTAACCCTTGTGTGCCCTGTGTATTCATCATACTACTGGGAATTTTTGTGTTATTTTTGCATGAGCACTTTCAAACCTCAGCACCCTTTTCAAAGTAAGTCAGCAAAATATTTAAGCACAATGCTACCCAGGTTTTGTTGTTTTCCGACTGTTTATAGCCAAATGATGCTGAAATACAGTGAAAAAAAGGAAAGAATGGCAAAAAAACTTTTACTTTCCCAAAATGCATAGCATTCAAGCTAGAGTTTTTTATTTTGTCATTCATAGATTATCACATTTTCTACTGTTCAATTTACTGCATTTGAAGTGAGATACATTCAAGGCCTACTTAGTGAAAGTTGTAGGAAGAAAACAAGGGAGCCTAGACACATTTCAGAAAACTGGACAACAAGTTTTAGCTGGGAAATTATTATACAAGGTTTTTATTTACAAATCAAACCAAGAAAACTTGATAATTTGTGAAAGAGAGAACAAGAGAATTGTGTGCACCCACCAATGTCCATCTGTAAATGGCAAAGATGTGTAGGATCTTTGCCTGCCCCAATGTTAAGGTCTCCGGCTTCACATACCCAGGTGCCCACTCTTAGAACTGAGTGAGATCTTTGTGGGGTGTAATCAAAGGCCCAAACCAACGGAGCTGAAGTTCCCACTGGCAAAAGCACCAGCCAGTATTTAGAAACCTGCAAGCTGAAAAGAGGCCTATTCAGGCAGACTAAGTGAGTGTCTTTCTGCAGTTGAAATCCAGAGAAAGCTAAACAAAAATGTAATCCAAGTGCAGATTGGAAAAGCACATCACACTGCTGACTGAGACATGAATGCAGCATTTTCACTGACCCTGTCACCCAACAAAAGGTGGTGCAGATAATTAAAAGTGTATTTCATTAATGACTGGAAGAAACCGCCCTGTACTTTCAGCTGTCATCTTTAAAAAGAAAATCAATGCTGTGCAGAAAGAAAGAAGAAATCCATTGATGTAAAAGCAAATGGAACCCTGATCAGTTAAACACACAGCATGTCAAAGAATAAAGGCTGATGTTAAAAAATGCAATCGGTGTTCCCTTCAGCCAAGGACAAATGGTGGGTATCTGGGCAAACTTCACAAAGGACTTCCCCCTCTGAAAGCCTGTTTTGTGCATCCCAACTGTTTACAACGGAAAAAAAATGTGGTCTGCCTGAAAGGTGGTGAAAACCAAGTGTCCCCCAGACTTGGAGTCTCTGAAAGCTCATTTCTGTGCAGGGCTTATGGCCTAGCTGGTGCATGACCAGAAAGCAGGGGGAGCTTTGAAAACAGGGGCTGCAATCAAAGCTGAACTCTGAAAAATTACAGGAAAATAGAAGCTTTTCAGATCAAAAGGTGGCTCCTTCAGATATGAGGACAGGATGCCAGATATCTGCAGTAGATGGTCTCTGTGTACCAAATGCATCTCCCATTTACGATCTGCAGCCTACACTTGAATCAACAAAAAGACTAATACCAAACACTGGCCAAGAGAGGCAAATGGCGATGGAGACAGGAGGGCTCCAATTTGCATAACCTTTAGATTTGCTATTAATTTAAAAGGACTATTATCATTTAGGCATTTTTCTCAGCAACCATAAGTCGTACTTTCTTGATTGATGTGTCATTCTTTGGGTAATTTCCAGGCGATTTTCTTAAAATAGAATTCATCGACCTGCAACATAGGGAATCGTAATGGCAATCTAAAAGGTGTACCTGGCTGCTCTGAACCTGTCCCGGATTTAAGAGTTGGGAAACTGGTGGAGGGTGAAATTAGGAATGTGGAGAGTAAATTACATTTCCATAATTATTATGCTTTTTGCGTAAACTGTGGACATTTCATTAAATTCCCACGAGTAGCTGAAGCAAAATATATGTCTATCATGGCAATTACTAGTGAATTATGAAGGTTTGCTACAAAACTAGATTTTTGCTGCCAAAAATGTACATGAAAACAAAAGGGGATTGCAAATGCGAATTGCCATTTGTGTGCTCCAGACTCTTAAACCAATCCTTAGAGAGGAGCTTTATTTGGGAGGAGAGAGAAGTGTAACTCTCCAATTCTATTTGCGAGAACTCTTGCAGGATACTGCCCAAGATTGTAAACGTGATGGTGTAATCACTAGTATATAAAGTGGATGCACTATGAGGAAGGGAGAGAGCTGCTGAAATTTAACAGCTGACAGCCACAAGGAAACACCAAAAGGCGATTTTTGCTGAGAGTGCATCTGGGTGGAGCTATCCATTGCCTGGAAGGCCTAAAAACTCACTGGGCCCTATGGTGGAGTGCTGGGGACCATCCATGAGAGTGGAGTGGCCAGACCCCTGCCGTGTCCTTCAAGATGGTCCTGAAATGCATCTGGCCTTCCTGAACTTTAAACAGAGGTTTTTCTATGTAAGTAGACTTGAACCCTTTGCAACACAAAAGTGGGGGAATCTGCTGGCCTTAAATCCTTTCCCTTTATGCTGACCGGGTGGTGCGGGGGGCATAATAGGGTAAATCTTTAGCCTATTTAACTAAAACTATTAATTTAATTAATGCCCCTTGGCGGAACACCACAGGGTGATTTTTGTTAACATTAAAAATTAAAAAGCTCATTCTCAGTGTGCACTGAAAACTATAGACTGTAATGTAATTGGTTAATCCTACTTGGCCTGTTAACCCAAACTTTTTTTTAGGAAGAGGGGTGTCCCTAAACTAAAATAATCTCTACAGTGCCAGCTTCCCCAACACAGGTCTTTAAGTGGAGGGGGGGTCTGAAATCCAAAATTCTCAAATCATCCCAATTTTTACCATTTAGCTTCCCCAAAAGAGGCATTTTAGTGGAGGGGGGAAGAGGGGGTCTGAAATCCCAAATTCTTAAATCATCCCAATTTTTCTCCCCGCCTTCCCCAATGCAGACCAAAGTAGGGGGCGGGGGTCCGAAAAAAAACACTGCTAAATCATCCTGCGTTTAGTTACTGCTAGCCTTTTAAGCAGACATGAAAACCGAAATTGCACAGCATTGCAAATGTAAAGTGATGTTATTCAGGGACCGGTGTTGATGATCATTTATTTTGAAATTTGTATAAAGTAAAATATTGAGATTAGAGTTTTCCCAACCAAATTGTGTGAGTTATTTATGTAGAGAGAAGTGTATTGTTTTGTGCCACGGATAAAGTGGTGTGTGACATTTTAGTGTGATCTTCTACTCCCTATAATCTAAATAAATGCAAATATGTTTCCTGTACACCGGCCTGGTTCTTGGCTCATTGGTTGCTCAGGGGTATGATATGCATCAGGAATAGGGCTGAATAAAGAACTGACATTATACGGTTTATTGTGTGACACCTAGATTGTGGAGGGAAGGAACTCCCTGTGTTGAGGGTGGCCTCTCAATAAACGGTTACAAATTCACTAATTCTTCAACTATGTGGTGCCAGAAAGAGTAACTTTTAAACAGCAGAAAACACAACTTTGACCAGAAAGATATGCTTGGGATTTCAGGGATTGGTAATTTGTTGGCCACCCTAAAACTGTGACTACCCATAATGGCGGCCCTAAACTAATGGACTTTCTGGGGGAAATTCTGATTTTGTACATGTTGAACTTCTGGAACAATTCAAATACCAACTAGGAATGTAACAGAGGATAATCTTGGGCTTCCGACCGCAGCCATGTCACTTGTTGCCACTGATTCTTTCATGCACAGAAAGATGTTCTTGCACTAATCACATATTGAGAGTCCTGATCATCTCGAGGCAATCCAGGTTTTCATGTCCGTTACCTATAAGGTTGCAGGCGCTTTCGCTGATTTGTCACCTGTGGGTGCGCAGGAAAATGTCAGAAAAGCCATTCAGTCTTTATGACATTCTGGTGGGATCACTGTCATTGGTTACACACATATTTTGTTACCACACGTTTCCGAGAAGTCTAAATGCTCTTTTGAAAAACAACATTTCCAGGTAAATGTATCCATCGGAGAGGTAGGTAGCCAGTGGGCACGGAGGACCCGCTTACCAACGCTCTGTGGAGAAGGAGGGAAGTGCAGGCAGAGACTTCATCTCCTCACTTTGCTCTCTAAGATCTACCTCACTATTAGGAGCTGCTTTTTTCATTCTTGCCCGCCTCTTTTCTCCCCCTCGCTTTCACTCGTTCCTATTTCCCCCTGTCATCTCCTCTTTCCTCTCCCTTTACTCCTCTTCAGCTACAGGCCTCTGGCTCTCCATTCCCTTGACCACTGGGGCATGATCCTGGACAGAACCAGGCCAGGTCCTGGGGACTACATCTTCGGCATGCCCTTATGCTGGCAAACAACAATTGGAGAACGGAACAATTGCTTTCTAGCTCGATTACTGTTGAAAAATGTCACCACTGGGAGGGAGGGAAGGAAGGAAGGAAGGAAGGAAGGAAGGAAGGAAGGAAGGAAGGAAGGAAGGAAGGAAGGAAGGAAGGAAGGAAGGAAGGAAGGAAGGAAGGAAGGAAGGAAGGAAGGAAGGAAGGAAGGAAGGAAGGAAGGAAGGAAGGAAGGAAGGAAGGAAGGAAGGAAGGAAGGAAGGAAGGAAGGAAGGAAGGAAGGGAGGGAAGGAAGGGAAGGAAGGAAGGAAGGGAAGGAAGGAAGGAAGGAAGGAAGGAAGGAAGGAAGGAAGGAAGGAAGGAAGGAAGGAAGGAAGGAAGGAAGGAAGGAAGGAAGGAAGGAAGGAAGGAAGGAAGGAAGGAAGGAAGGAAGGAAGGAAGGAAGGAAGGAAGGAAGGAAGGAAGGAAGGAAGGAAGGAAGGAAGGAAGGAAGGAAGGAAGGAAGGAAGGAAGGAAGGAGCCTGACGCATAGCGCAAAACCGTAAAAAAGTCAGGGAAATCGACAGATCAAAGGATGGTAAGGTTGCGGGTCTCGCTATCAGTGCTGGTCATTGGGCCGGCTCTCGGCGGATCTGAGATCCGGCACAAGATATGGAGGCGGATCTCAGGATCCGGCCAGAGTCAGCCGCCCAAGACCATGAACGGCGCTGGAATAGTTAATAACATTTTTTGAAAAGCACGCGACGGCAGCATTGCCTTTTACCACGGCTTTGGCACTGGTGTGTAATGTAATGCACAATGCTCGCTACATGTACAACTGAATCAGTTGTACATGTAGCGAGCATTGTGCATTACACACCAGTGCCAAAGCTGGTGGTAAAAGGCAATGCTGCCGTCGCGGGCGTTTTTTTTTAAACGTATTCCAGCATTGCTGGATGTCCACTACGAGTCCCGCCCCCTCTAGACCACGCCCCCTCAGTCACCACCCCCCAAACTCCTCCCCCACCCCGGCCCTTGTGTTGTGGGATCCCCACCACATTTTTTCCATTTCCACCACTGCTCGCTAGAGAGATGCGTGTGGCGGTGGGAACTGCGCAGGACAGTTGCATAATTTCCATAACCATGTACCACTGATGCCACCATGCTGTTTGGCGAGAAGCGAGAAGCTACAGTCGCACGCCAAACCTCCCCCCAGAAAAACGAGTAAGGACTGCGTTCAGGGTAGAAATAATAATTTAGCATTTATATAGCGCTACAAACCCTCAGGCATCTGAGCGCAGCTTATTATTACCCACGGTGTGTGGTGCTCATTTATCGACCTCAGAAGGATGAAAGGCTGAGTTTGGCCCTGCCGGGATTCGAACTTGCGTCAGATACTCTACTCCCTGTGCTATCAGACCGGCTCCAGGAAATAAAGGTGGGATTGACTTTGTTTCACTTTCAGCTCCTGAACCTAAAAAGAGATTTTTTTTTCTGGAGCAAAAACCTTCAAATGTGCCACTCATTCGTGAGCAGAGTGGACCCTTTTTTGTGGTTCTTGCATTGGGCCCCCAGCCAGGAGCGCCCAATGTCCTCGCAGAAAGGAAGCGGTGTAGACGGAGCTGTCAATGCTGACTAAGTGGAGTACAAAGCCCTTCTTCAACAAGGACAGCAACAGTGATGAAAGGGTTAAACATGGTCGGTTGGATATCAAGGTGTTTCCAATCCACAGCCTGTCAAACTCATCAATACAGAGATCGACGATGCCACTTTGGAAGGACCATATAATTAAAGGGCTGCTTGTCGTGCCCGAGGCGTGAACAACAACAGACGTCTCCAATGCCAGAACATACCTTGAACATGTTGAGGAATATTCACATTAAACATGGAGAGAATATTCACGCTAAGACAGGGGCACTATTAAGAAGCAGCCGGGCAGAAGTGCAACCCTTATACACTCCCTTACTAGCATTATACTTACTTATGCAACCTCTGTCTGCAGCAGGCAGGCAGCAGGTGTGGGCTTTTTAGGAGCAGTGCATGCACTCTGCAGGCTGCCCCAGTCGCGTTCCTACTTCCAGGCCGCTCCACATCTGTGCATTGCTGGTTGAGGATGTAATATGGGACAGGAATCGACAGGTCCTCCAGCAGAGACAACAAATTGCAGGTGTAAACCGGTTGATCTGGCTGCCTCAGACTAGCGTGGAGACATGCAAGGCATTGCATGTGTCCTTGAGGCGCACACCCTGTACTGAATCTGTGCAACACACTTTATACACGTAACCAGGGAGAAACATCTATTGTGCATTACCAGGAATCGAAAGGGGGCGGAGGAGGAGCGGTAGGTGGGGCATGAGTCAGGGTGGGTCGGGTAAACAGACTGGGGAGTGGGTGGGGTGGGGTCGGAGTGGCAGGGGTTCTGGTGTGTCCCGCGTTAGTGACCGCAGACCCGGAGGAGTGATGGGTGTAGGTAACCGAGGAGTGAGAGGGGGGAAAGGGATGTGTGCAAGGGGACAGGGAACGGAAAAGAGCCTTTGTGCAACCCCCATTGTGTGAAGGTTTAAGTGCAATAGGATCATGTTGACAACCTCACATAGAACAGCCCTTGCGCCTCCACACCCCACGGCGGGGTGGCCCAGGGGAGCTGTGTGGGCCCCAGAACCCTGGATACCTTGACAAGCTGTCCCAGGAGAGTGCTAGGGAGAGAAAAACACAAGCATGCTGGCATTTTCAGTAGCACAGAGATGTTAATGCGGGAATATTTCGCATCACCCTGGCATCCCGGCATGGGTTGGGCCACTGAGCGGGATTCTGTAACACTGAGCCGCACTCTGGAACGGGATAGCAGTTGCCGGCAGTCTAGGGCAGCCAATCAATGGGATTTTAGTTTTGGCACAGGAAGTCGAACGGGGTGGTATGAACTGTGCCATGCGCGTTAAATCGCCTGGCACAGTATTTGAAACTGATTTAATCCCTGCGGGCATATTGATGATTGGTACATAGACCCATCAAATCCACCGCCCAGCAGGCACTAATCCTGCAGCGGCAAAACAGGTTTCTGCTGTTGATCCAGGGATTCGCCCGGGCACACATCTCTTAGATGAGATGGGCACATACACACATAAGCCGGTTGGCGCTTGCCATGGAGTAATAGTTTACTTCATAATCTACCCCTATGCCAGGCGCTTTTAGTAAAAAGAAGTTTAAAAGTATGATCTTAAATGCAGAGTTTGGCCTAACTAAAACATTTAATAGAAGTCTTGGAGATTTGGGAGGGGGAGGCGATTGGGGGAGGGCTCATTCATAATCCTGCTGAAGCCCCCCCCCCTACCAGCATAATGTTTTGTTTGCTCCCTGCGTTCACTCCGCGACTCGGGCACTGTTTGCAACCCATGTCATTTCAGCAAATGTTGGAGGGTTTTCAATGAAGGACACTTAATACACCCGAAGCTGCTTCCAGTCCTTGTGCACCAAGCAGGAGGACACATCTAGATCATCCTTGCCACACTCACTCAAGGCAGCAGGAAATATCCAATGATATGCCAGGGTGAGGACAAGCGCCGCAATTTAGGTCAACTTCCGAGAGTTGAATGACAGGCGGCAAAGGAATTAGGTATCAGGGCTTGCCGGTGTCTTTCTGGTTTCACGGACCCATAGTACTTTTCATTTGGATGTAAAGCCATAGAAAGCCCAGTGGGTTCAACATTGAAATGTGATGTTGATTTATACCGCGCAGTGCCACCACCCAGGGGCAGTCTCCTGGCGCTCATAGGAGAGAGCTTTGCAAATCTTGCATTAGGTTTAGAGAACAGAGGTTAAGAAGAAACAACCAGGTCACCACAGCTGCATGCGCCACTTGCCGCTGGGGAGGGATATCTCGCTCCCGGCGAGTAAGAAACGGCCCACAGTGTGCATGTGGAGAACTGGCAATCACGTAAGGGTGGTGGGCGACTTCTGCCATGCCTGCGGCATGCCACTTGACATTTCTACCCCTGCATATTGGGATTCCGAGGCCTCCTCAATGGGTTTCTGCTGATTCTGACCTCCAGCGGAGGCACTGATGTGTCATCACTGAGACACGATTTACCAAGGAGATTGGCTTGCTAGGGGTAACAGCAACATGCCCGAGCAAAATGCCCCCCCCCCTCTAAGCTATTGCTGCCTGGGGGAGGAGGAAACGCATGCTCACCCTCAAACTCTGGAACACCCTCCCATCAAAAGCATGGTGTTGGTGCCCCCCGGCTTTTTTAAATTATTAGGGATGTAGATATGTGCTCTCGTGAACCTCATTTTAGTAATTTTAAGGGTTTTAGAAAGTGTGTTGAAGACATCATTTTTAACAGGTTTTAGTGGGAGGTATTTGTTTGTTTGTTTATTTATTTATAAAGCGCTCCTCATCCAAATGTATCTGGGCGCTATTTGTGTGTAATTAATTATAGGATAGGTAAAATGCATGTCTTGTATTATTGTTTGTTCATTGATCTTTTATTTTTACTTGTAATACTGTGTATTTGTTTATTGTGAAGCGCTCTGATTAGTGGTGGCCGCGATATAGACATTTTAAAAAATGAATAACTCACCTTCCTAGCCGTGGAGTTGGTGGATGGCTCATTTTGGTCCCTCGTCCCCTCCGGGAAAGGGAAAGTAAATTGGGGGTAGGGGATTGGGGAGGTAGTGATCACGTAATTTTATATTTTGATTGAACCCACCCAGTGTTGCCCATTTACCAGGTATTCTGTGCAACCGTAATGCAGTGGAAAGTGTGAAGTAGCGAGGGGGGTGAAGCCATGCATGAGGCACACACAAAAAAGCATGGACCTCATTTCACACAGTAAGCGGTTTCTTTAGGCCATCTGTACTCCCCTATGGTCACGGACGCAAATGGGATGCGCCCGGTCGGGAAACCTTGGTGTAATGCTGAGCCAATGGATTGCACGCAATTAAGTCAATCTCCTCTGTCGCCCCCCTGCCGTGTCAGCGTGTAATTTCAGTGGAACATGTCTTTTCCCAGCAGTCCAGCAGGTGAATCCATGGCCTCTCCCTTTGTCCCTGGACCTAGTATGATAGCAACCTTGTTTGTCTCCTCCTCCCTCCCCTTACTTGTCCCCCCACTCCAGCACTATCTGAAATGTCGTCAGGTCTAGTACGTTAGTCACTTGTTTTGTTCCTCTCCTCCCTTTCTGCACCCCTCTCCCTCACCTTTTGTTTTTCTCTGTCTCTACCAGAAATGTCATCAGGCCTAGTACGGTAGTCGCCTGTCCGTTTCCATTTCATTCCCAGCCTCCCCCTCCCTTCCTTTTCTATGTCTTAGCTCTTGCACTATCTGAAATGTCGCCAGGCCGAGTAGGATAGTTAATTTCACATCCTTACTGTTCATGGCCTGTAAGAATGTCATTGTATTTTCCCTTGTTCCCTCCCTTGCCTTGAAGCGCTTTGAAACACATTGTGTATAGGCGCTATGTAAATAAACTATCATATCATACCATACCCATTGGTACTCTCAACCCCATCCCAAGGCTCCCCAAGTCCCCCTCGTTTGCAAGGATCCTATATTGGGAGGCATTTTTGCCCAAGGTGGGCCGCACAGCCCCAATGCTGTTTGGGCCATTAAAACCAGCTCATCTAACATGGGCCCAACACAGATTGACGCCTCTGTGGTTCTTCCTCACTCCCACAGGGCCACAGGAGCAGAAGCTATGGCAGCCTGGCGTTGGCAACAAGTGGCTGGACACACCACACTTTCTGTGTCCGGGATGAACCCATTTCCCCCTACACGCGACACATAAGGGTAGGGAAAAGGTGGAATGTAGTGGAGTGGTCTGGCAGGGAGGATTGGCAGGATACACTGAACAGTCTGCTGTTTATAGTACTCAGAAAGCGAGACGATGTCCCCCTGACACAGTACAGTGGGCCTCTCGCTTGAACAAACCCAATGTGCACTGAAAGCCATGAAGTCATTTGGAACCAGGGGGATGCAAAATATATATATATTAATCGTGAGGCCTTAGTTATTCTGATGTAAAGTAAATTCCTCCTGGGAAGCACTGGACGCAAGTAGTTCCAACCGCGGGTGCACAGAAGATTCGTTTGAGCGTTAAAAGCCACAGGAATTTAACATTCTATTTAAATTATTTCCTTAAATTTTGTGGGGCAATTAGCATCACAAACTGTGCGTATCCGCGTGAAATGTAATGGGGGGGGGCAAAGGGTGTGCCGTTGTGCTGTAGAATCGGCTTTGCTGTTAAGCACTACTCCTCCGTGGACCGGATGTAGAGGCAGGTTACGCCCCCAAGTACTTTGCAACAGCATGAAAGGAGAGCATGTTGCAGCAAACTCTGCACCAGGCCTCTTCCCAGGCCAACCGCACACCGTATGCTCTTCCGGATTTCAATATTCACTGGTTGTCGTGTCGCATCACAGGCCTCACGGAATCGGACACGAGGAATGAAAAAACCTACAAGTGACTAGCTCGTAGTTACTTCTGTACAGCGATTGAGCTCGAGGGCCTCAGAGATGCCTCAGGCCTTGGTGCAGCAGTTACACCTTTACAGCCATTTTCTAAGTGCGAACTACACAATTGCTTACAAAATGGAAAGTGTGTAATGTAGAGCAAAGGTGTGGCACATCTTGTCCAACACAGGAAAAGGCCTTCCCAAGGTACAAGATCAGAATCCTTTTGATCATGCCTGATTGCTTTTGATCATGCCGGTGTTGCAAAAAAGTGCACACATTCTGGAAAACAAAGACTGGTGGAGGAGGATAATCCAACACTCGTGAGTATCAGGATACCCACGACATGTCAAAGCACTCAGTAACGAGGATCCGGAATCGAGGCAAAAACAAAGCTTTGGTGGTATAAGGTGTCCCTGAGGAAAAAGGCTTTGATCTCCAGTGAAGACGCCCATTGATCAGTTACAAATGGTTTCTACTGGACCCGGGTTTATGGCTTTTGCATGTTTGCACATCCGCGGAAGTGCTACGCAAACTATTTCAGTGGATTAAAGTTGCACAAGTTATTGGTACCCAATGGTATCTACTGATTTCTAATGATATTTGTGTTTAAAATTGGCTGTAGCTCCACACCGCCTCCACCACTTTGTGTCCTCCTCGGAGCGTGCAAAGTCCCCCTTCCATGTGCCACAACAGGATCCAGTAGAAACCATCTGAAACGGATCCATTTGAATCATCACTAAGGACTGCTTTACATCTAATGCAGGTATAATCTAAATGTGCTCGCCAATCTCAGCTATTGATCAGCTTTCCTACCTGAGGCTCGAGAGGATAACCTATGGGCAACAATGCTGAGCAACTAAGGTTCGAGCCCCGGGTCTGCGCTTAGAAAACTCTGGGCATAAGTAACCAATTACAATTATTGTGCAAAGGTGTTCAAGGCTCACAGATGTGTTTTATGCCTTTCATGGGTCAGTGTGATATAAATGCCCTGATTTGGGAATTATCAAATTCAAGGGATTGCAAACACTGAATGGGAAAATGTTGGGTAGCTGACCAGGACAACTGTTTATGTTCAATGGTACTTTGCAGCAGATAGGATGCAACATTTATTCATTAGAATACTGCTATTCTTTTTTTAAAATATTGTACAATTTAGTTAAAGATATTTTCAAAATGTATACATGACGAGCTACACGTTTGTCTCACCCCATAGTCCCCCTTGTGCCTGGTATTACCCACGTTGCCAGCCGGGCATTGCGAAACAGGAGTTGCGCTATCTGTGGACACCAGGGACACCAGGGAGCGATCTTACCAAAGCCGTGAGTGGGGGCATAAGGCAATCAGTCCTGGGTTTGCAAACAGGATTTGGGATAAAGACAGTGATCGAAGTGTATGAAAAGATGTAGTGGAACTATGTTCCCTGCTTGCCCACCTGCTCCCTCCAAACCCCATCACCACGCCCCCTCACACATGCAATACCAACCCCAAGACACATGCCCTGCTGGTTAAGGGGAATGTTCAGTGCAGTGCACTGAAGTGCAAGTTTCAACTTCTTCCTACACTTTTATTTTAAAACAAATCCATTTTGGAACGGTTTCTTTTGAAAATAAAAGTATAGGAACAGTAAAACTTAATTTTAAAAAGTATAGGAGCACCGCTCCCAACCGCTCCCGCCCACTACGACCACTGGGTAAAGAGGACAAGGAAGTAAGGATGCAGACAGAATTAAGAGGACTGTCATAGGGTGATGGGAGAGGGTCCAGTGTGAGACAGTCGGCGCCTTCCCCATGTGGTTTTAATCTATCGGAAGGAGGGAAAATCTTTGTGAGTCTTATCAGGAAATCGTGTCATGTGAAGTTAGATGGGGAAACAGCGCAAGAGTCACCTTCATTGTCCTGCAAGACTTTCAGATTGAAATGAGGTGAGGGACAATAGGGTACCTTGGCAACAATTTGAGGAGTAGGGCCGACGGTGTTGCATTGCCCCTCTCCCATCTCTATATAGCATTAATATGGCAGAGTCTGGGGCGGATGCGCCATTCCGCCTTAGTTCTGGCTGCACCTAAGCTTCCTTTTAATCTTTGCCCCAAATCTTATCCTTTTTTTAAAACATTTTTTTTATTGACAATAGTTTAGAAAAAGAAAACAAACTTTTTTTGCCACTTCATACGTCCATCAGTTTCAATCAATATTCTCTAAAAAATTGAAAAACAAAACAAAACAAATCCTAATCATATCCATAAAATTAATGGTACCACAAGTTAACTGTGCATTAGTTCCAGAAATGAGATAGCTCCACCATTCTTTCATATGACCATGTTTTATAATAAGTGTAAGGAGCGCTGTGCAGTGATTTTGGTACACTCAATCACTAAGTGTTTTATCGATTCCACAGCGCTCACACAGAAACGACAGTGATTAATCTTTGTTATTGAATCTTTTCTCCTCTTCAAGACCTCTTTAGTGTTATAGAGATTTAAACGCAGTCTTAAAAACTGATCGCGATGATATCGCGAGGGAAATTTGGACAGATATTTTGGGAATTCACCCATTTTATGCATCGATGTTCCCAAGTCTATTGCAGATGCCAACTTCATTCGCTTGTCAATGTTTACAATCCAGTTCCATTGACAGAACTTTTTTTTTTAACTTGTGGCATTTGCAGGACTTGCAGCCTTGTCACGTCTGCTTCTCTTAATATCAGTAGCAGTTTTTCTTCCCAACTGTTGAGTAAATTAGCAGATAAGTTTTTACTCTTTTCATTTAAGATCAAATAGGGCTTCGCTGTGGGAGTGAGATGCATTTTTCATAATGTAGAAATCGATTTCCAAAGAACTGTGGTATACAAGGAGTCCAAGCAAAGTTCGTGGTGAATGGCAACGACTGGAACATTTTGTGGTAGTTTGAGGACTTTTCACCAAAATTTCCCCTCAAGACGACACCAAAACCTTGCATCAATATTCCAATCCGCTTCACTTCCAAAGGATACGGCAGGAATCACTTTTTGTAGATAAAATGTTATTTCCGGCAACAGTGTAAATTTGCCATACATTGCATGTAGTTTGGCTCCTTGTAGCGCAAACATCCACATTCGAGAGTCAACATCGTGCATCCAGCTCCACTCTCTTATTGAGATGTTAAATATTACTCCCAAGTAGCGAATACTATCGGTCGAAGTCAAAACTTCGTTGCTCACCCTCCACTTGAAGATCTTCTTTTTTTGTTGAGTTTTTGGGCCCAAAGAGATTATTTTTGATTTTTTCACATTTATCTCTAAATGATTTGAGACCAAATAACTTAGTAGTGCTGTCAATAATCTTTGAAGCCATATTTAAGTGGAGTCGAGCAGCACAACGTCATCTGCATAAATGACCCAATTTAGGGGCTGACCATTGATCTTTGGCGGGAAAGTCTAAGCATTTGATAGAGCTGCTGGCAGGTCGGAGATGAAAAGTTTGAACAACAGCGCTGCCAAAGGGCAGCACTGTTTCACCCCTTTTTTTTCTTTTATTTAATTGGTTACCTCACCTTGTGTGTTCAGCCGTACACGAATCGTGGTATTCGAATATAGAGCCATCAGTGGAAGCATCAGATTGTTAGGACAGCACCAGGCTTTCAGTTTACACCATAAGAGCTGCCGATCAATGCTGTCAAAAGCTTGTTTTAGATCGACAAACGCAAGAAACAAACGTTTCTTGCATTTTAGGGCGTCCAGTTTTTCCAGGTTGAGAAGGATCAAATTCAGCTCCACTTCAAGTCCTTTCGTAAAGCCAGTTTGCCTTACGTCAACTAAATTTGCGCCATCAGCCCACGTTGTGAGCTTTTTTTGAAGAAAGGTGACAAACATCTTCCCCATCATGTCGAGGAGCGCCATGGGGCGATAATTCGCCGGGTCCTCCCAGTTTCCCTTTTTGAACACCGGAACCACCGCCGTGCTTTTCCAGGACTCTGGGATCACTTTTGTGGAAGTTATCCGGTCGAATAATGCCTTGATGAAAGTGGCCCAATTAACTTTGTTAGATTTTAACATTATATTTGATATTCCGTCAGGGCCAGCGGCCCTCGAGTTCTTTCGACCTTGAATGGCTTTTTCGATGTCTTCACCGGACACAGACATTCCAGTTGCCAAACACAGACCTTAGATCCAGATTTTCTTCTTCTCTTTGGGTGTCAAAGACGGCTGAGTAGTGCTTTACCCAATTTGCAGCGTTTGACCCATTTGATAACGCAAAGACTTGCTTTAAATGTCCGGTGTTTATTATTTCTCATATATTTCTAGAGTCTTTTTGGATAAGCAAACGTAGCATCAATTCTGCTTGTTCTTGTTTTTGAATTGCATTAAATGATCTTACCCAATTTCGATAATGTTGACGGCGCTTATTTAACAGATATTTTTTGTTGACGCCTTCAGTTTTTTTTAGAATACATAGGTCTTTTTGTAATATTTTCTTTGCCACACTTACTTCCGAGCTGAATTGGTGTTTGTATTTCATTACTTCGATTTTGTCTCTTTGAGGTCTCGTTGTAAACTGCTTTAGCAAAGGCACATACTCGGACTGACTTTTCCCTGCGTCCTGTCGTGATCACTTTTTAAGATCTTCCACGTTGTTATGTCGGTGATGTAATGATGTAAGTTTTTCGACACCCATATATAGTCCAACGTCTTTTTTGATGGCCCGCAGTGCCATGTGTCAGCAACAGAAATATCTCCCCTTGTGCAGCCATTAAGCATTTCACAATGTCTTAATGCTAATTCATATTCCCATTTACAACCTCGATCTGCCCATTGGGTGGGGATCCTTTATCCACTCCCGAAAGAAGGCTCTGATCAAAGGTAGTAGTGATGGAACATTTGTGTACCAGGACCATTTTTTGCAGAAAAATGTTCTGAAATGTCTCAATTCCGTGAGAAAATGTCATTGTTGCTAAATGCTCCAAAACTGAACCTCGCAGAGCATCGACCTGCCACTCTATGTAAGCAGACCCTACTTGTTACTAAAGCGGGCTACAGCAGGCCACAACGCTACAAGAGACCAGCTCCTATCTAGGCAGGTCTCCGACACCCTTCAACCTCATCCTAGAGGTTCAGGGTCTCAAAAATCTGTGCAGAGTATTCTGGAACGCCAGCGACACACAAATTCCAGAGATGCAGGCCTAGCGGAAACATACATGTTCCCAAACCTACAATTCTGATGTTCCGCCAGGCCTAGTGGCAAGAGGCAGTCTACCTTACACTAATGAGTGGCATTGGGATGTTGCCAGTGTCTGTTGCATGGAAACCATGAAGACTCATTCAGCATGTCTACTTGGGCCAAAAGATCACCTCCCGTTATCAAAGAATGCCATTGTGACGTATGCAAAATAATTCTAGCATTGGAGTAATCAGTCACCTACAAAAGGTGCGGGCTCCTACAAGGTGTCAAATGCAGCTCTGGGTGGCCTAATGATTCTGTGCTGGAGACTAGGTAGTCAAATTTCCCACCAATAAACAAGAAACAAGTCAATCTTCATTGAATCCAGTAATTCCTGATCTTGTAAGGTACGGCTCGCAGTCTCCTAGAATGTCCATCTGTCCTCCTGCAGTCAACATCCAAAATACCTACAATGTACCACTCTTATGCTTTAGCCTAGTTTCTTCTATGTTAGTACTGGGAATATGCAATCCAGCCTTCCCATTGGCTAGAAAGCCGGCCATACCTGGTGGCACTGATCACAAATTCCCCTCCTTCTTCTGACTCTGCTTGCCTTCCTACCGCGTACTGTCACTGCTGCCGCTTCACTTGGGTCTTTAACTTGGTCCCTTGGCCTTTGCTGACTGGTAAGGCCAACGCCCCCCACCATCTCAGGGGTGATTCTGTAAAATAATCTGAATGGCAACTTCCTCAACGTACTGCATGTTGCAGTATGTTCATGTGCCTTTGTTTATTCAAGTTAATCAATTCACAAACATGGATTGCAGTACGGACTGTAACGTAGGTGTGTTCATATCTGCAACTCATTGAAACCCAGCCCTTTCTGCCACTGTCGAGGAGTCTTACCCTCTTCACCCCAGAATCAGAAGGGAACGAGTAGGAATCATAAATTGTGGCAGAAACAGGAAACCCAGGGAGGGACCTACAAACCATTGCCTAACCATCCCCAACTGGTGGGCGTAGGAGGACATTTTTGACCTCTCATGCACACACACTGCCAAGCTTGCAGAGGAATTCCACAGTAGCAGGGACCCCCCACTAGAAGTCAAGGGAGCGACCCATAACTTTCCTAACCTAACCATCTCTAGCCCTAGGGCTTGGGGGGGCACACACCTCCACGACCCACGTCCACATACCGCTAGATGTCTACAGAAGATAATTACCACACTGCAACGTACCTATCAACTATGATGCCAAAAAATATCAAAGCACAAAAAATGGTCATAGATGCCGACCACAGAAACCAAAGCAAAGAGGTATGGAAAAAAAATAATACCTGCTAGCCCAATGCTAAAACCTAATATTACCGCAAACTCTTCTCCTACAGAAACGCGTTGTCTCTGTACAGCAAACCGCACGTACTTCACCACACTGGGAATCGCTCAGACTCGAAAATCGCACCTAAGCTAAGTCACCGGTGCAAGAGAACATCATATCTCACTTTCCTATTCCCACTGCTCCCAACTAACCGCTCCCGCAGCCTCCCTGTTTCACACCATCCTTTTTCAGATCCGCCATAGTGCCAGGGGACCACTCCGGTGGGGATAGTGCGTGGTACAAGTAACCTTCAACATTAACATTGACATTAACTATAAAAGTGCATATTAGTCCCTAAATAATATATTTAAAAAATTCAATACAAAATATGAAAAAAGACGCAGAAAATGCACACAAAAACCTTCAATAGAACATAAGCTACTGTTATTTAGTCACAAAATACTGCAAATTAGCCTTCTACAAATGAGCAAATTACTGCTGGTCTTGCAGTCCTGCCATTCAATGCACCCTGTCTCTTGCCAGCAGAAACATTCTAACATTCCATTTTGCCAGTTATGGATATCCGGGGCATTAGAAGCTGTCCCATTTCACTAGCCACTACCAATCCAAAAGTCTGAGAGATACTCGATGACTCCCGGCTCCTTACAGTCGCTGCTAGCCTATGTTCCAAGTGCAATACCTTCTTCATTAACAGGAAATCCCCATCAGGAGTTAAGAGGATTATTATTTTGAGAATGGCCATTGCTGCGCGTCGTCATTCTTCAAATCCACCTCATTGCAGAAATCTGCCGGGTTGGCTGCAAGTCATATAGATTTACTGCATGTGGTATTTTCTGGAACTCGGCAGGAATTATTTTTCTATTTTTAAAATCCTTTTCCAACTGGAGGATGCAGAGTTTCACACCACTGCCTTGCATCAGATTTGAAATGTGCCGAAGCGTCAATCCTGGCCCTCATGTGCAATATGTGGCAAAGGTGGTGAGAAGGTGGGTAGAGCTGGCCACTTTTCACCTGATTGATTCTTATAAAAAGAAAATGTGCACTTCCCTTCACTATACAGAAAAAACATTAAAACTCTGCTGGAGTTTTAAAAGTGTTCACATTCACCTATTGGGTGGGCTGAGGTATATATTGGGGGCATAGGTGTTTGGCTTCATAATTAGGCAGCGATTACTGCATGAACTCTTTGGCCCTCATTACGACCCTGGCGGAAATCGTGGCGCAAAATGCACCATGGAGCACGGCGGAAAGCTGCCGATAGCGCCATGGGGGTTGGCGGATTTACCGCCCCATTCCGACCTTGGCGGGGCGGTAAATCCCCATTCCCCATTTTACCCTTCCCCATTCCCATTTTTGCCCCATAGGGTATAATGGGAGTGGGGAAGGCGTTAATTACGCCACCGTAAAATACGGTGGCGTAATTAACAACAAGGTCCCGTAGCGCCATGGATTTCTCTGCCCGGAAAAACCAGGCGGAAAACGCTCCATGGCGCTACGGGAACTCGTAGTAGGGCGGACGGGTCCGCCGCGAATACCGCTGGCGTAAACCCACTCCGCCAGGGTCGTAATGAGGCCCTTTCTGTGATTTATAGCGCACTTCATCATATGTGACCAATCCACCCGCAATCAGGTGGGAGTTGAGGCCCAAGGTCCTCCATTATAGCGCCTGTTTTTACATTTAGTGCCATATTAATATTGAGGGGCCAAGAGCAGAGTTTGCCACTGTGTTCATAAATGTGAAAACTGAATCTCAGCGTCGACACAAATGCGTGCATGTGGCAAACATCTGCCTTTTAATGGCTGCATCCTGTCTACAGCTGGCACCGTGTGATTGTTCCAGTAGCCTCTCTCTTAAGAGAATACTCAAATTCTGCCACGTTTGGCCGCAGGGCAGTAGGGCAGCCTGCAGTGGAGCATCAGCAGAGACGTAGATAGGGTAGGGCCTGAGAGGGCAAGGCACACCCACAATCTGTAAATGCCCGCTCATCAGCGCTGTGTGGTACTGTGCAGATGTGAAAGTCATTGTAGTTGGCCTCACTGCATGAGCTTCAGGCCCCTGTTCAGTGCTTAATTTGTGGAGTGGGGGGCTTGCTAGGGCTCAACCCCAGCACTTATTTTGAAGCCCAGCTTGATTATGTTGTGGTGTTTTGCCAACTTTATTATTTTAACCGTCAGTCAGTCATAGTAGCATAACAATCAACAACAGTGTGCACTGGCCAGGGTATCTGCGTCCTGATTTCTCTCATTCACAAACCTGAGGACCCAGGTTGGCAGGGCAGGACTGATGCTGGCCATGTCCACACAATGCTCCACTCAGCAGGCATGACATTTCTGCAAATACTCTAGGGTAATAACCAGCAGGCTGGGTTCACAGCAGAGTCACCAGCCAACAGCCCCAACACAGGGACAAAGAAGGTGAAAAGACCCATATTGAACAGAAGTGCCAGTAATCAGTGCCACTCCCCCCTCCCGCCCTGTCAAGCTAAATTTATGTCTTGGTGTGTTATTGTGTGCCCTGATGTCCGCAGGTTCCCGGCACGTTACAAATAAATAAATAATAACAAAATTAATAAATAAAGTGTTTGACAGGCAGCTGATCAGTTCAGTAATGATTTTGCCTGCATTCGTCCATCAATTTACGATACGAGGAAGGCATTTTTGCTCTTTTTTCCTGTGGTGGGATGGTTAACATGCTCCACTTGACACTGATACGATTAGAGCAAAATGTTAATGATGATGTATTTTAAAGAACCAAATAAGCATTTTTTTTTCAAGACACAACTAATTTGTGGGTTTTACTTTCAATGAACCAGTGGAAGTTGGTGCTTGAACCCCAAATATGTTGACATTGTATGGATCAGCCGCGTGACACGGTATGGAGCAACAGTGGGTGGTGTCAACATTGGAAAGGGAACTGCTCCTCCCCTCATGCAAGACAATGTTTGGGCCCTAGCACTTATCTTCTTACACATTAAGCACTGCCCCACTTGCTACACAATCCTGGCCACGCCTCTGGACATCAGTGGCCATTCACACGCCAATGATGTCCTCGAAAGATGTAAACGTTTTGTGATGGGTTCTTCCAAGCAGTAGGAGGCCCTTGGCAATTGGAGGCAACTGCACTCCACCAGATAACATATAACCTTCAGATCTTTTTTTTAAAAACAGTATTAGCTAGAACCAAATTCCTCCTGTGTCGGATTTAAGGGTCTTTCCTCCCTAAAAAATGAGCCAGTCTCTGCATTCTCAAAACGCCCTCAGGCACAATATTGGCATTTAAAAACAGAGAATGATCAGACAAAGTAAGGGAACAGGGGACGTGTTGATAAGATAGTTCAGTGGGTTCACGCAAATGCTGCCAAGATCTGTGTGGCGCGTCAATGGCTCTGTGCAGAGCGCCTCTCATGTTTAGCCTCACAAAAGAAGCACCACTGGGATGGTTAAGAACATTGACGAGGTTCTCTAGTGAATGTTGTTAGTAGCTCTCAATTCCCAACCACGCACCAAAGAAAGTGGCTTGCTGGAAGGCTTGTGGAGACAGTAACCCGCACTGGGGAACCCGCATCGCAGTCTAGGTTAATCCTTCCAGAGCGAAGCAAGGAGCGTTCACAACGGCGGTCACCAGCCTTACAATCAAATGGCAAAAAGGGAGCACTGAGCAGAGTCCCTTTTTCATTTTTGTGGCCAGCCCAGAGCACCCAGCAAGATGAAGAGTAGTGGCAAGGAACAAGGTGACGGGTGACTTTGTGCCACAGTTTCGATGGAAGGTCATGACAGAGAGAATAGGGCTGCTAGAGCAGGCAACAACTTGATTGGAGTGCGGGCCATAAACACCGGATTCAACCCCCATTCCGAGCACCCTGATTGGCTGCTCTTGAGTGTGATCGCATATTATATTAGAAAAGAGAAAGAAAAGCACAGACACTAATGAGAAAGCAGAGTGTGAGCTGATGGCAAGAGGTTTGTGGGAAAGGATTGCGGCTGTTAGAATAGAACCATTCTTGAGCTTGTGCTCGTGACAGTGTGGCTCACAGGTGTGGGCTGGCACGGGCTCTTGGACAGTGTCGTGTCCAGACTCTTTTGAATGGGGTGCCCCAGGTGGGGCACTGACTTATGCAGGGCGCGAGTGAGGGCGCGCGCACACACACACACGGACTCTCCCTCTCACTAGTTTAGGATAATGGGGTGTTCAATCAGAATCCAGGCGTAGCACGTGCCTCCCCAGGCCACTCCTGGACATTGATGCGCTTCGCCGCTTTACAGGGGCGACGCCTACAGAATCCCAGGGAATGGGAACGCGCATTACTCGGCCCATTACCTAAAAGGGGCTTGGGAAGGCTGAGAATAAACATGGAATGGCATCTCATCAACCACTAGGCGCTCCTACCTGTTGACATGACATTACAGAGTTCTTTACAACAATACAAATAGCAGGCTGGCGAGCACATACAATGCATTCTGGGAAGCAGGAAGGGAGCTAGGCACACCCTCCTCTGCGTGGCAGCACACATTTCATTCCCACACTCCTGGTTGTCGGACGGTGGTGCGCAGCCAGGTTGTGAGCCGGGAGGGACAGGGCGCATGACTTCACATGAGCATACATTCTCGAAGATGTCAGGCCGGTTTTAGTCTTTCTCGAGGCTTTACCAAAGTAGCAGGCAATCAGACCTACTTGGGGCACAAGCTAAGTAAGTGTTGAAGAAGAAGTGAACCCAAAATGGCGGTCAACGGTGGCTGACGAGGAATCAGGAGGAGGCCGCTCTCTACGCCCAGAGGCAGAGTGAAATCTGGTTCCCCTGAGGTTGAAGACTTGCCTCTGGTCCCCCAATGGGTCGAACTAGAAAGCGGCAGCCTCTCTGAGTGCTAAGGGGCTAACGCACCCCAACAGGGAGAGGATTTGCCCACATATGGAAGGCGCAGGTGCAGAAGAGCCAATACTGATGCTGACGCAGTTCAGCAAGGAGAGATAGCAAAACCATCAGGTTCGCAGTGCATGGGGTACATGGCGGGCATAGATACTGATTTTCTGCTGATTTGCAGGGATCAGTTCTCTGTCTGCTATCACTGCATGTTACACCTCTCCAGCTGAGTCTTTACTATTCGACCCTACTGCTGACTATTTTAAATCAGAGGAGGGGGGGAGTGTGAATCGCAACAGAGCTCATTTGGCTCAATTTGACGGACGGGAGCGTTTCGTCAACACTTTAACGTAGCCTTCTCCCTGCTGCCAAACTCTCATCATAAAGGGAGTAACCGCTGGCTGTCAAGCTCGCTTGGAAGGCAGCGCTCACACTTGAAATGAAATACTGTCTCACATGCTCGCACAATTTTCATTGTGAACCCTGCCTACCATGAGTGCATGGCAAGCAGGGCTCACAATTGCAAGTAAACCCTGTCTGACATGGGAGCATGTCGGGCAGCATTTAGTTGTAATTGTAAACGCTGACTGCTACGCAGCGTGTACAATGGATTCCTATGGGGTCTGCCTGCTTATTGCTGGAGGATAAAGCTGGCAGACCCCATAGGGATCACTAGCATTTGGTGCTGGCATGAAAAGCCATGCCGGCGCAAATGCAGCAGCATTTGTATGGCGTAGAGGAAGGGAGGCAACGGAAATGCTAGTTGTGTTCCGCACCTCCTTTCCGCCATACAAATGATTCAAAATGGCATGGCATCCGAGGCTTTTTACACCTACCATTCACGTTATGCCGCAATCAAAAATGAGCTCCATTGTCATATTTATGCTGGAATTGGATTCCAAAATGGAACCTGTGCACCGTAGGAGGGTCAACTACGCGTATTGCTGCACAGCCGACTACTCCCCACACAAATACACGGGATAGGGGCATTCACCCACTGCTGTTTAATGTTGGCTTCTGCTGTGCACCCTCTAAAGCAGGGCCTGAGCTCTGCTGCGAGCAGGACGCCTCTGCTGCAAAAGAGGAGAGCGGACATCCTCACGATAGGCCTTAAAGGGCCCATCCGGAGGAGTAACTTGCAGTCAAGTGTACCCATGTGCACTCCTTTCAAATAGAAAACAAAGAAAATCAGCGGTAAAGCGTTAGGTCAAACGGAGGTCAGAACTGACCTTTGTGTATCTTGCACTTTCAAAAACTGCAAGCCTGACAGGTGCCATGTTTGAATCAGCCCACCTCTTCAGACACACGCCTGGGCATAGCTAATGTGTTTCTGAGCATCTGTGGCTAGGCCCCAGGCATTAACCAATGCCTTTGAATGGCCTGCAATTGCTACTGATGCAAAACTAGTGAAATCAGCGAAGGAATTGGGCTGAAACAAGATGGAGCTGCACTCTGGCCAAAAGGGTCTTGCTGGAGCGCTGTTCATTGCTGGGGCTCATTTTTATGTTCCCAAAATGCACTTTGTTTTCATGAAAAGCATCCAGCATCCTATATTCAAGGCACCCACATTCTTTGCCACCTAATTGCCCCACTCAGTGCTGCCCACACCACTGACAACCTGCCCCCACCTGCTACCCCCCCCTCGCACGCAAACGGGCGGGGGAGGAGTTCCCCGAGTACATTATGTCCAATTCCAGCACTGGCAAAAATACAAATCTGTTCAAACAAGGGTATTTAGATTCCTAGCAAAGCCAAACTTTGGCAGCAGAGGGTACGAGAGAAAAACTGCAGAATCACTTGGGACAAATATTCCACAGGAATATCCGCGGAGCCATCTCGCGTAGGATTCTAAAGACCTGCCATCTGCACAGGGTTGTTTGTTGCCTGCTCTCTAACCTCGTGGATTTATCCGCTGCCCGGCAAAAAAGAAAATAATTGCTTGCTCGGGCGCCTTAAGGAATCGTTGCAGGTCTAATCACAGTAAAGCAGCTTACCGGCGGTATCGCGGCGGGCCTGACTGTCTTCGAGCGCCAGAAAGGTTCCGCTAGTGGTAGTGAAGCAAGGCAGTTAATTCCAAGTCAATGAACACTAATGTATAATCCTCCCGGCGGCCATTCAAATTCTTGCAACGGGGAAACGATGGGGTGGCGGCAATGTTTTGTGGGGAGAGCAGTACAAGGCAGTCTTCGAGTCTACCGCCACTTGGATCAGTGGAACACATAACCCTGAGAAGCAGCAAATGCGGCCCTATTTCCAGAGGACGAGGGGTGCCTAAACGACACCACTAATGGTGGCCAAATTCTTTGCACTATGGAGCAGGGGGAGAAGTAGGAGGCCCAAGTATATTTTGTTTGGTAGTTAAATACAGCACTTACTATACACCCCGCCACCCCGCCAGAAAATAACTGACTCTGTACGCATTCAAATAAACTGCTTACACTGAAAAGCCCCACGTGTCACACTTTTATTAGACTCTCAGTCAAGGACACCCGGCAAACCCAGAGCACACCAAAATCAGGCACTCTAATCACTCTTGGAGAGGATGACGCAAGAGAATTGACTCGCTTCTGAAAGCGAAACTGAAGGCCGCAATGACAAAAAAACGATGGACCCATTCCTTCCGCTCCGCTGGTGCTCTTCACAGGAACAGGGATTCCCTTTGTGGCAGAAGACATTGTTTACACTGAGGTCATGTTTGGCAACATTTCACAGACAAGACCCGGTTGCTATTGAGTGTGCAACCAAGCGCAGGGACCCTGTAGTTTCAAGGCCAAAATATGTAAGCACAACAAGCCGTGGAATGCTTTCGGTTACTGCCAGGTGGCCATTTGAACACTTTGCAGGGAACGGCATGCGCACTTACTTCCTAGGTCACATGATAGCCAGGCAGAGGCGTTGCTAGAGAGGGGCTGAGGGGGCTATAGCCCCGGGTCATTTGGTTGTAGACCCGGATAGAAGCTCAGGGGCAACAACCCGAAGGCTAGCTAGCCTCGAATCCCGACAGCCCTGACATTACACTAGCCCCAGATCTTTTCCAGACCTAGCAACACGCATGTAGCCAGGCCTAGGATAGCCCATGCAATGCATTGCAATGACACAAACACAGAACAGACAAAGATCCAGGAGTGTCAATCAACAAATGAACAATCATCCGCACATCCCTTCCTTTCAATGAACTGGCAAGTCTAAAGATTCATTGTAGTTTGCGCTGGGTGACATGAAGCACGTTTAGCGGAGCGGGCGCTCTAACATCTGAGAAGAGAGAAACATTCATCTCTTTTTCTAGCCTCTGGAAGTTCCATTATTTTAGTGCAGATCAGCCAATCAAAAACATCCAACATTCAATGTTGCTGCAACCATAACAGCCTAAGTCTCGCGAATGATGGCGTAACTATTGTTATAACCCAGCCAATACCGCGTGGGTCAGTCACCCTGAACCCGGGGTGTTCTTGCCATGGTCTGGCCACCCACACGGATTTCTTGCAGAAAGGGCCAAGGGCATCCGCTCCACCATGCGCACTGCTAGGAGCATTTGTACTGTGGAAAGAACTCGTGGCCAATGCCACTGTCCACCTCACCCAGACACTGCCTGCATCACTACACACCCAAATGAAATACAGCCATTTGTGAGGGCCTATGTTGCCGCGCACATGGTATCTATAAGAGACTGCCGTAGGTATGTGGCGGCACAGGTATTCCGGGGTATGCACGGACATGACTATTCTAATAATCAGAATAGCCGCCTTGCACTCTAACAAACATATGGACGAAGTGGAAAAAATAGATCAAACAGTTTTGCCCAATTCTCCTATATATCCTCTTCACAGAGAATGAGGGTAAAAGGGGTAAAGGTCAGTGGATGCAAAAGCCAGTATCAGTCCGATGGCTGCATCGCTACCAGGCCAAATGGTTTGCACACCCACGACCACTGCCCAGAACATGCCCTGGTTTAGAAATCCTGGCCATCACCTTCTGCTGGTAGGGTAGGATATTCAAATGCAACACCATGCAGTAATAATATCAGGTCTTTATATGACACGTCATGCCCGTGCCCCCCATGTCCAATGGTAGGCAGCTTCTCGATCTGGAAAGGATGAAGCTCGGACTCTGCTGAAGTTCAAACTCGCTAAGTACAGGCTTGCCTCCACTCTGAACCCGCCAGGAACGGGCACGTGGCATGGAAACATGAATGGCCAGCAGTGCCCTACTCTTTACCACCAGTAGACTACCATGAACAATGGTATTGACTTCCTTCTTCCATTAACCAGGGTCTCTGCTGGGGCTTAAACCCCTGAAAGCAAGGCACGCTTTCTCCAGCCAGGCCTATTAAGATCAATTTCCCGCTATGAAAATAAATGTAGCCTAAAATGTTCTGTTGTTTTTTTTTTAATCACAGAAGCGATACCACCCAATGACACTTGAGGATGGGCTGAACACACAAACCCACACATAAACACACACATAGAAATGTGCCCGTTTAAGCACCGCTAGTCACTGTGCTGCCCACACAGACAATCCCACTGACAGCAGAAGGTCTTGCATGCTGTGGTATCAGAAGCGTCATAGACAACACAGATCCTCTGCCAGCTGCAGGGTGGTGGCAAAAGGAGGCAGGGGATGGGGCGGAGGGGGGTCATGGAGGTGAAAGGGCATCATATGATGCCTTGTACCTATGCATGCCTCACCACAATACCAAAACGTATCCTGGAACTAGTTGCAAACTCTTCCAGGCGGCATGCCAAAACTTGGCACCAAAAAGAAATTCCAGAGCATGAGCTACTGTGGGCCACAATACAGGCGCCCTGGATACCGAACTGGTAAAATGGCGGACTATGGGACCGATTCCGCCCCTGCTGTAATGAACTGGTACTGGTTCCACAGATGTGATTTTTAGGGGTTGTATCAAAAGCTTCAAAACAAGGAGATGTGGTCAGACAGTTCGGTTTACAAATCAGACTGGATGGATTCTGGGTCCAAGAGATCGATCTAGTCGAACGCCCCAGCGAAAGGCATCGGCCCCGAGGATGTGTGCACAGAGCTTGCGTCTGTTAGGTGAATAACCTCAACTTGCGGCCTCTGTTGACCAGAGTTACTCAATACCTCTCTCCTCGACTCTCCACAGGTGATCATGACACGGGCCTCCTCTGCAGGGAGCAGCTGGGAAAGCAAACATCCACGGTACCCAGCACTAGATGGGGAAGGGCAGAATTAGATTAGGAGCTCCAGGGGGGAGTGGATGTCCTGTAAATGCTCCGAGTGCACGGCTAAACGTTGTTCCCAGCATCTTCCGCCGGCTGAAAGGACCCACGCAGGCCTCGACTCGTGCCTGCGAGGCTCTTTCAAGGCTTCGCATGACAAGGTTTCGCATCCTTCGGAGGTTGGGTAAATCCTCACATGTTCACCAAGATTCGAAACCGGTCATTTGTACATAGAAGGCAAAGGTAGTGTGTGGACCATTTGAGCATGGAGAGTTACATCTACTGCCAATTTACTTTATTACGGACCCATGGCAGAACAATTATGCACCAAACTGAGAAATCTTGGAAATTGGAAGGGTGAAGTAAGAACGTATGTAAGAACGTATGCAGTGGGAGAGAGGGAGAGAGGGAGAGAGGAGGAGAGGGAGAGAGAGGGGAGAGAGAGAGAGAGACAAGGAGAGAGAGAGAGAGAGAGACAAGGAGAGAGGGGAGGGGCGAGATATGCGGGCTGCTGACTTGCGGACAGGGAATGCGCATCTTGTCGGTCCCCTGCTGCAAGTGTTCTCCCTGATTAATTCAGGAAAGACAATCACAACCTGAAAAGCAGGCTACGGAAGCCCAAGTGAGCAGATTGACATAGTGTCACATAAACGTAAGCTATCAGGTAGCTGTGGCCAAGACCCGTAATACAGTTCTAGGGGAGCGGGAGGGTGAGAGGGGGGGCAGGGTTTTCCTGCAAACAAAGAATCCTGCCCCAAGGAAGAGGAGGGGCACCAACATGGGATTGTAGTTAGGGGTAGAGGGACCATATTTTCATGCTAGAAAACTGGATGGCCAACAACATAAAAGAAGGACTAACCCGCGCCTTCCTCCCTTAACCCGACGACCTTCCACCCATCCCACGGCATCTAAGCAACATGCATGGCAGATGCGTTTCTGTCATGTAGTTTGAATGATGTATCTTAATGTCATGAACTTGATTATTATTGGCATTTAGTGTGAAAAGTTGAGCAATTCAACTACAACCAAAGATTTTTTTTAAAGAAAAGCATGTAAAAAAATTGCTATTTACACGTTTCTCTGTGGCACAAGCAGTTATGGAAGGTTGGGGGTTCGACAACATTCTGAACATCTTATGTTTATTTAGTTTAGAACTGTTGGTGATAAAAAAAAACGGGACTGGGTTTTTAAATCAAAAAAACTCTCTGGACAGAGATATGGAGGGCTCAATTCCAGGACAGTCCCTGCAAAACTGGGATGGATGTCTGGTCGCCCTACCTAGGTGGCATAACCCCTTGCAATAGCTGCAGTGGTGACCAGCCGCTTTATGGCAGTAACAGAACTTCTGGGGTCCTCCGGTCCATGGGATGTTTATCATTCAGGGCTATGTGTTCAGAACATACCCAGAAACCTAAATATTTACAAGCTTTCTCTGAGAACGTCTTGTCCGGAAAAAGGTATGCACAACACAGAGCACCGTGTCCAACACAAACAACATGTTATCAAAGTACTTCTATTCAGCAACGACAGAACTGCAAGCAGCAAAACACAGCGCCCTACATCAAAATGACCAGGCAGCTCAAATCTTGTTTCAGGGGGCTACCTGGCTGCAGTAGGGCAACTTTTGCCCCGGCAAAGAATATAGTAGTTGCCGACTTGGTCTCTTTAAAGAGACCCCATTACAAGTCAGGCGGTAACCCTGCAGATGCTGCAGGTGGGCTGCCGCCAGACTTGCAATAGTTACCGTTGTCTGGCTTGCCGGAAACACCGGGGGATTACGACCCTGGCGTTCCGGGAAGTCAGTTAATCCCCATTCCCATTTGAGTCCTAGGGGAATGGGGACCACGGAAGCACTGGCACCGTTAACAGTGCTGGTGCTTCTGTGAAACTCTGAGGGCGGGTGTCGTTCCGCCCGCCAGGTCTGACCCTGGTGGTCAGGACAGCATCCACCTGCAGAGTCGTACTATGCTGGTCCGGTAACAACGTGCCGGTAGGCCTACCAGCACCGTTGTTACCGGACCTGCATGGTCGTAATGAGGCCCACTGCCATGCACATCGGAAGGCATCATAACCACCGCAGATGAATTTATGGTCGACCACACAGAAACGTGAATAGGGCATGACCCGGAACGAGATGGAGACCCCAGTTCCTCAATATACTCTCTTTCCTCAAAGCAGCCGATTGTCCTTTAAATCCTAGGCTGCCGTGAACTGAAGAGCAGAGTTGGGCCAGCCAAACGCAATGAAGGTTTATATCAAATAGGATCAATGTGATACATGGTACTACTGTTTATTTTATACTGTCATATTGATTGAGTTTTCATAATACATTTAAAGTGCAAATTGCTTTTAGAGTAGCAACGTGTTTCTTGTTAATTTAATTTGATGGACTAACGTCATAATATGTAATTGTGCTTGGTATTAATGCATTGTGCTTTTTCCTTTCACTACGAAATAAAAATGCAGGCAAAAAAGAAAAGAGTGAGCCCATTTTTTTGGTTCATGCTGCCGTGATTCTGGTTGCTTGACGTACGCCTTCAGAGGGACTGCGCGCTGTTTAGGTTTGATGGCGAATTCATGCATGTTACACCTCAGCAGGGAAAGTCGTAGGAGAACTTAGAACCAGAAGACCGTTCCACCGCACCAGTGGTACGCCCTGAAGGTGGAGCGCCGGCAGAAGCTGACTCGGCATGAAGCGGCAAACATTCAGTGCGCGACTAGATTGGCGGTCACAATTGTTAGCTCCACAAAGCAGTCTGCGAAACTCCCAAAAGCTTTTCATTTTTCTTGGATCAGTTTACTCTGGCTTTGCATAATCCCTTCACAGCTGCTGGGAACCAAAAGAGGGCACAGAACTGGAAGGCTTCCCAACCAATCGCAGTGCAAGGGCAGTGATACTTGGGAGACAGGTCAAGACATGACTATACGATATGACATTTGGAGCATTCATCAAACCGCATACTGCTTTCCGCAACCACTTCTATGCATTGCTACCCCTGGGCATCTCCCCAAAACAAAAACATGATTCAATCAATCTTACTCATACCCAAGTAAAGCCACCAGCTCACTGCTGTTGCCATTTTCTGTCGCAGGCATCACCAAAAGTTCTGGCCAGATATTTCAGTAGTTTAGCTGCAGCCTATCCCTGAATTACACCTGTTTGAAACATTGTCGTGGAAGCAATTCTTAGGACCAGCATGAGTCGGGATGCTTTGTAGGTCACATATCAGACCAGAGGGCCGGGATGGCAGATACAACATGATGGTAGAATGGTGACCACTGGACCATGGCTCTAATTTCCGCATGACAAAACCCGAGACTGAATTAATTTTGGCTAGTTATAGTAAAAGATACCTTTCAACGATTCAAATCTCTCTGGACCAACTGTAGGATTCTGATTACCAAGGCCATACCTACTTACTACTCCATCACCACTGCAGCAGCCTCTAACGGGATCAAAGGCGTCTTTGAAGTACTAAAAGCGTTGTACTAAATCCTCACCCGACCCTGAGGTGCCAGCAACTCAGGAAAAATGTGACGGAATCAACAACTTCATTGAAAAATTTTGACAAAATCCAACAAATAGTGTCAATCAACTTTGTACACCATTAGACTCCCTGCACCCAAGAACAGACACTGTCCCTCTTGACCAAATTCTCTCCTCTCTCTGCCTCAGGCCTCCTAAAAACAACCGCCTAACTCAATTCTACATCCTACTCTCACAATATCATCCTGGCTTCCATCATCAAACAACTGATGGGACCAGTGCTCAACGCACTCCTCAGCATCATTAACACCTCCCTCACAGAAGGCTCATTCTCGGACACCCTCAAGACTGGTCTCCTATGACCTCTTTTGAAAAAACGACCCTGGACCCAGGTAGCATGGTCAATTACCGGCCCATTACAGACTTCCCGTTTATTGACAAAATCTTGGAAAAAGTAGTTGCAACAAAAATACTCAACGGAAATGAACAACTACACCTCCTAAACTACTATCAGTCGGGGGTTGGGTCTATGTGATCACTGCGCTGCCGAAAATGCTGACAAAAAATATGATGAATACAAAAAGGGTGAGGCACAGTGATCACATAGAACACTTTTGCCTGCATCCCCATATCCGCTTCCCCTTTTCCTCCCTGCTTGCCTTTCGGCGGCACACTTCTGTGTGTGCTGTCGACTCCCCTCTATACCTGTGGCATCAAATCCCTTCCACTAACGTGGGTTGGTACTGGTGACACAGGGTCCTTTTTTCTTTTTTCTCTTACTTTATTCTCCCCCGCTATCCATGTAATGGAATTGGGGAACACCCCTGCAACCTCTGAACCCATTACACGGAACAAGGGGAGCGCAAGGGACACCACCGCAATCCTCGCTCCCCTTATTCAGTGTAATGGGATTCGGAATTTTGTTTCACCGCCGAATGCGCAGTAAACGTGCATTCAACATTTTTTTGAATCTGCATTTTGGGATGATAACTTCGGGGTTCTGCACCAAGTATAGCATTGAGACAGCCACTGTCCAGGATGATGCCTTTCAAATCATGGATAAGGGTGACTGATGCCTCCGAATACTCCTTGACCTCTCAGCTGCACTTGGCACCATCAATCACTACAGCCTCCTCTCTCTCCAAGCATTATCTCCAAACCAGGTTCAAATGAGATGGCGTGTTTGTCGGGGACACCAAAACAAACTTCTGGTGGCTTACACAGGTATATGTATTCAACAAGCAGGCCACAGCTGGGAGAATGCCCAGGCCAGTGAAGTTGTATGGCCAGGAGCAGCTAGAATATTTTGCAAGCCACCTCTGTCGTTCTCTGTAGGACACTCTTCCCCCTGGAGGACACTCTTCCCCAATGTCTCTTCTGTTTTACCAATTGTTATAGAAGCACAAGGATCAGGTTGCAAACACGTGAATACTGTCCAAAGAAAGGCCATCCACAAAGCAAGTCCACGTGCCGGCCCATCACTCACAAGTGCACAGTGGGCCAATGAAATCTAATGTTGTCTTATACAGCGCCCTTCTGCCAATAATGTCCAGAAAGGGTCTGTTAGATTGCGGGAAGGCAGATGCAGAAACCTTCGGTGTTGATGGACGCAGGTTGGAAGTACCCATTCCCCGTGCGTCGATATGAAAATCTCTATGTTGCTTGTGGTTGGTACCGACCAGGCAGGTTAGCCATGTAGGCATCCCCTGGATCGTGGAGTGTGTAAGAGGATTCAATTCAACACTACAGCTAAATCAATGCCTAGTCTGGGATACTGAATGGAAACCCTTATTGATATATCTTTACTTCCAGTTCATGAGTTCTGGATGACTACCCCTATATAACACCCCTCTCTTGGAATCCCCCTGACCCCACTGAGCCAAGAAGTAGTTCTGTTTTGCAAGTTTAAAAGGTTTATTTGATAATTTAAACAATATATATATATATCACACTTTATAATAAATTAATAATTGAATATCACACTTAATCTGAGCTGTAATCAATAATGGATAGTCCGGCACTAGCACACTTCTTTATAATCAATGATGAGTGGTTATAGGATGGATACGATAGCAACAATACTTTTATGGTTTCAAAGGGATGCAATGTGGAATGAAATGCAGTACAGAAAATAACTTGATAGGATTTCAGCAAAAGACAATGTAATCACTTTCTTGGACAATTCACCCCCCCCCCCTTAATGCAATGTAAGGAGATGAATAGAATGGGACTCAGTTCTTAGGAATGCAATCAAATAGAGTTCTGTTCAATTCCCCCCCAGCAGCTTATACAACAGATAGGAGTTTTGAAACACAGACCCAAGTGCTTTGAATATGGTGACAATGCAGTGAGAAATATGCTGAAAATGCTTTTAATTCCCTTCAGGAGGTTTAGGGTGAGTGGTATCTAGTTAATATTAGTCCAGGCTCACTCTAGCAATGATTCAGGAATGGTTCTTAAGAGGCAAACGAAATTTAGTAGTTCAGGCAAAAGCAGCTATCTTTTTACAAGTAAAGAAATCGGGCCAAATCGCAAATCGCGGCAAAATTCGCGGGTGCGAGAATCGTGATTACGGAGAAAGTATAAGCTTTCAGAGGAAAGTGAAACCAAGTTCCTAGCCCAAACGGTTCCAGAGATACGGACGATTAAATAAAGGTAGTTTTTCGGATTTGAAATTTTAAAAGTTCAAAGCGACAGGTTACAGCTTGCAGCTAGAAAATGACAGGTGACAGCTTTGCAAATGACAGGTGACAGTTAGGAGGCAGTTCTGGTTAGATTTAAAATAGATTAAATTATATTATTTTAACTAAGAGATTGGTTCTGCACAGTTCTGCTAGGTACTCACAATATATTTTAAAATAGGCCTCGCCATGGATCTGGTCAGGTGTTGAACTGGACTCCGGTTCTGGTCTCGGCACTTCACAGTGATCGGGGTCAGCTCTCTGGTTCTGTGAGCAGCGGTCTGGGTCACTCTGGATCTCTGGCCTCTGGTTCTGGATATTGCTCTGCTTTCTCTGGGTACAGCACTGCTTCTGGATCTTTCTGCACAGCTTTCTCTGGATCCAGCGCTGATCTGCACGGCTCCTGGATGCTGCTACCGCTGTTAGGTTTGCTGGATGCTGAGGCCTACTGAGAAGAGTTCTCAGTTTGTGGGTTTAGGCCCTTGCTTTGAGTTCTGAATCAAGTTCTTTGGAGTTTTAAAGTCTAAGTGTTGAATCTGGTATCTTCTGGAAGTTGTATGGTCCGGCAGCATGCTATGCAGCAAATGGAATTGAATGTCCTCTCTAGCTTCCAGTGGCTCTTTTTATGTCTTTTGAAAGTGGGTGTGTGTGCAGCATCACTAGCCAGCCCCTCTTTCAACTTGTCATTGGCCCAATTCTCCCCTCTCCCATGATTGGGGAAGGAATTGTGAGTCACAGTGATGCTGTAGGTTTTATGGGTCAGAGGATCCTCCCCTGGTCAGTTTGCCCACAAATCTATATTTGATCAAAATACACATTTCTCAAATATATAGTGGTTTGTCATTGCATGTACATATTACCTATCACATGAGGTAGTCTCTGTCCCAAATCTGCTCTTCCTGAGGGCTTGCATTCAGAAACGGCAACATTTTCGATTTTAGTGGGTTATGCAACCTTGGTTCTTCATTAAAAATTATACACATATACACGGCCTGTCCATACATACTCCAGTAAATTCCCATGTCTCTAGCTTAAACACAGAGTCTGTAGTATCCATAAATAGCGGGGTTTTGCCCCAGAACATCACACAAATTGCCAACGCGTCTTAAAACGTGCACAGAAAATTCACAAGAATTATGGTATCATTTAAATAATTTTGACAAGTCCGCACTGTGAGTTATACATCTTTCTTAGAATCATATTCTGGCCAACAGGGGTGTGTCTTTTCAGGTCACATGGTGTAGAAACCAGTTTATCCAGTTTCTGCCAAGCTCCGAGACCCTGCCCCTCCCAGCTTCTGCCAAGAGGAAGCTATTTTACAGCCACCCTAATAAACCATCTGCCTGGGCCCAGGACAGGCCTTTGTTCAACTCCCTGTAGCTGCTCCACCCCTAATCTAATCAGAGAGGTGACAACTCCTTTTGGCAAGGGGAAGAGTGGCTGAGCAGGTTTTAACTCATGTGGGGGTAGATGTCAAGCAGAATTCAGTTTCATTAAGCCAGGTTTCAGATAAAATGTCATTTTTTGTTCCCCAGTTTAAGTCAAGACAATTTTTACATATGCAGCTAGAATGCTGATTCTAAGTTCAAAACTATGACATTTCAACAGTGACAAATTATGTGACACTCAAAAGTAGGTCACTCAGTTAATTTAAACATTTTCGATTTTTGGTAGTTTTAAATCCAGTTTCAGTTAGGCTGCTGCAGACCTGCAGAGCTCAGCCAGTCTTGTTATGAACATTGTTTTGGGGCTCTTCAACTTCCCAGATTTAGTATGCACACATACTTTATTCTGCCAGATGTCCGCTGGTGTTCAGTGAGATTTTTGGATGTGTTGCAATGTTTGAAAATAGGCATTTTGAGCTGGCATTCAGAGAAACAAAAGGTGATTTTAAAGTGCGGTTTTTCCTTTGGCACACATTTCACTCATGGCACCCCGGCCCATCCTGCTCGCACTGGTGGGTGGCAAGTTAGGCAACCATTTTAGTGTGCACAAACTGTGTGGTTCTCCTAGATTCTGGCGCACATGTGGGCTTTTTGGCCATCTTGGATTTTCTAAGCCCACAGCACCAAATGTTGCAGCATGATAGCTCAAACGTGGGTCAGGACACCCAACAAGTGCAAACATTAACAGAATGTGCCGTCACAACATTCATTAGGCGCACGTCAGGTCTAATTGCTGCACATGGATCAGCTTCTGGTTCCCTAGTCCATTTGTAAAGATGGTGGACATGATAAACATCTGGCATGGGTTCCTCCCGAGATGGGGAATGCAGCCCTTTATGAGAGTAGCGCCGCAGTCATCAGCAAATACAAAGCAACCATAAGACACCATGGGGTGGGGGCCGTCGAAGCAAGTAACAACGTGACGTTTGAAAGCTGCCTAAGGAGAGAGCTATTCACATCATTATAATTGTTCTTTTATAACATGCTTAATACCGGGGACCAGTTTCTCAACACGAGACCGGGATTCAAACCTGTGTTGTCAGAGAAATGCATTGCCCCTGAGCTATCCTCCCAGCCTGCAGGCATGTAGGGTCTGCAGGCAAAAATCAATGGGGATACCGTTCCGGATACCATTCTAACACGCATGATTATAAAAAGGAATGTGGTGTGGACACAACATATGGTGAAATTCCCAGCTACATGTATATCAGGTGCAAGATTTCCACTCACCACTAGTCATAGGCTAGGGATGGTCCCATGTTTTTCTGACGGTAATTACTTCAAAGTAATTACTTCGATAAATCACCTCGAATTTTTTTTTTCAAATTTGGGCAGCCAAGCACCCTTCCCCTGTACAACTACCCCTGCCCAAAACCTCTCCCCACCACTTCTAACCCTTTAACCCACAACCCCTATATCATTTGAAGTGTTTTCAAAGTAATTACGTCACAGTAAATTACTTCAACTTGATTACTGTTGCAAAACCCACGGATGCGCTAGTGATATTTGACTCTTGGCGCGTAAGAGATGGTGTGCTGTGTGTGTATATATATATAAATATATAGAATTGAGGTGGCACGTGAATTTTTCATGGCTGGCTAGAAGTTAGCAACTTGCATTTTTGCCCCCTGAGTTTATATTTAATTCGTTTTTTTTGTTTAAAGTGTTTCAGAACACGTTATTTTCCTTGGAAAAGCCAACAATTCAAATACAAATGGCACTTAATGAGTGCATAACCTACATAACAAAGGCAATGCACATTTGGGTAAGATATTCATAGCTTGGGGTGTTGCAAAAAAATCTGCTAAACGAATCAAGAGTAGCATGACGCATTTATAAAAACGCAATGCAAATTCTTTCTGTTCGTTTACTCGGCAGGGCTCTGGAAAAAGGGAATTACCGCCATTACGTGATTCGTATTTGCTTACTGTGCCATGCAGCAAAAAGGGTGCAGAGAACAGTAAAGCACGAGTACAAAATGGAGTCACTGGCTGACTGGCTCTATCAGACAAGCGAGTTTCAGCCAGCACCTAGTAATGAACAGACGGCAGAACTGTCCAAGACAAACATGTTGCCCTTGGCAAAAATCCCATCTGTGCTTAAGCAGCAATATTACCCTCTAATTCAGGCCATAGAGAGCGGTGATTCCGACGTCCTTCGATTGACAAGGGAGTAAAAGAGAGAGAGAAAAAAGGCACATTGAAACCTGATACCTGATACATATAGTATGGCATCAAACACATGCAAGATCATTGGTGCCCCAAGACTGCACTAACAGGGCTTGCCCCATCAAAGCCGCACCATATAAAGAACAACCTGAGAAGTCCCTCTTCAGCACCTGGCCTGCCCTCTGTCAGCAACCTGGCCATTTTGATTTTTAGCGCCTGCTTGAACTAGTAAGCCACGATGGTTACCAGCTGACGCTGTGCCTAGTTTGGCGCTGGACTATTTTTTAGATCTTTTGTTTGTTTTTGACCAAACCCCCTTTATGGTTTTGGTGGGGGATGGGCGGGTTTTGTTATCTTGCAACTCACCATTTAGTTGCGCGCCTTTCACATGTGCAGTTGTTGTGGATTTCTCAGTTTGTCTCTGTCTCTGTTGGTGATTCTAAATTTCCATTGTATCCTCTTGTTTTTTGATCGTCACGTAATTTATTGTACCAATTCACTCATCTTAGTTTCTGTTTATTGTGCTTCTATAGCACCTTCGCCAAGCCCAGGGGCGTTGCTAGGGGGGGGGGGGCTAAGGGAGCTATAGCCCCTGATCTTTTGGTTGTAGCCCCGGATAGAATCTCAGAAGCTACAGCCAAAAGACTAGCTAGCCCCCAGTCCCAACAGTTCCGACATCAGCTTAGCCCCGGGTCTTTTCCAGACCTAGCAACTCCCCTGGCCAAGCCACTTTACAAACATGTGCTTTCCTAAAGAAAGTGTATTGTTCACCTTTCGGGAGACATTTTTCTATGGATTCCTATTTATTTTAAGATGTTTTCTTAGTTGAAACACCATTGCGCGGTCGAGACAATGCACAATGAGATGAGTTGTGAAGGTCAAAGGTCGCCATGAGATGGCTCTCATTGCTGGGTCTAAGTATTTGGCACGCCCCATTGTTTTATCAATGTTAGGTCACTCTCACGTAAAGTCTTTGGGTTCCTATTAAGAGAAAAGGTGGGAAGCTAATTTCAATCCCTTTTTGTAACTCTGATTTAATCATGCGAGTATCAAGATACATGAGGAAAACATGGTCATACACAAGCTATCTATCCACAAGCATTTTACGGAGAAAGTAGAAAGCATATTTTAAAAACAGTTAATCACTCATAGTTATCTACTACAATTAAATATTTTTTTAATTAATGAACAACCCTTTTCCAAGAACTAAAGACTTAAGCCGATTGAACATTAGAAATAAACAGAATTTGCCCAGGCCTTCAAGAATGCCACCAAGGGACAAAAAAAATGTAAAAAAAGAATTTTAAAAAAGAATGACACCAAGAATTCCAAATGAGCCCAGGGAAAAGGCAGCCAGAACTTCCACGCTCACAAACGCTGAATCAGATAATTATGGAGAAAGAGTGTCCATGAAGCCTCCCAATTCAAATAACACCCAACATGGGGCTGTGAGTTCTGAAACCCACAAGTGCCACACTAAAACCATACAGACAGGTCCTAAGAAAGCCCAAGCAAACAACAAACCCCCTGTAGAAATTGGAACAACCCAGGAGTGAGCCTCCATGCAAAAGGGATGCAGCGGGACTCGGGCGTCAGCAAGGGACAAGGTACGTCAAGAACAACTGTATGGAATGATCCTCAAATGTATTGAGGCAATTTGGTCTTCCTCAACCTAACATGTAGATCTTTCTTACGTGGCGCTGAATTATAGACCCAATATCACAGGCAGTAGAGAAAAGGGAGTTGCAGTGCTAAAAGTTACATTTCTCAACTAATGGAGAAGCAAATAGTAAGGTACCATACAAATACAAAAGCTCTCTGTTATGTGACGTGACTTGACTCTTATACTGCACCAATCTCCACAGTAGCAGTGTTACAGCAGCAAGGCTTGACCAAAGTGTGACATATTGTGCCTTTTTTGTCAGATGGAACCAGTCCTTGATCTGAAGGAGAATGATAGGAAATGCTTAAAAGAAATGTAAAAAATGTAAGTGATTGTAGCAATCATCACCGCGTTCGCGGGCAAACCAGTGCCCGTAAAAGATGCGTGTGATGTCAACCATGCCACGAAAGGGGTCATGGGGCCTCATTACGACCCAGGCGGTAACCATGGTGCTATTTGCGCCATGGTTGACTCCAAAACCTTACCGATTCCGCCATGGTGAATGGAGCAATCACCGCCCCATTCCAAGGTTGTCGGGGGCGGTAATTCCCCATTCACCATGGCCCTTCCCCGTTCCCATTTGAGCCTCCATAGGGCTCAATGGGAATGTGGAAGGTGCTAATAACGGTACCGCTAATTGCGGTACCGTTATTAGCTCCAAAGTCCCTTTGCGGGTCCTGTCCTTAACGCCTGGTAAAACCAGGTGTTAAGGGAGGATCCGCAAATGGACCTCGGAATAGGGCGGTAAGGGATTACCGGCACCAGTGCCCTTACCGGTACTGGTATTCCCTTACCTCCCGGGTCCTAATGAGGCCCATGGTGTCTTAATCACTTGCATTATGACAAAGAATTAAGGCATAACGCTCTGAAGGATTGTTCAGTTGAATTTATGTTGATGGTCAGTTTTTAGTTTTTTGGGGATATCTCCTCGAATTGTCAAAATAAAAATAAAAAGGGGCTGCAGCAGGGATACAGCCAGTGGGAGACTCAGGTCTTCTTAAACACAGCCATTTTTGCCTGTTGAGGCCGGAAGAGGGCTGAATGAAAAGTGGCAGCTGAAATCCGACATCAGAGAAACTTTTCCATGGAGAGTTTTATGGTAATTGGAAAGTAGGAAGCTTCCCAGATAAGCATATAGATTAAACACATTACAATTCCCCTAGATTTAAGCAGGCAATTGCCAATTGTTAAGACAAAGAAAAAACTCCTCACGACCATCAACCTCTTCTAAAACAACCTTTACGCATCACAATCAAAACGCAACTAGAACCATCATTTTCACCCGAACCTTTTTGAGCTATCCTGCACCACACAAGGTTTCTGACGCTGCAACTCTTGGGGCAGTCGCAGGCATTTCCTACAAGCATAACACTTCAGGGTGGGACTTAAAAAAACACACACACAAAAAGCTAGAGAAGAGAAGATAATGAATTCTCGTGTTCAATTCTTTTCTAGTGTTCCTTGCTTCCCTCACCGCAATTGCTGGTGTAAATCTAGTATCATCAAGTGACTCTGTGTTCACAAGTGTCCACGCGGTAGGTGCCGCGGCACCGCTCCAATCTACTACTGCCGCATACCAGAGTGATGCGGTCTAGTCATGGGCTGCGAGGTTGCATCATGGGTAAGAGCTTCCTGAGAGGAAATTGTAGTCGGTAGCAGGTTGTGTGCCGTATTAGATCAGCTGGCATGGTCGATTTGTTTAGCACAAGGCCATTCTTCAATTCAAACAAAATGGTGACACCTTACCGGAAGTGTAACATGTCTTTCCCATGCTGCCACAGGTGATTTCCATGCTGCAGATGGGGCACGGGGTGGGAGAAGACAGAAGTGACAGGGAGAAAGGGGGCGGGAAGTGGACAGCAGAAAAGAAGAGGCCCGAGGGTGGCAACAGAGGATGCGACGAAGGGTCCCCCCTTCAAAGAACTGAAGGATGAAGGAGGGCATGCGGGGGGGGGGGCATTAAGTGGGGACGGTTCAACATCCTTTCATCGTGGGTTTTTTTTGGCCGGGTTTTTTACTGCAAATCTTTTAACGAAAAAACACATCGATTTTTTTTTGGGGGGGGGTTGACCACCCTTCATAGAAAAGAATCAGTGGGAGGGAGGGGCCTGAGAGTAGAAAGACCTAGCGTGGAAAAGCTAAGCGTGTTCAAGACCGCACGGTTAAAGTCAAGGAAGAGCCATGTACATTGCTACAAACCACAGCTCCCAACAGACCCATGTGCTATGCTGCCCATGTGGAATATCTTGGGACCCAGTGAAGATGTTTAAGGGTGAGTATTGTAATCCCTATTTTTTAAGTTGGAAGTGCAATGATTCCTTTCCCAAGCAGCTACTAGGTGAGGAGACATATATTTTAACTGTAAAACATGTGTATTTGTATTTCCTACTTCTTTCCACCTAATAATTCATGCAAATTAAAAGGTGCACTTTAACCTTCAAGTTCCTCTTCAATATGAGGAGGTATTAATATTGGTGCTCCTTCCTGTGGCATTGTTCTGCATGTTCCACTGATCTGAACATGTCTTTGGAGCTGTGTGGGTAGAAGCAGAAGAAAGGCTTCTATGTGTCCTTTGTCTCCTGTTTTTGGTTGGGAATATTTGCCTGGTTTTATGGAGTAAAGGTTTCTGGTACGTTGAATAGCTGTAGGGATGTGGCATACCTGTTAATCTCTGCTATAGAACTGGAAGGCATGCAGTGCCTACATTGACCCACTTTGCAGGAGTATGATTTTTAATCTTTACCCAAGCTTACTATCAGGAGCCATACGTCGTGGCGAATGGGAAACCGGGATGACGTCTGCCATATCGATGCCAGTCTATGACATGATGGCATGGTGAGCCAGCAGACATGGGAACCGACAGACTGCGGGAAGGGGGTATCCAAATGGGGGGCTGGGAGGTACAGTCAGATGTGGACTGGCAAACGAGACGGTTGGGGACCCGGCGGCTGTCTGCACAGGGATCACCTGACTGTCAGGATCAAGGCACAGCAACACTGCAACAGGAACATAATGGAGAACTGCCCATTCTGTATACACAATCTCCTCCTGCAATGTTACTGGAAAGCCACTATAGGTTTTCCTTGGAATTGCCTTACATTGGGACCTGCTCCCATTTCGACTCTGCTAAATAGCCTTGAGTACTTGTGTCATAGGTAGCAGAGCCTAACAGTAGTGCATGCATGTGGGTGTCAGCTAAGCTTCGATCTATCAGGCACGATCATTGCTCAAGAGGGGCTGTCTTACCTGGGGACCATGAATGTACGGAGGTGGGCTTTCAAATGGATGACATGCGGAATGCCAGTCTTGTCCACAAGGGCTTTATGGACTAAACTACATATTATTTAAGAAATTGACTGTGCAGAGAAAGAATAAGGGATACTTGCAATACCACTGTAATAGGAATATGCAATACAGGATATAGCCAATTGGGTGACCATTTAAATAAAGTTCTCTAGGTTGCAGATATGAGATTTATAGGGAACAGTTTTGAATAGACAGTTCACACCTTGAACAGGATATCAAGAATTTTTCCCCGAAGAAGACCTAAAGAGGTCGAAACATGTGCCGGCTGAAGACAGATATTAAATCCTTAAGATTTTGTTTTGGATGAGTGATTTTTCTGAATCTAACCATAGTGGATGTAAACATAATTTTTCTATAAATTAAGGGAGTTAGAAGCACAGGTACCTGAGCCGCTATAGGAGAGATTTTGGCTTATAAAAGGATAACTAGCCCTGATCGCGAGTGATTTTTCACTTCCCTTGTAGTATCCAAATGGCAATCCCTCTGAACACTACATCTGGGCATGTTAAGTGCTTGCAAGTACCCAAGAAACCCAGAATAGGAGGAAAATCCAGAGACGTTTCCCATAACCTACCCAAGATAGGGGAACGGTAGAAGAAACTCACCCCAGACTTATGTTTCCCTGCAAATATTAATAAGGTCCAGCTGGAGCAGCTAGCTCAGCCTTGCCGCCTCATTTCCACAGGTTGGACGCTTAAGAAACAGGTGGTTACCACAAGATGCTGAATGCACACTCTGCACACTTCCCGGGTGAAAGTGCACACAACACACCATACATATGAAACTGAAACATTGTGGCAGGTTTACAAAATAGGGAGGCCCAACACAACGGAGAATGTGGAAATCCACAATTAAGGGGAAATTATTTTTAGGATGAAATGCTGGTAACCTTCACAGTGTATTTGCCCCAAATGTGGCATCTTTCATCCTATGCAGCTACCTTTTACATTGATATATGTTGAAGATGACGCCAGCAAATTAAATCTTAGTTGACCATGGTCTATTGAGACAGACAGAGCAACACATGTTTAATCCAATAATACAGTGGGTGCACTGCAGCTAAAACATGGTATATAATTATCCTCTGGGAATCTAAGAAATATTAACGGTCAACTAGTGCGGTCCTTTGTAGCTATAGTTACTCCATGTTCTGTGCATATCAACTCAAAAAGCACTCGATCTAAAAGCCAGTTATTAACAGTCAGTGGACATCTTCCAAATCGGGTGCACTTGTTGCTCTGGAGAACTGGCGTGGGAGGCCAGGTGAAGCCTCAAAGGATAATGAAGAAGAACAGACAAAATGGGGATTTGACAAGAAGTAGGAGAATATACATGGCACGCCTTCCTTTACACCAAGAAAATGGGCCTCATTATGGGATACCGCCGACCTCGTAACACCATTTCCGGCGCCTGATATCCAGGTGCCACCAGGATATTACAAGTCCCGGCAGACCGGGATGTCAGGTGGCAGGAGCGCCGGCCCCTGCAGGCATTATCATAGTCTAGCGGTCCGGAAAGGGTGCTGGTTCATGGCTACCGGCACCCTTATTTCCAGACTGCCAGACTTGTAATGAGGCCATACACCACAAAAGTTGCACATTCCAACCCCAGGGATTTAAGTGGGCTAGGGCAATCCGGGTAAATCTTCTACAGAGCTGGGGCTCCCTCTTTCCCGCTCTCAGTAAGCACCCAAAAAGATTCCTCCAGTGTGCACATTCCGAGTCTGAACGCATGCCATAGGAGACTCACGTTAGTTGAGAATTGCAGGTACCAGCAATCCATTTACAAGCTGCAAAAGGAGCATACTTAGGGAACGGAAAATGAGTTCTGTGTTCAAGCATAGCAGTCCAAGTCTCATACCCAAAAACTGAAAAAAAACAGTCCAAATGAGAATCTATGGTTCGTTGTTTGCACACTTTACTGTCAGTGAGGGTGTTGCGACAATTGAAATCAGCACCAAGCCCAGTGTGCGTTACCCACTTGAAAGGGCTGCATGCTTGAACAACTATTACAGACATATGTGTCTAACAAAAGAATCTGTGTTCATTCTTATGGTCCCAAAATGCTCTTTGATTTTATGCAAAACAGTCAGAAAACCACATTAATGCTATTTGGGCTTCCTCCAATATTGCATGGGTAATTTATTTACAGAATGATGGTGATTTATTGACTGGTTCAATTGTTCCTAATACTGAGCAAGGGAGATTGTTTATTTACAGACAGTGATTTGTTTACAAACTGAGCCAAAGAGATGTATTTATAATCTGAAGACTCGATGCAAACAAGACCACCTGCGAATCGGCGGAGTGACGCAAAATACATGTTTGCAGGGTCTCATGATGCGTTGCTTGTGGGGTGGCTGGCCCCTGTTAGGCCACAACCAGTACTCTTCTGGCCAGGTGTCCTTGTTAGATGCTCTGCCCGTTTTCACATCCCATTTAAAGCACTGCCAACCCCCTTCTCTGACTTTACAGAGCCATCATAGCTACATGGTATTTGTATCGTGTTCCTTTCGTAGCAGTATCTGAGACAGATATGCAGAAGTAACTCATTTACTAAAGACTACGCTTTTCTCATGGCCCTCTGACCAAATAAACGGTGTTGCCTTTGGCCCAGCAGCCTCTTCCAGAATCAACTTCTGCTGTAGGAATGTGCCCGCCCCACTTTTGCACCTGCAAGTCCTTTGAAACATTGACAGCATTCAAGGTGAACCTGAAGACAGATTAAAGGAGGTCACGGCCTAGGGAAAGGAAAAAAAGGGACCTGCAGAGATGTGTTGGAGATGACGCTTCTCTCTGGCGCTCAGAAGGGGGCGGTTTCAAACCAATTATATGTGTTTTTGGCCCTCCTGGGCAAAGTCACGTTTTTATGCAGCCCTACCCCCTGCAGGATTAGCTCCCTCGTGTGACCCTAAGCCTTCCCTCACGTTGACGGGATATAGTTTAATAAAAACAAATGCAATTGTGCTGCTCATCAACTTTATCAAAGCAGAATTCACATGGTGCATTTTTTAAGCACTTCAGTAAGCAGTGCTCGAAGTGGGCGGGATCAGTTGGGAGCGGTGCTCCTCTACTTTAAAAAAAAATGTTTTACTGTACTTATACTTTTATTTTGAAAAGAAACCGTTCCGGAATGATTTAGTTTCCAAATAAAAGAGTAGGCAGAAGTTGAAACTCACTGCATTGAACATTCCGTTAAACAGCAGGTGTGTTTGTTTGGGGGTTTGGATTGCGCGTCGGAAGGAGGCGTGGCGACGGGGTTTGTGAGGAGCGGGGGCAGATCAGCAGGTAACATAGTTTCACTACGTCTTTGTGTAAACTTCGACCACTGTCAGCAAGAATTTCTCAAAAACACAATATATTTTACAGTAGCAAAGAGATTTTTTTTAGGACAGGGATAACTCCCCCGAGGAATGTTCACAGCAAAAGAGCCAGACAGTGCATTTTTACCAGTTTTTGCCTTCAATGTTATCCACAGTAGAAATTGTTACTATTCTTTGTATGCATCCAGAACGTCCTGTCGAGAACTGATTTCACAGGACAAACAACTTTCTAATGAACTTTTTGTAAAGTGTGGATAACACAAAAGGAACAGCTGCCGAGATTAACGCTGCTGCTATCACTTCTTGTGATTTAAAAAAAAAAAAAAGAGAATCGCACCCAGCCCGTCTGTGGGGGCTTTGTCGGGTCTTGCAGAGTTGTAGGGACTTCGGAAAGGTAGGGTGAAAGCCAACCCTAACAATATGTGGTCCACCTGCTATAAATGGCGGGTTGTGGAGGGTCAGGTTTTTTTTGTGGGGGGGACGTTGAATTTTGCGAGGGCGTTGGGGGGAAGAATCTCTTGGATGCTTACATTTCGAACACTCTGCTCTCTTTCAATGCATATATAAAAAAAAGGCATGAAAGAGGAGAGGAAAATATTTCAACTGTAATGTGGTTTCCTTTCCTTGTCGGCGTCTTTATCTGATAGTAGGGACTCAGGATGCACAATTTCAAGTCGTAACTTACTAGCCAGCCATAAAAAGTCACTAGCTGGGGGGGCGTGGCCAGCTACGGAACGATGCGGACGTGAGCCTTCGAGCTCCCGGCCCGCTACATACATCCTGCTTAAATCACCTGCCATCCGTGTCGAACGACAACTATTAATCAGACCCTCGGCAAGGGGAACCGCTGCTGCGAATTTTCGGGAGAAAACCGTAGCGAAAAGTGCAACGGCGAGGCGTCCGGAGGATAGAGATCTCCCCGAAGTGTCCCAAGGAAGCGTCTCCAAGATGGCGCCATGCTTCGTGCCGATGTAAACCTGCCTACGCAGCAAAGATACGAGATTGTGAACGGACGCCGGGTAAAGGGGACGAGAGGTGCGGGGAGCATGCCTGGGACGTCCCCCGGCGCGGGGCGGGTGCAGGTTGACAGTAACATACTGCGAAGCGCGGAGCGGGGCTGAGAGGAGTGGTGCGCTACCCGCTCATCCGGGGGAGAGAAAGTGTCAGGCCTGAAGAGGACGCATATGAGGACGGGCCCGGTCGAAGGGGCAGTGATCACGGACGAAATTCCCTCGAGCGCTCTGCGTGCGGCACACAGCTGTGCCACCGCATGAGAGTAAGTGAGGAGCCTGCACAAGGAGGAGCTTGAGGCGCCTCAAACCAAGACTTATCCCCGTGCCAAGCCCTAACTGGCCCCCAGCACACAGCCGCCCAAATCGAAAGCTGAAGGTGTTTATCGGACACCGGACACATTGGCAGCACATGTTATGCAGAAACTCCTGTGTAAAGACCTCTGACATGGGAAACGAAAAATCCAGGAAAACCGGTACTCAAAGCAAAATTGACCAATTCACCACTGCCGCAGAAAATGCGCCGGTAGAGCAAGACTGCAGCAAAACAATGGAGGAGGAAACAGGAGCAATCTCTCTGAAGGACATTATGGTGGCGATCGCCGATTCCTGTGCCTTCATGGAACAGAAAATCGATGGAATAAGCGTGGATGTCTCGCTACTACGCAACGATCTCCAAAGGTTGACGTCCCGCACCGGTGAGGCCGAGCAACGTATATCTGGGACGGAGGATGGACTGAGGAACCTGGAGCAGCAACTGCACAGAACCACGGCCCGCCTCAAGGTACTGGAAGCGAGAGTAGACGAAGGAGAGGGCAGATCGAGATGGAACAATGCACACATCCTAGGCTTGCCTGAGAAGGCCGAAGGTGACTGCATGGAACTGTTCCTGGAGCAATGGTTCATCAATCTGTTTGATAAAAAGAGTTTCTCCAAATTATTCTCGATAGAACGAGCTCACCGAGTGCCCACTGGGCGTCCCCCGCCTGGGTCCCCGCCGCGCACGGTGGTGGCAAGGTTCCTGAATTACAGGGACCGGGACGCATTGCTGCAAATGGCACGCATGAGGGGCTCGATAACCCACAATGGCTCAAGAATTGCCATATTTCCGGACTATACAAGAGAAGTGCAAAAGGCGAGGCAATCATTTGAGCAAATCAAAAAACAGCTGCGCTCTCGGAATGTCAAATATGGCCTAATCTTTCCGGCCCAACTGAAAATTTTCCATAAAGGGACGACGGTCCACTTCACTGACCCTAAAGAGGCATGGAGGTGGGCAGAACTACACATAGATGGCGACTGGAGAACGAATCGAAGAAACAGACCCGCGCACCCTGGAAATCCTCCGGCCAGAGACCCCCCCACGAACCAGCCACCGAACCGTGATGACATTATGCCACCACTTGAGGGGGAGGGCTGAGACGGGAGACAAGGCAGCAACGATCACCCAAGTGGCGGGCCCCACGACGGGGGATCGGCTTCCGATAGAAACAATGCAGCAAGGTATTTGACACGGATGAGGAAACATATAGCGGCCGTTTCGGACGCACGCACCCCCCTAGTTACGTGGGAACAGTTGTAGAAGTTGCAGGGGTTGTTAATTGTTGTCTGAGCAAACCATTGGTGAGCTCGGACTGATGTTCGGGCGACAGATACTTCATGTTGGGGCGGAGTATGGGGAGGGGTTAGGGGAGTTTGAAATTGCACCAGAAGTTGTTTGTTTAGTTCCTTGTTTTAAAATGGCCCGTGGCTCCACTCGGGCACAGAAGTTACAGCACACTTTAGGTCGGGTTCTGGCTCCCACCAGAGAGACAAAGTTCACTACCACAGGACACACACAGCACAACCCGCCACACCAAAATGCCTATCTGATATGATGGAATCTAACAACAGGAATAACACCAAGTCCATTAAGATTATGACCTGGAATGTGAACGGGCTGGGCAGTAGCATTAAGAGGCGCCTTGTTTTACAACAACTAAATCGACATGCGCCAGACGCAGCTTTCCTAACGGAAACCCATTTAGCGGGCACGAAAAGCAACCTCTTCAAGGGAACAAATTACTGCATAGCATTGCATTCAGGCTTTTCCATGGGGGCCCATGGAGTTCTGATCCTAATACACAAGCGATTGCCTTTTAAGCTGTTATCCGTTGCACAGGACACGGGGGGCAGATATGTACATATAACCGGGACTCTCTGGGAGCGCACCATATCCATGTTAGCCATTTATGCACCATCGACCTTATTTACCTCCCTAATCGACGACTTAACACCTGTAATTACTACAGATCCCTCGAACTTGGTGATAGTGGGGGGAGACTTCAATGAGGTAATGAACCTGGAGCTTGATCGCACGCACGTCCGCGCGAGAAACCCCTCCACGTGCACTAAATTAGCCACATTTACGGATGCCATGGGACTGAAAGATGTGTGGAGGCACCTACACCCAGGCACGAGGGAATATTCGTTCCTATCTGGGGCACACGCCTCATTATCAAGGCTTGACTACTTCTTTCTGCCAACATCTGAAATACACCTAGTAAGTGCAGCACAGTTCCTACCCAGGGGCATATCAGACCACTCCGCAGTCATAATAGAAATCAACACCGATAGACCGACCCCCCCACCTACCTGGCGGCTGAACAGTTACTACCTGGGTTTCCCGGAACTGTTAGAGCATGTACAAAAAACTACAGAATCGTACTTTGAAGTGAATGAACACGCTGTAGGCAGCCCAACAACCGTATAGGAAGCATATAAACCGGTATTAAGGGGGGAAATTATCTCCTGGATTGCGGCCCATAAGAAAAGACAAGCTAAATCAATCTAGGAAGCGGAATTGCGAGTGCAGAGGGAAGAGGCAGCTCATATATCCCAAGGCCAACCAGAATCTCTCCGGGCATTGCAACTAGCACAAAAACAACTACAGAACATCGCCCTGGACAATGCCAAACAGGCACACACAGCAATGCGGGCCAGAGTGTACAAAACTGGGGATAAAGTGGGCAAAATGCTGGCATGGCTGGAGAAGCGAGATGAAGGGCTCAGACATGTCAGGGCGATTAGGGCACAGGGGGACACACTGTTAACAGCAGACCAGGACATTGCGGAGGGGTTTGCCTCCTATTCTAGGGAGCTCTACAAAGCACAGACCTCCCCCATTGATACCACAATCCTAGCGGGAGTTACCCTTCCCTCTCTAACACCCGAGCAAACTGCCCTCCTAGACACGAACATCACAGAGGACGAGCTGTCCGCAGCCATGGCGGACCTCCAACCCGGGAAAACCCCGGGGCCCAACGGCTTCCCGGTAGAGGTGTGGAAAAAAATAGGCACACACATAATTACACCACATCTATTGAAAATGTAGGAAACTTCCCACAGTGAGGGATTCCTCCCACGAGACCTGAAACAAGCCACTATAGTGGTAATACCCAAAGCAGACAAACCCCCGGATAGATGCAATTCTTACAGACCGATTTCTCTCATCAACACCGAAACCAAAATCCTAGCGAAAACACTAGCTAACTGACTCCAGCCAATTATATCCTCCTTCATTCACCCGGATCAATGTGGACTCATGCCACAAAGATCCACGCGCATGAACATACATCGTTTACATACGGCGATAGAAAACGCGCCCACCATTCAGTGCCCACTAGCCCTTTTGGCGGTAGATTTTGAAAAGGCGTTCGATTCGGTGAACTGGGAAGCAATCTGGGAGATAATGCAAAGAATGGGATTTGGGCCCCAATTCATGAGCTGGGTCAAACTACTGTATAAAGCACCAATGGCAGTCACAAAGGTAAACGGTTATATATCAAACCCCTTTGAAATAGGAAAAGGAACCAGGCAAGGATGCCCTCTGTCAGCCATGATATTTGCGATAGCAATCGAGCCACTCGCGATACTATTGAGAGGCAATGAGACATGGAAGGGCTTCCGCTGGTCAGAAAGCTGGGAAGACAAAGTGTCCTCATATGCGGATGACTTGCTTGTATACCTGCACGATCCAGTAAGATCCTGTCCCATAGTGACCGGACTGCTACAAAAATACGGCGCCTTCAGCGGGCTGCAGGTTAACTGGGCTAAGTCCATCCTGTTCCCGCTGGGGCAGCTAGAACAAGCGATACCCCCACAATGCCCCTATCAGGTTGAAAGGGAACAGTTCAAGTACCTGGGTATACTTGTCACAAATAATCTTAATGATTATGCTCCCAGAAACTTACACCCAGTGATGACAAGACTCGCAGAAGATTCCCAACACTGGGCATCCCTCCCCCTGACGCTTCTAGGCAGAGCAGCGCTCTTTAAAATGATATCCCTGCCCCGACTCCTATATATATTACAAAATGTCCCACTTCACGTCCCCCCAACGTATTTGTGAAAATAGATCAATCAATCCGAAAGTTGCTGTGGAATGATGGACCCCCCCCCCGCATAGCACTTGCCACGCTCCAAAGATCCATTTGGGAGGGTGAAATAGGGCTTCCCCGAATACAGACATACTATTGGGCCAGCTAATTGACAATTGTGAATGACCAATTGCACAGAGACATATCTGCGCCGCATAACTGTTCATTAGAAGCTGACGCTCCTGAAAACCCTGTCATGCAATATCTTTATAGGAAAAGGGCCCGACCAAACATCTCCAATATGCAGACACACTTAACCCAAATCTGGACAGACACACAAATTTGTGGGATGGGGCAACAAGCTGTCGCTAGCCCAACCACTGTGGAATAACAGAAATCTCCCGGGTGTATATAATCTCCCCAAATGGTCGCTCTGGTCCCAACATGGAACACTTACACTGGGTGATGTCGTGAGAGAGGGCACCATGATTCCATTCTCGGAGCTGGCGCTCAGCCTCGCACTTCCCCAAACCAAACAATACCATTACACTCAGTTGCAACACGCACTACAGGGCAATCTCCCTGATATGACCGCATTGCCGGAATTCACCCCAATAGAAAGGAACCTTTTCCCGGAGCGAATCACTCAAAAAGTGACGTTGGTCCTATATAGTGCCATAACCTCCTTTGGCACGACAGAATTGCGAGCACTACAGACCAAACGTGAGACTGATGTGGGTGCAATACTACCGGAAGAATGGGTTGTGGCTCTGATGTTTCCTAGGGAGGTAGCCATATCATCAAGGCTCAGGCTGATTCAGTTAAAGATACTACATAGAGTATACTATCCTAGAGTGGCTCTCTACAAATGGGGAAGGATAAATGATCCAACCTGCCTGTGATGCAAAACAGAGGAAGGTACCTTCTTTCACATACTCTGGACATGCACACACATTCAGCAGTTCTGGGGCGCATGTTGTAACAAACTATCTAGAGTCCTAGGTAAAGAGATTCCCAGAGATCCTAAGCTGCTACTTTGGGAATAGATGATGAAGTTGACCTGACAAAATATGAAAAACTGTTTGTGTTCACCACTACCGCACTTATCAAAAGAAACATTGCTCAGAAATGGGGGTCGGAGATGACTCCGAGTTATGGACAATGGTCGACAGACGTAGACATCTGTGTTGCAATGGAGCACAGGGTATACACGGCCAGAGGATGTCCGGCCAAGGCGCAGAAGGTATGGCAAAAGTGGGAAGACGGCCATTGAAAGGTGACTCTGTATAAGCGGACAAGTAGAGAGAATGTGGCGCCCCTCGACATCCAGGGTACTAATAAAGCGGGGGAATCGAATGTAGCTCCTGCAAAGGGGCAGTGAACTCAGATTTAAAATGTTGTCTGTAATAACGGTGGGAAACAATCAATGACCTGTATTGACAGTGTGCTTATGTTTTTTGTTTGTATGTCTCAAATCAATAATATGTATTATCAAAAAAAAAATAAGTCACTCGCCACTTCAATTCTGTAGCTCCAGACAGCTCGCCATTTCCTACACGCCAAGGAGTCAATTATCACAAACCGACGGCTAGTGGCAAGTGAACATTTTGCACCATGGAAATGGTTTCACGAACATACCCTGCTTTCTCCATTTAGAATGTAATTGGTGCATTGTTTGCAGTTCGAAAGTGCCACAGAAAGCCACTGTGATGGTGGGACATTTGGTCGGGTTAGGTTCATCACTGTCCACCCGGGTTCCACCACATTGAGGTTAATATCAAACCGGCCTGTGACCCGGACCCCATCAAGGTTAAAGCCTGACCCCCCAAGAACTGGGCTAGTGCACCATTCTAAACTAAATGTCCAAGAATTGCAACACGTTTTATAAAGGGTCTCTACAAAAAGGTGTCATCAATACACAAGAGATGACAAACATTACAATAGAAACCACCAACCGCAGAAGAGGACACCAAACCAACGCAAGCCAGCTGACAAAGAAGCCGGTTACCACCAACAAGGTTTGGCTCCAAGATGGCTCACAGCATGAGCTTTGGGGAGGCCACCCACCGAGAACACGCTAAGAATCAATCACTCTACGACTGGCATCACACACTGCACTTCTTGTCCTGGTCATCAGCTTGAGGCCCTTGAGCAGCCAGCCGTATGAAACACCACACTGCACACCACACATACCACCATGCTCACCTCCAGGGGTGCCTGTTAAGGTGCCACCATTACAGCAGTACTTTCACAGATACCGGCCAAAGTTCCACGCCGCCTGGTGAGTTACAAGAAGGGGGCGATATCTTTGAGACTTACTGCAAAAAGAAGACCTAGGTGGTACCCACTGTATTTACCCTAGGTATCTCAAATTGGACCCAAGACGGATCTATGTGATCACTACGACCCCCAGAATTTTGACATCTGAAAATGTTGACTTCTTTTTTAACCCACTTTTAACTGCATACATATGTGGGGGGAGACCCCCGTAACTCCCCATACTAGTATTATATCCCCTACCCCCCCACATACATATGTTGTGTAATGTGGGGTCAAAGAAAAAAAGTAGGAATTTCGGGAGTCGGAATTCTGAGGGTGACATTTTGGACCATTACTTCCAAGACTATCTCAGCCAGGGCACTCTAGTGATGTCTCGTTCCTAGGGCCGACTATCCACTTGTGTCTAGGTGCCCCATTCAGTGCCAGTTGTGGGATTTTCCACACCGCCTCTTGCCCGTCGTGACCACCCCTAACTGTCCCATTGTCAACAGCTCAGAGATTTCCCCCTGGAGCGATTTTGCTCCACTGTGATTCCAACATGGTGCCGCCCACTGCTGGCTCCTCAGGGATGTCTGCCGCATTATGTTGCTCCACTGAACTCTCGCCACTGCTGGCTATTCAGATATTACACACTGTAACCTCGCTGTAATGTTTTGCTCCTTTGTGATTCCCTCATGGGGTGTCCCTCCTTCCGCCTACTCCTGGACATCTGCGCAGTTACCTACTCCACTAAGGTTTTCCCCTCAAACATATACTCTAAGAGATTATCCACCGCCATCTTCCTCCACTGTCACTTGGTTGCCACTGTTGTCTTCTCAGGATGTTTTCTCCCCTCATCTTCCAGGGCCGGGGTGCTGCTCCTACTCATTGGCAGGAATACAAGCCCTCAAGAATGCAGCAAGACTCCTCCTCACAATGACCTTGCCCGAGATATACCACTAGCAAAGCACGGGCACAGCTACAACAGACAGATGCTCCAATTGCTTATTGGGGTCTACACTCACTGCTCCCTACACAAAGTGTCCAAATTCTATTTTCCAATGCACAGACCAACTAAGCCACCCACAAACAGTAATTGAACACCCCTCGTACCACACATAGTAAAATACAACACTCTACAACATAGTTATGCAGGATTGCTACGGGCAAGAAGCTCCCGTCTGGATGCAGGCACCTCAAGTGCTCTTGACACGAAGTGCCTAGAACCCGGACCCACACACCGTACAGTGCAGTGACCGGGTCGTCATGAATGGCACGCAGCAATACAACATCAAACACATCTCCGTATCACCAAACCTGGCCCACTCTTTTTCAAGGCACATAGTGCCAGCAGACAATGCGAATGACAGTGGAGCGCGATATAGAAACCTGTTCCATAACATAAAAGTCCTAATATGCTACAACAGTTACAGAGAGCGAAGAGTGAATCAGAGGTCAGGCAAAACCAGGGATCAAAATGACATTCAGAAAGGGCACTCTTGCAAACTGCTCGACAATTAAGGCATTGCCTCCAGAGGCAGGGACTCCAGCCACTAGCAGCAAGGCCTCCAGCGGCAGGGACTACAGCCTCCATCTACAAGGCCTCCAGCAGCAAGGACTTCAGCAGAAGGAACTCCAGACTCTAGCAGCAAGGCCTCCAGCGGAAGGGACTCCAGCCTCCAGCAACGAGGTCTCCAGCGGAAGGGACTCCAGCCTCCAGAAACGAGGCCTCCAGCGGAAGGGACTTCAACCTCCAGCAACGAGGCCTCCAGCAGAAGGGATTCCAGCCTCCAGCAACAAGGCCTCCAGTGGGAGAGACTCCAGCCTCCAGCAATGAGGCCTCCACCGGCAGGAACTCCAGCCTCCTGCAGCAAGGCCTCCAGCGGAAGGGACTCCAGCCTCCAGCAGCAAGGCCTCCAGTGGAAGGGACTCCAGCAGCAAGTTCTCCAGCCTCCAGCAGCAAGGCCTCCCGTGAAAGGGACTCCATCCCCCAGCAGCAAGGCCTCCAGTGGAAGGGACTCCAGCCTCCAGCAGTAAGGCCTCCAGCGGCAGAGACTCTGGCCTCCTGCAGCAAGACCTCCAGCGGAAGAGAGTCCAGCAGCGAGGCTTCCAGTGGAGGCGACTCCAGCCTCTAGCAGCAAGGCCTACAGCAGAAGTAACTCCAGCCTCCAGCAGCGAGGACTCCATCGGAAGGGACTTCAGCCTTCAGCAGCAAGGCCTCCATCGGAAGGGACTTCAGCCTTCAGCAGCAAGGCCTCCAGTGGAAGGGACTCCAGCTTCAGCAACGAGGCCTCCAGCGGCAGGGACTCCAGCAGCAAGGCCTCCAGAGGAAGGGACTCCAGCCTCCAGCAGCAAGGCCTCCAGTGGAAGGGACTCCAGCTTCAGCAACAAGGTCTCCAGCGGCAGGGACTCCAGCCTCCAGCAATGAGGCCTCCAGTGGCAGGGACCACAAAGACATTGGGCCTCATTACGACCCTGGCGCTAAACCATGGTGCTATTAGCACCATGGTCCATGCCGGGGTCCGCCATGGTGAATGGCGGAATTACCGCCCCATTCCAAGGTTGGCGGGGCGGTAATTCCCCATTCACCATGGGCCCTTCCCCATTCCCATTTTTGCCCCATAGGGCTCAATGGGAATGGGAAAGGCGCTAAGTACGGTGCCGCAAATTGCGGCACCGTACTTAGCACCAAGGTCCCTTTGCGGCACCCTACTTTAACGACTGGTGAAACCAACCATTAAGGTCGGGTCCCGCAAAGGGACCTCGTAATCAGGCGTTAAGGGTTTAACGGCGCCTCACCTCGCCCACATACAACAGTCTCCCTCCCAGCAACACGTAAAAATCCTGCACCAGGGAGTCTAGGTGAACCGCGCCGGGCCTGAATAATCCAGCGGATGCTGTGCCGGCCAAGGACTGATGAAAGACGTGGTAAGTGCGCCAGGTCCGCCCTGTATAGTGATTTATGGACATTTCTGGCCTGTTTGCGTTGGAGGCGAAACTTCAGCACTAGGACACACTGGTCCTGGGGCAGGGGTTTGGACATCAATGTAGTCAAAATGCTCAGATGATATCACCCGTTCTAATCCGCAACAGGTGCACTCCATACCAAAGGAAGCAAAGGGAAGCTCTGTGTTGAAGGCGTGTTAGTAAATCAGCGGTAAGGCACAAAAACAGTTTGAAGAATAACTCTGTGTCTAGTGAAGGCATAAATGTACATATCATGAAAGCTTTCAGGTGTGACAAAAGCATGTTCTGTGTGCAATTGAAACATGTCAGTGACCAACGAGCGTGGGTTGCAGATGCCCTGCAAGCCTTCATTCTTTCCAAATATGCAGCAATTATAGCCCGGGTTCTTGGAGTTCATTTACTGCTCTAGCGAAACAGCCATTTTATCTAGGGACAGCCAAATGGCAAAGATGGCCGCCTCACAAAATCTGGGTGCTCCTTGAACTCTGAGACCACTACGAGCCGAATCTCCACATCAACCCATTCTGGTGGCAGTTGAGAGCCACAGAGAATGGAGGTCCTCATTATCTACCGGGTGTGCAGCAAGTCAAGCGTGGTATTGTACTTTCCCCACGTTTTTCATCTAGATTGCCACAGCAAAGAAAGGGAACTGGTCTTGCAGAAACCGTCTCTAGTCCGTTGCCAGCTGGACTGTTGGGTATGGATGCACTGGTGGAACGCGGCCAAAGCTTGTATCATGAGATGGCAAACCATAAAGCCAACTTCCCAATATGGTACTACTACTGATTGAAGATCATATTAAAATTATTTTTGGACCATTATAAATTTGTATGACCATATACACTTTTACAAGATTTACAAGGCCAGCCACGCGGATAGCGAAATATACAGCCACATTTAATTGACCCAGTCGCGCATTAGTCAAAACAAAATCTCCAATGTGTCGCAGTTGACTTGTACAGAAGACATCCATGTAGACAACTCTCACCGTGCAATGCAGCCCACCAGGATCGATTCGGTCAGAACCCGAGCATCAAGCACCGATTAGGAGGAAACCCCAAACTTCACCTCACTCGCTCTTCTCTTCTGAACCAGTCTAGAACTTGCTCAGACAAAAATGTGTCAGACCCTGGTGGCAGACAAGCTTATCAAGAAATGGCAAGCGGAAGTGGCTCACTTAGATTGAGCGATGCCACATGGCAGCACCCCATGTAACCAACCTTGCATTCAAAATCACAATCATGAATTAGAAGTCAGCATCTTAATAACCCTCCTGAAACGGAACACTCAATTTACAGCAACTAACCCCAAACGCTTGTCAACAGCTGGGTGTGTAGGGATCCACACATTCAAGCAATGCGTCATGCATAGGCCATGATAAATATTAAGATTGCAGCCTATAGCCCTAAGACACCTTGGAGTGAACCAGTGTGCGGTGTCCTGATCAACACTGGCATTCCCTGCTGCAATAGAGTAGATTTATGCAAGAGGGGGCTGAGGGGGTAAGTAGGGAAGAACATCAGTGCTGGTTCCTCAACATTGCCAGAGCTCAATGGGAACACAAGGGAATACCAGGTGGCCCCTCGTTTCCATTATTTAAGCATCCACGCGTAACCACAGGTTCCTTGTGTAAAGAAGTTGTGGACAGGCTTCGCCTATGAGCAAGTGAATGCCCATTCATGATAAAGCAGAAGAGGGTAGCCAACTTGCTGTCAACCAGCATTCTGCATGCCGCATCCCATTTCTCCAGTGCTCAACAGTGGAAGCCGGTCTCCGTGAGTCAAGTACATATCTGAAGTCGACCCGACAAACCGGTTTTTGGCTGGGTAGCTGAGCGGCCCGCTGAGCTGACACCGTGCAGAGTATGCACTGGTTGCTGGCGTTCCGGCTTTCACAGGCATGACTTAGGTATAACAGCCGCTCCCAAGGAAAAGAGCTCCTTATCTCCTCCACCTGCATTCCATGGCCTCAAAGGTCGCCATGACACATAACTACCTTTTCCTTGGGCCTCCCCTGGGCCGCGCCTTACTCCCACCACGCCACACCACACCAGTGCAGTCAGGCACACATACATACACACACACACACAACTGATGAAGAGACTACTGTCAACGTTTACAGCCTTTTTTTTAAAGCTCCCAAGCTAAAACGTAAGCATGGTGCAGTCAGAAATTACGAGCTGCAGGGCGAGCCTACCATGGCACGCTAAAGGTTGAGGCTCCACCTCATCGTGCTGAAAACAGTAATTAGGCGGTGCCCTCATTCTCGGTTCCCACGAAATAGAACACACGGTTGTCTTCATGGCGATAAAAATTAACGGAACCCAGTTAGCTTTCGACAAATGACTTTGCTGGCAGCATGCTAATCGTTTATTTTATATGCAGCAATCAAAAAGTGGGTCTTGCTAGCAGTGGCAGCTCCCGGCAAACCGCCACATTCTCGATCTTTCCATGCTGCAGTGCCGCCCAGCTTCATCTTTACGTCATGAAAACACAGCCACGTCCTCGACAACAGAACGGCTTCTTGTGTTTGCCATGGATACACACATTTCATAAGCCACCAGGCCAAGTGATAACTTCTTGATGACAGCAGCCCACACAATGGCGGGGAGCCACTGGGCTTAAGGATCTATACATATATAATGCGTAGAGAACAAAAGGCGTCTTTGTTCGGGGCCCAACCGGGGGCCGGCGGCTATCTCGGAGCACGCTCCACACAGAGTTAATCCACATTTCATCGTGACAGCTGCGCAAGGACTCTCCGTTTCAGCCTGCTCGCCTCGCCGCTACCAAACCCCGAAGAGGCGCCTTTACCAGTGGCGCATGAGGTGAGCGCGCGCAGCTTCCGCCGGCTGTTTCCCGCGCAGATAAACGCACACGGCAATTAGGGGGACCTCCTTTGATATTAATTGGGAGAGCGAGAGTTAAAAATGTTCCTTGCATCAGAGGCCTACACCTTGTTCTCGCTTACGAGTTCCCCCTTATTCAGCACCCCGCTCACCCCATCCACACTCGTCGCACCGCATTCTGCACACCTTCAGCAACATCCGTCCTCGCCCACACATGTCTATTCATGCTTTCCCACTTCCTTGCCTAGCAAACATGTTTAGTCACTCGTTTTTGCTTTCGCCTTTTCCCCCCATACTGACTGTATGGTTATTTGTTTTTTTACACTTATTTTGGACAATCTTTCACACATGATCCCCCCCTCCCCTCCCGTCTTAATATGTCGTCCGCTGCTGCACATCATCCCTGCTCTTTGGGGGGAAGGGGTATGCAAGAATCTCACTATACTTCAGGAGGCGTGATCTGGGAGCGGTGCGGGGGGACTCCAAAATGATAACTTATATTGTTATCGAAAAATTCAGCTTGGCAACGTTAACAAATTTAAGGGAAAAGAGATGGGGGCTGGAGGGTGAGAGGGGTGGGGAAATGTGGTAACTTTGGGGATGAATGCATTATGGAACCCCAGGGTCATGAAAGCGCGCATCTCGGGGCAACGAGGGTTGAGAAAGCCACAAACATGGAGGGACAGGAGTGGGCATTGCCAGTTATGAGATGGGCAGCAGAAAAACATCTCTGGGGTGCAGAGCGGGAGGATCGTCTAGGGGTGCTCTTCGGGCAGTGGGGCGCCAGATGAGGCTTGCGTGGAGAACGGAATGGACGTACACCACACACCTTTGGAGGTGTGGGGAGAGGCCCAAAGACGAAGGAGGGCAGAGGCCAACAGCGGTGCATGCTCCCCACCAGTGTTTCCCAGTCTGCGTGATGCTCTGCGCATGCTGTCCCAATGCACACCCAAAAGACCCACGGAGCCGCCGTGCCGGGGGTAGTTCAATAAGACACGGTAGGCAAAGCACCTAATTAGGTATGATGTAGCGTGTCCTCAACTTCTGCCAATTCTCAGACATGCACGGAGGCTGTGAAGATGCCTGCGGCACAGCAGGGAGCCTTGCTTGCAAAGCAGTAGCCTTAGTCTCCAGGGACAAGGGCAATGCCAACCCCTGCCAGCAGCAACACGGTACCAAAACAGAGGCTGCGTTTCTGAAGAGCACTTCATGCTTATGGACTACAATGGCAGAACTGAGATTGCTTTAAGGATCTAGTTCTGCAAGGTCCTCACCCTGGATGGATGCGCCTCATTCACGTGTAGATGTCAGAGAGTGGGACACCACCGCAGCAGCGCGCGTGTGTGTGTGCGTGTAATGTTCAATGCCTTCTTAAATTCATGTCTTGAATGCAGTTTTTGGGATAATTCCAACGGGAAGATCATATGTATAAGGGATTTGATAGCTGGAGCGGGTAAGCCAACTGTTGCAAACAGGGGCCGCTAGTCCGACACCTGGAGAGCATAGGCTGAAGGAATTCAAGATGATAGAACCACAATAAAACAATAACACTGCAATCAAACACCTGTTGAACATTGCCACTGGAAGATAAGGAGTGAACGGGGAAGCGGGAACTGATATCAATACACAGGTCAAGACGAATCGTGAGCACCTTATTGAATAAGCTGAAATAGAACAAGGATAGGGTTTGGGGCACCCCACGGTAGCTTGATCACCACCATATTCCGCATGACAGTAGAAATTGTTCTCCGGGTCACTAATGAGAAAGCAGAGCACAGGGTTTCGGTGTGTTTGAGCAAATAATTTTTGATTGCAGCAAAGTGACCACAATTTATCTGCTCCCGGCGCAATTTATGCGCACATTCATTTATTTTTTGAACATTTTTTTTTGTCCGCCGCCTCCAATTTTGCTCTCCCGGGTTGGTATTTCGCAATATAGTGACCAAATTGCCCCGAAGGCCAAATTACCTATGCAAAATTCGATCAAATTGGTCATTAGGCCAATTGTTTTAGGTTAAATAGGCCAATATATGGTCAGGCGTGTCTGGGACTTGTAATCGCATATTGATATGCGGGGGTACAAGAATGTAGGTGGGCAAGTCTAGGTGGATAAAGGTAGTGGGAGGGAAGGGGGTCCGAGAAGAGCTTGAAGTTTAGGTAAGCATCTTACATGGGCTACTTATGAACAGCTGGGAGTGGCAGAGCTGGCCGCCTTACAGATTACATGCAATGTGTGCAACCCTCTTCCAATTAGCGACTGCAATAAAGACAATAACCTCCATTAGAAAGTCAAACATCTGTATTGGGCAAACGTTGGGCAGCAGCGAGTGAGATGCTGATCCGATGTTAGGTTTCCCCATGACAGAGCATTCCTCTAGCCATGTCCTGGGAAAGTCTGGAACACAAACCAAATTATTGCCTTTTGGTGCAGGTTTTCCCTTTTGGGGGGGGGACCAAACTCTTATGCAAATTGATATTTCTCCTCTGTGAAGGGGTAGTGAGCTAAAATGTGGTTGTAGACCCTCTTGAGTGGAAATAATTCCATAGAACATGTTATCTGAACCATGTTCGTCCTCAGCAGAGGGGCCCCACACGCTTGTTACATTTGTAAAACTTGGGGTTTCACCCTAAGTAACCCGTGGTAATCCAGACGCGGAGCCCTTGATCACTGTGCCTTAGAGAGGCTCAGCTTGACCTCACTGAGGAGGCCCAACAAGGCCGAAACACGCATCTGGGGTTGCTGATGGTACTCTTGTTCAGAGGAGAATCGCCTAGCATCCACTGCTTGACTGCTCACGTGGGTGCAACCAGATTGATATGCAAATGGTATTTCTCCCCTGTGAGCAGTGAAAATGTTGTTGTAGACCCTCCTGTGTAGAAGAAATCCCATAGAATAGGGTATTTGAACCAGGTTCGTTCTCAGTAGAGGGGCTCCCACACTATTGTACAATCCAAAGTATACTCTGTTTTCTAAATGCATTCATCTTTGTTTTTTCTGATTTGAGGGCAAAGAAAGGTTGGCCAGCCTTTGCCATGAGAATCATAGCTGGTTCACAGAGATGGAGTTGATCCCCCCTGCTTCTGTGAAGGAGCCCAAAATGTGTACACAACCGTACACAAGAGCATTCATAAAATGAACTGGTAGGTGCCTTTCTCTTCTAACCCACATGTTGTAACGTTTCGCTAGCATCTAACCAGTTCATGCCACTGATCCTGAAGCAGCGGGAGGCCAACAGCCGTGTTCACTGGGACTCTCCAGCGATCCATAAGGGTATCAAAAGTACAAATATGGTCATTTACTCCAAATCTTAAGCACGTGCGCCACTGCCCGGTCTGTCTCAGAAAGCAAAGCAATAATCCATGAGTCCAGCTGCTACATAATCACTGACATAGTAATACAGGTCGGGCCTGCAAATTCACCATATTAACGCTGTTATACTGAATTAACATTGGCCACTTCTCCAATAAATGAACAGCCGCTCAAAATTAAAAACACTGTTTGCATGCAATCTAATGCTCTTTTTATTTCATGTCTGTCAACCTTCGGTCTACCAGAGGGCCATTCTCCCCACTGGGCTTCAAAGCAATAACAATGGCAGCAGGGAGCTATGCAAATATCCTCTTACATAATATAACATGAGCAAGAGTCTCTCTGTGCCACGCATACCACACGGGGAGTCTACCTCCCCCATGGTCATTCTCATTCACAGCGCATCCCCCAGGATGATTAGCAGCCTCTTGAAGGGTTCCATGTAATAATATCCCCTCAAAAATAACGGCATGCAAATAAATCGCCTAAAAATTAGCGTTTTTTGCAGGGACATTATTAGATGGAACATGCGGGCGACACACCTGTGAACCCCAAACCCTTTTTTTTCAAGGGGAGCAGGGGACACCCTGCAACTCCAGCTCCACCTGTCCCTATTTATATATGGTCACATAGATAATGTCGTCAAAACCTTTTCCTTGCAACATTATATACAGCGACCATCTATATAGGGATATTATCACCTGATACCTCTTGAAGGGTGTGCAATATTCCTCCATGAAACTAATCACACAGGTTTGCAGAAGATGGACACCTTCCCCAAGTGAAAACCAAAACGCGTTTATCATCTAGAAGAGATCAGACCAAGAAGCTGTGGCTGCAATCATACTCGTTCATGCAGATGAGCCCATCAACAGCAAAATGCTTCAAAGCCATCTCTTCATATTATGTACAAATGGCCATTAAAGAACACAGACTTCTGTGCAGACATCATATGTCACTTATCGACTGGCATTATTTCTCAAACCGGCTCGATTGCATTGCAACGTACTTTGATAGTCTATAATGTTAACTGTTCAAACAGAAGACATTAGCAGATGGAAGACGATATTGACCTCTTCCCAGCCAATCAGAATGTTCAAAATGCAGTGAATAACTACTGGTATCTACTCCATTCTGGACCTCTGACTTCCAAAGCAGCCAGGGAAACAGAAAACATGTCCTTGCACTCATGCAATTTCAAAAAGGCACCCAAACCTTATTTAACACAACAAAGTGAAAGCTAAAACAGGGAACAATTCTTTCACTTTTGCAAAGAAAAACTATTCACTTTAACATTGCACCTAAAGTAGGCTCTTGCTAAAACAGTCCCAGTTCAATCTAGTTTGCAACTAAAGTGCTAATCTTCTAGACAAGCATGTTATTTAAATACTACAAAATGAAACCACATTTAATTTACTCACACATTTTGTGCACTTGACTCATTATTAAACGGATGCTTTACTTCACCATCACAACTCCAAAACCTTTATTGCAAATAGCACTATATGCGAACACCCTTGTTGATCTTGGGAAGGCTAATTATCAACAGGGATAATGACCCTTTGCTAAAGAAGCTGGTCATTATTCTGCAGTAATGGCCCCTCTATGGATTTATGAGGCTGCATTAAAGCACGGAGAGCAAAAGCCAGGGCATTTTGTCCCTCTGGGTCTAGGTTTCTCGCATTACACTTTCATGTATTGTAATGTACATATGGAGGAAAGTTAACAGATCTAGCATGTGGAAAATACTTGCTTCTGAGGACCGGGGCTCACTGGCCAAACATCTCCAAGTTTTAAAGACATCCATACAACATTCATTTAAATGCAGTGCACCTAAAGGGGAGTTATTTACACAGTCAGTGGTTATCCTGAAAAGCTGGCGTGGCCAGGGCCTGGAAGACCCATTACAACAATGGTTCCTTACCACCCACGCACACTGCGTATCCAATCAGGGCAATGGAACACAAAACACTCTTGGTCTGTCAACTGCTGACTAATAAGGATGCTAATACCACCATGCGCCTTGCTCATAGATATGGAAGCCATGAAAGGGACCCCTCATCTGGTCGCATATCTAATTTGGATCCATGTGTCTTGCCCCTTTTGTATGATTACCCTAACATTACTGATCGCCCACAGCAATTCATTTTGGAGCATAGTATAGTAGAAAGTTGGAGCATGACCAGTTCCTGTCCCGACTCATTTCTTTTACTCTTTCTTGTGGATTTCAACATTAAGGGCCTCATTACAACTCAGGCGTTAAGGGTTAACGCCACCGTTAACCCTTAACGCCTGATTCTGATTTTAACGCCTGCTCTTAGCAGGCGTTAAAATCCATGGCGCTAACCTGCCATGGTGCTAATTACGCCGCCGTAATTTACGGCGGCGTAATTAGCGCCTTCCCCACTCCCATTATGCCCTATGGGGCAAAAATGGGAATGAGGAAGGGAAAATGGGAAATGGGGATTTACCGCCCCACTCACCTTGGATTGGGGCGGTAAATCCGCCATCCACCATGGTGTAAACAGAGTTTACACCATGGTGGTAAAGTTGGTGCACTTAGCACCAAGGTTGTAATGAGGCCCTAAGTGTATGATTTATTGGTATTAATTAAGAACTGAAGCCCCTGGAGATTTTAGTTATTTGCATTTTTAAAGCACTCACACAGCCCGCAGACATTGAGGCGCTGTTACAGGAGTGTATTTTTTTTTTCTTAGTTGCGTAATTGTTTTTTTTTGTTGTCTTAGTTGCGTATTTATAACGTGCTTAAATACCCAGAGGTTTCTAAGCGCTGGCCTGGGGATCAAACCTGTGTTGAATCGTGTCGTCTTGCTTCCAAGGCGAACAAGTTGCCGCTGAGCTATCCTCCCGGGAAACAATACAGCAGGCACCAGAGTTATGGGCTAACGGAACCCGGGCACATAGTTTTCAGATATACCCTTCCATCTGTATACCCAGCCCCAGAACCCAGTAGGGTAGATGTTCTATCATCGGTGGACCTCGGATTACATTTGACTACCTACCCAGTCTTGAATCAAGGAGGGAAAACTGCTGGGTTGATGGTTGTGCAGTGGAGGAGAGTAAAGAACTGACTTCTCAAGGCGTGAAGCAGGATTTGTTTGTGTAAACTTATGTGGGCATTTTTTTAATGGAAATTGCTTAATATAAAGGGGCAAGGCAACCGAAAAATTGAATCAGCAAGTGGGAGGAACAAGAATCAAATGGCATTCATGCCTGAGTCATGCTAGAGAAAATACCTGCCAATGCACCTATCACGATGCAGTGTGGTAGTCAACCAATGGAATGAGGTTCAGGAAACAACGTTAACCAAAGGCAAATTCTACATTCGTTTGAAAGTGATATCATGGATTTTACTCAAGTGCATTGAGTGTGATATTTAAACTACTTTGTCACAGTGAATCTTTTGCTAGTAAACTCTCAGCAAATGTGAAATATTAAATGGTTATTGTTTTATGGTCTTAAATTTTATGCTACTAACATAGGGTACGGTAAGTCTAATGGAATTTTTCAGAAAGAAGACAGGATGATGACGAGAATGTCTTTTGAACTGGGATACAGATTTGCGAGGTCATGCAAAAACGAGCCAGCCAGGTGAATCGTTGAGAAATGTCAAGCAACAGAGGGATTCTTTGATGGTTTGAGGGTTGAGGCTTTGCGATTCATTATCTACATAATTCTTTCGGCTGAAGATGCTTTGCTAGTGATCTGTCCAGTCAAGGAGGCTCACAACGATACCAACGAGGGCTATACCAGCCTGGCGGACACAGTCTATCTCTTGGGTCATGGGCCAACAGGATCAGGCTGATTGAATCTAGGTGAGACATCAAGTGAGAGCTGAAAGGGGTCGCGAGATGATCAAGCCAGCCTTTTCCCGCATTGAGAGAGAGGTTCTCAATTGCGCATATTTCTAGGGCGAAAGGTTGCTTGGGCTTACATCTGTCTGCACTTACAGGTCCAGGTGGATCCAGTAAAGAACACGCGGTGCTGTACAGCTGTGAGATGTGCATTGTATTTACCATTGCAAAAGCATCTCCCCTGCGCTCAGAGGAAAGATGCTCATGCCTTGCAGCAGCCTAAATCAACTTGCGTGAGTGTGCGATGCCTTTACCAATGGTTTCCAGTCAAACTGGTTTCTGGACATTATCGAGGAAAGTATGGCTATTGCTTTTCTGTGGCTCGGTATGTTATGTCATGCACCACGGGATTATTTGTAAACTAGTTCTGCACTTCACCCTAGCTGCAAAAGGACGCCCTCTGGGGCTTGAGGCTGAAGGCCATGCCCATCTCTCCCCCTTTAGGAACCCCAAGTGCCTTTTTTTTAATCGATAACCCCCCTAAATGGCTTCGTAAGGACCATCAGCAACTGATAGGCCCAACTATCTGCTGGCAGGTTTACCAATTTCCTAAACCCCTGCACTATCCTACGCCGGAGATTTATTATATATCTACATTTAAATATTCTGCCGACTCGTGAACATACGGGTCGCTGGACTGATATGCCGCGAGAAAAGAGAACCTGACGATTACGTAACTCTCGTATTGAGCGGGCACGACACCTTCTCGCTCAATGTCCTAAATTAACATGTCTCTATGTGAAATGTTATAGGTGTTTGACTACTAGTGTGGATTGTATCAGTTCTGGAGTTCGATATATGGTGCACGATCAATTCTGATCTCTGCGGCTGCATACCATGCATGGAAAGATGTTCTCAAATTGATCATTTTATCGGCAGCTCCGATTAGGAGATCAAGGTTAACATATATGCTTTTATATTGCTCTTTTTACACTATATAGCTTATATGCATATTTTATTTACTTTAATGGGATTATTATACTATGTATTTGTATTATTGTATTATTATTATTAATTGGGTATTTTATATGTATTTTATCTTTGCCTTGCGGAAGTGGAAGTTGTTTTCATGTGCACAAGGTTTGTTATTTGTAACCATAAGCACAATAAAAAAAATGTATTAAAAAACGATCCTACTCCAGGCATTGGAGAGGTAAGACAGGGGAAGCTTTGGTGTTGCCATGCATATAAATGTGCAGTGTGCGGGCGATTTCACTAAAGATAGTTCAACCTCTGGTTCCTGGTAGCATTAGGAAGCAGAGTCTACAGAGAGGCAGACAGCTCCAGCTACCCTACTCCACCTCCTCTGCAAGCTCCACAAGATAGCCACGTCATCATAGAACACAAAACACTACAGATTTGGGAAGGTGTTCCCGGGTCATTAACTTGTGGTAGTGCGGTGAAGCAACAGCGACAGCTTCACGCAGCAGCAGCCACACAAGTCTTATGTACTTCTTTCTGTTTAAGGCAGTAGTTTGGAGACGGAGTGACACTGACCTCCATTGTGTGTCAAGCGGACATAACTCAGTTCCGCTTGCAAAGCCTAACATGCCTACTAAGGAATTCTATTGTACTCCCAGACAACAAACAGTCTATTTTTGCTAGGAGAAATGCGTGAGCAATTTTTGCATTTTGTGGAAGCAATTCACCACAAAAGTACTCTCCATCATTTGTCAGCGACCGCCAACCCAGCAATGGCATCTTGGTCTCCTGCCAATCAGCAGCAAGATTAAGAAGGTCCCTCACTCCTCGTGCAGAAGCATCAGTCACACAGAAGAAGGCGTCAATGACCCATGCTGGTTTTGATTGAGGTCTGGACTTACGCAGCAGCACATCTAATCAGCGCTTTGTCTATTAGATTTTGACTGCTGTGCACCAGTCAAGCTTTGCTTAATATTTTTCAGAAAGTACATTTGGTGCCTCCTAATCGATCACTTTGCAACAGCAAAGATGTTTTTTGTGGCTAATTTCTTTACTGGTTTCCATGAAGAACCAGAACGGGTATTAAGATATTTTCCTAAACTACCCAGAACATCAACTATTTCACATGGTTCACTTTTGCAAACAGTAAGACAGTAAGAAAGTGAGCTAAAGACTCTGGGTAAGTCTCTCGTGACCAGGACTAATGTCTGGCAGAGAGACTCCCAGGACCCCCCTTGTTAATTTGCATATTTAAGTAGCTTTGGGTCTCACCCTAAATTACTAGGGGAATCCAGACGTGGACCCCTTCCTCACTATTCTTAGAGAGGCACAGCTCCACCCTACTGATGAGGTCCAACCAGACCGAAACACATGTCTGGGGTTGCTGTTGGTACTCTTGTTCAGAGGAGAATTGCCTAGCATTTCGGTGCTGGACTGCCCCAGGGCAGGACAAAGACTGATATGTTTGGGATATTTCTTCTCTGTGAAAGAAAGTGAGCTAAAGACCCTGGGTAAGTCTCTCGTAACCAGGACTAATGTCTGGCAGAGGGACTCCCAGGACCCCCCTTGTTAATTTGCATATTTAAGAAGCTTTGGGTCTCACCCTAAGTTACTAGGGGAATCCAGACGTGGACCCCTTGCTCACTATTCTTAGAGAGGCACAGCTCCACCCTACTGATGAGGTCCAACCAGACCGAAACACATGTCTGGGGTTGCTGTTGGTACTCTTGTTCAGAGGAGAATTGCCTAGCATTTTGGTGCTGGACTGCCCCAGGGCAGGACAAAGACTGATATGTTTGGGATATTTCTTCTCTGTGAAAGAAAGTGAGCTAAAGACCCTGGGTAAGTCTCTCGTAACCAGGACTAATGTCTGGCAGAGGGACTCCCAGGACCCCCCCTTGTTAATTTGCATATTTAAGTAGCTTTGGGTCCCACCCTGAGCTATTAGGGGAATCCAGACGTGGACTCCTTGCTCACTATTCTTAGAGAGGCACAGCTCCACCCTACTGATGAGATCCAACCAGACTGATACACGTGTCTGGGGTTGCTGTTGGTACTTTTGTTCAGTGGAGAATTGCCTAGCATTTCGGTGCTGGACTTCCCCAGGGCAGGACAAAGACTGATATGTTTGGGATATTTCTTCTCTGTGAAAGAAAGTGAGCTAAAGACCCTGGGTAAGTCTCTCGTAACTAATGTCTGGTAGAGGGACTCCCAGGACCCCCCTTGTTAATTTGCGTAACACAACTGGGCCAAATCCAAATCTTTTGTTGGTGCTCAACTTCGTGTACCAGACCCTTAAGCGGAGTTTAACGCCCATGGACGAGGGCTAATCTTGCCTTCTAGACTTAGTGTTGAAACCTATACATTTTTTCTGGCCAAGCTGTGCCAAAAACACGTACAACTATGCTAAGACCCAAACCGTCCTGACTCAGAGGACGCTTCTAAAACACCCAGAGCAGTTTAATAAATGATTACTTTTGCGCAGACTGAAGAAATAAGTACACATGTGTACAAAGGTTGAGAGAGATGAGGAGGCAGTCTGCAGGCACTACCAGTCAGTCAGCGTTCGGAACTCACAATGCAATCCCGTTGGACGGGCCAATGATTTGCAATACCTGAAGTACTTTGATTGATTGCTTATATATATACACGTTGAGCCGTGGCCAGACTGAGACACCCACAAAGCCTTTGGATATCCTGTCCCCTGGACAGTTATCCCTGAGGCACCAAGAAACATTCATTTAATAATTGGTGAAAGATTAGTCATATGCATCAGGTTGGCAAAACAAAATCTGTTTTGCAATTGTTGTGGCATAATCGGTGTCAATCCGATCACCTTAAGGAACCCTTTTGTGCCACAGGACCAAAATAACCATGGTGTTTGCAAGCAGGTGCCCGGCGTCCCAAAACCAACAATCAAAAGATAAAAAGGTTGAACCAACGATGAACGAAACCAATCAGGGCCAAGACACTTGCTACTTCAAAGAACGGCATCTTGTATTTTGTTGTAAGTATGGATTTGGCTTGTGTGAGGGGGACTGAAGGAACAGGACTGAGGTAGCTCTTTTCAGTTAGTTTACTTATAGCGATGATGGTGCACAACGACGCTGTAGAGTGTAGCAACATTATGTCCTACTGCCAAGGGAAACCAGTGTTCGGCATCCACACTAAAGCGAGGCCAGAAACAGACGATATAGTCAGCCATGGTAAAGCGCACCATATCCCGACAATAAGCAAAGTCTATAGCTGGAGTTACATTTCAGCCAAATTTCTGGTCTGCAGAAAAACAAATTTCCTTTGAAGCCTGCTCGACTCAGACCACTGGCACAACCTCTTCAAACAGAGACGGTAGATACATTTAGAAAGGGTTGTGTCCACATTGCGAATGCCTACTTCCAGTCCTGCACAGCCGCGCCCGATTCCCCAGCACCAAAGGACATAGACAAATATCAGGCTTCCAAATGGATAACCCAACGACAAAGAGGCAAAAGAGGCTAGCGGCCTATTCTGTTTAGCTGCCTCACCAAAGTAGCGGATCACGCTCAAAATGGAAAGCCCATTGAAGTAGCAAGCATCACTTTCTGGATCCCCAACAGAGAGGCAACGTAATGATTCAAAATGGATGCCGATGGAAAGAGGAAGACAGCGCTTGGCATAAGGTCAGAAGATTTCCGACTGACTCATCTTATACGTTTGAAATGTAGTTCAGACGAAAGAGAGCAAATAGCAAGTACTTCCTAGCACAAAGTAGGCCGAGCATTGATCTAATAAATCGGAGTGATGGGAAGTTGGTATGGCTTGACACGCCTTCTGTCTAGTTTTAAAATTATTTAATTGTATGTTGATTTCACAAGAGTTACACAAAACATTCCAAATGCATAAAATCTAGAAAAGCCATTGGGTTTCATGAAAATACTTGGTGTAAAGTGCGCGGCAACAAGTGCAACCTATCGATTACTCAATTGGCCAGGCAACCTTTTATATTTTAGTGTAATTTTTTTTGCACACGTTCCATTGGGTAATGTAAAAGAAACATCCACAACAATGTGGGTCTTTCCTTAGAAAATGTCTTATAGTAAGGTAAGTGCGTCATGCGTTGGCCATGCCAATATTGCAGACATCCTCGTAATCATTTTTGCAGAGCAATTACCGAATCACAAAGAGAAGATCCACATTACAATGGCGTATGATACATATACCTTATACCCAGCCATTCCACGTATAAATGAGGTCCACTGAACTCTCCTGCCCTCTGATGTATGCCTTTCAAGCAAACACGTCACTGGGCATTCATTCGGTGTGGTTTGACAATGCGCCCCACGTGGGAGCATTTCGGAATGCCGGGGCAGAAAACGATGGGATGGGGAATTTTTAAGGGGCAAAATGGAAAGGGCGAGGTGGAAAAGATGGCAATTCCTCCTACAAAAGGCCACTCTCCTGGACCTATGTGCCATCTGCAATAGCGTATTCCGTAAAACCTTTAAGTGGGGCTGCCACAGACACAATGTTAAAGAACAAGGAGAGTTCGATGGTCACAAACTGAACAGGCCAGCCCCCCCCACCCCCTTTTCTGTATGATGGATATGGAACAATACCATCTGGCAAGAAACCCGCAGGGATTTCTGGACTACAAGCACCAGCCGCCTCGGATGAACGGACCAGCTGGGAAGAAATGAATCACGTGACATTTCATAGTTATTAATCCCCAGAAGCGGTTATATTTTACAAATAATTGTGTGGGCACGTGGGTAAGCCTGATTCTACCTGAGCCCAAAGTTCCTTGAGAGAGACGCAGCTGGCAGAGCAACTCTTCTCGAGCCGCCAGGATTTTAGGCGAGCCGTGTACATTCCACAGAGACTACTCAAGATGGCGTCTCCCGGCATCACACTGCCACACTGGCATGACGTCATTCACCGAGCGTGCACGTTCCTGAGAAAAACAATCCTCGACAATACCTCTGTGACCTCTTCCCAGAAAGTAAGGCTGCCCTCGGATAGCGGGCCCGGCATCTGAGGATCAAACACTCAATACTTCATTAATGATTGGCTCAGCAGCGAGCCATAAAAACTTGAGGCTCGCTCGGCCGAAGGTCACCGAAACTTGAACAGGAGCTGAAAAGCGGTGGCGTCTTTGCTGGGCTTCTCACTAACTTACAACTGAGATGTTTTGTTCTAGCCTGCGCCTGTACAAGATTGGCTACTGTTCAGAACGGGACACCGCATTCATATCTCCAACCCTCTCTCGATCCGGGCACTTCTACGTGGGGTCAGGCCGCAGTTGGAAATGTGCTTCTAACGAAGCAGAATCCGGAGCTATTTTTCATCTGAATTCAAACGCAGGCAATTTGCTTCCATTACCATTGGCATAGGTAGGAGTGCCCCACGGCAGAACCCCAGCATATCACCCACAGGCATTAACAGTTTGGGCTTTTGTCTATGCATGGGATTGACATTTTCCCCGGCATTGCCATAATGATACTACCTAGCCATAAAATGACAAGAGCTGTCAGTATCAGTACAAGGGCATATGAAGAGCCAAAATTGCTGGCTTTGCCAATGCTTGTTTTTAATAGGAATTCAGCACAAGGGACACATGCAAGGGCACATTTTATAAATCAAGTGGCTGAAGGTGCACTTGTTTAAGACATTTTTAGTGCACCATGAGCTGTTTTGTAGCTGCAATTGAGCCATTACAGTTCCAAAGACTTCTTAGAAATAACAATGGCTACCCTTATGGCAAAGCGCCAGCTCAAAGAGATCTTGGGGTGGGGGGGTGTTATGGGTAACCAGCAGCCAGTGGTGGGTGGGAAAGGGCCACAAAGACTTGCATGGCAATGGGCACTCAAGTGGTGGGTGAAAAGCCAAACACACAGGCTACTCGTGACCCTCCTCACAACTCATCTGTCTCCTATCTTCACCTGCCAGGCAACTCGTTTTAGCTTATTGGCAGCACTTGCAGTGCCACCCAATAGCCAAAACTAAAAAAGGATGGTGACAAATGTTTAATAAAAGACATGGGGAAGGCACTGAGCCTGCAGCAGGCGAACTATGACCTCATTCAAATAACCAACCGCAACAGTCATCGGGACTGGCCACCTGCAGCGCCAGCATTCCGCCTTCCTTTCACGAGCACAGGTGTAGCTTCCCACTCTTAGAAAAGCTTAATCAGTTTTAGAAAGAAAAGGGAAGTACGCACAATAGCACAAACTCAAAATGGCAAGGGGAACACAGTCATGAAAAAAGTTATTTCAAATGGAAAATCGATTATTACAAAGCAGCCTCGATTTAGAAAACAGATTAAGTGCATATGTAACTCAAATTTATTCCAGAATGATGTTGTGCAGTGCACTCTTGCAAAACAAAGAGGTGATGGCCGGTTGTGAAATAATCTTAAAACTCTGGCAACCCTCCAGACAATCGTTCCTCACCTGCTAAGCCATTACAGAAAGGGGAAAAGACCATGTCCAAATCAGGCTTGGTCCCACCCCCAAAGGGGAAGTCCAGGCCGAACTGCTAGGTCACATCCCTTCTGCACAAGACCACAAGCATTCCCAGACATGTTTCAGCCTTGTTGGGCCTCCTCAGTGAGGAGTAGCTTGGGTCTCTAGGCCCAGCAGCGCGCTCTTCCCATTCGCTCCTAATGAGTATGTATCAGTTAGCATAAGTGAGAAAAGCCAATGGAGGAGGTTTCGGCTGCAGTGGAAGGCAGGGTCAGACTAGGGAATAACATTGGCTGAGGCACCAATGAAAACGCGTCCCAAGGTTGCCATAGCAATTTGTTCTATTACGTCTGAATGTTTGAGTACTACCAATAAGGGCATCACTTTGACACACATCTGCTGCCTATTGTGCAGTTTGGAGAATATGTGTTCATTCACACTGGTCAAAACGACTTGCCGCACAGTGAAGTAACTCAAACTGGGCCACGTATAATCCCTGTGAATCACAGAATGTTCAACCATTAATACATTTCAAAGAGCACCACCTATGCATTTGGGTGTCACAATGCAAACCACAGAGTCTAGGGCTCTATACAAGCAGGGGGGGACAGGCAACCAAAAGAGGCCCCAGAAATAGTGCTCAAAGGCGGCCGCCCCATATTACACTTTTAGCAAGCCCAACCCTTTTCCTATGGGAACATTTGGAAAAAAATAGGTGACCACACAAAAGAGACCTTGCGTGCAGAGGCCTAGGAGGAAATCGCTAGCATTCCCCATAGCTCTGTGGCAACGCACGGGTCTTGGCAAAGACCATGCTGAGCAACACTGCTTCGAATCCAGGTTCTGTGCTTAAAATCGACCTCGGGTGTAAAGCCCGTTAAAAATACCTGTATTTTGATGATCCGAATGCACAAGGTCTCGTTAGATAGTTCCTCCTTGCCTTGTTGTGCCTCGAGACACACACGTGTATAGGTGCATTAAAAATTAATAATAAAAAAATTAAAATAGAAACCCCTAAGGGTCAGGCAACGGGATAAACCAAGTTTCTAGATCCCTAAGATGTGATTATAGGTCGACAGCATCATTCAAAATATTTTGCTTACACAACACTGGAAATACTAGTCGCACAGGGGCCTACTGGGAGTTTTTGTTGACCTAGATGCGTTTTTCGAAGTTTACATCATTAAACAATAAAGGCACAATATAATCACAATTGCATAAGACGGATGAAGAGCAGAACACAGAGGCGAGCCCTGACAGTAGGGTGCCCAACTATCCCGTATTTTGCAGGATTGTCCCGTATTTGGGGACTCTGTCCCAGAGTTTGCAGAGTGGCTGTGCGGGACGCAGGTTGCCCCGACTTGCTTTGTTCCCCGGAGTGTGACTCTCGGGAAACAGCAAGTCGGGACAACTTGCGTCCAGCACAGCCACTCTTCAAAGTGAAGTGGCCGTCTGCACACCACGGAGCTGCCGCCTGCTGCTGCCTGCTGCTGCCTGCTGCTGCCTGCTGTTGCCTGCTGCTGCCTGCTGCTGCCTGCTGCTGCCTGCTGCTGCCTGCTGTTGCCTGCAGTTTTCCTTCTCTGGGTGGCTCCTATTTTGAGCCTGCATGTCCAGCTGCTGCTGCTGCTGCTCCAGACTTGCTGCTAACGCTCTGACACCTGTCTTCATTCCAATGCTAAAGCTTTGTTCCTCCAGTCATGACCATCTCCTCCCAAGGACAAACAATTTGCATTGCAATAAAGCCAGGTGTTAAGAGCCACTAACAAATGATTTAAAGTACAAATGGGGCGCCTTGTGGGCAAGTGTCCTACAAAAGGATCTCAAAATGTTGGCCACCCTAACTGACAGAGCTATCAGACCTTGGCTGTCCTAGGCCATATGCAGCATCAAAAATGAGCACAACAAAGCTCATTCGGAGAGATGCAGCAGCTTTCCTTGCTGTGGGGGAGGGGGCTGAAAGGAATTTTGCGAGCGGGAATTTATGACCCTGCCTAGTTTACGACTTGGTGCAACCAGCAGATGGAAGGCTGCTGATAACCAGGAGGAAGGGAAGGCCATTCTGGGCCACGGCTTGGGCACACAAAGGCACACCTTTGAACTTAATTAGAAACGCTAAAGTGCTCATTATGCTGTTGTCTGGGGTAATTGCAGGTGTTGCTGGCAGGCGAAAGAGCAGGAAAATCTCCTGGTAGGCAGAAGGTGGAAGGTCTCAAACACTGATCAGGGAAAGGGCCCAAGCGATCCGGTGCCCTGAGATTACTGATTCCCTTATGGGGTATCAGACTATTGAGCCCGGTCCCCCCAGGTCCCATATGAGGATCCGGGTGCTTGCTATACTCCTGGCCCCTTTATAAACTCAGTGCTACAAGCAGGAGAATGCAAAGAGTAGACAGCCATCCTCAGCCCCCCCCACACCCTCCCCCGTCTTCACTCACCATGGGCAATCCCACCATTAGGGCTACAGCTGGACACTCCTGGATGTCTGAAAAGAACTTTGAGGTAATCGTTGAAGAGCCCACCCCTTGTGCCGCATCATTTCACGCCTATACCGCGAGCCACCTCTCCTTCCAAACTCAAACTCCAACCAACCACTCTGTCACCTGTGCAAATTCAAAGTGCTCCTTCCGGGATCCAACTTCAGATCAACCGTCCAGCTTCTGGTTCTCTCCCACCTGGACCAGGAATCGCCGTGCACAGAGCCATAGCAAGGTCTTCCCGGCCACCTGTGGAAAGCAACCTTGCTGCGGCAGCCTGTCTGCAAGGATGTCGCGAGTTCAAATGCATGACGCCCGCCTAGATCAAAGTACACAGATTTCCTCTGCGAACCTGCATTCCATGCCAACATTCTGACACACCTGGGAGGGGGATTTAGTCAGAGAAATTGGGAGACAACAATTTTCCTATAGGAATGCATTGGGGAATAAATTATTTTAGGCGGCAGAACGTGAAAAGTAGCAATATTTTTCACTGAAAAATCAGGAGTCTTCCGCCTAAATCGGGAAGGTTGGCATGTAGGAAGACTGTCTGCAACATCGTAGGTCCCTTTCCTGATTGGCAGAGAAGTGTTCCCTTACTAGCAGACTCCAAAGTACCGGGACGTATTCTTGCTAGACTCCTCCTGTGCACCAGCAGAAGCTCTTCCCCACCCAGAAATCTGACTTGCTCCTACCTTCGGAGCAATGAGAGCAGAGCTCACGACTTGCCCCAAAAGCTGCAATTCTGCCCACCTTTGGTGAGCCGCTGCTCTGTGCCTGCCTTTGAGAGCCATCCTCCCATTCACTCCCAGCACATCCACTATTCCTCCCGGATGAAATTGTAATTAACATAAAAAAGCCTCTAAGTACAGTAACAAGACTGGTTACCCGTGCTGCTCAATGTAGTCTTGTGTAATAGACCAGAGCACTGCCCCTGCGCTATAGCCTCTATCAAAGCTGTCCTTATTTTATTTATTTATGCATTTTTTTTATTTATTGAACATCTGTGTGGCGCCTATACAGCAGAAAGTGTTTCCAGGCGTCACAAGACTAAGTTGGAGGGGGAAAGGAGGAGGATATACAACAATATACGGTCCAACTAGGCCTTGTGACATTCAGATTGTGCAAGTGCAGGAAACAGGAAGTGTAGTGCAGGGGGGGGCTCAGGGCGAAGGTAAGAGGAGGGGGACGGAGAAGCATGAGTGAGGGGGCCCAGAGGCTTGTTAAGTGCTAAGGGGAGCCTAGAGGGCAAATGCGCTGGAGGGGCGGGATAAGGGCCATCTAGTGCGAGGAGGGGAGTGGGCCAGACTCAGTAGTCTAGTCAGGGAAGGGTGCCCGAACGCGAGTGGTGGTGCTGCGGCAGACTAGTCGAGGGAGGGCCTGGCCCCTGTATAACTCAGAGGGGGACCAGGCAGCCAGCCGCAGCAGCAGGGGGGGATAAGCACGGAAGGGGGAGAGGGAAGGAGGAGGTGAAAAGGAGGGTCTTGAGAAGCTTCCGGATCTTAAAGAGATCCGGCTCAAGTCTGAGAGAGGCGGGGAGGCCATTCCAGAGGGAGGGTCCTGCCATAGAAAGAGATCTACCCCCCACTCTTTGCTTGGAAAGACATCTGACGTGCAGAGAGTTGGAGCTAGAGGCCTGAAGGACTCTAGCAGGGAGGAATTTAGGAAGAGAAGGTTTGATGTAGTGAGGACTCAGGCCCCAGAAAGCCTTATGGATGATGCAGAGAGTCTTGAATTTGATCCTTGCAGCCACCGAGAGATAGTGGAGAGATTTTAGGGCTGGAGAGATGCATTCCCTGGGCTTGAGGCCAAGGATATGTCTTGCAGTCCTATTTTGGATTAGTTGCAGAGGGCGGAGGGAGGAAAGAGGCAGATTGAGGAACAGGCTGTTGCAGTAATCCAGCCTGTAGAGAACCAAAGCTCTAGAGACATTAAGCTTTTGGGGGAAGGTGAAGAAAGGGAGAATGCCTCTGAGAAGGTGAAGCTGAAAATGAGCTTTGTTGGCAAGGTCAGCGATATGAGATGAGAAGGAGAGAGAGAGAGGGGTCGAAGATGACACACATGTTTTTTGCTCACAAGGGGGCTCAAGGAGAGCGGCCAGAGAGTAGGGGGGAAAAAGTAGAGGGGAGTTCCAATGACAAGCATCTCAGTCTTACTGGCTGGCGTTAAGACAGAGATAGTTAGAAGCGCACCATGCCTTAATAGCAGTTAGACAATCGGGAATAAGAGAGGAAGGAGAGGAGGTAGAGGAGAGAAGCTTAAAAAAAGATGTGTGTTATCCACATAAAGCTGTAAGTGAGGAGAGAATGTGGAGATTAGGTGAGCAAGAGGGGCAAGGTAAATGTTGAAAATCCACAGCCAGAGCATAGAGCCCTGAGGGACGCTGCATGTAGAGAGTGAGGTAGAGGAGTGAAAATAGCCCATTTGAACCTTGGGGGGGTCGATTTGAAAGGAAATAGGGCAGCCAAGCAAGTGCCTGGTCCATGATGCCCGGAGTATCACTGAGTTGATTTAAGAGGGTGGCAAGATTGACAGTGTCGAAGGCACAGGACAGATCATGGAGGTTATTTCCATACCCATAACCTTGCAAAGCGCAAAACTTCCAGATGGTATGTATACAGTGTGTGGTTGCTTCCAGAAGTTACATTTGTGCAGAAAAAATTTCCAAAATAGAAGCACAAATAAAATACAAAACAAATCCTATATAATCCCAGAAAAGGGCTAGCTGGCACTGTGAATGACCTGTGCTGGGTTATGCGTCATAGTGTACAATGCGTTCATGTTTGCATCCCCTTTACTGTGTATAGAGGAATCAAATCATAATGTCCAATAAATCAGGTTACTAGAGGCACAAAAAGGTACACATTATTCCTATTAGCCGTCCATGAAGGTAGACGTTTACTCAAGAAAGAACAAGTGTGCTGAAGGAAATGTCTGTGCGGTCAATTAGCCAAATATTAGAAACTACGGCCCAGCTTCGCGATTGCTCCTGGGAACAGGATGCGAGAGTCAGCAACTTTGTAACCCACCACCTTACACACTGAGACTAGATGCTCCGATACGATGCTACTAGGTTACATGAGAAGCAATCAAACAGTAATGTCAGCCTGGTTTATGACTACCATTCCTCAGTGGTCATATTCATTCACATTACCAGAATGAACATGAATTACAGCAGGGGTATATACATTGTGGTTGTCTAAGGTGTTTTGGACTACAACTCCCAGGATCCCTCACCATTGCCTATGCTGACTTGGGTGCATAGGAGTTTTACTCCAAAACATGTGGAGAGCTAAAAGTTGCAGATCCCTTAGTAACAGATTGCTTCACTCCTGGACTCTTCCGTTCAATTTATGGAATCCTTCCAGCAAATATTGGCTCACACAGTCTAACCACTAACCCTGTGTGTGAAGGACAGACAATAAACTTATAACAAGGCAACATGCCAAATAATTGCCATTTGTGAGGCGAGAGAGTCAAGTTTGAAAGAGGCCCAAGGGAAGCTGAGGTAAAGGGAAGAGAACGGCAGGGTTAATGGGTGTTGCCATAGCAATTCTCTTCCAGGATCCGGGAGGGGCTACAGTTAAGTATTTATGTGAGTTTTAATACGCGCTATATCCCCTGTTCAAATGCACATGTTCTCAGTGGAAGACTGCAGCAATCAGCGAGATTAAAAACAACCATTGGCAAAGCCAATATGTTTTGGGTGTCATGTGTCAAGTATAGCTGTAAATACCACAATAAACCTCATGCTGGTGACTAAAGCACATCAATAAAGTCGACAAAATTCCGAGTGATAGCCGTCATTAAATGACTGACACTAAACAGGCACACAATTCAAATACATCAAGTAGAGTAAAACAAACACTACTCTGCTAAGCCTGGTCTTTTTTTAAACGGACAGCCAAGGTAACCAATCGCAACAAAGGGACACATAGAATGCACTTCTCTGAGCGAATCACAATCTCACAAATACACAAAAGGAGGGAATAATGACACATGATGCAGGGGCCGGGGGTTGGGGGGGTGCATTCATACACATCTATCATCTGCCAATATTCAAAACAGTAGTTTTTAAAGCGACCAGGTGCCATATTGTGAGCCAAAACCGAAACAAAATAAAAGAGCGACTGACAATTGTACCAGATGGCAAGAAAACAGGCTTCTGTGGAGGATTCCTGAATTAGTCTCCAGCATATGCAATTAATATTATTTGCGGAGCTCATAAAATACACAAAGGATGAGCCGCAAGCGCCGTCAGTGGCAACCATAACAAAGTGGGGATTCCATGGTAACGTAATGTGAAGTGTTGTGTATAGCACCCAAAAAGGGGGAGGGGGTTGTTAGTGGGGTAGAGGAAGCGGCAGATGTGAAACTTGCGGGGTTGATGGGTGCAGGGCTCAAGACTCCTGTTCGGCAGCGCCCCTCTGGCTCGGTGAGCCGGAGTAGCTGAACGTTCAGGTGCTGGGAATGGTGGTAAGTAGGTCATCAAGCCACCGTCCAACGAAAGCCAAGCCTGCATACATTTCTTTTGGGGAATTAGGTGCAATCCAGACTTTTAGGAATTGAGGACAAGGCCAAGACAGAGAAGTGAGCCTCCTGGCACCATTTAGGGACTGCAATGTGTGAGGCTCCATAAGGCCACGTGAAATGGCTGGATGTGGGTTGGAAGCGACAGGAATCAAGAGAGGAAGAAAGGCCACATGTGTGAGCCCAAGCCTTGGCAAGCCTGAGCATGGGCGACTCCTCACTCTGGCCATTACAGAGCTCCAAGGGCAGCGCCATGACGCAAGGCCAGTCATGCAAGCTCGGAGAGTCACTCCTGGACGTAGACCAGTGCTCACCAACACTGCACTGTAGGAGGTTCTGAGCTAAGCTGGGGAATCCCCAAACACACACCAACACACTGTATCCGGCATCACTGCAAAATACTGAATATACGTTTACTTCGCATTTGCAGTAAACGAAATGTTGAATCCCTGATATACCGCACAGGAGGATCGGGGGTTGCAGACACCCTGACGCCGATAAGGTGTTCGGGGGGTTGCAGAAGTGTCACCCCGCAGTCTCAAGGCCAGGATTGTGCGATTCTGCGATAGATGTCAGATCTATGTGATCACTGCAAACCTGCATTTTTGCATTCAGAATTTTCGTTTGCGGCATTTTCGGACGTGCAGTGATCACAGATCCACTGCAACCAACATGCATGTGATGTAGCACAGCTGCTGCTTACTGGGACTGCATGACACACCGCCTGTCTTGTTCCCACAGTTGCTAGTCGACACGGAGGGGGACATGGTGCAGGTGTTGTGTGGGTCCTCCAAAGAGGGAGCGAGCAATACACGACTGACTTGGGTCTGAAAACAGCAACGATGCAAGAACTTGCATACTGTTGTCCACCCACATGAGTACTGTTGCATACTACCATCCCTTCCCCCACGTCCTTGAACTCCCCCATTGCATGTTCGCAGGATCGCTCAGGGGCAACGCGCTTGTCTTGGAAGCAAGATGATGCAGAGCAACACAAATTCGATCCCCGGGTCCGTGCTTAGAAACCTCTGGGTATTACGCATGTTATAAATAACCCATTACAATTACAATTACAATTTATCCCAGGAAACATCATAGCGTGTTCTATCTAGCCTTACCCAACGACTGCAAGCTACGCATGGAGTTGCATGATGAGATGTATAGTTTATTAGCTTATAATGACTGAGGTCCAAGGGCCGCATGACTATGCGCTGAATTTGCCCGGACTTTGCACTGCAAAAATACACTTTGCACAGTTCCATGAATCAGCGTTTGTGTCAGCAGTGCAAAGTCACTTTTCAGCAGTGCAGATTCACTTTGTACCAGGCAAATATTCCATGATTCAGGCCCTTAGGTTCTACCGACACCCAAATGCCAAGATCACCCGTAAAGTGGAGAGCAGGCGGCATATGATTTGTGCGGGTCAGCACGCGACTGCTCCATCAAACTGGAGGGAGGTTGTACGGTTCACTCAAGCAGATGAAACCTTTGTACCTTTCTTGGAATGCACGCTTCAGCATGTCATATACTTAACTTGCCCTAACTAAAGCGTTATAAATGCCAAACCACACTGAACGCTGAACACATGCATACAATCAAGGCCGCAAGGCGTCCACATCTTGTCTTCAGGGCTAGCAGTGCAAAAACCCTGCAAGCAGGCGTGGACTTGCCTAGAGGGAACTCTAGAGATTTCGTGGGTCCTTGGACCCTGGGCCTCTTTTGTGTGGTTACCTATTTTCTTTCCAAATTTTCTTATGGGAATGTGCACTTTTGAAAATTATTTCCAGGGTCTCTTTGGGTTCCGAGTCCACCCGTGCCTGCAAGGTAATCCTGGAACCCATAAAACATCGGCTGACATGAACTAAGTGGGCCTGGTCCCCAAACCCATAGCTCTCAACCATTTGTGTTGCAAAGGCGGGTGAAAACACCCGATTTTATTTTTGGCGGGTGAGCGGCCCATTGAAACGAATGGGCGCGCAGGAGGCTTGGCGGGTGAAACAGCTGTTTACAAGGCGGGTGACACCCGCCAAAAGCATGTCAGTTGAGAGCTATGCAAACCTAAAAAACAAGAATCGTGGATATGCTATTGGACTACGGCCCTAACAGAGTAATGTTGACCACAGAGCATTTTTCTTCACACAGAAATGCTTGTGACAGTGAGAACCCTCGGAACTGGCCTCCACTCTGAATACTTCCACACGGTGCAGAAGAGAAATTCCAACTCTGGCCTCGAGTGGTGGAAACGATTTTCTACACAATTGCGCCCGTGTGTACCTGCTACCGATAGCACCGCATCTAGCTGAATGGGAGCGCCCTACCAGTACATTGCTTAGAACAATAATTGCCGAAGATCAATTAGAGCGCTGTAAATTTAACCAAAACACAAAACGACCCTCTGCACAGGCCTGAACCAAGATGCCCCGAGGCAGATAAGACAGGCTTTGACTTTCCTCCCCACAGACGCCATGGCAACAGGTATAATCCGATCACAGAAGGGAGGGGGGACAAGGATCGCAGAGATAGTTCATTTCGCACAGCTGAAGGGGACAGAGTGGAAACAAATGTATATATCTATGAATCAAAAACGGGACGAAAATGCTGCGAAAAGTGCAAAATCACAGGCGGACCGCACTCCAAGGGCAGGAGAGACTAACAAATGACCAAAATCTGTGAAACAAGAACACGCCAATTTAATTATAAAAATAGCATAGCATGCAGGGCACAACAGGAAAGAAGTCTAGGTAACGCGTTTCACACCTAAAAGGTGCTTGTTCACACAAAGATTCAAGTGGCTAGATATAGAGTAGTCCCTTCACCCTTTTTGCAGTAATGAAAGTGAAACCAACCAGGCAGGCAATGCAGGCGGACATGTTGGAATGGAGCCCATCACAATCAAATACATCCAACCAATACCGATGTGTAAAAAAAGACAGATATTGGATATGCAAAAAATTTTGTAACAAATTGTCAAATAATACTTAATGGATGAACATGCGTAAACAAATCCAAAATCAATAAACAGAAATGTTCTTTATGACCAATTATATGTACCGAATTGAAATACAACAAATACATGTTGAAAAGGGGCAAATAAATACTAACTGCACGGAGGAGGAGCCCAAAGTAGCGGACATATAAATTGAACCATGGAACAAAGTGCAAGGGCTCATTGCGGCCAAGGGACAGTATGAAAAGGCATGTTAGGCTGACAGAGGCATAATGCAGCACAATGCACATGATCAGGTGCTAATGCTGTAGCAGCCATTGGAGAAATGCCAGTGCACGCATCTAAGTGTAAAGTACACATACTACATGCAGCCCCAAAATAGGGTTGCTAATAGCCGTCAATAGACAGTATGCAACTACACAATAGACCAGCAAAAACATTGTATAACCCGCAAATTAATCATCAAGTTCAAGTGCCTGTAGCAGCAAATGTATGAAGTGCCAGTGCAGATAAATACATGATTAGTTGCTCAACCTGATAGCAGCAAATGTATAAAATGCTAATGCAAGGAGAACTGCAAAATCCATGGACATAAAAACAATGAACCACAAAAATGAGATGTTAGAAGCTATGTATGTCAAAGTGGCCACCACATAAAGTGCAAAAGTGGCCAATACAAATGGCCTTGTGTGCATGTACCATATATATATATATATATATATATATATATATATATATATGTAGGAAAGTTCACGAGCCAAATCACACATTCCACAATGCCACCTAGTAGCCATCGCTGGAAGTTCACCTCCAGTTCTGAGCCACAACAGCAAGGCATTGTGGGTATGCAAATTAACTCAAATGCAAATCTTTTCTCCAGGAAATTGTCCTTGTCTATGAGGGCAGTGCTATTTTAAACATAGCTTTATCAACCCAAGACAGACATTTAGCATATATAAATATATACATTTTCTTTTTTTTTTAAGTCCAAGCTGTTATCCTTGTACACTGAATGACGGCCGGTTTTGGTTAGAAATAACAATATTTTGTCCAATCAGGACAAGAAAGGTGTAGAAAAAAATCTACCTCCTCTTCTTGGCCTTCATAGAGGGTTGGACTATATTATACATTCTAAAACCCTCACACAGAGATTGATACACTTGATAAGAAATCCTGTCCAACCTGTCCTTTTCTTGGGATTTCCCAGTTTCTAAGCACACCCACATTTGGCAGATAAGAGAATGGAGGAACCTTCTCACAAGTGGTTTGCCAAGGTCACACAGCTCTGCTCAAGTGGGGAAGCTGGGACTCGAACCCCAGATCCCAGACTCTTCTTGACTCTTTGGTACAATGCTAACTTGAAGAACCAATCTCTTCTGGTTTGTAGCTAAACATTTTAACATGCTCTAAATCCTACAATCCCATGCAGGGTTCGAAATTGAGATTCGATGAGCGAGAGCTCATTTATTTTTAAATTTGTTTATTGACGAGATTGCCATTGCTTCACTATACATTTACACTTTCAACATTCAATGAATAGTTTGACAATTATTTTTTCAATTTTGTCTACAACATTAAGATTCAGCAAGTATAAATAGCCATTAACTTTTCCAATATTTGACTAGAGCCCGTAGTTTCAAAGCATATGAGTTGGATTGACTCGGGTCAGTGCGGCAGTTCCCGAATGGTTCAATCGGGTCACCTTAGGATCCACACCCATGTACAGTTCCCGGATCGACCTTCCCGATCATTAATGTTAATAGAACAATTGGTGTCAGTAAATGGGGGTACAAGGTGGTGTGTCATCGGATGGATGGAACACAGTATGAATAAGATCTTTGCATGCCTCAAGTGCAGCGGGGTGTCCTCGTCTGATACCTTTATCGCCCCAATCCAAGCCACTCTTTCTTCTTCGCTCTAGGTCTCAAGCTCCCTGAACCATATGCTAAACTGTGGGCCTCCTTTAGACTTCCATGACATAGCTAAACGCTGTTTGGCAAGTATGCACACTAGGTCCATAAATATGGTGATGTGTTTATGTTTGCGTGATCTGGCGTATACGCCTAGTAAACATTCAAGCGAGTGCCATTGATATCTACTGACCTCTGCAGTTACACAGGTCTGTTTAATTCGAGACCAAAAGCTGCTTACTTTCACACATAGCCAGAACAGATGCATGAGATCGGCACCCTCTCGATTGCACCAGGGACAGTTTGCGGATTCGTCTGACTTAAATTTGGCTACTTTGCCAGGGGTCGTATATGTGCAGTGTAGTTTATTAATTTGGATCAACCTGAATATAGTAATTTGATAAACAATTTTGACAAACCTGAGTGGCAGTTTCCAGTCTTTCTCCACAATTTCCAGACCAAGATCCATCTCCAGGGTGTCTGGCATCACCCTGTAGGCAGGAGCTAAGGCTGGGGAACCAGGATCTACCAGAGATACTCCTTTCAATTTGTGTACATTTTGTATGAACCATTGTGTTTACATGTGTATTGGATGTGTTCTAATGCTTCTTTTTTAGCATTCTCAAATACTCAAACTTAATGTCACGTTTACATGTTTGGAAGGCACCAGTTGGCCCTAGGAGCCAAAAGTAGCTCCTGGCAGCTGTTGGTTTCAAGCTAACCAGGCTCTACTATGCTAGAAGCAGGAGCTAAATAGCTCCCAGCTTCCCACAATTTCGAACCCTGTCATGGTAGTTCTAAGCATCGCAATGCTACCGTTCTTAACTACCATCTCGGGAGGATAGCTCAGCGGCAACGTGCCTGCCTTGGAAGCACAACGGCACAGAGCCACACAGGTTCGATCCCCGGGTACGCGCTTAGAAACCTCTGGGTATTAAGCGTGTTATAAATAACCCATCATATCATACCTTATAGATTTTTCTCTCAAAAAGAGTAAAAGTGGACACTTTCTGTTGGGGCGGCAACTGCATTGCTGGTCGGTTTGTGCTCATCATCCAATGGCTCCTCATGCAGCCGGCAGCAGGAGACTAGTCCTTCTCTAACTTCTCAAAAGTCTTTCTTGTCCATCAAATGGTGGAATTTCAGGGAAGACTTGATTTTAATTTAACATCCCTTGGTGCACATGGCATGGCTCAGGATTATGAGCGGTGACGACGAAGTATGGGATTCTATAAGCGAAGCACGACGAATATAAACCCTGGTGAGCAATCGACACATTCCGTTCCAACACATGCTCCTGGCGGACTATATCACTACCGGCCCTTGCTGAAGCACTGACTTGCAAAACGCCCTTGACAAGACAGATCATGGGGCAATCTAGACATAACCGACAACGTCTTGTGCTGCCTACGCCACCTTGCAACGTAGACAGGGCTTCGCTACCCATGGCCATTAGTTCCGTTAGAATGTATGCTGCACCATTTTGCTCTGTGGCCAATCCTTAGATGTTTCATTAGAATACTGAAACTTGGTGGCTACATTTTGCACGAAAGCTCACTGGAACATCCACGTACGCAATAGACTATCCACATATTGATGAGAGAAAGGTCTTGGACGGGGTCAGGCTGAATTTAAAGGCTGCCTGTGAGTATATCATCCTTCACCAGCCTGCTTAAATGCAGACTGGAGCTCCTGGAAAGCATCATTCCTTTGAGGGAAAGACTGTAAGCAGAGGCTCAACATGAAAAGTGAATACTTTCATTTGCAGACAAGCTTTAAAACTATTATCCATAGAGCCAAAAAGTAAAGATCATTTACAGTCCATACGATTATGTGACAACGTAAAAATCCATGGAAAAAGGAGGAAGGAAGGGGAGGCGTAGGCTTCGCAGCAGTGGAGAATATAATGTAATAATTGTTCTTCTATAACGCGCTTAATACCAGAGATTGGTTTCTAAGCACCGAACCTGTGTTGTGCTGCGTTGTCTTGCTTCCAAGACAAACGAGTTGCCCCTGAGCTATCCCTTCTCACGATCACGCCCACATCAGGAGCCAGCTTCCATCCTCTCTTCCCTTTCACTGTCTCTGCCTCTTGAATAAAAGTTGCTCATAATGCACTGTACTTTTTACTGACATGGTGGTTTTTTGTAAAAAATTAAAATATATTACAATAAAAAAAATATATAATTTTTTAAATGCTCCATCGTCTGGTGTGGCGGTTCACATTCTGCAGAAATTTCCAACTAGGCCTTGCCACATCTTTTGCGGGCAAGGGGCATTTTTCAATGGGAGTACCTGTGGTTTGAATTCCCAGAGGGTGGCGAATTTGGCACGGCCCCATGACCGTGTAAATCCCTAGGTGATAAGGATACATGTCTATACTCCATAGTCATGCGTCTTTGTCTGGTGTTGTTCCAGGTACCCACAGCTCACCCTCTTAAGATTTTCAATATGAAACGGGCCTGCAATGAATAATTGCTGTCCTTATATCCTGTCCTCCCACCACAAAACGCTGTAGCAGCAGGTGGTATTATTATCACAATTAGTGGGGCTCAATGTATCGTGTGTGAAAGGATTAAAGGCAGAGTCAGCCCTGCTAGGGGATTCGAACTTGCAAAGTGTAGACACGGCCCATTGTGAAAGACTAACACTTAACATGCGCGCTATGCACTCAGATTTAAAGTGCTTTGTGAAATCCGATCTATTCACGCAGATGGCCCTTTTTGGCTTACGACTAGGGTCCATTGCCTCAGGCGCAAGCAATGAGTTACCATTTCCGTGAGACATAAGGGCTTGGATAATTTGATTTCTTCTTTTTAAACCCAATCGATCATTGTTTCCTTTCAGGGGCGGGACTCTGCTCATGTAGGACGCTGAACCAAGCGTGGATGGATTCTGATTGGTCAGGGGATTCTCTTCGAACAAGGCCGGGAATACAGTGCTGGCTTCCAGCACACCGCCGAAGAGGCAGATTCATCAGCGGTCAAAGGTCCTACCGTGTTTTCTATCCAAAGCAAAATGGCCTCTCTGTGTATCTTGCTGTCTTGTTTTAAACTGCTAAAATTAGAAGTATGTCAAATGATGAGCTCTCAAATGTGGGATTGAAGGAAATAGGCTACGTTTAACGGGTAACAGGTTTGGGAGAACCGCTGCCTTCCTGATCCAACCCCTTCCCTTTGGAGACCGGATCTGATTTTCAGCTGCGGAGTTCGCCATGTCGTTTCTCATTGGGGGCTGAGATGTATATTATTCGCAGGCTTGACGGGTCTTTTGCATGAAAGGTGTACAGATCGCTGCCCTTACCACATCCGGTGAGTACTGGGCAGAAAATCTTTCTTTCTAAAGGATCTAACCAGGAGAAACGGTGTCCCACTTCTTCATATAAGCATGCAAGCATGGCGCTATGTTGATGGTTTATTGAACTACTTTCTCGCTTACAAGACAATAAAATGTATACATAGAGGAATTCAAGGTGGTTTGTCTAACTACAAAACGCTTTCTTGTGCTTTTTACTGCTGCTGCTGGCAATTCTAAATCTAAATAGGCACATGCAGCGCTAAAACACACTAGTACTTATTTTGAAAAAAAAGGAAAAATTCTTGACTAACTAAAGAAGGTAATTCTGCAGTGTGTTTCTAACTATACTGTTTTAGATAACACTAATGCTTTAGATTAGAATGGCAATAGGCAGTGGTTTAGATTTATTTGAAACCTTCCACCCATCACTTTTGTGCTTACAGTTTGTCTCACTATGTGAGAGAGAGGATGCCCAGACGTGGGTCCCTTGCTCGCAGCGCCATAGGGAACCAAGCTGCGCCTCACTGAGGCGGCCCAACAAGGCCGAAACATGTAGGGTTGCTTGTGTTTCTATGCAGAGGGGACCTGGCCTAGCAGTTCGGGCTGGGCTGCTCCCATTGGTGGCAGTACCTGACTGATTTGCATATGGCTGGACCCCTTTTGCAATGGCACAGACGGGCTAAAAAACGGCGGTGTGGAAGGTTGCCCAGAGCAATGCCAGTGGTTTAGATTAATTCAAAACCTTCCACCCATCACTTTTTTGGTTTTAGGCAGGAGTTCACAGTATATTTTGTAAGAGAATACATTGAAGAGTGATTTGTGATTGGTGTCTAAATGTATGAATAAAAAATGCTTATAAATAAAAACATTAATTAGCTGTATCTATTTCTAACCAACTGCATGATACTATTTGCCTGTATGTTACTATAAAGTCTTCCCTCCAATCAGCAAAGTTTGTTTGCACTGAATGAATCACTTGGTCACTGTCCTGCCTACAAGAGGCAACATATTGTTCTGCGGTGACCAGAAAGGAAGAGACTACCCAGGTTCTCAATGCATACTGGTGCATAAGTGTAAATATTGGCATGCCCACACGTAGATGGAATTATGAACGTTAGCCTGCGTCGCATCTAGATAGGACTTTGATTGAAGGATAGCATGTCCGCGCCTGGATGAAACTTGAATGTTAACATGTGCCACACTTAGAACTGTGAACACCAGCCTGCACCGCATCTGGATAGGACTGTGAAGGCTTAAAAATGCCACACTTAGACAAAACTGTGAATGTTAGCATGCTAAAAGTCTGGTAACCCACTAACCAATATAACCTCAAACTCTGCATACTTATCTCACCCAAAACCTCACACAACCATCTCTCGCACTTCAAGCTGCACGCACTTCACAACACTGCAACAACACATAAACCGGAGCAACAGCACACATGGACTGACACCGATCCAATACCTGCACCAAAGCTCAGGACCCGGTGTATACCAAGTTGAAGCTGTCAACAGAACACCACTCCTCTCACTATCCTACTCCCTCTTCACCTTACTAACCCATCCCACCTTATCGTTTGCAGACCTGCCAGAGCGCCTGGGGACCAATTCCGTTGGTGACGGTGCGCGGTACAAATACCTTTAACATTTAACATAAGCCTTGGTGTGTGGCACAGGAGACACATTCAGACCTGCTGATATACTGGTCACTGAACTGCACCACATACCAGGAAACCAGAGGACTAAAAGCACATTCTTTGCTCGTCCCCCACCACTGGCAAGCCACATAAGGGTCTGCAACCTTTGGCTCTCCATATGCATTGGACTATAACTCCCATCTGCCCTAGTAAGAACAGGCACCAACTGGAGAGGCAAAGATTGTAGACCCCTGGGTAAAATAGATACTTTCAAGATTACACAAAGTAGTCTGCCAATTGGAACACCCTCAATAATAATTCGACCTTTTTCACATTTAAAATCCAGGACAGGACCGATTGTTCTTCTGTCACAGACTGATGAAGCACTGCCTTCACTGCTCAGTTGGTCGCACCTAGTGGTGGAATTTGCAGATCTGGACTTGCAGCATGCCAGGCACCATTGAAGATGTTAACCGATGACTGCCATTGCGTGTCATTTAGTAAGAGAAAGAGTGATCTTGCTTTTATGTAACTGGAAATGCATACATAGACTGTCTGACTGTGTGCTTTCTTCCAATCGGGCTGATCATAAGAACAAAAAAATCCCATGTTCTCTCTCTCTCTCTCTCTCTCTCTCTCTCTCTCTCTCTAGATATATAAATATATATGTTGAAAAACCTCTGTACCGCGGTACGTTGTGCAGATTGCACTCCAGAGAGCAGCTGAGGATAAGGTATTCCCACAGCACGAAGAAGAGTCACCACAAAAGTCCAGGCAACATAATTTTCTTTATTTATAAATGTGCCTTGGAAAAGAGAAAACAGTAGAAAAACGACGTGTTTCGCGGTTCACACACCGCTTGGTCACGTGGGGAGTATGTATATATATATATATATATACACATTGGATTCTAGTGGACACTGGAGATACAAGGATAAGCTTTGGTCATTGGAAAATAACTCTCACAGCATTAGTGATCTTGCATTCGGACTTGAGCTCGAGGGAGGTGGGAACGAGGAAGGAGAAACATGGAGACCACTGGAGATACAAGGATAAGCTTTGGTCATTGGAAAATAACTCTCACAGCATTAGTGATCTTGCATTCGGACTTGAGCTCGAGGGAGGTGGGAACGAGGAAGGAGAAACATGGAGACCACTACACGTCTACAAAAGTCTGATGAGATATGTACACTGGTTACATTGGCCAAGTGCCTCAACCACAGCAAACTCACTCTTGTGGCTGTGTACTGTATTTTAGAGGTCAAAACCTACTGGAGACCACACCTCAAATCTTGACCACAGTTAGCAATGTTCTTTTCCCTCATGCGAGGGGGTCATATCTTGTTTTGAGGTTTTGTAAGATGTCAAATTGTAGTACACCCCTTGGAAGCATGAGGGAGAGGTAGAGGGGAGATACAGAAAGGTGGGGGGGGATTCATATCTGATCCCAAGCATTCGTGGGACATTCCCAGGAAGAAGAAGCCGTTTAAGCTTGGCTAAAAAGAGTGGGGCTAGATAAAACTCATGTGAAGAGGGACAATAAGTGCTCGCGACTAGAACGAGTAGTGACAATATTACGTTAAGAGCCGTGGAAAATAGGTGCCTGTCTCACCCTAGGGCAGTAATTCGGAAACTTGTTTATGCTAACGTTAGGGGCACCAACCGAATGCCTGATCCTCATATATTTTCTCAAAAGCAGCGCCCCTCTTCCCTTTCAAAAGTGCCTCACACCCCCTGCCCGGACATCCTCTGGGCCAGCCACGCAGCTCGAAGACCACGACCCTAGAGGTAGAGGTCTAGAGGGATGGCCGGCCCAGGGGAGCAGTGGTAGGGGAAGTGGAGTTCAAGCACCTAGAGTGGGCTGCGCAATTAACTTTATTGTTCCACCAACTGAACGTGCACTTTCAGTGGCAAATGGGAAGGGGACACAAAACGCTAAAGCAGCTTTTTATTTCCTATAAGAAAAAAAAATCTGAAACAGGTCCTCAAGCGTAGAAACAGTCAACTCAGTGCTCAAGGATTAATCTTTAAAAGAATTCAGAGCTAAATGACTCTCCAGATTAAAATGGAGTTAACTCCTGTGTTTGCACTCGGCCGCACACCAGCAAGTTATGAAGGGCAAAGTCTAAGTGCCACATGGGCGCTTACCGGGCCGAAGATTCAGATGGTTACTTTCAATCAGACTCGCTCTCTTTATTAAAGTTTTTTTTAAAATAACATTTTAGATTCTTTAGAAACAGACTACAGAGCAGACAAATCTTTTTAAACCTTTGAAATGGAAGAGCAGCTTTGGAGGTATGGCAGTCTCGCTTTAAGGTTTTATTGCTAACACTCAAGGTTATCCCCGCTCCGGCAATCATTCCAATGTCAAAGTAGATCACCGACTGCAAGCAGTGTCCCATGGAGCAAGTTACGAGCGGGAAAACCCCGACCCAGTCAAAGAAACCCTCCAGAAGGATCTGTCATTTTGTAACAACAAAAAATAAAAAGCTTTGGGGGTGGGAGGGTTGGAGCTTCAGTGGTAGGTTCATCATATAAATCCATGTCACCGGGAGACATGCGATCCAGTCCTGGGCTTTCCTTTAACTGTATTTTGGTACTTGAAGCTCAACTGGTACCATGGATGAGCAAGGCTGCAAATCCGTCTGCTACTTCAATCACCAATCCTACATCCGGGATACCAAAGGTCTTGGAGTAATAGGGGGGACAAATCTAAAATTGAGCACTCGGAAGCAGTTGCAAAGCCCCCTGACCACATTGAAGCAAACTCCCCCAAGAAATATTTGGCACAGGACCGGAAACGCAATCTCCCGGTGACGTGGAGCTACATTGTGACCGCAATCAAATGTCCTATTTCAACGTACAGTTATTTCACCTCTTTGTCAAGTTGCAGTATTCAGTTGCTGTTTCTGGATGTTTTAAAAACAAATGAAATGCCACTAATTCTGAAGCCCGGAGAAACTTGCCAAGAAACTCCAAGAGCGCAACTGGTGACTGGAGCGATCTTTTACTTAACAAGGCGAGAAGAAGCTGTGCCAATTTTACTTTTAGAATGAGCTCAATATATGCAAATCACGCTAGTAAGCTTTGTTGGACCAGAAAATATATGCACGGTGGAGATAGAGATAAAGGAAAGCCGTCTGATCCGAGCGTCTTTTGATTGAAAAGTAAACTATGCAGGTAATTGCTTGCCACACAACAAGATATACTTTCATTTTACAACATCCAATGGACATGTTCACGTCGTCGACATGTTTGTTCTCAATGGATCTACAAAATAAATAATTTGTCATCATTCACTTCATTCCCATCATGCACAAACTTGACCTTTAAATGGTTTAGGGAGCCTCTAAAAACACATTGACCTCATTGACATTTCCCTTTCCTATCCAGTCTTTTTTACCAAACCATTTTCAACGCAGTGTTATTTTACCGCGTTTTTTTCATCTCATTCTTGATACAAAATGCAGAAGGCGGGTTGATTGGACAAAGCAATATGGAGTGGGCTTGGGACAAAGGGGGCCCTCCCTCGGATTTTGCGGCAAAAAAGTCAGTTAAAAAAAAAATCTTCCATAACAAATTACGTGGGAAAAACACATACAGCCGTCACTTTTCCAGGTTCCCAAAGTATCCAATGACACAGAACAAAAAATACCCAATTCTTTTCAACACGTCAGTGCTGCTTTGTCATGGCCCAGCCCCAGAATTATTTTCCACTAGTGACCACTGTTCCAAAACTGCTGCAACAGGTAACTTTGAGGAGGGTGGAAAAGGGCCACCAAGACTAGTGAGCATAACACACCTGACTGCTCTCTGCAGGTACACCACTCTCCGGGGCTACATTTTAGGTAAAGGGGATTTCAAATAAACAAACCTTTCATTCTTAGGTAGGCCATTTTACTGAGGACCTCTACACCGTGGGGGACAGTCCACCTGGACACCTCCACTGTGAAAGTGCAAAGGACCTCTCTTTGCAGTCTAGGGTGTACCCATCTGAAACAGGGAGCCGGTTGGAACTCAGCCATGATCATTCCAAACAGGACAAGCCATGCATGCACTCAGGGGTGGACTGGGGACCAAAAGAGGCCTTGGAAATTATTTTCAAAACTGCACCCATATCACACATTTTCAGCAAGCCCCAACCCCTTTCCTGAGAAACGCTGAAAATAAAATAGGTTACCACACAAAAGAGGCTACCGGGAAATCACCAGAGTTCCCTATTAACCAGTCCACCCCTGCATGCACTTTATTCCACACCAGAAACTATCCATGTGAAAAAAGAGAAAATATAGCGAAGCATGGGCCCTGCCACCGCCTCCGCCCTACCCCCCATCACCTTAGATGGAGTTGTGAGACAGATCCTGAGAACGTTGTGCTGCTGAAGGTTCTGATAGGGGCCCTCGATAGATGATGAACAAACAGGCCACAATGCCACCTGTGAGACACCTCTATGCTTGCCTCACTCAGCGGAGCAGGCACACATTGTGCAGGGCTCGAAATTAAGATTTGATGCGCAGGAGCTAAAACCAGCCCCTGGGTGTCGGGCATCAACCAGTAGGCAGGAGCTAGAGCAGGGAAACTAAGTGTGAGTACACAGCGTGCTACTATGCTAACTCCCACATGAGATGCACAGTTTTACTTTTTGGCTATTATGCACGTCCCATTATGTTTAAATGTGTCCTAGATGTGTCCCAATTCTTCTTTATTGATAGTCTCAATCGCTCAAAGTTAATGCCACATATGCATGTTTGTAAGGCACCCCTTGGCATGGGGAGCCAAAAGTAGCTTCTGGTAGCAATTGGTTTCAAACTAACCAGTCTCTCCGAGGGTAGAAGCAGGAGCTAAATGACTCCCAGCACCCGACAGTTCTGAACCCTACAGAGGTATAATATTTTCCTCAGAATGGCACTGCACGGTAAATGGCTGAGCAAGCGTGCAAACTCAAATGTCTGTGCCCACATCCCTGTGCTCACATCACTAAGCTTGCCCTTCTGCCCTCCTGCTCACTATCTCGGAGTTAACTGCTGGGTGCAGGAGGGCTGGAAGAGCTGCTGGATAGGACTGTCGGACACAGGACACCTCAAGGAGGGACACACCGGGGCAAAAAAGGCATCTCCCTTGAGAAGCAACAAGGTGCCTTCAGGAAACACACAGGCTGAACCAGTCAGCCAATCTCTGCAGCAGTAGGCTACAAAGGCATGTGAAGTAAAGAGTGACATGCGGATCTCGCCAGCAAGAGAAAAGACGAGCAACACTGTAATGTTCAAGACCCATAGAATGTACTTGTCTTTGCCCCCATATCATATAAACCTCGAGGAACTCTGTTGTGGAGGCTGCTGCTGACCCAGGTAGGATCCCATTCTATGCATGTACCGTCCTTGCTGTGAAGAACTTCCTTACATTTACTCCAGATCTTCCTCTCCACGAGGCTCCCTGATAATGCATCTCCAATTCATTTGCTCACCGCCTGCATTTTTCTCAGGAATATGTCTATATCGGGGTGGTGCAATCTTTAGCACTCCAGGTGCTTTAACTATAGCCGTCCGGACTGAAACACCTGACATACCACAACACCTCTATCACTAGCACGCAGCGACAACCACCCGAATGGGACTTGATATAGCTGACCCACATAAACTCTTTAAACAATAGCATTCTATCTCTAACCCTCAACAGCGCCCACCCATGTGTTTGACCTCTCTATGGGCTGCTTAGTCAAGCCTTGCCAGCCACCTAGGTCCTAGAACGGCAACATGCACACATGCATCTCCTAAACTACCCCCCCTAGAACTCTCTAACAACATCGACTACGGTCACCAAAGGCGTTCAACCAAGGAAAAGCGCATTGAAGCCACACAAGTGGGGAAAGAGCGCTATATAAATAACAAAATACAATACAATACAGCTCTAATCAGACCTAGACAGCCGAGTCAAGGGTGAGGCATCATGGCGTTGCAGTCTGAGACTTCTGGAGAGTGACAGTTGGCAGACCTCTTGTCTATAAAACCGTAGGAATCAGGGGGCGTGTAGGGCCGGTAACAGCCCATCAGCCTGAGCCTGGACAGGCCTGAGCGAAGAAAAGGCCTTGACGAGGGCTCAGGGCTGTAACTGGCCTTGTACGCCCTCAAAAAGGGGTCAATAGCTATTTGCACCCAGGGGCTCTGTCCGGGTGGGTATCTTTTTTTTTTACGGGATACAGCATACACGCGTATTGCAAAGGCCCAATCTCCCATGGAAAAAATAAAAAAAAACAAGAGCTGGTTAGCGGGTGGTTGCCAAGGTGCAGAGACATCTAAGCAAAAAAATTGCAGCACCACGGGACGGGCCTCGGGTGACTTGGAAAATGTGGGTTGTATACTGTCAGTCCTCGCCCGACTTTCCATCCACCTGATTGGTTGAGCGCCCTCCCCCGTGTGCAAATATAATATCAGGTTGTTATAAAGCCCCTCATGCTAGATTGCTCCCACTTCAGAGCTCTGCAATGCTAACTATTCTTATTATTGGCCAATATAACAGGTCAGAATGAACAACTTGCATCGATGTAGGGCTGATTCAGCCGGGCCACAATCTGAAATTGCAAAGTGGAGGCTTGGCTCATGCCAATTAACTTGTAATATATCCACCAGGGTTACAAGGTCTCCCCTACCTTCCTCCTCCTCCTCCAGACCATACATATCCAAGACCATGCAATAATATCATAATGGAACTAAGGGTCTCTATTTAGAATGTCATAGTTATACCATAACTAGCCAAAATCACCTTAATTCCCCAATTGTGACAACGCAACTGACTGCTTCTATGATACTCTAATAGTGATGTCACTCAACACCTGGAAAAGCTCCCACAGTCACTAACCAAAAAAAAACACCTCTACATCTGGCTAGCTTTGAGGCACATGTCAGCCACCAAAAAAGGAAAATAATCATACTGGTGCTGGCATTATGTAGAGTAACATACTCCCCCCATCAAGTAGATTTGTAATAGATATTTTAAGTCGCCTTGTTGTTTAGGTGCCTGCATTTATAGGCCACTGTTTCCATAAAGCAATGACTCTTTTAAGGTGGCATCAAAATATCAGAATGTACAGTTGAGGTGTGGGGGTTACTACTCTGTATTTTTTCCCCTATGAAATATACGACCTCATAAATTGGACACAATAGTTCACGTGGCAGCCTAACAAAATATGTATGGTTGGGTAACAAAGAATTAATTTTTTTCTTTGGGTTAAAGTTCCACCTTAACAGCCCAAACTTCTCGCCTGGATCTGCACATCTCCTTACATTTTTGCCATGGGATATATTGAACGTCTTACCGGCTTAGGCATCTTGGCGTTTTTCCCGGGTCTCCTTTCCCTTCTGTTAAAAAATGAGTTCTGTGTGGCTCGTGGAGGTACGAATCCTTGTTATGGAGTGCCCTGTTTTAGTAAAAAGAACAAGCAAAATCCAGATAAGAAATCGATTTAACAATGGGCATGCTATATAAGTAGCAACATCCAGATAAGAAATCAATCCAACAATGAGAATTCTCTATAAGTAGCAAAACCCAGGTAAGAGATCACTCCAACATTGGGCATGCTCTCTAAGTAGCAAAATCCAGGTAAGAAATCAATTTAACAATGGGCATGCTTTATAAGTAGCAAAATCCAGGTAAGAAATCAATCCAACAATGGCCATTCTCTATAAGTAGCAAAACCCACGTAAGCAATCAATCCAACATCGGGCATGCTCTATAAGTAGCAAAATCCAGCTAAGAAATCAATCTAACAATGGGTGTGCTCTATAAGTAACAAAATCCAGGTAAGGAATCTGTCTAACAATGGACATGCTCTATAAGTGCAACAAGAGAGGAGAAATGAAAGCGCTGCTCAAGGAACACCAGCGGAATGTTGGTCGAACATAGCTGTGCTGGACTTTTTTTGGTCCTCCATAATAATAATAAGAATCGAACATGGATATTGCATCGATAGTCCAGACCACTTGAAGAGCCATATGAGCACCGCTATATGGTTACTGCAATGGGATCTGTGACATTTGAGATTAGATATCTGATGCGATCTTTTTATATCAATATAACGTTTTCATTAGACAGCTATTAATTGACTCACAAGAGATGATCACAGCACGGACATGATACCGCATCCCCTTAGGACTATATTGGCAGACCCTTTATGAGATAGTACAAAAACTTGAATCACCTGCCTTATTAGCCTTGAAAAAGACCTGTGTGGGTTGAAACACGTGTAGGTAGTTTTTCTTTGTCTCATATTAAAGCAACTTGGACAAAGGATATTGAAACTGTCACTATGATGATTCAAATCTTTGAAACATGTGACGTCCTCATGGAGATATAAGGAAGCAACATGTTGGGTGTACTTAATCTCCACTATATCAGAGAGTCTGCACGCTAGGCATATAGGATTCTGTTGCTTTTTCTGCAACTTTTGTGGTGAGATCAGGGCATCACCACACACTACTTGTGTGAACGCATCAGAGTTTGAGCTGTATCTACATTTGGACTCTTGACGCAGTTTGAGAATAGCAACGTAGTTCCAAAACTCAAAATCAAGGAACGTCTCAACACTCAGTAGGCCGGGGTGGATTTCATGGTACATTTCTGCTCAAATGAAAAATGCCAGCAGTCCACTCTCCCATGATGGCTGGTGGTGAGATCACCACCTTAAAAATAGCCTCACAATTTCCCACAGACAAAACATGCTGCCCCACGGCTGATCTGATCATTGTTGCTTTTTGCTCTGAGGTCAGCACAGGGAGACAGACTGCTGGCGTAACCACGTGCTGCTATTTTAGTGCTTTAGGCATGGAAGCGGTGGGACCGTGCATAAGGGCGCTCAGTTTTCTCTTTAAGTGGTGCTTTGTGTTGTGCTTTTTCAGCTGTACACTTTCAAGAAAAGAATGTGCCAAAAGGGTGAGAGCCCCTGTGCTGAGAACATAAAAGGCTAAATAATATCTTCCAATGGGGGGTGTGGGGTCCCTCTGTGGGGTGCAAGGGCCTATTTACCTCTCTGTACCACACTAAAGTAGCACTATCGATTTGCATATCATTCTGGTTCCACTCACATGGACAGGCCTGCATTCAAATACTGTGCAATTCTCCTCTGAACAGGAGTACCAACAACAACCATAGATACGTGTTTCTATCACATTGGGCTTCATCAGGGTGTTACAGCTGTGGTGCAGTATCTCTCCAGGGACTGAGACCAAGGAGTCCATGTATGGATTGCCCTCGATTGGGGTGAAAGCTCGTGTTTGAACAGTTGCCAAAAGTGTGAGTGCCTCTTTGGGCTCTTTCTCTCTCAGAATAGGGGCTCTCACACCAGTAGCAAAAGCTTCAAGAAAATAAAACGATCAGTAAATAATTATTATAATAAAGGAGGTCTGAGCAAGCTCAGGCAAAAGGGATAGTGACTTAAAGTAGCAACCCAAGACTACACCGGCATACATCATGCAACCACGTCTGAACTTTAAAGTATTGAACTAAGAGTTAATGAAATCAATTACGATGTTCCATTGCTCACTTAATCCCTAAACCATTCACAAATACCAGTGAATCAATTAAATGTCTTCCAAATGTCTGACATTATTCATAAAACCATGCATTTGCACACCGACTGAATCCTACACAAATGATCTACACACAATGTTTCGGGTTACTATCCCTTCTTCAGGGATAAAGTGTTCAATATGACAACGAGAAGGCTTTTCTCACTACTCTTTGGAAAAACCACTCAAAAATAATGAGCCTTTAAAAAAAATAGCAAGAACCATTAGGCGCAGTGGGCGTGGGACTGCAGTCCTCGGAAACGGAACATGAAACTAAGAACGGCCACTTATTTAAAACATTGTGAACCCCCAATGTAGCAATGAAATTGAGTCATGCTACGTGAATACAGAGCCACCCTTTTCCCATCCCTGGATGGCCTACTCCTGGAGCCACATGCTTGACATGCATTTGTCAATGATAGTCCCATTTTAGGTGGACACTTTTTGCAGTATTTTGAGGCCGACAAGAGTCCCCTGGAGATCGCTGAGTGTCAACTTGAGGAGGGTTTCAGGCTGCTCAACAACTGCCAAGTGGCCACCTTTCTGATTAAGTGTCACCTTCAGGCTGTCCTGGCTTTTCATGCCCATATTTATAATACGAAAATGAAACTACACATCCCAGAATACTTAGCGCTTTTGGCTGACAGGTAGGGACTGGCAGAAGGAGTGGTAAACAACATGGGCCTCATTTGGCAGGAATATGAAGGATTGAAATTGTTTGGAACTGGGCAGAGGAAAAGATTAAATGCTGGCATACACAATGTACAATTCAAAAATAGGGAGTGTCATTTGAAAGTCTGTGGAAACTGGCAGTCTGCTTGCGAAACAGCTCCGTGGAGAGGGCTGGATCCCAGCAGCAGGCATGAGCAAGACATTCCAGTCTTAGAAGGAGCTGCCTCGCCCTGTGGCATAAAGCCCAAAAGCGACTCGGAAAAAGGAGGTAATTTGGCCCTCCACACCCACAAGACCGAGCAGACTTCAGCCCTACCTTCCAGGAGGGCAAAGAGGCGGGGCGGCGAAGGTACTTGGCCCGGGAGGCTAGCTCAGGGGCAACTTGGAAGCAAGACAACGCATTGCAACACAAGTTCAAATCCCGACTGGTCCCCCGGTATTACGCGCGTTGTAAAAGAACAATTATAATAATGTAATTACTCATTACTGCAAGGGAAGGAGCCCGCACTGCGGGTAACGATGCCCCACTGCTCATAACGTGCCATGGAAGCAGCGTCGCGGCGTAGATATGGGCACAGGAGTACCAGTCACAATAGTAAGATGCGTTAACAATGGCAAAGCTGTGATCAACGTACTGGCAAACACAAATCCAGAGGTCCATATAAGTAAATATGTCCATTTATTTGCAAATGCAAGATGCCAGTTCTGACGAGTGATTTTAAGTGCGTCTCGGACGCAGTAGAGCTGTATTTGTCTGACAAGAATGACCTGCTGCAGTTTGCAGCATAACAAGAGGCGTGGAAAGTACCAAATAAACCCAGCCATCTGTAAGACAGAGCATTGGAGGGCAGGGCTGGCTGAACGTGTGCCAGGGCTGATGGGGACACATTTCACATTTCAACACGTTTGAGCACCCTCCCACCCCCAAGCTCCCTCCTTGCCCTATGACTGAGAAAAACAGTCAGAGGAACATGTGAGGTGCTTAAAATGATAATGAAGTCAAAAGAATGCAGTGAGGTGGTTAATAGCTGCAGATAGTCACGAGACGGACAGACAGCAGGGGGCTGAACGACTAAAGGCTTGCTGAAATGTATCACTTGCTGATGTTAAAGAGGCCACGAGGTGATAAGAACGATGGGGGATACTGCAAGAGGGAGGTGGCAGGCCTGAGGGGCCAGCAAAGGTAACGTGCACACTGAACACATTTAGGGCCCGATTGAAGGAATATTTACCCAGTTCAAAGTGAATTTGCACGCTGCACACATTTAGGGCTCGATTCAAGGAATATTTGCCCGTTCAAAGTGAATTTGCACTGCTGAAAAGTGACTTTGCACTGCTGACACAAACCCTGATTCATGGAACCGTGCAAAGTGTATTTTAGCAGTGCAAAGTCCGGGCAGTGCATAGTCATGTTTCCAGTACAAAATGGCTTTTCCCGGACTTTGCACGGCAAAAATACACTTTGCACGGTTCCATGAATCAGGGTTTATGTTAGCAGTGCAAAGTCACTTTTCAGCGGTGCAAATTCACTTTAAACCGATCAAATATTCCACGAATCGGGCCCTTAATGCCCAAATTAAAGAAGTACGCGCCTGTGACATAGAACTGCCAAAAGGCTGCAGCTGCTGGGTACACCCCAGAGTTCCGCAGCCGATTTGAATTGAAAAAGATGAAAGACCCGGACGCCGTCCATGCCACGACTGAACCACCTTCACCCAAGAGTCTCTTCACAGCACATTCAAAAGCCTGCTCATCCGCAGGTCCCACAGAGGGCTTTCCGGCACTGAGTTCAAATACAAGGATACATTTGTGAAGCCATTCATATGCGTACATTTTGGGGGAAAACAAGGCCATCTAAAACTCACAACTATTTTACAAAAGAGGATTCGCGAATGTCTGACTAACAGATTAGTCTGCACTTCACCCACAAGCAGGGCATTCCCCGTGCCCAACTTACTTGGTGTGTTGCTTGCAACGATTCTTACCCCTGTGCCAGGCAAGCCTTGAATTGGCAGCTACGCCGCGGGGGACGTCGTTCACAGTTTCTGGCCTCAAACAACGGAGTCGTGCCCTGCTACTGTTCCAGTATGTACTAGCAGGGACCCAGAGGTGAAGGGCACCAGCGCCCACAGGGCAGGGAGAAAGTCAAGCAAAGCCAGGACGAAATACCTCCAAAAGATTTGACGTCGGCGCCACTCGCCACAGATACACCCCGCACACATCCACGTACGCACAAGTCGAGGAGAACAAGTTGCCCCTCGGTATAAATGAGCAGCAGTGCTGCTTGGCCTGCCAGCTTTGCATTCTGGTCCTTGTAGTTTCCATTTCACGGCCGTCATGAATACAGGACTGCATATGCTAGCGAGCAAACATAAATCAGCACTCAATGGGTTACTCGCATCCATTATGGGGCAACTTTAGGCATTCACCCTCATACAATGAAATCAACCCCGCGGCCCTGAGGACGAATCCCCTGAGCCAGGCAACCCCGCTTGAAAGTTTAAAAAACTCCATGCCAAGTAAATGCCGATCGTCTCTGCCACATGGCATTTCTGCAACTGAAGTCACATCTGCCAAGCAGCAAATAAATAATTCTAAGAGCGAACAAGACCACGAAATACAAATAGAAAGGAACGTGGGGGCCAACACTGTCCTTTCCACTCCCATCCCAAGTCAACGACACCGGGCAGTGAAACCCACAAAGCTTCCCTGGAAATACACTTTTTTTTAAAAATTACTGAGTCACCAGCAAGCACTGGACAAAGACTCCCTGTTTATTCTCCAGGCAGAGCTTCCATGAACAGGTCAACCGCTAGCCCATTTGAAATATCCCCCGTGCCCTCCTGTGGCGCGGCCACGGATCCGACGCCCCCCTCCGCGTTACCTGCGCCTGTGTCAGTGGTGTGCAGCGGGTGGGGCGAGGGAGGGACTCCGAAAGCTGCGACTGCTCAGCTCAGTGCGGATTACGTCCTCTGAGCCTGCCGGGCGGTGACACACGCACACACACACACACACACACAGAGCGGCCGGGCATCCAGCCCTGGGATCCCAAGAACACCCAGGGCCGCCGGCACACCTGCAGACCCCACCTCACACCAGGAGCACGTACACCAAACAACGTAAAAAGCTGCACTTCCCCTGGCAGATCACAGACCCAGCAAATCTCTGCCAAGGCTCGGCTCGCTAGCCCATCCCAGGGAGGGGCAGAAGCCTGGCGAGAGCGCACAGGTCCTGGGAGCTGCCTGCACAGGTGCGCACAGCGCGACCCCCTTGCGCTCTCCAGAGGACCCCTTCTTCCAGGCAGCATCCATCCAACGGGTTAGGCATCCGCAAAACACCTGTCCTCTGAGGGAATAAGTGGAGTCAGGGAGGGAGGCGGAAAAAGCAACTTCCTATTTGTTGAAAGTGGTCCCCGCTCTCTCCTCTTCTCCGGACCCTCCCCTCGATGGTGGTCCTCAAGTAAGAAAAAGGCCCCGGCGCGGAAGCTCACCCGGTCTCTGCTGCCCGCTGTTTCCCCTGGCAGGGCGCCGCCTTCTGCTCCTTTGCGCGCGCCGGGCTCTCCACCCCTCAGCCTCTGGCTGCAATATGGCTGCCAGGCTGGGTGCAACAGGTCGGTTTTATCCTCCCCCCGCCCTCCTCCCGCTCTTCACCGCGTGTCCCCTCCCAGCTCTCTGCTCTGAACACGCAGAGGCGCAGGCACCAACAAACAAGCCCTTCATGGCACGGCCCTGCTCGGCAGTCACACGCCCTGCCGGGGCTGGAGCGCTCCCTGCCCAGCAGAGATTGGGCTGGCCCTGCTCTGCCTGGTAGAGCAAATCACACCTGCCCAGTCAGCCTCGCCCACGTGGGCATTAAGAAGGAGTCTTTGGGGCGCATGCTTCCAGATTTTGCTCTCCAATAGCTAATGCATATCTCCCTAGTTTACCATAATAGACTTATTACCAAAGGAACGCTATTTCTTCTCAAGACTTATAGTTAATATTAGTTTCTTGGACCTTATGCAGCGTGGTCTCCTGTCTTCTTGGCGCCTTGAGTCATGTAAGAAAGGTTGGGGAGGGAGTAGTTAGCTATTGCAATGACTATTTCTCTTAGTTCCTGTTCAGGTATGACACCACTCATTAATCCTAGATACACGGCCCCACGTGCTGTCCCAGTTTCCTAAAGGTGGATATGATCTAGCAGCCATGGCTAAATCTGATGAGGGTAGTGTAGGGTAACCAGATTAAAAAACAAAACTGGAACAGGGCATGGGCATAGACATACACGTAGGACTTCAATTTGAAAGTGACAACCATGAATACACATCAGTAGTGAGATAATGAGGGCGTGGTAGGAGAGGGTTTGGGTCCAGTCATTACCCTGCGAATAAACTTTAAAACAGTTACAGTTCTCAGCAGAGCCAATCCCGATGACTTGCTGATGTCCCAACAATGATTTTACAAGTGATGGCGAGAAAGTGAGGATCACCACCAGCGGCGGTATCCTCACAGGCTCGTATCTGCGGCTCGTAACACAATTACATTTATCTGTGGAATATATTTATGTACCTAGTGATTCTTTTGACAGTAAAATTACACTAAAGTTCACCCCAGTGCAACAATCCCACTCCACCATCCGGCACAAGAAACAGGTTATTTTAATGTGAATGTTTCATTTTATTTCAAATAATAAGTCAAAGAGTACAAGATGTCCCCCTAACTTACAGGGTTGGGTAAGACACCCACAATATTTCAAATGGATAACGGCAGCTTGTCTACAGAAAGGAAAATGCAGCCTCTCGTTATTCCAATTCACACAAACATCTATGCGTACAAAAAAAAATATGAATGCTATTCTATACAAGCACAATTACTTCACAATGTAGACACATACATTGCAATTGTTTGATCTGATTCTCATGAGACCATCAATGTAGGGCACAAAATGATCATTACATCCAGCCCACCTACCCATCTTCTCTCTCTATATATATAAAACACTTAGGTATGTTTCTATAGTCAGCTGATACAATTTATCAGTATTAGGTTTCCCTCTTCTGCCCAAATGATAGACTGCTTCTAAGTGTGACCTTCTACTTCAACAACAACTATCGTTTTAACAAACAGAATGAGCACGGTTCTACTTGGTCACCTTCACCTTCCACTATTGCAAACATTCAGAATAATTTGAAGTTACTTCTTTCCAACCCCACTTATTTCACACAGGGCAATGCGGTTCGGTGAAGAAGGATAGTTCAAGGGCAACGTGTTTTGTCTTGGAAGCAAGACAACGCGACACACATTCGAATCCCAATCCCTTGCTTAGAAACAACTCATTGGTATTAAGTGCAGCATAAAAGAACAATTACAATGAACAGTTAATTGCTTGCTCAACATTTCAGTCTCTAAAGAGCGAAACGCTGTACGACGAATACATCCTCACAAGCTAAAACTGAAAGTAGCTGCCTTAGTTATGCGCTGAAATTATGCTACTACACAATATAATGCTATCACAGGGACTCTGCAAAAGGCACTCTGGAATGGAACAAGGTTGACAATTACATGTCTACAAAGATACATCATAGAAGCTCATGTAATCAATAGATTGAATTTAGATCCTGTTCTTATACCACACATACCTTTCATTCCATCTGATACAAATATGCCTTTCAAATTCAAAAGAAGACAGTTTCCTATACATTTAACATTTTCAATGACTATTAATAAGTCACAGGGACAGACTTTTGAGAGAATATACCTGTTATCTTTCGAAACCTGTATTCAGTCACGGGCAACTATAGGTTGCTCCCTCAAGAGTACGATCATTTGGCTCATTGAATGTTGTATCTGAGAAGAACGAAATTGTTAATTGTGTTTACAATGAAATACATATGAGTGAATAAATAAATAAAAGTGGGATGATAGTTAATTAAAGACTTTTACTATATGCTAGAAAAAGGAATTTTATGCCGGGTACAGCTAGTTACTATGAAGAGGTGAAACAGCTCTCAGAATAAAGTTGGACATAAAAACAATGGACTTAGTTTCTTAGTAAGAGGGCTGGAGGCATATTATTCCCCAATAATATGTACAATGTTAAACCCCCCTCCATACTCATTTCTGTTGAGCAGACATCTAAGTTATGGCCAGATATCCCCGAGCTGCTTTAATGCATGACATCTCTTAGGCAATAGTGTGTCATGAGCACACTATAAACCAGATGATTCAACACCAGATTAAACCACAGATTATATTTTAGATGCTACTTAATATTACAAAGGTAGTTCTGCATTTAAATGGCACCAACATGCATTCAGTTTTAAATTTCATCTCTCGATACAAAATGCATTGCACTTAAAGGAAGTTACATGCCACTTTATATTCAATTTAAAAGGGAGACACAGAGCAGTGTATTTAACAACACACTGGTGTTCCTGTTATCAAATTGCTTTCCCCTGGGCCCCCAGCCCTATATTCTCCAGGTTTACACTGGACAGGCTATAGAAACAATTTCAGAGTTACATTTGGGGTTTTATTTACCTTTTTAAATGCGGCATTTTATTTTGGACAAACAACAGGGCAAACAGTTAGTCTGGAATTACCCCTTCAGCAAGCCCTCTTTTAAGGTGGTTTTAGCTGAATTTCAACCTTTTTTTTTTACAATGTGTTGCTCACCTTAACGTCCATGCAAGTAAAGTGTGTTCCTTGAATTTCAAGGGTTTTGTTATTCCATGCACAATTGACATTAATAATACAGATAATTGGGCTAATGTAAACAATGTATGATGTGTACAAAGAAAAATAAAAAGCAATTGTGCACCCATACTCCCCCAAATAACCCCATTCTTAAAAATGTTTCTTTCCATATTAATTTAACTTTTCAAAGTATTTGCAATTATATGTACTGTTTACGAATATAAACATATTAAAGTGTTACAGTAACTGTGTACAAAGATTACACTCAATATATCTTAAAACACATTTTTTACAGATTCAAAAAGACATATTGACAAGGTGTATCAATTTAAACAACATAAATGTACACATGCGGGCATAGAATCAGAAACACATTTGAAATTGTGTAGTGTAAAATCGATGCAACATGATCAATGCACAGAAATTGTAATCACTACACCCGTGGCTAATGCAATAGTCATAGACGCGGCTACAACCACCAAAAATATTGTAATCGCTATACCTGTGGCTCGTGCGATAGTCATAGACGGGGCTACAACCGCAACAAATACACAACGTTTCATTGGCTTACTGCTAGCCGCGGCTACAATCCGCCTGACAGGGCACACCATTTTATTGGTTGCTGTCGTAAAGGTGGCTATTTAAAAAAACATGAACTGTATTTTCCTTTTCCAAAATACTTCAACAATTCTCTTGGTCGCTATAAAAAGAACCTTTGTATTATTTTACCAGTATATAACCAAACAATATATTTTTAATCAGAGGAATACTCTTCATCTCTATTAAAAAAATTGAAACAGTTCTCAGTGCTCTTTCTTTAGATGATTAATTCATTTTCTTTTCCCCAAAGAGAAAAAAATCTGGAATCACTGTCAAAAATATTTCTCCACAATTACAGCATAAGCCTATCCTTTCAAACACTCCATCTAAAATAATATTATAGAACCAAAAAAACTTTGTTAGCCAATGTTTTGGGAACACATCACCTATGCCCTCAACATCACTATTAATCCCATTCTCAAAATTCGCAAACGCTCCACAGTGTTCTGAACAATGAAAATTCTCTCCTTCTAAAATTGACTGCATGTTTCAAATATCCAATCAAGCAATAAATATACCCCAAAAATACCACAATCTTCTACAACTACATCACACTCTCAAGCAATAAAAATGTACTATGTAAAACAACTCTTAATACAATAATACAATATAATCCACAGTTTAATTGTCATATATAAACATCACTCAAAACTTACATTCTCTGATAGGTTCAACAATTCAACAGCATCTGAGGTACTTGACATCCTATTGGCAGCCACCCACAACACAATGAACAACCAATCAGAAAGTACAAAAACACATTCCACCTTCTCTCCTCATGAACTCGTCCTCCATTACTAATTCTAATATCTGAAGTGACAAGCAGTATTTCTTTCTACCACACTAAAATGGAAAACTAAATGCAATGGCTGGAGGACAATTATCCTACAGTGGAAGACATTAAAAAAAGGAGATGCTGAAGAAAATGAACCAGAAGAAAATGCACCACATTCAGGATTTTGTAAATCCATTCTTTATATTTATTTAAAATGAGACTAAAGATAACATTTTAAGGAACAAATATCAGTCACCAAACAGATATACTTTATCTACCTACTATCAAATGTGCATACAACCAACACAAATGTTTAGAAAATTTGTGATATCTTCAATTGTTTAAAAATATTTCAAATATTTTCAAACAGATGAAGAAGTCATTCAAGTATCAAGAAGAATCAAGCAAGAAGCACCACAAACAATACCCACAAAACTAATCATGGATTCATTGAGCACCAATTTCGGTTGGGGTTATTGTTTGTAAATATGTGCTCTGTAAAGTGCTTTGGATTAAGGCGCTATGTAAATAACACATCATTATCATTAACAGAATTAAAACAACTATAAATTAATATTGAAAAGAAGTACAATCAATGAAAAAGGACATTGAAAATTTACGACAAATCATGGACAGTTAAAATCCAGATAATTGGGCTAAAGAAGAAGATATATCATGTGTTCCAACTAAAAGAAAAAGAAAACCCACAACCACATCCCCCCAAATTAATCTGCTTTCAACAAACTTTGTATATTTATTTACCTTTTTCAAATATTCACACTCATATGCATTATTAATGTATAAAAAGCATTTAAATGTTACACTAATTGTTTACAAACACTAGACTCAATACATCTTAAATATTTCTTCCACATTACATTTTTGGGCAAAAATGTACTATAGTTGCAGCTAAAAAGAAATCCAATGACGCCCCATGTTTTGCAGTCACCGCTATATGATTGTGTGTGTTTCTTTTCATGAATTGAATATAAAATATTAATAACAAAACGGACAGTAAAAAAAATACATGAAAAGAGGGTACTTTTTGTGCATTACAGCTATAGCTGAGGGTGTAATTTATTGAACCTGCGGCTAGGATTCCCCCAGTCATTGCTGCGGTTACCCGTGACTCCAAAATCCAATAGCCCATTGGACAAGACCTTTTGATCTCTGTTAAAAAAAATTATATCCTTCTGTCTGAAAAAAAAGAAAACATAATCAGTTCAAGAACACACACACTTTAATAAACACAATTTGATACATACTATTTTTGACCCTCATGTTTTGTACACAGTGCATCACATGCACAATATAAAATACAGCATTCATACGTACAACACTGTTGTTCTCTTTGCACATACTAATGATTGGGTCATTGGGAAAAAAAATCCAACTTGGATTAAAAAAAGAATACAATACTAAAAAAAAGAATAAAATACCATAAAGAAACAAATAGGGATATATAAACTGGGTAAAAATAAACAAACAACATTATACTGGGAGGGTGCAGGACAAAGGATGGGAAGGTTAAGTAAATTTAGAGAACAAGAGAGAATAGTGTAGGATAAGTAAACTTGGAGGACAAGGGATAGAAAACAATCACACCAGTACTGTTACCATGATAGTAACAGCAGTGATGCCATTATCATTTCGGTTCTGAATTAATCACCACCATGGAAAAAGACAAATAGGGTGGAAACCACTGTTAACAGTTAGCACTTTTTTAAAGTCAAAGAACACTGTTCCAGAAATCGGCAAATGAGGTACTTTGCACATTCTGCAACAAAACTCAATACCATGAGCCTTCCGACATTCTGTCTGCAGCCCCTCCATCCACCACTGCAACAACATCACCATCTTTGACTTAAATGTTATCTTCCCTCATCACTGGAGCTGTGAGCGGTGGTTGTACAAAATCAACCACCACACATTGAAGGTGCTGTCACCAACAGTCAGAGTCTTAAAACACCTGCACCACTGCATTTAAAGAATCATCTGAAATGCTAGAAAGGCCACAAAGGAGACTTTTCATGAACAGTCTACAGATGTGCTGCTCCCATCTCCAACAGTGCTGCTATGTTTTGAACATAGGTTGACCTTTCGCAGGAGTTAACTGTACAACATCCAGTAAGAGTCCACTGGAATGATGCGATCGATACATCTATGATAAAATACACAAAAAATGACTAAAATAAACTTGCAAACCATTCAACTACCTCACAAAACACCACTCTAAAAACCCAAGAGCATTGCATACCTGAAAGTGCATTAAAATTACACAAAACACAATCAAATAAACCTTTCAACCTCACTAACATAAACAAATGAAATGCCTGCATATAAATGTCATTAATTGACAAATCTAATTTTATAGATCCATATTTCTAAAACTTGAAAAATACATTAAATACATGCCACACAATCAAAGCAGATGGAAAAAATCACAATGACAGACTGATAGCAGTGTCAAATACAACTAACACACACAAGACTGCAAATAAACCTTAACAAATTAAAAAATGTATTAATACTTACTTTCACACCAGTCCCACTCCTGCCACCTCCAAAGTGAGAGTTCTAGAATCAAAAGGGTAAAACTGCAGAAAATGGTGGTTTTTATACTTTCTAAAATGGATACCAAAAAAAGAGCACTATATACTAATAAAACGACTAAAATGGATGACATATTTTTCCCAGAACCTATCACAGACAGCTACACAAATAGAAAAGTACCAACAACCAATAACAAACAATGAAACTCACAGAAATCTACTTTTTCCCCACCCAGCATCTTTCATAGTCATGGCTATTAGATGTGACTGCAGATCCTGCTTTGTATCTGTGGCTACATGTACATTTTTTGCAAACCCAAAATCAAACTAAGTCAGCCTTCAAAACTCAAAACAAAATAAGAAAACACCTAACCACATCAAATAACAAACAGAAATAAAATTCTGTACCGTATCATCCATATAACAATATGATTATTGCACAGAAAATATATGTTTTTAGACGTGGCTACAAATATAACCACGTCTACAGGTAAAATCAATTAAATAGTGAAGAGTGTGGATGCGCCTACGCATGTGCTATTTATAGATGCGATTATGCAACAGCCCTTCATGGCCGTTTGCTGATAGCCGCAACTGTTTGAAAAAACTATGGATTTAAAATCCCTACCATGCCTAAATGCCATTGGCCAACATGGGGGAGAGGTGCAACTGAGGAAATTCCCATGGAGAGGGCTGAATAATCTACAGACCTTAAAGGATGAAGACATTGCAAATGCAGTCCCATGGGTATCCAAATCAAGTTTAAATTTGCATGATCCATGCTTGGACGTGAAGAAAATACCAGCATTAAAGACCACAATGAATTTTGTTGGCATGCGACTTCAATGCCACCATTTATACGCCTCCCGTAGGCCCCAATTAAAATATGAATCACCCTGAGAATAGCCCTCCGTTATGCCTGAGTAATTTATCCACCCCATTATTAACTGACACTCCTATTCAGCATATTGTTGCTCCTGTTATTGCTGCTGTCATCGCGGGAGAACCTACACTCTGTGGATGTGAATGCAGCCTTGTTTAGGCAGACCTCAGGGATCTAAAGAGGTTACGTATGGCCTTTATTGAGGCTGAGGGCAGAAGGAGAGCATTGGGGTTTTTTCCAATGGGAATGGTGGGTGCTATATGGGCTAACCAACCACCTGAGGTGCCAGTTCATGGTAATGTGGATACTCCCTTAAGTAAAACTAAATTGAGAACAAAGGGGGCTGGGCATTCCTGTGCAAGCAGAGATACCAACGGGTCTGAAAAGGCAAGGACCGCCGAGGTTCACCTAGCTCCAACTGGCCACCTTGAGCTGACCTCAAGTCCTCTAAGTCAAGTTGAGCAGCAGTTTAAGCAGGTTTTATCCAGGGGAGAAGACCAGGTTCCTGCCAAATGCCAAATGAAAAGCCAACAATTGGGGTTAATCATGCAGTACAAAGCCATGCAAAAAATACTGTCCACCCAATGGCCTGCATAGCATACTCTGGGCAGAGCCCTAAGGGCGGTTTTGTATATTTGCACCAGGTTCACAAACTATCCTACAATCAGCATTAATCTAGGGAGGCCTTGATTAATAAAAGCTTATATTGGCTTTGCATCACACGTGGCTGCTTATTTCTATCCCGAGAGGCTATATTAAATTGCACAAGATGCATTACAAGGGAGAGAGTGTTTATGACTTTATTCAGGTAGAACTTCGGGATTAGAGCTCAACTAATGGCATACTGGGCTTCAATATGAAAAGCTCCCCATTACATAACAGCAGAAACTTAATGGGTCCTCATTTTGACTATAACATTGCTGTTTCTGCTGTAACTGGGCCCCATTACACTGTCTTATCTGGGGCGAACGCACTACCACTTGGGGAACGGTCCATGGGGAATTCCTGCAGGTACCCTGACACTACTGTAAATGTAGCCCCCAATGGAGGGAGGATATACTAATTTCATTTTATTGTCTTTTGTTACCTATTGATTTGTTTGTGAATAATGTACTTTCATGGCCTTACGGCTGAATAAAGTTACTGACTGAAAATATTGCTAGGAAGAGGTCTTTTATATAGGAAAGTTGATATCTCAAGAAGGAAGACAAATTACCCCCGAGAGAGCAGAAGCAATCATGAAAACACCTAAACTAAAGACAAAAAGGGAGATGCAACAATTCCTGGGCCTTTTCAATTACTGCAGAGCATGGGTCTCTGATTCCAGTACATACACCAGAACCTCCTAAAAGGACTCAAGGAAGCTCAGAAGGATGACCGTGACATAGCCTGGAGAGGTGAAATGGCAGAAGCATTCATTGAGTTAAAAGGGCCAATAAGTACAGCTTCCTTTCTAGGGATTCCTGATTACAGTGCAGAATTCCTCTTATTCTCTCATTCAAGTGGAGTAGTAATGACAGCAGTTCTGACACAGAAGACCACCCCAGGACGCAAACTAGCATACTACAATGGAATTCTAGACCCAGTGATGAAAGGTCACTATCCCTGTGAACAATAATTGGTACCCTTTGCAATTGAGAAATCTGCCAGCATTATGATGGGCTGTTCAGTAACATTATGCATGGAACATGCCCTGTTTTCCATTCTTGAGAAACCTAACAGCAGGTTGACCACACAGAGAGCATATGGGTACAAGGTGAACATCTCCAACCCAGTGATCAGAATTGTCAGATGCCGAGTAGAGAACCCAGCGGCATAAATAGCAGAGCCGGTGGAGAAAGGAGATCACATGCATGACTCTGAATATTATGATGATATGCACCATTTCAGAGAAAATGCCCTAGGAGGGGGTGTCCTCTTTATGGACAGTTCCTCGATGATCGACCAGAGCTCAGGGGAAAGACACACGGGTACCGCAGTGGTAAAAGTAAAGCAAAATGGTAACTTTGGAACAGTGGAAAGTGCGAGATTGCCTTTACATTTTTCAGCGCAAGCAACAGAATAAGTAACGCATATTGTGGCACTTTAAATGCATGAGGATGAGGAAATAACAGCGTATTCTGACTCAACAGTACATGCAGGGCTTTCACGGTGGAAGAGGTGGGGCTACCTATGCTAAAATGGCACACCAGTGCAACACATGCCATTATTGGACAGGCTTATAAACACACTGTAATTACCATCGGCCATCGCTGTGGTGAAGTGGACAGCCCACACTAAAGGGGCAGATTTAATTTTCTGCGGCAACGAATCCGCCGACATAGAGGCCGAAAAAGCAGCGTATTTTCCCAAAGTATCTGACTTTGAAACTAATATATATATATATATATATATATATATATATATATATATATATATATATATGTATATATATATATATATATATACATGCACGGGACATGGTAATAAAATAAGGCTTTAATACCTTGCCCATAGCACAGGGACGTGCACCACCAAAAGAGGATGATTTTTGGAAGTGTAGGGGGTGGTCATTGTCCCCCAAAGAGGTACTATGGCGGAAGGACAGCACCAGCAAACCAGTTATGCCCCTTGGATTACTTAATGTAGCATTAGAAGAACAGAACACGAGAGTCTTGCAGCCTAAGAGTTGTTTGTGCCTAACCTGACAGAACACATTGCTGCTTTTGTCACAAATTGGTCAATTTGCCAAAAATGCACTGCAGGGCACATGCTGCGAATAGTGAAAGGAGCAATACCCCATCGTACTGGACCCTTCCTACATTTGCATATTGACTATGTAGCTATGCTCCAAGTTTGTAACGGCTACAGATATATGCTAGTAGTCATTTGTCCTTTCTCTCGGTGGATCAAGGCTGGTCCATGCACTCACCCTGATTCCACATGTGCTGTGAAGTTCCTCATACATGAGGTCTTCCCGAGATGTGGAGTGTTCGCAGTTCTTTGGTCTGATAATGGAATGCATTTTGTAAATAAAGTTTTTGAGCAGATCATACTCTTATTGGGTATTAAGCATACATTTTCCTCTGCTTATCACGCACAGGCAAACGAGATTTGTGAGCGCCTCAACACCCTTCCCAAAGAATAAGTTGCTAAGCTAAAAGTAACTCTACAAAAAGGATGGCTCCATTGCCTACCCCTAGCCATATTTGATTTACACAATCAGCCTGGCTCAGACCATTCCCTGATTCCTCACGAGCTGGTGACTGGACGCCGTATGCCTATACCTCTTGCTCCTCCCACTCGAGTGCAAACTGGTGCCCATAGTGTTTCTGATGTGCTTGGTTCTGAAATGCATGAATACTTGGCTGCAATGACGGTGACTGTTGCTTTTATTTCTCAAAAGCTGGGAGCCCGGCACCGGTGGTCAAGGAAGAAGGAGGAAGACAGCGCACAAATAGATCCCCATACTCTGCTAAAAAAACATCCTGTATCCAGTGGATAAAATCCTAATGAAGAACTTTGGGAGGTGCTGGCACAAACCACCCTTCGAGGGACCATACTTTGTTGAGGAGGTCTCCCTCACTGTAGTAAGAGTCATAGGTAGGTGAGCCTGGCTCCATATCGGTGATGTCCAACCCTACAAAGGAGAGACCCCCTCTGCTGCAACTGCCTGAATCTGAAGGTGAAGAAGTGATGCAGATGCAGAAACGATCGGCCACAAGGAACAACCAGCAACTAGCAGACTGAGAAAGACAATGGCCCTCATTACGACCCTGGCGGAAAGTGACTGACCGGAGCGCCACAGCGTAAATAGCGTTTCCGCCATTGCACGAAGGAGCAAAGTGCGGACCATTCCGACCCATCGGGCACGAGCACCACGCCACGGCGGAAGTGCAAAGTCCGCGATGGCGGAAATGACCCCTAAACGGCCCACACCGCCGCCGTACGGCGCCCTAGGTGCAATACCGCCACCCCTCTTAGCGGTCACCGCAGTGTGCGCCTACCGGAAAGTACGGTGACCGGAAATATACGGAAACGGAAGTAAAAACATGGGCCCGGAACGGGAAACATCCCGGCGTACACCTATAAAACCACTAAAACCACACAACCACTAAAATCACTACCCTGAAACACACCCCAACCCGTCACCCACCCTAGCGAAACCAAGACAAATGGGAAAAGTAGCGAAGAAAGCGTGCGACCGCAAGCGGCAGGTCCACTTCTCCCGCGAGGAACTCACCGTGCTAACCGAGACCCTCCAGGAGAATGCTGCCGTCGTCTTCTCCACGCAAATGACCAGAACGGCACTTGCAAACAAGAAGACCATATGGGCTCTGGTGGCACAGCGGGTAAGTGCGGTGGGGACCGCACCCCGCACCCCACAGCAATGCCGCAAGCGATGGGACGACCTGCGGATACGCGTCCGCAGCATACTCTCTGCCAACCGCAACATTGCCACAGCCACCGGGGGAGGTCCTGAATCACCCATCAAGTTGACCCCCTGGGAAGAAATCTGTGCCTCCACCATCGGAATGGAGAGCATAGAGGGAGTCGGAGGGATGGAGAAAGGAGTGCAGACATCCGAAGATTCAGGTAGGTGTACCAGATAAAACAATGCCAAATCCACACAGTCCATCCATGTGAAGTACCATGCGTCCACATAGTGCAACAGAAACACATGTCCAGGAGAACGGCCACACACATCGGCCTGATAGCGCACGTAAAAACCCACAATAAATACATAAATAATTAAAAACCCCTAATACACGCACTACACGTGCAGCAGGCACACCCTAACTGCAGGCTGCCAAACAACTGCACCCTCACTCCACACACAAATCAAAGCACCTCCAAGGACCCGACCCAAATCACCCTCAGGTACCACCCCAGAGCATGTGATACAATGCCATTCCAATTCCCACAGACCCATCATTAACCCTCGCCCTCCTTTACTCCACCACAGGGTCCGATCCAAACGACGAGCTACAGGACACCCCTACCAGCACACCTGCAAAGAGGGCCAAGACCAACGGCCAGAGACCCTCCACCTCAGCTGCACGCATCAAGACACGGCAGCAGCACAAATCAGGTGGCAGCATAGAGGAGGGAACATCAACAGGCACCCCAGCAGCCAGCATGCCCACAACACCACCACCACAGGTCCCCCCAATGGATGCCACAGAAGGCACTGCCTCTGGTGGCAGCAGCAGCATAGGTGACACCCCATTGATGGCAGCATGCTCCGACACAGAAAACGGGGATGTCGAAGTCAGATCCATCCATGACCTGTCCCAATCCCCCTGTCTGTCCCATCCCGTACAACATGAGGATACCACGCAGGGGCACCCACAAGACAACGACTGGCCATCCCCCACAAGCCCTGTGGCAAGGCAACATGAGGACAACAGCCCCTCTGTGACACCCCCGCAAATGGGCATGGCCCAGCAGAGGCAACAGTCCCTCGACAAGTTAATCGTGCAACAGCAGCAAATGGCCACGCTCCTCAAGGACCATGCCGATGAATGTGGGGGCACTAAGGCAGACATAGAAACATCAACTGAGACACTTAGGGCAGAAATGGAGAGAGGCACAGAGACGCTAAGGGCACAAATGGAGAGTAGCACCGAGAGCCTGAGAGTCCAAATGGAGAGAAGCACCGAGAGCCTGAGGGGGGAACTGCATGCGACGTCCAAAGACGTATGTGCCGAACTTGCCGCAGTGCGCCGTTTGCTCACTGAGCTCTCGCAAACCCTTAGGGACATGCATGGACGTGAGCAGGCAGACACATCATCCGTTGCAAGTTCCGTCCAGGGCAGCCCCCAACGTAGATCTGGAAGGAACCTGCGCTCCACAGGCAGGGGTGCCCCTGATACCCGCAGAGGGGGCTTGCAATAGCGACAGCCCACTGACAATGAGCATCTTTGGACACTGGGGTTCGGGGGGGAGGTAGGAGGGTGGAGGGGGTGTGTTGGGCTCACTTGGGTGGCGGGTCGATAGGGTGTTCAACATGACATCACATATGCCATAAAAAGTGCACGATCAACCAATGAGATGTGTGGACATTGATTTTTGTGTACTAGGCCATCATAGGCGTACAGTCCATATTGTGCATGTCCCAGACACGCACAGTGCCACGAGTCCCGTGTCCATGTATCAGCCACCAGGCGTGAGTGCTAGAAGCATACATCAATGAGATGCTGACGAATGTCACGGGCCTCCGGTGCCTCGCAGACTCCATGAGGTGCTGCCACATCCCCACCCTCATCATGACCATCATCAGGTGCTTGCAGTTCTGCGTCAGGGGGCATGGGCACATTTCTACGTACGCACATGTTGTGGAGCATGACACATGCCATCACCATCTTTGCAACCTTCTCATGGCGGTACAGGAGTGCCCCGCCAGACCTGCTGAGGCAGCGGAAACGAGTCTTCAGTAGGCCGAATGCCTGTTCAATGACTACACGGGTACGTGAGTGGGCATGGTTGTAGTCCTCCTCATGCTGGTCCCGTGGGTTCCGGACTGGTGTGAGGAGCCATCTCTTCAGTGGATATCCAGCATCACCTGTATGTGGACGAGAAACGTATGATGTGGAATGCCATTGCTACGTACGCACACCCCCCCCCTTCCTGCCAGGTCATTGCCAAATCACATTCCCCACATAATCATGCATGTAATGAGACTCACCGAGTAGCCAGGATCTGTTCCCTGCGTGTCGCTCCATGTAGCGTGGTATTGTAGAGTTCCTCAAGACCATAGAATCATGGGTTGATCCAGGGAATCGGGCACAACAATGTGTAATGATCCTGTTGGAGTCACACACCATTTGTACATTCAGGGAATGAAATTGTTTTCTGTTGCGGTACTGGGCCTCCATGGCATGTGGGACGACCAATTCCACATGGGTGCAGTCGATGGCACCAATGCAACCCGGTATGCCGGCAAGTGCATGGAATCCCACTTTTGTGTTGGTAATTTCCTGCTCCGAGCGTGGTAGAGAGATGTAGTCGTCTGCGTGCTGCAGGAGGGCATCGAGCACTTGCAATAGTGTCCGTGAGAACAGTGGCTGAGAAATGCCATGCAACTGTCCGACTGTGTGCTGGTAGGTGCCTGTGGCCAGGAAGTGGAGTACAGACACCACCTTCAGTAGGGGTGGGATGGCGGTTGGGCTATCTATCATGCTGACAAGGTCAGCCTGTGTCATGTCCACAATGGCGGCTATGGTGTCCCGGTCCAGACGGTAGAGGGTGTGGATCTGCTCATCAGTGAGGTTGAACGGATGTGCTCGGAGGCGTGGGATTGCGGGCTGCCTGCGTGGTGGTAGTGGCTGTGCTGGCGGCCCTTGCTGGCCCTGCCTTGCCCTCCTCCTCCTCCTGCGTCTCCTTCGTGCGGCCGGTTGCAGTTGGTGTTCGTCTTCTTCTTGGAGTTGGAGTACTTGCAGTGCTATCAGGTCCCCCAGGGCCAACATCGCGAGTCCTGCCGGTAGCATTTCGGTGTGGTTGTGGGAGGAGACAGGCTGTGCAATTTATGTGTTTTCAGGCTGTATGGCCTCCACCTGTGGTGATTAATTCCACCTGTGCAAACTGCTCTCCCCTTTGGCCGAGCACGTCCCGCGCACAACGCTGCAAATCGGGGAATGGCATCTTGCTATTGCAATCATGTATTTGTACCCGATGGCCGTGTAACATTGGTTGACATGTTCATTCTGCTGTGGTCCCATTGTTGCACATACTATCTGTGCAGTCGCGAACAGACTTGTGAAGGGTCAGTGGAACGTAGTACTCGAGTAACGGTGGGCCCTCATGCATCACTGTACCGAGTTGCAATGACGGGCGGGGCGTCCCATTTGTGGGTGAAGGCAGTTGCCATTTTCACACACAGCCGCACTAGATGGATTAATTAGTGATTTCAAACGGCCACAGATGCCTCTTCGACGTGATGTTGCAAATGTGGAATGCGAAGGGCGGCGCTTTCGGTTTCCAGCTAGCGGCGAGGAGATGCCCACAGGTCTGACTGCAAATATAACGTTCTGTTGTTCAATGTCCTTGAGACAGGGCCCATGGCGAGGAAGCAATGATTGATATGAATAGTTTGGGATGCGCAATTGCTACGTGGGCGATGAGGCCGGCCGTTCCCAAATACATGTTACTTCACAACACTGGAATTACGGGCTGGGGCACTGTGGATTTTGCAGGCTGCATAACGCACAGACTCAATGGATGTTTCTAATGTTATGTGAGTAATTATTCAGGCGTTTTGATTCCGGGATGAGGGAATGATGAATGGATGCATGGGCAGGTGATTTGATACAGAGTTTGCCATGTACAGGGCTTCTTGGGATCTATCCGCCTCCCCTACGCTATGTGATGCAGGGCTGCCATGGTGGGACCATCGTCTATCTGGCCTTGTTGAGCCCTCCCTGTCGCGACACGCCCTCAGACACTAGTGTCCATGCACATTAACATTCCCATCTGATGGATTCTGTTTTGACAGACGCATGCACAGGTACACTCGTTTGTGATGGTGTTTGCACCTCGATATAGATGGTTAGGAGTCGCAAGTGGTTTTGGGGTGGTGATGATCCTTTGGAGTGGGCTAGCATGCATATGGCTGTGGATTTCGTGTGATCATTGAAGTGAGTTGTTGGAATGTAGTTCTGATGGCCATTCTGTTCTTTTTCTTTTCTTTTGGTTGACAGGTATCTCCTCCCCTTTTGCCACTGCCATCTGTATGCCACTCCTGCAGATGGGTTTTACTCCCGACACCTGCTGCTTCGTGTTAATCAGTGGAGCAGCATTACGATCTTATGGGACGATCGCCAATGGCCCACATGCCCTTACGCAGTACTGGTGGCTCGGAGCAACATTTCGGCCTTTCAGCTGGACTAGTGCCTCCCCATTGGGACGGCCCTGCGGTTCTGTGCGCTTCCATGTTGCCTTTTCGTACGTGAATGTGGCTCTGTGTACCATGGGGGAACAGGGCGACACACAAGTAGTGGCTGGTCATTTCTTGCGGATGCAGCCCACAATGGTGATTGGTGTTTAGGAGTTCATGGCCTGATGGCTGTATGGGCTTGGTGACTTTGATGTGCATTAAATTTCTATTCTGATTTGGCCCGTGTAGCGTTTTTCTTTGCAAGTGATGTGGCATATGCCTATTTGGGGGGCGATGTATTGTGAGGAGATCTGCATTGGGTTCCAGCTTCGGAGTTTAGTTGCGTGGTACTGTACTGGGCGCGTTTGCCTACTAAGCCCGTGAGGTCAGGGATGGGGGCTGCCAATATGACAGTTTGAATGTTGTCATGCTCAGGGGCGGGGGATTGGGTTTTGTGTAACAGATGCCGGTCAGCCAGGTGGACTGGTGGAATGATGTGATTCTCGGAATATGGCTGGTCACAGGTGCCTGTGTTTGCGTGCGTTTCTTGGTGGGGGACTGTGGTCATGTCCATTGGGATGGCTTCTGTATTCGTGCCATCTGTGCCCTGCACCTCCCATTGGCCCCTCTTGTGTTTCTTTTGTTCGTTGCCATGCATGGGTGACTTGTACATTTCAATGGTTGCATTGTGGCTTCATTGCACCTACGGGGAGTTGTACTTTGTGGGCAGGGAGCGGTGTACAGGCACTCAGTGGGGCCGTTTACGGTTGATTCGCGAGGCCGTACTTCTCACCATGGCGGAATGGTACATTACGCCATGCCTGATGGCGTTAGGTACATGTCCGCTAGGGTCGGAATTGGCGTACCGTTGCGCCATGGTGGTGTTTGCGGTTTCGCATGGCGCGCGCGCGCGTGCTTGGTGCAGTTAGCGTTGGCGTTCACTACGGTGTCGCTAATGGCTTCGTACTTTGCGGTGACGGGTCATAGTCGCACCGAGCGCTATTCGATGGCGGTATTGCATTTCCGCCATCGTTTTCCGATTTCCGCAAGGGTCGTAATGAGGGCCAATAACTTAATCCATTTGCCCTTTGCAATCAGCAAATGAAACAAGTTGAATAACATATTTTTCCCAAGTATTTTACCTGCACAAAAAAAGAAATAGCACTTACATGAGGAGAAGAAATACACTCAATCTTGCCCTTATACACAATATTATTTGCAATGTTCTCTTACATAGTTAATACCTATCCTGCTTTGCGAACCAGAAATGTCACTCTCGCCAGTCTTGTTGGTGACCTGAAAAACTGTTTTATTCTTGAAAGAGTTCTTGTGATAATTGTGCAGTTTGTCCTGTAGAGACTAAGAGACTAACATTTGAAAACCACAAGAAAGTTCCAGTGAAAGGAAGAAGATGTGCCTTTTCAATTTCGTTAGACAAACGCTTTTGTCCCGCGATCAACTTAACATACGTGCTTATCTACAAAACACAGACACATCAGCAATAATGCTTCTAGCTACTGTCTAATGTAAGGAACTCATGGTGGCAACAGTAAAAACAGACACAAAGTGATCACAGTTCAAGGGTGTTTATTAAACTGTAAATGCAGGGTGGAAAAATGAGTGATCTAAACCTAAATCTAAGATAGGAGCAAATGTCAAATGAAAAATAAGGCAGTCCTTGTGGCGTTGTGTCAAAATAAAAGGGCCTATGCTAAGGAAAACCTATTGCCAATTCCTTACAACTAAGTATACAAAGAGTGTGAGATAAGGGTTCAATAAAGAAAGGTGTGTTCACAAATAATAAGCCAGGATGTGCCAGTGGTCTGCCTTCCCCACATTTTCAGCACAGGACAAGGTGAGACTTTGGAGCACAACACACGCTCAAGCTTTCTCAGCACAAGCCAACATTTCTGTATCAGCTATCAGGTTGTTCAGGGGTTAAAGTCTCTTTTCGATAAAACGTCTCTTGCCCCCAAGGGCCTGATAGTTTTCAATAAACAAACACAAAAGTTATATTCCTCGTATGGCTTTCGGTGATGGCTTCACCCCTGGGTCTCCCTCCTATGAGCGCAGACCCCTCACAGTTGTTCCTCGACAATTCTATTAAATTGTTATTTTCATATGGTATTTAAGGTGATGACTTTCCACACCTGGATCTCCCTCAGCCGTGCTTCGACACCAAATGAGAAGGGGAACACTTAATTTCCCCATATCTTGAAGTATTTCCCACTTTCACGAATCTTGTTGTCCTTTCAAACAATGCAGTGTGAATCTCCCTTGATTTGGTTCATGCCTGTCAACATACTGTTCATTGGGACTTCAGGCATTGCTCCTTTTCGTTAGCATCCCCCTGCCGGGTTCACTCTCGCCAACCTTTATGATATGCAGTTCATTATGGGACTTTAGAATTCGCCCCTTCTCGTTACCATCCCTCCGCTGGGTTCACTCTTGCCAATTTCTTCTTAGTGAACTTTGGGTGGTGCTTTCCACCCCTGGATCTCACTCCTTCAGGTTCGGACCCCTTTGATTACCAGTTTCTTTCCTTTGGGTTCACTTTGCCAATTGTTGCAAAACAGTTCACTGTGGACATCCCTCCTCCAGGTTCACTCTTGCCAACACAATATTCATGTACTTTTCATATCATGCAGGATTCGGTTCTTTTGTATCCCATTTATATGCCGGACAAAGATTTTCGACTGTACGGGGGATTTAACAAGACCCCTGTATGACCACTTTCACCCCCTTCCACCTTTTCCTAAGGCCCTCTGGTTACTGTAGTTCAGCAGCAAGTTATGCTGGCTTTCCCCTTTTCCCATATCAATACTTCTTTGTTCATTCAAAGTTTAATTACCCACTTGCTACTTTCGTTCAACACAGTTTGTGTTCTTTATCGGCTCTCCCCTCGACTCACTGGCTGTGATGAACTGCTTTGCTTTCTTGTCTTGTAGAGTCAAGGCCAGTATCATTGCGCCATGTGTCTCTCTCCCCGGCTTGGCTGTCAGTGGAGCAGGCGCCCGGGTAGCATTGACATCTGCTGCAACTGTCAAGGTGTTCCCCCCTTCTCACCTGAGTTTGATCTTTGCTGGATTTCTTGATCGATGCCTTCTTGCGGACGGATCGGGTCTTGAATAAGGCTGCACGAGTCTCTTCCGACTCCAGCGTGTGTTCAAAGTTCCGGGATGCAAAGATCCAGGAATCCGGGAAATTTACAGAGTGCGCTACTCAGCACATGAGTCCAGGAATCAAGAAAGGAAGGAAAGGGACTAGGAATGGGGTTGGCTGGGAAAGAATCAAGGAAAACAATACCACAAGCTACGGAGCACACGTCTGGTCGCTACTTCGCAATAGCATTGAGACGCACGGAGCCGTGGGAGGCGTGGGCTATTAATAGAACACGCTACGTCCAACGTGTAGAGCGAGGAAGGTGTTTCACAGTGGACGGCCATGTTGGGAGTACCAGGGAGTGTAAGCCCCGTTGAGACAAGGACCATGAAGTCCAAAAGGGGCGTGTTCTGTAGGTCATGACAGCAACACATGCTGGCTATTGTTCGCGGTCTTACGATTCCTTCTCTTGAGGATTCACGGGGCTCTGTTGATAAGGGCAAGGTCACTTCTCTCTTTGATAGCCTCTCGACTTGCGCCACCTCTTGAACTATAGTACTGAGTTAGCTCTCACATCTTGAAGTCTGCCTTGCTCATCTTGTTCTCTTTTGCTAAAACTTTTGTCCCTGTGTGGAAAGGAAAGGGACATCAGGTGTGTCTGATTTTGATCAACTGCCTGACTTTGCCTGACCCTTGGGTTGGGACATGTCAGGTAAACAGGTTGCATATTAGTCCGTTGTCTTTCATGTCAGGAGAAAGTGTTCAGGTCGGAAAGGGGGCAGAGAGTGGGGTTGAAGTGTCAGCGTATCCTACGGGGTAGGATGAGGAAGAGGTGTTATAGGGAATTACAGCCCTTGTATCAGGATGGTTGATGACATCAGAAGGAGGAGATTGATAGGAATGACCGGGATTGTTATTGTGCAAGGAACAGGGGGGATTGTGGGAATGGTAGTGTTTAGTCCAAGTAGAGTGGGTGTTCAGGATAGAATAACCAGAGGGACGTGGAGAAAAAATATGGGGAGTATTTGGCTAGGGAAAAAGGAAAGGAGGGATTCTGAGAGAGATGGGTTCTGAATGTGACATGATTTAGGATCCTAGGGGATTGGTTATATACAGAGGGGTTGGTGGATTTGGGTAAGAGAGATTCGCTGGGCGGAAGGGGGCAGATGTGGTATAGCCCATAAAGGTTTCAGGGACCTCACCCTCCTCTTCTTTTGGTAACATACTGCTTCTCACCTGGGGAATTCCCCCGAGCATAACCCCGGTATCCCCTACCCAGGTTATCCTCCCGCTGTCGTCCACCTGCAGGGTTGGGATCTGAGAGTGCCAGCCATTCCCTGGCTACCTGAACAAGGGATTCTTGAGGTCTTGCTGGGAGAATACCCTCAGGTTTCTCACACTAACTAGAGGGCGATTTCAAGGCCAGACTGCTTCACTAGTGTGGATAAATAAATAAAAATCCCGACGAGAAGATATTTATATACAAGACCTGAAATCCATGCCAGAAACTGAAACAAAGCATACGGTAATAAGATTTGCCCAACCTGGAACAAATAGATTACCCTTCAGGAGAATAAAATGCTGCGGTGTAGTGACAAGGATCTAAAGGAAATACCTGGATGTTTGAAACAAGGCAAATTGCGAATGAAAGGAACTGTACTCACATCTGAAGGGTGGGCCCATGGATTAGTGGTGTGCACTGCTGGAACAATGGGAAGAGGTTGTGATAAATGCAAATAAAGTATGCCTTGATCAGTGGCCTAAAATTACAAAGTTACTCTCATGGGTCGACGATGAGGGGGGACCAGTACAGATAATACCCCTAAGAAATGCCACCCTATGTTTCCAAAATAATGGTACAAAAAACGTGGGGGAAAATACTGGGTGTGAACGTATCTTTGATGTACCAGGCATGAAGAAAGGAATTGCAGTACTAATGGACCACTATTGTGTTTGTGGGTCCACAGCATATATGAATCTGCCTCCAAACTGGGGAGGGCTATGTTCCACAGTGCTAATACATGTACCCACTCTGGTAGTACCCCAAAGCGATCTACACATAATGATTTCCTAAATGGATATGCATTTAAGGCAAAAGAGATCCCTTACCCTCAAACGTCTTAAGAGGGACAATTATTTCTCAGCAGAATCAACTCATGCCTATTATGCTATACCAGATGGGCACAAGTTACTCAGCATGGCAGAAATGGTTCTCTCAGCCATGTTTGTCCCAGGTCTACAGGCAGCCACAAATGGAAAATGGCTGCAAATTACGAGGTGGGAGCTGTTGCAAACGATTAACACAACAGTAAGGGGCTTTAATGCCATAAGGGTGGATCTGAGGGCTATAAGACCCATGATCCTCCAAAACAGGTATGTCCTTGATCTGATAAAGGCCATTAAAGGTGGTGTTTGCTAAAAAATCGGACCATATTGCTGCACGTACATACCTGCCCACGATGAGGAAAATGGGACCCTCACAGAAGATATAACCCTGTTAATAGATCTACAAACCAAAATAGTAGAGGAGGTGGAAAATATTCTAAATGATGACTCGCTCCCTTATCTGTTCTCCTGGATTCCCTCCTATCTGGCTAATGTATTCAACCTACTCATAGCCATACTAGTATTAGTGCTAATGGGATTCTGCAGCCTGAGAATAGCCATAAGCCAATTTAAGAAAACTGCAAAAAAGGTGGTAGAAATGAAAATAGCGATAAACTTGGACATCAAAATTCATGAATGCACACAAACTTATGATCTATAGTCCCATCGTCCCACCAGGATTAAAATGTTGTTATCCCTGAGACCCTCGTAATAACGTGGGCCATTGGTTATTCTCCAAACCAGATGAGGAGTGCTGCTATATGACCTGGGGTGTGGATGAACATATAAAAAATTCAGATGTCCTGAGGGGGTTGAGCAAGATATGGAGCCCCAAGGTAGCTTACTGGGGGGAGTGCCCCAAAAGAGATGTGGGCGAGGACTCAACTAGAGGGTGAAATGTTGTGAGGCAAATTAATACATCATTCATGGCCTCTGCACCTCCTTCATATCGTAAGAACGAGAAGAATACATCATTCATGGCGTCGGCCCCTCATCCGCCTCTATAGGGCAAATATGAGGAATGCTATTCACTAAGACAGACCTATCGACCTTACTCTGGAATAATCGAAGAAGAAATGAACCTGCAAACTGAAGAACAAATTAACATGTTGTAACTGAAGAGGATAAGAGCAAGTGACCTCACTGCCACACTGATGCATGAAGATACAATAGACATTAAGCAGATATGCACTCACCATGGAGAAACACGGACATTAGGTCAAACATGTATTTAGACATGAAGAATATTACCTGCACCATATAGACATGAATAACATAACATAATCAATTTATACACTGAAACACAACATAAACGACATACATATATGGCATGCTAAATGTATAAATGCAAAAATAATGAGTGGCCATCTTGAATAAAATGGATGATGAAGCTACATTCGCGTGAATGGGAAGCCTTGAAGCGGCAGTAAAATGCGACTTGCTTAATGAGCTGAAATACAGACCCGTCGAGGCCAGATAATTGCTGCGCATCAGCCTTCCAAGATTACTGAAGAAAAGGGAGGTCTGAATGGCTCCGAAGAGAACAGAAGATACTAATAACCAAGCTTAAGACATCATTCTCTTAGATAAAGTAGAGAACAAACAACCTTTGAAAGCCAGGTGCCCATTAATTAAAAGCTTGATACTACACTACGAATGGACCGACCACCAAGCCTCCAGTGGCCAAAACGAGTAATAACACCTGTTTTAATATGAACTAAAATCCTAGTAAAAGCCGAGCAGAATAATTCAAAACGTGGTCTCCTCACACATGACTTATAATTGTCATGACCTACAGAACACGCCCCTTTTGGACTTCATGGTCCTTGTCTCAACGGGGCTTACACTCCCTGGTACTCCCAACAAGGCCGTCCACTGTGAAACACCTTCCTCGCTCTACACGTTGGACGTAGCGTGTTCTATTAATAGACCATGCCTCCCGCGGCTCTGCGCGTCTCAATGCTATTGCGAAGTAGCGACCAGACGTGTGCTCCGTAGTTCGCAGTATTGTTTTCCTTGGTTCTTTCCCAGCCAACCCCATTCCTAGTCCCTTTCCTTCCTTTCTTGATTCCTGGACTCGTGTGCTGAGTAGCGCACTCTGTAAATTTCCCGGATTCCTGGATCTTTGCATCCCGGAACTTTGAACGCACGCTGGAGTTGGAAGAGACTTGTGCAGCCTTATTCAAGACCCGATCCGTCCACAAGAAGGCATCGATCAAGAAATCCAGCAAAGATCGAAATCAGGTGAGAAGGGGGAACTCCTTGACAGTTTGAGACGCCACCCGACCGAACTCGATATGGACATGGAAGCGGCCGTCCAGAACCTGATGCGTGGCATGCAAGTGTTATCAACCGAGGTGCAGAAACTAAAGGCGGAAAACGCTGCTCTCAAACAATTAGTTCTATCCCGTGATTCTGCCACAAAAGAAAGTGTGTTGCTGGGAGGCATAGTGGACAAATACGATGGGTCGGCAAAAACCATTCGCGGATTCCTGGATTCATGTTTGGTCCACTTTACTTTTAAACCCTACTACTTTTCGACTCCCAGGGCTAAGGTGGGGTTCATAATTTCCCACCTTTCAGGAAACGCCTTAACCTGGGCTACACCCCTTGTTAATTCCGGCGATGCTCTCCTAGATGACTATGATGGGTTCATACAAACCCTTAAGAGCATGTTTCACCGTCCAGAGCAGGTCTATAGTGCCCAGGAACGCCTGTTAGACTTCCAGCAAGGATCCCAGGATATGCTCACCTATGTAACCCGATTCAAGCAATTAGTCAAGGAAGCTGATTGGTCCCCTGATGCAAGTTTTACCCTTTTCAGGAGAGGACTGAATGAGGAGATTAAGGATGAGTTGGCCAGAGTGGCCCACCCAAACTCATTCCAGGCACTAATGGACCTTGCCATGCAAATAGATTTCCGTATCCAGGAAAGGAAGGCAGAGAAGAAGAAATACAGAGGTAATCCTCCGAAAGTGTCCTTTGAGAGTACCACCAAGACGGACACAAACCCAGGCTCAGTCTCTGAACCAGAACCCATGCAGATAGGAGCCTTCCGTGGACCTATATCCCCGCAAGAAAGGATGAGAAGGATTCATAAGGGGTTGTGCATGTATTGTGCCTCAGACAAACACTTGGTTAGGGAGTGTCCTCTAGCCCCTCCTCGGCATTCGGGAAACACCAGCTCCCGATCCTAGATGGAGCAGAGCTTCGGGAGAGAGACGTTTGCTCCACCTCAATTCCATCCTTGAACTCTCCTGGACAAAACAATTTGGTGATATTACAGGCCTGCCTATCGCCCTCCAAGAATAAGACCTATCCCATTCTGGCCTTGGTAGACTGCGGAGCTATGGGAATTTTCATTGATCAAGATTGGGTTGTTAGCCATCATATTCCATACGAGACACGAAGCACCATGCATCCGGTGGAAGCAATCGACGGAAGACCCCTCACTTCAGGACCCATAAGCCTGCAGACAAAAGAGATCCAGCTTTCTGTAAACCATCACCAAGAGCGGATTACATTCGACATCATTAAGTCAGCTCATTACCCCATGGTATTGGGTATGCCCTGGTTACAGAAGCACAATCCGTATATCAATTGGACAGCAGGATCACTATTCCTAGGCTCAGAGTTTTGTATGTCCCACTGTCTATTCCTGGATCCCTCCTCGACACCCCCTAAAGAACCTCCAAGAGACCAGCAAACACCACTCATGGTTTCCAATATCATACATGTCCCAGAAACCTATCCGGGATATGCTGATGTATTTTCAACTGCCATAGTCCAGGCCTTACCCCCTCACAGACCCGAAGACTGCGCCATAGATACAGTTCCCTCAGCAGTGATTCCCTTTGGCAGAATGTTCATCCTTTCCAAACCTGAGAAAAAGGCCCTCCGAGAATACCTGGATACCAACCTTGAAAACGGCACCATAAAACCCTCAAAATCTCCAGCGGCTGCTTCGTTGTTCTTTTTTCCCAAGAAGGACATCAAGGAACTCAGACCTTGCCTCGACTATCGTGGCTTAAATCAACGCACCCTCAAAGATCGGTACCCTCTGCCACTGATCTCGGACATCCTGGAAGCTGTGAGAGGCGCCGTAATATTCACGAAGTTGGATCTCTGGGGTGCCTATCATTTGATCCGTGTCCGGGAAGGAGATGAATGGAAAACAGCCTTTAGAACACCCTTTGGTCACTATGAAGATCTAGTCATGCCCTTTGGACTAGCTAATGCCCCCGCAGTTTTTCAACGTTTTATGGATAGGGTGTTTTCTGACATGTTGTTCCTCTTCGTCATTGTCTATCTGGACGACATATTGATCTTTTCCAAGGATCCTCTAAAGCATGAAGAACATGTAAAGGCAGTATTACAACGACTCCGTGAACACAAACCTTTAGCCAAACCCGAAAAATGCTTGTTTCAAGTTACTTCTGTTCACTACCTAGGATTCACCCTTAGCCCAGAAGGAATTGATATGGACCCTTCAAAGGTAAAGGCCATACTGGCATGGCCCGCTCCCACATCCATGAAACAAGTTCAATCCTTCCTGGGGCTTGCCAACTTCTACCAGAAGTTCATATCTACCTTTTCCGAAATCGTTCAGCCGATCGTTGCTCTCTTGAAGAAAGACACCCCCTTTATCTGGTCTACACCGCAAGATAAGGCATTCCAACGTTTAAAGACAGAGTTCACGCAAGCCCCCATCTTGGCCCAACGCGACATAAATCGACCATTCACAGTGGAAACGGATGCCTCTAACTACGCCATAAGAGCGGGCTTGAAGCAGGAACTTGAGGATAAACGGGAACACCCCATTGCTTACCTTTCACGAACCCTGACTCCCAGTGTGACACATTACTCCGTCCTGGAAAAGGAACTGTTAGCCATCTGCCAAGCATTCACTGAATGGCGACATCTACTTCTGGGTGCTAGATATCCAGTTCAGGTCCGCACGGACCATCGGAATCTTCACATTCTACAGTCATTGGAGTGTAGGAACAGTCGCCAGGCGCGTTGGGCCTACTTCTTTGCCCAGTACCAGTTCCACATCACTCATGTTCCCGGATCACAAAACCTGATTGCTGACGCCTTATCTCGACGTCCTGACTATGTAGCTACTGAAGATAGGGCCTATCCTAAGATGTTTCCCCACACGATCTTTGTAGCTCAAGCAGTCAATCTCCTGGAAGAAATTCGAGTGCAAAACCAATCCTCTGTTGTCTGGAAGGATATTTCAAGGAGGAATCAATGGAACCTAAGAGTTGAGGAAGGATATTTATTCAAGGACAATGCACTGGTCATTCCTACACAGAAATTACAACAAAGAATAATAAACCTCTGTCATGATACCCTTCACTCCGGACATCGTGGCATAACCAACACCCTCCGTCTCATAGAAAGACAGTTTTGGTGGCCTGGAATGAAGACCAACGTACAGCAGTACATCAAAGCTTGTACTATCTGTAGTCAAAATAAACATGATAACAAGAGACCGCCGGGTCTTCTACTGCAACCTACACTGCCAACAAGGCCATGGGAATTCATTGCTACAGACTTCGTTGTGGAATTACCACCTTCCCGAGGATAACCGACCATCATGGTTACCATTGACTTGTTCACTCATATGGCTCATTTTACACCCCTGTGTAAGTTACCATCCTCGTCCGAGCTTGCTGGAATCTTCCTGGAACACATATTCCATTTGCATTGACTTCCTTCCAAGATTATATCTGATCGAGGACCTCAATACATCTCTCAATTCTGGAAACATCTCTGTCGCATTTTGGGAATCCAACGCGCCCTCTCATCTGGTTATCATCCCCAAACCAACGGGACCACAGAACGTGCTAATCAGACCCTGGAGCAGTATCTTCAATGTTTCGCCACCAAGGTTCAGGATGACTGGTCGCTCCTGATACCCGTGCCTGAATTCGCCTACAACAATTCCGATCATTCAGCACTTAAGACCAGTCCCTTTTATTGTAGCCAATGTTTCCATCCATCGGACCTACCCTCTGTTCTCCCTCATCCTACACCAGTACCTGCTGTCGACTACTGGATAGAAACCCTCATCAACGTACACCAGGAGGCCAAAGAAAACTTAGAGAAGGCCAGAACTCAGACTAAGAAGTATGCAGATTCCAAAAGAAGACCAGGCCCTTCTTATGCAATTGGTGATCAAGTCTGGTTGTCCTCGAAATTACTACCCCAACATCTAAGGCCAAACAAGTTGGCCCCTCGGTACTATGGTCAATTTCCCATCAAGGAAATTATCAATCCAGTTTCATACCGGATCAGACTACCAGACTCCTGGAAGAAAATTCACCCAGTATTTCACACATCCTTATTAAAACCCTACACCCAATCCTCCCGGAAATCCTGCCGACCACTTCCTCTGCTGGTCGACAACCAATTGGAATATGAAGTATCCCGAATATGTGACTCCAGGTATAAACAGGGTCAGCTTCAATACCTGGTTGAATGGAAAGGATATCCTCCTAGTGAAAGAACCTGGGAACCACTTTCTAATGTCAAGGCCCCTCGACTGCTCAGAAGATTTCACCTTATACACCCGGGCAAACCCGGAGGAACGGGTCTTCGGAGGGGGCATGCTGTCATGACCTACAGAACACTCCCCTTTTGGACTTCATGGTCCTTGTCTCATCGGGGCTTACTCCCAACATGGCCGTCCACTGTGAAACAGCTTCCTCGCTCTACATGTTGGACGTAGCGTGTTCTATTAATAGACCACGACTCCCGCGGCTCCGCGCGCCTCAAGGCTATTGCGAAGTAGCGACCAGACGTGTTATCCGTAGCTCGCGGTATTGTTTTCCTTGGTTCTTTCCCAGCCAACCCCATTCCTAGTCCCTTTCCTTCCTTTCTTGATTCCTGGACTCGTGTGCTGAGTAGCGCACTCTGTAAATTTCCCGGATTCCTGGATCTTTTCATCCCAGAACTTTGAACGCACGCTGGAGTCGGAAGAGACTCGTGCAGCCTTATTCAAGACCCGATCCGTCCGCAAGAAGGCATCGATCAAGAAATCCAGCAAAGCTCGAACTCAGGTGAGAAGGGGGGAACTCCTTGACAATAATTGGAGAACAGTGCCGATTCATCAACTCCAGACATAGACAGGACCATGTCCTCACTCCCCTCAAATTATCAGAACAGAGATGCCAGAAAAGGCCAAGTTCAAAGCGAGATGCCCTGGCCTGTGGCTTAGGAAATAAGGGATGGTAAGGAGCAGTTCCTTGATGTTGCTCCCCTACCAATATTATTTGCTCATGTGCTGATGACCTGCCAGATATTCAAGATGGTAAAACATACGCCAAATGAATCACAACTCTCAAAATAACCTCCATCCAGTAATTGTTGCATTAGCCAATAATCTGTTGCCAAGATGATGTCTTTCTTACCTTTATCAATTTTGGGGTGTTCCAAGGTGGGGCCATCAGATATTCAGAGCCAATAAAAAGACAATGGGCCTCATTACGACCCTGGCGGTAAGGGGTTAACGCCAGCGTTAGCTGCGCCGACCCCTTACCGCCAACTACGAGGTCCCTTAGCGCCATGGCGCTTTTAACACCTGCTTTTAGCAGGTGTTAAAATCCATGGCGCTAAGGTACCATGGAGTTAATTACGCCACCGTAATTTACGGTGGCGTAATTAACGCCTTCCCCACTCCCATTATGCCCTATGGGGCAAAAATGGGAATGGGGAAGGGTAAATGGGGATTGGGGACTTACCGCCCCGCCGACCTCGGAATGGGGCGGTAAGTCCGCCAACCACCATGGCGTAAACGTAGTTTACGCCATGGTGGTAAAGTCACGGCCCAGGCGGTAACTTACCGCCTGGGTCGTAATGAGGCCCAAACCCAAATAAAAACTATATGTAGACAATTCCTCCAACCAACCCTTAATCCCACAGGTTTTTAAAAAAAATAAGATTGTGATAAGATGTCAATTATGACGTATTTCGTGGTTAAAACTGGATGTTTTCTATTGGAGAGCCAGAGAGATGTGCAGATTTATGTGCTTATTGTTGTCCCTTATTATTAATAAAGCGGAACGTTTCCATTTACTTTGACTATTTCCATCATTGGGTGCTGGATTTCCCAGCCTGTCTGTTCTGCTTGCGCTAGAGTCTTTTGGCACCCCATTACGCCAGTACCCCTCACCATCGGCACAGGGAAAGGTCATTTCCCACCTCTCATAGCTAGAGATCTGGATCATTAGTTGTTGAATATCTCTGCACACGACAACAAGTCTTTTTATTTTTTTAGATTCAATGTTTGATGGCGTATCTGTGAAATTTTGTTTGGGACCGTAATAGTCACATCTCAAAAGAATATGGGTGTCCTCATTATGAATAAAGGAATGGAACTCAAAAGAGGAATTAAGGCAAACTAAAGTGACCAAATAAATATTAAGCAAAACAGGGAATCCCGGAACAGCACTCACAGAAGAGTGACCCTGAGGGCAAAAAGAAGGCATGGCCACAGCCTGATAGTGATTAGAAAGAAAATATGTGGCCCTTTGCAATGCAAGGCTCCTGTATTTGACTCCACATTTGGCACTAAAGGGATTGGTGGTCAACGTTGTCCTTACTCAATTGAAACATCTGGGCGCATACGGGGTTGTTCCTTGCTTTACCAGGATGTCATTACAGTGTGGTGGTGGGTGCAACAGGGAGGAAATGAGTCCTCTACATAAGCAATGAAGTTTCATACAATTGCACGATTTATGGAGGCACACATTCCTAGCTCTCAAAACTCCTTATTAAAATGAGTTGGAGAAAGTTAGACCTGATAGGTCGACCTTCCTGTGTCTCTTACTGCAGAAGTTAACTCTGTAGTGACGGCAATACTATCTCACATTTTCTACCCTGTCTAGATGTTAGCTGACATGATTGACATCTTGAAAGTTTATTAGTTGATTTCCTTAAAAATCTCAAACAAAAACAAGTAAAATGCAAAGAAGTGTATCTATGCAACCGGGGAGGACTGGCCTGTCATTAGTGTGATCATGTACAATGTTTATTGCTTTTGCCACAGATACGATTCAGTTCCAGTTTGAAGAATTTGCTACAGTGAGATCTTGGCTTACCAATTATTATTTCAACGTTTGTGTTCCCTGTAATTAGGGAAGAAACCCAAACGGCGTGTAGCACAATGGGATCACTGATTAATGAAGGGAAGGGACTTTACCCTGCTCGTAAACACCCACTGGCCTCCTTTCCCCGTGCCCGCTATCTCAACGGCTTTAATTGATGTGACAGATGATTAGACAGGGGCAGTGAGATGTCCTTGGTAGAGCTGAAGAAAAGCAGGAATTCTGGTATTCCACAAGGCCATGAAAGAATGTTTCAAGGCAAACACCTCATTACAAGTGTGGCGGAATGGGTTAACGGGCTCCGCTAATGGTGGCGAGCCCGTTAACACCATTCTGCCTCAATACGAGATCCCCTCGCGTTACCGGTTCCCGCGAGGGGAAGAGGGAGCTAACAACGGGCCAGTCGTAATCGGCCCATTGTTAGCTCCCTCTATCATTCCCATTGAGCCCTATGGGGGCTCAGATGGGAATGTGGAAGGTCCGGGTCCGGGTTCCCAGAGGGAGGAATTACCGGGCCCTCCGAACTCGGAATGGCCCAGTAATGCCCCATTCTGGGAACCCGGTAAAGGAGCCCGGTTTGGCGGCGCTCCATGGCTACCACCAAACTCGTAACGAGGCCCACTGTGTTTTATTCTGAAATGTTCAAGTGCAATATTCCTTTAACTGTCAGAAGATACAATACCTTTGATTGAATTCTCTCCTCCAATTGATCGATTAAGCCTTTTCTGAGTCTGAATAATGCAGAAGCAAACACTGTGAACCTGTTCAAGGTTTTCTATGGGATAATATGAAAAGGTTCCCTGTATGAGGCCCAGAGAGTGAGAGACAGGGAACTAGCTTTCTCCAGGCACATAGTGGAAATATTACTCTCTGCTCCGTTCATACTCTTGGGCGGAGTTGAATTATGAAAAAGTCAAACATTATTTTAGAGCTGGAAATGAATATATCCAAGATGAATCAAAGACATTTTTGAAAATGCTAGACCGAGTTACACAATTGTTTAAGGAAGCATGTGTACTTAATGACTCTTGGAGAAAATGCAATATTTCCAGGATCTTTGAAATCCCGCAGAAAATGCTCTCATAGATATATTGGGAATATGTATTTAGAAAAAACACCTCCTCCTTTAATCCTGTGAAACCAAGGATTACTGCGCCCAGATTCAGTGTAAAACTGCAACTCATTAAACTGGACATGGCAGCCTCCAAAAAGGTATCATTTTCATGTGTCTGTTTGCATGGCCTTCCCAAGAAATGTCCTAGGTTTCTGTAGTTGAGCTTCCCTTAATCCTCCACTTTCAATGGGAAAATAAATCTGGGTGAAATGATGTACTGCAGACTCCCATAATGATATGAAGTACTTCTTGGTCATAGTACCGGTTCCCACATCCCTACCTTATGTGCTATGCTTATCGCATGTGATTATCATGCATGCATTACTTGCCGCAGTCACTACTTGTAATTTCAAGAAGGATATATGAAATCCACCCATGCACTGGGATACGAATGCACCGGTGAATTGAGATGGTCCTGTGCAAGACTACCTTAAATGATTGATTTCGAGAAAGGGACTTAACATTGAAATCTCTTATGAGTCAGTTAGGGCCCTGATAAATGTTCAGGCGAAATTGACCACATTTTGTTTATTCTTTTCATTGCACCCCACACATGATGGCCCTCGTTATGAGGTTGCCGGTAGGATTACCAGCAACGTCACCCCATTGTTTCCGCCACGTGGCATCCCGGTGCTACTGGCATATCGCAGGCAGCGGAAGAACGGTAAGTTCCCATTCCTGTGGAGTCAGTCCACGGGAATGGTAAGCCTGAAGCACCGGGCACCGTTTGTAACAGTGCTGGTGCTTCAGTGAAAAATCTGCCGGTAGGGGCCTGAAATACCGGCAGGTCAGGCCTGCCGATAATTCACAGTCCCTACCCGCAGACTTAAAGTGGGTCTGGAAACGACGTTACTGGCACCTTTATTTCCAGACCGGCTCACTTATAATGAGGGCCCATGGTCTTAAGGCTTTTCATTTTGCTTACAATAGACTCCTAATGGAGGATTGCAGTTTTATTTCCTGAGTTATGTTTGCTACTCTTCATGTTCCATGAAAACTGAATACTACATACATAATAAAAGCACCCAGTCCCAGAATATTGCCATAGACGGTTGTTAAATATATTTTGTAGTTGATAGATTTCTGAGACCAAATTCACTAGAGTATTTGTTTCTGTCGCCTTAGTAGCAATCTGACAATTCTTATTTCAATAAAATCCTCCAAGTGTGCTAAGTTTGGAATTCCTTTATTTAACGCAGTTCAATACGACAATGATATAATCACGTGCCTTCGATGAACACATTCCAGTTCCAAACCTTTTATAAACTACTGTATTGTTTGTCAGTGACTCCATGTTCCTATGTCAACAGCAGAACAAGTCATGGGTTACAGCCTGTTCTTAGGAGGCGGTCATATGCAAGCAACGTGTTTGCTAACAGCATTCTTTTCCACATACTCAGTTTTCAATATGGAGGTGGCTCTATTTTGCACCATTATAGCTTAAAATATTTGGTTTGCTCTGAGGGCAAACAAAAAGCACTCCACTACGGTGCAGAAGTCTGTGCCATGAGTGTATGGTGCACCAGTCCATCCTCCAATGCAGGTTAATACTGAGAACGCATGCTGTAATCGCACACTTCTGCAGTTTGATTCACAACTGACTGGTTGCCATGCATTACTTGGCAAAAGACTTGGGGATCATGCCGTGGCATAGCTGCACAGCGAGGTGCAATCCTCCTACAGAGCCCTTGAACCTTGGCATCCATCTTAGCACTAGCCCTGCAGTGATCTGAAAATCAACACTTCTTAACAAGATAGGAGATCAACGTATCAGAATGTAATTTGGGTACAGTGTGCACTGTGCTCGCTTTGCTGTATATTTGTGTAACTTTTGGGATCACCCATACAGAGAAACATGGAAAGTGACCACAAGGAAAACACATCTGACCCATCAAGCGAGACTATTTGACTTTTAGTGCAGCAAAAGAACAGGATTTACTATAGCCAAGTAGGGTTTAACAGCCAGAGCCCTCTCAATGTCTGGAAAACGCTACCACATGTGAACCACCTCGTTTACGGGTAAACAGTTAATACATTTCTGAACTGGTCTCTGCCTGCAAAGGTTAGAATGGAAGGTGAGACTCATGGCAGTGCCACCATGCGCTCAACAATTTAATATGCAGTACCTCAAATGCGTGGCGTTCCACGAGGTCGCATCACCTTGCAGTCGCCGCTCTGTACTGAGGTATATTTCTTTTACTCATGTTATCAATTGCAAAGTGAAACCGAAATGACTAAACGTTTATAGGTGCCAGAGGCGCCAGCCACAGTTTATTTAAGTGGAACAGTTGATCTTATTTTGCTATTTTTTTCAGTATTAGAGCATATTCACTCCTAAACATGTTTCATGCCTTTAAAATCGCCTCTTCCTCAGCACTGTATTATTAGTTATGGTGCTGTATTTTTAGTTAAGGTGCACACCAGTACAGCCCCTTTCTTCTCTGGAGGCACCCAACTTCTCACGAACGTACCCTGTGGTACTGGAGACACCAGCATCTTAACCAAAAATAAAGTCCTGAAGAAGTGCCAATCTTTAGAAATATGAAACAGGTGCAGGAATGCATACCCTAGCACCAAATATATTCTAAAATAGGATCTACTGCATCTCCCAAAAACCTATGGTTGTCCCGAGCATCACCTATAAAAACATCATGCACCGACTGGTAAACCACTATGAACCATCTGTACCCACCACTATGGAGCAGACATTTCACCCTGCCCGCAGAGCATGCTGCCTGGACTAACATTTCTTATGAATACAGACATTCTTAGTGCAGAGGGTTCTTTTTCTGAACATATAAATTCAAAGGTGCAGACAGCCAGCACCATCCTATGAATGCTCAATATGTGATATGCCATTATGAGCCCACACTGAGCGGCTCCATCATTTCTGGGAGGGCTTCGTTATACCACAGCTTAGTGCATGAGTTTAGCCAGGGTAAATGAAATGTACAACAAATGTACTCCAGTTCTGGGAACACATCTTCAATCTCTTCAACTTAATTTGTTTAAAACGACATTGACCTCCAGACTTTGTGTCCTCGATCACATGCTCATGTGACGCCAAAGTAAACTGACAATGGGCCTTCATTTCGCTTAAAAACTAACTTTTTAAACTGTTCATCTGTGCTGTCCAGTCATAGAGGTGAAAATTAGGTCGTGGAAAAAAGCAGACCTTTATTTCAACCTCTGTGTCGGATCTTTAGACTCCATCTTGGAACTTTTTTTCCACACAAATGTGTGGGTATACCAATAGGACTGAGAAACTGGACTCCGATAGAGATAGCAATGGGGGTGGGGGGGATCTGTGGACAATGAAGACCCCAGTAGACCGCGACCCAGTAGGTACGATAATGAGGGAGACAACCGTCCCAAATGGGGGAGGGGATCAAGAGGACATTTTCCCACAAGGAATGGACAACCACAACCTTTTTTAGAGAGAGAAAACAACTGTTGAGAATGGGAACCTGAGCAGATGTAGACTCCCAGTCACAGGGCTTGGTTGTCAATCTATCCAACTTGCCATTGACCAAGATAGAAGATCAAACTCTGAATAAGGGTCTTAATTTTGTGGTATCCAAGTACCCTAATCCTTTTGAATTCGGAATAGAGTTCCAATAAGAGAGACTGACAACTGCAGCAGACTACGAAACCTTTCTGTTTTTTTGTGCTCTGAGCAACTCTTATACAGCTGAATCAGTGGTTTTCGAAAGAAAGGTCATGGAAGAAATAGATATTCTAGAATCCAATGGCATTCCCAACCACTCCAACTTGAGTAAGAAAGAGCAAGACACCCTAAGTTCGTTGGGGATCAATAAAGACCAAATTATTCGACAAGCGGATAAAGGTGGAGTGATAGTGGTAATGAACAGGAGTGACTAGATTGAAGAATGTTTGAGACTCTTATCTGATGTAAACAGTTATCAAAAAATCAATAGTGATCTGAGTGGTGGATTACTTGCCATTATTAAGACCAAGGTGGGTAAGGCAGTGGAAATGAAACAAGAAGGAGAATATTTGGTGAAAGAGGGTGGGAGGGTAACCACCTTTTATATCCTCCCTCAAATCCACGGAAGCTTAGATAAACCCCCGGGTAGACCTATTGTGTTGGGGATCAACTCAGTACTTGAACCCCTATCAAAGTATGTTGACTACTAGCTCAGATCCTTTATAGCCGGAATGAAGAGCTATGTTCAGGACACTAAAGATGCCATCAATAAAATAGAAAGTCTTCCTTTTAATCCGTGTGAAAATTAAATTATGTGTCTTGATATACAATCCTTGTACACCAACTCTCCTCAACAAGCCACTCTCGAAGTGGTAGAGGAAACCTTACTAAAGAGAAGTGATGACCATCCATTATCCAATTCTTTTATCAGATGGTGCACTGAGGTGGCATTAACTAACAATTTATTTCAGTTTATGGGACAATTTTACAATCAAGTGGAGGGTACCTCCATGGGAGCAACTATGGCTCCTAATTTAGCAAACCTATATGTTAACATGTTCGAGGAAACAACTGTCTATTCCAGTCTCAATCCTTTCCAAGAGAAACTAATCTGCTGGCTGAGATACATAGACGATGTGGTTTTAGTTTGGAAGGGTAATGAAGAAGAGGCAAATAACTTTGTAGAATGGTTGAATGGACAAAATAGATATCTAAAATTCACAGCCACCTTGAATAACAGGCAAGTTAATTATCTGGATATTACTATCATGAGCAGGGAGAACACCTTGTGAGGCCCTACACAAAAAACCACAGACAAGAATGCATTGTTGCATTATGGGAGCCGCCATGCACAACACATGAAAGATAATCTCCCCATTGGACAGTTTTTGCATTTGAAACGCATTAGCAGTACCAACCAGTGATATGAAAATGGAGCCAACCTGCTCATGGACAAATTGGTTCATCGAGGCTATCCATATGGACTGGTTAAAAAGGCGGCTGAAAGAGCATATAATAAAAACAGAGAGGCTCTGTTAGAACATAAAGCCAAAGATAAGAAAGACAAAAAAGAAAGCCCATGTGTGTTTGTGAATAGTGAAGAAATATGGTCGGGATTGGGGTGTCTCACGCTCTGCTTCACAAATTCAGTAAGACAGATAGTTAACATAGAAATCAGTTCAATATATCCTTGGAAAAATCTTCCAAATCGAGTTGGGATGTCAATGTGCCTTTGGGTTTCTCTAAAATAGCAAATAGAGCATGTTCCATGAAGGGAGTCATGGAGCAGCCCATGACAATACTTGTAAATTTCTCGATCACGAATGTAGCAGCAGCCAAAGATTGTTTGCAAGGGAAGTGTTTACTCTTAACTGGGTCTAAAATCCCTCTGTAATACACTAAGGGTTTATACCCCAATGGAGTTCTCTGCGTAAGCACTGCTGTCATGACTGTCCCATTTGTGTCTGAAAAAACATAAAATTCCTCAACATAATTGAGAATTCCTAAAACAGAGGCTGTGCAAATTGTTTTTTTCAGCTCCTCAAACCCTTTCTCCATTTCTTCAGTCCATTCTATTTTCATTTTTCCCACTTGTGCTTTCTTTAAAGCTTGCAGAAGTGGTCTTGTTTACGTACTGTAATCAAACACCGAGGCTGTAACATAGTTGCATAACCCCAAAAACTGTAGCATCTGTTTCACTGTGTTTGGTTTTGAGGTTTTTATAGTCACCTCAGCTCTTTAAGGTGTCACTCTCTTTCGTTCCTGTGAAATCAACTGACCTATGTAAAACACCTCGACTTGACAGTATTGTAACTTCTCCTTGTCTACCTTATATCCCTTGTCTGCTAGAATAGCCATCAACCAAACAGATTCTTGGCTGGACTCATCTTCTGTGGTGCTACAAATTAAAATGTCATCTACGTACTGTATGACCGCACTTTTGAGATCAATCTTGCCTAAATCCACCTGTATGACTGTATTAAAGATCGATGGGGACTAGCAGTACCCTTGAAGTCACCAAGTATGTTTCAGTTGAGTTTGGCTGAATGTAAAGGAAGTCAAGTCTTGTGAGTCCTTGTGCAACGGGATCGAGGAAAAACGCATTTTTCAAATCAATCACTGTAAAATATCGAGCTTCCACCGGGATACTGCACAGTATCGTCGCCGGATTAGGAACTAGAGGAAACTCTGCAGCTACAATCTGGTTAATCGGTCTCATATCTTGTATCAATCTCCATGACATTCCTTTAGATTTTTTGATAGGATACACTGTGGTATTACACAATGATTCTGATTGCACCAGAATCTCTTGTTTCATCAGTGCTGAAATGGTCTGAAATATACCATCAGCTTCTTGTGACCTTGGGTACTGTTTTGCTCGAGGTAAAATCACTCCTGGCTTAAGCTTTATTTTAACTTCCCCTATTCCCTTCAATAAACCTACATCATAAGGTCCTGTGGTCCACAGGATGCTTGCCACCTTCTCCAAGTCTTCCTGAAAAAATGCTGGTTGTTGCCGCATTATCGCCATTCGCTGTGGGACTTGCCTCTTTTCTATCCTTATCCAGTACGTGATGCTCATTAAGAACATCACTTCATCATCTATTTGTTCTTCCCTGAACATGTCGTCATCAGTTATGTCAGTCAATCTGTACCGTTCCTCGAGTGCTATTACTGTTCTCCATGGTCTACCCTCATGTTATGTTATGTTATGTTACTTGGCATTTTAGTAGCGCCTTATGTATCATCGGTATGATCTCAAAGCACTGGTAGGTTGATCGCCCTCGGGAACCATAGTTCAAGTCAGTAGAGAGAGAGAGTCGTAAGGTGCATGGGTGCACCGGATATGTGTGCAGCCGGTGTGGCAGTTACATGATAGCTGCTTCTTAGCGGTAGGTGTGGTAGTGGGGAGGTCAGTTGTAAGTGTTCATTCTGGAGGGTGGACACCCAGACTGATTTCTGGCTGCGTTAGGCCTGAGGAGACGCTTAAGCTAGCAGTATGTGCTCAACTAGCTGTGTTTAATTAGGATGATGAAGAGTATGTGGCGGGTGTTAGTATGAGAACAGCTATACCGAATGTGTCATAGTATCGCTGTGTTCTAGTTGAGTGGTGGTGTATAGGAGAGAGTAAGCATGGTAGTGTGATATGTTGGTTATCAGTAAATCGCTTGAGATTGAGCACTCCATCCGTACCATCTATTCTATCCATTTTTTTTACTCTGTCCGTTCATTCCACTTTTTCTGTTCCTCCATTTCGTCCATTACATCCATTTAATCTACTAGTCCTTTACAACCATTCCATCCACTCAACCCTTTATCCACATGATCTACTCCATCAATTCCATACACCCATTTCATCCTTCCCATCTGTTCAGTCCACTTCATCCGTTCTATCCGCTTCATCCGTTCCGTCCGCTTCAACCGTTCCATCCGCTTCTTCCGTTCCATCCACTTCATTTGTTTCATCCACTTCATCCACTCCATCCATTTCATCTGTTCCATTCGCTTCGTCCGTTCCATCCGCTTTGTCCTTTCTATCCACTTTGCCTGTTGCATCCACTTTGTTCGTTCCACGTTCGTTCCATCCACTCCATCCGTTCCATCTACTTCATCCGTTTCATCCACTTCATCTGTGTCATCCGTTTCATCCGTTTCATCCACTCATTCGTTCTACTCAGTTTATCTGTTTTGTTTACATTGGCCGTTTTAGTTTTCTGTTTGTTCAATCAGGTCTCTGTGCAGGATTGTTATCTTTGTTCAACAACCTTGGGTTTCTGTTTATTGTGGTTGTTAATTCTGTTTGTCTTAAGAGTCAATTTTTAAGGGAATAGCCAAGTTTTTAGTAATTTGTGGAAAGACATGAGGTCTTCGGTGTGTCGAATGTGGGGTGGAAGTGAGTTACACAGAGTGGGTGCCAAGGCTGAGAATGATGACCCACCAAACCTGACTGAGTTGGTGTTTGGTATCACTAGGAGGCGTGCAGAGCTTGATCTTAGAGTACGCGGTGGATGGTAGGGTTTTAGCTTGTCCTGAAGGTATTGAGGTCCGGTTTTATGCATTGCTCGGTGATATATGCATTAGGTTTTGAAGGTCACCCTTCGTCCAACCGGGAGCCAGTGGAGAGTTTTGAGAGCTGGGGAGGTGTGATCTCTTGGGCCAAGTGCTAGTAGCAGTTTGGCTGCAGCATCTCGTGCTCCTTGTAGTTTATTCAGGTGGTATGCTTGGACTCCGAGGTAGAGGGAATTCGCATAGTCCAGTCGTGACATTACAATTGATTGGACAGCAGTGAGTCTGTTGGGAAAGGAGAGGTATGGAAAAATGCGCCTAAGAATTTTGAGGTGGTAGTGGCAGGACTTACAGATGTTGTTGACTTGGCGTGAGAGGGTTACGTCAGAGTCGAGAGTGCATCCAAGGTTTTTTACTGAGGTTGAGGTTGTTGGTGGATTGCCCATGGATGATGGCCAGGGTAGAGGGTGCGGAAGAAGTTCAGTGTTGCCACACACCATGATTTCAATTTTGGTGGGGTTTAAAAGGAGGTGGTTTGTGGTCATCCAGTGATCAATGTCAAGGAGGCATGCAGCGAGGTCGGGCCGGTAGCTGGGTTTTGAGTTAAGGAGTTTTTGGATTAGTTGGGTGTCGTCAGCCTAGTTATAGCACAGGATACTGTGCGAGCGGATTACTCGTGGGAGGGTGGACATATAGAGGTTGAATAGGAGGGCTGATAGGCACGCACTTTGTGGAACTCTGGTATTGACTGGTCGGGTGGCGTAAGCAAAGGAGGAGAGGAGGGTTATTTGGTTCCTATTGCTGAGGAAGGATGCTATACACTTGAGAGCGTTTCCACAGATTCCTAGGGAGTGGAGACGGTCAAGGAGGATTGAGTGGTTGATTGTGTCAAAGCAAGCGGATAGGTCAAGAAGGATTAGTGCAGCACATCCCGCAGAGTCTGCAGTGTTTTTAAGGTCATCCCAGATTGAGGTCAGGGTGGTTTCGAATCCGTGTTGGGGTCTGAAACCTGATGAACAGGGTCTAGGAGATTGTTGGCTTCAACAAAGGCATTCAGTTGGGAGTATGCGGTTCGATCATGAGTTTAGCAAGGAATCTGGTGTTTGAGATGGGGTGGTAGTTTTTGGGGTCAAGAGGGTTGAGGGAAGGTTTTTTTAGAAGATACTTGACATGAGAAGTTTTGAACGCATCGGGAACAATTCCCAAGGAGAGGGAGTCATTTATGATGGTTCTCGCGTATTCTCCTGCACAGGTAGATGCGAATATTTCTTTGAGGGTTGAGACTGGGCAGGGGTCTAGCAGGGAGCCGGATGGTTTCTGGGTGGAGAGAAGTTTGAGAAATTGGTCAGTTGATATTGGTGTGAACGAGTCGAAAGTCGGGTGGGTTGCAGTTGCAGGCGGTGGAATGGCAGGTAGGGCGGGTGAATTATGTGGTGGGTGCAAGAGGGCCAGTTTGTTGATTAGAGAATGTGTTCTTTTGAGAGCAGTGGTGTAGAAGTGGAGAGAGAGTGACTCACAGAGTGACTGAGATGGGGTTGATTGGGTGGTGGTACATGATGGTTTGCTGAATTCAGAGATGATGTTGTGGAGTTCCTTGCTGGGGTTTTCACAATTTAGGATTCGAGAGTTGTAATGGGCTTTTTTTGCTTTCCGTATTTCGGCTTTGTAGTGACAATGGTGCCGGGCTAAGGTGAATCTGCTCAGGGTGGTTTTGTCTTTCCACCATTTGCGTTTGAGGGATTTGTATAGTTGTTTTGCAGTCTTTAGTTCTGGTGTAAACCATCTTGGTTCTTCTGTCTTGGGAGTTGGGGAGCGGATGATTGGCAAGTAGGTGTTAGCGGGATTAATGAGGCATTGAGCCATGAGTCAAAGGCGTCAGTGGTTAAGTGTTCATTGCGTGGGGAGGTAGGGAGGCGTGGGGAGGTAGGGGGAGGAGAAGAAAAGAGCGCGTCGGCTATGTCGGGAAGGAGTTTTAGTTTCTTCCAGCAATTGCGTAGATTTGGGGGTTCTGATTCAGGTACGGGGAGGGGAGCGGGTGAGCGAATGTTGAAAGGGACAATGACGTAATCGGACCAGATGATAGGGGTGGGGGGGCTTAGATGCATCTGGTCGTGGGAGCTGAAGATGGCATCAAGGGTGTGTCCTTTATAGTGAGTTGGGCCGTTTATGTGGAGGCGGAGGTTAATCGCATCTAGGCAGTCGACCAGAGATTGGGTCATAGGGTTAGTGGGGATGTCAAGCCAGATATTGAAGTCTCCTAGAAGAGTGATAGTGGGATGGTTTAATTGGATGGTGGCTATCGAATTGCAGAGGTTTCTTGAGAATTGTCTGTCGTAGCCAGGAGGTCTGTAGATGATTAGGAAGCTGTGGGAGAACATTGGGGGGAGGGATAGTTTGACGAGAAGCGATTTGCAGGAAGGGATGGTTGGCTGGCCGTCGATGATTGAGGCAGAGAAGTTTGACTTGAAGGCGATCGCTACTCCTCCTCCTCTAGAGGGTCGGTTCAGTGGGATGAGGGAGTAGTCTCGGGGGAAGGCTTCATTGGGGATAGGGGCAAAGTTGTTGTAGAACCAGGTTTCCGTGATAAAGACTAGGTCTTGTTTGTCTGAGGCGAGGAGGTCAAAGATGCTGTGTCTGTTTCTTGCTACAGATCGGGCATTAAAAAGGAGTCATCTTACTTCGGTATAGGAGTTTGCTGTTATGCTCACCTGGTATCCACAGGGATGCCACCCAGCCGGGTTACTCGCTGGTATGCTTCTCAGCTTTGCCCTGATGTGGTCTGCGGGGAAGGTTCTGCCTGAAAATACAGGAGTACTGTGTTCAAGACTGACCGACTGGGGTAAGTATCCTCCCTCCGCCCCGTATGATTTCAGTCCCTCTGGCCCCCTCTCCTCACCTTGTGGTAGAATTAGGCGTGCTCTCCGTCCTGCCTTCTTTGCAGGGGCGCGTTGTCTTTCATGGGTGAGCGCGGTCCAGTTACTTCACTGACGCCGGCCGTTTGATATTGTTCAGGTAGGTCTTATTGCTGTTCTTCAGTTTTGTTGCTATCCTGCATGCCTTTCTTTGTTTAAAATGTCTCTTTTTTCTCCCTTAGGTATGCAGAGCTTCAGCTCGGTGAACTGGCTTGGTTGAGCCCGCTGGTAAATGATGGCACATTAAGAGCGCTATGATGCATTAAGTAAGCGCCATATGCAGCGCTGCAAAGTCTTGCCTTTGCTAACCTGTGTTTTCCTTCCTTTTAGGTCGCGGTGTTCTTCAGCACGAGTGGAATGTCCTGAGTGGTGCCAGCCGAGAGGCGACCAGCCAGGTAAGCCTTTTGAGAAGATCGTAATTTGTAAATTTCTCTACTGCTTTCTTTAATGTTGCCTCTATCTTCCTCTTTCAGGTCGTTCTGTCCGGGAGGCGTGCAGATTCGAGGAAGCTGTTCTCAGTAGCTGCAAGTGTTTAAAGATGAAGACTGCAGGTAAGATGCTGCTGCTAAAGATGTTCCTTTTGTCCCCTTGCAGGTTCTGCTTCTCCGAGGTTCGAGGGAATAGCTGGACACGGTGAGCGTCACGTTGCAAGCTGCAAAGTAACGCGATGCGTGTTGTCTTGCTCGGGTGTGGTTTAAATAGCCCCAACAAAATAGTCCAGGTAAAGTAGTCCCTAGAATACCACACCCAAAACACTAGACCACATAGCTTGGTTCTTAGGAACCAAGCTATGTGGATGCCTCCATGTTGGCTGACAATACAATAAAGTAGTTCCCAAGCACATTGTTTTTCATGGTGTATGAGCCTGGCGACATAGGCGTTAGGACTGGCCCCATGAGGGCTTTTGAAGAGGATGCCAGGCTCTAGAGGCCCGAGTCCTGACTCCACCTGGCCAATGGGTTTGCCAGAGAGGGTTTTGGGCGAGGGTCGTGACAGTTGCAGAGGTGGTGGTTGGGAGGAGTGGGGGAGTGGGTAGGAGGGGTGGCGGGGGAGATGGGTGGAAGGGTTTGAGGGGAGAGAGTTGGACCTGAGGGGTGAGAGAGCGGGGATGGTCGATGGGAAGAGTAGGCGGTTGGTCGAGGTGGTGGGTGTGGGGTTGGACGGGTGTGTGAGGGTGGTTGGATTTGGGTCAAGGGACTCAAAGGTGGGGTGTTGGGGGTTAGGAGTTCCAGTTGTGGTTGGTGAAAATTCAAGGGAGAGGGGTTTAAGGCAGGGTGAGGAAGGGGGGGATGGTGGTGATGATCGAAATTGGGGGATTGACGTGGTGGGTCGAGACAGGAGTGGCGAGGAGTAATGAGGGATTGAGGGTGACCAGCTATGTTTCCTTTTAAGGGTGTTTGTTGCAGTTGGTGTGTGAGAGAGGGTAGGAGGGTAGAAGGGTCGGAGGGTAAAAGGAATGTGGCTACTGTTCTTGCAAGGGGCGAGACGTGCAGTTCTTAGAGAGGGGAAGGAATGGGATCGGAGGAGGATGTTTGGGGGAGTTGATATGAGGGAGGGGGAGGGGCTGGGTGTGTTTGGAAGGCTGGGAGGGCCGTTAGTTGGCAGGGCCGTGGGTTCAGCATGATGATAGTGGGCAGGTAGGTGGAGGTGATGGGAGGTACAGGGGTTTTAGGATGGTCGGCGCGCCATCAGGCTCCTCTAGCTTGGTGTTTGGATAGGGGTTGGGGTGGGGGCGTGGTGGAGGGTGGGCTGGATTGGGATGTGATGGTTCTTTCGGCTTGAGGGTTGGACAGCGAGTGGGCTAAGAATGTGGTGGTGGGTGGGCTGGTTTGGGATGGGTTGGTTCTTCTGTCTTGGGAGTTGGGAAGGGAGTGGGCTGAGGATGTGGTGGAGGGCAGGATGGTTTGGGGAGGGGGGAAGAGAAGTAGGGCGAGGGGGGTGGGAGGCGGGCGTGAGTGGGTCTCTTTCGGCGGACCTTGGTGGGCCGGGTGGACTCATGGCGTGGCTAAGTTTAACTATGCTACAGTTGGCATAGGATGATTTTTTTCACACTTTCCAAGTTCAACTTTACCACAGGATGTTATTATTCACACTTTCTAAGTTTACCTATACCACAGTTAGGGACACTTTCTAATTCGGCTGTAGCACAAGATGATATTATTCACACCTTCTAAATTCAATTATACCAGAGGATGAGATTATTAGCACTTTCAAAGTTCAACTATACTGCAGGATGATATTATTCACACATTTTAAGTTCAACTATACCACAGGGTGAGATTATTCATAGTTTCCAAGTTCAACTATAGCAACAGGATGATATTATTCGCACTTTAGGTTCAGTTATACCACAGTTAGGGACACTTTCTAAGTTTGGCTGAACCACAGGAAGATATTATTCAGACTTTCTAGGTTTACTTATACCACAGTTAGGGACACTTTCTAATTCAGCTTTAGCACAGGATGGTATTAGTCACACCTTCTAAGTTCAATTCACAGGAAGATATTATTCACACCTTCTAAGGTCAACTATACCACAGGGTGAGGTTATTCACACTTTCTAAGCTCAACTATACCACAGGGTGAGATTATTCACAGTTTTCAAGTTCAACTATACCACAGGATGTTATTATTCATACCTTCTAAGTTCAGCTATACCACTGGGTGAGGTTATTCACACTTTCCAAGTTCAGCTATACCACAGGATGATATTATTCACACTTTCCACAGTTACGCTAGTAGGCACACTTTCTAAATTCAGCTTTGGCACAGTGAGGCTGGTTGGGCACACTTTCTATATTCAACTTTGGTACAGTGAGGCCAATTAGGCACAGTTTCTAAGATCATCTATACCAGAGTTACGCTAATAGGGACACTTTCTAAATTCAGCTTTGGCACAGGGAAGCTAGTTGGGCACACTTTCTAGATTGAGCTTTGGTACAGTGAGGCCAATTAGGCACACTTTCTAAGATCACCTATACCAGAGTTACGCTAATAGGGACACTTTCTAAATTCAGCTAGACCACAGTTACGCTATTAGGCACACTTTCTAAATTCAACTAAACCACAATTACGCTATTAGGCACACTTTCTAAATTCAACTAAGCCACAGTTACACTATTAGACACACTTTCAAAATTCAACTAAACCACAATTACGCTATTAGGCACACTTTCTAAATTCAAATAAACCACAGTTACGCTATTAGGCACACTTTCTAAATTCAACTGAACCACATAGTTGGGCTCGCCTTTTGTAATGGGTCCTTCGGGAGGGTCAGTGATGGACTGGGTAATCCGGTTGTTGGGCCAATTAGGGGACGGTGGGCGGGTCGGGTTGTAGGATGGAGAGAATCAGGGGCTTGTGACACGGATGTTTAGGGCTAATGGCAATAATGGACACTGGTGGGCAGCAGAGCAAAGGTTACAATCACATTTGATTGCAGGTGGATGGTGGCAGGCTACTGGCGTCACCTGCAGATACCTGCAGATACTGTCTGGAGCTGCATCTGCAGGAGCTGCCCTTTGCCTTTGGCCCTTAGCTGCAGGGCTGCACGGGCAGAGGGCTGCCCTGGAAGGGTTGTTAAGGCTCTTCATTTGACCAATCAGAGAGGGGTGGGTGAGTCGGGAGGCGGGAGGAGGGGAGACCAGGAAGCGGGGAGAGCGAGGGCTGTGGGAGGGAAATCAGGGGCTGGAGGCAGGCAGATTTGCAAGTAGCAGTGCTAAGGGCTGCAAAATATCAAACAAGTGACCAAAACAGAAGACACTCACCGGATGGGGCTACAGACAAAATGGGGCCTTGGAGAGGGAACGGCACACTGAATACAACACACACGGCCTATGGGCCAATCGGGGCACGGTGGGTGGGTCGGGAGGCAGGAGGAGGGGAGACCCGGAAGCGGGGAGAGCGAGGGCTGTGGGAGGGAAATCAGGGGCTGGAGGCAGGCAGATTTGTAAGTAGCAGTGCTAAGGGCTGCAAAATATCTAACAAATGACCAGCAAAACAGAAGACACTCACCGGATGGGGCTACAGACGAAATGGGGCCTTGGAGAGGGAACGGGACCCTGGATACAACACACATGGCCTATGGGCCAATCGGGGCACAGTGGGCGGGGTGGGAGGCGGGATGAGGGGAGACAAGGAAGCGGGGAGAGCCAGGGCTGTGGGAGGGAAATCAGGGGTTGGAGGCAGGCAAATTTGAAAGTAGCAGAGCCACTTGCCCTGTGAATGCCAGTATACATTCTCCCACGTTTAAATAGTGTATTCCTGGAGTGGAGCCCAGTTTTCCTTGATCAGTAAATGAAATTGTCATGTTTAGTGTTTAGTTTTGTCATTAAATCTCTTCCCAAAATTTTAACTGGTCTCTGTCATGAATTGAAAAAAGGAATAGACATGTCACAATCTGCTACAGTGACTGGTAATTCATCAGTAAAAGGAACTCGACTTGTAGCTCCAGAGGACCCTTGAGCATTCATGGCAATTCCTGACATTGGATATTTTCCCTCCTGTATACACGAACCAGTTGTTCCAGTGTCTAAAAGAACAGAAAGAGATTTGCCTCTTATCGTCACATCGACCCTTAGTTCCTTTTGGGGGTCTGGTGTCACAGATCGTACTGAACACATCAAGTCACCCTGTGATCTGTTCTATTGTGGCTACAGGCTCATCCCCTTCCCTGTGAAAGGGTTTCCTCCTACCAAAGTGACACCACCCATTCTAGGTGTTAATATTTGTCCTGTATGCGCATACTGCTGTGCCTGCATAGGGGCTTTTTGCGACTGCTCTTGTGGTGGATTCCTTTGTACTTGTCCCTACTGTTGAACCTGCTGTAATTGCGGTGCTTGTGCCTGATAAGATGCGTGATCTTGGGCAAAGCCCTCTCTGGTCTGTGTGTTATACGGCGGAGGATAAGCTGTCCCACACTTTGGAAAAATGGCCATTTTGTACATTCCCTTGGCTTCCACATACATGTGCAATATGTCCTGTCATCCCACAAGTCCAACATACTGGGTGTGCCTGTCTGACAAGCCCTTCTTGGTTATATCCTCCCTGAGTACTCTGGTTCTAATTCTGTGTACCCTGAAACCCACCTTGATTGTGGCCTATACCTCTGCCTCGTGGCACAAACCCATATCCACCTTGATCCATCGAGTCAGATTACTAGCCTGCAATGGACCATTTCTTCCTGCATTCACGATCCTTCTCCGCTTGTCATTACCACCCCATCTATGGCAAATTTTGCCAAATTTTTCTGAACTAACTTGGCTTTCTCAATTTTCCTATTCTCATCTTATTTTCCTCTTGTAATAACCAACAATGGTGTACTATCATCAGCTGTATCTCAGCCCATGGTTCCGCTTCCATCCCTACTTGTTTTTTGATCTGCTTCTGTACTGGCTCAGGCAACCCCTGGCATAATATGTGGTAAAATAATGCCACTGTATTTTCCCATGGCTCCCAAGTTTTAAGCTGCCATTTCTCTTGAATATCCTGAATGATAGCAATAGGATCTTCATCTTCCTTCATCTTACGTGTTATTATTGCACCCATATCTGATTTATCAGGGTATTGTAATCTGAGAGCCCTCCAAACATCTTCTCTACAATTAAAAACAGCGCTCCATCATGCGCTGTGTTGCTCCGCCGTCACACTTGAATATCCCACTCGTCTCCATGTCATCAGCCCTCCCCCTAAGAATAGCTGCCAGGGGACCTTTTATGTTCCCTATGGCCTCCTGTAATTTCTTCTAATTTGTATATCCATTTCCCAGCACCCGAAATCAAACTCAGGAGCTTAGACCTTAAATTATCCTTTTCCATCTGCGGCCATTGGATATATTGTGGTCTTTTCCCCCTTTTTCCAACAAGGAAAACTGAGTAAATCCCATCCCAGAGTCAGATCCCATTGTTAGTCTGTACATGGCAGGGACAATCATCACTGTCTGTCACCTTGTGGGTAACGATCTTAGCCTGCTCGCATATGGTGGCGACTCTCCCTTCTCACTATAAAATCGTCCTCAGGTATGCTCAGGATATGCTATGGGATCTGGCATCCTATCTTTAGGCTGTTCCAGATCCGACCATCTCACTTCTTTATCCATATGCAGACTTCCTTCAGGGGCGCACACGCTCCCTCCTTCTACCCCAAGACTGGACTCCCTTCCCTCGTCTGATATGTCTATTCCCCAACTAGTGTGACTATTATCTTCCTCACCCTTGTCTAGGTTCAGTCTACTTAAAGACAATGTTCTACATCCATGCCGTGAATGAAGAAATGTTCTTCTTCGCTTCATAATTGAAATACTAGAGACTGATGACTCTTCCCTCGAATTCCATATTTGCTTTGCTACCTTCCTTTAACTGTTGATAGATCCTTTCTCCAATGCTTGCCGCATCAAATCCTTCTTCTTCCAATTCTATTCTAGATGCCACTGGTATTGCTTCCTTTATAGGAACAATCTCTTCTATTATGTCCCATCGTATTTCTGGGCTTGGCCTACTGGGTCCTTACGAATGAGACTGGTAGCAAGACCTCATTGTCTCCTTTTTGTTCAATTTCTTTGTCAATTTCTCTTCGCTTTCTCGTATCCCTTCTAATTCTTTCTTCTTCTTTCCTTTGTTCATCTCCTCTCTTTATTACTTCCCTTCTTTCATCTTGTTCCCTTCGCCTCTAATCTTTTGTCCCTTAGTCTTTGCACTTCGTCCTCTTCTCTCTTCCTTTCCCTTCTATCTCTATCTTCTATCGCTCTCTGACCATTGTCATACCTTTTTTGTTCTTCCGCCAGTTCTTCTTTCTTCTCTTGCTCCTCCAGATATATCTTTTCTTGTCGCTCCCTGCTGTTCCTTTTCTTCTCGTCTTCTTTCAATCTCTTCTCTTGTTCCTTGTCTTTTCTTTCTTGTTCATCCTTATCTTCTCTATGCCTAACTTCTCTGATACATTTCCCATTTATTTCAAGTAAAATCTGTCCTCTCATCCATTCGTTCTGCACGAGCGCTCTCTCATCAGCTTTATCCTTCTCTCCTTTCCATCTCTTATTCGCCCAGTCTATTTCCGTCGACAGATTTGACCGCTCACTCCTTTATTCTTTGTCTTGTGTGATCTTATAGATCTCTTCTTTTCTCTTTATCTTCTCTGGACTATCGTCACTACTGTAAGCGGTGGGTTTGTATGTGGGATTGGTATAGCCCGTCGCCGCTTTCAGCTCCTTTAAAGGATATAACTCTATTTCTTACATTCTAGCACGTTTTGCTTTGGGTGAGGTAAGGGGAGCTGAGGGCTCAATGCCTTCCTCCTTACACTGACTAAGCATCCACTCTTCAGGTGGTGGATCTTTTCTTTCTTGTTGGTACTTCTTCCAGAGCTCTAGAATTGCTAATCTGTTCTCTAATGTCTTCCCTATGTACACAGCGTGCAAGTGTGTGTGTCATGGTCATGAAGTCAGGGGCACAGGCATGCAGGGGTCGCATGCACAGGAGACCTGGGTGGACACTGTCCTGGCACCTTTGGCGCCAGGCTCATGAAAAAAGGTAAACAAGAACATCCAAAAAGCTTTTATTATGGACATAGCACTTCAGATGCATTAACCTTGAACATTCCATCCATTAAGCAGGATGCATTAACCTTGAACATTCCATCCATTAAGCAGCCCCAAGTGTATTCTTGGGTGTGGCTGCTAATGGATTGCCTTCGCACGTGCTCACTCTCTAGGAGTGGCAGGGTGTGGCTGGTAAGCCGGCCCTAATGGGCGTGCCCACGATCTCATCTATATAAACTGCCCCGATCCTCAATACAGATGCTTCGTGTTATTCTGCACTTGCAAGCAGCGTAACGCTCACCGTCGCCTGAGGTCAGACTTAAATCTGAAGATCCTGCTTCCTGGACATCCTGCTTCCTGCTAGCATACTTACCAACTGGGGGAAGCTGTTCTTACCTGTACACCTCTTCGGTGTACAAGTATTCATCTTTACACTTTACGGAATGCCGAAATCTTCATCTTGGCACCACAGCACGACACGCTCCATCGCCGACAGCAGTGCATGCAAGGAAAAACAGAAGACAAGGTTAGACATCGAAAAAACAGTCAGTTTAAGGTTGCGCTTCGCCATACTTTGCGCTTTTCCTTAAACCATTACTTATCTGCTGTTCAACATTGTGGTATCATCCATCTTCCATCCTGCCGCGTCTCACAGCTGCATTGAGGCCGCATTTCCATCTAAGGGAAGAAAACAGAAGAGAGACATTATTGCTGGCATAAATAGGAGAAACATATAAAGACATTAAAGAGAACGAACAGTATCACAAGAGCTCAAGAAAGACTTACCAATCATACGGAGAAGCATAGTTGCAGCTGGACTGGACTAATACTTATCAGGGATCAGCGAAGGAACTAGATCCCATTTGACACGCCCCTGCCAGAAGTAGCAGGACGGAGAGCTTATCTTCCACAATTCACAGGTGGGCTTTATGGGCTGGCTTATGCTCACAGAAACCGTACTTTGGGGTGAAGGGTTCGAGAGGTACAACAATCACAGATTGGCGCACTCACACACTCTTTTCTCCATGCAGGAGCAGTATCACCATGTACCACCGCTCACAGCTTTTCTACTGAGGGAAAGACCTGAAGGGGGTGATTCAAGTTCAGGGAGGGCTACAATCATGCCCCAACACCTCCGCAGAGACCAGGTGAGCGTAACAGGGTGGTCATGTGTTGAAATACCGCTTTTGGCAATGAACCCACTTGTGGCCAGGCCATGAACATTTTATCTGCTGTGCCTTGCACCCATTCTGCACTATACTGTTTGAGCTTGGGCATGTGCTTTGGTAATGTTTTGCATAAGTGCATAACAGGAGTGTCTCCAATAATGACAAGTCTCACTTCACTGTCAATACCTACCAGATTTATTAAATAACCTTCATAGTTATCACCACTTTTCAACATTTTAAATCATCAGATAGGAGCATGCACCATCAATCGCTGCTTAAGTTTCTAATTTCAACAGTTTACCTATTTTCTTAATCAATATATCCATTCTCTTGATTGGCGCCAATCATTTTATTGCACTGTTACTTTTTCAATTCTTCACAATCTCTATTGCTCTTCGATATTTTTACTCAACAAACAACATTCAGACTAGTCGACATTACACATTTATAAACACTGTGATCACCTTTTTCTCTTGCCTTTATTCAATACCCTATTTAGCGTTTGAGACATCACCTTACGTGATCCTGATTACGTGTTATATGTTTCTGCTCTTCCCCCGCTGGGATTTGAGACGTCTCCTTATAAACTCCCTTGAGTCAGGACTCCTAGGAGCTACCTTTTCTCTTCACAAAATTTCCCGTTACTCAAAAAATGATCACAATCCATTCCCTTTTATTTGCCATTCCCCTTTGTCTACTAACCATTTGTTAATCAACTCGAAGCCTTCGGTATCGACTCCTCCTTCAATCCAACCACTGCGCCTTCTGTCCGCATAGCGCCCATGGAAACTGGGCAGGGATTTCTTCAAAGGGGGACCTGCCCACCGTCTCGGGTCTTCTTGCAAGTTTATTTCTATTCGGCTGCTCTCCACAGGAAACCCTGCGATCTTCCGGCTAATGGCAGCAGATGTCCGATCATCCGAAACACTGGAGTAGAACTAGTTTGGATCTTTTTCAACCATCCACACCACTACCACGTGAGGATATGGCCCTTAAGTAATGTGCATGCAATGGATTGGATCGCAGAGTAATTCTGAGTCCAAATAATCAAACCAAATCAGGAAGATGGCAAAGATACTGCTTTATTAACAATTACTTACAAACAGGGAGTTACAACGGACATCAATGGACGTTCGCTCAGCTGCTCAATGATTTTCTCATAAAAACATCCTTATATGCAAAAATACATCAGAGGTGATGTCATACTATGTGGTAAATAAATAATAGAAAACCTATCAAGGGTTTCGATTAGTTAAGGAAGACATCTAAATATACTTTCTAAAGGGACTAGGATTGTGATTTGCTGCCCACTATCAGGTGGAAAACTTAGGCCTACCTCTCAAACATGTCATCTTCAACACTATTAAGTACACAGTTCATTATTGGTCTTCAAACTATAAGGCCCTTCATTGTACGGTCCTCTACAATTGGTTGGGACGCTTCTGCCATGTCTGGACAAATGGTTCACTTAGCAGCCCATAAGCCCAGATCCAGATGCCAGGAGGTGGACTTGACTTTACCTCCCCACAAAATTAGCCCAACATCTCTCATCACCCATGCCTTCTGCCATGAAGATTGTCTTTGAACTTGGCCTTGCAAAGTATCATTGTCTCTGGGAATATATGGGAGGGCAGGCACTCTCTATCGTTTTTCTAAGACTCCAACCTCAACTCTATTTCCATCCTTGGCTCACGTGACAGGAGAGCACGATTTGGTCCATTTTGCAGCATTTAAATCTCTTGAATGAATACAACTTGACACCCTTGGTTTTTTTTCTCTGTACATTAACAAGGGATGATTCATTCTCTCCATGTTCACTGCTTTCAAGAATAGATAACCAACCTTGGCTGCTTCAGTTTTGATACCAGGCCAGACAGCCTCGCCATGCAGCTCCACGATTTTCAGCCTATTCTTGCTGCAACACAATTCTCTGCCTTTCCTCTCCAATGTCCAGCTCCTTTACAATGGTGGCTTTGTCTGCAGTCTATTCAATGCTTATAGCCGGCTTCTAGAATGACTTAATCTACCTTGCGTTTCAGCATCTGTACAATTATTGAACGGTTGATTTTCTGCAGTACTTCGCACACGTGCAGTCTTCTTCTTGCATATGAACGTTTACCCAATTCTTAACTTAGTAATTTGTTTCTGTAAGATCCATGCATTCTCTTTAGCCAGTATTCTTGGGGCATCACACATGTTTCTTGTGAAGTCACTAGCTTCTCTCTTTGCTCCTTTTCATATTCTTTCAGGGAGTTCCTCCCTCAGATTGTCATCTCTTCGGGAATACATTCGATAGGGTTTTCTCAGTGGGTAGCTTCTTTTGAATATTCGCTGCAGTATTGGTACAACTGCTGATGTCAAACATGGCACAATCTCAGGCTTACAACATATAGGAGGTAGGGGCAGGATATCCTGCAGAGGCGTGTAACTGCTCCTCCACAGTGACATGGGTGAGTTGTCTGCAATTCAGAGTCCATGATGTTGCTGGTGAGTGGTGTGGTTGGCGATGAGTGGTGATGATAGGAATGGGCTGTTTGGAAAGGGGGTGGACACATATTCAGGGAGCCTACTTGATGTTTAAAGGGGCAAGTGTTCTGGTCCTGGGTCCTCCCGGTCCGAATAAGTCCAAACCAGAATTGCCCTTTTCTTCGTCTGTGCTTCACTCTGAATGCCCAGGCGAGAGACACCTTTGTTCTAAGAGTTAAGAACAGAAAGGAAGAAGAGTGCTAAAATGGTGAGTAGGACTTAGGCCATGTGAACTACTTCCACTTGAACCTGCTAACCAACAGCAAGAAAAAAGGGGTGGAAGGCTGCTTAAGTAGGGAGAAAGGGCTGCAAAACAAGAAGGCACCAACAGATTAGCAGTGATTGACAGATGGGTGGGGCTAAGGCAGCGTGACCTAATCCACTTGCACCTGCTATCCAACTGCAAGGAACAGGGGATGGAGGGATGCTTAATTAGAGGAAAAGGGTTGCAAAACAAAAAGGCGCCCACAGATTAGCAGTGATTGATAGGTGGGTGGGGTTTAGGCAATACCTTAGCAACCCAGAGTGCATAATAACTACTTCTCCAGACAGCGCACAACATATCTAAAACTGAAAACAAAAGAAATGTGTAAGCAGGTCATTAATGTGCTGGCTGCTGAGTCACAGATGCTCTGAGTGTGTCTCTCATCTAGGCTTTGGTTCGGGAGAAAGAAAATGCCTCCAGGACGTGTTTCTTGATGCTTTGAACTATAGGTATACACTTTTAAATTACAATCAAAGATTAACAAAAGGCTCAGAATCGGCCCCTGATACTACCACAGAACTGTCCAAAATGTTTAGGCTTTCTCAGTGCTAAAGGTGTACCGGGTTGGCGGCTGTCACTGTGCCACCACTCCAGTGGGCACAGTGCCCCCTGGAGTTGCTTTGCTGTTGTATTTTTGATAAATATGTATTAGTGATATTAGTGAGAAACGGCCAGTTTTAGAGTAGAATAAGCATCCATTTCAGACTTTGGGCCTCATCACGAGTCTGGCGGTAACCCTTAAATGCGGCGGTAGCGCTATTACCGCCGCATTTAAGGGCCTGCCAGATCATGGCTTTGGTGGATTTCCCCCCTGCTAAGAGCTGGGGGGAAATCCGCGGCAACATTGCCGATTTTCGGAACGATTACCGCTGGCAGGAAATCCGCCAGCGTTAATAGAGCAAATTTTCCCCATTGGGCGCAATGGGGAATGAGGAATTCACAAATGGGCCCAATGGGGAATGGGCAATAACCCTTCTGCCAAACCCGTGATCCGGTGCTAATAGCGTCGGGGGGTTTGGCGGTAAGGCTATTAGCGCCGGCGCTAATAGCGCCAGCGTTACCGCCCGACTCGTGATGAGGCCCTATGTATTTTACCTTTCGCAAGTTGCAGAAAATAGCATGTTATTTTTTCTGCCGTTGTCTCTGTTACGATCATCACAAGACATTCCATCTCAGTGTTCTCGGTCACTTGACAACATCCTTGTGTCTAAAAGCTTCTGTACAGTGTAGAAATATGTTACTATAGCACATAAAGCGGCCATTGGCTTTATTGTGCCACAATGAATGCTTTGTGGCAAAATGAAGTCAATGGGTCTATCTTTCCCATCTCCCTGGCATGCTGTTCAGGATGTTTGTTTGCATGAGTATGGGATATCCTGTGAGTGCACTGCTTTCCCTATTTTGCCAACCTCTGAAGCCTGAAAGTAGATGCATGCAGGCTTGACATGCGGTCAACTTTGCAGCAGACTTGCAGATGAACTTAGTCTACTGTTAAATCTCAGTTACCAGTTTAATGGTATCCACTACAGAATAATTGCTCATTTTATAATAGCCGATATGATAGCTCAGTGGGTTGAGCGCTCGCTGCTGCAATGTGTGTGTGATCTGCAGGTTTGAATCCCAGCAAGGCATTCTCAGCCTTTCATCCTTCTTAAGTCGATAAATGAGTACCAACACAGGCTGGGTGATATTGTATGCATATTTGTTCTATAAATAAGAGCTTAAGCGTAAGTGCTATACAATAACATATTATCATTTGGCCTTGGACGTCTGCTTGCATTCACAGTAATTTGACAATATGGATCTATACACACAGATATTAATGATACATATGATCCATTCTTGGACCTGGACTATGCATACCCCATTAAGGAACGCCTCCTTACTGTCTAGTGCACCTTCCACACAGAGGTTGAAACATTTGGTACTGGGTAGTGTTGAGTTCCTGGCTTCCTGAATTGGAATACATTGAGCAGATTTTCCAGTACGGAAATGGAGAACTACAAAGACCAGAATTCCTACTGATTGAAGTGGTACTGGCCATGCACATCACCTGATGTGAGCATAAGACTCCAAAGCATTTAGGGGGGTTACACATTGAAGGAGAAGCACACTGAGTTTTAAAGGTAAATATCCATGGCAACTGAAGAGTGACATTCTCCCCCAAAGAAAGTAGTTTATTCAGGCTTGGAACTAGTTTGTTTACGTTGTATTTTCTGCGGCTTCTCTGCCTCCTCTCTGACCTTCCAGCGTGGGGACAGGGTCCGAGCCTTGATGAAGGCTGACGGCCATTTTGGAATTCCATTTCACTAACACTGGGAATGGTGGTTCGGTAGCAGAGCTCCGAGTCTTGCTTTGACGCACAGTATTGCCCAGCCACATGTGCACATCAGTGAAATAAAGGTCTGTGGGTGTGTGGTTGCACATGCATGATGTTTTCAAGTAAAGAGGTTTATTCTTATAGTGGACCTTGTATTTCCCAGATGTTACTGCTTTGAATGACGTATTATCCTAGCAGGCAGGACTTGGCAAGCTCTCCCTACTCTGCGTCTCCTGCACTATCCTGACAGGGTTTATAAACTGCATGCAAAAAACCTGCGATAGATGGGGGTACAGTGTAGGTGGTAGGGAACCACCCTTGGGCATGGTTGTACCACAGAGATGCTTCAGCTTTAGATGCTTTACCCAGGCATGGTGCTCATGTTAAAGGGACCAGGGCATGATTTTATGGCGGCGGCCATTTTCTTTTTTTTTTTTCTCCCGAAATGCTTTCGGGACAAAAAAAAAGCTTTTAGTGCCCCGGTCACGCAATTTTTGCAGGCCGGGGTACTAATAGCAATAGAACCCGAGCGTCGGGGCATTACCGACTCTGGTAATGCCCCGGGGCATTACCTGAGTCAGTAATGCCCCCCGACGCTCAGGTTCTATTGCTTAAATAGGTCTTTATTCCTTCAGCCGACTTTTCTAAATTGAGCTGAGCATAAGCAGAATAATGCTGGAGGTGCTTCCTTAGATGTTCAATTGTATTCATGAGTAGTGGACGCATTTATCTGTGTGTGCTCCTGAGTTCTGTAGAGCAGATGCTGAGATAACACTGTTTTTTGTCCGGTGATGAGCTCAAATGGGGACATCTTTGTTGCAGAAGACAGTGTAGACCTAAAAGCCATCAAGACAAGCGGTAATCGGATGCCCCAACTGGGTCCAGAGTCCACCACAGACTTCTTTAAGATGCTCACAATTGTTTTTCTGTATCTCTGTAGGCCCCGCCCTCCACTTGAGACCAGGCTGTAGGCAATGTGGAGTTTCCTTTTTACTCCTAGAATCTCCCACATCTTTGCCATCACCTCACTGGTAAAATGGCTTCCTCGATCCGACCCAATACTTTGGGGGAGGCCGAAATGAGAAAAGATGTGGTTGATCATTAGTGCAGCAGCTGTCTCTGCCTTACTATTCGAGGCTGGAAGACACTCTACCCACTTGTGAATGAGCATGTCAGAGTCAACATGTACTTGTTTCCTTTAAAGGAGTGAATCACTGGCCCTATGAAAATGATTTGCAAATCTGACCAAGGCAGTGTCATTCCCCTTGTTCATAGGGGAGCTCTGTGTGTGTGTGTGTGTGTGTGTGTGTGAGCTGGGTTGAAATTGAGCACACACTAGGCACCCCTTTAGGTAAGTGTCTAGGTCCTGTCCCATGTGTGGCCAGTAGGCAACCTCACGCAAGGTTTCTAATGTTGTGTGAAACCCCCCTTTGACCAGCAGTGGCCACATCATGGGCGTGGTTCAACATTAGGCTTCAGAATGAGGTAGGTACCACCCACTGGTCACAGGCTGATAGAGCGCTCCTTACCAGCAAACCATCTTGGATCCCGAACATCTTGGAAAACTTCAGCAACATCCACAGAGTTAATGTCGTGCCCTAAGAAGTTCACTCAGGTCTTATACCACTGTGCCTTCTGAAAAGACAGTTTTGCACTGGCTTTCTGCAACTGAGTTAGAACATAGCAGATTTCTGCTATATGTTCCTCCACACTTGAGTTGTTGATCAGAACATCATCTACATAGGCCAGGTTTCCCCTTTCACCAAAGTCAGGCATGGCCTTATGTAGAAAGATGTTGAACTCAATGCCAGAGTTGATGTATCCAAAAGGGGTTCAGGTCCACGTATATTGCTGCCCCATGAAGGTAAAGGCACGCTTGTACTGGTCTTCCCTACTCACAGGTACTATCCAGTAGCCCTTAGTCAGGTCAATGGCGATGTACACCTTTGACCCTTAGATATGGGCCAGTCCCTGATTGATGTAGGGAAGGGGCCATCTTGACATGTGGACCTGTTTGTTGAACTCCATCAGGTCTACACATAGTCTCCATTTGATGTTTGTTCTTAATAATCTCATTGAGTGACTCCATGGATGCGAGAGGTGACCAGTATTGTTTCACAGATACTGGAGCCATCCCGGGGTCCGTGGGTATGGTGGTTGAATGAATGGATGGGTGCCCACATTCATATGAGTCCACTGAAAAGATATCTTGGAATTCCAGGAAGACCTTTTCAGCTTTTATCTTTGCTGCGTGGTCTCACAGGCATCAGCAAGATTGATCCTTTCTTCGACCATCTGCTTGAAACATGGAAAGCCCTCAGGCTTAGCAATTTCAGTGGTATCGTCCTGTTGGGTGGAGAAATCTCTTTTTATGGTGTTGACCTGGACAGTTGGTTCCAGGCATTATAGGTAGTGACACTTGACTCTGAACACTACCTCCTCCCTCTTAATGTCAAAGGTCACCTCTTACACCACATAGGGGCAGGAAGAGTACACCATGAAATTCCCCCCATGCCTAGTAAAAAGCTTTTCTGGAGGAATACCGTTGCTGATGTCGAAACAGTTTTTTGGGATTGGTCCCATGATTTCATTACCTAAATCAATGGAATAACGTAGGGCATCAAGCGCCATTCCAATAAAGATGTCTGCGCCCAAAGTGATACTTCAAGGGTTGCTGTTATCCACCAATATTCGAATGGTGTTGTGTTCTAGATCTATTAGAGGTGTCGGATTTAAATACAAACCTTTTTTTAAAAACATGTTTCTTGATTTTTGTGTTTCAGCCATCTTCTTTACAGTACATTGTTTAGTACAACATGTTGCACATCATAATCGTCAAATCCCCCTTCCCTGCCCACCCTTTACCAAACTTCCCCTTTACCCTTTAACCAAACCAGAACTTTAACCACAGCTATGATCTGATGAACAGCAGCTTGCGTTATCTTTTGTGTGATGCTGAATTTCTACCACTGAGCGCTTTGTAGCCTTTTCCTTTCGTCTTTTTGTGTTTTTTCTTTAAAAAAAAATCCATATCTCTAACTTCTCTTATCTTATTCAGTGCCTCTGGTATATCAAGGGGGTTTGTCATCAGGTGAGGTGAGAATAGTCTGTAGTAATGCATTCCAGGTTGTTATATCATCTGAACTTTCTCTTCTCCCTGTTTGGATTGCTTCATACCATACCACCACCTGTCTATACTTGGACCCTCATGTGACTTCCATGCCATTGCTATCATTCTTTTTGTCAGCACCCAGGCCAGGTCTATCATCTTATTTTCCGGCATGGCTTTCTTGGAACATGCAAACACTCCAAGGAGGCATGTTTTGGGTGTCCATGTACAACCTTGTTGTTGGAGATGGAAATTTAAATGTATATAGGCGTCCTGATGTTTGAGGGTCTGTCCTACTGAATTTTGAGGGAAATAGTGAATTGTCACACCTGTCCTGGGATGGTAACCTCTTCTCACACTTGAACTTCAACGGCATAAGGCAGCAATTGAGCTGACCGGAATGCTTTTTCACTGTTGTCAAAGCGCATGCAGTTACCGCCCCCACCCCTAGTGGTGACCAGACTTTATTATTTATTAGGTCCAAATTGATTGTGAATCAATTGAGAATGTCACTGCCTATATAAAAGGCAGAAGGGACATCTCTCACTACCCAACTATTATGTTCTATGCTTTTGTCACCAATAGTCATTTTTAGCATACACCTGCTAGGCAGAAGATGTTTGGAATGTAGGGTTTCCAGATCTGTTTCCCATTTGTCAATCAATTTAAATGTGGGAACGGTCTGATCGTTTTTGGAGTTTCCGGAATAATATTTTGCTGATGAAGCTCCTTCTGTTATTCAGGCATACTCTGGTGAGCACCGGCTCCTCCCGCTCATTTAACTGAATGGGGAAAAACAACTGTTCACCCTTTTTCTGAATGTCCATCACACTTTGAGCGGGTTCTTACTTGTTAGGTTTCAAGGGGCTGCAGGTATGTTCTGATTTTGGACTGGTGTAAAAGGTTTGGGTGCCCCTTCCAGTGTGGATTGCCACTTACAACTGGGAGGAAGGCTGATTTTCAAGAATGGAGAAGGGTTCCCATCAGCAGTTTGTTCTCCTACAGAGATGACAGTGATATTTGGGATTTGGTTGTTCTTGAAATGGAATTCTACATTCTCAGAACGTTGATCAATTAAATGACAGGTACCATTCATGCTTACATAACTGGTACTCATTTTTCATTTTATAGGCCGGTTAGGCTTGGTCCAGGGAACCTTGTTTACACAGTCGATCAGAGGTGATAACCTCCTAAGGAGATCGTTCCCAGTAAACAAGGTGTGTCCTCTGGAGTCATGACTATCACCAGATTTTTTACTTGATGTCACCCAATTTTTATTTCCAGATCCGCAGTCCCTTCGACGGAAATATCACTCCCATCGAAATTTTGGAGTTGTCTGGGAAGTGGTAGGAAGGGGATTTGGTGGGCCTCCCCCGTCCAGAAATCTAGAACAGGACTTTTTGGACAGGAGGGTGGCTTAGGATCCAGTATCCACAAGAGCTGATAATTCACACTGACCCTGCACCTTGACCGGCACATGAAATCAGGCTTCTTTCTCCTCCAAGTTGCAAAGAAAGTGTGAGTTATTTGACAGCCTGGTGGTCATTTTCTTAATATTGAACTCCGACACTGTATGATCTTTGACAATTTTCTGCGTTGGAGATTGGGAATCTGTAAATACAATTTTGCAACTAACAACGAGTTGATTTGGGGAATTCACTTTCTCCCCTGATTCTTTGCTGTCCCCTTTTCCTGGGGGCAGTTTACAAAACCTGTTTGGGGGATGGACACCTCTGTTTCTATTCTATCTGGCTTGCATTTTGGGGTTGAATAGTTTCTGGTACTGGGTTCGTCTCCATGCTTACCCTGTCCCACTCAGGAGCCTCATTACGAGTTTGATGATATTTTGGAGGTAGATCCTCCGAGATAACACCAAACGGATTTACAGTTACCACCACTTGGTCCTGTGGAATTACCACAGGATTAGAAGTGGTGGTAGGAGGTGTACATCTGCATTTTCTGGAGTCCATAGGACTTCATTGGGGATTTTTGGCAGAATTACAGCTGATAGAATTACCTAGTGGTAATTCTGCCAATTTTGGGAAGAAAAGTGATGATTCACCTGCAGCATCATACTGGAGGTATATGCTCCAATGTTCCTAAAAAAATCGGTAGGATTACCACTCAGTAATTCCACCAGTGTTAATTCCACCAAAACGTGTAATTTCACATTGCAGAAACAATGGAGGTAACTGAATCACCTCCATTTTTTCCCCCGCACCACCAAACTCGTCATGAGGCCCAGGGTCTTTTGGGACCAATTTGTCTTTGGGAGCGATCCCCCCATTTCTGAAATAGAAGGTCTGTTTACCTGAGTCCTCTAGGGACTCTTCTCTTTCAAAGGGGATAATCTTAACATCCTCCACAAAGTGGGTCCTTCTTTGGCCTCTCCTACTTACCCTTTGCAAACAGGGTTCTAACATTTTTGGGGGTAGAAGAGCCACTTTCAGGCTGAGAGGTTTTTAGGAGTTCTGTTTGCGTGGCAAAGGAAACTTCCTCCAGGGCTTGGCATCTCCCTTCCACTCGGGGCCCCTTCTCAGGAACCTGTGGTTTGTCAGACGTTTCCACCCATCCTTTCTGCCCTGGGGTATCAGACCTGGGTGTTGGGGAATTCTGGGAAGTAGGGTTAGGTGGAGGGTTAGACGACTCAGTCCTCAGCATGTGTCCCAGATCATCAGTCAGTTGCTGGACCTGTCGCTCCAGCTGCAAAACCTTTTCTGGATGGTAGGGAGGTCTCGAGTCATACCTCTGCTGCTCTTGAAAAGGGCAACTGTCCCTACTCGCGGATGATCTCGGGTACTGGACATTCCCCCATAATTTTCCATCCTGAATCTCTTTTCTCCCAGGTTCAGGGATCTATTGTCCTGAAAATGGGGAGAGAGAGGAGGATTATGTTGGAAGTTCTGATTCAGGGGATATCTAAAGGAAGGAGTTCAAATTGGGAGGTGGAGTGATACTTCTCTCCTGAGGAAAGTTTGGAGGGAGGTTTCCTGGGGCAGTACTTAACTGATTGGTACCGCCCCTTGGGCCGGGGGAGTGTATACATTTTATTTATTATTTATTTATTTTGTACATTTATAAGAAGCACACATAGCCGCAGGTAGGTGCTGGTTACAGAGAAAGAAATGGGGAAAGGGAAGGGGGTTGGAGGGAGAGAGTGTCAGTTGAAGAGATGATTTTTGAAAAGTTTCCTGAAGGCAAGATAGCAGTGTTCATCACGCAGATGTGGGGAGAGCTTGTTCCATAGAGCAGGTGTATGGGCTAGGAAGCTTGCCCCTGCTGCTCTTTTCCTGTTGTATCTTTGTGTGAGGAGACAGTGTTTGTAGGGCTGATCTTACCACTCTGGTCGAGGAGTGTTTTTTGATTGTTTCAGTCAGGTATTGGGGGGCATCATTGGCAATGCATCGGCGGGTGATGGATAGTGTCTTGAATCTGATTCTGTCCTTAACCGGGAGCCAGTGGGCAGATTTCCTAGCTTTTGAGATGTGCGCATGCCTGCCAATGTACATACCTCCAGGATTGGCTTGGTGCCCTTGTAGCTAGGGCTTACATAGGTGGCAGGGTCTCAGGGATCATTGTTTTGGACCCCTGCCTGACTACCGTTCGATTGCACCGGGTTGGGGGTTCTCTTCTGCCTTCCATTTTGATTTTTGGCAAGAGGCCCACTTTTTACCTCTGCCACCTTCGCAGCAACAGGGGTGTTAGATGGTTTGGGGTTTTTGGAGGTGTTTTTACTCTCAGCAGGCTTTTGGATGTCATAGATCCTAATGGCCTGTTCAACTACCCAATCCAGAGTTCTTTGCTCATATTTGGGGAGCGCATGGAAATAGGTGTCACAAACTCCCTACTATGTGTGTTCACTTGCCGGGAATTCGGAGCAAATGAGCGTTTTTGCTCCTGCACAAATTCCTTAAGCACCTTATCCTATCCAAATTGAAAATTATATGCAGCCTTATGGGCCTCCTGTAGGTTTCTGTGTGACGAGAATTTTTTTAAAATGGCCGCCTCATAGGTGGACCATTTATAATGATCCTGGTCCTCCACTCCTGTAAATAAACTGGAGTACTCAGGTGAGAAAGTCCATTTAGCAAATGCTATACAATTCACATCATTTCTGATCTGGAATGATGCCATAATCTGCTCATAAAGTTCCAGGTGCTCCCATACTGAATACTTGGTATTCTTGTGGTATGGGGTCCTGAAGCTCTTAATGGCCTTGATTTGTATTATTTGGTCTTTCACAAAACCCTTGCACTGTTTCACTGTCTTTTTCTTCTTCTGCACCGGACTCCTTTCACCTTCTGACTCAGAACTGCTACTGGTACTCCCTTCCCTGTCTTCTAGTTGCTCTATATATCTATGAGACTGGGAGTATCTTCCAGAATCACAGGGTCTGGACTCCTCTTTCCTGTGCCGCTGTGAATTCTCAGGGTCATTTCTTCGGTAGTCACCTTTCGGCCCAGGATAATACTCAGTCTCTTCCTCAGACTGACTCAATTGTGTAGTATCCCCATTCAAGACAGACTGGGGAAATTCACCCTTACTGTGAATGTAAGGAGGTCTTTAAGATGTCCCTCCTTGGCTGAAGATTTGCATGTTCTTCTCCAGCGAAGCGAACTAGGTGGTCTCTCTGCAATCTCATTTCTTTTAAGTCCAACCCCCTCATTTTCTCATCAAGGGAGTTTTCATGGTCTGAAGTACTCAATAGATTATTCTTAACTTCCCAGGACACACTGGTCCGGCCTCCTTGCATTCGGTGTGATAGGGGTGAGTACTCCTCAATCTCATATAAGGGCTGGCCTTCTGGATCAGTTTGGCTAGGCCTGGGTATTTCTAGGTGCCTCATGTTTCCTTGGGCGTTGTAGGTGGAAAATATGATGTCAGTCACAGTTGCCTCACAGGAAGTTGTGATTTAATGGCATGAGGTTCTTGATGGAGAGGACATCACCCCTGGATCAGAGGGCCCTTTCCCGTAGCCTAATTGTTCAGGGTGCCTCAATGCCAGTTTGAAATTTTCAATTTCCTTTCCCAAACTCTCACACCTGCTTCTCTCTGTCGTTATTTTCTTATGGTGTTCAGAGAGCTGGCTTTTTAACTCTGAGACCAGGGCCTGATTGGACTCAAGCACTTTACTCTAGGCCATTAATCGTTCTTTCTATTCCCTGATTTCATTCCGACTTGACTCATTTTCATTTTTTACTGCCTGCATTGTGTGGGCATATTCAGAGCGGTTTGTTTTCTAAAGACCAATCTCTCTCTCTTGCGCATTTTTACACTGCTCTTCCTGTAACAGGGTAGCTTCCGCTTGCCTCACACGCTCCATGAGTTCTACATTTTCTGGCCTATTTCCAGTCAGTTCATGAGAACCTGACTGACTCTTGTATGCATCCAATTTTAACTGATGCAACTTCTGTACAAGGACACTATTCTCCTGGTTCAAGAGGTATTTTCCTTCACCAGATGAATTTTCTTTTGTTTTAACGCATGTACCTGCTGATATATCTGATCAAAGTCATTTTGGGAATCAACTCCTTTTTATAATTAACTGAATGTTTTCATTTTTCTACTCCTTTATTTGTAATTGAAAGGCTATATTGTCATCTAACAGCCCTCTATTTTAAAAAGTCTGATCATTTACCTTATGTTACAGTGTGCTCAAATTTTCCACACACTCTTTATGTGCATTTTGCAATGTAGAAAACTGTGTTTCACCTTCTGCATTCTCTTGTTGCTGGGTTTCTAACTCTTTTCTGAGTTGTTCCATGAGGCTTTCTTGTTTTAACTCAAAATTAGGGTTCTGCAGTGCTTGATCTTCTAACTGTTTACGTTCTTTCTGTGCCTCATTTAGAATCTCAGTCTGACTCTGCGCACAGGCCTCACTCTTCTGCACTCGCTCTTGCACTAACTGCAAGTGGAAGTATAGATAAGCTGTGAGCTGAGGCATATGACTTAGTTCTTCTTGAGCATTTTGGGTCATAAAAAATGCCTCCAATGCTTTGTGCCATATCCCACCTTGACACCAAATGTCAATTTCTCAATGTCACTGGGCCTAGTAAGATCGTTGTTTTGTTCCCCCCTGCTCCCCTCCCTTGCGTTCTTGCGCTCTGAAACACTTGTGTACGAGCGTGATATAAATAAAATATCAATCAATCAATTAATCATTTCCTTCTGATGTGACATCTTGCATAATTGTAGCTTGCCAGCTCCCTTCGTCCGCCTCTGTCCACTCATCACGAATTAACAGCTTAGTAAGAAAATTTCTCCTGGCATCATCTAATACAATAGTATTCGTTTTGAAGAATTGCCTTTTTGCAATTTTTGTAGAATTTCTTTTTGTCAGGGGCAAACATCACCTTGATCCCACTTATTTTCCACTCACAATGACAAATCCAAATCAATTCTTACTCAATCTTAATTTATCAACTATACACCTCCCTGGAACTGGGTTCAAGTCCTCATGACACTTTAACAAAACAAAGATTACTTTTCCTCCACCTTAATGCACTTACATCAAAATGAATGGTCTGTCACAATGCACTTGTCATAAGTCATAAATTGGCAGCCAAATCCTGGAAAAGCTCCCAATTTGTAACAATTTATTGAGAGGCCATCCTCAACACAGGGAATCCCTTCCCTCTCCAATCTAGGTGTCACCTAGGAATAAACAGCTTAATGTCAGTTCTTTATTCGGCCCTATCTCCAATTCATCTAATACCCCTTGCATCGCTCCCCATGGGTAACCAATGAGCCAAGAACCAGGCTGATGTACGAGAAATATATTTATATTTATTTGAATTAGTTGTTAAGAAAACCGCACTAAAATGTCAAACACCACTTTATCTGTGGCGCAACACAATACACTTCTCTCTGCATAAATAAATCACCCACATGGGTTGGGAAGAACACAAATCACAATTCTTTACTTTCTACAGATTTCGCATCAAGAAATAATCAAACTGGTCGATAAACAAAAACAATTACGCATGCAATGCAGTGCAATTTCGATTTTCCTGCACGCTTACAGGGCTGGCAGTTCCATTTACAGATTGGTACAATGCATATGGCAATTACTATTCCACCCACATCTTTGCTCAAATAAACACAGGGTGATTTAGCAGTGGGATTTTCAGACCCCACCTGCTTTGGTTTTTGTGGGGGAAGTCGGACAGAAACATCTGGATTTCAGACCCCCTCCACTTAAAGGCTGGTGTTGGGGAAGATGAATGGTAAACATTGGGATGATTTGAGAATGTTGATGTGTCAGACCCCCCTCCACTTAAAGGCCTGTGTTGAGGAAGCTGGATGGTAAAAAGTGGGATGATTTGAGAATTTTGGATTTCAGACTCACCTCCACTTAAAGGCGTGTGTTGGGGGAGGTGGATGGTAAACATTGCCATGGTTTGAGAATTTTGGATTTCAGACCCCCCCCTTCACTTAAAGGTCTGTGTTGGGGAAGCTGGATGGTAAATGGGGGTGGGGGTTTGGTTTGGGAACAAAGGCACCCCTCTTCCTAAAGGAAGTTAGGGTTAACAGGCAACATAGGAGTACCCAAAGACACTACAGTCTATAGTTGTCAGCATACACTGGGAATGAGCTTTGTTAATTTAGAATTTTAACAACAATCACCTGCAGTGTTCTGCCAATGTGTCAAGACTTGAGTGTCGTGCAGAATAAAGGACCTCCGCCCCTAAGTACCGAACAGAGAAGTAAGAGCAACTCGCTGTTCAGTCTTTAGGGTCACAGGTGGCAGGTACAGGAGCGCACGAAACCCCGAGAGCTGCAAAGGAAATAAGCAGGCATGTAATAGGTAAATGGCAGACAATACAAGTCAAGTAAGTACAGGGATGCAAGCAGGGTGGTCTTACCTAAGAGTTGGGGTATGATAGCCTGGAAGGGAGCAGAGTGTGACAAGGAACAGGCTCCCCCTGATAGCGTAGGCTGTACCCTCAGTGAGAAAGCAGCAGCAGGAGGTGGTAAAGTGCTCTCACTGGAAGCCCCTGACGAGATGGTAAACTGAAGCGATCACTGGGCGAGCTTATTCAGTAAGTTCCAAACAATTCCTGAATGTTGGTGTAGAGTCCCGAGCCGTCCCAAGTGAGCAAAGTTTCTGAAACAAAACGTGATCCAAATAGAAGTCCTTAATGCGGAGTCAAGGTCAAAGTACCTGAAGATTGCTGGAGATGCGAAGACCGAAACCTAGGGGAATCCGAAAGAAGCAGTCCAAAGTACGTAAATCGTGGTCAAGAGAGGTTCAAAAGCAAACAAGAGTCAAACACCAGTAGCGCCAGACAGAACAGCTGTGAAGCACGCAAAAGGCGCAGTCTTCACTGTTTTAAGGGGGTGCCATGAAAACCCAGTCACGTGATCGGAATCTCGTGTCACGTGACAGAGATTGATACGTGGCACCATGGCAACACTACAATATTTGAACAAAGGATATGTCAGCGGAAAAGAACAGTACTTAATAAACAAAGACAGAACCAACTATAGAGGAAAGAAGTAGCCAATGTTTGCACAACAGATCAACCCAAGGACAACAGAATTTTATGAAAAACCACATTCATTTTATTGTCATTTCAAGCATATTAAAATACGAGTTTAAATTACACATCAAGCTCATAATAAATATTAGCATATTTAATTCTAAAGATAAAGTGCATCACAATAAAGTGCTTATCTATAACAAAAGGGCCGTCTAACTGGTCCTTACAGCTGAGACACAACTAGACTGCCTGCAACCCCAAGTGAGTGAAGGGAATCACTAAAATGGGGGGCTGGCGAATCCCGGTGTGTAGGCGGACTGCTGACTAAAGTATAGTCAAACAGTGATAATATGCACAAAGACTGGCGTTGGGGCACCGTACGTCGACTATTGAAGTGTCAATGCAAGATGATATACAAAAATGGTACAAAACATGACACTGATTGTAAAAAGTAGTTTCAATGGTACAGAGCATCTAGCTGTATCACAGTTGATGCCCATCTTCTTCAAGACGTCACACTCTGTTTAAAAGAAGTGTTGTTTTAAGCCAATTAATCTTTAATATCAACATTTTGTGATGCAATCATAAAATCAAAAATAATTGTTTTACAATCCAGAACCAATAATCACACCTGATATAGATGACTGTGGAGTTAAAAAAATAGTAAAGGAATCTCCTCAATTATGTAAGGCAAATAACCTCGGAAATTGAATGTTAACCGATAGTTAATGCCACCCAGAAAGCTTCATCCTTGCTTTCATCTGGTACGAGTGTGAAAGATTAAAGCAACTGCATGAACTCTGACTGCTATCTTCAGGATGGTTACCTTTGCAACATTGCTGCTGATCCTGCTGACCTCCACTCACCACTGCAATGTACATGCTCAGTTACTTGCAGTGGTCGGCCAGCACGTTCCAAGAAACAAACGCTGATTAATTAGCTGACCTCCTGTCGGCCCCAGCTAGCCATCCCAGACTACACCGACTGCATTAACTCTCAGCCAACTCTATAACACTACCCCTTTTCATGCGCGGTGAAAGGTGGCGGGGAAGATGCCAATAGAGGAACGGGCACAGCTGGCTGTTGTAACCCTGAGCCTGATGGAGCGCCCCGGAGCACCGGCGGACCTCCCCCTGCTGCTGTGAGGGTGCATGACGGGAAACGCAGGTGGGCGTGTTCAAAGGCACTGCTGGGGCATTCTGGGAAATGTAGTGCTGTGGGCCTGAGTGCATGACACAATGGGAATTAATTGAATTAATATTTTTTAGTGAAATAGGCTAAGGGTCTACACAGTTTTGCCCCCCCGACCCACTATAAATGGAAAGGATTTAAGACCAGCTGATTCCCCCACCTGTGGGTTACACTGGGCTCCAGATTACTTACATTAAAAACCTCTGTTTAAAATTCAGGAAATTCAGCTGCATTTCAGGACACTCTGGAAAGATAGGGCAGAGGTCTGGTTACTCCACTCTCAAGGATGGCCCACGCATTCCAGCCACAGGACCCAGTCAGCTTTTAGAACTTCCCAGCAAGAGGCAGCTCCACCCAGAGGTAATCTCTTCAAAATATCCTTTTGGTGTTTCCTTGCGGCTGTCCGAAGGTAAGTTTTAGCCACTCCTTTCACGATGGTAATTTTAGGAGCTCTCCCTTTTCCTCATAGTGCACCCACTTTATATAGCAGTGATGACACCATCAAGTTTACAATCTTGGGGAGTTCTCTGCAAGGGTTCTCGCACCCAGGATTGGACAGTTACCCTTCTCTCTCCTCAAGAATCCAGCCCATTGGTTTAAGTGTCTGGAACAGACATATGGCAATTTCCGTTTGAAATCCCCTTTTGTTTCACTGTCAGCTTTTGGGCAAAATTTAGTCTTGTAGCAGAACTTCATAATTTTACTAGTAACTGCCATGATATACATATATTCTACTTCAGTTACTCATGGGGAATTTAATAAAACAACAGCCATTTCCACATCATGTTGCACGGCTGAGTGGCAATTTTCCACTGTTTACACAAAACGCACAACAATTATGAACACGCAACTTACTTCCCACATTACTTATTTTATGCTCCACCAGTTCACCAACTCTTAAATTGGGGACATTTTCAGATCAGCCATAATCCCAATTTAGCTGGTCATTACAGTTCCCTAAATTGCAGATCAATGTTTTTATTTCAACAAAATCTCCTGGAAATTATCTAAAAAAGACACATCAATAAAAGCAGTAGGACTTGTGGCTGCTGGGAAAAAAAGCCTAAGTTATAAAAGTCATTTTAAATTAATTGTCAATCTTTATGTTCAGCAAATGGGAGCTCTGCTTCCTCCAGGCCATTTGTCTTTCACATCCAGCCCATGAGCAGGTTTGGTTTCTTTTATTATCCTCTTTGTTGTTTGAAGTTGGTAGCTGCTGGTCGTAAAACCTGGGGCCTTGGTAACACAGAGATCTGCACAGGCGAGAGCCATTTTCTTTGCACAGAAATGAGCTTTCAGAGACACCCAAGGCCTGATTCTGAGCTTATGATTATAGTGTGCAAAGCCGACATTCTCCCCTCCATTTCCCAGCACCACCATTCTGGGGTGGTTGAAAATATTGGAGAGGAAATGTTGTGCTTTCCAGCAGCAAAAGCTGCATAAATCTATCATTCACATAGAAACAAGTGCTCCAGTGCTACTGCGGGCATTTTCTAAAAGACTGCCACTTTTCTAGTTTAAGACATTTTTCTTAAGCTTTCATTAAACTAGAAAAGTGGTGCTGCAGTCTCGGAAATGCCATTTCTATAAAGGAAAAAGTGTGAAGCATGGTTTAACGGCACCTCGCTGGTGTCATATTGTAACTCCTCTTATTGATGTGCTAAAGCTCTGGTCTTGAGAGCAGAAACCCCCTTGCAGGGCCAGGTCTGCATTTCTCATGGTTGCTAAGACTGTTGGCAAGGAGTAAATCAGGTGCATGCTAAAGTCGTAGATTTGATGCCAGACCACCATGTTAGCACGTTATCAGATATGATGTTTTTAAAAAAAGTGTTCATCCTTCATGGATGGCCACTTTCTTGTGTTTGCATGCACCTCAGAATCGGGCCCCAAGTCTAGGGAAAGCCTGTTTTAAACACCTCTTAGCAGCCCACTTTATTGGAGTTGTAAACAGCTGGTATGCCAAACAGGCTGGCAGTGGGGGAAGCCACTTGTGAATGTTCCCCATTGTTGGCTGAAACGAACTCACATACTGCATTTTCAAACATTATTCTTTGACACACAGTGGGCCTGATTCACAGAAGTGGTTTACAATGGCGCAATCTCATGAGAAAATGCTCCAGGAATCAGGCCAACTAGTGTGTTTTACTGATCAGAATTCACTTTGGTTTTGCACTGAAAGTGCAGGGCTGTTTTTTTTCAGTCATTAACAAAATACACTTTTAATTACTTGCTGTTCATTTTTCTGCTGAATAGTGGGTCTGAATTGTCACAGTGCACCCCCTTTTGATGTGTGACAGTTTCAGTGAAAAAATTGCTCTGTTTATTTCTCAGCCCGCAATGTGATGTGCTTTTGCAATCTGCACTCGGAAATAATATTTTTTGTTTTAGCCTTCTCTGGATTTCTCTTGCAGAAAGACACTGCATAGTCTGCCTAAATTGGCCCCGTTTTTCAGCGTGCAGATTCCTCAATGCTGGAAGGTCCATTTCCCAGCGTGCCTTTGATTACACCCCACATATTGCTGCATATTCAATGCACATATTTTCCAGTGCAGAAAATTCAGTGATAAAAATCACAGAGAATTTTAAAATAAAAACATTAAAACTGATTTATTTTTAGGAAAAGGGATATTGCGTTAAGAGAGGTGGCGGTGAGGTTGCACTTTAATGGGGGTCTGCGGGATGTGTCTTCCCACCTTATGTTGTAAACAAATCAGTAATAAAATCTGGGCTAAAAAAATGTGTAGTAAAACATTTCTGGTGAAAACACAAGGAGCCTGTTGAACAATATCTAGCCCCCAACTAAAAAGGCTAGTTGAAGTTGTTGGTAGGCCTGAAAACCTTTATATCTTCAGGTAATGGCCAAGATGAACAATAATTACCCTCCAGTCCCATTCCTAATTCTAAGGGGAAAAGAGGGTCCATGACCTTGCCCTCTAGAAGATAGAATCCTTTCAAAGTTACAGGACACAATTCAAGTTTCTTCGACCATTCGAATACATTTTCTGTAAGATATCATGTGGTGCACCTCAGCAATCCCCATTATCTCGTCTTCTGCTTAATATTTGTATCTGAGGATTATCGGAGCTAATTTAGCAACCTGGTCCTTCATTTATTCTTTCTGTAACTATTCTAATAATACACAAATGTGTACGCATTTACACACACCGTTGACCCAAGATCCCAAACACATCTTTAACATTATGTGGTCGATTGGACACTGGGGCTATCAGCATTTTCTTGAATTGAATCCATCAAAAATTGCAACCCTGAACTCAGCAAACAATGTCAATGATAAAACGAAAAATATCAAGTTTATGGCACTAGGCCCCCTCTTGAAAGTCATCAAGCTTTGTCATGTTCTCTTGAGGCCTTTCAGACTATGGTTGAGACGCCATAATAGCACGGCTTCCACTTAATTATATATTTACTTTCAGTGTTTTCTAAGGAGTGGTGGAGAGGAATCATGAATTACGATCCGCGCACCCACTCCGCAATACAAATCAGTGAAGATGTGGCGTGGTGTGAGATGGATGTGGCGTGGTGTGAACGGCATGCATAACATTTGTATGCATGCATTTTACACATGCATTTCACGTTATGCCACCAAGTACATGAGCCCCCACTGGGGGTCCTTTTAATTCAAAGTTGGATCAGAAAAAATGGCCGTAAAAGTGCTTACAGTGACTTTTTCCAAGCCGCCTCACTATGGTGCTTATATTAGGAGGAGTTGGGGAGCAGGACAGACATGCCATGTCCGCCTCCATTTACCACTCCGACAGACAAATGTGAACGCCTTATCTCCAGCATGGATATGGACTCTGCCTGAAATAACCCCACAGGTACGAGCAGGCAGATTCCCTTGTAATCCATTGCAAATGCCTCCGACAATCTGTAATTGTGGGAGCATTTACACTTTTCCTGCATTGTAGTGCCAAGGTCGCCTTTGTTTAACTTTTCAGTTTCTACTACCTGAGGTAAATTACGAAAATTGAACAGATGGGACCTTTTGCACTTAGGTGCAAATAGACGGGGTCCCCTCAGTGCAATTAACGACACACACTGAACGTATCCAGAAATTGCAGGGAGAGCGCAAAATGCGGCAGGCCACCTCACACGTGTGAAGTCAAATGCACAGAATGCACTGTGGCGCCCTGCTTCCAAGAGCCGGGCCACGAGCAGCCATTTAAGGGTTGATCTAAAGAGCAGAAGACACAGCAAATAAAAGCACTTACCTGGGGGCTGACATGGAATGCTTAGCTTTACCTTTTTCTTCCAGCTGTGACCAAACACAAACAGACATGAAGCCGGTAAGTGGATAAGTGGTTGATAAGCTCTACAGCGCCCTGTACGAAAAGCAAAGCCAGGTCACCTCAGGTGAAAGGGCACTGAAAAACTCTGAATCGGTCACTGCTGCCAGAATAAAACTACATTGGCTCCCTGTAGAGGCCCGCATTCGGTTTAAGCTACTTACTATCTGCCATAAATGTATTTATGGGTCTGCACCTAACTACCTGAAAGATGTTATAAATATCTATTAACCCACAAGAAGACTCAGATCAGCTGAAGATCTCTTATTAGTTCACCACCGCGTGAAACGAGCCTGCGGGCTTGGCAGAGCATTTCACATCCAAGGCGCCAAGGCCTGGAATGCCTTACCAGCTACTTTGCGTAAAACCGGGGACTTGCTTGTGTTTCGGAAACGTTTGAAGACTCACCTCTGGATATCCCATGCGGCGGTACGGTTATTTCCCATTCCCATGGAGTCCAACAGGGCTACATGGGAATGGAAAACCTGAAGGGCCGGTGCTTCAGTGAAAAACGTGCCCGTAGCGGCCTGAACTCCCGGCAGGTCAGGCCTGCTGGGAGTACCGTTCCCCTCCCGGCAGACTCGTAGTTTGGTGGTCCGGAAAGGGTGCCGGTATATTGCTACGGCACCTTTATTTCTGGACCGCCAACATCGTAATGATGCCCAGCGGCTCCTTAACAGACACAGTAAATAGTTGGGCCATTAAAACGTGCACGCATTCCTGCTCATCATCAGGCGAGCCTCGTTATCGTTATATCATGGAACACTGGCTCCATGTTATTCGATTACCTATGAAAGCCATCGTAGCACATCTGCTAGAAGTGAATGGAAAAGAGAAGCAAGGCCATTGGCAGATTTGCAACGAGCAAAAATGACACCAAGCACTGACAAACCCAATAGGTCTAGACTTATTTATGGCCACTTGCAGTCATATGTGCCAGTCATCATAGGCTAGGTGCAGCCTCACATGTTGAGGTACTACTGCCATCATATGATGAGTGGGAACACGCTTGCCCTGGCACGAGCAAATACACCCCACTGCACTCAGCCTCAGGGACGTCGAGCGCCCGGGTGCTCCGGGGCCTGAGTCCCCCCCCACCCCCTTGGAAAGGCCATCTGCGTACTGGCAATGGCCATCTGTGTAAGAGTCCCTATACTTTCAATGGGACTTTTGTTTTGAGGGGGCGCACCCTTTCGGGAATACGAGAAGTGGGTGTCCCTGCTCAGCCTATGCTCAGGTATAGCCTTGTGTGCCAGGTATAGCCATCCTCTACTCTGGTGCAGCTCATATGCCATATGTAGCCTTGTATGTTAGGTACAGCATCTAATGTGTATCATCACACACCATTCAGTCAATTGTGAGTAGCACTATAAGTAACCATAACGTGATCACAAGGAAACAAGAGGAAGGTGAGGTGGGGATAGGAGGGCCAGAGAAAATCATGCGTAGAAATAGAAATATTTCAGGCAAGTTCCTCGTCCTTCAGTGAACAGTCAGGTGTGGCGCAGTTTCCGGCGCGGTAGCATGGAGGTGGCGTTATGACTGCAGCTGCATAGGGTAGGGGCCACTCTGAGGAGTTTCTGTCTCCTCAGCCAGTGTATCTGGGGGTAGAAGGCTTGATCAGCTCAGAAACCCTCACAACATGCCATGGTACGCCTTGCTATGCCGAGGGACCCCAAACACATGCCGGCCAGCGTCTTCTTGTACAGAGTGCACACACATGCAGCAGCGAACAACATTGGCACTCTGCTTTTTCAGTGCAGATGTGTCCTTTGTGTCACTCGACACTGTTATATGGACAGGACTAAACGCCTCAGAATGGATCATGTGCCACTCTACTAATGTCTCCACTGGCATTCACTCTTAACTCACTCAGTATAGGTTCCCGCTAACGACTGTGTGGCCCGTATGACATTCACCTCACCAGGTGCAAATTCCACCACAGACCTGTAGAATGCATGTTCCTACTTTAAAAGCTTGTATAGTGGACTGTTGCTCTCGAAATGCACTCTACCCCAGAATAGTTGTTCCTAGAGAGCTATGCTTTCCTGAATGCACTTTGCTTCTCATGGTGTGGCTATCCATACCAGACGACCTATCCCAGAGTGCTATGCAACTCCCTTAATGCAAGAGCCTCCATAAGACTACGTCCCATGCAGCAGCCTGCTTCAACAGGACTGCTCTACCTCAAACAGTTCAGATGCCTCCACTCCACCACACGCAAGACTGCATGTCAAGGAATGCATATTACTCAGAGTACATCTCTACAGAGTCACACTCGATTGCACTGTACAGATGTTTCCAGGGGACTGCATGACCCAGAATGCACCTGCATCACTTGGTATAGAGTCACCCATAAGACAACCTTTCTTTTTTTTTATTTGTATATGTTTTACATAAGAAACCTTTACAATTACATTTAATAAATAGACAAAAGAGAAAATACATATCTGTAGATTAGCAGTACAACAAAACCCTAAACACCTTCTAAAAATGTATACGTAGCATATAAAATCAGTGCAAAGAAATATAAAAAATCGAATTTTGTGTAAATTCAATGTAAAAATACAATGTGACTTCTGAGTACATACAGGGCAGGACAGAACAGGCACTCAAAATTAACTAATATAGCTCAAGTAGTAGAGTCATTCCTCAGAGGTAGAAGGAATCTAGTTGAAAAAGCATATAAACCAGAGACTCAAACCAAGGATGCATAAATATCTAGAGATTTGATAAAACCTGCAACCGCAAGGCCCTCTGTAACATTTGAGATTGAGAGACATCTTGACCATATGAACATTTCCGCCTCCAGAAGTCCCAAAGTATTACATTTTCGCAAATAAAGTGCCCTTAAATCTTTCAGTGCAACACAATCTAAAAACACATGTCGACGAGTTTCAGTGACCCCTGCGGCATGACAAAAACGACAGAGGACATTTGGATCTTTTATTGCATTCCTTCTGTGTAAGACTTCCCTAGTAGGGAGAATATTCCACCTAAATTTCAAAAGGAGAGAGCGATAAAAGCGATTGGGAAAATTGTGTAAAAAAAAAGGACATAGTACCTCTCGTCTTATGTTCAAATTTTAAATCACAGAGAGAAGGATATGAATGAAATTGTACAGTTGTACTAATCCAATCATGGGACTAGAGGAGCTTTTTCACTTTTTCCAGATTAGTCATCAGGGTATCCCTGTCCGTAGACAGATCTAATAGAGTCCTATCACAGAGGTCTCTGAATTTCAGCAGGTAAACATTGTGATCCAAGCAACCTTGTGAGAGAAGAATATTGCCCAAATCAACATAAAGCGAGTCCTCTTTAGGACAGAGCAGAGAATGAAAGAGCGCCAGCACCCGCCAAAGGCTTTTGGCTTGCAGTGATACCAGACCTAATTCAAACCTTATAGCCACTGTTGGAATACTATTGGGGAGTTTCATTACCTTTCTCCAAAAGATACCTTCAAGAGAATCCCAAAAAGTATGGACATCCAACTAATGAAGTTCCATGCCATATATTAATTTCAGAACAACCTTTCCTTCGAAAAAAAGTCTATCGCTGGCTTGAAAGAGAACCTACCATACTTGCTGTCCAACTTACTATTCTGAGAAATAAGAGGTAAGGCTTTATATCTGATAGAACGTCGGAGTTCACCAACCGAAGGTTGAGCCAGGATCAAGAATCCCAAATAGACCATTTTCTGAGCTCTAACAATCGGTTCTCTGCCAATTTTCCAGACTTGTTATTACCTTTTTTTCCTTTTAAGAAGGCCATGATGCGAGTTTTACTAGGGTTGGTTTTTAACCCATTTATTACGGCATATTCTTCGAACTTACATATGTCTTTGTAAGCCGACTTTGGTCTGATCAAACAGGAGAAAATTGTCAGCATATGCCAACCACGAGAGCCTTAGGTCTCCCAATTTTATGCTCACCAGTCCTGCATCCCCAAGGAATTCCCCTGCATCTGCCAGATATAAAATAAAAAGGCATGGGGCAAAAGAGCAGCCCTGTCTTACCCCTATACATGTTCTAATTCTTCTTGAGAGGGTCCCTTCTAGATTAATCCTTATATGGATCCCTGCATTCTCATACATGGTCATAATCAGATTGAGTAGGCCTGCCGGTAGCCCCCACTTAGAAAGTTTGGCCCAGAGAATTGACCGAATCACCAGTCAAAAGCATTTGACAGATCGATTGATGCAACATATAATGTTCCGCCAAATTTGCTCCATGCTCAGCCTTGTAAAGCAGTTAAAATAAGACCATTTAAATTGGCAGCCCTAAACCTTGTTTGGAATTTCTCTAGAATATGATTCTATTTAATCCAGACATTCACATGAGAGAGGAGCAAAGAGGCAAACAGCTTGCAGTCTGCATCAATGAGAGAGATCGGTCTATAGTTCTTAACAAGAGTCCGCTGACCTCTCTTAAAGATTGGAACAATATGTGCAGTCTGCCAGCTAGTTGGTATGGTGCCAGTTCTCACTATGTCTTGGAAAAGCATACAGAGTAAATTAGCCCAGATTTCCGCAGGGCTTTCAGTGTATTATTGGTCAAGCCATTTGCACTTGGTGCCCTGGAGTTCTTAGCCTTGACGATTAGCCCCAATACCGTCTCATAATCAATGGACCGGTCCCACACAGTGTTCATTGCAGCTTCTAGCGGACCCTCTTCCCCTTGGCCAAAGAGCTCAGTATAGAAATCTACCCATTGGACCTCCGCGATGGAATTCAGTTGGTCAGTGGCAGAAACAGACTCTTGAGAAGAGAAAAGAGCCCAAAAACCCCAAGATCCCTCTTGACCAGGACACAGAGCATCAGTTCCACATAATTTTGCAGCATACTAGATTTTTTTGCTATACAGTAGTTTTTATATTTTTGACATATAGATTTAATCTTAGCGCTTTTGGCGGCCTGGTCAATATCAAGATAACGGGTATCTCTAAGGAGTTTACGTACGTTGGTCTTTTCTCTAGCAACCTCCTCATCGAACCTGTGGAGGGGGTCTTTTTTAAAGTATCCCTATATTAGGCTGTCCAAATAGGACTCAAGAACAGCTAGTCCTTGATGCCAATAAATGATAATCAGTAGAAGGTCAATCAATCCCTCTCTAGATGTCCCCGTAGCTTGTCCCACTGTTTTAAGGTTTCGGGGACCCCCAGAGGGCAATTTTTTACAGGGAAGACAAAACAGAACAGTCAGGGACCCATGATCACTCCAGGAATTATAGAGTACCAGGACTTTAGAGGAGAAAGGTAACAGAGAGTGGCCTACATACAAATAATCTACAATAGAGGTTGAAAGACCTCTCTGCCAAGTAGGGAGGAGAGGATGGGTAGAATCATAAGTACCATTCAAACACATCAAACCCACCGATTCCATAGAGAGATTCCAAAGTCTACACCAAACATATTTCTGACCCCCCTGATCAGACTCGTCCAAATCGTGTCCCAGGTCCCCATAGTCAACGTCAGAGGACGTAGAACAATCAGAATTCAGAACACCTGCCAAAATCACTTTCCCCCTAATATTCACAGATCTCCAGGCTAGGAACAATGCCATTAGGCTGTCCAAAAAGGACTCAAGAACAGCTGGTCCTTGATGCCAATAAATGTGAATCAGTAGAATGTCAATCAATCCCTCTCTAGATGCAGTTTCCACTGCCAGAACCCCAAAAGGCGTAAAAGGGATAATCATGCTTCAGAAGCCCAGAGAACGCCTTAGCCCAATATGTAGACCCCCTGAGGCTCTCCCCCCCAAACTAGGATTCGCATTTTGAGAGTAGATTTCAAAGCCATCAATAAAGGGAGATGAGTGCAACCAGGTTTCCTGCAGATAGAAACAATCAGTACCTTTAATCATATCTACTGTATTAGTATTAGTGAGGAGATGTAAAATTCCCCTTGTATTCCAGGACATGAAAGCCAATTTATTAAAGCCTGTTTTCTTTGCTACAGAGACTGGACTTATACTAAATAACTCAGTTCCATAGTTCAGAGGTAACCTGGGCCAAATTATAGCATCTACGTGATTCCTGGCCGAGAAATGCCTCCGTTGAGGTTGAGAGAGCCCTTCAGGGTGGTAAACCGTAGTCAGATTTCCCCTATACTCTTCAGATCATTCATGCAAATAGAGTGGTTGATTTGGTTTTACCAATTTTATTTCAAAACCAAGTTTCCTAAAGCCCTTTTTTTCTCCCATGTTCAGGTCCAGCACCAATCTTGATTTCAGAACATTATTGCTGAGATCTATACGATCCTTAGAGAGAAAGTAGACCCTTTCTAGATCTTAGCTAGAGACCAAAGATAGTGTAGGAATTTGATGTAGAATTGTAAGGCTAGTCCATTGGTTAAGATACAAGATCATGTCGCTACCCCAGAGACTTACAAGTTGTAGGATCTCTAGGGTTTCTCTATTTCCCATAGTTTGAGGCAGGGAGTCCGAGATATCCTGACTAAATTGGTTGAATAGATTATCTTGAGACTCGGGCCTCTTGCACCCCGTAGCATAGTCCCTTTCTGAACTAAATGGGGGCCCATCGGAAATCTTTCCTGGCTACCCATGGGTCCTAAATTAATACATTTTGAGTGGGCAGAGCCTGAAATTCCAGGAACATAGAGATCCCTCACTGCCTTGAATCCCACCATACGGTCCCCCATAACTGATTGGGGCAAGCTGATATGAGCGTCTGAAGAAAGAGTTGATTGGACAGGTATTTGGAGAGAGCAAGTGTCAACACCACTGGGCCGATCAGGACCCGCAGTAGGATTGACATCCACCAAAGAGGTGGTCTTCACTCTATATATATCCAGAAGAAGTTGTTTCGCCACATCAATATTGACCAAAATCGTGGGAACAGTAATTGTGGGAACAGGGAATCCAGAGGGATCGGAATAGATGAGAAATTCACAGGGAGGGAACATTGTAAATTCACAGAGCAAAGAGTTTCAGTAGGATTTTCTTTTTGAGAATTCGAAATACCCAGACCACTTTTTACAGGGTCAGAGACCTCAGGATTGTCATTAGAGATAGGGAGAGTTGTGATACCCTGAACCGAGACAGCAATGGCAGGGACCATAGAGCCGCTGCTATCATCAGGAGCAGATATATTTATAGGAGAATCTGTCTGAATACCTATAGCTGTTTTCAGAGGGAGTGGGTTGACCTCAGTAGCCATAATACCAGCAGTAACAGCCACGGGATAGGCGCCCCTTTTCCCCCAGAAGGCAAAACCCCCTTAGGAGGCATAGTCGAGTCGCAGCAGAGGGAAAAGCGAGCGTAGGTAGAACCACATTTTTGAAGAATCTATTTGTAAACGAGTTAATTTTTTTAATATTTTTCTGATTTTTTGTTTTATTAATTTGTTGAAGAGATTATTTTCCTACTAGGGCAAGGCTCTTAGAGGAGAGGTTTTCTTTCATCAAGTCTATGAGAACAGGAGCGTTCTCCAGATTTTGCACAGCTATTGAACCTGGAGTAGAAATAGTATCTGCTCCCTTGTCACGTTTAGGCTCTTCAGAAATATTAGAGTGGCATACAACTGCAGATGCAGATATGCAGGGAGTTTGAGAAGTCAACCTCTCCAAAATTTCCTCAGGCATGACAGCCAAAGTAGTTAAATCTATAGGGGCAGCAGCCTTCTCGATGTTTTGCAGCTCTTTTACCCCTAAGACATAAGCAGTGGCCTCTCCCTCAGTCTGCAGAGAGGATATCGTTGGAACTTGAGCAGATACAACCAACCCAGAAAGGTGAGAGGGAAAAGGGCGAGGGATCTTGTATAAACCTTCCCCAATGACACTAGCTGTTGCTAAACCCAGGGCCATTAAAATAGGTTTCCCCTCAGAATTTGGCTGAGGCAGCATTGGCGAAGCAGAGTAATGCTTAGTAATTGTCGGATTATCTTCCCTGATAATCTTCACCAACTCTTCAAACCTATCAAGCCCCTCTAGCCTGACATAGATTTCCGAGAGTAGGAGAGAATGAGATCTAACATCTGCCCAAATGTCATCATAGAGACTAACAAAAGAGCTCAACACCATGTTTAAAGCGGAAACAGTAGGTTGAGTGAGCCTTTTCCTTTCATCAGCCTCCTTAAGAGTGTGATGCAGCAAAGAGTCACTGGGATGTTCCTTAATCGCGTCTGGGAGAAGACCCCTCTCTCTCAACCAGTTTTGCTTTTCAGTGTACTCATCAATAAAGTTTGTGAGTTCAGATGGAGAGCCCATGAATGAAGCATCATATGTCTGCTGGGTAACATTGTTAGTATTAATCGGTCTAATTTCGAAACCTGCTTTCAGCAATTGCTTTGCCTGCACATTCGATGATAATAATGTCATTGATATGATTATGTGAGACCTCCTCAGTGTCCAATCTTTTCACCACCTCTGCCAAATGCAAGTGATCAAGAGTGACCACTGAGAGGGCCTAAGGAGGAGGTTTAATTAACGTGCTAGTGACTGTTCTTTTCCCAAAGTAATTCGATTTTTTTTCACCGGAATGGATTCCCCCAAGGAACCTAGTTTAGGTTTACTTTGAGAAGAATTAAGCATTGGTTTCCTTAAGGGAGTTTAAAAAACCGGACCTTTCCAAGTCAAACTGTCGGGGTTTCCCAAATGTACAGGCATAGAGATTCATATGTGTATCTGAAGTCTGGTTTGCCATCCCACCTGAAGAGGACACCCCCCAAAAACTTAGGGGAGAGGTTGTGTGAATATTATAATCCTTCAGATAAGAAGATTGTAGAGCAATTGGGGCATTAATAACAGCAGAAATATTAGTAGTCTTAGGTTCAGGGGCAACCAACTGGGTGGCATGCAGCGATGTATTAAGGCATAAAGTAATAGGAGTCATTTGGGTAGCATTCATCATTGCATCGTCTGGTTCAACACTGTGGGGAACCCCCAAAAAGGAACTACTCCTATTACCCAAATTAAGGGCTAGAGTAGCCGCTAGTTGCTCTTCCTGAGCATCAATGGAGATATTGTGGTTTCCATTAAAAATACAGCTATTGTCACCCAGAGTACGTGGAATAATACCCATAGTATTAAAGATCTCATTCCTGTCCTGAGGATGGATCTGGACATGTACAATAGTATTTGATACAATAGCCCCTGGGGGACTTGGGATTCGGGTACTAAGGAATTCAGCCTGGGTAGTGTCTTGTTTGCCTAGGGGGACAGTGGCGAAAGATTGAGGAAGAATACCTTCTTTGGAATCTGGAGAAAGAAGCTCCTCACCAGATTTCAGAGAATCAAGGGTAGCCTCCATGGCTGATTGACTTCTAAGACCCCTACGTGTCATTCAAATATAAATCCGCAGAGAGAACTAGAGAACCAGAGAAACAGGCTAGGGATGAGATAAACAGTTCCCAGACCAACAAGGGAAAAAATGTCACCTCGATATATAAATCACAGGTTCAATAATATCAACAATAAAAACAAGTTATTTCAATAAAATGCACTGAGTAGTGATAAGAGTTAAGTTAGAACATAAAATATGGATGTAGAGTTGCAACACGAATATTAGAACATTCACAAATAAATCTTAAACTAAGAAATATTAGAGTTATGCTTCTGAATATAAAATAGGTGTTAGTGTTTAAGGACGTATAGACAGCATAGTTCCCAGACAGCAGCCAGTAATCCAAACAAGATTGAGTTGTCCAAAGACACATGGTAAGAAACGCCCGACAGCTTGAGGAGCTGCCAGAGTCCGACTCTCCTCCCTCACCCTGTGGACTTAAAAAGTTGAAATAATAAGGATAACCAGGGTAGCACTCTGGAAGTTTCGTATAGTCTTATAGTACTTACACATTCACTCGGCACACAGCCGTCGGCAAGTCAATGAGTAGTTCCCAGGGGCAAGGGCACAGGTCACAGCCAAACAGCTAAACAGTAATTCCAGCCCTTACAGCTTCCAGGGCTCAGTGCCGCAAGGGTGTATATGCCAGTAATAAGTACTTCCTTCCTTGTGCATGTGATCAGTGACGTGATCGGGTGAAGCACCGCCCCTCCTGGGAGTACTTCAGGCAGCAAGAGCAAAACGCTCGCAGTGCTGCGTTGGAATACTGTAGTCAGCGAATTCAGGAAGCAGAGCAAGAGCACACGTTCAAGCAGAGAATGTCAACCTTTCCAAATCTACACAGTGTAGCTCACTTCAGGACCCTCCTCAAAAGGGCTAGATGACTCAAAATGCACTCTAGCCTTCTCAGAAGAGATGGCTGCTATTGGACTAAGCATGTTGGCAGAACTGCAGACCATAGGATAGCCCATGCCTCTGTGTAGAGGAGCTCCCTCTCCAAATGGATCACTTGTCCCAATATTCATGATACTTAATAGTTTGGAGAACCCCATACAGAACACGTCCCAGACGTCCCAGAATAAACACTTCCCAGTACGGGAGACCACTGGCAAGATGGCATGCCGCAAATGCCACTAACGTTCCCATTAACTAGAGCTGATGTCTTTCTCATATGCCCCAATCTTCCTAAAGTACCCTCCCAATCTCTATGACATTCTGTTGTGTGTGTGTTATTCTTTCTTTCTTTCTTTCTTTCTTTCTTTCTTTCTTTCTTTCTTTCTTTCTTTCTTTCTTTCTTTCTTTCTTTCTTTCTTTCTTTCTTTCTTTCTTTCTTTCTTTCTTTCTTTCTTTTTTCCTTTCTTTCTTTCCCTCTCTCTAGCCCTTCTTTCCCTTTCCTCAAGTATCCTCAATCGAGCCAATGTGTCTCCCTAACTCTCCCTTCAAATCTCCCTGGTTTTCCTTCCAAATATTTTGGGCCTGGCTCTATTACTCTGTGAGCCAGCCTGGAATGGGCATGTGCTGGAGAGATACAGGGAGGGTGTGAACAGAGGGTTGGAAGATCACGTGCCTCTTCATTGTTTGCAGGTGTGATTAGTGAGAACAGCTGTGAAAAGGCTGAAGGCGGGAAATGGAAAATGGTGCAAGTGGAAGAAAGCAAATGGAAGTCGCAGATGAGTATGATATGATATGATATGGCATTTATAACGCGCCTATACACAAGGGTTGCAAGGCGCGACGAGGCAAGGTAGGGGGAACAAGGGAAGACAGACAACGATCTTACTAGGCCAAGCGTCATTCAGATCGTGCAAGTGCATGGGAAGGGGGAAAGGAAAAGTACGAAGGGGGAGGGGAAAGTGCAGTGCATGGGATGGTAGAATAAATAAGATAGTAAAACGGCCAGATGGTGGCAAGTGCAAGGTAAGTGCAGACATAAATGCTGGTAGGGGGACTGTAGGGATACTGAAAACAGTCCCCAGGTGCAGGGGTTCCCAGGGAGGCAGTGCAGGTGTGCAACTGGTGGGGCCTGGGCCCGAGAACAGAAGGGTGGCCAGGTAACCAGTGCAGTATCAGTCAGGAATTCAGCAGGGGAGAGGGGGAGAGGGGGAGAGAAAGCAGAAGCAAATAGGAAGGTTTTGTGGTGCTTCTGGAACCAGAGATGGTTCTCCTCAAGTTTAAGGGTGGCAGGAAGGCTGCCCCTGCCGAAGGGAGAGATCTACCACCAGCTCGTTGCTTGGAGAAGCGACTGACCCTGAGGGAGTTGGAGGCGGATGAACGAAGAGCACGAGAAGGAAGATATTTAGGAAGAGAGAGTTGAGGGTATTGCGGCCGCAGAAGGCCTCGTGGACAATGCAGAGGGTTTTGAACGTAATCCTCGCAGCCACTGGGAGCTAGTGCAGGGATTTCAGTCCTGGAGAGATACAATCCCTGGGCTTGAGGCCAAGGACAAGTCTCGCAGTCCAGCCTAGAGAGAACCAAGGCTCTGGAGACAGTGAGCTTCTGGGGGAAGGAAAGGAAAGAAAGAATACCTCTGAGGAGGTACAGCTGGTAGTGTGACTTCTTAGAGACGTCAGAGATGTGAGGAGAGAAGGAGAGTGTGGAGTCAAAGATGACCCCAAGGTTTTTAGCCTTGCAGGTGGGAGCAGGAAGAGGGCCAAGAGAGGCCGGCCAGAGAGCTGCAGGGAAGGAGGGAGTGGGTGTGCCGATGAGTAGAATCTCAGTCTTACTGGCATTAAGGCAGCGGTCATTGGCGGCACACCACTCCAGGATAGCAGACAGACAGTCAGAGATGAGGGAGGGAGAGGAGGAGACAGAGGGTAACCTGAAAATGAGCTGGGTATCATCCGCAATGCACTGAAAATTGGGGCAGAGAGTGGCGATGCAGTGGGCAAGGAGTGCCAGTATTGGTTGAACAGCCAGGGAGAGAGGTTAGATCCCTGGGGCACACCACAGGTAGAGAAAAAGATGTCGGAGAGGAAGGACCCAAGTTGGACCTGGGAGGGTCGGTCGGAGAGGACAGAGGTCAGCCACGCCAGAGCCTGATCAGTGATACCCAGGTTATCATGGAGACGGTTGAGAGGTTATCATGGAGACGGTTGAGCAGAATGGCACAGTTGACAGTGTCCAAGGCAGAAGAGAGATCAAGCAAGATGAGGATGCATGGGGTGTTAGAGTCAAGGTTGGAGAGCAGGTCTTCACGGATGTTCAGGAGAGCAGTTTCTGTGCTCTGAAGCCAGACTGATTGTCATGGATACAACCAACAGATTTGGTGTGGAGATTAAGCTGGGAGATGGCCAGTTTCTCTAGGAGCTTGCCCAGGAAGGGAGTGATGGAGATTGGGCGATAATTAGCCGGGCAGGAAGGGTTGGCAGAGGGTTTCTTAAGACGAGGGTGCACAGGAGAGTGCTTCAGGGGGGATGGGAAGACTCCAGTGCTGAAGGAGTGATTGCAGAAATCATTCTGGGCAGGAGCCAGGGAGTCGATGTGGTCCTTGATAGTGGACCCAGCATAAAGAGGTAAGTGGATCCAGTGGGTATGGTGGACCCAGCATAAAGAGGTAAATACGCACTGTGACAGGCTATACGGGAGGCAATCGCAGCATTACGGGTCACATTCTCTTTGCAAGACAATGGCTGAAACGTACAGAATCAGATTCGGGGGCGGCCTTGCAGCGGACTAGCGCAGGGCACTCTGGGAAATGTCAAATTCTGCTTCATTGTTATTATCATTAGAATGGCTTTTATTAAGCGCGGGCCCATCTTTGGGGAAGCAATGCTGCGCTTTACAAGTCATGGGGGAAGTGTACAGGGAGGAAGTCAGAGGTACAAGGGTGATGGGAGCTAACAATGGGAGAGCAAAGCCACCAGCAAGGGATCTAGAAGGAACCAGGGGAGGAAATAGGAGGAGGGGGTGCAGATATCCCAGTCTGAGGTTAGGTGGGGAGTTGAGGATTGTGGACCTAGGTGTTAAGGAGGATCTTCTCCTTGCAGAGGAGGGTCATTGTATCCAATATCACTGTCTCAGGGAGGTTTAACAATGCACATATCTGTTCCAGGTCTTCCATTAGACCCACATAGTGTGTTGTGGGTATTGTAGTGATGAAATGTACATATTCCGGTTTCAGATTTTGCTTTAGACCAGTAGAGTGTGCTGTGGACTATCTAGTGCCACATAACAGTTGACTTCCCAGCCCTGGTCTGGCAAAGTATTCCACTCTCTTCCAGCCATTGACACGCATGCCAACATACATGCTACGTACATGAGAATTCCCTTTACTTCACTCAGTAGGCATATCCCCCGTGACTACGTGTCCCAAAATGCACTTGTCCCACAAGGGAGGTTACAGAACCGCAGAAGCAATAATGACCTCTGCACCCCTCCCAGCCATACCTCTTAGCCAACCCATGCAGACCGTTATTGGTGGGGGTACATGGGGTGCGTATAATGGGCGGAATGGGACCGCCACCGACTGGCAGGCTCATTCAGAGCAGGCAGGAGGAGGCGGCCAGCTACTGGTCAGGGGGACGGTTATTGTCTTCCTTCTGCCTTCAGACCTGGTCACACGGACCCTTCCTTACATGGTAGGAGGCACCGACCAGCCACTGCACATTTGCACACCTTCTGCTGGAATTGTGGGAGTGCGTTTTGACATGCAGCTCTTTTGCTACTGTTTTTTTTCTTTTCGGCCCTAATGCAATGGCTCTGGGTGACTGCAGGCAGAAATAAAAAAAAACTATGTATTTTGTATGATATGATATTTTATTTGTATCTCGCTCACACGTGTTTCAGAGCGCAACGAGGCAAGGGAGGGGAACAAGAGAGGACAAAACAACGATCTTACTAGGCCCAGTGACATTGAGAACGCACAAGTGCAAGGGAGAGGGGGAGGGGAAGTGCAAGGGAGAGGGTAGAGGTGGAAAGTGCTGAGCAAGTGATACAAACAACAACTGGTAGTGCAGCCAGCAAGGTGGCAAGTGCGGGTCTTAAAGCCCAGACAAGGGGTGTCAGATAAGTGCAATATGTCAGTTATGGGGCAGTGAGTCTGGTGATGGAGTTGGCTTTGGGGGAGCAGCGTTTTGGAGGTCTTGGATGGAGTGACAACGGTGCATCATTTTAAAGTTCAATGTTTCAATCCGTTTGTTTTTCAAGTTTCCTTTCTGTTTCCTGTTTGAATTGAGCTCCTGACCCTTGGCAATTTCTTTACTTGAAAAACATTAGTCAAATATCTCGGAACTGTTAAAAACACAGACATGTCAAATTAGCCCACTTTAAATGGCAGAGATTGGTGATTAAACACGTGACTGACTGGATTAGTGGTCACAAAATCACTGTTAGATGGTGAAGCATACTGAATATCGGTGTCAGAAATTGCTGGGAGCTGGGAGCTAAGCAGCTCCTGCTTCTACTAAAACCAACAGTCACCAGGAGCTCCTTCCTGCTCCCCAGGCAAACTGGTGCCTCACAAACATGCAGATGCGAAATTAACTTTGCGTGTTTGGGAAGGAAAATATAAGAATGAGGACCCTTTTAATGTTTGTGACTTGATGTTCTGTAAATAACAGTTTAAAAAAAAAAGAATGAGGACAATTTGGAATTGAAATATAATGGATTATCGGCAAAAGGTGAAAGTGTACATTCCATGTGGAGGTTAGGCTTGCAGTGCACTGTGCACTCTATCCTGGTCCCTCTGCTCAATGAATCTTAATATCTAACCCTGGAATAGGGGGGGTGGCACTGACGACAATCGGCAAAGGGTAGAGAATTTACAAAAAGGTATAGATTTAAAATGTATGTAATAGTAAGTGCAGTGTATCTTTATTTTCGCTTCTCTTTGCGGATAGAACCATGGCTTACAAGAGAAACCGTCATGAGAGGGCCCAAGATAACTCTGCTTTCAGTGTGCACTTTTTAAGGTCGTTAGTGCTGTTATGGTCAATATGACTCATTTGTAAAGTGCAACATATGCCGCAAGTGGTTTCTTGCTTCTATATTTGGAGCAGCACTCTCTATTTAGAGCATTTAGCAGTAATCCCTGTACTGAGTTGAAACGCTGCCAGTGGATCCCATTCACAGAAAATAAGGCGCGGCGAGGTAATTTGCTCAGGCTCCTATAATGTGGCGAACTGGGAGAAGCTGAGATTCAACGTGTGTTTCCAATTGGCAAAGTTTACAACTTGGGCAGTAGTCCCTGTCCCTTCACAAAGGGGGTCGAGAGCCGTACGGGTAACGCTTGTCGGAAAAATGATTGGAATCCATGCCATGGCATTACAAGCTTGAGTAACAATAGTTTGGGCTTTTGCAGTTGTTCATTGCATTTTGCATTCATAGGCATGACTTTGTGTTGGTCCCATAAAGAGCAGGCCCAGCTCAAAGAACATGCAAGCTGGACCAATGCTCAGCATGTGACTATTTTTAATTGACCCCTTAGCCTCTGCTGGATAATTAAAAACCTCTAAAATGTTGCATCGGCATCTGAGTCATGAAGACTGCCGCTTACACATCCTGCTAAAGAGGCAGGCCCGTAAAATGCAGTGGATCTCTGTACCATCCAGCATGGGATCATCAGTAATGTTAAAACACAATTTTAAACCCCAATCATTCAGGGCCATAAATAATGTCCTATAGAATGATTTAACCCCTAACAATCTGCTTTCTAAAGGGCTAAAAAGTAGGACTGCAGCACTCTGAAATGTAATACAGATGGACATGATGTTTGGGATCACGTGCATGAGGGCATGCACTGCTTGGTAACTATTGTTTACAGCAAGATGAGAATAGTCTGCAGTCCCAAGACCCAGCAGCAGCATATCAGCCATTCCCTTGCAAAGAGGGTATTACAAGACATGTACACATGCTAGCTATACATGACCTCCGCCTTAATGCCAGTAAGACTGAGATTCTCCTCATCGGCACATCCGCTCCCTCCTTTCCTGTAGCTCTCTGGCCAGCCTCTCTTGGCCCACTTCCTGCTCCCACCTGCAAGGCTAAAAACCTAGGGGTAATCTTCGACTCCACACTCTCCTTCTCTCCTCACATTTCCGACGTCTCTAAGAAGTCACACTACCAGCTGCACCTCCTCAGAGGTATTCTTTCCTTCCTCTCCTTCCACCAGAAGCTCACTGTCTCCAGAGCTCTGGTTCTCTCTAGACTGGACTATTGCAACAGCCTCTTTCTAAATCTAAAGTTGAACTAAAGCACGATCCATGATGCAAATTAAGTGTCCAAATATTTCTTTTTTAATCTTCAAATCAGCCGACACGTGTTTCGACAAATAATCTTCTACAAGGCGAATAGTCAGATATGCGTCAGAGTTGTAAGGCTGCTGTAAGTAATAACAGAATCCGAAAAACCGAATGAAGAATATAAGCCTAGATGGATATGTACCTTAATTAAATGGTAGGTCCTGGCCTAAAGCATGAGTCTGCATCTGTAATTCTGTCAGTCATTTACCGTGGAATGACAATTTCCAAGATTTATATATAAACGGAAAGATTCAGAGACGCGCGCGCGTAGTTAATGGCATGCAGCAGAAGGGATTCAACCCGAGATTTCTGGTCACACGGCACTGAAGTGGCAATTGCCGTTTATATATAAATCTTGGAAATTGTCATTCCACAGTAAATGACTGACAGAATTACAGATGCAGACTCATGCTTTAGGCCAGGACCTATACTCTGATGCATATCTGACTATTTGCCTTGAAGAAGACTATTTGTCGAAACACGTGTCGGCTGATTTGAAAATTAGAATTAAATATTTGGACACTTAATTTGCATCATGGATCGTGCTTTAGTTCAACTTTAGCTTACTTTGCAATGATTGGACTGGCACATGCGCGTTTTGCTTGCTACAGTTTTTGGCATCCTTGTTCACTAACTATAGGAGCATATGGGTACTCCTACTGTGTAGTATTGGTAACGCTACACTGCCACACTTTCCCTTAGTGGGTCTAGTGCACACACTGAAGCCCCTTTTCCCATACCAATTGTACACACTTTTTCTAAATCTGCCTGCCTCTACTCTCCGCCCTCTGCAACTTATCCAGAACAGGGCTGCAAGACTTGTCCTTGGCCTCAAACCCAGGGATCGTATCTCTCTAGGACTGAAATCTCTGCACTGGCTCGCAGTGGCTGTGAGGATTAAGTTCAAAACCATCTGCATCATCCACAAGGCCTTCTGCGGCCTGGGGCCTCAATACCTTCAACTCTCTCTTCCTAAATATCTTCCTCCTCGAGCTCTTCGCTCATCCTCCTCCAACTCCCTCAGGGTCAGTCGCTTCTCCAAGCAACGAGTTGGTGGTAGATCTTTCTTCGTCTGGTGCCTCCCTCTGGCACAGCCTCCCTGCCTCCATTAAACTTCAGGAGAACCATCTCCGGTTCCGGAAGCACCTCAAAGCCTTTCTCTTTGCTTCTGCTTTTTCTCCTCCTCTCCTCTGCTGACCTCCTGGCTGTAACTGTAACTGCACTGGCTACCTGGACACCCTCTGATCTCGGATCCAGGTCCCTCCCCCGCCAGCGTCACACACCTGCACTCCCCACCTGGCAATCCTCGCACTTGGGCACTGTTTCTGTATCCCTACAGTCCCCCTACCCGCCCTTGACACATGATATCTGCACTTACCCTCGCACTAGCCAGATGCTGTTACTCACTTTTTTATTATATATTCCCATGTACTGCACTGTCCCTGCCCCATTCCCGCCCACTTGCGTGATCTGAATGATACCTGGCCTAGTAGGATCGTTGTCTGTCCTCCTTCTGTTCCCCTCCCTTGCCTCGTCGCACCTTGAAACACTTGTGTATAGATGCGTTATAAATGCCATATCATATCATATAATATCAAAGAAGATCCCATTGCGTAAAGGCCATGTACCCGTTCATGGGTGAGAAAGGTTTTAGCAGTTTTTATGCCTTAACATTTACGTTATGATCTGATGAAGCAGCTGCTCTACTCAGTCTTTGCTTAAAAGTTTCACACTTTATAACAGAGCTTATCTTCCATGCACACCCCCAACCAAGCGAGACCTGCAGTTGGGAAATGTGACAATAACGCACACAAATCCTTAGGTAGGCTTAGAGGTTGGTTATTTCAGAATAACAGATCAGCATATTTACAGATTACACCATATTATATGCATTCAGCGTCCAGCCGCCTTACAAATTCTCCAAGTCGCTTTAATTCGTCTTTGCCATCTCTGGCGCCTTTCCCAATGGACCGGCACCACACTCCCCAGTGAGAGGAAGGGACAGTGACAGAAAGAGAGAGCAAGCTAGAGAGAAAGTTAGACAGAGTGAAAGAGAAAGACAACAATTGAGACATATAGACATATGGAGGAGAAAAGAAGAAACAATAGATGAATGGATACAGGGGTGAAGCAGTGGGAATCAGTGACTGCTACTGACTGAGGGACTGTGCTCGAGAGACAGTCGGACTAGGATGATAAATTAGGATTTGGACAAACAAGAGGAAGGTCTAAAACAACACAGGACTATGATGAAGAAAAAGCACTAGGAAAAAGGACTAGGACAAGGGAGAATGACTAGGATCAAGGACAAAGACAAAGAGAAAGGGCTAGGGTAAGGTCTTAGATGAAGGATAAAGGCTAGGACAAAGCAGAAGGTTGACAGACAAGGATGGCAGAGACGGGCTAGTACAAAGGACAAAGCGTACACAAAATGAGAAGAAATAGGATGAAGGAGGAGGACTATGATAGAAGAGAATGATGAAAGATTATGACTAGGATGAATGACTAAAATGAAGAAGCAGGACGAAGGAAAAGGACTGAAACAGTGGAGAACTGGAGTGATGGAGGACTAGGAAGAAAAAGTAGGGCAAAAGGTTTGGACTTGGACTTGGACTAAGGACTAGGATGAGAGACTAGGGCTTTGAAGAAGGACTATTATGAAAGAGAAGGACTAGCTTGAAGTAAAAGGTTTAGAGCTTGTCCAAAACAGGACAAGGATGATAAAGAAGGACTAGGATAAATGACGAACAGAAGCGAAGGAATAGAACGAAGGACAGGATCAAGGCAGATGAGCTAGAATGAAGGAAGAGGATGATGGACTAGGTGAAAGAATATGATGAAGGACTATGTGTCCGTGCATTCTTAGGATGAAGGTGATGGAATAGGACAAATGCAGAACTTGAATGAAAAGACTAGGATGAAGGAAGAAGGACTAGGAAGAAGACGAAGGCTTGGGATGAAGGAATAAGGACTAGGACGAGGGATGCAGAGAAGAAGAAGCTGAAGGATTAGGATGAGGGATGAAGGACTAGGACAAAGGATGAAGATCTAAGACAATGGACAATGAGCAAGCATTAGTACCAAGGGGAAGGATGAAGATGAAAGAGAAGGACTAGCCAAAAGACTAGAATGTAGGAGAAGGATTAGGACAAAAAAGAAGGAGAAGGACTAGGTGGAAGGAGAAGGGGTATGATGAAGGATAAGGACTAAGATGAAGAGCTAGGACAACATAGAAAAGTACTTTTATGAAGGACTAAGACATGTGAGAAGGCTTAGGATTAGGAAGAAGGACTAAGGAGAAGGACTAGCATGAAGAGGAACATCAAAGGATGAATAAAGGAGAAGGACCAGGATAATGGAAAATGAATAAGATGGAGGAGGGCTACGATCAAGGGCAAGAGGATGCCTTCAGAGTTTTGGCGCTTTAGAAATACACTAACATAACATAACATAACATAACAAAAGGATGACGGGCTAGAAAAAAGGACTAGGACAAGCATGAGGGACTAGCAAAAAGGAGGAGGACTAGGATGCAGTTGAAGTACTAGGACAAAGATAATGGGGGTCATCACAAGTTGGGCGGTATTCGGGTGGTAAATCTGCCAGTGTACCGCCCAACTCAAATAGCATTACCGCAACTTGGTCCAACGCTATCAGCGCCAGATCGCGAGTTGAAGCAATGCTGTTACTCCCCGTTTTTTTAAGAGCCATTGGACTCTATGGGGCTGTATTGGTGAAATTACCAGTAAATGCACCGAAAATGGGTAGAAAGTGGCCAGATTTACCTCCAGCTCAAAGCTGAAGGTAAATCTCAAACTTTCTACCCAAACTCAGGATTGGGTGGAGCAGTAATGCAACAGTTATATCATTACCACTGCATTTTTACCGCTCTGCCCAACCTCTGATGAGGTCCAATGATTCTCATCAAAGACTATAAGGAAGGAGAAGGACTGTAATGGACTATGATGAAGAAGGAAGTCTACTATAAAGGACTATGATGAAGAAGCGGCACTAGAATGAAGTACTATGTTGAAGGTGGCGGAATTTGATAAAGGAGAAGCACTATGATGTAGGAATGTGACAAAGAACTATGGCGTAGGAGGAGTACTATAACAAACGACTATGAAGGACTAGGATAAAGGATTATGAAGTACAAGGGCCTAAGATTAAAGAGAATAACTAGGATGAAGTACTATGATGAAGGATTATGACAAAGTAGAAGGACTCGTATAATGGATCACAATGATGGAAAATGACTAGGATGGAGGACTATTACAAAGGAAAGGGACTATGATGAAGAACTACAATGAAGGAGAAATAATATGAAAAGGCAGAAGGACTGTGATGAAGAACTGTGTTGAAGGAGAAGGACTAGGATGAATGATTGTGATGAAGTAGAAGGTCTAAGACAATGGAATAGAACAAAGGACTATGAAGAAGGGGAAGGTCTAGGATGAAGGGCTATCATGAAATAGAAGGACTATGATGAAGAATTATGAAAAATGGGAAGGATTAGGGAACATGACTTTGATGAAGGAAAAGGATTATAATGAAACACTTTGATAAGGGGAAGGATATGATGAAGAACTATGACAATGTACTATGATGAAGGATTATGATGATGGAGTCGAACTAGGATGAAGGACTATGGAGGAGGAAATTAACTATAAAGAAAGAGATGGGCATTGATGAAGGACAATGATAAAGAACTATGAGGAAGGACTATAATGAATTAGACTTAGTGCAAGTCGAAAAGAGAAGGATTAGAATGAAGACTATGGTGAAGAGATGGAAGATGATGAAGGACTATGAGAAAGTAGAAGGAACATAATGAAGGTCTATGGCAAAGGAGACGCTGAGGCAAAGACCTGCAAGGAATTAAAAGGATTAAGATGAAAGACTATGACAAAGGAGAATGATTATTATGATGGAAGGATATGACAAAAGACTATTATGAAGGGCTATCACTAAGGTAAATGACTATATGATAAAGGAGAAGGAGTATGTGTTGGGGTGATCAGGAAAGGTCCCAACGATGAAGAGGGGTTTGTGTTGCGTACGCTATGTTAGTGACTGGGGGTGCAGCGAAATGGGTGCGATGTTGCAATTTCATGTGTATCCAGTGTAGTTGAATGGGATATGTTACTTTAAGTGTTTCTTTTGTGTTCAAATTGATACAGATTAGATTTGCACACACGTAGAAAGACAAAATGCCCAAAACACCAAATGAAATCTAAAACACAATTCAGCTATGGTGTGCTCTGAAGTGCCTGGAAACTGAGTGACCAGGAGTTTTGAAATGTGTATGCGAAGAAGGGGACTGGTCATGGAAGGCCCACTGTAAAGGAGGGACAATGTTTATTAAACATGCATGCATACTGAGTTACATACACAGCGAACCTATACATTTATACGTAGTGAGCATTTTTTAATTCATTTTGATTCTCCAGTCAGGGTTTCGCAATATGAATTTTAAGTGACTTAGAGAAACTGGTTTTGCAGAGTTTCATAGACCAGAGGACAGGTAAATGAGTAACTATGACGTTTGCAGACGGTCAGTTCAGCTAACAAACCGGCAAGGGTCTTAATGGCCTGGCACTATCGCAAAAGCAGATGAAATCTCTTTTAAGTGCAGAGGAGCTTATAGAAGGGTTTCAGACATTGGTTTTGACCAGAAATAAACATGGGGTGAAGTAACGCTCAATTCCGGAGTGACCAATACCCAGGGGTCTTGATTGTATTCTGTGCATGCTGAAATATTATTTAATTCGATTAGAGTGTTCCCGGAGTAAAGTTGGGGTGGATGAGATAGTTATCACCAGTTCAAAGGGAAGCTATTTATTCTGCTTTCCTCATTTCATTTGAAGTATCCATGTGAACAATGTGCAATTACATTTAGGGTTAAGAGGTTTCAGGCCACTTGTGACCTGCAATAAATTATGTTTGAATATTAATGTGTAACCATAGGCTGATGTCATGACCTACCACGTGCTATGAGTACGATCTGAACATGGTAGTTAAGATATCAATAACCAATGAGAATGGAAGCATTGGAGAAAGATGGGATTTCTTTGCATAGGTTTTGTCCAATCATGTGTAGGGGCGGATTATATTAAAATATGTGGGAGTGTTTAACTGTTGCAGAAATGTATATAATGTGTCAAGTTATCTGGTTCGGCGAGACTTGGGTTAGTTTGACACGACAGCGTCATCTAGCTCCGCCCAGGACGATTGTACAATAAATTTGCTCTACATACAAATGTGCACTCGTTTTTTAAGTGGTGGGCCCGCTTGGGTTAAGGTGTTTAGGGGCCCATCCATCGCCGGGACACAACAGAAAAACTCTGATGAAGAATCATGAGAGGACTGTGATGAAGAAAAAGGATTATGGGGAAAGACTGAGATGACTAACTATGATGAAGGACTGTGATGAAGGAGAAGGACTAAGATGACGGGCTATCATGAAGAAGAACAACAACGATGAAGGGCTATTATGGAGGTGTAGGACTAACATGAATTACTTTGATTAAAGAGAAGGACTAGGACGAAGATCTATGATGAAGGAAAAGGACTTTGATGAAGGTCTATGACTAAGTAGAAGGACTTGGATGAAAAAGTATGATGAAAAGGAACGAATTGGTTGAATAAATATTACAAAGTAGAAGGACTAGGATGAAGCAACATGACTATGATTAAGTACTATGGTGAAGGAGAAGGACTAGGATGAAGGACTCTGATGCATGAGAAGGACTAGGATGCAGGTCTATGATGAAGCACTATGATATAGGTGAAGAACTACCATAAATTATTAGGATGAAGGTGAAGGACTATGTAAAGGAGCAGTTGCATGCCTCTGCAGGATATCCCACCCCGCTACCCCTTATATGTTGGAAGTCTGAGATTGTGCCATGTTTGACACCAGCATGTGTGCCAATGCCGCAGAAGATATTAGAAAGAAGGTATCCACCAAGAAAACCCTATCAAATGCATCCATGAAGAGACAACAATCTGAGGCAGGAACTCCCTGAAGGAATATGAAAAGGAGCAAAGAGAGAATTTAGTGACGTCACAAAAAGACATACGTGACGCCCAGAGAATACTAGCTGAAGAGAATGCATAGATATTACAGAAACTGATGACAAAGTTAAGAATCAAGTAAACTTTCATATGCAAAAAAGAAGATTGTGCGAAGTGCTGCAGAAAATTAACCATTCAATAATTGTACAGATGCTGAAACGCAAGTAGACTAAGTCATCATAGAAGCTGGCTATATGTAGTGATTAGACTGCAGACTAAGCCGCCATTGTATAGGAGCTGGACATCGGAGCTGGACATCGTTGTCATGAATTTAGTAAACCTGGAACCACAGAGGAAAGGCCGAGAATTGTGTTGCAGCAAGAATAAACTGAGATCGTGGAAGCGCCTGGCGAGGCTGTCTGGCCTGGTATTAAAACTGAAGCAGCCAAGGTTGGTTATCTATGCTTGAAAGCAGTGAATGTGCGAAGGATGAATCATCCATTGTTAAGGTGCAAAGAAAGAACACCAAGAGTGCCAAGTTTATTCATTTAAGACATCTAAATGCTAAAAAATGGACCAAATCATGGTCTCGTGTCATGTGAGTCAAGGATGGAAATAGAGTTGAGCTTCGAGTCCTAGAACACTGACAGCAAAAGCCTGCACTCCCATAAATTCCCACAGACAAGAATATTTTGCATGGCCAAGTTCAAAGACAATCTTCATGGCAGAAGGCATGGGTGATGAGCGATGTAAGGCTAATTGGGTGGGGAGGTAAAGTCAAGTCCACCTACTGGCACCTGGGTTTGAGCTTACGTGCTGCTAAGTGAACCGAATGTTTCAGACATGGCACAAGCATGCCAACCGATTGTACAGGGCTGTATAATGAAGGGCCTTCTAGTGTGAAGACCAATGATAAACTATGTACTTAACAGTATTAAAGATTACATGTTCTTAGAGGTAGGCATACATTGTCCACCTGACAGTGTGCAGCCAATCACAATCCTAGTCCCTACGCAATGTAAATGTAGGTGATCCACTTAAGCCTATCACAGCCTTTAATTGGTTTTCTATTATTTGCAACCTAGTATGACGTCACTACTGATGTATTTTTTGCATATAACAATATTTTTATGAGAAAATCGTTGAGAGCTGAGTGAACGTCCGTTGATGTCTGTTGTAACCTCCCTGTTTTAGATAATTGTTAATAAAACAGCAACTTTGCCATCTTCCTGAGTTGGTTTAATTATTTGGACTCTGAATTACTCTTCGATCACATCCATTGCATGCATCTTACTAAAGGGCTATATGCTCAAGTGGTCTCCAGTATTTCGGACGATCGGGCATCCTCTGCCATTAGCCCGAACGTTGCAGGGTTTCCTGTGGAGAGCGGCCGATAGAAATGAACATGCAAGAAGAACCGAGATGGTGGTCAGGTCCCCCTTTGACGAAATCCCTGCCCGGTTTCCATGGGCTCAGAGCGGATGGACGATAAAGTGGTTGGATTGAAGGAGGATTCGATACCAAAGGTTTAGCGACTATTAATGAATGGTGAGTAGATTAAGGGGATTGGATTATGATAATTTTCTGAGTAACAGGAAATATTGTGAAGAGAAAAGGTAGCGCCTACGAGTCCTGACTCAAGGGAGTTCCAGATGGAGACGTCTCAAATCCCAACAGGGGTAGAGCCGAAACATAAAACGTATAATCAGCATTACGTAAGGTGATGTCTCAAATCCTGTATAGGGTATGAAATAAAGGCAAGAGAGATAAGGTGATCACAGGGTTTATAAATATGTAATGTCGACTAGTCTGAATGTTGTTTGTTGAGTAAAAATATCAAAGAGCGATAGAAGTTGTGAAAAATTGAAATAGCTGAGGAGCAACAGTGATTGAGGTTTAGCAAAGTGATTGGCGCCAATCAAGAATATAGATATAGTCAATTAAAGAAATAGATTTATTGAATAAGAAAATAGGTAAAATGTTGAAATTAGAGGCTTGAGCAGCGATTGATGGTGCATATTCATTTGTTTTAAAGCATTGAAAAGTGGTTATTTAAGAAAAGGTATAGAGGTTATTTAACAGTCTGGTAACTATTGACAGTCAAGTGTAACTTGTCATTATGGGATACACTCCACTTATGCACTTATGCAAAACAGTACCGAAGCACATGCCCAAGCTCAAACAGCATAGTGGGGATTGGGTGAAAGGCACGGCAGATAAAATGTTCATGCCATGGCCCCAAGGGGGATCATTGTCAAAAGCGGTATTGCAACACATGACCATATACTTATGCGCTGCGTACACGGGGAAGAAATTAGAGAAAAGATTGGCGATTCTAGAGCTCTGGAAGATGCACCAAGAAGAAAGAGAAGAGCGGTCACCTGAAGAGTGGATGCTTAGTCAGCGTAAGGAGGAAGGTGTTGAGCCCTCAGCTGCCCTTACCTCACCCGAAGCAAAAGGTATGGAAGAAATGGGGTTATATCCTTTAAAGGAGTTGAAAGTGGCGATAGGGTATAGTAATGTAGATTACCCCTGCTATCTGCGCAGGGAGTATTAATTCTATTAAAGACTAGGAGGCGAGCATTATGCTTCATCTTCCTTTATTTCTACTCTTCAGCAGTTCAACAAACATGTACAACAAAATCCTGAAAAGTGTCTTAAAACTAACAACTTTTTTTTTTTTTTTTTTATCAAAACTACAAAATCCATGATCCTCTGTAGTCCATGCACCCTCCACCAGTCACAATCCACTTCCTGTGCCTGGACTCCTCCTCTGCTTTTACTCGCTCTGAAAGTCTCTAACTGCTCCTTGACAACTGTGCGAAGGCTCTCTTGGACTTTTAACTTAATCGCTGCAAATGCTCTGGGCTCCTGACCCTCTCTGCTCTGTCTTCACCATCAGTTATTCTTCTGATCCTCTCCTATGAAAAAGAGCAACAAAAGATTATGATAGGGTGGTGCCAACGTCTCGTACTGATACATAATAAATCATCGCCATTGTATACTTAGTACCAGACTCGGGTGGGAATTTAATGCTCGCCTCCTAGTCTTTAATAGAATTAATACTCCCTGCGCAGATAGCAGGGGTAATCTACATTCTATGACAAGACTGGAGGCGAGCATTATGCTTGTTCAAAGCTTACCCAACACCATATTTGCTAAACTTTCCGCTGGCTTAAAATAAAATTCTTTAAACGTCCTCTCGCTTGACCAATCTGCTGCCAGCATTATCTCACTCAAAGGCACTCCTGCTCTCACGGCGGACAAGGCCATGGCCCCCCTCACCGAATGAGCTCCATACGTGCTCACATCCAAACCTGCTGCATGCATAACCTCCTTGACCCATCTTGCGATGGTAGCCGATGCAACTGCGTGATAGGGCTTCCTGCGCGCTATTAATAACTGAGTAGTATTCGCTGCTCTATGCTCTGCCGTTCTATTCTCGTACTCCTTAATGCATCGTGCCACGCACCATTTCGAATTACTCGGGAAATACGGATAATGTACCGTAGATGTCCCTGTCTTGGTCCTTCTGACTATGGAGAATGTAACTCCCTCCGGCCCGAAGGATCGTCTGTTAACTTCTAGTGCTCTCACGTCCGATACTCTTTTGCAGGAGATCAAGCATAGCAGCATCGCTAGCTTTCCAGATAATTGCTTAAGCGAGAGATATTTATTGGTCGGCCAACTCGCTAGAAGACGCAGTACTGTAGACACCTCCCATGTCGTGGTATACCTGGGTTCCGGTGGCGCTTTGAATCTAGCTCCTCTGATGAGCCTCACCACCGCCGGATGTTCCCCTGCCGGGACGCCCTCTAATAGCATGTGACCCGCAGAAATCGCCGATCTGTACACTCCTATAGTACGGAAAGCTCTCCCGCTCTGTAATAAGTTCGCTAGAAAGTTCAGAATCTCCACTACAGGTGCTGAAACAGGATGAACACCTCTGTTCTTGCACCAGCTTGTCCATTTTGCCCAAGCTGAGTCATAGCTCCTCCTAGTGGATGGGGCCCAGGATTCCGCGATAAGCTGCGCAGCCTGCGCCGGAATTCCTGGCAAGGCCCACCGTTTCCGGATATCCTGCATGCGACTAGCGGGAGTGTCCCTCTCGCTCTCAGAGGATGACACGACCCAGCTGGGTCCATGAGTAGTCGCTCCTCGTCGGGGAGGACTCTCGGAATGTCCGACACTAGTTCCATTAAGGTGGGGAACCACACCTGAGACTTCCATAATGGTGCTACTAATACCAATTCTGCTTTCTCCCTCCGACATTTCGCCAATACTCTGCTCAACATCGCGAAGGGGGGAAAAGCGTAATGCGGACCTCCTATCCACTCTTGTAGGAACGCGTCTGTCCCCAGCGCTCCCGGATCCAGCCTCCAGCTGAAATATTTGCTCCTCTGCGTATTGAGCCGGGAAGCAAACAGGTCTACTTGTAATGGTCCCCATCTCGTGTCCAGTCTCTGAAACACTGCTGGATCCAGTCTCCAATCGCTGGAATCCGTCAGGTACCGAGAGTTCCAATCTGCTACTACGTTCAGTGTTCCTGGCAGGTACTCTGCTGTCACCGACGTCCCTGATTGTAGGCAGAAATGCCACAGGTCCTTCGCTAACTCTGCGAGCATCTTGGATCTCGTACCGCCCAAATGGTTGATGTAGCGCACTGCTGATATGTTGTCCATCTTCAGCAGGACACAAGATTTCACTCTTTCTTTCGTAAAGGCTTTGATCGCGAATGATCCTGCCAGGATCTCTAGGCAGTTTATGTGTAGACGAAGCTCCTCTTCGCTCCACTTGCCTCCGGTCTGTAAAGACCCACATCTGGCTCCCCAGCCTTTCCGACTGGCATCTGATTCTATTATCAAATCCGGTCTGTCTCCGAATATGGCTCGCCCATTCCAAGCGTCCATATTCTTTAACCACCATTCTAGTTCTGTAATCGAGTCCTGATCCAGCGGCACTTGTTGATGGTACCTCAGACCTAGCTGCAGATGCTTTATTTTCAATCTCTGCAGTGCACGGTAGTGCAGTGGCCCCGGAAAAATGGCCTGGATAGATGCTGCTAGAAGCCCAACTATTCTCGCTAATGTCCTGAGGGATACTTGTTGCTTCTCTAAGCATACTCTGATCTCTCTCTTGATGTCTCTCATCTTCTGAGCTGGAAGCTCTAAGGTCGCCTTCTTGGTGTCTAGAATGAATCCCAGGAGGTCTAACCTCTGTGCTGGTACGGTATCTGACTTTTCCGTGTTCACTAGAAATCCTAGTGAGGTCAGAAGGTCCTGCACCCATCTCGTTTGGTATACTAATACCTCCCGGTCTTCTGCCAGCAGCAGGAGATCGTCCAGGTAAATAATAAGCCTTATTCCTTTCTCCCTGATCGCTGCCGATACTGGCTTCATTAGCTTTGTAAATGCCCATGGTGCCGAAGCAAGACCGAATGGCATCGATTTGAATTGCCAGAAACGACTTCGCCAGCGAAAAGCTAGAAATGGTCTGTACTCCTCTAGAACGGGTACCGTGAGGTAAGCGTCCTTTAGATCTAGACGCGTCAACCAATCTCCTTCTCTTAGGGAGTCTCTGAGCTGATGGACGCCTTCCATCTTGAAGTGCCGATATATGATCCAGCCATTCAGCTCCTTGAGATTTATCACCGGGCGTACTTTCTCCTTCCTGTGCACTAGGAACATATTGCTCACAAACTTCGGGGCTGTCTCGCATTTCTCTATCGCCTGCTTGGTCACTAGCTGCGCTATCTCGCTGTCTAGCCATGCTTGTTCCGCTTGCGCTAATCTCTGGCTCCGCGGTTCGTATCGCTGCACTGGGGTCTATATGAAATCTAGATGCAGACCGCTCACGGTCTGCAGTATCCAGGAATCGCTTGAAAGCTTGCGCCAATTCTCTAAATATCTGCGCGTCCTCCCCCCTACTGGGGGATACATAATCGCTCTCACCTGGCGTAAATCCTTGACCTCTTCCCGTTCCTCTGGACCTTCGGCCTCTTGGGAATCTCCCCCTGGATGGGAAAAAGGTGTCTTGGCTCTTGTTCTCCCAGTATTGTGCCCTGGTGTTCTGAGGTCTTCTCCCTCCTTGGTAGCGACCGGCAGCGCGACCTCTGTAGCGGCCGGTCCCTCCAAAAACTCTGCTGGGGAATATCTTGCGAATAGATGCTTGGGCCTTCTCTAGTGATGCGAATGTTCCTACGAACCGGCCCATCTCCTTCCCGAAGGTCTCTCCGAATAGGAGGCCTTGTGCGCCTTCCCCTGCTTCATATGACGATAAGTCGCTCAATTTTGAGTCTATCTTGAGCAATAGGCCCTTCCTTCTCTCTGCCGCGATGGCACAATTCGCGTTCCCAAGCAGGCAGACGGCTCTCTGAGCCCACCCTGCGAGGGCTTCCGGATCAACCTCTTCACCCGTGTCCTTCGCCCTCTCTGCGAGGTCCATGATTTTTGCGAGCGGACCAGCTAAATCTAGTAACTTCTCCTGACAGGACTTCCCGGATCTATCAATCCCCTTCCGGGGATCCTTACTGGCCTTGGCTACAAAAGTCAGCATTTTTGGGTCGAGCTCCGGTGCTTCCGCCACCTTTCCTGGCAAATCTGGGCGCGGGCACTCTGCCCGTAGGCGCTGTCTCACTTCCTTGTCTAGTGGCTTGCGTAATCTTGCCGCCATATACTGGGTCACTCGGGGGGATGGTTGCCACTCGGTGGACCTCGGATTATGAATGCTGTCTGGGTCGAACATATCCTCCTCGTTTTCTACGAGGTGTTTCTCCTTCCTCGCTTTCTTGCCCCCACTGGGTCTAGGCCAGTCATCTTCCTCGCCTTCTTCATCTCCTAAAGAGCCTTGCTCATCTACTAGCTCTTCCTCCGAGCCAAGGTCCTCTCCCATATTGTCTTCCCCTGGAGCGGGGGTCGTGAGGTTCGGCACTGCCTGCTTTGTAGGTACGCTTCTTTAAGCTTAGCAAAAGCGTCAGGCACCTCCGAGGCCTTTTCTATCGCCTCCTCATATGAGCCCCGGGGGTCGTCAGAGGATTTTCTCTTTAGGGCTTGTTTACTCCCCTTCTGCCCTTCATTCAAGGGTTCTGTGGGCGTGCGTTTATCCGCTTTGGTGCTGGTCTTTGGCTGGGAGAGTATAGCCTCTAACGTCTCCAGCCTCTCTTGTAGGGGTCTCACCCCTTCCGCCACTGCATCTATAAGAGAGCTACCCAGCACTTGCTTGAAGCTGGCAGCGAGGTCCTGGGATTGCTCCTCCTCACTCCACTCAAAGTCTGACATGTTCCTTTGTGCTGTGTGCCTAAAATACCTGGGACAGGTGTCTTAGCACGCCCACTCTCTCTTATGATGTTATTGTTTTTTTTTTTTTTTTTTTATATATGTGGCTGCACCTTTGTCTTTTTTCAGCCCTCCGGCCTCCAATCCACTTTCAACTCTCCAACTGCCTCTTGGCAGCGTAGGGCTCCAATGCCCGAGTCTTCCAGCTCTTGCTGTTAAGTTCTATACACGGTGCTGAGGTCCGTGTCCCAGCTGATCGAGCTGCGCGCGATCGTCTGTTCGCTAGACTCCTTTCTCATACTAGTTGGAGTCGGGAGGAAAAACTCCGTGTCCACGAACGCTGGCGAAGGTAATAAGCCTTCGCCGCTTCGCGATGACGCTACGCGCCTCAGCGCGTGTAGGCTCCGCCCACCCGCGGGTGGGGGCTATGTTGTTGGAGCGAGCCGCTCCGCGCTTCACGCGCTAGCTCCGCCCACCCGCGGGTGGGGGCTATGCTGATGAGGCGATCCGCCTCACGCTTTGCGCTCTGACTCCGTGCGCGACCTGCCTATTGCTCGTGAGGCTGACCGAGCCCCTGAAGTGTCGGGTATACGGCACGGGGCCGTCAGCCTCACGGCGGTCCCTATAGCTCAAGGGAATTCCCTGGGGCCCCGCCGATACCCACTCGGCGACTGCTCCTGTATTAGGGAGAATCTCAAGCTTGACGCGCTCGCGCGTAGTGTGACATTTGCGGTGAAAACGTCTCTAAACTAATTATCTCACGTTCCCCTTGCAAACCACACTCAACATCTGATCTTTCCATCTACAGTTCCTCTCTTCAGTCAGCCCATATATCCACAGGCATTCGGAGAGGAAAGGAAATAGTACTTATCTGCTTGAAGAGCAGTAAAAGAAGAGGAGGAGTCCAGGCACAGGAAGTGGATTGTGACTGGTGGAGGGTGCATGGACTACAGAGGATCATGGATTTTGTAGTTTTGATAAAAAAAAAAAAAAAAAGTTGTTAGTTTTAAGACACTTTTCAGGATTTTGTTGTACATGTTTGTTGAACTGCTGAAGAGTAGAAATAAAGGAAGATGAAGCATAATGCTCGCCTCCAGTCTTGTCATAGAATCTGATATACGAACCCCCCCGCTTACAGTAGTGACGATAACCCAGAGGAGAATATGAAAAGAAGAGATCTATAAGATCATACAAGACAAAGAAGAAAGGAGTGAGCAGTTGAATCTGTCGACACAACTAGACAGGGAGATTAAGAGATGAAAGGCGAGAAGGATAAAGCTGACGAATGGATGGGAGTACTGATATTACTTAAAATAGATGGGAAAAGTATAGTGGAAGTTAGGCAAAGAAAAGATAAGGATGAACAAGAAACAAAAGACAAGGAATGAGAGAAAAGATTGAAATAGGATGCCTAGAAAAGGAAGCACAGGGAGCGGCAAGAACAGATTTATCAGGAGGAGCAAGAGAAAAAAGAACAGGTAGAAGAACAATGAAAGTATGACAATAGACAGAGAGCGATTGAAGATAGGGATAGAAGGGAAAGGAAGAAGAGGAAGCGCAAAGATTAAGGGAAAAAGATTACAGAGATGAAGGGAAGAAGAGGAAAGAAGGGAAGGAATAAGGAGAGAAGAAGAACGAAGGCAAAAGGAAGAATAAATTAGACAAGATGCGAGAAAGCGAAGAGAAATAGACAAAGAAACTGAACGAAAAAGGAGACAACAAGGTTTTGATACCAGTCTCACTCATAAGGAACCAATAGGGCCAAGCCCAGAAATACGATGGTATAGAATAGAAGAGTTCCTTCCGATAAAGGAAGCAACCCAAGAGGCATCTAGAGTAGTATTGCAAGAAGAAAGATTTGATACGGCAAGCATTGGAGAAAGGATCGACAAAGTCTATCAACAGTTAAAGGAAGATAGCAAGTATGGAATCCAAGGGAAGAGCGATCAATCCCTAGCATTTCAATTACGAAGCGAAGAAGAAAATCCATTCAGTCACAGGCCTAGAGCATTGTCTTTAAGTAGACTGAATCTGGATAGGGGCGAAGGGGATGATAATCACACTAGTTTGGGAATAGAAATGTCGGACGAGGAAAGCGAGTCCGGTTTTGGGGCAGAAGGAGGGATCGCATGCGCCCCTGAAGGAAGTCTGCAAATGGATAAATAAGTGAGATGGGCAGATCTGGAACAGCCTAAAGATAGGACGCCAGATCCCATAGCATATCTGGAGCGTACCCGAGGACAATCGTATAGTGAGAGGGGAAAGTCGCCGCCATATGTGAGAAGGATAACGTTGTGACCGATGAGGAGACAGACACAGACGATCATCACTGCCATGGATAGATCAATGATGGGATCTGACTCTGAGAGGGAGTACACTCATTTTCCCTTATTGTAAAAAGGGGGAGCAAGAGCACAGTATATCCCATGGCTACAGATGGACAAGGATAATTTAAGGGGTAAGCTCTCGAGTTTGGCTTCGGACACTGGGAAATGGATATATGAATTAGAAAAAATGACAAGGGGAAACACGTTGGCCATAGGGGACATAAAATGTGTACTGGAAGCTATTCTTGGGCAGAGGACTGATGACATATGGAGAAGAGGGGGATATTCAAGTGTGACAGCACAAAACACAGCGCAAGATTGAGCACCGTTTAATAATTGCAGAGCAGATGTTTGGAGGGCACTAAGGGTACAGTACCCCGATACATCAGATTTGGGTGCAATTATGACTTGAAAGATGAAGGAAGATGAAGACCCTATTGCTTAAATTCAGGATATTCAGGAGAAATGGCAACTTGAAACTCGCAAGCCGTGGGAAAAGATAGTGGCATTATTTTACCACATTTTATGCCAGGGGCTGCTAGAGCCGGTACAGAGGCAGATGAAAAAACAAGTGGGGATGGGAGCTCAGCCATGGGCTGAGATACAGCTGATGATAGTACACCATTGTCGTTTATTACAAGAGAAAAATAGGAAGAAAGATGATAATAGGAAAATCGAGGAAGCCAAGTTAGTTCAGAAAAAATGGTCAAAATGTGCCATAGAAAGGGTGCTACTGAAAAGCGTAGAATGATTGGGAATGCATGAAGCAATGGGTGCATCGCAGGTGAGTAATCTGCACCCGATGGATCCAGGTGGATATGGGTTTCTGCCACGAGGCAGAGGCACAGGCAACAGAGCAAGAGGAGGTGGATTTCAGAATAACCAAGGTGGGTTTCAAGATATTTAGAATGAGAACCAGAGTACTCAAGGAGTATATAACGAAAGAGGGCTTGTCAGACGAGCACCCCCAATATGTTGCACTTGTGGGATAACAGGGCATATTGCATGCACGTGTGGAAGCCAAGGGAAAGTACAAAATGGTAAATTTTCAAGAGGGAGGACAGCTTATCCTCCACCATTTAGCACACAGACTAGAGAGGGCTTTGCCCACGATTACACATTTTATCAGACACAAGCGCTGCAAGTACAGCAGGTACAGCAACAAGAATGAGTACAAATGAATCCACCACAAGGGCAGTTGCAAGAAGCCCCCATGCAGACACAGCAGTTTGTGAACACAGGACAGGTACTGACACCCAGAATAGGAGGTGTCACCGTGGTAGGAGGAAATCTTTTCACAGGGACGGGGATGAGCCTGTACCCGCAATAGGACAGCTCACATGGTGACTTGATGTGTTCAGTACTATCCGTGACAAAAGACCCCCAAGAGGAACCAAAGGTTGGTGTGATGATAGGAGGCAAATCCTTTTCTTTCCTTGTAGACACTGGAGTAACTCGTTTGTGTATACGAGAGGGAAAATATCCTATGTAAGGAATTGCCATGAATGCTCAAGGGTTCTCTGGAGCTGCGAGTTGAATTCCTTTTACCAATTAATTACCAGTCTCTATAGGGGAATGTGACATGTCTGTTCCTTTGTTATACTCTTGACAGACACCAGTTAAAAGGTTGGGAAGGGATTTAATGACAAAACAAAACATGACAATTTAATTTACTGATCAAGGAAAAGTGCATTCCACTCCAGGAATACACTATTTAAATGTGGGAGAATTTATACTGATGTTCACAGGGTAAGTGGCTCTCAGAAGCATTCCAGTAGATGCAGAGATTTTTCTATATGGGGTGAGCATTTTACTGATATGGCTATCTGGCTTGGTGGGAAAAACTGTGAGGATACCTAATGAGTTTTTTGTTTAGACCACGAATAACTATGGACGAAGAGGGAGGACAGACTATCCCTAAAGAATTGGAAGTAGCCATAGTACAAAGGGAAATGGCAAAGCTCTAAGGAGTAGATGATGAGGGCGGACCATGGAGAACAATAATAGCTCTTGAGGAAGGTTACAGATTGACTGATATAACTCATGACGACATGTTCAGGAAAGACCGAACAGATGATGAAGTGGTGATCACATACTGGATAAGGATATAAAAGAGGGAAGTCCCACAGCGAATGGCGATAATGCGGCAATTTCGAGCATTTTCTCAGGAAGACTTGGAAAGGGTGCTAAGTGTCCTTTGGACCAAAGGCCCTTATGACGTAGGTTTATTAAAGCTAATAGGAGAGGTTAAAATAAAGCTTAAACCAGGATTGATTTTACCTCAAGCAAAACAGTACCCAATGTCTCGAGAAGCTCATGAAGGTATATTTCAGAGGATGTCAGCACTGATGAAACAAGGGATTCTGGTGCCTTCAGAATCATCATATAAAACCGCAGTGTAGGCTATTAAAAAATCTAAAGGAGAATCGTGGCGATTTATACAAGATATGAGACTGATTAACCAGATTGCAGATGCAGAGTTACCTTTAGTTCCTAATCTGGCATCAATGCTGTGCAGTATCCGAGTGGAAGCTCGATATTTCACAGTGAACGATTTGAAGAATGCATTCTTCTCGATCCCGTAGTACAAGGACTCACAAGACTTGACTTCTTTTTTGTTCCACCAAACTCGACTGAAATATACTAGGCTGCCTCAAGGGTACTGAGAGTCCCCATCGATCGTTAATAGAGTTTTACAGATACATTTAGGAAATATTGATCTCTAGAGTGCGATCATACAGTACGTAGATGACATTTTAATTTGCAGCACCACAGAAGATGAGTGCAGACAATATTCTATTCAGTTGATGATCATTCTAGCAGACAAGGGATATAAGGTAGACAAGGAGAAGTTACAATTTTGTCAAGAAGAAGTGTTATACAAAGGTCAGTTGATTTCAAATTAAGGAAAGCAAGTGACACCTCAGAGAGCTGAGGCGATTATGAAGACCTCACAACCAAATACAGTGAAGCAGATGCAACAGTTTTTGGGGTTATGCAACTATGTTAGAGCCTGAGTGTTTGATTACAGTTTGTATACAAGACCGCTTCTGCAAGCTTTATAAAAGGCGCAAGTGGGGAAAATAAAATAGAATGGACTGAAGAGATGGAGGAAGCTTTTGAGGAGCTGAAAAAGCAATTTGTACAGCCCCTGTTTCAGTAATTCCCAATTATGCTGAGGAATTTTATTTGTTTTCGCGCACAAATGGAACAGTCATGACAGCAGTGCTTATGCACAGAGCTACATTGGGGGTACAAACCCTTAGCGTATTACAGTGGGATTTTAGACCTAGTTATGAGAGGGCACTTTCCTTGCGAACAATCTTTGGCTGCTGCCGCATTCACGATTGAGACGTCTACAAGTATTATCATGGGCTGCTCCATGACTCTCTTTGTGGAGCATGCTCTATTGGCCCTTTTAGAGAAACCCAAGGGCACAATAACATCCCGAAGAGCTTCAGCTTATGAGGTTATTATTTCTAATCCAATGATTAAGATTGTAAAATGTAAAATAGTGAATCCTGCCACATTTGTAGCTGAGCCAATAGAAGAAGGTGATCATGTGCATGACTTTGCTAATTATGTTAAATGTTAGGATGATATACCCCAAGTGAAGGAAAATGCTTTAGCAGGAGGGACATTCTCTTTATTGATGGTTCTTCAAATATGTATCAGACTATTGGGGAAAGGCATTCAGGCACCAGAGTAGTGCGGCATAGATTAAATGGAGAATTTGAGTTGTAGCAAGTGCAAGGCTACCGTACAACTTTTCAGCACAAGCGGCAGAATTAGTAGCACTCATTGTCGCACTCAAGAAACCTGAAGGGCAGGAAGTGACAGTGTACAGTGACTCCGCCTATATGACATCAACCGTACACGTAGGGTTAGCACTTTGGAAGGGGAGGGCTACCTCCACGCAGACGGCACCGCAGTGCAGCATGCATCCTTACTGGATAGGCTTATCAAGGCACTACAACTCCCCGTAGACATAGCGGTTGTTAAATGCGCAGCACATAGTAAGTGAACAGATTTGAGCTCCTGCGGGAATGAAGCCGCAGATGAAGAAGCCAAAAGGGTTGCATATTCCCCTGACACTTCGAGTTTTATACTGTGGATATTAAAGAAAAACTAGTCACAAACATGTTAGTGCAAAAGGGGCTTAATAAATTGTCGATAACCCAACTAATGGGGATTCAAGGGAGTCACCACAGGAACAGCAGGAATTGCGGAAACAAAGGGGTGTTCTTTATCCCCCACAGAAGCATTATGGCAACAAGACAGCACTGGAAAGCCTGTGATTCCAACACCATTATTAAAGGTTGCGCTTGAACAGCTGCATTACCCAGTGCGTGTAACTAGGGAGAGTCTTGCTGCTACAATTGCAGAAGACTGGTTAATTCCTTATTTGATGGAGCACGTTGCACTATTTATGGAAAAACTGCATTGTGTGTCAAAAGTTTACTGCTGGGCATACACTGAGGATGATTAGAGGAGTAATACCTTGACCGAATGGTCCATTTCAGCCTTTACCCATCAACTATATCGATATGCTGCAAGTATGTAATGACATAGGTATCTATTAGTGGTGGTGTGTCCCTTGTCTAGGTGGATCGAAGCAGGTTCATGTACACATCCTGATGCCACTAGCACAGAAAGTTTTTAGTACGTAAAGTCTTCCTGAGGTGGGGTGTGCGTGAAGTGCTGAGATCTGATAATGGGCCCCATTTTGTCAATGAGCTACTTGAACAGATAGGGCTTTTATTTAGTATAAAGCACAAGTTTGTCTCTGCTTATCACTGCAAGTGCAATGTATATGTGAGAGACTCAATGGCCTCCTTAAAGAGAGCATCACCAAAATTAGATTGACTTTGAAGAAGGGATGGCTATATTGCCTAACTCTAGCCTTATATGCCCTTCGGAATCAGCCAGGATTGCACCACCACCTCACCCCTGATGAACTAGTGACAGGGCATCCAATGAGAACTGCCCTTACTCCTCCATCTACAAGTAAAAGTGATGCCCAGATTGTAGCTAAACCCTTAGGTGATGAACTGTTTGACTATTTGACATGTATGAACTCTAGCATTTCTTCATTTCAGATCAAATCACGCGCAAAGGGGGTTGATCTCAGAACACAGAAGAAGACAATTCAACAACTGACACAATTGAACTATTATCGGCACCTAAGTTATATTTTGAAGACCTAGTTCTCATCAAGAATCTTACTAGAAGGTAGCATGAGTCACGTTTTAATGGTCATTTTTGTGTTGAGAATATAACCCCTTCTGCTGTGAAGGTCATAGGGAGACGAGCTTGGCTTCACCTAAGTGACGTAAAGACCTATACAGGTGAGACCCGCCTTCCCGTTGTAGCTGATCCAGAAACAAGACAAGAAGAAGAATTTCAGCGTGTGCAGACTCGATTGATGACGAAGAAGAAGGACTATAAAGCAGCCAGCAGTTAATACAGATTTTGTATTGGACTAGAATTCAGTGGACACTCCTTATGGATATTTTATCAGAGAGTCCAACGACTCGCAGAGAATTCTAGGAATTTTGAAATTAACATTTAGCGATACATTGATGCATCAGAGTTATGCCTAAATGTCAGTTCTTGATTAGAAATTGGAAACGTGATTAGTTTCCAGATCCATTTCTTGCTGAATACCTTTTCTAAACAGTTAAACATATGGTGTTTACTGACAGTGACATTCACCGGCTTGTGCTTGCTGTCTTTGTGTTTATACTTCAAGCTTACCTTGCTCTTGTGAGAAGAGACGTTGGTATTCATACTTTCTTACAGGATCCTAAAACTGGAACAGTGATAAGAACGCTTCTTATTGCAATTATTGAGCATATTTTATAGTTGCAAGTATAAAGAAATTTGATGATTGTATTAAAAATTATTAAAGAAGAAAATGGCACGGTTCTAGGTGAAGAACAGGTGCAACGAGTACTAGGATGGTGCAAGAGATGGATGCCTATGTTCTTATGCTTATTATATGCTGTACGATTACTTTCTTTGTCTTTCTGTTCCTCATCTTTCACAGTCTTGATCATGTTAGTACTTATACTGAGGCAGAGATCCCTATGGTTCTTCCCACTATGGAAACTTCTTTTGACATACTTCATGAATGGTACATGGCCTCTAAAAGACATAAGAGAGATGCAGAGGAGGATAATGAGGGTATAAATGCCTATCTAGATAAAACAGCACACTTGGGGAATAACATGTGGTACCAGCACCAGTACCAGCACATGAGAAAAGTGGGAGAGAGAACATCCAAGGAGAGTTGCTACGTCTGCTCTCTCATCCCCTATGCCATGAATACAGTGCAAACTTTCATTACCAGAGATGTCCCAGCATGTATGACCAGAGGACAATTTCAAGGAAGTTGGGCCACTCTATGATGGAGAGCAAAATGGTAATTTCCATACAAGGATGATTATATCAAGATCACACCGATGGAAAAGGAAACTAGATGAATGAGCAAGATGCGTGTGTATCCTGCAGCAGGACAGAAAGAGGTGGTAATTTGAGAGATTAACAAAATGAACTGCCCTGATGTGATGGAAATAGCTGGATCACCTGGATGTTGGGAGCGAACTCAAGTCCTAATCTATGGATGAGTAAAGTCCGAAAAGGGATGGGAAGAAGGATTGATGTCCTGTGCAGCTCATCTATTGAAGACAAGATATGTACAAGAGGTGCAAAGGCTATTGACATGGGTAGAAGATGAATCAGGCCCAATTGGTTGTTATCTCATTGGCTAATGCAACATTGTGCTTCCGTAGACATGGAAAGAATCATGTGGGATATAACAAGGGATGCAGAACTACAGTTGACGTTTCAAGGATGGGAGAAGGGACAGCCATCCTGATGGATCAATATTGGGCTTGTGGGTCTAGAGTCTACTTAAAGTTGCCTGCCCAAGGATTGGAGTGGAGTATGTTCCTTGGTGCTCATCCATGGTCCAGCATTAGTGATTTCTCTGAGTTATCTGAGCATTGGATAATTTCCAAAAGCAGATACCCATTTGAGAAAAGGAAGATCGCTTGAATTTCTCAATAGGACCAGAATAGAGAATTACTTCTCAGCCAAGTCAATAGAAGCATACGGCTCCATTCCGTATGAGCACAGGTTGTTCAGTAAGACTGCCTCAATATTTATGTCTATATGCATACCTGGGATCCAAACAATGGCCAGCACCAAGTGGCTGCAGATTACGAGATGGGAGCTCCTGCAGACAATCAATACCACCATAAAGAGATTCAATGCTATCAAAGAAGAGCTGAGGGCCATACGACTAATGACCTTGCAGAACAGATATGTCCTTGACATGATCACAGCAATGGAAGGAGGAGTTTGCGACAGAATTGGGCCTTCATGTTGCACGTTCATACCATCTCATGGTGACGAGAATGGGACCTTGACAGAGGCCATAACGTTGTTAACAAACCTGCATAAACAGATGGAAGACGAGACAGAAGACATTGCGGATGATAGCTGGTTTGCCTCCATATTCTCATGGATTCCGCAGTAGTTGGCAAACATATTCAAGATTCTTGGAGCAATATTTGTTATGCTCACCTGGTATCCACGGGGATGCCACCCAGCCCTGGTTGGATGATTTGTACACTCAAACCCTCTCCCGGTCCCTTGGTAAGGCCTCTGGTGAAAGATGGGTCTTAATATTGTAAGAGGTGTATTCTCCATTCTGCTCCTCATGGCAGAGGCGTGTAGATGTGGCGGGCGAGCAGCGACCAAGTTTTGGATAATGTTTTTTTACTGTAATCTGGTTTAATGCGCGATAGTCGATGCAAGTTCTCAGAACTCCTTCTTTCTTTGGTACGAAGAATAAGGGACTGGCTGCCAGTGATTTATATGGGCAGATAAATCCATTTGCCAGGTACTGATCAAGGTAAGATTTCAAATGGAGGTTTTCTGGTTCAGTAAGTGCATAGATTCGACCACAAGGAATTTGCACACCAGGTATGAGGTTGATCTGACAATCGTAGGGCCTGTGCGGTGGTAGAGTATTGGCTTGTTCTTTCTGGAACACGTCTTGAAAATATTGGTATACATTTGGTAGAGTACTAGTCACACCTAGTACAATTGCCGCCGTACTGGGAGTAGCAGATGTACATAAGTCTGTTTTCCCCTTTTCTTGGTAATAACAGGTGCAAGCACAATCATCGTAAAAAGGCCACCTTCTTGGCACGCCAATCTATTAGAGGGTTGTGAGCTACCAACCATGGCATCCCTAAGATTAGTCAAAACTGAGAAGCTTTGATGAGATCGAATGCAATAGATTCTCGGTGTCCATCCTGCACAGTAGGGTTAGTGCTGCTGTACATTGGGTTACTGCTCCGGAAGCTATTTCTGTACCATCAACAGTAGTAACTTTTTCAGTAGTTGACTTAGAGCATAAGGGAAGCCCCATCTCTGCTGCCAGATCTTGGTCTACCTAATTCCCAACTGATCCGCTGTCTATGTATGCTTTGACAGCATGCATCCAAGACGGTTGTTGGTGACTGATCAAAATTACTGGTAATGCAAAGTGTGAGGTCTGTGGCTCATCCTTTTCGCTCGACAAGCGGACCTCTACGCTTGCGGGATTGGTAGTTTTCCGACTCCTTGTTATTATCTTCCTTCTCTGTGGCTCCAACAGTTCTCCTTGGTAGTTTTACTGGACATTCTTTGAGGAAGTGGCCTGATTTTCCGCAATATAAGCATAATTGCTGTTGCCTTCTCTTGTCTATTTCAGTTTTAGTTAAAGGGGGCCGTACACCTCCAATTTGCATGGGTTCAACCGTGTTTTCCAATGTACGTGGAACATTATCCTTTGAACGGACATACCCAGCTCGAGTGTCTAACCTTATCCAGTCCGCTTTTCGGTCTTGTAATCTGTGATCTAATTGCACCACAAGGTTGATGAATTCTCCACAGTCTTTAGGTGGGTTAACCACTTGAGCAAGGACATCCTTTAGTTCCCCTCGTAGACCCCGATGAAATAGTGTGGTCCTTTTTTCCTCAGGCCACCCAGCTTCAACGACTAGTCTGTTAAATGTTGCTATATATGTAAGCAAGTCTTGACGTCCTTGACGGAGTGACAGAAGTTCATTGTCTAATGCTTGGCCTTGAGTATGACGAGCAAAGAGTTTTTCCATTTCCATCTGGAAACCCCCAAAGTAATGTAACAATGGGTTATCCTGACTTACCAATGGTACCGACCAATCCACAGCACTGCCACTCAGATATGACAAGACAAAAGCAACCCGCGCTTGGTCATTAGGAAAAGCCCCAGGTCTGCAAAGGAAATGAAGATGACACTGGTTCATGAATGTTGCGTAATTCTTGGGGTCCCCTGTAAATCGTTCAGGTGGCGCTAAAGGAACTGCCGCAGGAAGGGTTATTTGTACTGGATTGGTGGAAGAAGTTGGTACAGGTGCTGGCAGAATGTTACCAGGCAATGGGGTCTGTGCTGCCTGTGATTGGAGCAATTGTCTACTTATTTCGTCGCTACGATCCTTAGTAACAATCAAATCCCTCCTAAGAGCATTGGTTTCTTGCCTGTCTGAATGTACTTCAGCACGTAATTGTCCCAACAACTGAACTAACTGGTCAGTCTCTGAAGTCTCCATGACGCCCAGTTGGATAATATTATTGAGGCTTTGCGTTCTGTTACGCTCACCTGGTATCCACGGGGATGCCACCCAGCCCTGGTTGGAGGATTTGTACGCTCGAACCCTCTCCCTGTCCATTGGTAAGGCCTCTGGTTAAAGATGGGTCTTAATATTGTAAGAGGTGGATTCTCCATCCTGATCCTTGTGGCAGGGGCGCGTAGATGTGGGGGCGAGCAGCGACCAATTTACTTCACTGGTGCAAGCCCACCTGTGGGAATCCAGGCCTGCTGCGACTCTGTAGGTTTGCTGCTTTACAGTCTTTATAAGCAGTTCTTATGTTCCTCTTAGTTCGAATAATAATGTCTTGCTTCTTTCCTTTTAGGTATGGAAAGGTATTTTGGTGTTGTCATGCAGTTTGAAAACAATCATGGGCCGGTAGGCGAAGCGTGCTGTGCGCGATGCTGTCCAGTGAGTAATGCTCGATGCGCAGCGCTGTTTCATCTTTTATATTGCTAACCTGTGTCTTTTCTCTCCTTGCAGGTTGCGATGTTCCTCGCCAAGCGCCGTAATGTTCCAACAATGATACTGACCAGGAGATGACTACCCAGGTAAGAATTGTGTGGCTTTCTTCATTCTGGAGGAAACTTGAGTAAACGCTTACTAATGCTGTCTTTCTTTCTCCTCTTTCCAGGTTATGGTATTCCAGGATGCATGCATTGCCGGATGATGGAGTTCGTATCTTCAGGTGAGTGGAACTGAAGTCCGCGATGGATTGAAGACAGGATACTGTTCCAGGTAAGTTTTGTAGTGTTCTTTCTCTCTCTGCAGGTCCTTGGTTTCAGGTAAGCTGGCATCAAAGACCTGGACACGGTGAGCGTTACGCTGCCCATAGCAGAATAAAGCAAAGCATTTTCTGCTCTTTGGGTGTGGTTTAAATAGTCTCAGATAAAGTACTCCAGGTGAAATAGTCCCAGGCCTGCCACACCCAAAGGAGTCCAGGTAAAGTAGTCCCAGGCCAGGAGCTGATAAGTAGAACAACTCATGCAAAAAAGAAAAATCAGGAAGAGATTAGAGATTTGGAAATGGAAGTTAAAGGAATGCAAAAGGTTTGTGCTAATGATGATCTGAGCCGTGATAAATTAAAATTGAAGCAGTTAGAGGCGGAGCTGAAGAATCGAATACAGAACTTGGCAGGTAAAGGCATGTTTTATTCGAAACAGCGGTTTTGGGAGTTTGGGGACAGAAATGGCAAGTTGTTAGCTAATAAGCTTAAAGGGGTGATAACTGATACATGCGTTTCTTCTATTCAAACCGAAGAGGGTAATACTTTGCACAGAAATGGAGATATTTGTGATTATTTTAGGAAATTTTATGAGACACTATATAGGGAAGATATTACTCCTGACACAAATAGTTTGCAGGTGTTCTTTGAAAAGATTTCGGTTTCAAGATTAGCTCTAGAAAAACAAGCCTTATTTATGAGGCATGTACTGCCATATCTCAAATGAATGATGGGAAATCACCTGGACCAGATGGGATAGTTTCAGAATTTTATAAAAAATATGACACTCAATTGGCACCAATTTTATGTGACCTTTACAATTATTTTCTTATGTCTGGACTAATGTGTGATTCAATGAAAGAGGCATTGATTATAGTGATTCCAAAACCTAATAAAGATCATAGAAATTGTGGAAATTACAGGCCTATTTCATTGCTGAATGTAGATTTAAAAATGTTTACAAAAATATGGGCAAATAGATTAAAGTCATGTATGGGAGATCTGGTTGATGAATCTCAGGTGGGTTTCATCCCTGGTCGGTTTGGTTATGATAATATTAGGACTGTGTTGAATGTGATTGGTGAACATCATGGTAAGGACTCGAATAAAATTATTGGTTTTTTCGATGCTGAGAAAGCCTTTGACAGGGTTAATTGGAAATGTATGGATTATACTTTGAAAAGGATGGGATTTGGGACGGTTTTTATGAAGATGATATAATGTATACATCATGATGTTAGAGCTCAAGTATTGGTCAATGGAGTTATTTCGGGTTCATTTCCATTTTTGAAAGGTACGCGGCAAGGGTGCCCGTTGTCACCATTTTTGTTTGACTTGGTGCTGGAGCCTCTTGCTGCATATATTAGATAATGTAAATTGATCAAGGGAATTGTGGTTGGGGGGGTGGAAGTTAAAATGTTATCATATACGGATGATATGATGCTTTTGTTGTCGAATCCAGAAGTGTGTGGAGATGTAATTAAGGATATGTTTAAGGAGGTAGGTGACATTTCGGGTCATAAAGTAAATTGAGATAAAACTGCTAATTCCCGTGGTGGCAACTAGACAGGTGATAGGGTCATGGTTTCGAGAAAATGGGCAGGGCTATGGCTTCGGCCCGGATGCTTCTATTTGGTATAATGAAGCTCTGCAAATACATAATAAATGTCTAAACTGGATTAATAAGGGAATTCTGAAGCTAGGGGATGTGATGGATGGGAGCCCATTGTTGGGATTTGAAGATCTACAGTGTAGATATGGTTTGAATCGGAGAGAATTGAATAGATACTTGGCTCTAGCTTCCATGATTAATTTAAGGATAGGTATGGCTGGGGGTTCTGTTGGGGGAAAACCAGAACTTAGCAAATTATTGGAAGGTCAGGAATATTGTGTACGGACTTATATACAATTTATGCCTATTGGTGAAAATATTCAATCAACATGGACTGGACTGAAGGAATGTTGGTCACATGATATTGGGAGGGTTATTACTGATGAGGACTGGAGTGACATACTGAGGGTGAATTTACATTTGGGAGCAGACATGGGTTTGCGTTTGATTTGACAGAAGATCATTGGAAGGCTATATTGGACACCGGTTAAGATATTTAAATTGGGTCTTCAATCTTGTGATTTATGCTGGTGCTGTGACATTGGTAGAGGCACCCTGTTACATTTACTGTGGGAATGTCCGAGAGTACAATTGTATTGGCGGGATGTCATTGATAGGATTGATCTGATTTATGGAATAAACTTACAAAGGTCTGCAGCTAATATAGTTCTATTGTCACATAAAAATAGATGTGTGCTTTCTAGAAAATGTACTTATTGGATTGATAGGGCAGTGATGGTAGCAATTAAATTCATTCTCAGAATTTGGAAAAAGAGGAAAAAGCCTAATGTCGAGGAGTGGTTAACGGCGTTGCATATTCTATCACAGTATGATAAGGTTTCATTGGAAAATAAAGATAAAGGTGAGGAATACATAAAGTTATGGGGCCCATTTTTGGCTCTTTATGATTAATGTGACAGTGGAGCTGATCTGGTGGATATGTCATCTGAGGAGGAAAGGGGGATAAGGCAGAGGTGATGGTGTTTTTTTTAAATGTATTTATTTTTTTCGCCCCACTTGTGTTGTCTCTTGTGTTGTTCTGTGTATATTTGTCAGTTTGCTGTTATGTTTCACAGGATAAAGCTATTATGACAGATTGAAGATGTATGATGCTTATATTGTTCTGTAAATTAAGTTGTGGCGCTTTACTGTGAGACATTGTTTACTTTATTGGTAGTTGTTGTTGTTCATTGCAAACTTAATAAAGTGTTTAAAAAAAAATAGTCTCAGGTAAAGTAGTCCAGGTAAAATAGTCCCAGGCCTGCCACACCCAAAGTAGTCCAGGTAAAGTAGTCCCAGGCCTGCCACACCCAAAAGACTAGACCGCATAGCTCAGTTCCTTGTAACTGAGCTATGTGTGCCTCCTTGGCTGAACCCCCCCCACGTTAAATAGTCCCAAGTAAATAGTCCCATTCTAATGTTGGTCTTCATGATGGTTATGAGCCTGGTGCCAAAGGCGCCAGGACTGACTCCAAGAGTGTCTCCGATGAGGTTTTAAGGCCTTTGACCTGGCCCTAACTGGAAGGCTGACTTGGCAGTGAGGGCCAGGGGCAAGGGTCATGACATATTGGTGATGGTGATGTTTGGTTTCTGTCTGATCAGGTGTCATGCGTCCCTTCTATGTTCGTCTATGGGATTGATGGAGACGTGGCCGCCATAGAATTGTTCCATCATGTTAGCATCAACGTGCTCTGCGGTCTAGTGTTTCTTCCAACATGGCCGCCGCCGGCTTTTCTGGTGCTTGCAACCAACGGCGCTCGCTTTGCAACTGTGCTTTTCCTCCGCTTTGTTGCCAGCGCTCCCAGTGTTTTCCCTCGGCTCCGCTGAACCCTCCTTTCCTTCGCCGCCTCCTGGCGCTCTTTCCAGGTACTGTTTTCTGTTTCCCTTTTCTTCTCTCCGGTTCGCTCTTCTGGGCTTTCTCCTCTCGGATTATTCTCTGCTTACTCCGTTCCTTGTTTCGTCTGGGATGTTTCCCCGTTTCTCCTTCCCTTACCCGTTACGGATCCTCTCTCAAGACTCCTGCAGTTACTACTCTGTGTTTTGCACAGAGAAATTATCCTCTATTCACTTACCTTCACATCGGAAAGAACAGAGCACTCTTCCGGCGAAACTGCTCAGGGTTTTTTTGCCTTGGAGGCTTTTTCCGCTTTGGCGGCTGCGGACCGGTGTCCCTGGTGACCGGGGTTTATCCGGAAACCAAGGTGGCGTTGTTCCGCGGTCGGCCGTATTTACATAAAAAGAAATCTACCTTCCGGGAAAGAAAGAAGGCAGGAACACACCAGCCTGATTCTTCAGGTGAGGAGGATGGATTGGGGTCTGATTCAGAGGTTGAGATACAAGGCCCGGACAGCCTTGACATCAGGATAGTGATCGCCGAATGCAAGAAAAAAGCAAAGAAGGCAGTAGTAATGAAGATCATGATCAATGTTGAATCTCGATTCGGACCCAAGCAATTGATCGATAAACATGTCAGAAAATATATAAAGGCCAGCATCGTAGCACCTGAAGGAACAAAGTTTCTGTATCCAAAGTATCATAAGAAGTATGTAGGATGATGGGTCTATTTTATTCCGAATGGACCATGCAACCACATGACCTGGTGTTCAGATGAGCATGTTAAATATGCCAGCACCCTGAGGGGGGTGATGAAGATCTAGACTCCGAGGAAGCACTTCTTCAAGAGAGAGTATCAAGATGTGGAGACAGTTGAGGAGGTGGTCAAGGACTCGACCAGAGGGGGGAATGTTGAAGATCAGTTGCATGCCTCTGCATGAACTCCCGCCCCCACTTACGTCCTATATGTTGGAAGCCTGAGAGTGTGACATGTTTGACACCAGCAGTTGTGCCAATACCGCTGCGGATATCCAAAAGAATGTATCCACTGAGAAAACCCTATCGCATGTATCCCCGAAGAGACGAAAATATGAGGGAGGAATTCCATAAAGGTATATGAAAAGGAGCGAATAGAGAAGCTAGGGACATCACAAGAGACATGCGTGATGCCCCAAGAATACTGGCTGAAGAGAATTAATGGATTTTACAGAAACTCATGACAAAGTTAAGAATCTAGCAAATTTTCATATGCGAAAGGAAGATTGCACGTGTGCGAAGTGCTACAGAAAATTACCCGTTCAATAATTGTACAGATGCTGAAACGCAAGTAGACTAAGTCATCATAGAAGCTTGCTATATGTAGTGATTTGACTGCAGGTTAAGCCGCCATTGTAAAAGAGCTGGACATCAGTGACATGAATTTAGTAAGCCTGGGCTCATGGAGGAAAGGCTGAGAATTGTGTTGCAGCAAGAATAAGCTGAGATTGTTGAAGCGCCTGGCGAGGCTGTCTGGCCTGGTATCACAACTGAAGCAGCCAAGGTCGGTTATCTATTCTTGAAAGCAGTGAATGTGCGAAGGATGAATCATGCCTTGGTAAGGTGCAAAGAAAGAACACCAAGAGTGCCAAGTTTATTCATTTAAGACATTTAAATGCTGCAAAATGGACCAAATCGTGGTCTCCTGTTACGTGAGTCAAGGATGGAAATAGAGTTGAGCTTGGAGTCCTAGAACAACGATAGTGAGAGCCTGCACTCCCATATATTCCCACAGACAAGGATACTTTGCAAGGCCAAATTCAAAGACAATCTTCATTGCAGAAGGTATGGGTGATGAGAGATGTTGGGCTAATTGGGTGGGTAGGTAAAGTCAAATCCATCTCCTGGCACCTTGTTTTGAGCGTCCATACTGCTAAGTGAACCGAATGTTCCAGACATGGCACGAGTGTGCCAACCAATTGTAGAGGCCTGAAAATGAAGGGCCTTATAGTGTGAAGACCAATGATAAACTGTACACTTAATAGTGTTAAAGATAACATGTTTTTAGAGGTAGGCCTAAGCTGTCCACCTGACAGTTGGCAGTCAATCACAATCCTTGTCCCTATGCAATGTATACTTAGATGTTCCCCCGTAAGCCTATCACAGCCTTTGATCGTTTTTCTATTATTTGCTACGTAGTATGACATCACTTCTGACGTATTATTTGCATATAAGGATGTTTTAATGAGAAAATCGCCAAAAGCTGAGCGAACGTCCGTTGATGTCCTTTGTAACCTCCCTGTTTTAGATAATTGTTAATAAAACAGCAACTTTGCCATCATTTTGAGTTGGTTTGATTATTTGGACTCAGAATTACTCTGCGATCCCATCCATTGCATGCACGTTACTAAAGAGCCATGTGCTCAACTATGAGGAAGGCCTATTGTGAGAGTGAAGGCCAATGATGAAGTAATATGATGAAGATATATGATTAAGGACCTTTATGAAGAAACATAACTTTTATGAAGGGCTATGATGTAGGACGGTGAGAAATTTCATTTGATATTTTTTGTATTTAAATGACATTTTGAACAGAAATGAATCACAAAGTAGACAATAACAGAGAGCAGAGGCAATCCCACTGTAATGTGCCTTTTCATAAATGCTCTGTTGGATTGAACGGTATACACCAGGTGGTGAAGGAGCAATAATCGTAGCAGATACCAGGGACAGAGACTGGAGGACATAACAATATTTTTAATACTGGGAACATGAGGGCAGATTTTAGATATTTACAGATTACATGGAGTAGTCAGATGCTTGAGCGGATCCTTCCATTTCTAGCAGGTGGAGTTTGAGCCTTGTTTTTATAGTTCCACTCTAGAGATGACTTTGGTGGCCAGGGGGAGAGCATTCCAGTGCCACGGAGCAAGTAATGAAAAGGAGCAAAAGATGGAGGAGGCAGGGAGGGACTGAGGACTATAGATTGTGAAAAGATAGACTAGAAGTGAACAATTTGAGAGGAAGAGAACAGTGAGAAGCATTCTGAGAGGTAGTGGGGGATGGGGTAAGGCCATGGGTGGATTTATAGAGTAGCAGGATTTTAGAGAGAGAGCAATTTTACATGGGGTGTCATCCAGCATGGTAAACATCGTTAGAGGTGGGGAAGATTTGGGTATGTTCACAAGGGGGTGTGTGTCACAAATGTGATGACTTTGTTGAGGGGATCAAAATAGTAGAGGAGCCAACTAAGAAGTAGGCTCACACAATAGTTCAGCTTGCTGAGCACAAGTGTAGAGATAAGAATTGTGTTTCAGTGGTGTGTGAGGTGTAGGCAGATTTTTCTAATGTTTAGGTGATTTAGTCTTGCTGCGCTGCCATTGGACGGGATGAACTATTAGAGTTACAGGTCACTGTCAAAGAGTACTCCAATGTTGTGAGTCTTGGGGGAAGGGCTGAGAAGGTCATGGGAGAAAGAGATGTTAGAGGGGATAGTGGGCTGCCATTGGGGACAAAGAGAAAGAGTAGTTTCATCTTTGAAGAGTTTAGCATGAGGCAGCTTAGATCCATTCATCGGCAGGTGGTGGTTGGGCACTTTGCTATGCATTCAGAGATTGCAGAGGTGAAGGGAGGACAGGAGAAGAATATCTGAGTATTGTCAGTGCAGAGATGATAGTTAAGACCAAAACATGAAACTTGTTTGCTGAAGGAGCAAGTGCACAGGGTGAAGAGTAGTGGGCCTAGGACTGATGATTGCGGCACACCCACTGGAAGTGGTGGCAGGGAGGAGGTGATGGAGCCCCAGGAGCTTGAGAGGGAGTGGTCAGAGAAATAGGAGCACAACCTATACCGCTTTTGAAGGCAAGAAAGGAGAGAGTTTGAAGGTGGGAGGAATGAGCCACAGTGTGCAAGGCACCGGAAAGGTCCATAAGGATGACAGTGGAGGAGAGGTAGAGTTGTGGACTGTGGTAAGAGAATGGGCAAAATGGATAAGCTTCCTTGGGGGGTTTGGACCAGAATCCAGGTTGAAGGGAGTCAGCAAGTGAGTGTACCGTGAGATAATTGACTTTGAGGCTGATGACAATCCTCTCAAGGATTTTAAGGTGTTAGGGAAAAAGAGATAGAGGTCTGTAGATGGGGGGAGGTTGGGGTCAGCACTTGCTTTCTATAGGACAGGAATAAATCTGGTTGTTTTGAAGCAGGGATGGAAGATACAAGTTGAGAGAGATAGGTAGAATAAGGCAGGAGTTCATAAGAGGTGATGGTGCAAGTTTCTTAAGAATGTGTGGTGCAAAAGGGTCAAATAGAGTGAAGGATGGGTTGGCAAAGTGAAGTATGGGTAGACTTTTGGAGGGAAGGTGGCGGAGAAGTGAGATCGAGAGGATAGTGAGGGAAGGATGAGAGTAGGAGAGAATGAGGGGAAAAGTTGGCAGTGATAACATTTTGGACGCAGTGTCCTTTCTTTTGGTGATTTTAGTGGATCAGTAGGAGGCAAAGTCATCGACAGAGAGAAAGGAGGAAATGGAGGAGTCAGGGGAGTTGCTAGGTCTGGAAAAGACCCGGGGCTAAGCTGATGTTGGAACTGTTGGGACTGGGGGCTAGCTAGTCTTTTGGCTGTAGCTCCTGGGATTCTATCCGGGGCTGCAACCAAAAGATTAGGGGCTATAGCCCCATTTGCCCCCCCACGCCCCTAGCAACGCCGCTGGGAGGAGTTCTTAGGGGGGAAAGGACGACCTGGAGAATCAGGGATAGTTTGCAAGGGTGCAGGGGCTCTCCGATGGCTGGCCCCGGGACTTTTCTTGGAGACAGGGCTGAAAATGGGCACTCTGGTTAGTATGGTTTATAGTCATAATGTCGAAAAAAAAATGTCGACAGATAAAAATTTCGAAAAAAAAATGTCGAAAATAATAATGTCGACATCCTATACTTATAATGTAAAAAGTCATTTTTTCGAGAAAAAAAATGTCGACATTTTTTTTTTTGACATTATGACTATAAACCCTTAAAACTATCAACACCTCACCCAACACCCCCCTGCCACCCCCCCCCACACCCCCCAACCACCCTTTCACCCCTCATACTCAACACATACCAATTATTTATTTATTTATTTATTCAATAAATAAATAACCTAAAAAAGGATCATTTACTATGGGGGGGGTCCCCCCCAACCCCCCCTCACCCAACACCCCCCTGCCACCCCCCCCCCACACCCCCAACCACCCTTTCACCCCTCATACTCAACACATACCAATTATTTATTTATTTATTTATTCAATAAATAAATAACCTAAAAAAGGATCATTTTTTTTTTTTTTTTTTTTTATTTGATTTAGCTGAATTCAATCAACTTTTCAAATTTACATATTTATACAATTAATAAAATGAAATGTTGCAAATAAATAAATACATGGTTCATTATTTGATACAAAATTCACATTGGTACAAAATATAAAAAAGAACATGCGAGCGATTTAAAATCACATATATACATTGAATTTCAAATAATCACATGTTTATATAAAATCTTCTCGATGCGAACCCATAATGATTTCATTCTCCCATATTATGGCAAAATAGAATTAGATACATTGTGTAAAATTTAGTCATACCAGTTTAGAGATGTATTTCTGTTTGTAAAATGGTTTCCAGGAAATGTACCATTGATTTCATGATTGAAAATCTAGGACTGTTTACTAGGATACTCCATATCTCCTTTTCATCTCGGTCCACATACAGATTTATAAGTTCGGTAAATTGTTTTGATCGTAAAGATTTTAAGTGAGGACATGTCACTATCAGATGTTGCAGTGTTTCTATGGTGGTACCAGATTTACAATAACGACAATAAATCTGTTCAACATCTATCATTTTTCGTCTCGCCAGAACTTCTCTTGTTGGCCATAAGTTCAGTCTTACACGTAAGAACTGATTTCTAATTTTAGCCGAAGGACACCTCCGAAGATAGCTAGTCATTTGTCCCAGACAGTTAGAGCGAAAGATGTTTATATTGAAATCTTTATACCTTGCACAATTTTCGTAGTTATGAATCCACGCCCATTGGTAGTATCTTGTTTTGGCTCTAGTTGGGTTCTCTATCAGATTCTGTAGAGAGATGTTAGCTTCCAATAGAGTGTTCAAAACTAGATTACGCCATTTATCGGGGAAGTACTGATTTGATGAGATTAGATAGTTAGCAACTGTGCTTAATATGTTATTATTAGACACTCCAAGTAGGCATTTGCGAAAAAAAGCACACATGCTCCATTTGACCCTACTGTTTATTGATTTGATACCTAGTTCGAGTCGAAGGAGCGGCATAGGGACGCAATTTGGCAAATGGAGCACCTTTCTCCAAAAGGTCGCCTCCATTTTATTCCACATCTGATCATTGGTATATAACTTGGATTCAGCACCGTATGTAAGTATAGGACATACTTTTTGCTCATAAAATAACAATAAATGATTTAAAGAAAATTTACCATACTTATAAACTAAAATTTTTGCCTGAGATACAAGAGATATGAGTTTGGTTTGTAATTTTTTTGAGTAGAATTGATCATTCACGCTATTTTGAACGAAGATACCCAGGTACTTATATTCTACAACTGTGTCCATCAGTTTTTGCTGCAAGTACCATGCAAAGTTTTGTAGTTTGCGTTTTCCCAGGGACCTGCAGATCATAATTTGCGATTTCTCAGTATTTATTGATAGATGATTCTCCAGAGCATATTTGGATAGCGCAGATAGCAAATTCTGTAAACCCACAGGAGTTTGAGAAATTAGCACTAAATCATCAGCGTAAAGTAACCACGGGATGCGCTGTCCACCTATCTCGGGTGCATCTGAAAGTATTTGACGAAAGGAGTTACCCATATCAAGAATAAACAAATTAAATAGAAACGATGCCAAGATGCAACCTTGTTTTAGTCCAAGCGAAGTGGCAAAAGCTGCAGAAAGAAGACCCCCAATGGAGAGTCTTACACGCATGGAGGTGTCAGTATGTAGCTGAATGATTATTGCTAACAAGGAGGTAGGACATCCCAGAGTCTTTAATTTATGAAACAGCAATTTACGACTTATAGAATCAAACGCTGATTTAAAATCAATAAAAGCAAAATATAAGGTTTGTTTCCTAATTGCATATTTAGATTTGAGCATGTTTAGCATTATAATGTTTGGAAGTGTACCCAAACCGCTAACAAAACCCGATTGCAGGGGATCAATTTTGGAATCTCGAAATGCCCACTCCTTCAACTGCTTCAAAATAATTCGAGAAAATATCTTCCCAGGCACATCAAGGAGCGAGATAGGGCGGTAGCTTGCTGGTTTAGTCCGCTCGCCCTTTTTATAAATCGGAACAACAATTGACTGTTTCCAGGACAAGGGAATATTCTGTGTTGCATTAATGGTTTCAAATACCATGTACAGAATGTCGGCCCAGATTTCCGGGAAACATTTGAGTTGTTTATTCGAAAGGCCATCTGGGCCAGGAGCTCCCGAGTTACTCGCTTGCGATATGCATAGAAGGATATCATCTCTATCGAACGTGATATGAAAAGGTGAAAGCGGACCCGGGCTAGCTATGCCCGATTGATCCGATGGAGCAGCAAAAGCAGTGGAGTAATATTGGATCCACTCATCCTCCATGACATCATTCATTTGAATGGCCACTTGGTGCCCAGATGTAGCTTGGTTTATGATGTTCCAAGTTTGCGCGGAGTTTTTAGTGGCCAAAGCTTTTAGCATGTTAAACCCATCGCTTTGGTAAAGTTTGGCTCTTTTACCTCTTATCCAATTTGTATATTTAGTTTTAATTGTAGTTAGGGCATGGTTGCGCAATGACGGGGGAAGCTTAGCAATGCTTCTTTTATCAGCTCTGAATTTGGCTTTTCTCATTCTTATTTCATGATCATGAATGTGAAGGTGAGGAGTCTGCTTGTGCTTATGTATAGTTGAGCCTCGCTGAAAGAGTTGCATCAGATCATAATATATTAAGTCACTATATCCAGAGACTCCATTTCTAGCTTTTAACTCGGCTTGATAACAATTTCTAAATGCTGTCAGGGACGACTCAGACCACGTCAATTTATTCCTTGTGGGATTTATGTTACAGATGCCCGGAATATATGCAGGCAATGATTGGTTTGTGTTTAGAGTAGAAGACCAAATCATATTTAACATGTTATGATCACTAGCATCTGTTTGAAGGATTTGGAAAGCTGTGATCTTATTTAGCATACGGGTCGTGGTATACATGAAATCTATAATTCCCGTGGACCCATTCCGATGCCAAGTGGGTCTCGGAGGGACATCCTGTGGCAAAGTTCCATTCAGCACAAGCAGACTCCTGGACCTCACAAAAGACGACCACTTATCAAGTCGTTCTCTTTCAGAGGTACGTGGAGGACCCAAACAATGAAGATTTAGATCGCCAACCACAAGTATATGTTCTGTTAAACCTTCAAGTAAAACAATGTCAAGTGCCTTAGCCATACAGTCCAGAAAACAGTCATCCTGGATACCCGCCGGGTTCCAATAAACATTTACAATAGCACATGTAAACATCCCCATCCCGACTCTTGTCATTTGTAGAAACGGGTTAGGAGAGTACCATGGTTTGATTTTTAGGCCTGCCGACTGCTTCACTGCCGTCAGCAAGCCCGATGTAGGCCGACCCCACCGACTTTTTACTGCTGGGGTTAAGAGGATATCAAAGTTGTTCCATGAAGGCATCTCTGTGAGCCATGTTTCTTGTAGTATGATGACATCATGATCAACCAAGCATACATTCTTATTGTTTAACAAATGATTATGGCCTCTGGAGTTCCAGCTAATAAACGACACTGTCACACTTCGCAAATCCTTATCCTAACAATCACTTGCTTTGGTGTTGCACTTACATGTTTTTGCAGTTGGGGGTTGGTCTTGTTTTAAAGTATGTATTGAATTAGATGTCGGGATATAACTTGATACGGAGTTTGTGGGTTCTATCATTGTCTGGAGCTTGAAACCCAACTCGAGCAATTGAGTTTTTACAGCCCATATGGTGTTTACCACTACTCTCGAGTTGAACCATAAATTAACAGATGTAGAGTTTGATTGATTCACAAATTCAACTAGTTCAATATCAATTGTTCCAATATCATCTAACTCTGGAATTTCCCCAAAAATTGCAAGGACAGAAGCTCGATTAAGATTGTATTGCTTTGCTGGTGCGGGTAAACAAGTGAGGGTCAGAGCATGAATAGCTGGACGTTTAAATCCTACAGTTGTTATCTTTTTGTTACCTATCGATGGTAAAGTTTTAGGGTTCGATGGTATTTCCAGACTGGCTTTAGGCTGAGAAAGACCATGGTTCTCAAAGAACTTAACCAACGAGGACTGAATCAACATATCCATATTTCCCGCAATGCCAAGCTCATGAGGGGATTTATTTGATGTTTTTGTTGGGGACACTTGAATCGGCATTTGAGATTCAGAGTTTCCAGGTGCGATATTCGAGACTTTCTGTGTAGTTGTTTGGGTACAATATAATTCAGATGTAGCCAATTTTGGTTTTGCTACCTCGTTTGTACTAAATTCTAGCTTTCTGGGGGCTGGTTGAAGTGCCATATATTCATCAATGGCGTGCCTCAACTCTTTGAGTCGTGTGTCTCTGTTCACGCATGGTTTTGATGAAACCATATTAGGTGAAGGTGTACTGGGGATCTGTTTTTGTTGGACATTTTCGGAAACATCAGTGGCAGCACGGATCAGATCATTTAAAGGACTATGATCTGGAGCTGGAGTTATCGATGCTACATGATCGTTTATTTTTCGGTTTCTTGCTTGAGAAGAATATTTTTTGGCAATCGCTTTGGCCGCAGTTACAGAATTAGCAGCTGGAATGGAGATGTTTTTAACAAAGGTTTTAATTTGTGAGGAACCTTTGATTGTAGATTTAATATTTTTAGATTTTTTTGCAAGTGGAGGTTTTTTAAGTCCCCGTTTGTTGTTTGAGTCAAACAAGGGATATGTGGCTTTTTGGGAATGTTCCACCCCAGTGTTAATTGGGTCGCACGAGAGGTCAATTATGGGATTCGCAAAACAAGGAATAGTCTGGTAAACATGCAGGGGAACTGCAGTTGGAAAGTAGGTCTGAGATGCTATTGACCTTTTGTTGCTTGTTAGGCAGTCAGTTTTGGACATGTTTTCTAGTTTACTGGCAAGTGTTAGATGCTCTGCCAGTAATTGATTTAATTGGGCGGAGTGCAGGTCTGCTTTCGTTATTAGGGCCTCAAACAACTTTGCTAAGGCCATAATGGCCGTGTTCATAGACATTAGAGCTACTCCTGTGTTTACAGTAGAGGAATCAGTGAATCCAGCTTCTTTAGTGTTTTGGGTCGGCATTCTCCGCGGTGTAGGGGCTGTAAAAGACAGATTGGCAACCGACTGGGCTGCACTGACGTTTGTGAACAAGATTGGTGATCTAGACAAATTTTCAGAGCGAGTGTATGAAGAGAAGGCCGTTGCATTATAGTCCAAATCAATGATGGGCACAGTTTCAATATTTGAGAGAGGGTTTAGGCTGGGACCTGTTTTTAACTTGTGAGCTTCATCTAGAAGCAAAGACTTCGAATCAGATATCTTTATATGCTGAGCAGTAGTGCCTGTCAAGACATTCTTTAATAGAACGCTATCTGTGAGAGACACGTTTTCTTCAGCAAAGACCACAGAATCAGTTACACCAGTGTCAGCGACTGTAACCCTTGGTGTTGTGCCTTCTTTTACTACTACCTTTGTATCAGGCTCAACTAAGGCGATTTCGTGATCTATAGGGGGTGCTAGCACAGGACTGAATAAAGGAGGACCATTGTTGTATTTAGAATGTAGTGAGGAAGTTGGGATAGACGAGTCACAACAAAATGGACGGATATCCATACTTGCCAGTATGTCCGTTTTTGTTTTGAATTTTCCAGTGACATTGCTCACACGAGGGGTGGAACTCAGTCGTGGTTTTTTGGATTTTGTAGCTGTCACTTTTTCAGCAGAAATGTCATCATTTGAAAAGTGTGAGGTTAAAACTGGAGGCATGCCTGTTTTTAAGGAAACAATGCTGCGTTTCATGTTGAACAATTCAGTACAAAATAAAAAAAAATATATAGATAAATAATAATAAGTAAAAGATGGATAGGTAGATGACTGATGTCTTGTCCCACCAAATCACCTTAGATATTATCGCTGCACGCTGCAACAAGCGCGGCAAAGCGGGTAAGCGGGACTTGACCGGGACTTTGCTCCGGTGCGCGCGCGCGGTGCGCGCGCTCGGCAGGCTTTATAGTACCGCCCACACAAAAGGTAAGCAAAGCCTAAACAAAGGAAAAGTGCATTAGTTAATGTCCAATATATATGTTGGAAAATGGTGAGTGGTAAGTTCAACGATTCCTTTCACCTTCTGGGCGTTGTAGTGTAAATCTTCCAAGTAATCGTCCAAATAATTCAGCGAGGATCCTGAGAGGTCGGCAAGAAGCTGCGGGTAAGCGGGACTTGACCGGGACTTTGCTCCGGTGCGCGCGCGCGGTGCGCGCGCTCGGCAGGCTTTATAGTACCGCCCACACAAAAGGTAAGCAAAGCCTTCTGGGCGTTGTAGTGTAAATCTTCCAAGTAATCGTCCAAATAATTCAGCGAGGATCCTGAGAGGTCGGCAAGAAGCTGCGGGTAAGCGGGACTTGACCGGGACTTTGCTCCGGTGCGCGGAAAGGATCATTTACTATGAGGGGGGGTCCCCCCAACCCCCCCTCACCCAACACCCCCCTGCCACCCCCCCACACCCCCCCAACCACCCTTTCACCCCTCAAACAATTATATATTTATTTATTTAGTCAATAATTAAATAAATAAAAATAGTATTTACTATGGGGGGGTTCCCCCCCAACCCCCCCCTCACCCAACACCCCCCTGCCACCCCCCCACACCCCCCAACCACCCCTCATACTCAACACATCATATATATATATATTTATTTATTTATTCATACAATAAATTAAATTTCGAAAAAATATTGAAAAATGTCGACATTTTTGTTTGTCGACATTATTGTTTTTCGACATTAATTTGTCGACATTTTGACTGTCGACATTATTGATGTCCACATTATGACTGCACACCGGGCACTCTCACTGCGGCTGCTGATTTCCTTTAACCTGCCCGTTATAAAAACCCTTGCCTTCTTTTGGCTGATAAGAAGATGTGACGAGTTGTGGGTGGAGTCTACATTGACGCTCTGTGTCCTGGGTAGGCCAGAAGAATTACACCGCTGTGTAACTTCACGAATCGCACCAACATGTAAGCCCTGTCTCCTCCTTGCACAAAATCCGTCCTTGGAAGCTGCTCCAGCCCTCGCTAAATGAGCACGATGAATGCCTTCCCGCCAGGGTCGGACTGGGACATACAATTGTCTCGGGCACCAATAAAAAAATGGTTCATGGTTGCAGATGGCAATTCACTTCTTTTGCGACAGACTGTTTGAATAGTACCAAGGGGTTGTTTTTGATAACATGTCATACAAATTGTGCGATTTAAAGAATTTATATTTAGCAACAATGGTCAGAACTACTAGCCGTATAGTAAAGTAACCCATCAAACTAACCCACATTGACCATAAAAGTAGCCCACTATAACCCAAAAAACTGGCTCACACTAGCATTTTGCGTTTTTGGTCCGGGCATTGTGCTATTGCCCGATAGGCCAGTCTGAGCCTGCTTCCCGGCCAGCTTCGGAGCAATATTCAACAGTTAAAAGATGCTGTTAGGAAGTTGCTAAATTCGGGCTCTGCAGTGACCTGCGCAATTTTGAAGATGCTTTGCTCCAGTCGGCCCGACCTAGCTTTGAAATCGCTGTCGTGGATGCAAGGACAAATGAGCTGATATTGGTTTCGATCAACCCAGGTGACTAGGGCAGAGTGGAACGCGTTGCTTCAGATGAAGTGACGCAGGTCACTGACTCTCACCCTCACAGCGCGGCTGATGACGGATTGGCAGCAAATCTTCTCATTTCAGTCAAATGCCAGAAAATATACTTTATTGATTTCTAACGCTGCTCATTGCCCAGCATTGAAAGTCTACGGCCACGTAAGAATCCCATTGCCTCTAAATATATATTTAAACAACCCATTATCATTTTAATTAATTTGATTTTCAAAAATAGTTTTTGGGTTTGGTCCATCGACTCGAAACGTCTTCAAAATCTTGCAGCACGTGTGGCAACTGGGTCACCCGATGGGGCTCACATTACCCCAGTTCTACGCTCTCTGCACTGGCGCCCGGTCGCCCAGCGTATAGGATCCAAGGCGCTGTGCATTGTCCATCGGGCTTCGCTTGGCCCGAGGGCAGAGTACCTTTGCATTAAATTTGAGCGCTCTTTGCGTTCAGCATCGGCGGGTGTGTTGTGCGTGCCCTCCTTTCGCCATTCCCGTATTGGGTGACGTGCTTGTTCCATTGCTGCGGCTCAGCTGTGGAATGAACTTCCTTTGGTAATGAAAAAGATGTCCAACCAATTGGCTTTTAGGAACGCCTTAAAAACTCACCTGTTTTGATCTTTGTGTCTGATGGCATGTGGTTGTCTGTTTCGCTGGGTTCTGTTTCTTCCTCTGTTTCTTCCTCTCCGGCGCCATGGTGCCTTTGAGCGCCCGCGCGCTATATAAGAACTCATAACATAACATCATAACATAGTGGCTCAACCATTAAGTAAGTGCGTTTGCCCTTCTAGGAAGTAGGGGAACAGTGTGTGTGTGTGTAAACTGTAAAAAGAGAGGGAAAGGTGAGCAGGTACAGAGTGGGAGGGATGAAAAGGTGGAGAGAGGGTGGGAGGGATGAACAGAATACAGAGAGGGAGAGGTGAGCAGGGTGGAGAGAGGGGGAGATGAGCAGCTGGGAAAGGGTGAGTGAGCAGGATGGAGAGAAAGAGAGGTGAGCAGAATAGAGCGAGGGAGAGGTGAGAAAGATACAGAGAGGGAAAGGTGAGCAGGATGGCGAGAGGGAGCAGTGAGCAGGGTGGAGAGAGGGAGAGGTCAGCAGGATGGAGAGCGGGGGGGGGGTGAGCAGGATGGAGAGAGGGGGAGGTGAGCAGTATGGAGAGGTGAGCAGGATACAGAGAGGGGGGGTGAGCAAGATGGAGAGAGGGAGAGGTTAACAGGATATAGGGTGGGAGAGGTGAGCAGTATACAGAGAGGGAGAGGTGAGCCGGTACAGAGAGGGAAAGGTGAGCAGGTACAGAAAGGGAGAGGCCAGCAGGATGGAGAGAGGGAGAGGAGAGCAGGCTACATAAAGGGAAAGGTGAGCCGGTACAGAGAGGGACAGGTGAGCAGGTACAGAGAGGTAGAGGTGAGCAGGATACCAGCAGGGAGAGGTGATCAGGATACAAAGAGAAAGGTTTAGCAGGATACAAAGAGAGAGAGGGAGAGAGAGAGAGATACAAAGAGAGAGAGAGAGAGAAAGCGGTAATGGCATAAATACACATTATGTCACAATTGGGGGTGACTGCTGCAGTCAGTCACCCCCTTAACAGTACCTTATAAATGCTGTCCCTGGCGGTTGACTGGGGGCCCTATACCCGGATGGTGTATGGGGGCCTGACCCCACTTTTCTTGCTTCTGGGTAGCCCGACCACCACGTGGGGACGCTCAAACACACCACGTGTGGCCCACCGTTCCAAATGCTTTTGTGCTGCCTCCTACCCAAGTGGGCGCTAGCCCACCTCAGCGCTGTACCAGTGGCCTTATTTAATCTTCAGGGAGGTCACAGTTGGCATGGAGACTCACCCACACTCACCACGATGCTCACCACCACTCTTTATCTTTAGGGTCCCCCTTTAGGCTGGGGGGGCACCCACACAAACCGCCGGCCCTGTGGCCAGCTTGTCATCTTCAGGGTGACCCCTTTGCCATGGGAGCTGCCGAGCCACTGCTGCGCTCCGGATGCAATCTTTAATTCAGGCAGCATCGCCATGGCAATGGGGAAGCCGCCATTTCTCATCACCACAGCCCATGGCCTGCGTCGTCTTCACAGCCCGCCTCCTCAGCATTAAGTCGAGGGACGCAGATGACAAGCTGCTTGAGCTTTACCCAAGCTACCTTGGGGTGGCAGTTCAGGACTTCTTCCGGGCTACCTTTTGACCCAGGCTTCCCGCTTTCACCCCCTGGGCCGCCTGGAATGCAGAAGACTTTTACGAAGGGCCCTCATCACAGCCCACAAGGCAGAGGGCGTCATGGGGCATATCCAGGTTGCTTGACACAGGCCGCCCCCATCAAGCGGACCAAACTGGGTAGTTCTTCTTTGGCCTGGGCAGCCCTGCACAGGCTGTCCAGGCCATTTTCTATTACTGTGCCCGTCCGGTCTGTCTCCCGGGTGGGCCAACTGCCACCCCAGCTCTCTGGGTGCCCATGCTGCTCCTGGCACGCAGCCCAGGCCCACGGTTATTAAGTTGGGTTATTCCCTAACGTGGTCAAGCACTATCAATGTCTATGGGCACTGGGGGGCCACTCGAGACCGTGCCCTCAAGGAACTTGTTTTTTTGTTCTCCCTGCTGTCGTTTTTCTTTTTATGCACCAGTCTTTTTTTTCTTCATCCTTTCCTTTTTGAATTGTCTTCCAACTGTCTTTTCTTATTTTTTTTTTATTGTAAAACTACAACTTGATATGGTATATCATGTTTTTGTTACATTTCAATGAATCAGAGGGTAGGATATGGTCCTCATCTCGATCACACAATTCAAGTTTTCATTTAGACATTTACCAGAGTTCCGGTTACTAGTTTCACTATTAAGTTCATGAATTTGACCAATTGCCTAGGCCAACTGATGTGTGGGCGCTAAGGTTAGGATTTCGTCAAAGAAATTGATTAGACTGCAGGATAACTTGATGTTGTGTCCGGCCACAGCATAATCCCACCAATCATCTTCCTCGTTAGTTAGAGATTTCGAGTCCTTGAGGTGTGTTTCACGTGGGTTGGATAACGCAGGACATACTGCTGCTAGATGTTTTAGGGACTCGATTGCTGATGTTCCACAAAAGCGGCATTTGTTATCGGTTGCGTCTTTGTTTCTACGCATCCAAAGCATCTCGTTGGTGTTTAAGGCGTTTAAGCGTAACCTCAAAAATTGTGCCCTGTGATGCCGTGACGGACAGTGTATAAGATATTTTGGTGGGTAATGCAGCTTGATCATGCTTCTCGAAGACGGTAGCCCTGATTTGAGAGCTAAGCGGTTGTTATATGTTGTGATCCAATCCCAAGAGGCTAATTTTTTTTTGGCGTGTTGGGGACGGTGGATTAATTCTTCTTCGGATATGCCTGCTTCGGCTATAATTCGGTTTAGCTTGCTCCTCCATATATTAATCAGCGCATTTGTCGTCACAATTTTGCTTGGTTGGAGAATGTGATAGGCAGAAGTGGAGGAACTGATCTGTATCTTACGCAGAAGTGAAAGAGATTTCCAAACTACTGACATATAAATTGAGTTTAGTGCAAGCTCATATCTTAATGCTGATATTGAGATGTAGTTTGGGAGATTCAGAACCCGTCTCCAAAACTTTCCTTCTAGTCGACTCCAGACATCATAGTTGATATTCAGTGCAGCTTCACTCCCGAAAGTAATTGTCGGGACAACTTTTTGTAGGTAAAACATAATGACCGGAGAGATAGAAAATTTTCCGTATTCGGAATAAATTTTGGCCGCTTGAAGGCTTAAGATCTTTGTTTTGACTGTCAGATCTTTAATCCAGGCAGTTTCAGAAAGAGAGTCATTGATCATGACGCCTAAATAACGGATCGACTGGACTGCCTCGAGTACTTTTTCATCTATGTGCCATCTAAATGCTTTGTCTTTTTTTGTCATAGATCGGCCGATACACAGAATCTTTGTTTTCTCAGCGTTAATGGTCAGCTCGTTTGCAGATAGATATTCTTTCAAACGAGAGAGAAGGTGTTGAAGACCGATTTGTGTGTGGTCTACTAGTACTATGTCGTCGGCATATACCAGATGGTTGATGTGCTGCCCATTTAGTTTCGGGGGAAAGCAGTGGATAGATTTTAGCCAATCGGGTAGGTCGGCAATGAAGAGTTTAAAGAGGTCTGCTGCAAGCGGGCATCCTTGTTTAACGCCTCTACACGTTCTTATTGGTTCTGTAAGATCGCCTTGTGCGTTAATTCTAATTTGGATTGAAGTATTTGAATGCAAGGCGATGATAGGTTCGAGCAGATGATTCGGGCATTCCCACAGCTGTAATTTTGCCCACAGTTTGGTCCGATTGATAACATCAAAGGCTTGACGAAGGTCAATGAAAGCAAAAAAGATTTTTTTCTTCGCCTCCATTGCTGATAGTTTCAGGAACGATAAGAGTGTAAGATTTGCGTCAGTTCCCACATGCTTCGTGAAACCTGTTTGTCGAGAATCAAATTTACCAGATGAGATGGCCCAGTTTACCAATTGTTGACGCAAGAAGGTTCCGAAGATCTTACTAATTGTGTCCAGAAGGGCGATCGGGCGATAGTTCACAGGATCAGCCCGACAGCCCTTCTTATAGATCGGAACCACTATGGCTTTGGACCATGTTGATGGGATCATCTTGCGAAGTACAATCTGAGAAAATAGTTCGTGTATGAATACAGCCCAGACTCCTCGATGTTTTTTGAGCGTCAAGTTTGAAATTTGGTCAGGGCCGGCAGCTCTGGAGCTGTTAAGTTTTGAAATTGCATGCTCGATCTCATCACATGATGGTGTAGGACTCCAAGTAGAGCTTGACGCGATGGGAGATATAGAAATATCAGACTTCGAGTCAGCATATATTGAAGTGAAGTGGTCATGCCATTCTTTACTTGATATTTCGTTGAAGATCGATGGATTAGATTTCGAGCGACCTTTGTTTAAGATAGCCCAAATATCACGGGTGTTTCTGTGAGCTAATAGTTTTAGCATGGTTTCCGCTCGACCTTGATCAATTATTATGAGATGTGATCTTAACCAGTTACGATATACTTGCCTACGCCTCTTTATCTCCATTACCTTGTGGTTTTGAGCACATAGTGTTCTTTTAATCAACTTGATGTCCCTTCTCAGTAATTTTTTAGCCACTGCTATTTCCGGACTATATAGATGCTTCGGAGTTGATCCAACAACTCTTAAATTGAGATTTGTCTGAGTGAAATCTGACAAGAGTGGAATGTATTCTACGGTCTGAAGTATATACAAGTTCCGGCTGGCGTGGGTGATCTTTGGGCCACTTACTCTCAGTCTGTTTCCTGCAGCAGTTGATTGAAGTGGAGCTGAGTAATTTCCTGGAGAGACACCAAGGTTCTCACACCAGACTAGTCGCAATAGGTCGTGGTCGCTCGATGTCGTTGGCAACACGTTTAAGGAGATTGCTCTTTCAAGCATATCAGACGAGACCCAGATATAATCCAACGTGTTTTTCCGAGTCAAGCTGTGCCAAGTGGGATTGGCGGGAGAGTCACCTCGGATTGTTCCATTTAGCATATGGCAATTGCGATCTAGAAGATCTTTCGCCCAGAGTTGTCCCCTCAAGATGACATCAGAGTCTGAGCGCCGAACATTTGATTTTGAAGAAGGATCAAATTTGAACCAGCTACAATTTAGGTCCCCACATATTATTACTGAGACATTTCCATGATTTAAAAAAGCATTATCAATTTCAGTCATAACAGATTGGATGAAGGCTGTGGATGAGATCATGGCGGGGTTCCAATAACCATTTATGATCAGAGTGTTAGAGACCATTGTGTTTGATGAAAATTTGATTAGAGTACTTTGTACAAATGAATTAGGGTTGGCAGAGTAAACCAATGTCCATTGATTCCCAATTTTTATTAAAGTTATTAGGCCGGCGAATGGTCTTCCTTTGGAGTTTTTTCCGGCAGGATTAATTAGAAGAGTAAATCCATCACAGATTGGTGGCTCGCGTAGCCACGTTTCTTGAAGACATATAATGAAGACTTTTTCCAGGGGTTCCTGGAATGTATTGAATAAATGTTTAAATCCTCTGGTGTTCCATGACAATAATATTATCTCCTGCTTGGTAGATTGTTGTCGTTGTTATTTGCGCGGACCTTGTGGATATCTTTTGAAATTGTTGGCTCTTCTTTCAAAGGATTGGTGTGTGGCAGCATCTAAGATATCTGGAGAAGAAATTAAGGACTTACGTAGGGCTGCACTCACGGCAGATCTGCGATTTGCCTCGTCAGCTAACTCAGAGGCAGATGACAAAGTTATTCCCAAAGTAGGTGGTTCCAGAGTGAGATCGAAACCATATACCAAGAGATCTTCATTTGCTTGGAGTAACATATTTTTTACGGATGCAGAGGCGATATGCAGTAGAACATGGTCAGAAGCGGATTCGGAAACGTATTCAACAATTTTAATGTCATCAGATGAGATGGCTCGTAACGGTGGAATACATGCGAGCAATTTCAAGATATTTCTTCGGTTTAGATTGACTTCATTACCATCTGAATGAACATTTTGGAGACGAAGTTTCCACTTATGTTTTCTAGCTTCCGGGTTTCCAAAACCTGACATTCTTTTGGTTGGAGGAGCATGTAGTTTTGATTGATTTGATGTTAGTTTAGGATTTAGCCTTGCACTTAGCAATTGTTGCTGTGCCTTATTTGGAGCAGAGTTCAGATGGTGTAGAACTGGGTTTACTCGGGGCGGCTTTGGGCCTTTATCTGTCTCTTTGATTCTCCTTACGGCATTATCGGGAGGTTTGGCAGGGTCAGCTCCTAAAAATGTAGGAGTGGAGTTTCCAAGATCATCCGAGTAGGTTGATAAGTTGCATAAGTCGATTGCAGAAGCTGAAGAGCCAGGTACTGAGGGCGACATGCTTGTATCGATCCGCCTACGTTTGGCCGCTAACTTAGGTTGATTCGAATTTGTATGCGGTAAGGTTTGTTGCTTGTTACCATCAATATATTTGGCAGAATTGATGGGAGAAGATCTTGAGAATAAGCTTAGCTTCTTTGGTGTAGTAAGATTTCTTACAAACTTATTCGTCGTTTGTTGTAGTTGTTTCGGCAAAATATTTCTTGGTAAGCTAGGAGCTTGTACTTGTTTTTTACGTGACTTTTTCGGATTATTTGTTCTCGTAATAGGAAAGGATTTTGTTGAGCCCTTAAAAATATTAAATGAATTTACTTCCGTGGCAATTGGGAGGGCGTCCATTTTACCTGTTAAGATTGCATGTAGTTCGAGATTACTCGTGGGGAGGCCTATGTCCGGAATAGTCGACGCTGTTTTTTGAACATCACAGGTTGAAGAGGGCATGCTCGAAGCAGAGCCAGATTGTATAGATTCACAAGAGGTTGACACTGAGGCTTTAATTAGGAGAGAGTCGGCGGGTTCAGATGGAATGGCTCGATGCACCGGATGATTGAAAGCTTGGGAGGGGGCGTTCTTCCGCATCCACTTCACTGAGTCTAAGAGGCCCTCCATGAGAGCGTCATTTTGACAATGATGTCTTGCAGCAAGATCACTCAGCCTGTCCTGCCATCTCGTGGCGGTCTCGGCGTTGATTAACATTTGATCATGAAGAAAGCTCGAGAAGTGTTCTAACTTGTCAATTTTGGACATTAGGTTGGTTATTAAGGTGCTTTGGTCGCCAATTGATCCAATAAGTGATTCAAAGATTTTTGTAAATGGAGCCAGGGCAATGGCCGAGGCAGCCAGTACATTATTATGTATCTGAGTAAGGGCTTCAGATGAGATTCCAAGGGCTTGTGGTTCGTATTCATGAAAAGATGACGAGCAATTTGAGATGTCTGGATTATAAGGTGGTTTGGTTAATCCGTATTTTTCCGGAGGAATCGAGGAGTGAACTTCCTCACCAGAGTGAATGTTCGTGGTATGGGGAGTACTTATATTCTGGGTGGAATGACCCGGTAGAGGAAGTTTGGTGTAAGTGCTTTGTCTCTTAAGCTCAGCTACTCTTTGTAAGCGACTAGCGCGCGCAGCTGCACTCCGCTCCAGATGTTTAAATAGTGGGTTAAGAGACGATACTGTTGGTTGAGTAGTGATTTCAAAGTTATTACCATGTTGTTGGTCGCTGATAATTGACGTGGCAGAGAACCCAGCCTCTGGAGCTTGACAGGCTAAACCACTGTTATTCGCATAATCTAGAGATTCGGAAATGAAACCTGAAGATTTTGGGCAGGTTAAGTTGGTTTTTGAACTGCTGCAAACATGTTCCTGGTGACAAGGGGTTGTAACAAGTACTTCTGAGGTTTGTGCCTTCAAGGGTGTATATGATGGCTTATTGCTCACTAAATCGTTAAGAGACGAAATTTTTTCCATTGGGTGATCCAAGTCTGTATTAGGCATTTTTAACAATTCCTCATCAGAAACCAGATTTAAGGGGAGACCTTTGTCATTCCAGAGGTCATCCTTTTTCGTTAGTTTGCCCAGGTTGAGAGAGGAGCTCGCTGGAGACCGTGACATTGGATGAAAAGAAGATGTGAGACTTGTGATTGACGAAGAAACTGAGATGACGGATATAGTATGATCTAGTTGTGCTTGATCGGTTTTTGTTGTATTGGGTGCAAAGGAAACGTGAGAGCTGACATTCTCGTGAGCATGTGAAGCATCAATAGGAGGTGGACTGTAGATACAATTGGAAGTACGAGAGCACAACGGAACTGAGTTGATTTGTGGAGTTTGGGGGGCACCTCGTGGAGTAAGAGACTGTTCAGACAGAGTTTGTGGGTCTTCAGGTGTACATGGCTCATTAGAGCATGGAAGGTAGCGGCCCCCAGTCATTATTGGACTTGCTAGTATTGGAGAGGTGTTTGCAACCAGTAGCGCTCGTCCTGTGGATTTGCTTACCTTGATTCCAGCCGTACCCTTCATCATCGACCAAGGATTAGTCGGACGGCGTTGTAGCGTGGTTTTCTTTCTTGTTTGCGGGCCCTCTGCTCGTAGGGTCATTGTTGTCGGACACTTGAACAGGAACAGCAGTAAAGCAGCAAACAGCCAAACAGTGAACTTTAGCAGTCGCCCTTAACGCGGCCGGGCTTCACGCCGCAAGGGTTGCCGGGATTCTCTTTTGAATCCTTGTTGCCTGGAATGGGTGGCGCCAAAGGAAAAAAAAAAAAAAAAAAAAAAAAAGTGGGCGGGGCTTCAACCCGCGTCGCGGAGGTTCTCGCTCGCACTCGCAACCAGCCTCTCACCTCACTCAGGGCGGGGGGTGCGAGGGGGGAACTCACAGAGGAAGAGTCCAGGCTAGCTTAGTAGCGCAGCACAGCCAAACAGTGAACTTTAGCAGTCGCCCTTAACGCGGCCGGGCTTCACTATCACTATTAATGTCTATGGGCACTGGGGGGCCACTCGAGACCGTGCCCTCAAGGAACTTGTTTTTTTGTTCTCCCTGCTGTCGTTTTTCTTTTTATGCACCAGTCTTTTTTTTCTTCATCCTTTCCTTTTTGAATTGTCTTCCAACTGTCTTTTCTTATTCAAAAATCCTCTATGGATTCTTTTCTCCCCTGCCCAACCTATTCTTGGGCAGCAGAGTTCTGTCACTTAATTCTACTTTCGTCTCTTTTCAACATTCCATGATGCCCTATGGTGGGCTGGATGGATTAGTCCACTTTGAAACACATGCACACAACGAAACACACACTACATACAATAAAATACTTAATGTCGGTGTCTCAATTTCTGGGGTTTCCCTTAGGGGAAAAGCATACAGCTCTTTCTTGCCGAGCACTTTTTGGGCATGACCTACATTTTGCATTCAGGAAGTGCTGAGTAATTTGAGCTCACATCCGGCAGGCAAGGCTCGTCTAACAGTGACTGTCTGTGACAGAACTCTATAAACATCTCACTAAGCGTTGAACATCTGTACGATGCATGGCCTTGTATAGCATCCGGTCCAATGGCACGGCTTACCCATTCTGTACGGAAGTTACTATAATTCCAATGTTCAAAATGAGGTGCAGGGTGGTGCACACCTGGAATAGCCGCGCAAGAACGTACAGTAAATTCCTTTTGGAAAAGGTAGAGGACTTCCAATAAGAAGCAACGCTATTTCCTGTGCTCGTGGAGGTTTTAGGGTGGGAGTGGGGGAAGATGGAGCAATTATGCCTCCTGGACACGGGCTCAGGGAAAACTCTTCAACCTTGCCTTCATGGACCTCCATCAGGTATTCAATTCCATCCAAAAGGCCTTTTTGTAGAGTGCTCAGAAATAGCACATTGAGGATGTCATTGCCTTCTATTCATCTTTGCCCCACTGCTCTTTAATTTGTATATGAATGGAGGGTGCACTGGAAGAGGTATCCTTGGCTGTTTCCATTGTTAAAGGGTGAAGGTTGTCTCTCCTCCTCATTGCAAACCAATGCTCCCCTAGGCAAGAAGAGTGAAAGCCCCTGCAGCACCCGTGGCGGCTCTGGATGCCCACTGTAATGCAAGATCATTAATACTGATAAATCTAAATACATGATTTGGGGGGAAATCTAGGCCCAGTCACGAGACCCATAGTAAACGGTGCCCCTGTTGAAATAGTAAGGGAGTATGATTATTTGGGCTTTCATTTTTCCAATAATAGGGTTATGCGGCAGGAACCACACTGAGGCATCAGTTATAGGTATTTTTCATTTTCACTAGCACCAGGGGCTTCATCTGTCAAGGAATATATGAATATATGAACATATGTTACATCACTGTCATGTCATGCATAAGGCAGAAGAAAACTTCATCTTGGCCACCAGCAACATTGCTTAGTCCCTTAGCAGGTAGGTTGTACTGGAGGGCGGAGCGACATCTGATGGGCCCATGGGATCAGAGCTCACCCTCAAGTACTTTAAGACGAGATAGCGGCACCTTGAGGAGGGTGGGGTGCAGGACTCTCTTACTCCAACACAAATCAATAAGGAAAAGTCAATGGTTTGGCAAAGGGAAGTCCGTTTAATCACAAGTACAAAAAATGGGGAAACAAATGGAAATCAACAATGATGCGATCGCCCGTCTCGCTTCAACTTCCAAATTCTTCATTCAGATAGCAACAGTTATAGCAGATTTTCGTCATTGTTGACGTGTTACACTCATAAATTTGTCATGCAATTCTATTGGTCAGAAAAAGTACTTAAGTATAGGTGCTATATCTGTATATGGTAACAGAGTGTGAGGATTGGATAACTCTTATCGGGTGGGCGTCTACGCCCATTCCTCTACATCACTCGTGATAGATGTCACTACAAGTACGACGTCTCATTGGTTTTACTAGCTATAGGACCCTAGATTATTTTGTCCATTGTGATTGGGTAGGTTACACCCCTAGACATTAATCTCCACTTTAATTAGCAGCATGCAGAATGGACACCCAGATGCGGTGTGCCCCAAGATTCACCCTACCTCCCTTCCATCAATCAGTACCTTAGGGCTATGTGTTAATTAGTTGGTTGAGGATGGCCTCGAAACTGTAGCTTCTTATCAGGAAAAGTTATGGCATCCTCGGGTTCTGGATGACATCAGACGTTGGTACCTCTTCGCGCTTGGCTGGTCACGTGTTAGTTCACCGTCAATCTGCTTCATTTTACCTCTATTTGTGTATTTGATTCTTCCTTTAGCCTTGCCACCTGCCTGGGCCTCTTTATCTCGACCTTCACTGGCTGGCTGCTATGCTCTTAAGTTTTATTTCTCCGAAGTTGCCGCTCTCCTCCCTTCCTGGAGTTGACCTCGAATTCCCAGGCATGAACTGCTTCTTACCGAGTTTCGATTCTGCTCTTTCATCTGTCTTTGAGCTAGTATATGAATCCTGGTCTGTTTGTCCTCCACCATCCAGGGCTTAATTCTGCTTTTATAAAATGGGTGTCGCACTTGTATAATGTGCTTCTTGAGGTAGATATATGGTTGGCGCTTGCCGCTCTATCCTTCTACTAAGCATTGCAAGCAGTACTGTTTCATTAGCTTCTTGCATATTTTCATCCTTCTTTCATGGTTACATTGTCTGTGTTGCAACATCGTTTCTTCTTTTAAATCCATTACACCATTTTCCTTATTTTTCGTCTTTACGTGTCATTCCTTGCTTGTCGATTCGCTCATTAGTACGCCTGTCAAGTCCATTGTGTCATCACCATTAGCCTTCCATTAAGGCCCTTTGGGTCTCTTCAGGGACAGTTTGTAAGTAGTCTTCATTTCGTGCCAACTGCTGGTACGGTTGTCTCAACGGGTACCGTGCTGCCCACGGTTGTCTGGTTATAGGCACGTCAACAGGTATTGCTCTTCTGATTGGCACTGGGCAGAGCCCTAGCGCTGCTCTGTGTTGGTTTATTTGCTCCTCATACGTCACATATCTTGGCGAGTATGTTCCTGGTATCTCAAAACGGGTGGCTGGAGTGCAGGCCATATCTGGGACCTCCTCTACACTCCCCCGTCTGGTCAGTTCTTCGACCACTTCTGTTTTCTCCTTCGGATTTGTCTTAGTTGGTTCTTCTGTATCTTGTTCATCGTCTTCTGGGTTTGTACATGATGGTGTGAACGTGTGTTTCTTTGGAGTCCATATTTTTTCCCTTTCAGACTTCCTGCTGTTTTTACATGTGCATCTTTGTTCCAGGTCATAAACTGGCACTGTCCATTTGGGCTCTAATAGATCTATTTTCCTTCATACTTTCTTCATTTTCAGGGATACACAAACTTTGTTCCTTCTGGCGCAAATTCGCTGGCCTTCACAAAGTCTCTTATTTCTTTATCAGTCAGGTCTCTGGGCTTCCATCCTGGTTTGACATCAATCATGATCTTCATCCCAATGGCTTTCTTCGCAGTTGTCTGGCATTGTGTGATGATTATCTTGATAACACAAAATCCTAATAGTATCATCAATAGCAGGGCTCCCAGAAACTTGAATATGTCTGCCATCCATTGTGGGACCCATGGGAATAGGGTTCCAAACCAGCTGTCATCATCCACTTCATCAGTTTCATCGATCATCTGGTTCTGTAGGTTTGTCAGCATGCTTATGGCTTCTGTTAAAGTTCAATTTTCTTCATCATGCGAAGGTATAAATGTGCAACATGATTCTCCAATTTTGCGCAAACACCTCCATCCATCGCTGTGATCATGTCGAGTACATATCTGTTCTGGAGAGTCATCAATCGGATTGCTCTTAATTCTTCTTTAATCGCGTTGAATCCTTTTATGGTGGTGTTGATGGTCTGTAATAATGGTCTGTAATAATTCCCATCTGGTTATTTGCAACCATTTAGTGTTTGCTCCAACCTGGAATCTTGGCATGATGATTGTTGTGAGCACTGATGAGGTGAGGCTGAACAGCCTGTGTTCACATGGGATTGCATGGAATGCTTCTTCAGATTTGGCAGAAAAGTAATTTTCTCTCTTCATTCGGGATACCAGCTCCACTGATCTCCTTTTCCTCAGGTGAGCATCTGCTTTTGGGAAACTGTCAATGTGCAGGTCACTTTTCGGGATCACCAGCGCAGGAATGTGGATATTCACTATTGTGCATATGCCTCCCCAGTTTCTCGGCAGTCTTATGTATGCTTTGGACCCACACGCCCAGTAGTCATCCATAATTACTGCAGTTCCGTGAATCATTCCTGGGGCTTCGAAGATTCGTCCGCAGGTCTGATTCTCTCCCATCTTCCTCGTGCCATTGTTCCTGAAGCACAATTTTGGGCTTTCCAGTGGCACTATTTGCAAGGGTCCTCCTCTGTCTTCGACCCATGTTAGTAACTTTACCAACTTCCGCCATATAGGTTTGCACAGTCTTTGTAAGTTTTCTATTGCTTCCTGGCAAGCTCCAAGGACCATCCAAGCTCGACAGATCACCACTCCTTCTTCCCTTCCATCTGGGGAAACCACTGTTCCCCAAATCTGCATTTGGCCTCTGTTTTTCCAAATTTGAGCTTCTTCTGGGGTTTTTCCCTGGACGTTCAGTCTTGGGTTTATTTCCCATCTTATTTCTGTTCCTTTAACTTCAGGGTTTACATACCTGATCATGTGATTCCTAGTACGAGCTCTATTTCTCTTCTTAATGTCCTGGACATAGCCATCTTCATCGGGGTAATCCGTTTCAGTTGCCCATATCAATGAGGCATCCCTCCCTATAAACTGTCCTCTTGTGTTGCACATTTCTACGTGTGAAAGACAGTGTGCTGTGGAGACATCAATTTCTAATGCCACAAAGATTTTTGATTTTCCCATGCTCTATGGTAGGAGTGCACAAACAAAGCAGTCTCCTTCTGATTTCCTTATCCCAACTTTTTTCATGTGTTGGTACCAAATGTTGTTTCCTAGATGTGCTGTGCTGTTCAGGTAATCGTTTAGTTCATTGTTATCTTCATGTGGGCTTCTCTTGATTCTTAGTGTCTTTCTGTAGCTAGCTATAACTACATCTCTAACCGCGTCTGTGTGACTTTTCCTTGCTGGGGGTCTCTCGGGTATGCTGGTCGGTGGAGCAGGTTTCTTTATCTGCATTGATGTGATAGGTGGAGGTTTTGCAAATCTCTTCCTCTCTTCTTGCATTCTTTTCCTGCCCTCTATAAGTGCCTTTAACCATCACCTACCTGCCTGTCCCCAGCCCAACGTAAGGCTGCATCGTCAGCTTGGCACTTGTTCCCTGTGTTGGAACTGGTGTGCTTGTCAGTACAGTCTCTGCAGGTTTATTTTTCAGTTTCTCATGTAGTTTCTTCACTCTAGCTATGAACGGGAATAAATGATCTATCAATATGTGTGTCCTTGCAGTGAATTCTCCCGTATTCGCTTCTGTCTTCTTGAGGGCTTTTGCTATGTCTGCTTTAGTTGGTCTTTAACTGGATTCTTTTTGGTCTCTTTCATTATTTACTGGGACTAGTTGTTCGATATGCAGTCTGTGCTTTCAGTCGTCTTCGCTTGAGGTTCTGTGGCCATTGACATTTGGTTCGTGTACATTCAGTGTGTGTGTGTAGTGGTCAGTGCTACGTTTTCATTCATTCCGCGCTGACTCTGTCTCCAGCTTTTCTCTTCATTTGTTACCTCAAGTGTGTATGTATCACTGCTAATTACATTAAATTTTAGTTAGTTTTCCTTACCATCAGATTTTCTCGGGACTGGAATAACTATATAGGGTCTGGGTGCTTTTGTGGGACCTATGTGTACATTATCCGGTGGGTGCACTGAAATTGGAACCCTACGTGCACCAATAAAGAATGCAGTTCTGATTGTTAATGACAGAAAGACAATGATAATCACTATAAATATACACATAATCGTGCGGTATGAAAGGTGGCAGCATTCCCTTCCAGGGAAGCTGGGGCGCCCCTCTTTTTGTGGCAGGACCAGGTTACTGTTCTGGGGCCTCATCTTAAACATAACAAATGTCAATGTTTTATTCTTTTCACTTACTCCATTATTGTTTCTTTAGTAGGGCTACAGGCATTACTGGTTTACCAGTGCTGTCTTGCCACCACAAACCGTCAGAGGGGTTTAAGGAACACCCTCGACATTTCCACAGGTTCTTTTCGTCCTGAGGTGCCTCCCCTTGAAGCTCCATCAGTTGTGTCTGCCCCATATTGCTATAGACTTCTGGTGTGGCTCGTGCTATCATCATCCATTCATGGATGCACGCCACTTCTACTTCCATGATCGTCTCACGTTTGGATGCCACACGCTTGGCTTCCGTGTCTGCTGCATGGTTTCCACGTGACACGAAATCTGTCCCTTTGGTATGGGCGGCGCATTTCACGACCGCTATGCCCACTGTGACCTGTAGTGCCTTAATCAGCCTGTCCAGTAAGGCTGCGTGCTGCACTGGCGTGCCATCCGCTCGGAGGTAGCCCCTCCTTTTCCCGCATGCTAGGCCTGCGTGCACTGTAGACGTCACATAGGCAGAGTCACTGTCCACCGTAACTTCCTGGTCAGCGTGATTCTCAATGGTGAGTATCAACGCCAATAATTCTGCAGCCTCTGCTGAATATTGAGATGGTATTCGTGCACTGACGAGTACTTGAAATTCTCTGTTTGCTATGTGTTTCATTACGGCAACGCCTGTATATCTTTGTCCGTCTTCTTGGTCGATTCTCGAAGAACCATCAATAAAAACGATCTCACCTCCCGCCAGGGTATTTTCTTTCACCCTGGGGATTTCATCATAGAATTCTTCATAGTTTGCACAGTCATGTATCGGCTCTCCTTCACTGACTGGCTCAGCTATGAACGTAGTTGGGTTTACTCTTTTACATCGAACTATTTTGATCGATGGATTAGATATGATCACTACATAGGCGGAAGCTCTTTGAGATGTCAATGTACCCTTTGGTTTCTCTAAGATGGCAAACAATGAGTGCTCGAAGTATAACGTCATGGAACATCCCAATACATTGGTAGTCGCCTTCTCTATGGCGAACGATGCGGCAGCTAAGCTTTGTTCGCATGGGAAGTGGCCACTGGGTCCAGGCTCTCACTGTAGTACGCCAGGGGCTTGTACCCCAACGAGGTTCTTTGAGTGAGTACTGCCGTCATAACGCTGCCATCTGTGTGTGAGAATAGGTAGAATTCCTCTGCATAATTAGGAATCCCAAGAACTGGGGCAGTGCAAATTGCTCTCTTGAGTTCTGTAAACCCCTTTTCCATTGCCTTGGTCCATTCAATCTTTCTCTTTGTCACCGGTACCTTCTTTAATGCCTGGAGCAAGGGCTTGGTATACGAGCTGTAGTCGAAGACCCATGCTCTAACATAATTGCACAGGCCTAAAAAGCTCTGCATTTGCTTGATCGTGAGTGGTTTTGCTGTGTTCATGATAGCTTCAGCCCTTTCTGGGGTCACCTTTTTTCCTTCATGCAAGATGAGTTGGCCTATGTACAGCACTTCCTGTTGACAATACTATAGCTTTTCCTTGTCAACCTTATATCCTTTCTCAGCCAGTATGGTCAGTAGTTTAACCGAATTGCACCTGCATTGTTCTTCAGTGGTGCTGCAGATTAGGAAGTCATCCACATACTGCAAGACATTACTATCTAATGCAGTATTGCTTAGGTCCATCTGTAGGACTCTGTTAAAAATGGACAGGGACTCACAGTACCCCTGTGGCAACCTCATGCTTTTTAGACGAATTTGGCTGAATGTAAATGAAGTCAGATCTTGAGAGTCACGGTGCAATGGGATTGAGAAAAAGGCATTTTTCAAGTCAATCACTGTGAAATACTTTGCCTCAATGGGTATGTCACATAGGATTGTAGATGGAGTAAGGACTAGAGGGAACTCGGCTTCAACAATATCGTTCAGTGCTCTTAAATCTTGGATTAAACGCCAAGATCCTCCCTTTGATTTCTTGACAGGATAGATCACCGTGCTACAGGGTGACTCTGACGTCACCAGGATTCCCTGATCCATCATGACGGAAATTGTCTTCGCGATCCCTTCATCTGCCTCTCTGGACATGGGATATTGTCGCGATCTTGGTAAAATTGCTCCTGGTTTCAGTTCAATTTTCACTTCTCCCACCCCCTTCAGGAGGCCTATGTCATATGGTCCTGTAGTCCATACTGAGACAGGTACTTGGGCCATGTCGTCATCAAAATATTCCGGACGCTTCAGTGCCAACATCATTCTCTGAGGCACTTCTCTTTTGATCATTTTTACCCAAAATATGAGACTCACTTCCACTCTTGTCTCTTCTGAGTCTGGTTGTTCTTGAAACAGATCATCATCGGTGACGTCAGTCACTCGATACCCTTCTTCAATGGCGATAATCGCACACCATTGTCTGCCTTCATCGTCATATCCTTCAACCACTGCTACTTTCCCTCGCACTGCTGCAGCATGTATCATCAAGGGAAATACTTGTCCCTCCTCTTCGTGCATAGGTATTCTTGGTCTAAATAGAAACTCACCAGGGGTTCTCATAGTTCTATCTGTGAGACCTGGCAATCCTGCCATAAGCATACGCATGCCATATGCGAAGACCTCTGGCTCTAGAGGCATGGCCCTCATGGCTATGTGTCCTGAGTATGCCCTTATTATTTCACACACGTTTGAATAATGCATTCCTGGAGTGGAGCATACTATGCCCTCCTCTGTGAATGAGATTGTCATATTCAATTTTGTCATTAAGTCTCGACCCAAAATGTTTACTGGGGACTGATGCGAATACAACAAAGGTACATTCATTTCGCACTCTCCTACGGAGACTGGGAGTGCGTCTGTAAAGGGAACTCGACTATGAGCTCCTGTAAAACTCTGAGTATCTATGGCCTCGCCTGACAAGGAAAACTTACCTTCTCGTATGCACGAGCGTGTTGCACCCGTGTCAACTAGGAAGGAATATTCTTTACCCCCTCTGCCGACATTCACCCTAGGTTCCCTATTAGGGTGTGGTGTCACTGATAGGATAGAGCACATCAGGGTTCCCAGTGAGCTGTCCTAGTTCATATATAAGTTTGGTCCACTGTACACTTGTGGATTCTCTCCATTTCCAGGGTTGCCTCCCCTTCCGGAGTGTGTGCCCTGAGAAGTTTGCGGTGGTGCCTGTTGGAATTGCCCTTACGGCAGGTTCCCCACATTAGGGGGTTGAGCCCCTTGTTCGCACTTTGCAGCATGCCTGGTTCTTGCTGCTGCACTGTGTGATTCTGTGCACCGCCCTGTTGTGAGATTTCAGGCGGATTCTCCACGTCTGCTCCCATTCCTTGGCCATTTTGCCACGTGCCTTGGCTTGTGCACGAGCGCGCCAGATTCCCTGTCAATCCACACAGCCAACACGCTGGCGGTGGTCGGGCTATTCGTCCATTTGACATATCTGGACTGCCCATCTGTACGTTTTGAAAGCCTCTTTGATTACTCTGGAAACCTCCCTGATTATTCTGCCATCCTCTTCCTCTAAATCCCCTTACCATTGGGTACAATCCTACGCACCCTGGTTGTTCTGCTGTGGGTTAGCCACCTGTTGTACGTTCTGTTCAGCTGGGCTGGTCAGCAAGGCATACTTTGATAATTTGTTTTGCACAAGCTTCGCTTCGTCACCTTATTGAATTGCCTCCTATTTTCTGATTCTTTTCTTGTAACAATCTATAGTAAGGTGCAATAGTCAATTGTATTTAGGCCCAAGGTTTAGCCTCAACTCCTACCAATTTCTTAAGCTGTTTTTGTACTGGCTCTGGTAACCCCAGGCACAATATGTGATAAAATACAGGTATAGATTTCGTCCAAGATTCTTGCGTTTCGAGCACCCAGGCGCCTTGGAACTTTTGTATATAAATCAACGGATCTTCTGACTTCTTCATTTTTCGAGTCATTATAGCTCCCATATCGGAAGTGTCTGGGTAAAGCACTCGTAGCCCTTTCCATACTGCTGCTCTACAACTATTGAATGGCGCTCCGTCGTGTGTAGTGCTAATAATGGTTACACCAGGGTATCCTGCCCGTTTCCCCACATCCTCTGCTCTCTCACCGACAATGGCGATCAGGAGACCTTTAATGTCCCCTATAGCTAACGTAACACCCCCTGTCATTTTTTCTAACTCGTGTATCCACTTCCTGGCTCCCGATGTCAGCATTGGAAGCTTGTTTTTCAGGTTTTCCCGATCCATGTGTGGCCATGGGATATATTGTGGTCTTGCTTGCCCTTTTCTAACAACGGAAACTGGAATGCGCAGCCTTCTTTTTCTTTCCCCATAGCTCTTCTGTCTATCGCTGGGGTAACATTCCCGCATCGCTGTCTGCCTGGCAATCTCCTCAACCTGTCTACATAGGCAGGTGCTGACACCCCCCTCTGACTATGGGGTGTTCCTTCATGCCGGTCAGGCTGCGTGGTAGACTCTGATGCCCTTGGTGCAGACTCTCTAGCATCTGACCATCGTACCCCTTTGTCCCTTGGGAGCCACTTTTCGATCCGTCTCCCTTCTTCATTTGCCTCGCACTCTGTCTCCTCTCTGGAGTTGGACATTGATTGTTCCCAATTCACGCAACTCCTTGCGTCATCGTCGTTCTTACTGATTTCTAGCCTATCCAGGGACAGCCTCCTGCTCCTACTACTTCGGGTGACGTCCTCAGTGTCATACAGCTGAGTGCACTCCAAGCGCTCGTCTTTCCCTTGGGATATTGTTTCTAGCCCCATTTCATCATATATTTTATCGATCGTTTCCCCGACGCTTCTGGGGTCGAAGTCATCTTCAATATTTGCCCCACTCATGCCTGGTACTGAATTGTGCGCAGGGAAGAATTCTTCAATGTCTTCCCATTCTACAACAGGATCTGTTTTTTTAACTTCCCGCTCCAGATATTCGAGATCGCGTGCCCTCTGTCTACGCTTACGTTCAATATCATCATCGAATTCTTTGCGCTTCCTCGCCTCTTGTCTGACCTTATTTTCTTCCCTTCTCCTTTCATTTCTATGTTTATTTGCCCTTCTATCTTCCTCATCTTCTCGTCTCTTTATTCTTTTTTCACGTACTCTTTGCTCTTCTTCCAACCTTTTCTGATTCTATCTGTACTGGTCATAGGCTGCTTTCTGTTTGCGATCGAGCTGCTTTTCTTGCTCCTCTCGATATAGCTGTTCTCGCCTTCTTATCCTTTCGTCCCTTATTTCTTTTTCCTTCTCCTTCTCCCTTCTCTGTGCCTCATCAGACCTCTCTCTCAATCTCACATTATCACGTCCTTTTCCATCGAGTTTCAACAATATCTGGCCTCCCATCCATTTGTCTTTTTGCAAATGCTATCTCATCAGTTCTATCTTCACTTCCTTTCCGTTTCTTTCCCTCTCTCTCTCTCTCTCTTTATTGAGAGGTGCACTAATCTGTGCCTGATCCTTCCTCTCATCATCGTGTCTCTCCCTGTCCCGCGGGACTGCGGGGGCAAGATTCTTATCCTGATCATTCCCTTTATTTTCGTCACTACTGTACATAGGTGACTCGTATGCGGGTTGCTATACCCCGTGGCTGCCTTAAGCTCTCTTAATGGGTAGAGTCCCTCAGGCTTACTTCCTTCGGCTTCTGTTTCAGGTGGGGCAGGTGGCGCGGTAGGCATCTCACCCCCCTCCGTGCATATGTTTAATATCCAGTCAGCAGGTGGCTCTTCATCCTTCGACTGTTCGAACATTTTCCAAAGTTCTAGAACAGCAAGGCGTTTCTCTAGTCTTTTGCCTGTATATGTGGTGTGCAAGTTAGTCATCATGTGTTGTAAGACGGCTTTTGTTAAGGACCCATTCTGTGGCCACGGCATAAACATCTTGTGGGCGGTACCCTTAACCCACTCGGTACTGTATTTCTTAAACTTGGGTGCATGTTTAGGCAGTTGTTTACATAAGTGTGCTAGTGGAGTAATATCTTCCATGCTTAAACCTGTTTTTAACAATACTTCCATGTAACTTCACCACTCCTTATAATATGAGCGAGCACCAATACCGCAAGCTCCCATCCAATCTTTTCCCGCCAACATTTTATATCACCAATTTATTCAAGAACATCAATTCATGTGCGATTCCCTCTCAACTATAAAATCTCGTAAAATCCCTTGATCAATTGCAAACAACAAGGAGACCAATTTCCTTACGTGTGACACATCAATATAACATGTATGACAAACATTAAACAGACTAGACAGACACCAGCTGGACACAGATATCTCTGCCTTCTAATCAATACCCCGACATGGAGTTTAAATGAACTCCTTTTACGACATCTTTAATCGTCGTAGTAGCCTAGCCTTTCCTTATTATGTGGGACTATTGAGTTCACATTTCTTCTGACCGCTATATTAAAGCACAGGAACAAGGTGTATCCTCTCTCTTCTCGGGTGTCCGCCCCAGTATCCTCTCTCTTTTATCTCAGGTGTCCACCCCGGTATTCACTATTTATTCAGTTATTCTCGAGTCATTATCCCCTTATATATATATACAGCCTTCTCTGTTTCTGACTATTTTGTTTTTCTCCACCTCCCTCCGTTACCTTTTCCCTTATTTGTTCTATTGCCTACAACATTTGCCAAAGCATAATTTTTTTGTTTCACTCACCGCTTACATCGTTCCTCTCTGGACCCTCGGGATCACCGCCTCTGTAATCGACTTTTTTTAGTCTTTCGTCTGATCCACTGCCCGCAGGAATGGAAGGGTTTATGTTTGTAAAACGGGTGCCTTCAAACCCACTGCAGTTTTTATTTGGACAAGTTTAAGCTATCATTGTCCACGGGAAGCTTCACAGTCTACTCGGCCAAAATGGCGAAGGACTTGTGATATTGCCGAAGACCTAGAGTTACTTCGTGTCGATGGTCAATAAGTGTCTTATCAATAATCAATATTCAATAGTTGATGGTCAAAACCATCCTCTCCACTACCAAGTGTACAGGAGGGCGGAGCGACCTCTGACGGGCCCATGGGATCAGAGCTCACCCTCAAGTACTTTAAGACACGATAGCTGCACCTTCAGGAGGATGGGATGCAGGACTCTCTTACTCCAACACCAATCAATAAGGACAAGTCAATGGTTTGGCAAAGGGAAATCCGTTTAATGACAAGTACAAAAAACGGTGAAACAAATGGAAATCAACAATCACCCGTCTCGCTTCAACTTCCAAATTCGTCATTCAGACAGCAACAGTTATAGCAGATTTTCGACATCGTTGATGTGTTATACTCATAAGTTTGTCATGCAATTCTGTTGGCCGGAAAAGGAAACTTAAGTATAGGTGCTATGGGCCTCATCACGAGTTTGGCGCCGGCGTTAATAGCCCTACCGCCAAACCCCCCGGCGCTAATAGCGCGGGATCATGGGTTTGGCGGAACGGGTATTGCCCATTCCCCACTGAGCACATTCGGGAATTCCCCATTCCCAATTGGGCTCAATGGGGAATTTTTCGCACTCTTACCACCGGTGGATTTTCCCAGCTCAGAGCTGGGGAGAAATCCGCCGAAGCCCTGATTTGGCGGACCCTTAAATCCAGCGGTAATAGCGCTACCGCCGGATTTAAAGATTACAGCCAAACTCGTGATGAGGCCCTATGTCTGTATATGGTAACAGAGTGTGAGGATTGGGATTGGATAACTCTTATTGGGTGGGCATTTACGCCCATCCCTCTACATCACTCATGATAGACGTCACTACAAGCACGATGTCTCATTGGTGTTACTAGCTATAGTCCCTAAATTATTTGGTCTATTGTGATTGGGTAGGTTACACCCCTAGACATAAATCTCCAATTTAATTAGCAGCATGCAGAATGGACACCCAGACGCGGTGTGCCCCAAGATTCACCCTGCCTCCCTTCCATTAATCAGTACCTTAGGGCTATGTGTCAATTAGTTGGCTGAGGATGGCCTCGAAACTGTAGCTTCTTATCAGGAAAAGTTATGGCATCCTCGGGTTCTGGGTGACATCATACGTTGGTACCTCTTCACGCTTGACTGGTCACGTGTTAGTTCACCGTGAATCTACTTCATTTTCCCTCTATTTGTGTATTTGATTCTTCCTTTAGCTTTGCCACCTGCCTGGGCCTCCTTCACTGGCTGGCTGCTATGCTCTTAAGTTTTGTGTCTTCGAAGTTACCGCTCTCCTTCCTTCCTGGAGTTGACCTCGATTTCCCAGGCATGAGCTGCTTCTTACTGAGTTTCAATTCTGCTCTTTCGTCTGTCTTTGAGCTAGTATATGAATCCTGGCCTTTTTGTCCTCCACCATCCAGGCCTTAATTCTGATTTTATAAAATGGAGTCGCACTTGTATAATGTGCTTCTTGAGGTAGATATATGGTTGGCGCTTGCCGCTCTATCCTTCTACTAAGCATCGCAAGCAGTACCATTTCCTTAGCTTCTTGCGTTCCATGCCTATTTACAGGCATTTAGCCAGTTGCATATTTTCATCCTTCTTTCATGGTTATGTTCTCTGTGTTGCAACATCGTTTCTTTTTTTAAGTCCATTACACCATTATTCCTTATTTTTCATCTTTACGTGCCGTTCCCTGCTTGTCGATTCATTCATTAGTACGCTTGTCAAGTCCCTTGTGTCATCACTATTCGCCTTCCATTAAGGCCCTTTGGCTCTCTTCGGGGACAGTTTGTAAGTAGTCTTCATTTCGTGTCAACTGCTGGTACGGTTGTCTCAACGGGTACCGTGCTGCCCACGGTTGTCTGGTTATAGGAATGTCAACAGGTATTGCTCTTCTGATGGGCACTGGGTAGAGCCCTAGCGCTGCTCTCTGTTGGTTTATTTGCTCCTCATACGTCACATATCTTGGCGAGTATGTTCCTGGTATCTCAAAATGGGTGGCTGGTGTGCAGGCCATATCTGGGACCTCCTCTACAAGGTAAAGAGATAACTGCGTCTGACGGGGTCTGGAGCGGAGCGTTCTCCTTTCAGCGAGACTGCATCACCCGGGGTTGAAGTTGCAACTAACTTTCTCCACACAATATTATCTCCTTTATGGGGGCATTTCTCGCCCTTTTCAATTGTGTTCTGCTCTCGGCCGAAGAGCAGATAACAAGTCTAAGGGACAGAGAGTGGAAAAATCCAGTTAGAAGTGGAAAAACCCAGTGCCCCTCTCTCTCGCATTCATTCCTAGACCCCTTATCATGAACCTGCAGTGTGCTCCGACTCCCTTTCTGTATTCGTACTTCAATGGAAAATACAATAACTATTCTCCGGAGTCAGTCCACTCAGATAATATTTACATGACATTACCCTGTTTTCGCTGCTACTTGCTCATTCTGTGAGGCCCGCGGAAATGCAGACTTTATAACTGCGATGGAAGATGAGTGTTCAAAATGGCTGCGCATCGACACCTTGTTATTCTGGCTCGCATTATTCACACTAGCATTACACTCAGGCAACTGTGAGAGATACTAGGGGTACTCATGTGGTGATGGTGAAGGCTGATACTGGCATCATCCTCATTGACGACCTACAATCAAAATAAGGATTTCATTTTGGTAAATGATACTAAGCACGTGGTTGACAATTAAGGAACTGCAAATCACATCAGATGTACTGAAAATGCAAGTAACCAATGGAGTACAGTCTAACAAAAAGACAATCAGGAGAAGACACAATTAGATGAAATGGCTGAACATGTCTGTTTTGAGTTATTAGAAACTAAACTTTGAAAATACCTTGGATTACCAATACACTAGGGTTTACATCTTAATGGATGACAGATCAGAAGTCTGCAGACTGAAGTGCTTTTTAAAAAAAATAACAAGTCCTGGTGACACGCAAAATCATTTCCAACTCTCACCTCTGATGCTAATCAGGAGACTACAAAGCCTTCAGCTACAACTTCTGGGATTCCCTGAGGAGATTCACAACATTACTCAACTTCATCGACAACATGCACAACGTTATCCTCAGAAACCTTTTTAGATCAAAGAAATCCTGAAGAGTGCAAAGAAAAAGGATGCAATACCTGAAAGTGCAACAGGTGTAAGATTCAGAGATCAATATTGTATTGAATAAGCAATGAAGATTGGAGAGGGCTTATCATTCATGCCAACATCTAAACCTAAACGTTTCAGCACTCATTTGGAATGTCACCAACTGTTCAGAGCACTGCAACCTAAGATATTTTTCCAGAAGAATCTGCAAGAGCCGGACCGGTATGAATCAACTCTGACATTTGAAGCAATAAGCCGCAGTCACCCACGCCCAACAAACACCAAGAACAACGTAGTTTACCAGGTCAATCAGGCAAACTCCACCCACAAAATAGCACTGCAGAAGTGAAACTGGACTATTTAAAAGAGGCGGAGAGACTTCTGAATGACACAACAACATAGCAAAACGCTGGTAATAAACAGTCTGAAAACGCTTACAAACGGCTAAAGCTGTGACAGGCACAGCCGTAAATTTGGATTACATTGACTAATATATGTCGGAATTTCTGACTATGTAATCCTTCACTGCCCAGAATACCCATTCATTTACAAAGGGAAAAAACATTTGGACCTCTTTCAGCTATGCTGGATTTTTATTTACAACAATTTATGAAGCACACACAGCATTTCAATAGTGACACCATAGGTTTCTTTTTAAAAATGTGTGATGTTAAACTGGGTAATCAACCGGACCGGTTGGTTACCATGGATGTTTTACCCGAACCTATCACAGTTAGAAAGGGTGGAAATGATACCTACACAGTGAGAAGAACTCAAGAGGTGCTTTTAAATCCTGAATACCTGTTACCTCTGTTGGAAGCAGTATTCAAAAGCACGATTTTTAAGACAAAAAAAAGATTTTATTTAGAGTTTAAAGTAGTCTACCAAGAAGCACATTTTTCTCTTTGTTTCATAACATTTTATATGCAATTTATTTGAGTCCACATTTTTTGGGCTAAATCCCCATAGCAAACATATCACTTACTTCACAATCTAAGTTGATGACTTATTCTTGATTTTGGGATGATTAGCAATAGAACTACAGTCATTTGCCGACGATTTTCATAAAGCACATGCCAATATCACACAATGAAATATTCAACAAAAGCAATACATTTTTTGATATGGCCATTTACTGTGTAAAGAATTGTTAACACAACACAGGATATCAGAAGCCAAATGATAATAACTCTAATCTGTATTCCCTCTTTTTACCATCCACCAGCGCTGTTTAAATTATTACCATAATCCCGATTTTTAAGCATCAAAAGGATTTGCTAAATGTGTAAAGATCTTGAGGAAATCGGTCAGGAGGTGGCAACAGCGATTCCACTAGAGGAGTTACAGAAACAGAATCCGATAGAGAAATGAAATGTATTCAGATCATAATTTCATCCATAAAATATACACACAAACTAATAGTAACAATAAACTAATACAATTGTCCAAAAAGAGATATACTGATATACATATAATAATAAAATCAATGCCTTAACTATTATTCACCACTGTTAATGGACATCAATATTCTAATTTCCCTAACTCTAATCTACATGGAGTTTGCTAGAATTTATTTAGTACCCAGGTTATTGACTTTCATATACCATCAAGAGGAGCAAAAGCGGGGGCGTGGCTAAGCGTTATTTCGGGATGGCCGCCTGACGAGCAAGCTCCTGCTCCGAAATCTTCTTTCATATCGCTTGAACGGTATGGCATATGGAATTTACTTCTAAAACATTTTGCCTACCTGTCTCTGCATCCGTGGTGGTCCGTGGGGCACTTCTACCGAGGGTCATGCTTAAATGAGGTAAGACGCCTATGAGGAGGGACGGGCCTGCCAAGCAGGGAAGTCCCGTGACGTGCTCTCTGATGTTCTAATCAGCTGGCCGGGTACGCGGAAGTGAGAGGACTCGCTAACACAACGGGACAACCATTTTATACATAACACGTGCCCGGCGCAGTTCATATACACTGAAAGACCGTTCCTTCAGCGAATTTAAAGGCGCAGGGAGCATTTAAATGCTAATTCCTGGGAAAACTATCAAGTACATGTTTTTATTAGCACTCGATTTAAAGACACAGCTAATTTTTCACGCCAACATCTTGGAAGTCAAGATTGCTCCCTCCTATTCTTATCATTAAGAACTGCCTTCTCATGTGATAGCATATAATAATCATAAATGCTATGATTAATTAAGCAGCTGCTTCCTTTTAAAGCTTTACAGTCAAACACCTGGCAATTGCTGGTTAACTTGAATTTAAGAATTTGAGACTTTTTGATCTTTTTCTGCTACTTGGTCACTCAGATTACTTTAATCATCTTTTGCACCCTTAACTTCCAGCGTAGAATTATAAGATGCTGTAGCTCCCATATAAGGGAGTAACAAAAGCTTGAGAGGTTGTGATAAAACAAAGAAGTGCCTATGCTCAAAAGTCTGCAATGCACCACTTAGCTCCTGGTTGGTACTTTCTATACAATAACTGGAAGCTTTCAAGAATCTAAAAGCAAAAGTTTGGGGTCTGAGCACCATCATACCAAAGCACTTGGGAAAATCGTGCTACTATCTCAGAAATAAAGAAATGTACCCTCACGTAAGCAAAACACCTACAAGTATTGCTTTCTTCATGATTCACCGACTAGGTGCTTTTTGCTCAAACAAATAGTGAAACATTACACCCATTTTCAGTATGACGTCTAAGAAAAATCAAGTCAAAGGGACATCAATCTCCACTCCAAACAAAAGGCCAAAGAGTGAATCGCTGGCGCCTAAAGAAGATACATCGGATGATACCATGCAAGCCATACTCGCCGAAATCAAAGCCTTGAAGCCTTTTATGGAGGCAACAAATACAAAACTACAGCAAATAGATGATAAGTGGTCTACCTTTGAGGCAAGAAGCTTGGAAGTTGAACAAAGGGTAAGCAACGCTGAAGACATTACAGGAAGAGTCCAAGAACTCGAAGCACTGTTAATTCCCAACAGAAGCCCACCGAAAATCTTGGAAATCGTAACAGGATGAACAACTTACGAATTGTTGGTCTTCAGGAAGGTGTGAAGGGGAGGACCCAATCTCTGTCGTCAATAATCTTCTAGTGAAGCTTTTGGAAATTCCATCATCAATTAAGCTTAATATCCAAAGAGCTCATCGAATTGGGCCTCCCACTTCTACGTATTCCTCTAGTGGCTCCAATAGCAGCCCATCCTGAGCAATGATTTTTGCATTATTAGATCATACTCACGTGCACATGATAATGGAGAAAGTCAAACTATTAAAACATCTTACATGGAATGGTAGAACACTTTTCATCACCCAGGATGTATCAAATGCCACTGCTGCTAGAAGGAAATAACTCCTTGCCTTTTAGACCTGCTCTTAAACAACTTAATGCAAGATACGGCCTCATACACCCGGCTATCCTTAAAATGACTCTGAATGGGCACACATCTTTATTTCAAGACCCTCTTACTTTAAAGAACTTTATCCAAAATCAGAGGAAAGAAGATATGGACACGTCTCGACCATTTAGCTAAAGTTCTGTTACTCAAGTTGTTATATTTATCACTGATCTTCGCCATGAAACTTATTTTTTGGAGCGGGCGCTAGGTTAGCCATCTTCCCTGAGGCTCTTCCTCCCCCATTTTCTTCTTTTTGCTCAGCATGAATTGGAGTGGCTGCTTCCTGTTAGCCACTAGCGTTGTTCAAGGTTTCATTTTCTCAAGTTTGATGTTTTTCATGCTGATTTTTGTTAGTCTCCCTTTTCCCCTTTTCCCCTTTCGTCTCCATCATGATGTGTCACTGCTGAATGCTTATATGATATTCACCTTTCCTCAATTGATTATCCAGATATTTTGGCTTATTACAATTCTTAATTTGTTTTATACACCATGTATATACAACAACATAATTATTACTTCTCCGAAAATTCAAGTCAAGAAACCTCAGTCCCTAACAACTGGGATTGTTATAAAGCGGTCCTTCAGAGGCACATTATTTCTTTTATGCCCAACAAAAAGAAAGAGCTTAAACTACAGTCAGAAAATATTCTGAAAGAGCTTAAAGCCCTTGAATCTCAATTTTCACGCACCAACTCAGTCTCAATATTAAATTCTATCATTATACTTAGATTTCAATATAATAAAATTGTTACCCAATACTCATGATCATCATCTCAAATACAAAGCAAAGATCTATCAACTATCTAATAAATCAAGCAAATCCTTGGCATCCTACTTAAAACTTAAAAAAGATAAAAAATAGAATTGCAGTTGTGAAGGATAGCATTGGCAGGAAAGTTTTCAGATAAAGAAAATTTAAAAGTTTTCTCAGTCTTCTATAACAAATTATACTCTTTGGAAATATCCCCCAATAATGAGCTCATACAGAATTTTTTTGAAGCCGCTCCTCGTTCTTCTTATCCATCAGTTAATCTCCAACCCCTTAACGCCCCTATCTCCATTAGTGAAATCCACAAAGCTATTAAAAGCCTTAAGAAAGGTAAAGCCCCTGAGCCAGATGGCTTTTCTAGTGATTTTATGCACATTTCACTAATATCCTAGCACCCAAGTTCAATGAGCTGTTTTCTCAATTTATTCTAAATGGTGAAGCGCGAGGATCGTTTCTAGAGGCAATGCTAATAGTACTACCCATGCTCGGTAAAGATCCTGAACTCCCCGAAAGCTACAGACCCATCTCCCTCATTAACACAGATTGCAAAATCTTTGCGAACATATTAGCCAGTAGACTTTTATTAGTAATGCCCAGACTAGTAAAACAAGATCAAGTTGCCTATATCAAAGGCAGACTTTCTTCCTCCATTATATAGATTAGTTTCAAATTCCATAGATTAGATTCAGACCTCCTATGACCCATATGCTGCGGTTGCCCTTGATGCTGAGAAAGCATTCGACCAAGTCGAATGGAAATGTATGTTTGTAGCCCTCAAATGGCATGGTTTGGAAGTCCCTTTCCTGAATTTGGTAAAAGTGCTGTACTTTAATCCGATGACCTCCATTTTTATTAACGGACACATAGCCCTATTTTTTCCACGTTTTTAGAGGCATTCATCAAGGATGCCCCCTTTCTTCTTTCCTATTTATCATAGCACTAGATCCTTTTTTGGAGAGAATAAGACATAATATCGACATTAAGGGTATAAATTGTAGTAATGTACAAATCAAGTTAGCGGCATACGCTGATGATATATTATTATTGCTTAAAGATCCCATTTCTTCCTTGCCACACATCTTAATTATTATCTCTGAATTCTCATCTGTATCAGGATATAAATTGAACAAAGACAAATCTGAGATCCTTTCCCTTAATGTACATTGTACCAAACATCATATATTAACTATGGGTATGAAATGGTGTCCTAATGGTTACAAGTATCTTGCCATCCACATTTCCTCTTCCATCACAGACATTATTAAACATAACACCACTTCCCTTTTATGGAGAATGCAGAAAACAAATGACTCCCGGTCCCCTCTATACCTCTCATGGTGGGGTAGGATAGAATCCATTAAAATGATGATAAAGCCCATTATCCTATACCTTTTATATATGTTACCAGTCTCTCTTCGTTCTTATTTCTTCAAAGCCATTGACTCCTGTTTAACCAAATTCCTCTGGAAGAAAAAGAAACACAGAAACACAGATTATCTCTTCATAAACTTAAACTATCACAGGCAATGGGTGGAGTTGGATTTCCTGATTTTAGGAAATATCATATTGCTTTTGTTTTAAAACACTCAATTGTGGTTTACCCATGAATTTTATGATGATGAACCCCAATGGTTATGTCTAGAAAGAGTGATAGTATCCCCCTAAGTTTAGCCGACTGCTGCCTTATTAAGGCAAAAACAAAATGTATCAAGTGCACGGCTACCATATCATCCACATGCTACCTAAGAACATTCTTGTTTCCCTCAATTAATAAGCCAAATCAATATATTTCATCCTATATTTAGGTCAACCCTTTAATCAAAATGAACAATAAGTCACTTTTTTGGAGGCCATGGCTCTCTCAAAAAACATTAAATATCTTGATCAATTGATTGTTCCAGGTGCACTTATTAATTTTAATGTACGTATGGACAGTTGTAATGTTCCTCACTCATTTTTACAACAATTTGTATCTATTATTAATGTTATTGTTGAGAACTATGACTCTCTCATTACTTATCCAAATGCTGAAATGCTACAATACCTCTACAAATTGAATTTTTCTGCTGCCTCATATTACAAAACACTTTGTCAAAATCTATCTTCTAATATTTGCAAGACTGCCTCTTGGCCTGGCAACAGGATTATACACCTTCAACTGACCAACTTGAATGGCCCAAAGTCTGGAATCATATATCCAAAATCACGCCTTCGGCAAGTGTAATGCAAACAATGTTCTTTTTTCATCATAGAACTTTCATTACTCCTGTAAATCTTTTCAAATGTGGCCTCTTATTAAATGACAAATGTTGGAGTTGTCTTCACTGCCCAGGATCCTTTAAGCACATGATCCTAGATTGCAAATTTGTTTCAGTGTTTTGGACAGGTGCTTGGAAAGTCATCAAAAACATGTTTAATACTTCATTGGACTTCTGCCCCCAGATTCTCTTTGCTGGCAGTGCTATTGTTCCAGATATCACATGCAAGTTTTTGTTTGATTTACTTATTATGTTAGCCATAACAACAATTACATCTAAATGGAAAAACTTAGATAAACTTTACCATAGAAAATGGTGCAATGTTATTTGCAATACCCATAGACTGGAAACTTGTAACCCCTCTACTGTATTTTGATTGCGTAAACATGAGCTCAAGTGGAAACCCTTTACTGAATTTCTTAAAAAATCATCAATGTTTTAACTAGATTCATATCTTAAATGTGTTACGCACTCTCCCTTTCTTCCTCCCCCTGCCCCCTCTTAGAACTGGCTACTCCTTTCGTGAATGTCTTGTTTTTGTATGTCATGTCTTGTTCATACAAATCCCCCTCCCCTTTTTTCATCCTAAAAAGCAAACTATTGTGTATTAACAATTATACTTTCATACACACCAGAGGCAGTGGAGTGGCCTTCATACATAAAAATTCTCTTGGTCTAAGATTGTCAACTAATTCTAAACTTGAATCAGCCGAACTACTTTCAGTCAAACTACCACTCACGCCCAACCAAACCGCCACCCTCCACCTTATCTACAGACCCCCTGGCCCTGCACCCTCCTTTGCTGGTGGTATGTCCACCTTTCTCCTTGACAAAACCAAAAATAATTCACAAATTATCATCCTAGGTGACCTCAATCTAGGACTTGTTGACCCCAAAGACTGTACTGCATCCGACCTTGAGAACGTACTAACTGACCTCGGCTTCTCCCTGCACATCCAAGAACCTACCCACTCCAAAGGGAGAACTGTAGACTGGCTAGCCAGTTCCAACTGTAACATTAATGTCCTCTCCAACACCCCTGTCTATGGTCTGACCACCACATCATCACCTTCAACATTGAAGCAGCCCCGCGTGCCCCAACTTTATTTGCTCCGGCCCTCCCCACTAGAAATAAAAGAGACATAACAAAGGAGAAACTACTCCCACTGTTACTCCCATCTCTCAATGCCGCCACATACTCTTGCACTGACCCCACATCTCTGGCAGACACCTATAATCACACCATGCTCTCTGCCATTAATTCCATCACCCCTATCAAACTTAGAATGCCCAAACCATGTGCACATCTCAACTCCTGGTTTATACCACAGTTAAGAGTGCTCCGTAAAGCTAAACACTGTGCTGAAAATCGTTGGAAAAGTCATCCTTCTGACGTGCATAAAGACGGCTTCATCCTCGCCTCCATCACCTACAAAGATGCCATTATCACAGCCAAAAAGGACTCCCTTAACAACTGTATCCTGCAAGCTGACTTAAACACAAAACAACTCTTTAAAATTTTAAAAGAACTCAAATCTCCAGCCACCCCCTGACACATGCACTAAAGACAGCAAATGGTGTGCCAATATTCAGTCCGCCCTTCTGAACAAAATCTCCACTCTGCAATTTAAAATCAAGGACAAACAAGACAGTCTCAAGATGGACAACCGTCCACCTACAAATGCAAGGGCCGCCCCTCTTGATTCTCCTAATATCAAACCATTTACATTCTCCCCTCTCACCATCGCTGAGGTCGAAGAAATCATCACGAGAATCAAACCTTCAAACTGCCATGGTGACCCGTGCCCTGCTGCTATTGTCAAGGACTCGGCCCACGACCTGGCCCCATCCATCACGGCCTTCATTAATTCCTCCTTTAAAACTGGCACAGTCCTCGGCAACCTCAAAGATGCTTGGGTTATCCCACTGCTCAAAAGACCAACCTTAGACCCTAGCATACCCACTAATTTCAGACCCATAACCACAGTCCCATTCCTACTTAAGATTCTGGACCGCGCAGCATACCTGCAGATCCAAGACCACCTGGAATCTAATAATCTCCTCGGCTTACGGCAATCCGGATTCCGCCCCAGACATGGGACAGAAATGGCGTTGATAGATTTAAAAACCCAAATTGAGATCTTGAAAGATAATGGGAAACTAGCTATGCTTCTTTTCCTAGACCTCTCTGCGGCTTTTGATCTGGTCAATCACCAAATCCTATGCCGGCACCTCAACTCTGCTGCCCATTTCTCGGACTCCGTCTCGGCTTGGATCAAATCCTTCCTGAGTAACAGATCCATGAGGGTCTTCTCACCATCTGCAGCCTCTGACCCTGCTCCAATTCACTGTGGCGTTCGACAAGGATCTTGTGTGTCACCCACATTTTATAATGTTTTCACTAAGCCGCTCTTTGATGTACTTGATTATCTGGGTGTCTCATATACTAACTATGCTGACGACACCCAGATACTCATCCCCATCAATGGCGACTACTTAGTTGATACTAAGGCCCTGAATGACGTTTATCTGGTCATCCAGGCCTGGATGGCCCAACATGAAGTATTTCTCAATGACGGAAAGACGGAGCTCCTCATCCTGGGCGCACCGCAACGCCTTGGCAAGCTAGATCCCTCCTACCAGTCATTCATCATAGATAGTAATACCATCAAAGTCTCCAAAGACACTAACACATTAGGTTTTTACTTGGACGCCACCCTCTCCCTGACCCGACAAACCAATGCTGTCAGATCAGCGTCGGTTTACAGGTGTAAACTCATTGCAGCTTTGACAACGTTCCTGACCACTCCGAAGAGTGTCACCTTAGCCAGAACACTCATTATGTCTAAGATTGACTATTGTAGCGCTCTATATCTAGGGACTAGCCAAGGAAATCTGAATAAACTTCAAATCACCCAGAACAATGCCATTAGGGCAGCCTTAAACATTCCCAGAAACCACCACATTTCCGAATCTAGATCCAACCTACACTGGCTACCTGTCAAGCAAAGAATTTCACTGAAAACACTTGCCCTCACGCACAAATGCCTAGCCAACAAGGCCCAACCCTTACCTCTGCAACCGGCTCTCCTTCCATTCCTCCACCCTTCCGCAAAGAACTGCTCAGCTCCATATCCTCTCTATCCCTAGCTTCAAACTTCAAAAAGCGGGGGGTACGAGTGTCCCTGTCCTTGCCTGCAAGCTGTGGAATACCCTCCCTGTTACCATCAGATCTGAAAACTCTCTTAACACCTTCTGGCAAAAAACAAAATTTTAGCTTTTTGATCAGAACTAAGGCACCTCTGCCTCTAGGCATATCTGCTAACTTCTATTGTCAGTTTGTATATATTCATTGTATATGTTTGCACATTCACTTGTATATAATCATGTATGTATATTATGTATATAACCATGTATGTATAGTACCCGTATGTATGTAAACCTGAGTTGCGCCCTGATGCCCCTGGGCCGGATGGTGCGTGTTACAAATAAACAAAATACACATACAAATACAAATACCTTAAAAGTTAAATATTATGCTATTATATCTCTATGCTTTATGTGGATATTACTTATCAATTGTTAGTGTTATGCCATGTATGATTTGATCCTAATAAAAACCTTTAAACTAAAAAGAAAAAAAAGGGGGTACAATAGCAGTGGTCTATGTTGCCTGAATTTCATTGCGCTTAATATTTGTGTTAGACTCTTGCTTCAAACTGCACTGTACAGGAGACAACACATTTATCAATTTCAAACAAGGGCAATACAAAGTAGACAGGACTCTGACGTCCCAAATACCGTAAACCGTTTCCAAGTGAAGCAGATTAAATCTGGCTTTCATTTGAGAAAACGTTGATTACTTTTAACAAACTGGAGGGGTTACCGCAAACGTGTGGTGAGCAAATACATTAATGACATCTCAAAAACCAAACAACAATTTCCTATCGGAATGCGTTCAAAAGAATCTGTGTTTGGTGAGATTGAACTTCTTTTTTGAAAATCAAGTTTTATTAAGTTTTGTGCATGTATTACAACAGTACATAGCATGTGTTAGCGTAGATTAACAGAAAACCAATCGTAATACACCACCCCCACTCCCCTCCTGTACCTCTCCCAACCCCCCTACAGTTGAAGTTCTCATTAGTTGCTTGTCGCTTGTTTAACGGGTTCATAGAAAACATAGCAGTGTCATTACAGAGTGCACTTGGCGCGCCAAAGTCATGGGTCAAACTGGGAGAGATTCATGTTCAGGTCACTGGGCAGTGGCCCATTGCCCCTACGGGAAGACCCCGGTCTAGGGACAGAACATTAAACTGGCCGGCCATATTTGTCGAAGAAGGGGAGCCAGATTTCCTCGATATTGGACTTGGACTCGTCGAGTAGGTGTGTGAGAAACTCCATGTCGTAAATGGCCCGCACCTTGGTAACCCACGTTTTTTCCCCCGGCATTCCAGGGCTCTTCCATTTTTGCACCAGGCAGCATCTGGCTGCCACCAGCATGACCTGGAGCATATGATCTTGAGTGTCCTCCTGTCCATCACCGATGTCAATTCCAAAAAGGAGAAGCCAAGGGCAGGAGGGCCGCTCAACCCCGTCCACCCCCTTGATCCAGGCCAGTACCCTTTCCCAATAATTCTGGACCACTGGACATCCCCACCACATGTGGAAATAATCCCCTCTCTCAGTCCTGCATTTCCAGCAGTGTAGGTTATATCCCGGCTTCATCCTAGCAATCCTCTGCGGGGGGTAGTGCCATCGGTGTAATACCTTAAGGGCTTGATGGCGATACTGGAGGGAGGCTGTGGACCGATTGGCCCGCCTGCACATCTCTGCCCACCTTTCATCATCAATCACCTCCCCCAGGTCCCCGCCCCATTGTGTGCATTCAGGTGGAGGATCTCTGGGGACAGAGAACAGGAAGAGCTTGTAAAGGCGAGATATTATCCCCTTAGAGCCCCTCGCAGATAGGAGAAGCTTTTCAAAATCCGTGAGATCCCTCCTGAGGGTGTCACCCCAAGATGGTTCAGTAAGGACCCCCTTGAGCTGAAGGTAGCGAAAGGGGGACAGGGTACCTATTCCCAGGGCCTCCTCCAAGTCACTTAAGGGCAGGAAATAACCCCCCACCCAAAGATGACCAGTCCTGCTAAGGCCTGCCTCAAACCATGTCTGGTATGCTGCTGGCTCTGCTATTTTTGCCAGGAAAGAGGGGACCCAAATGCAACTTAGCGGAGAAGGCCAGGTTGTAAGCCACCGGTAGTAACCTCCCTCCCTCTACAGGGACCACAGCACCTTTAGTATCGGATGGTTTAGAACGCTTCTGGGGATCTCCTTTCTTGGGACCCAAAGCCATTCCTCTATTGTGGCAGGGGCAAGGGGTCTGTTATCCATGGCCACCCACTGCTTTTTCGTATCTGGAGAGAAGTGATCCACCAAAACCCTCAACTGGGATGCTCTGTAATATGTCTCCAGGTCGGGAAAACCCACCCCCCCACCTCCTTAGGTCTAGTCAACACCTCATAAGAGATCCTATGTTTTTTCCCCGCCCAGAGGAAGTTGAGGAGGACTCGCCTCGTTTCCGTAAAGAATGTTTTGGGGATCAGTACCGGGAGCATTTGAAAGAGAAATAAGAACTTGTGGAGGAGAACCATTTTTATGAGGTTGAGGCGTGCCATCCAAGAGAGACCCGACCCCGCCCACCTCTCTACATCTCTCTTGATTGAGGACCAGAGGGGGGGGAGTTGGCCGCGTATAGCTCATCAAGGTCGCGTGTGACCTGTACTCCCGAATAGCGGAATCCCTCCTCATTCCTTCTAAAGGGGAGCCCATTCACAAAGGCCATCTCCGGATCCGACAGATTCTCGCCTATAAACGCCACCGATTTTTCCAGGTTGACCTTGTACCCTGATAGCTCTCCATAGCACGAGAGGCCCTGTAACAGCCGGGGGACCGTTTGGGACGGTCTGGTGACTTAGAGTTACGCGTCATCAGCGAATAGGCAGATTTTGCATTGCATGTTCCCCATCTGTACTCCCCTAATGGCCGCATCATTGCGGACCGAGATCGCCCATGGTTCCATTAGCAATGCATAAATTAGCAGGGACAGGGGGCATCCTGCCGTGTGCCACATTCGAGGGGGAACACTCTAGATTCTGTCCCATTTACCACCACTCTAGCCGAGGGGGAAGAGTAAAGCTCGGACATCCACACCAGCCACCTTGGACCCATCCCCAGGGATGTGAAAACCTCCCCCCTGAAAGCCCAGCTAACCCTGTCGAAGGCTTTCTCCGAATTGAGGGCCAGCACGAGAGCGCCCTCATCTCGGACCCCCGCTGTGGCAAGTATATGGAGTGTCTTCCGCAAGTTATCGGAGCCCTGCCTGTTTAGGACGAATCCAGCCTGGTCAGGGTGTATCAGGTGGGGGAGGCGGCCCTCGAGTCTAGAGGCCAAGATTCTAGCGAAGATCTTGGCATCCAGGTTAAGGAGCCAGATAGGTCTATAGGACCCACATGCCGTCTGGTCTTTACCGGGCTTGGGTATGACGGTGATAAGGGCTTGCAGAAACATCGGCGGAATCGAGTCTTGGTTCCTGATCTGATTAAACAATTTGGCCAGGGGTTTTAGTAGAATCGATTGGATCTGTTTGTAAAAGTCAGCCGTACAGCCGTCCCCCCCAGGTGCCTTCCCCGCCTTCAGTCTCTTAATAGCGCCCTCCACCTCCTCCTCCGATATCTCCTCCTCGAGGGCTCCCAGATCCTCGTCAGATAGCTTAGGGAGGGGGTGTTCCGCCAGGTAGGAAGAGATATCTTCCATTGATTCGCCCGCCTGCCTGGAATAGAGTTTACCGTAGTAGTCAGCGAAACACTCCGCTATTTCCTCCCGGCCCCCGTAAATCCTACCCTCCCTGTCACTGAGCTGGGCAACCCCCCTTTCAACCCTACAGCCCCGGGCCCTTTGTGCCAAAAGAGTCCCCACCCTGTCTCCCTGTTCGTAGTATCCTTGCTTGGTATACCGCATTTTCTTAATAACCTCCCTATGAGAACCGTGTGGAGCTCTTGTCGTTTGCCCTGCATCTCCTCCAGAAGAGCTTCTCGGTCTACCCCAGGAATGCCCAGTCTGGCTCGCAGAGCACCCAATTCCGCGCGGAGCTTGCCCTCGACCAGGGCCCTCTCCCGCTTACGCCTCGAGCCCTCTGCTATGAGGACACCCCTAAAAGTAGCTTTTGCTGCTTCCCATACCATAGACATGTCGGTGTCACCATTGTCATTCGTCTCAAAGTAGGCAGACATTTCTTGCTTCATAAAGTCCCGAAACACGGGATCCCTAAGAAGCATATCGTTGCAACGCCATTGGGAAGATCTTGGAGCAACGGGCAGTGACCAGTTGGCTACTAGTAGTTCATGGTCCGACCACGTTATGGCCTCCACCTTCGGCTGTTGAACCACCCCGTTCCGTTCCTCCGAAATTAATAGGAGGTCAATTCTGGTGTAGGTACAGTGTGGGGGAGAGAAGAAGGTGTAACCGCCCTGGCCCGGATGTGCTTTGCACCAAACATCCACCCAGTAATGGTCCCTCAGGAGGGTCTGCAGGGCCAGATTATCTTTGGAAGTTGCCTTGGGTGCCCCCCCTCGCAGACCACCAGTCCAGACGGGGATCCACCACGAGGTTAAAGTCCCCGCCCAGTATCATGGCCCCCTCTGCCCATTCATCCATGACATTAAAGATCTGAGTAAGGAACTGTACCTGACCTGAATTGGGTGCGTATAAGGTGGCCAGGGTAACGCTTTGTCCCTCACAGAATCCCTTGACCCCCAAGAATCGACCCCCAAAACCCCTCTTGGTTTCTACCCCCGTGAGGTGAAATGCCCTGCCCAAGAGAATACCCACCCTCTCCTTCTTGGAGCTCGCGTGTGAGGCCCAGTAGTTGCAACCGATCTCCTTTCCCTTAATTCTCGATTCCCTTCCCCGCCTGTAATGTGTTTCCTGTAAAAAAAGGACTGTTAGGTGTTGTTTGCGGAACATGTTGCTGGTAAGGGACCTCTTATTTTGGGAGTTGAGGCCCTTGACGTTCAGCGTGCCTATCCTCCCCTCAATCATTATCGTCTTTTAGTTTGTGCACCTTGAACCCCTCATGGCATCTAGATTTCAGAGCCCGTTGACAAGCAAGTGTCTGTGATTTGAACTGGTTTTCCCCCACCCCTTTAAACCTATAAATAAGCCCATCCCCCCTCCCACTCCCCCCTCCCCTCTCCTTACCCATTGTGTAGGGCGTTCGTCGCCGACACCCTTGGTGGGGTTGTAATTGGCTACGAACTGCCAGGGTCGCTGCCCCGGCCCCGGGGAAAAAAAAAAGGGGGAAATTCTCTTTATAACGCCTTAAATCGTGCCTTTCTCATTTGTTGGCGGCCCTTCGTGATTGGTGGCAGAAAGCTGGTGGTGGTATTCCCCCCTAAATGCACCTCCAAGCCTTAGTACAGGGTCAGCCTCCCTAGCCCCCCCGTGGGGCGTGCTGTCGGGGGGGGCAGAGGCCCCCATCACTTCATGGTGGGGAGTTACAGAGCAACATCTCTGTGGAACCAAAGAAACAACCTTATTGCAAACAACTTCTCAACCCTGGCTTAAGCCAGTTGAACAATGAACTCCCCCTAAGGTGTGAAAAGAACACATTTCGTTCTGCCCGGTCCGTCCAAGCGCCGTGGGCTCGGACGGGAGCTCAAGTTGGGCCTTGCCTCGAAAAGTAAGCCTTGATTGCCATATGTGTAATCATGTGGGGTCACCCTGGTCCATGGCGGGGTGTCTAGTTTTCCGGAATTTGCGTGAGCCCTTGACCTTTGACTTCCCCTGGGAGAGGTCCGGGCCCCGAGGGGCATGGTTGTGGTCTCCGCCGGCCGCAAATCGGTCTCCGGATGGTCCCGTGATGTCTCCTGTGAGGTCCTCTGTGGCTCTACGAATGTCCGCCTCTGTGACCAGCTGGTATCTCTGACTCTGCCACTCGAACGCCAGATGGAATGGGTGCCCCCAGCTGTACCGTACCCCCTTCTCCTGCAGCCATCTGGTGATGGCACCACACTTTTTCCTCATCTGGAGTGTGAGGGCTGAAAGGTCCTGATATATCGTCACCCTGGAGTTGCCGTGTTGAATGTCACGCAGGGTTCTCGCTCTCTCCAACACCCTGGCTTTGTCTTTATAATAATGAAACCTCGCCAGGACCGAGCGCGGACCCCTGCCCCCACCACCGGCCCGGTGGACCCTGTCGAGCAGGAGGGCCTCGCCCGAGTCCAACCCCAGAACAATTCTGATTATTTCTTGGACTTTACTTTCCAGTCCCACCGGTGCCTCTCCTTCCGTTTCTTCCAGGCCAAAGATTCGCACATTTTTCCTCCTCTCCCGATTTTCCATATCATCAACTTTTAGGCGGAGATCTTCTTCGCGTTGGTGTAGTTCCTGGAATTTGGTGTCCATTTGCTCTTCCAGGACTGCCGTCGACGCCTGATTGCATTCGACCCCTTCCATTCTGTCTTCCAGCGTAGAGACCTTGGCCGTGAGGTCAGCCAGTTTGGCCCCCACGTCCGTCCTCATGCCTCTGATCTCCTCCAGAATCATTTGGATATTAGACTGCAGGGCGTTCATGTCCGGGGGCTGTGCTGTGGGAGGCCAGTCTCCATTTTGCGGTGTCCTGGGGTAAATTGGTATTGTGCGAGAGTTTCTCTCCAGCTCATTGGGTGTGGGGACCTCGTGGAGTATCTTCTGGAAGGGGCCTGGGGTCTCGAGTCGATGGGCCTGTTGTATGTGCCAGGTCCTTGGAGCGATTATCAGATGATTATATAGATGTGACCAAGCTCAATTTGCGGGGCACCCCCTTGGTGTCGGCTGGAGCGCAGTCTCCCGCTACCCAGTCCCCGGCCGCCCAGGGTCTCTGGCACTAACTGGTGGTCACTGGTGGTCTCTCTGGGTGGTCCTGGGGGGGCCCGGGCGGCGATACCACCGGGGATGGGTCGGGCCTGGTGTCCTTTTGGTGCGGCAGGACCTTAGTGTCTGAGCCGTCGTTACAGGGGGACACCGGGAGCCCAATGGAAGCCCCTTCTCACCTGATCAGAGGCTCCTCCGCAGCCAGAACCAGGGTGTGGGCCGTACGCCGCTGTGCTTAAGCTTGGTGCCAGGGGGTGAGTTGCAGTCGCCGGGTGCTGGGTGGAGGTGCGCTCACGGTGCTGCTTAGCCCTGGTGCTAGGGGGCTCTCCCCCCGAGGGTGCAGCCACGGGAGGTGGGCCGGCAAAGAGATGTGGGGGCCCAGGCGCGCTCCCGCGTCTGCCTGAGCTTGGCTCCGGTGTCTTTCTCCGTGGGTTGCGGTCACCGGGTTTTGGGTGGAGGTGCGCCCACGGCGCTGCTTAGGCCTGGTGCTAGGGGGCTCTCCCCCTGAGGGTACAGCCACGGGAGGTGGGCCGGCAAAGAGATGTGGGGGCCCAGGCATGTCGGCCTGAGCTTGGCTTCGGTATCTTTCTCCGTGGGTTGCGGTCATCGGGTGGTCCCCAGGGGTTCCCCTCGGGAACGGCCTCCAGTGATCTCGGCGAGGTGGTGAGATGCGGGGGTGTGTGGCCGTCCTTGGGCCGCACAAAGCCGCGACAACGCGTCAGGCTCCGTTTGGTGCTCCGGCGGGGCTACGCGGCTCGAGGTGCCAGGGGGTGGCGTGAGGCCGCCAGCGGGAAAGCCCCTCAGTCGTGAGCTCTTGATGACGGCGGCCCAATGTCACCCGTCTCCTCCGTGGTGGTGTGCGTTGTGCTGTGTGTTCCGTGAGGAGGCACAGGCAGGGGGTCCGATCCCTCCTCCCTCAGCGCGGTCCGGGAACAGGGATCACCCGGCGCAAAGCTTCTGCGAGGGTGGTTGGGGGAGGGTCGCCGTTCACAGACCTTCGGAGAGAGAACGAAGGCATCCTCAAAGTCCGGACCAACTGCCGAGTGTTCCACATTGGTTCCCCTCTGTAGATTTTGCTGGCATGTAGGTTAGAAGGCATTTAAGGCATGGTTTTTGTCTTGTTTCCCGGGGCTCTACGGGGAGCTTAAGGTTCAGGCAGCCATCTTGCCTGCACCCCCTGGTGGCCTCCGAGATTGAACTTTTAAACATTTGAACTACATGTTACAGAAAGGGGGGCCCCGGGGGGAACGCGAAGCGTTTCCCCCCGGGGTGTTTTTTGGCGCTGCACACGGCCAGCGAGTGGCCGTGGGGGGTAGAGCGCCTCTAGGGGGTACTTAAGCTGTCAGGGAAGGTTCGGGAGACAGGCGACGGTTGGACTTTGAGATTGACCCACCCTCCACCCCTTTCTTTGGGTTAGGTCTGGTATCTGGTTTTATGTCTAAGGGGAGGGGCATGTACTTGGGTTCTGCAGGGTTTTTACTTTCCATGTCAAGTTTTGTAGGGGTTTTTTTTGGTCTGTTTAAGGAGCTATTATCTGGTAGTTTTGTGTGGCAGGTCGGGGCACTAGTGAAGTTGTAATGTAAAATTTCTGTTGCTGATGTAGAAGGTCAGACTGGCTGCAGGTCATAGGAAAGGGGGAGATTGGTGTAGAGGGGAGTCTGAGGGGTCTTGAAGTGGTTCTGGTTGCCGGGGGCATGGCCCCTTTAGATGTGGGGGGAGGGAAGCACAACGGGGGAATGCCACGGGAAAGGATGGGGTGGCGCTGTTTGCACAAGCGGGCCACCACGGGGGAACAGGTATTGAGCCTGGAGGGGCATGGCCCCGGGGAGAAAGCGGGACGCCTGGAGAAGGGGTAAGGAGACGGTAGGGTCCAAGGGATAGTTAGGGAGGAAGTGGTTTTATTTAATTATTTAATTGTTGGGGGAAATGAAAATGTTTAATTATTTAATTGGTTGTTTAAAATGTTCTTTAGTCTGTAAGGCCATGGAGCCAGGTAAGCGTTTAATTGTAAGCTTTGGCCTGTCACATTAAAGCGACCTTTTCCACTTTTAAATGAGTCTGGGTTTTTGTGCAGTAAACCAAAATGCTATGGGAACACCCTCCCTTCAAGGTCGATGTTAGCACAACATGAGCGCACATTAACCATGCTCCCAGGGATTCGTATTTTCTATCAGTTTTGAATCAGCCAGAGAACGTTGCTTGCCGGCTTGCTCTCTTGACAAGGTGAATTGCAACGGCCCTCAGAAGAAATCCATGTAACATGCATGGACAGTGAGTGTTCAAAGGTTAAGCTTTTTGAAAGATAGATGTTACATTGCAGCATCATTTCCCTTCCTAAACCTTCAGAAAACTTGATAAAGGGACTGGATAGCCTCGAAAGATATTATGGGCATTTAAAAGAGGATTGAAACTGTCCATATGATTGTGAGTCTCCAGGCAGTGTGGATACCGAGGTTAAAATACAGCCCAAGGACCACGGAGAGGAGAAAACCACTCATTGTCTCACTTTAAAGATAAACAGGGTCCAGAACTAAGCCTTTATAAAGCTAATTAGAGAGCATATTGGGAAGGAAAAGTATGAGGAAGTTCATGCTACCGTGAAGCCATGCGGCTCTGGTGTACTTCGACGTTAAAATAAGCAACGGCCGTCGATTATTTCGAGCAGCATTTCTGTGACTCTACATCAGAGGTCGCCAAACGGTCGATCGCGGGCGAGCTGAAAATACTGAAAAATAAACACCTTTTTCAAGTTAAATTATTGCGGGCAGGGAGCTTGGCTGCTATGCCACATGGAGACTGCTTGTAAATCCCTGACCGATTTCAGTATCAAGTTCTGCTTCTGCAAGCCGCCTGTAGTACCAGAGTTGGCCTTGTGCGCCCCTCGACACTGTCTTGCTTAATCAAGCTGCTCTTGTTTGCCAGAGATGTCAGAGGGGCTGGGGCAGGATCAGGATCTTTGTGACCAGCAATGAAAATATCACAGTAGCACTGCCGCTCGCCTGGAAATGTTCAAAATAATAATAAAAAAATTGTGCAATTTCTTTCATGTGGCTTCTTTCCAAAACCCACTATTAGTACATTATGCGATCCATAGACACGCTGTACAGTAGAAGCCTACCAGGCTAGCTCAGCAGGTTGACAGACCGATGCTGAGATGTTATATATTCAAAACTAAATGCTGTATCATATCATATCATAAGTGTTTCAAGGCGAGACGAGGAAAGGGAGGGGGAACGGAGAGAAGACAGACAATGATCCTACTAGGCCAGGTGTCAATCAGATCGCGCAAGTGCATGGGAAGGGGGAAGGAGGAAAGTGCGGGGGCGAAGGGAAGGGGACAGTGCAGTACATGGGATAATAAATAAATAATAAGTAGCATCCCGCCAGCTGGTGGAAAGTGCAAGGGTAGTGCTGAAATCAGGTGTCAAGTGCTAGTGGTGGAACTGTAGGGGTAAAGAACAGTCCCTAAGTGAGGGGGGTTGCCAGGAAGGCAGTGCAGGTGTGCGACTGGTATGGGGGGCCTGGGCTTGAGAGCAGGGGGGTTGTCAGGTGACCAGTGCAGGTGACCAGTGCAGGTGACCAGTGCAGTTTCAGTATCGGCCAGGAAGTCAGCAGGTGAGAGGAGGAGAAAAGGCAGAAGCAAAGAGAAAGGTTTTGAGGTGCTTCCGGAACCGGAGATGATTCTCCTCAAGTTTCAGGGAGGCAGGGAGGCTGTTCCAGAGAGAGGCCCCAGCCGAGGAAAGAGATTTACCACCAACTCGTTGCTTGGAGAAGCGACTGACCCTATGGGGGTAGGAGGCGGATGAGCGAAGAGCTCGAGAAGGAAGATATGCTGAAGGTATTGAGGCCCCAGGCCCTAGAAGGCCTTGTGGACAATACAGAGGGTTTTGAACTTAATCCTTGCAGCCACTGGGAGCCAGTGCAGAGATTTCAGTCCTGGAGAGATACGATCCCTGGGCTTGAGGCCAAGCACATGTCTCGCAGTCCTGTTCTGGGTGAGTTGCAGAGGGCGGAGGGTAGAAGCAGGCAGATTTAGAAAAAAGGCTGTTGCAATAGTCCAGCCTAGAGAGAACCAGAGCTCTGGAGACGATGAGCTTCTGAGGGAAGGAGAGGAAAGGAAGAATGCCTCTGAGGAGGTGCAGCTGGTAGTGTGACTTCTTAGAGATGTCAGAGATGTGAGGAGAGAAGGAGAGTGTGGAATCGAAGATGACCCTGAGGTTTTTAGCCTCATAGTTGGGAGCAGGAGGAGGGCCAAGGGAGGCCGGACAGAGAGTGACAGGAAAGGATGGAGCAGATGTTCCAATGAGGAGAATCTCTGTCTTACTGGCATTAAGGCAGAGATCATTGGTGGCACACCACTCCTGGGTGGCGGACAGGCAGTCAGAGATGAGGGAGGGAGAAGTGTTGGCTGAGGGAAGCCTGAAAATGAGCTGAGTGTCGTCCGCATAGCACTGAAAGCATAGAAAAGTGCTATAAAATGTGTTTGGCCAGGGTATGGGTTGTGCTGGTTGCTTGCTTATATTCAGGGCGGAGGTGGGGATATTTATGCCCCTGTAGTGAAAATCAAAACTTGGCACCCATGAACCCACAGTTCCTCAAAACTGATGTCAGCACAACAGAAGCATTTATTTGTGATTAACCAGTTTGACAAGCATATAACATCTTTATAAATATAACCTGTGCTAAAACACAGAGGGGCACACAAATAACAGAGTATGTGTGGTGTCTGACAAAAATGTCAACGAAAACTAGTGAACGCAAGGAGCATTTTTCAATTTGGAAAGAACTTTTTTTTGGTTTATGGAAGTGTGAAATGCACATTTGGAAAACAATAGTGTGCTTAGCATGTAGAAAGCCTGCATAAAACGCAAAGGAAGGGCACAAAAATAACAGGATATTTGTGTCGTAGTCCAACAAATATCTGTCTTTTTGAGACATCTACTAATAAATAATAATGCAACAAAGAGGTTTTTGAAGTTCTTAATATAATCGTGAAGGCATATGTTATTCTCTCTGTTTATAGAGAGGAAATAATTGGGCCAAAAAAATATTGGTAAAAATTCAGAGGTGTATAAATATCCCCACCCCGATATCACCCGCTAGTAGCTCTCCACTGTTGACCTCCTCTACAAGTAGCTCTAGCTAACGTAAAGGTTGGAGACCCCTGCTCTACATGAAGCTGAAATGTGGACATCTCCCGTTGCGGAGGGTGTGAAATGCAGAGAAGGATTGCCGCCACCACTGCTCTCCATTGCAGGGGTGACCTTGTTTGTCCTTTCCATCACTGCCATTGCTGCGTTTGGTTGAACCTGCTGTTTTTGAGCAGGGATGAAAGGCCCTGGTGTGACACAAAATGTGGGGATCCCCTGCGAGCCATTCTGCGAGCCCCCCAGTGAAACCCGGCAACAAAGCATAGGCCGTGCCACTCTTTGGGCTGGCCTTGACCACCATGCATGTGCAATGCGCATGATGTTCATGCTGCTGCAGGTGTACAACACACACCGCACTATGTGAACGATGTAAGTATGCGTTTTACTCAAACCTTAAATGTTTCACCTAGCATAGAAACAAGGGGGCTGTGCCTGGCTCCTGAGTCCTTACACCCAAATGTACCAGCCAACTCTGTGCATGGCCAGTGATATTATGCACAGTGACGATACCATAAGAAAACATGTTCATGTTGGCTCTCCCAGTATATGCCAGTATCCCCATGTACACATTTTTTCTTGTTGGCGTTGTCCTTAATGCCAGTAAAAATCTCCTTACATCAGAAGAAACCATGCAATTACTGTTACAGAAATGCTTGCCCAATCCTGCACCACCATTTAAGAACACCCTTCGTGTTGACTTTTCTCTAAACGCCAGTAAAACATGCAATGCTACAGTAAGGACCCATTTCCTTGTTTGGCTGCACAAGTGCCTCAACTTACCATGTAAAAACACTCATCATGTTGATTTAACACCATTAGAAAATGCAATGCCACAGTAAGAAAACATGTACGTGCTGACTGCACTTGTGCCAGAACACATATCATATTGGTCTTACCCCTTATATGAGTAAACAATGCCATGCCACAGAAAGAAAATGTCCAATACGCTGGCCCCATTGTGCTATAACCCAGCATCCCAACCTCTCCTCCATGTCTGTAAAATCCAATAGATTAAATTCTTCAACAACGCACAGGAGCATTTTCATGATGCCTTTACGCACAATATATTCCAGTTAACAACATTTTCACATTGGCTGGGCCCGTACATGTCCATGATGGTTGAACCAATATATAACAAAGTTAAAGCCTGGCTTTTGGGATCAGCACCACCTTGTATAGGTCAGCAATCTTAGATACGCTAGTCACATACATGGATCGATGCATGCTCTTTACCCCTGTGTGTACACTTGATTTCTCACCTTGTTAATTGTATATATTGCTGTATCATGCGGAAAAATTGTAAAAATATGCACATTTGGAAAATAATGTAAATATGATAATTATGTATGATATGATCAGCTCTCAGTTGCCCCAGGGCTCGATGTGCTCTATACATAAACAAAATACAAATACAAATATGTCAGTATTCCCATATAATAGCCTGTATAAAGGCATATTCGTGTTTGCTTGGCGCATAATGCCAGTAATGAAACTATAAGAAAATATGTATCCCCATGTAAGAACATACTCTTGTTGCCTTTGCCATTAAAAAATACCTTGCCACAATTAGAAAACATGTCCAAACTGGCTGCACAATGTATGCCAGTTTTAGACACGGAATAACGCTTACCATGTTTGCTTTAACCTTGGTGGGTGCCTAGTAAAAAATGACATGTCACAGTAAGAAATAGCTAGAGTGGCTGCATTGAAATGCCTACCTAGCCACATAACAACACATATCATATTTGCTTTATCAGAAATGGGCAGTAAAAATGGCCATGTCACAGTAAGAACTGGCTAGACTGGCTGTGCCAAAATGCCAGTCTAGCCACAAAATAAAACATATCGTAATTGTGTTATCGAAATCAGCTCAGTTGATCAGTTGCCTGCCGGCCCAGCAAAAACTCACGCACATGCACATTCACACAACATTCCGTTGCTCCCTCATTTACACTGAGCATTCACTCGCTGTTGTGAGGGAGGATGCAGCAGCAAGCAAGGAAAGGGTTAAGGAAGATGGTGCGGGAGGAGGAAGAGCCTCAAGGGGAAGAGGCGAGTTAGTTAAATAAAGAGTTCGAGTCAAGATGTGTCCTGTCCTCCTTTCCATGCATGAATGGTGTATATATGCTTATAACATCTGGTGACAAAGGTAAAATGAAAAATCAACTAACCTCCTTCAGCCAGCAGCGAGACGCCATCCTTCTGTGTGTACACAAACCTCCAGCCATCATCAGGCGTCCTTGGCCAGCGGGCCATCCTTGCTGTGCATGCCCGCCAGCTTCCTTTCTGGTGCCTGTCCTGGCACCCCTGCAGTTGCTGGGACTGCGAAGGCCAGGAGGCCTTGTGGGATATACTGAGGTGAGAGCCACGTGCTGGCACTGTTAACATCAAGGCAGTTAGCCCCACCCACTACAGCCCTGAATGGGGCAATGCCAAAGACAACGAACCAGGCCACCCAGGAGGTCTACAAGAGACATTTCCACCCAGCGCTGACACTGTTAGCAATAAGGCGGCAAGCCCGCCCCCTACAGCCTACACTAAGGACAATGTGCGAAGCACGGCACAGGCCAAACACCAACCAGTGAGGCACCAGAACCATTACCAGAGTAACCACAAGAGCCACCAACTGAGCCCCTGCACTGCGCAGAGAATAAAAAATAAAACTGACACCCACGGAGTTGGGCCTGCAGACCACAGCACCACAAAGACCACCTTTTGAGACCAGCAACGCTAGAGTACCTGAGACCCAGCAGACATGGAAGACCATGCAGGAGGTCAAGATCCGCCCCTACACACTGAGAGCATCATCGCATTACTGAGGAAACTCGCACCATTCAACCTCCAGCCTCAAATGGACAAAGGACACAGATAGACGGTATGGGTTGAGGATTTTGCAGGGTTCATCAAGGCGGCTGGGGAAGTGAAGTCTCCGGTGCTAAAGGACATTTTCAGCAATCTAGCTGGGACGGAGATAAACGGAATGATCAAGACCATCCCGCCCAAAGAGCATACTACATATGATTCATTGGTGACTGCCTTAGACAAGAAGCTTGTGATATCTCCCAACAGGGATTACGAGTCCTACGTGTTCAACCAATGCCACCAGGCTTCCCTCGAGACAGTGGAGGAATTCATTACTCGGCTTCAATAAAATCTCGTACACTGCCAATTTGCTGCTTTTTCGGACAACAAAGCGATCCAGCTCTGTGTCATTGAAGGATGCCTGTCATCGGTACTCAGAAAATAGCTCCTGAAGAACAGTCAACGAGGTGATAGAGATGGCGAGTGTGCATGAAAGGGTCGAAATACAAGCCTATGCGATTGAGACACCGAAGAAGAAAATGGACGGAGATGAGGTGGTGGCAGTCCTGACTAGTGGCAGAGATGGAGAGAGAAATACTGCAGACCATCAGATGCTGCCGAGAGGACCACTGAGCGATGTATACCCACAGTCGAGAACAGGATTTCGCCCCCAGAAGTTGTGCTACCGATGCAGAGAGCTCTTTCCACACGCAGGGCCATGTCCAGCAATGACACAGAGGTGCTCCACGTGTGGGAGAGGACACTTCCAAACAGTCTGCTGCGAGGGGAGGCCATTCCCACTGACACGCCAAGCACAGGCGACACAATTTAATTGGAGACTACCTTACAGACCAGCTGAACCACCCCCACAGTGGAGACAAGCCCAATCCTACCCGCAACAACTGAGGAGGATGGTGAGAGCAATGGAGCAAGGCTTAGAATATGACAAAGCCCCTGCAAACGAAGCACAGCTGAGACCGGAATACTATGGGGATGCCTATGGCTATCCAGACGAGCAATATGCCAACTGGGACGAGTTGACCCTGAATTCCCAGAAATCTCTGAGTTGATATGAGAGTGGCAAATACCGCCATTTAGAGAGAGAGAGAGTACCAGGACCCAAGATAGAGGACATGATCGTCAGCCTGAATTGCACAACGAGGTTCTCAAAACTAGACCTCAATCAAGGGTACCACCAGCTGGAGCTACACCCAGGGGGATCAAAACATTTGCATCACACAATGGTCTCTTCCAGTACAAGCAGTTGGACTTTGGGATCTCATCCGCTGCAGAGATATTGTAGGAGACCATCAGGCACCTGCTCCTCCCTGTCAAAAGGGCGTTTAACTACTCGGACGACATCTTGATCATCAAGATGGCACACAGAACTGGTGGTGGATGCCAGCCCGGTTGGCCTAGAAGCCATCCTGGCCCAACACAAGAATCTGGACTGTGCCTCTTCGTTGATGTGAGAGTGGCGAATACCATCATTGAGAGAGAGAGTACCAGGTACAAGCGGTTGAACTTTGGGATCTCATCCACTGCATAGATATTCCAGTAGACCATCAGGCACCTGCTCCTCCCTGTCAAAAGGGCGTTTAACTACTCGGACGACATCTTGGTATACGGCACCTCACAAGAAGAGCACAATCCGGCACTGATAGAGGTGTGTGAAATCCTGAAGGCGGCAGAACTCACCCTCAAACTATGACAAATGTAACACCAGTAAGGAAAAACTAAGATTCTACAACCACATCTTCTCCGGGAAAGGCTTGAAGCCCGACCCAGAAAAAGTGTGCACCATTAACGAGCTGCAGGAGCCTGCACATGTAGGGGAAGTCAGATCCTTTTCTAGGAATGGCAGGATACTGCGCCCAATATCTACAGAAATACGCCATCAACACCGGGGAGTTCCGATGACTCCTAAGAAAGAACGAGCCATTCAAGTGGTCAAGAGAATGCCAGAAGGCATTCAACACAATCAAATTGGAGCTGGCAAACGCGACACATCTAGCATACTTCAACCAAAGATGGCACACAGAACTGGTGGTCGATGCCAGCCCGGTTGGCCTAGAAACCATTCTGGCCCAACACAATAATCTGGCCTGTGCCTCTGTGTTGATGTGAGAGTGGCAAATACCTTCATTGAGAGAGAGAGAGTACCAGGACCCAAGATAGAGGACATGATCGTCAGCCTGAATTGCACAATGAGGTTCTCGAAACTAGACCTCAATCAAGGGTACCACCAGCTGGAGCTACACCCCGACTCCAGGGGGATCACAATGTTTGAGTCACGCGATGATCTCTTCCGGTACAAGCGGTTGAACTTTGGGATCTCATCCGCCGCATAGATATTCCAGTAGACCATCAGGCACCTGCTCCTCCCTGTTAAAAGGGCGTTTAACTACTCAGACGACATCTTGGTATATGGAACCTCACAAGAATAGCACAATCAGGTACTGATAGAGGTGTGCAAAATCCTTGAGGCAGCAGGACTCACCCTCAACTATGATCAATGTAACATCAGCAAGCAAAAACCATTCTACGGCCGCATCTTCTCCGGGAAAGGCATGCAGCCCGACCAAGAAGTGTGCGCCATTAACGAGCTACAGGAGTCTGCACACGTAGGGGAAGTCAATAGTACAGCAAGCTCATGAAGGACACCGTGGGGTGGAGGCAACCAAAAACATACTCAGACGATCAGCGCGGTTCCCATTCATGGAGGTTATGGTGGAAGATACTATGAGAAGTTGCCTACCTTGCCAATGCGCAGCAAGGAGTGACCGACCACTGCCACTACATCCGACATTTATCCCAAAAGAGGTATGGAGAGGGTTTGCAGTGGACTTCTATGGCCCACTCGAAACTGGGGACTACCTCTTGGTGATTATCAATGAGTTCTCCAGGTTCCCTATCGTCAAACGCACGTCATCCACGGCTTTCACCCAGATGGCTGGGGTCATAGACAAAGTGTTCAGTGAGTTTGGTATCCCCACCATCATTAAGACAGACAATGGACCACTGTCCAATGGCCACGAGTTCCAGAGATTTGCGAAACATCTAGGGTTCAATCACCAGAGGATAACTCCACTGTGGCCACAGGCCAACGGAATGGCAGAGTGGTTTATGTCATCTATCAAGAAATGCCAATACAGCAAGCCCTGTGCCACATGCTCCGCCACTACCGGAACACCCCCCAATCAGTGATTGGAGTAGCACCTGGACACCTAATGAGGGCATACTAAGCTAGGACGCGCCTATCCCAAGGGGCCACCAGAGCCCAGAGGGAACCAGGATGATGCGGGATGCTGCAGGATGAAGTGAAGACACAGGATGCAGTGGTGAAAGAAGCAGCAAAGGAAAGGACCGACCGAACCAGGGGAGCAAAGAACAAGGAGTTTAAAGAAGGAGAAGAGGTGTTGGTAAAGCAGTGCATACAAAGGAAGACATACGTTCGATACGACAGCATCCCCCTCAGAGTGACAGAGACAAAGGGGACTATGATAACGGCCTCCAATGCCCTAGGGGCCCTCACAAGGAATGCGTCGTTTTTCAAACACTTCTAACCGGATGAAGACACAGGACAGGCAGCGATGGCGCCCGTAGGAGAAGGAGAGGAGTACAAGGACAGTCTCCCAACTTCAGCCAGAGCAGAGGATGGAGACATGGCACAGGGGCAACCCAGGCGAGCTGTCAAGAGGCCATGCAGCCTGATTGAAGAAGTGTAACATGGATGTAAGGAGATATTGGGAGGGAGAGGTGTTGTGAGGGAGGAGGCAGCAAGCAAGGAAAGGGTTAAGGAAGATGGTGCGGGAGGAGGAAGAGGAGGAGCCTTGAGGGGAAGAGAGGAAGAGAGGGAGTTAGTTAAATAAAGAAAGAGTTCGAGTTAAGATGTGTCCTGTCCTCCTTTCCATGCATGAATGGTGAATATATCCTTATAACACTTCCTATCTCATTTAAACACACTATTCACTTGCTCATTTACACATGCCTCCAGCTACCCATGGATCATACACTCACACACGTTGCAAAATACATAACACACCCTTGCATGCATGCCCGCACACATACATACATATACAAATACATCATAAACATGCAACACCCTTGCACGTACGCCATGCACTCACACAAAATATGCTTTTTTTCCTGACTTACGTGCTCCATGCGGACAGGAAGCAGGGAGAGCTTCCTGGTTCCTCTGACACTTAGAGGAGGTGCGATGCCGCCATCCCACACTGGAACCGGAACAGTTCTTTCTGGATTCAGAGTGCATGTAATCTGACTTCACAATGAAATGGTTTATTGAACTTGATGGGGCACACCCTAAGACATGTTGAGGCGGAACCCCCACAAGGCCACTGATAAAAAGGGTGTGTGCACTGCCACGCTCCTTCTGCGGTCTACAGAAGAGGTTATTGTTAAGAAGCAACTCCCAGCCTTCTAGGTTGACCTGCCAAGTTTATTAACAGCTTCACAGGTATCTTTACAAGCAGTTATTTAAATTACATTTAAGTTACAAGTAGGACATTGACACTGGCAGCCCATCACCCAGGCAGAGGGCTTACCAACTGACCAAGGCTAGAACCTTCACTCACACATTCCAACACTCAGACATCAACACTCCACATGACATCACAACATTCCTGCTTACCCAGGCAACCCATACACAACACATCTCCCCCTTTACATTAACGCACCATACACACCAAGCACTACACAACACACCTCCCCTCCTTGCACTGACCCACAACATACAGATCACCACGGGACACACCACACACACACCAACACACACCACACACACCGACTCGGATGACCAGGGCAGGCACACAACATGTGCACAAACGCTCTGCCACTCTACATATTCCCGGTGCACTGGCCAGGCACACCGAGACCAACAACCAAGTATCAGACGCACACTCTGGACCCTGAGAGGTGGAACGAGTCATAAATGGGCACGCAGTACGGCCAAGATCAACCGCCTGCATGCCAAAGAATAATATAGATGTGGTACGGGACCACTAGGTCGAATTATATGTGTGACTCCTATGCACATCACCACAGAAGTGCCCTCACCGAAACCGGGGGCGCTACCACCCGTCACATATACCTCTTCATACCATGCATGACTAACACAGTCACAACCTGACTGACTGGGGGTGCTACCACCCAGCAATAATAGCTGTAGACCCTGCATGACTATTATCACAGTCACACCCCGACTGACTGGGGGCGCTACCACCCAGCAATTATAGCTATTAACACTGCATGTCTCCTAACACAGTCACACCCTGACTGAACAGGCGGCGCTACCACCACACACAAGCATGTGTTTTACCATGCATGACTGCCATCGCAATCACTCCCCGACTGAACTGGTGGCGCTACCACCACAGACAAACACACGATGCCGATCCATGCAAGACTTCACCCACAATGCCAACCATACTGTACTGAAGGCGCTACCCCCAGACACAACATCATATTGATTGGCACCCACAACCACACTTCCAATTTTAGTATAAGCATCACCCAAGCTCATACCAAATACATAGGAGGCGCTACCCCCATAATAACCTTGTGGAATATCCACATCCATACCATAAAGAACTGGAAGCGCTACTCCCATTCTGAATACCCTCACATGTTATCAAGAATGCATGTTTCTGAACATATATATCTGACTCTTTACCATTCCACACATGTAAAAATAAATCGAAATATTACCAATAGAAATACCCACTCCATGGTACCAGATGTAATATGCCACAGTCCAAACTTGCGGTCCTGATTCAAAATGTCCATGTAGTATCCTTGCAACATGACCTGCAAAGCCTCAAGGTAGTTAAAGCTGGTCATATACCAGGCAATACCCCCTAAGCACACCATACCAAACATACTATACCAAAACATTGTAATAGCTATAAGTCCATGTCGCTTCCCGCGACCTAAGCTGCAAATCCTCAAATTTAAAACTTGTCATATGAGGCACATCTATTAACCACACAACACTAAACATGCCATACCAAACATTGCAAATCTATTAACCACGCAACACTAAACATGCCATACTAACATTGCAATTGCTAAAAGTCCATGTCGCTTTAACGACGTAAAAGATGCACTTCTATGAAAGTGTTAAGAACTCATCTCTGCAAGCTACCACATATACCAACCACACTCATCTGTATCATTATCACGGCTTATTGCAAATTTCCCCCTTTTTACTAGACATATAACCAAAAAAGCCTACTTTTAATTCTGCATTTTCCAAATGCAAATTGCCCACCAAATGTACACTGTAAACCCAAAAACGTTGCTATTTTTACAAATGAAAAGAATACATTGCAATACCGAATTTCCTGACACTCTTCAGCATGCTGAATATAAACACCATACCCGATAGGGACAGCACCTCCCCTTTTTTTTTTCTTGCCATCCGAACCCAAAAGCAGCTTATGATACACCTTCTCCGTCCCTTTGCTTTCCATCCGAACCCAAATGCAGCTTATGGTACAGCTTCTCGATCCCTTGTGCTCCGCAATTCCTGTCCATGATCATACCATTTGCCCGGCACCTCGGAAACCGTTGAAGGTGCGACACACAGGAGCGCACCAACACTCCTAACTTCATGCTGATGGAACTTCCTAGTCACGCTGAACGACGCCTTTGGGTTCCTTACTCAAACTTCTTTCAGTCCGCCCGAATCTTCCTGATCACGCTGAAATGGCTTCCTGATGCCGCATTCTTACGTTTCCGAGGTTCAATACTCGGAAAACTTTCCCTCATCTGCCACTGGAATCCGATGAGTTAATAATACTACGGTCATACGCGCGCAGCTCTCAGGATTCCGCCGGTCTGCCAACTCCCTTCACACTCCACATTATGTCACCATTTTCTTACTGGACGCATAGGGTGCGAAGCTCTCCGTGCCCAACCGTCTTACGATAGCAGGCAACCTCATACTCGGTTTTCATCCAAACTCTCTCTTGGATGTCACAGAGCATCACCACTCCAAGGTACCCACGCATTGAAGCAGCATTAATTCGCAGATGTATAAGCTCTTCATTTTGACATTAAACTGTCCCTTTGATGGCACGTTATGGCATTTCTAGTCCGTTTCTAATGTGCACCCCGCTCTATATGACTGAAGCTAGCACAGTTTCAGATCCTCATCCTCTCACGGGACACCTCCGTTACCAATCAACGGGCGAGATCGCCCCCTTTAAGTGTTAGCTTCTTTCTTCCACCACAGGACCCAGTTCTCCTAGAAACAGTGGGCAGCTGGGGTCCCCGTCTGCTATGAGTTCTCTTCCTTCCCCCCTGCCTGTGCCCTGGGTGATGGGTCTTACTTGATTTGTTTTGGGGACAGTGTCGTCCTCATCCTCCTTCCTGCACCCCCCGCAGCAGGTTCATCAGCTTTTCCTCAGTTTCACGCTTGGGTTCTTCTTGATATAAAACCAGCTCGTTGCCATTGTTAAGAAGCAACACTCAGCCTTCTTAGGTTGACTTCCCAAGTTTATTAACAGCTTCACAGGTATCTTTACAGGCAGTCATTTAAGTTACATTTAAGTTACAAGTAGGGCATTGACACTGGCAGCCCATCGCCCAGGCAGATGGCTTACCAACTGACCAAGGCTAGAACCTTCACTCACACATTCCAACACTCGGACATCAATACTCCACATGACATCACAACATTCCTGCTTACCCAGGCAAGTCATATACAACAGTTATGGAAGCAGCAGAGAAGAAGAACAAGCCTCAGAGAGGCAGATTTATTTTGGTGGAATCACCCATTTGAGTTTTTCCAATGGATTCATAGGACCACCAAGGTGTGTCGCAAGGCACATTTACGAGCAACCGAGGAGACATTTGTACACATGACCACCGCTAGTAAACACAGCAAGGTTGAGAGTATGAGAGGCAGGAATAAAAGGGAACAAAAAAAAACACATTAAGTAATTACAAATGGACACCAGCCCCAGGCATCAGACATTGCCGCCAGTGCCTCTCACCATGTACTCCTGTCTCACAGATGTTATCAATTCATTATCATCAGCTGGGTCCTATACGTCTTGTTGTCGAAGGATATCTTAACGAAGCATGGAAAGAATAACCTGCAGTTATCTGTTTGAGAGCTTGGCAAAAGGCCAAGAACTATTTATAGCAGGTGGTGGTGGCTCGAAAAATCCCTCATGAGAGGGGAAGGTGGTTTCAGTTCCGTATAATGCAATGCTTCTAGATAGCGCTCCACAGATCTGACCTTAGCTGAAGATATTCCTCGATCGACATTATCACTCACTTTGGCTTAGAATCGTTACCTGGCATGGAGGCAGAGGACTCCTTTGGGTCCACAGGATGAGTGTATTCAATGAGTTCACGTTTTCATTTCGAGAACCGTATGAATGAGTCTCTTCCCTTCCGTATTCTCTGTAAAGTGGCACCTGCACAGTTTATGACGTCTGATTAAATTCTTCACACATTCCATTTGCACAGACCAAGTGGCAATGTATTTCCTTGGAACCCCACTAAAACATCACATTCGGAACCCCACTTCTTCTCAATCCTCAATAAGTGAAGCCATGTCTGCCCACTCACTGACACCAGGCCCTAAAGCTTTCCAGGCACAATATCTACGGTATTCCTGAGGCCTTCTCACTCTTAAAAGGTTTTTCTGATTTTCAGTATGCCACAGTAAAGGTGGTCTTTGTTCGTATTTTTGGGGTACTCCCTCCTCTGGCTAGGTGAAGGGAGACTGCAGAGTTATACAAGGAAATTTGTAAAGTAGAAAATCATCCTAACAGAACATTATAAAACTTGCTAACCCTGGGACTTCAGCTGTGTTTTCCTTGCCAGAAACCATTCAACCCTTCAAGACCCTGTCTCAAACTCCTCTCAGGGAAAATCTTTTCAACCCCAACTGTCTTACCCACAGAATTCTGTCCAAAGAAATGCTCTTGCCGCTGTCTTCCATAGATGTCACTCTCACATGGGTTATTCCATTACTACATCACAGGTACTGATAATTGGCCCCGGCTGCAAGGGATAGGCCACCGCGGTCAAACTGGCTGGCCAATCGAAAGGCACGGATGTCAAGAGAAACAAAGAATGTAAGGAAGTGAACCCCTGTTTGCAGTAAAAGCTCCCAGGGGAAAACCACATCCAACACAGAACAGGCACGTCAACTGTTGACCCCAAACTAAGTATATGGATAGATAAAAGTAATAATGACTCAGAGTAACCTTGTTTTCAACAGCACTCAGCGATCTTTATTCTTTGTCAATTATTTTATGAAGCAAATGCTGCAACCTGGAGAAGAATCATAGTACAGAAATATTTACAACTTAATTCTTTCATCTTTAGTCTCATTTATTTTTTTCCATGAGTAGAGTAGTTAGTGACTGAAGGCACCAATACAGGTATTTACAGGCTTTCCTTGCGCCCCTTTGTCTCTCAACGCTTTTAGGTGGGATCTCATTGGGAGATTTCTCTTAATAGGCACCACACTTTTAGAACATATTTTATATATGGCCCTCTGTTGGTTGATCTAAGCAAAGCAGAAAAAATAGATGTTGGCATAAAAAGCCTTGATAAAGGATGGACTATAGCTTTGTGGAAGGTCAACCTTTAGCAGTTTAGATGAAACATAAGGACATATGTCTTAAACTATGTCTAAAGACTGCTTATCTGACTAATAAGGTCGGTTGGGTGTTGGTATATTATGGATAGGATTGGTTATTTATAACGCCTTTAATACCCAGAGGTTTCTAAGCGCAGACCCGGGGATCAAACCTGTGTTGCTCCGTGTCGCCTTGCTTACAAGGCGAGCACGTTGTCCCTTAGCTATCCCGCCGAGACAGATAGCACCTGAACTCCCTTTGGAGCACTTCACAGGGCGCTCTCCATCATGAAATCAATCATAAGCTACGACTACAGCTGGGGGCTACGACCTACCTGCTTGAAAACCTTCCTGTTTACAGAGATCTTCTGACACCCCAAGTTGATGATAAAATCAGATCCGAACACTGTCTCAGGAAACCAACAGAGGAGAAGCTCTATGAAGGCTGATTCCATTGTTTACGGATGAAAGGCAAGCATGTCACAAATCAAATCATCGCGCTAGTATTAACCAAGGGTTCGAAAGTGGATTATAATAATGTAGAATATAATATCACAGTCTTTTTAAGCATATGCACAGTGTTGCTTGCACTCCCTCAGATGCGATCAGCTCAATCCCCTTCTCTATCGTGAATGATTGAAATAAGGCCGGGAATACCCATGGGTTAGAAAATACCCTGAGACCAGGATGCTAATCATTGGCCAGTTAAGAAACAAGATTGGGGGTAAAATGTTAATTAATGTAGGTGCTGAACTATAGAACAATTGACCTAACTCACTAATAAACAAGGAAGAACACATGCTCTTCAGTAAAATGATCAAGACCCACCTTTTCAAGGAATCCTTCAACTCCTAACATGATATGATATGGCATTTATAACGCGCCTGTACACAAATGTTTCTAGGCGCGATAAGACAAGGAAGGGAAAACAAAGGGAGGACAAAAAAACAGTCCTACTAGGCCTTGTGTCATTCATATCTCGCAAGTGCAGGGAAGAGGGAAGGGAGAAGTGCCAGGAGGAGGGGAAGGGGGAAGTGCAGCTTACTCACAAGGGCAGCCAGCTGAGGCCTCATAAGTGTAGAGAGAAGAGACTGTAGGGTTGCAGACACAGACCCATAAGTGCTGGGGAGCCCGAGGCAGTGCAAGGGCATCTATACATGCAGGAGCCTGGGCCCGAGTTCAGAGGGTAACCAGGTGACCAGTGCGCAGAGCAGTTAGGCGCTTCAGCAGGGGAGAAAAAGAGAGAAAGCGGAAGCGAAAAGAATGGTCTTGAGTTGCTTCCGGAAACGGAGGTGGTTCTGATCAAGTTTGAGAGAGGCAGGGAGGCTGTTCCAACGGGAGGCCCCAGCCGAGGAGATAGATCTGCCCCTAACTCTCTGCTTGGAGAAGCGGCTGACCCTCAGAGAGTTGGAGGTGGATGAACCACGAGCTTGAGAAGGAAGATGTTTCGGAAGAGAAAGTTCGAGGTAGAGTGTTCTCAGGACCAAGAAAACCTTGTGCATGATGCAGGGGTCTTGAAGTTGATCCTTGCAGCCACAGGGAGCCGGTGAAGAGATTTCAGAGCTGGAGAGATACAATCCCTGTGCTTGAGGCCAGGGACATGTCTTGCAGTCCTTTTCTAAATAAGTTGTAAAGGTCGAAGAGTAGAGGCAGGAAGAATTAGAAAGAGGCTGTTGCAATAGTCAAGGCTAGAGTGGACCAGAGCTCTGGACACAGTGAGCTTCTGGGGGAAAGTGAGAAAAGGAAGAATATCTCTGAGAAGGTGCAGCTGATAGTGGAGAAGAAGGTGGAGGAGAGACGGCCTCAGACAGGCCAAGAGTGGTAGAGGAGGAGGAGGAGGTAGAAGAAGAGAGGGTGGACAGGATGTCCTGGGCTTTAGTAGTGAAATGAGAGGTCAACACAGTGCAGAGGGCCTCTGAGGGAAATAGAATAGCTAGAGACTGCAGCAGAATTGGCCAGCTCCTTGCAGATTTTGAACTATTTTGTAGAGTTGTTAGATGCCGCAGAGATGCAGGCTTGGATGTGGGCTCTCTTCTTAGAGAGGACAGAGAGTCTGTACTGCCTTTGGAGCAGGCGGCAGGCCAGTTTGCCAGGGAGTGCGTCTGATGCCCTCCACTTCCTCTCTGCCTCCCTACACTTGTGTTGAAGGGCGGCGTGGTTGGAATCGTACCAAGAGTTGCACTTGGAATTGGGCTTCAAGCGGTTCCTCATGACAGAGCCAAGGACATCCAGAGTGTTAGAGATAGAGAGATGAAGGTTAGAGGTGTGCATCTGCTAAAGCTGGAGGAGGAGGAGAGAAAGTAGTTGCGAAAGCCTCAACTGACACATGCTTCATGGGTCAGATGACCGAGAAGGTAGGTGGCAGTGCTGGAGTCGGCTTGACCTGAGGGGAAGAGCGAGAGAGGTGGGAAGAAATGAGAACGTGATCACTCCAAGAGAGAGGAGTGGTGAGAGGGTTAGAGTAGGGGAAGTCTGAGGAGATCAGAACATCCAGGGTGTGCCCTGCAGAGTGAGTCGGGCCAGAGGGAAGAAGAGAGAGAGAGAATCGCAGAGGTTGGGAAAGAGTCCTGAAGAAGGGCTGGTAGCATCCAGGTGGATGTTCAAGTCTCTGAGGAGGAGAAGATGAGAGGCAGAGGGAGCGGGGAGGAGATGTCAGCCCACTCAGCGAGGAAGGGGGCGACCTGGCCAAGCATCCTGTAGATAGTGGCCACAGTGAGAGAGAGGCCAGGAGAGATAGCGAGCCTGCAGACCAGGCATTTAAAGGAGGATTACTGCTGCATTGGAATGATAGAAGCAGGGATCCACTCCAGGAAAATCATGGCTGCACCTCCACCAGGACAGTTGGTTCTGGGTTCTCAGAGGATCTTGTAGCCATCGGGAAGGAGAGTGTCAAAACCTGTGACAGAGCTGGCCGTGAGCTAAGTATCGGTGAGACTAAGTACATCAAAATCTAGCTCTTCCGGGAGACGGCAGATGTCAGAGGAGTGTTTTGCAGCAGAACGAGAGTTTAGAGTAGCAATGTGGCCCAGGTTCACCACATTTGAAGAACTTCTGAGGAGGGATACAGGCTAGTGGTACACCCTGCGGAAGTGTTGGAGGTGCCCGAGGATGGGCAGAGGAGGAAGGAAGAGAAGAGTAGTCGGAGAGGGGGAAGAGAGTGCAGGGGGATGGAAGAGGAGGGAGGCAACAGGATGGCCAGAGATGCAGCAGGGGGTGCCGAAGAGGTAGCAGAGGAAGAAGGCGACAAAGGACCCAGAGAGGGGTAAGAAAGGATAACAGGAGAGGAAAGGAAGTTGATAAGGCGCAGGAAGCATCAATCAAAGAGGAGGAGATTTGCCTGAGGGCCTTGGACAAGACAGCGCCATTTAAGTAGACATTAATGATGGTCTTAGAGGATTGGAGGGGGGCCAGGAGGGCCTTCCATTGGGTGCCACCAGTAATGGGAGGAGATGAAAAAGGAGAAAAAACAGAGACCATATGGGGGGTCCATAGGCCTGGAGAGGGAACGACAAAGAGTATGTTGGTAAGGGTCTGTCTGAAGTAAGCACTGGTATAGGTATCAGTGATAGGGAGGCCTAGGTTGGACACCAGGATGTCCCTTTTGGGCTTCTACCTGCCAGACCTAGTGAGAGGAATAGGATAGTCAATAGAAAAGCCATTAGAAAAGATAGGTGGGACAGAGAGCACCATAGGTGGTGCAGGGAGGAAAGATGGAGGTATGGAGAGGGGAGCCCATGCAGGGGAATACGGGAGGAGAGGTTGCATGGGGGGGCAGACAGGAGGGAGGCACACAGGGGACACAAAAGGGAGAAGGGCACAACAAGAACAAGATGAACAGACCTACAAATCATATGCAGTACAGAAGCATCAGAAAGAAAAGAGCACAACAGGGAACCTAGAAGTACAGAATACAGATTTAGTACAGAACCAAGCCAAAGCACAAAGCACAACAGGGAACATGGAAGTAAAGAAAGCAGATGCAATACAGGACCAACAGCAAAACCCAGAGGTCAGCAGGGAACCTAGAAGTGAAGAATGCAGGCAATTGCAATGTGATGCCACACATCGTGGATAGCAACACAATATGACGAACCGCAGAGAGCAAACACAAAGTCAATACAGTCAACAAGGCACAGAACACAACAGGAACCTAAAAGAAGAATGCAGGCAATGCAAAGTAGTGTCAGAGAAACAGTGGAGCATGAGATAGTGTCAGAATAGTACACAATAGATCGAAGAGGGAAGGGTTGAGATGCAAGAGGAAGGAAGGGAAACACAGTGGGGGGAATGGAACAGGATGCATGAACCTACAGCTAGAGAATCACGAGAGTGCACGCAGCTAAATTGTGCGTGCAAAGTTGTTGCTAAGTATTTGAGCACTGCACAATACAACACACACAGATTTCGACTTTCCCAGAAGGTGGGAAAAAGGCTACATTGTTCAGCACAGCACAATACAACACACCCAGATACGACTTTCCTAGAAGTGGAAAAAGGCTATATGTTTTGGAGCACAGCACACTACAATACACCCAGATACAACTTACCTTGATCAGTCACAGCAGGCCGAAGGCTGCAGGCTAAGTGCTACAACGGCGGACACCGGCAGATACCACTTAGCCTCTGGTCCTTTGCTGAGGGGGCTTCCGCAGCAGGGGGTGCCTTGGTGGCCAATTTAAAGTGCCCGACAAATAATGGGAGAGTTGTGGGAGGTAGGGAGGGGGAGAGCCAACAAACAAGGAAGCAACCGGGATGAAGGGAGGGGGGAGCGGACACACGTGCTGCAGCACGAGAGTAAAACCTTTACAAATGCACAACTTACTGTGCCACGGAGCACCTGTTCTCCATCCAGCACTGGAGAAGTTGATGTTGGCGTTGCCTGATGATGATGTGGATGGCCTGTGGGGAAGACGGAGAAACCACATGTTGGTGCATACTTACCTGCTGTCTGAACAATGGTTTGGGCCCTGGGTCCTCCTGGTTCGAACAGGTCCAAACAGCAATTGCCCTTCAAGAGTTAAGAGCAGAAAGGCAGAGAAAGGGCTAAGAAGGTGAGTGGTGCTTAGGCCAAGTGACCTAGATCCACTTGCACCTGCTCCCCTTCTGCAACAAAAAAGAGGCTGGAGGAAGGCACCAACAGATTGCCAGGTCGGCGGGGCTTAGGCCGGGTGACCTAGATCCACTTACCCCTGCTGCCCATCTGCCCTAATGCCCTGAGTCTTCATCCCGCCACCCCAACAGTGGGTGCTGAATATAATGAGGTTGTGTATCTCAATGGCATGGGCTGCTAGGGAGCGCACATTGAGGAGGGCGCCTTTGAGCGAGGTTGAGGGCGCAGACAGTGGAGTTAAGGCTTGAGGTCGGGGTGGTATTAATGACGTGGGATGATTGTAGGTCATGTTATTTTGTGGTGTGGAAGTGGCTGCAGTTTGTCGTTCAGATAGTGAGGCGGAGAGGGGGAGTTGTACTTTAGTAAGATGTATTTGCATACAAGCGTGGCTTGTGGTGTGGCAGTGGTGGTGGCTGAGTCGTAATGCTAGTCTAGCGTGCCTAGTGTGACCTGTGCAGGGTACGCAGTGGTAGAGAGTGGAAGTGGCAATCTGGACTTGAGGCGAGTTGCGCGTTGTCGTCCAGTACTAGGGATGGTGTTGTGACTACCAATATAGGTACTGTTGTCAAGGGCAATCTTGTTGTGTTTTGTTATGATCATCGTGCTACATCTGGGAATACTGTAGGCGGTCCTGGGGGATATGGTGTATGGGAAAGGGGGTGTTTTGGGTAGGAATGGGGTGGTGCATGGGGGAGTGATGGCAAAAGCAACTCATTTTAACTAGACCACTGGCTATAGGGGTGAACCCACCTTCTGTGTAGGGTAAAAGAGCTTCCTTAATGGGGATGGAAGCCATAATGGTGGTGTGTAGAACTAGTGGTATTACGAACGGTATACTGGGAAGAGAGGAAGCTGATCCTATGTTGGGTAGGTACAGTGTAGTAGGGTGAGCGGGTGGAAAAGCCACTCGATGGGATGGGGTCAGGCAGTCTTATTCTGGGATAAGGCTGGAGGTGGTCAGAGATTCTAGCAAGAGGCAATGGTTTTACAGGTCTCTGGGAGTGCTAAATAAAGTTCATTTTGGACAGACATATATTGTGCTAATTCGATAGGAAAAAAGACAAGGTTAAGCACGTGCAAATGGCTAAGGCTATGTAGGAAAGCTCCAAGTGAATTGGGAACATATTAAACACATTGCATTATCTAGGTACACTTGAATAGATGTATATTTAACACAAGAGTTAGTTCAGCTGGTTGCATGAAATGGGCATAATAATTCAAAGCACAGGCAATACAGTAGTAAATATGCTTTTCACATTGAAAGCAAACACTGCATATCGATGGGAGGGGTGGAGTGTTCACACTTATGAAATTTAGGATAGATTACGAGTAATCAGTAGCAATTTAAAGTAGCTCACAATGTTCCAATGGCAGTTTTGGATGCGGAAATGAGGCGGCCTCAATTGTACATAATGGTTATGAGTTCTGGGGACTGAGCAGTGCGAAGGGAAAGTTTGTTTGCTGGTGTCGAATGTTGGGCAAGGATTGGCTTCTTGACTTCTAGGCTACCAAGGCGGGTTGTACTAGGTAGTGTTTGCCGACAAGGGTTGGGTTAATATTAAACATTGATCAGCGAAGCGACAGAGTCAATCCACCGTGTCTAAAAAGACAGTGGATTTATACAGTGATATGCTGTGATGTGATAGCCGTTCGCTAACTTAGGAAGATACTTGGTGCGCAACAAAATCACTGCGTGTAGAGACATCACATGGAAGACCAATTGTATCAGTGAGGGTAGCAAGTAATAAAGTAGATGTTACCTATGGAGTTTTGCGTTCCCGTTCCTTCCGGCTCCAACAGGCTTGGAAAAAGAGCCTTAGTTTGGTGCCTTTGTTTGTGGGCTGGAGGTCGCCTACTGGCGACAGGCGATTGTTTTATATGGATGACTCCCGCCAATCCAGGTACAGGCTACTTTAACCAAATGAAATCAAGTATGGGTGCGAGTCGGAAAACGCACGGCGGCCATCTTGGCAAATGTTGGTCTTCGTGTTATTCAAACCCAAAGAAGTACACAAAATGTATATAGTCGGGCAGAGTGACTGCAGAAGGCATGACTGTCAGTACTTCTTAGGTTGTGGTGTGTCATTAATACTAGAGAGGAGGAGGAGGATCGTAGAGCTCTTCTTGGGTCATGCTTTCTGAATGTGCTATCTTAGAAGGGTAGCTAAGTAGGTGGAAGTTCTGGGCAATGTTTTATAATGCCTTGAAATTGATTATCGTGGGAACAGGAAATCAGTGGAGGTAGATTAAGACAGGAGAAATGTGATTCAAATTACAGAGTCTGCTGTTCTCACCTATGATATGCAGTGGTCTCCTGCACCCTTCATTATTGCCCTTACTCTTGCCACTGTCTTTCCTTTTCTCCCGCGCATTAAACCCGCTGTTACGCAAGAGGTGCTCGCTATATGTCAGAACACGTTCCCAGGTGTATTACTGGAGTCCACCTTGGAAATTTGTGGCATACACCCATAGCTACCACACCATATTCCTGTCAGGGCTCCCAGTGACTGCTCACCTATATCTAGCCAGGAAATGGTCCTGCTTCTGTCTGACTCTCCTTTTGCATGCATGTGGTCACAATGGCAGTATTACATGTGCTCCCTTTGCTTCTCAAAGAACTTCCTGACCTGTCAAATTCCACAGAGATAGAGTCTCCAAACCCTACACTTGTCTCGGCCTGCATGTCAGATTTCCCTATTCAATGCCAATGCTTGGAGGAGCTGCAGGCCACCTTCCAGTCTCGGGAGGAAAGCTCAGCGGCAACGTGCCTGCCTTGGAAGCAAGACGACACGGAGCAACACAGGTTCGATCCCTGGGTCCGCGCTTAGAAACCTCTGGGTATTCAGCGCGTTATAAATAACCTATCATATCATATCATATCATATCATATCATTACACATCCTACACTCATCCTTCTTTGGTTATACCACCCACTTAAATCACAAAAAGCAGCACAAGGGTATGAGAAGCCAATATTACTTCTTCAAGACATTAATAACAAATACACTTTTGTAATAGAGCGGCAGGGAAACAATTATCAGTCTCCTCGTTTAGGTGCAAGAGAAACTGGGTCCTGGAAATCCTGTGCCCCAAGAATGCGTGACCCAGCCATAGGACAAAGTCCACTGTCTTTATTAAGAATTAAAATGACAGGGATTGCAACATGGGGCGCAGTATTGCTCCTCGCACTACGCGCATCTTGTGACCCGCATTGTACTTTTTGAATACTACGCAATTATCCACAAATGTGCGATGTATTCTGCCAGATTGGGACCGAACCAATCATCCCCAATATGTGAAATATGTGCACCAAGAACAAAACTTTACGTATGTGAGTGGGGCAATGCAGCTGCGTGAGTGCAATCTGCAACAATGTTGCAGGAATCACTGGCTTTTCTGTGCTCTCCTGTCACCACAATGGATCTGTAGGGGATATTGAGCACCTTCTCTTCACCCATAACTCCTTTTTTCCCAGTGGTGCTCTCCCCTGAAACTTTACTATTAGGGTAACAGGCAATGAACTATACTCTTCTCTCAGTATCATGTTACACACTCATATGTGTGTGTTAGCTCGGTTATCAAACCCATTTATTTCTGTAAAGTATGCTGCTTGCTTCGGCTCTGTGTCTGCGGCTTCGTTGCAGCGGGAGATCAAATCCTCCCTCCTCGTGTGTGCCTGACACTTCACAACCGCTATTGCTGATGGGAGTTGTAGTGCATCTATGATTCTAGTCAATATGGGTGTTTGCTACACTGATGTGTCGTCAGGACATTCAAAGCCCCTCCTCTTCCACTGTGACAGTCGGGCATGTACTGTAGAAGTCACGTAGGCAGAATCGGAAATACTCTGTGATCTCCTTATTCTCATGCGCTTCTAATGCCATTATGAGAGCTACTAATTCTGCTGCTTTTGCTGAGAAAAGTGAAGGCAATCTCATGCTTGCTACTACTTCAACTCTCCCGTTCTGCTTTATTTTCACTACTGCCGTCCCAGTATGTCTCTCTCTTGTCGTCTGATCTATAGTTGATGACCCGTCAATAAAGAGTACCTCCCTTTCTTCAAGGGCATTCTATCCTGCTCTGGGAATGTCGTCATAGTGTTCTGTGTACATAGTACAGTTGTGTACATAGTCTTCCTCCTCTACCAGTTCAGCTATGAGTGTCGCGGGGTTTACAATTTTGCAACTCACTATTTCTATTGCTGGATTTGAGGTGATCACCTTGTATCCGGAGGCTCTCTGCATGGTCAATATGCTCTTGGGCTTTTCAAGGATAGCGAAAAGGGCATGCTCCATTTAAAGTGTGGTACTACATCCCATTGTGATATTCACAGGTTTCTCCACTGCAAATGCAGCAGCAAATGTCCACTATAATACACAATTTGATTGTGCACTAAAGTCATTTTCTGTGTGAGCACCAGAGTCATCAATACTCCATTGCAGTGTGAAAACAAATAGAATTTCTCAGTGTAATTAGGAATCCCTAAGACTGAAGCCGTGCATATTCCCCCTTTAATTCCTCAAAAGTTTCAGTCATTTCCTTTGTCCATGTCAGGTTACCATCCCCCCTCTGGGCTTTCCGGAGCCAGCTTAAAAGGGGTATGTGTTGCTGTGTGAACACCCAAGCCCTGCAAAAATTACATAGACCTAAGAATTTCTGCATCTCTCTTAACGTTCGTGGCGGCAGCATTCTGAAGATTGACTCTGCTCTTTCTGGAGTTCATTTCCTACCTTCTCGCAACATTAACTGTCCAATGTACAAAACCTTACTTTGGCAATATTCCAACTCCGCCTTGTCCACCTTGTAACTCTTCTCTGCCAATACAATCAGCAACTGCACTAAGTCTTTTTGGCACTGTTCTTCTGATTTCCAGCAAACCAAGATATTGTCTCCATACTGAATGACTGTACTATCCAAATGTATTTTCCCTCGGTCCATTTGGAGGACCCTATTGAATATAAAGGGAGATTCACAGTACCCCTGATGTAGCCTCCAGTCATTCCACTTTTTGTTTCTATACAGACTGGATGTCTGATCCTGTGATTCCTCGTGAAGTGGTATAGAGAACAAAGCGTTCTTCAAATCTATTACTGTAAAATGGGTAGCATCCGACGGAATGCTACATAATATTATTGCTGGGTTAGGAACTAACAGGAACTTTGTGTGAACAATATGGTTCAAATGGTTCAAAAGACGCAAGTCCTGAACCAAATACCTCAATCCTCCTGACGCCTTCTTCACTGGGTACACAGTCGTGTTACACTGCAATTCCAAAGGTACTAGAATCCTTTCTGCACTAACGCCAAGATTGTCTCATGAATGCCTTTGTCTGCCTCCCTGGACAAAGGATATTGTTTTGCCATTGGTAGGATAGCCCCTGGCTTGAGCTTTATTTTGACAACTCCCACTCCCTTTAGCAGGACAACATCATATGGACTTTTGGTCCATAAGGCACTCGGTACTTGCGCTAGATCTTCTTCGGGAAATGGCGGTGGTGCCTTTTTCAGAAAGGCCATTCTCCGCGGTACTTCCCTATAATTAATCCTCACAAATAGGTAATGCTCAGAAAGAACAAAGTCTCAAGGTCTGAATAGATGCCTCAGAACAGTTCTTCATCTGTGAAGTCAGTTAGTCAGTCTGTGCACTTCTCCTAGCATGATTACTGTTCTCCATGCCCGTACTGTGTCATCAGTCCCATGTAGCACTACCCTTTCGTCCCTCACTCTAGCCGTCTCCAGTTCTAGTGGAAGAACTTGCCCTTCCTTCTCATCTAAGGGGACCTCTGGTCTGAACAAAAATTCATTTGGTATGAAAAGCTGTTTGCCCTGTATCCCTGGAAGCCATGCTAACAGTACTTCCTCTCCATATTGGAACAACTCAGGGTTCACTGGCACCCCCCTCTGTACGGTCTGCCCGCAATATGCCTGAATGAGTTCTCGCACTTTCATGTAGTGAATTCCTGGGGTCAAGCACACATCCCCGGATCAGTGAATGAGATGGTCATGTTAAGTCAGCTCATCATGTCCCTACCCATTATGTTGACTGGTGTCTGTTGGGAATATAACAATGGCATGGTCAGCTCATGTTCCCCTATAGAAATCGGAAGCATGTCAGTGAAAGGAACCACATCTGTAGCCCCAGGGAATCCCTGCACATCCATGGACATGCCTGACATCGGGTATCTCCCTTCTTTAATACAGGGTCTGGTCGCCAGCGTATCTATTAGAAAAGAAAATGTCTTGTCACCTATGGTCACACCTACACGTGGTACCTCATTTGGGTCTGGTGTAACTGATAGGATTGAACACATCAGGTCTGTCTGTGGGCTGTCCTATTCTGGGTATAGAGTCATCCGTGTCCCTGTGAAGGGCTTACCTCTCATCATGGTCGTCCCCCAATTTTTTGTACTGGAGTCTGCATCATAGAATCTGTGTATCTCGTGGCTACAACATTCTGCTGTGCTAGTACTTGCTGTGCAGCTTGTGGTGACTGCGTATACTCCTGTGCTGTGATATTTATACCATGGATTGGTGCGGCGGTACTGATGTACCTTGTGTTGGCACCGGTTATAGCGCATATGTCTGAGTCTGCATGTGATCTTGTGTATAATAGTCTGGTTGCTCTGCCTGATAAGCTGGTTGGTATGCCCCCCCATTTTGCTGTATTCCACCCCTGCTCCTGCATAGTCGTGATATGTGACCTATTCTACTGCACGTCCACCATTTTGGTGGACCCCCAATTGGTCTCTGTTGTCCTCTGTTAAACCCGTCTCCACACTGCTGCATTGGCTGTCCAAATGCTCCTCCCTGGGGCATTCCTCCTCTTCCCTGTGGCCAACAATTGGCATCTCCCCTTTTCACAAAACTTCTCCCTATTTTGTGCATTCTGGGTAACTATTCCCTCTCTGCTCGTCAACATCACTTCTTCCATTGTATGCATTTATAGTTTCTTATGCACTAATTTCGCCTTTTCCTTCTTCCTCTCCCATGCTTCTTTCTCGCATTCTCCTGCATTAGTCATCAATAATGTACTATAGTTAGCTGAATTTCTGACCATGGCTTCACTTCCATCCCTATTAATTTCTGCAGTTGCTTCTGTACCTGCTATGTTAGCCCTTGGCTTAATATGTGGTTAAAAAAAAAACATTGTTTCATCCCATGGCTCCCTCGTATCGAGACGCCAATGTTCTTGTATCTCCTGGACATATTGAAGTGGGTCTTCGTCCTTGTGCATTTTGCGTGCCATAATTGAGCTTATGTCAGATGTGTCTGATTGCTGTTCTCTCAGAGCCTGCCATACGGCTGTTCTGCAGTTATTAAACAGTGTGCCATCATGCACTGTGTTCTGTGCCGTCACTCCGGGATACTCTGCCCGTTTTCAAACATTGTCCACTACCTCCCCAATAATGGGTGAGATCAAGCTCTTCATGTCACCCACTGTCAGTGTCATCCCTGCCATCAACATCTCTAGCTCATATGTCAATTTCCCCGATCCTGCGGTCAACAAGGGTAACTTGCACCTCAGATTGGCCTTGTCCATCTGTTTCCATGGTGTATATTGGGGGCGTCCACCACCCTTTTCTAGCAATGGAAACTTTGTCAATTGCATTCCCTTGTTATGTCTCCCTATGTCTTTGGTAATTGTGAATGCTCTTGTCATGCTCATTCTTTTCCATCCTGTTAAGGCTCTAAGCCTCTGTATATAGGGAGTGAATTTGTCTTTACTTTACTTTACTTTATAACATTTGTATTGCGCAGCCATAGACCCGTGGGTTTGAGGGTGCGGAAAAAAACAAATATAACAAAAAACAGGCAGAAAGTATCCTGAGGTCAAGGAGTTGCCGGAGAGAGGCTATCAGATGGATGCTTATTTAAAAAGGAATGTTTTAAGACCCTTTTTGAAATTACTCAGGACTGAGGAATTACTCAGGTGACTAGGCAGGGCATTCCAAAGTGCCGGGGCCGCAAACACAAAGGCACCCAATTGCGTTTTTTTGGTTTTAAATCTTGGTTGGTTAAGGAGGTTAAGATTGTTAGTATTACGCTCACCTGGCTCCCACAGGGGCGTCGGTCGGACCCGGACTGCTGCGGCCTCCACCCACGTGATGCGTAGTGCAGCGATGACTGACTGGATCTGCCCTCCTAATCTTGTCTGCTTGGCCCCTAGAAATATTCTCCTACAAGTGGAGAGATGGATTTAGCCTCCCCACTAATCACCTCTGAAGCGCCCTCTCAGCAATCTCACCTTATATTCTTGAAGGATGAGCCCTCCATCCTGCGAAGCACCCAGGGGTGCGTTGATGACCAGTTACTTCACTGGCTTGAAGATATTGGAAGAGTTGTATACGAATCCTGACTCCAAAAGATCCTGGTGAAGAGCCGTAAGTATATAGTTCGTAAGAGTTCAAAATGTCTGGAATTCACTCCTGTCCAATTCCTCTTTTATCTTGCAGCTTTGACCCAATAAGAAGATTGACAGCTGAAAGCGCTCCGGTAAAAGTCTGTGTTACCCAACACTGTCCGGTAAATAATGCCAAGGGTTAAACTTGCTGCTTTCTCCTTATCTTACAGGTGCGGCATAAGAAGATGTGGCGTGCTGATGAATTATACCTCCGGTGGTAAAATCATGTAAGCATATGGCGGATAAAGAGATTGTCTCTGTCTGTTCTCTCTGCTCACCTTGTTGTTTCTTGGCTCCCTTAGGTGCTGGGATTCGGTGATGTAAAGATGGAGACAGCACCGGATCGAAGAGATGCTGCGTGGAACGGTGAGTTTGGCGCAGCGCTGCTGCTGGCGATGCGATGCGTTTTAAACAAAGTCTTTCCTCTGGTTTGAAGATGCGATGAATCCGGAATCAGGTAAGAAATCAGGTAATACTCTTGTTCTAACCTTTGCTTCTTTCCTTCTTTCTAGGTGCTCCAGGTTTGAGGCGGGCGTGGCAGAAGGCTGGATGCTGCTGCTGGCACGGTGAGCGTTACGCTGCTGGATGCAGAATAACTCAAAGCGTGTGCTGCTCTTCGGGCATGGTTTAAATAGCCCCCAAAGTATTCCCAGGTAGGTATTCCTCCCCGACCACACCTGAGTAACAAAATAGTCCCTAAGGTAAAGTAGTCCCTTCCAGGCCTCACATGGGCTTGGATCTTCTTGCAGCATTGTCTGCATCAGGTAAGTGTGCACCTATGAGCCTGGCGCCTATGGCGCCAGGACTGATGTCCCATATGAGCCTGGACTGAACCCAGACAGCCCGTAGCAGGGGTTGCTGTGTTTTCTTAAGGCGACATGATGCCTGCTCCCGGGGCTGATGGACGTGGTCTGGATGCCCGGGGGTATGCATCATGACAGCTAGATCGTAAAGGCAGGGTTTTTTTCTTATATACCTTTGTAAGTAAGGGGGCATCACTGCATTAAGACATTTAAAGGTAATAACCAAAAGTCTAAAGGGTATCCGAGACTCCACAGGGAGCCAGAGCAAGGCTCAACGTGCTTCAGAGACATGGGCTCTATATGAGAGTCCCACTACGACTCTGACCGCACCATTCTGAACCACCTGGAGACGATTGATGGTGGATTTACTGGCGCCTGCTAGCAGACTGCAGCAATAATCCAGTTTGGCTCCTACAATCGCTCGGGCGATAGACTCGGCATTCTGTTGAGAAATGAACGGTCTCAAGTGTGCCAACAATTTGATATAGTAGGTGGCAGATGAAACTATACTGGCTACATAGGGTTTCATGTTAAGCGACTGATCCAGGACCACACGCAGGATTTTTACTTTAGGGAGGGTGGGGATTTGATCATCCCCTAACTGGAAATGCTTATAAGCTGGATCAAGTTTAGCTAAAATGCCCACCGATCCTACCACCATAAGTTCAGTCTTACCACGATTGAGCGCAAGGTTATTTAACATCATCCATTGTTCGATAATGGAGAATATGCGATTGAGTTCCTTGTCATCCCGGTCATGCTGACCCGTGAGAGGGATGACACATATTTAGAAAATAATATACCATCTTGAGCAAGATGGGCGAAGAAGGGAGCCATGAATATATTGTAAATACAATGAGATGCTAGCTCCTTGTGGAACTCCAAAGAGCACCTGAATGGCCGGTGCCTTTGCCTCATTGGCACACACCCTGCTGACTCTGTTTGATAGAAATACGAGCAGCCATTTGGTGGCGGCCTGGGAGCAGTTGGCAACTGACATAAGCCTGTCTGTCAGAATGGAATGGTCGACGAGGTCAAATGCCGCAGATTGGTCCAACGAGATTAACAGCGAAATCTGCTGGTTATCAAGTCTCTGGAGCAATTGAGATTTAAGGTCCAGTAGAGAGGTCTTGGTGCCGAAGCCTTGTCTGAAACCTGATTGAAAGGAATTGAGGATAGGGTGTGCATTAAGATGTTGGGCAATTTGAGTATATGCAACCCGGTCCAATATTTTTAACAGAAAGGGGGTGTTGGTTATCGGCCTATAATTGGTAGGGACCGTCTGATCCAGGTTGGATTTTTTTAAAAGGGGAGTAACCCAGGCTTGCTTCATCTCATCTGGAACAATGCCATTGAAAAATGAAGAGTTTACAAATTTACATATGGCTTGTACCAGTGTGGGTGGGCAGGTTTTATAATAGTAGAGGCACAGGGATCCCCTGTGCAATTGGTGGCTTTCATTTTGGAAATAATGGATACTAATTCATCCTCCGATATAGGAGTGAAAACATGGGAATATCCGGGCTCCTTGTAAATATGTTGCTGGCTGTATGCGTGCCATGGGTCTCGTAAGCACTTTTATTGCCGCTATACCTTCCCGAATTCCAACCAATTTATTAGCCATGGCGTTCTGGATATCTAGGCACCAATCATCACCAATCATCTGCGCTATGTGACCTATCTTTGGGATGCTCAACGTGTCCTTTGGGTTCTCCCTTTTTTTTCTCAGTGTCTTTCTCTCATCCCCACAATGTCTCTCTTCTGGTGCTTATTTCCCTGTAGGGGTGGCAAGGCCTTCTCCCTTCGTCATTGTCGCTTTTCCCTGAGTCCTCACCTGACCCCATGGTCCTGATACTGTCATTGCTATCCTCTTCTCCTTCATCTTCAAAATTAAGTCTCCTTAACATTTGTTTCCTCTTTCGTTTCCCTGTCACCTTGTCCAATGAAGACAATGGAGACCCTGCTATACTCCTGCTGGTCTTCAGGGCAAAGGCACTATTCCTCCTGCTCCTGTACAGTATCTCTATTCTTCTTCGTATTCCCTCTTTCTCATCATCATTTAGACATGTCGGTCCCATCATAGTGTCTGCTATGTCCCTGAGGCGTCTTTCTTAACTTCTGTCACTTTCCCATTCCTGTATCCTATCCCTCTCTTCTTCCTCTCTGCATCAATGCTCTTTAACAAGTCTTTCAATTTCCAACTTCCTTTTCTCTCTCTTCACTTGCAATTGCTTCTCTTTTTCTTCCTCTGCTTTCCTCGTTGCTTTTTCCTCTATCTCCTTCTGCCTTTTCCTTTCTCTTTCCTCGCTTTTCTTTTCTTCCACCTTTTCTTTTTCCCTTGTCAACCTCTTGTGTACCTCTTTCTCTTCCCTCTCTCTTCTCTCCACTTCCTTCATTATCTCTGCCCATTCTCTATCCTCCTCTTCCGTCTTCTTAGGTTTCGGCACTCCCCCATATGTCTATGCTTATCTGCAGCCCTTCCATCCAATTTGAGCAATATCTGTCCCATACCCACTCGTTTCTCGGGCCTGTCACGTGGTTTTCCTCACTACGTCCCAATATCCCTTTGTCGTCTCCAATTAATTTTAATTGCAGGTCGATGTGCTCCTTGAAGTCCCTTATGTCCTCTATTCTCGTATTGGCCTGCTTTATGCAGCTAAGCGTGTCCTTGCTGCTATATGCGGGTAGTGCATAAACAGGGTTAATATAACCTACCGCTGCTTTTAGTTCCTTCAAGGGGTAAAATCCATGACTTTATGTTGTGGGGTCTGTGGTTTGAGGAGGTGTAGGGGGAAGAGGAGCAGTGGGAGATTGGCCCCCAGCATCGCGTTGGCTCTGCATCCACTCTTTCTTGGGTGGGTACTCTTCCCCATCCTGAAACATTTTCCATTGCTCCAATACAGGTAATCTTTTGTTCAATTTCTTCCTTTTATAGGCGCCATGTAGATACGTGATCATGCGTTGCAGCACATATTTGGAACGACTGCCCTCCCGGGCCATGGCTTTGCCATTTGGCGTCAGTCTCGCAAGTCCATTCCACATTATACATGCATATTTTGTCTTGATACCGTGGAAGGGACTTGCACAAATGTTAAAGGGGTGTATTCCCCCATGGCGGACATCACTTTCTGACTGCTGATACTTAATTGACCACAAATCAGGTTTTTTTGACACATTTGACTACCTCGTCAAATTGTATATTTCACAGTTATACTCAATTTTCAGTTAAATTCTGCAAAATCGTGACAATTCTCAAACCACTCTACCAGCCTCTCTGGCTCACCACCATCAATAAGAGCATGCTCTGCACACCGCCCAAACTGTATTCTCTGCCCTTAAAGGCTAAACCACAATTTCTTCATGTGCTCCTCGAACCCAGCATAAATGGCATAGCACTCCTTGATAATCTAAACATCATTTCATCAAGTTAAACCCATTGTCTTCTATTTTTCAACACTTCCTGTCTCTCTCTCCTTTCCCGCTTTCTCTTACCATCACATCTGTGCCCTTACTGCAGCTGCAGGCATTCACTCCCACATAACCACACCAATACCTATTCAGCAATCTTTTGCATGACATCACAAGCTCAAACGTACAATCCCAATACTTCAAATACACTCCGATTGATTATGACACCCCAAGACACAACAACACAAATGACATAACACACGGCCGTCTTCCTGCATCTCAAATCACAGGGAATACCAAAATCATATGGTCCTTCTTCTATACAGCCGGACATAGGAATCCATCTCAATGAGATGAACTAAGAAACCACCTTCCATGACCTAAGCGAGCTACGCTAGCACCTAGACACAGGGATCCATACATAAATCATCCATAAACCAAACTTAACTGCCTAGAAAACAGGTATCCTTTTTTAATCTTTTTCTTATTTTTCATCCGAACTAAGCTAGCGCCTAGAGAACATGTATAATTTTTATTGTCTTTTTCCTTTTTTTCCATCTGTAACCTAGCTACCACGCCTGGGAACAGGGATCATTCAGATAACACAAAAACAAATGACAACAGCACTTCCCCTCCACAATATTTGTAATATGGCTGAATCTATACTACAGTTTGTGGAGCCACTGAAGCCTCTCGAGCACCGTCTCCCAGAATTTGCCACTCTGCCGTCTGGTCTGCTTTGCGTTCGATACTGAGCAGGCAGGAATTTCTCCAAGGCGGCTCCTGATGACCTTCTCAGTGTCCATGCGAGTCTTTTAAACCAGTCCTTGTGGGTCATGATGCATCCCTTTCGGTACGCAGCGGGAAAAAGACGGTTTTAATGCTGAAAGATCTTAGCAACCGTCCTCTGCTACCACATGTAATAGAGTGGCTGGGGAACTATTATCAGTCTCCCCATTTATGTTCAAGAGGAAGTGGGCCCTGGAAATCCCCTGCCCAAAGAACGGGAGACCCAGGCATACGACAAAGTCCACTGTCTTTATTAACAATTCAAAGGACACAAAGTGCAACACGAACAACGCAAAATTCTCCAAGTGCTCTCACTGTCCAGGCGCTTGTCCTTCCATTTTGTTAACCAGTGACATCACAAAAACGAAGTTACATCCCAAAAGCCTATCAGGGAAAGGGATTGGTTAGTTATGCATTACATAACAGATTAGTATGACCATTAGGTAACCCATATCTGGTGGCGCCTCCTGAGCCCACCTCTATGTGTCACGAAAACAAAGTTACAATTTAGTATAAAGGTGATTGGCCGGTGCAACATAGTGTATGCTTATCATGGAAAGTGGTTAGGGATTGGACAGAAAAGTTCTTCTCAGCCTTGGAAGTTTGGACAGTTACCATGCCAAGTGCAACTATTCAAGATAGTGGGAAAGATCCCAAAGGTGGTGCATGTTCCCAATAAGTTACCATCTGCAATCTCCTGGGCCCTGAGACAGAACATTCAGCTTTGAACCTGTATTATTTTTGTATCTTCCTGCTTGTAGTTCGATTGGAACAGCCTTCTCTGTCTGTTTCAAATGAATAGGCTCTGTCTCATAGATTCAGATCATGTGTGTAGGGACCACGAAATGGAGCTCCATTGCTTGTAATTGTGAGGAGTCTCGGCTTGTATTCCTCACAGGTTATCTATCCCTCCTGTTAACCTGAAACTTTCCTTCCCTACTTGTCCATGGAAAGGTTGTGCATGTTGTCTGCATGGGAAGACTGGTCTGCATGCTTCAGCTGGATCGGCCTGTCAGCCTTTCCCTGTATACTGAAGTTCGTCTTGCTTTTCCCATTCACTCCAATGTACTTAGGGCTTCCATCTTTATTCGCATGGCCTCCCATGTTAGTTGTGATTAAGCTTCAGAAAGCAAATCATATGTATGTATTCTTAGGCAACTTGCTATTTGTGCATAGCAAAATGTATTGTCCTCTAACTATTATTATTATTTGTAGAGCGCACCGAACCCTGACGCATCTGTGGTTACTATGTGAGTCAAAGAATTTGGTTTGTGTCTGTCAGCAATAAAACTAAATGTCTGTGTAAAATTATGCAGGGATGCCTTTGTCTTTCATGTCCAACGTATCTATATCATGATGTCAGTCATGACGTCATCAGTGTTTTCTAAGTTTGTGGTTAGTTGACTTGTTCGATCAATGACAGCTGTAGCTCTTTAATACTGTCAACTGGATATGGTCTGAATGGTGTCTAAGTGAGTAGCACTTCTCACATCTGCAATACATCAATGATGGGGAGGAAGGGCCCAGAAGCCATGTATAGTTGAACATGTTATTAGCACTTGAATGGAGCATTCTGTTTGACTCAGCCAATCAAGATGAGGACTGCAAGCAAATTTCAAGCACTGTCCCCAGTATTTGCTCGTAAACCTATTCCTTCTTGGCAGGGATGAACAGAATACCTCTCATAGTGGCATGGGTGAGAAACAGGGTCGGCTCAGCTACCCTTTTCCTTTTATTCACCTCTTCTTTGTTCTCTTATTTGCTGCTGAGCAGCACCACTCCCTTTCCTGGCACGTCTGTCGGCACACATTTCCTTTTTGCCTTTGTGCACAATCAACATTTCAGATGGCGCAGCATCCCATGCTTTGCTGAGAATGTGGTGCTGCGGCCTCAGACAGGACTTGCTTTAAACAAAAAAAGTTGTCTCTTAGCCTACCCAGCGCCCCCCGCCCCAACCCGCAAATGGCTGCTAATAGTGTTAGCACCTAGAGGGGTAGGATTCACAGTGATTAGGTTCTGTGACGAAACACAGGATTCAGTCACTTCTACCCAGAGGGGATACTTTCCTTGTGAGGCTAGGGAGGTGAGCCCACTATACAATAATCCCCCTATGGGTGGCAGCATGCAAGACCTCACAGGGAGAGACGCCCCTCTGGGGGACAAGGACTCCAGTTCTGCAGATGAACTCCCTAGATCCTCTCTTTTGGAACAACAATAACATCAGACCTAAGATAAAAACTGAGGAACAATATAGTAAAACTACTGCAAAGACGAAGAATGCTGAATGAGTATTATTGATTGCTCAATGGTTGGGAACCAACACTACTGTGATGAAGAAGAATGAACAAATAATGAAGAGTACTCAACTAGAAGAGAAAACAGACTATAATCCTCCACTGGGGAGGACCCACCAACCTATCTTAAAATGGAAGATGGACTGATGTCCATGAGAAGATAAACACAAAGTTTCAAATCAGCCGCGTCGGTAGTGCTGAGGAAGACCAGTTGATCCTCCATTGGGAGGAAGTCACAAAGTGCTGTGGGCAAGAAGCACAGAGGAAGCCGGAGGCAGAAGAGAGAGAGTGAGGCAAGAAAACCCCAGGAGAGAGAACCAGTCGTGGGTGCTGGCTTGACCTAGGAGAGGTGGAATGTTCAGTCTGGCAATAATACTGAGTCAGCTGGAGCATTGGTGCTGCAGAGCCGTGGAGAAGAAACAGAAGGAGTCAGAGCGAGAACTGAAGCTGTCCTGACTACAAGGGAAGTCCCTATCCTGCGAGCAGGTCCAATGACCTCAACCCGTGTAAAGCAAAGTAAAGGGGACAGCGGGAGATTCAGGACGGAACACAGGCATAAAAAGTACCATCAGCCTACTCACTTGAGAAACACTTAAGTTGAACACAGTGAACAGATGCGATATACCCTATAATTGTCATTAAATACGAAAGAGAGGGAACCTTCCACAATTAAAGACAAGACTTTCCTTCTTTTAATTGATTGATGCCAACACATGTTTCAACCTTTGATATAGGTCTTTTTAGGGGCGTTTTTATGATACAGCTGGCTTATAATATCCTGTTTTAATTTTTGGCATTTCAATTCTTCTCAATGCCTTCATAAGTTAAGTTGAATATCAAAAACCCAATTAGGCTCCAGCAAAAAAGGCCTGCTTTTGCCTCTTAATTGTGGTAATTAATGATAATATCCTAATTTTAGAGCACACAAAAACAATGTCCTCCCAATGAGGCAATGCTCTTGGATCATAAATTAAAGAATTATGATTTCTTCCCAATAAGTTGCAACAATTAAAGAGAGTCTGTAAGTGCTCTCTTCCCCAGTTGGGGTCACTCGTGATAATTTGTGGCAAAAAAAAACATGTAAATCTTTCCTTTTTCAATTTGGAAACACTCTGGGACTCAGCCTACTCGTCGCAGTTAGAGGTCTGTGATAAACCAATGGTGATTCCCCAGAAACCCTGGCCTGGCACCCTTCTCATGTGGCCAGGGAAAGGCAGACGCTTCCTAATCCCAACTCTGGGCGGTGATGTTCTGCGAGAGGATCACATGGAGGTTCAGGGTAGAACCAGGTCTGGAAAACTGAAATGCCTCCCTTAATAATTTCCCTAGAGACCCTACAGTTTTGATGGCCTATTGTAAATTTGAACCATGTAAAGAAAGATATAATCACAACATGGGGACTAAAAGGCCCACAATGCCCTAAGTATTGGGATGAGGAAGAGGGCCTCAGAGGCACTAAACTGCAAGGAACAGTCTAGTGGTTCGAATGACCCACACTTGAGCAAGACTTTTGAATATATAATGTCCCATCAGGTGCAGGCCATTAGAAGAGCAAGGTGGAGTTGTCGGCCCCAGCAATTGCAGTTGCAGTGGAAGCAGAAGGGAGACAACAGATCCGCCGTTAATTGGAAAGCGAGTGTCGGTCCTGAGAGAGTCTCCAAGGTGGGAAACCTGAACTGCAGATTTTGCGCAGCAGAAAAGCTGCATTGCGGCTGACTTTCCCCCCTGGAGAGAGAGGCTATCCTGTGGGCGTGGCAGCCAAGCACCGTTTGACATTTGAGCGAGGAAAGCTCCTTCCCTGTTCGGCATGGGCTGCAGGAGCCAAAAAGCAGTCTGCTGTACAGACGGAGGCAGAAGAAGCAGAATGATGACAAACAGCAGATCAAACAGATGTGTATGACAAAGCCGGTGAGTTTACCATCAGTAGGTAACCCTGGTATGCGCTGTACGTGACTGCTGAATGATACAAATTATTTGAAATACCGAACTGATAGTAAAATATCTTATTGGCATGATCCAAATTTTATAAAGAGTCAAGAAGGAAAAGATTATCAGCATAATTATAAATGCCAACAACAGCGCCAAAATAAAGAGTGGGTAATACTGAATCCAGTTGACCAAAGCCATCATTGCCAAAGTAAAGAGGGGCAATACCATACAGAACGTATACGTATGTCGGCTGAATGACAAGACAACATTGTTACAGAATGTAACTGTTGTTTCCAGAATAACAAAGAGACAACAGTTAAGGAAGATAATAATAAACATTGTCTAAACCAAACAAAAGCAAGTGTGAGAAAGAAACCTTGCCAGCAGTTTGTTGATGTGAAAGTGGGAAAACAGAAGTGGCAGGAGAAGGCCCCTCCTGATATAGAGTGTTCAAGAGGAGAGGAGCCAAACCCCCATTAAAATCTAGAGTGGAATGAACAGCACCAATGTGTAGCATGTTTTCCTGAAGGAAGTTGTGATTATCGCTGTGGTTGAAAGTTAAAGACTTTCTTAAGCATTTAAAGTTGACCTCACCACAAAGTACTTGTAGTAGAGTTAGGAGCTTTTTGCCCCGGCAGGCGAGTATACCAGGTTAGGGACCTTTTTAGTTTTAGTCCTGGCTGGTTAGTGGACTGTCATGATGCCTACCCCCAAGGAGCCAGACCGGGCCCAGCAACCCCAGAGGAAGACATGTTCCCGAGGGAAGTCCCAGCGGCCCCAGGTAGGGGCCCTTTGGACTCAGTCCTGGCGCCTTTGGCGCCAGGCTCATGTTGGACAACAGTCCTGGCGCCATAGGCGCCAGGCTCATAAAGGATGACTTTGTGTGAAGAAGTGCTTTGTGTGAACTTACCTGATGCAGACCGTGCTGCAACATCCAGGCCACCTAGAGGCCTGAATGGGACTATTTTACCTATGGGACTACTTTACCACACTGGTGTGGCCGGAGGAAGAATACATACCTTAGAGGAAGAATACATACCTGGAACTACTTTGAAGGCTATTTAAGCCACGCCCAAGCAGCAACTCACGCTTCGCGTTGTTCTGCACCTAGCAGCTGGACGCTCACCGTGTCTGCTCCTGCATCCGGACTCCAGCCACGCCCGACAGCATCCTGGAACACCTGTAATGGGAAAAGAGAGGAGAACAGGAGAAAGAAGAGACATTACCTGCTTAATCCGCATTCCAGAGTCATCTCGCCGATGATCCTAAAGGGAAGACATTCATTTTTAAAAGCACATCGCATTGCTCACTGCAGCGCAGCATTCCACTCACCTTTACTAGGCGCCTTCTTGCCCATCAGCGATCATCTGGATCTTCCGCCGCATTTCAGTGCCTAAAGGAGAAAAAGACAAGAACAAAGGTGAGCTAGGGAAGAGAATAAGAAAGGCTTAATTTCCACCATAAGACTTACCTGTTGGGTCAATCCCTCTTCACTTCGGGTCGGTGCCGTTTCTTCGGCATTTCCGCACCCTGGCCCCTAAGGGAAAAAAGACATTAGCATTAGTGAGCGAATGCAAGGACATTAGCGGAACGCTCATCAAAGACTTACCTGATATCTATTGAGACATCTCTTCTCACTTCGGGTCGGCGCCGTATCTTCGCCATTTCCGAACCCTGGCCCCTAAGGGGAAAAAGACACAAGCATTAGTGCATTAATGCAAGAACACTAGAGGAACCACTCATCAAAAACTCACCAGAGTTTTCCCTCGACGGTTCCATTTCCTAACTCGGAATCTTCATTCAGCACCTGAAATAGAGAAAACGGACAATGGTTATTTAAAGCTTGAACTTGCAACAGAATTCTTACGGTACCTTACCGGAAAAGTCAAGCGAACTTGAACTCTCACCAATCCGAGATCCAGTGAAGTAACTGGATAACAACGCGCCGCTGCATCAGAAGCAGGATGGAGAGCTCGTCCTTTCAGACCCTAAGGTGAGACTTCACGGGGAATCGCAGAAGGGTTTTGTGGAGGGTGAGAAGGGAAGTGGGAGGCCTACGCATTATCCCGCAGATTGTTAATACTCCCTTTTCACACACAGAAGGATATTTCTACGAGCCAGACAAGCCAGATTTGGGGGTCGGGTCCATTCCATCTTCCGAGTCCTGAGCATCACCCTAGAAGAGGCCACAGCAATCCAAACCAGGCCAGCGCCTCCGTGGGAGTCAGGTGAGCGTTACATGGACCAGGAAGAAGTATTTGAAGTACTATATTGTGGTAGAATGTTTTTGTCAAGAAGAAGTGGCAAAGTCACTAAAGTGTTTCATGAACTGTTGTTGAATCATCCTGACCAACATTTTTGTTGATACAGAAGAATTGTGCAGAAGTGTTTAATTTCTCAAGAAGATGTGTTGAACTTATGCTGTTTGCGGAAAGACAAAGACGTGCCGTCTAAGTGAACTATTGATCAGAGTCCAAGTGGAAGACTTTTGGAGCAAGAGGAACTTTTATGATTCGAACTTGGATACAAAAGGGAACTTGTTTATTTGAACGTGTGAGTGAAAATCCTGCTTTGAATCTGGGGAAGGGGAACTGACCCAGGTTACAAGATATGTAGTTATTGGGTCCATGTTGAACTTAACTCTTATTTCTGTTACATTTGAATTGGCATATATTCCCTTTATGAGTTTGATGTATCTATAAGTGTGAGCAGATTCCTTTTGTTTGAGTGTTTCCTTTAGTTTATTTGGATAGGTAGATAAATCCTTGTTAGGTTACGGATAGTGAGCCGTTTATCAAACCTTTTTAAGTGAATAAAATGTCATCCTGTGAAAACCCTTTACCAAGTTGTCGGCCTCACATTTCTGACCCCCAACAGGTCCAAAAATAAGTAGAGTGAAAGGCACTCAGATAAACAGCCCACTTGTCCCAGTGAGTTGCGGGAGATTAAGAAACATGCAGGGATTCAATCTGCTCATCCCAGGGAATGGTCAGAAGTTAAGAAGAATAAGAACCAGTACAACATTTATTTTACTGGTCTCAGTAATAGAAGAACTGGACAAGAGAATAAGAATAACCTTTGGGTCTACTTTAATTATCTCAAGGAGAAAGACAAAGAATCCAAAGAGGAGGATGATGATATCAAATGTCTTATTCATAAGGAGTTGAAGAACTACAGAACTGCAGAGAAAAACAACCACATAATGATGGATTCAGTTTCCCTAGTGATCTCGGAAAAGGAGATACCTTTAGAGACACTTAAGAAAGACATTGTACATTCTCATAACACTGAGGAAAAGTCTACAAAGAGAATGAATAGGGGAGCCAAAGACTTGGAAAAGTCCCCTAGAGAAACTGAATAAATTAATCCAAGAGATAGCCAAACAGTATCTCAAACTTGTCTATTAAGACTGAGGAAGCCTTTCCAAGAGAAGGGAGTCATTCTCCTGGTCTTTTGTTATTTTTGTCTTAGTGGTAGGGACAGAGCAGCTTAGCTTTGGACGGAGGACAGACTTTTTACTTTGGACTTCACTATAGATGATGAGCACCTTAGTTAGTTTGGTTAAGCAGGGAAAACAACAGATTAGGGATAGTGAGGCCTTTCCCACTTATTATTTTAAGAACATTAAAAACTGGTCTGTCTGCTTCTTCTGCCCTACCAGAGTGCCCTTAGCTCACCTTAACATTGATTGCTTCACTTGGGTTTCTTAAGTTGCAGGGCACATGATCACCATGGATCCCATCCTCTCGGCTCTAAGGCTGCCAATCAGGTTGCTTGGATCGCAGACTGAATCCCACGATCAAAGCCAGTGTTCTGAGCATCCTGGCGGTTGCTTCCCCGTCCCGCCATCTTCCCCCAGCCTCCCGTCCCCTAACATCATTTCCCACATACCCTCACTTACCTGATGGCTGTGGCGGCAGCAGCCCACCGCCACTGCTTCTCTGATTTACTTCTTTTTGATGCCATGGAAATGGCAGAGGGGCTTTGCCTGGAGCCTCGTATTCCAGATCTGTGGCAGCCATCTCTACACAGTTGCACTCTGTTCATTCATAGAAAAGACACTGCTATCAGCACCCCGGGTTACCAGATTGGCAACCCGGGGTGCTAATGGGGTTAGTTACCTGTTCCACGGGCTATGCCAGGGGCAACGTCCTGGTGCCCATGTTAAAAGCCCTCACTTTGCTCTGGCCTTTAACTCGGGCTGCAGGGCCGTTACCCCCGGTATAGCCCATGGAATGCGTTACTAACGCCACATTTTAACATTAGAGTGTTGGCATTTCCATAGCAGACATTGGAGGGGCAGTGAGCAGTTATTACTTGCATAAATCTTCTGTCCAAACATTCCAGTGTCTTTCCTTTGTGTTTCCTTTTTTTTAAACAGAACATTCTCTCCTCATTAGATTTAATGTTATAGTAATAATGACCCCCTTCTTTGGCATTAGTAATGTCCCAGGGTCCTTGTTCAAAACTCTTGCTTTGCTTGGGTCTAGTAACTTGTCCAAGGGCCACATGGTAATCAGGCCTACTATGCAGAAGTTTATATTGAGTTTGTGGCCTTCAGCAGTCTTTGTGGTTTTAAGTTAATATCATGAGGCATTCCTTGTGTTTCTTATGCCAGTCCAGATGGCGTTGATGAGTTTAAAGTTATTGTGGATATATTTGTGGGCTGCTAATAATCATCCGATAACCATGTTTCCATTATGAAGAGCATGTCAGTTCTCCTTTGCTATGGATTCTGTAAATCCCCATTCTGTGCATATAGATGAAATGGGCATCGTACAGGCTGCAGTGTTTCTTGTCTTCTACCTCTGGGTCACATGTTAGTGTCTTTGGCTGTTCTGTATTGGTCTTGTCTATGGCGTGCCTATCAGGATCCCGTCTGTTGTGTGGTTAGTAGGTTGTAGGTTTAGGCAGCTGCAGCGAGTCTGTTGGTTCCTTTTTAAATATGTCCAATAGGTTGCGAGTTGGGTCTTTATTTAATTGGTTCCCTGATAGATGCTATCAGCCGGTCGTTGTTCAGTGATGAAAGGTGTGTTTAGTTTGAGGCTTCTTCTCAAGTCACTTCGGTCTCAAATATGTGTTCTATAAAAGATATGCTGAGCTTTGGAAACTGGAGTTCCAATGCTGGTTTCATGAATCAATTACATTCAATGGTGGCTGTTCGGGATTTGTTGGGTTCTGTTTCTTGACCTCATGTTATCGCTTCCCTGTCGGGTTCCTCCTGGTAAGATCTGTGAAGCACATGTTGTGCATTGGTGGCTGGACAATGTTAGGAATGCGACCAGCCGGTGATGGCGCCCTCCACAACAAGAGACTGCACACATTTTGGGCCTCTTCAGGACTCGCACCCGCTCCTGGGTCGTGTCCCCTTTTATTCAACAGGTGATGTCAATATACAGGCATGACGTCCTATGTTACAACATCCCATCCAATCATCATAATAATAATAGAAACATCACAAAACAGTTAGAAATACTTTATTGCAACTCCTCCTGGAAATACACCTCTAGTGTATCACGCTAGTACATAGTTTCGAAGCCTCCATGGGGTTTCTATTTGTATATCCTGGGGTATCAGGGCAGCAACACCTCTCGTTGCCCCGAATCCTCCTCACCCCGGCCATCTTCCTCCCGCTGATGTCCACCCTCATCTCAAGACGCCTGGGAACGCATGTCCAGTTTGAGAGCGGGATTGACTTCAGATCTCAACTGCTCAGCTTCTGATCTCCCCTGTGGGCGTCAGAACCAGCTTCAGTTCTTGGTGAGTGACCCCAGACATCCCACCACCATAACCAGGGACACTTGCTTGTTGGCAACTGTCCAAAGATCCATGTCATGAGACAGACACAGCTTGTGGCTTGGGCAACACGTTCACTCCAACACCATATCTCCCACATCCAATGTGTGCTCCTTCAAGCCTTCGACAGTTCATTTCTCTGTAGTTGGCCGTTTGAGCTTCCTTCATCGTCACGGGATCAGCAATTGCAAGCCTATTTGACTCGGGGATGAGGGGCTGTACATTGTGCCCCAGGAATGCTTCAGCAGACAAGACAGCTAAGAGAAGCTAAGAGAAATGACATCAGCACTTGTTCCAGTTGCTGTTCCTTATCCAAGGCAATCCAGAAAACCTTGTTGAGTGTGCTCATGAAATGTAGAGTGTTATATGCACTGGTACGCTATACCATAAAACTGCATGAACCATGCAAACTCCTTACTCTGGAACAGCGACATATTGTCCAACCTGACCGACTATGTGATTCCATGGGCAACAAACTGCTCTTCAAGGATCAGGATGACCACCCCTGTTGCTGTGGACTCGACCAAGTGCATCATCGGATAGCACGAGAACTCATCTGGGAGACCAAGAAATGTCTTGACTGTAGCGCTGTTCCAAAAGCCAGTTTGAGAGCTTACCATAGTACTGTGGCTTTATCCGAAGAGGCAGTGGTGGTTCTCTGGCTAGCGGTCTGGCCGCCTGGTTCCACACGCAATTGCTTAGGGCATCATCCACCTTGGCCTCCAGATCAGGGAACCACACCTTCGAGGAGACGCACTTTTGTTTTACGGGATTCCTGGTGTCCTACATGAGCCAGGCCTAGAACATTTTCATGCAGTTCGAGGGGATAACCAGTGGGGCACTGCTGGGAAGTACACCTTTGTGACCTATTAAGAGCTCCTCTTTTACCTTCCCGAGGCCTTGGAGAAACACTTGTGCCTTTGGGGTTTTGTGCTGCTTTGCGGATAGAAAATGACCGGATTGCAGTTGAGTTACCAGATCCTGGAGGCCAGCATCTTCGAGGGTGGCTTCAGTGATATCAGACAGGTACATGGATTTTTGGACTGCTGCCCTGGTGATCATGGCGCTGAACTCCTTGGTGTCCTCATCGTCTGCATCTGAGCACCCATCCTGTCTCGTGGGATGCTGAGACAGATAGTCAGCAGGGTTGTCTACTACAGCTCTGAAAATCAATGTGATGTGATACTCTTGGAGTTGCAGCAGCCAGCACTCAAGCCTAATGGGTAGGCAAGGTGCCGGTCCCACCATGATGGGAATGACCGGGTTGTGGTCTGTAAAGAAGGTCACCGGATAAGAAAAGATGTAGATGTGAAAGTGTCTGCAACCCCACAGGACTTCCACAGCATCTCTACTGATCTGGGAGTAGCAGTATTCAGTGTTTCACAATGCTTTGCTGGCATATGCAACAGTCTGCCTGTTCCCTTGGCCATCCACCTGGAGAAGAACATCACCTAGACCCACTGGACTGGCATCTACGTCAAGCTACCTGGTATTTGCTGGGTCAAAATAGGTCATGGACATGTCGGCTATGAGTGTTGCCTTGGTGGCATAAAATGCATCCTGCTCTGCTTGACTCCACTGCCAGTCCTAGTCATTATTTGTGAAGACTCGCACAGTGTGGTCAGGTGCGAGCCTTCACAAATAAGGTCAGGTTGGGGATGAACAGGCCACAAAAGTTCACAATCCCCAGTAAGCTTCTCCCTTCAAAGGGGAATCCCAGAGGGGAAGCATCCTTGATATCTATTACTTTCTGGGGTTCAGGAGACAGGCCCTTTTTGTGAAACACAAAGCCGAAAAAGTCAACTCAGGACTGCAGGAAACGGCACTTCTGATGGTTCAGCGTTAGACCACGTTGGGCGATCCTTGCTGAGAAGCTCGGGGCGCCCGACCAGCACACCGCAGATGGTGTGCCGAAACACCTCAGTCACGGAGGGCACCACGAAGCAAAGTCACTTATAGCAAAATAGTCAAATATGAAACAAGAAAGTTATAATTGGACAAGAGTCCATATGCAGAAGGACTTGGTGGTATCCAGCCCTGAAGTCGAGAGTCAAGAACACCTTGCACCTTGTAGATCGGCCAGGATGTAGTTTAGCGTAGGCATGCAGTGAAGCTCTTAGTGGATGGCAAGTTGGGGAGCCTCATGTCCACAATTATTTGGACCTCCTCGGGACACTTGAGTTTGTTGGCCACAACTCTAAGTGACACCCGTGGCATGGGTCCAACCGCACGCTCGATGATGTGCTCTCACTCCGCTTGGCAAGCTCCTCCTCGACCTTTTGGCACATATGAAAAGGAATCCTGTCGTGGCACAGTGCCACTGGCTGCATGAACTTGTCAATGTTGAGGTGCACTTCCTGGTCCTTGAGACAACCCACTCCTTCAAACAGGTGTTGGAACTTGTCCAGCAGACAGTCGATGTCCATTTTGCATACTTGGAATGCAAATTGTACCAGCCCTAAGTCCTCTGCTGTGGAGAAATCAGGAAGGTGTCAGTAGCCACCGGAGTCGCATAGAAAGTGGCAATGATTGCCATCTGATCGTGCGTCACCTTCATGCAGAATGCTCCATCCAGAGGTAGAGGCGAGGAGGCAGCATAGGTGAAGACAGTGTGTCTCCAGTGGAGCCAGCTTGGGTGCTGCATGGAACCTGCAGAATTGGGCAGCAGGCATGACATTTACTAATGCCCCAGTGTCAATTAGGATATGCATTTATGTGGCCAAGATAGACACTGAACTTCGTGGCTTCCGGTGCTGTCCTCGGGGGCCCAGGGAAATAGTTGAGATGAAGAACACCTCCTTGATGTCTGCTGCTCCTTCTAATCTCAATAGTACTGACCTTTGATCATCCTCCAAAGCCATTGCTTACTTCTGCCGATGTTGTGTCGTTGTAGGCAGCGGCGAAGAGGGCCATTGCGCCCTTCACAGCATGGAAAAGTGGTTTGGCTTTCTGCAGCAACCACAAGTGAGGCCAGTGGCTGGACATGCTTGTTCATGCAGCGTTGGGCCCCCACATGCATCACAGTATTTCTGTTGTACATCACTTTATTTGAGCATAGTTTGCTTTGCGGTCTTGGTATATCTTCCCCTGGACTTTGACTGCATGCGGTGCTTCCGTGCATCCTGTTCTGGAGGCCACCTCCACCTGCACTGCCCAGGAGATCAAGAGTTCCAGCATGTGGCCAAACTTGATCCATTGCAACATAATGTCTGGTTCCTTGAGGATCTGATGCCTCAGCGCTGCAGAGGCACAGTATTGAATGATCTGCACTATGGTTTCATCTGTCTTGTCATATAGCCGACAGGACATAGCAAGGCATCAGAGGCAACCATGATAGGAATCCAGTGACTTACATGGCCCCTAATGTGACTAGCGCAGATGGAATTGCTCATAGTCTCTGTTTTCAGGGGTCGAAAGTAAGCTTGCAGGGCACATTTTGATTCCTAATACAAATTATATCTGGACTGTAGGGTCTTGAAGACTTGGTGCACCTCGCTCCCTGCATAAAACAGCAGCATGGCTTTCATTGCCCTGTCATCTCTCTCTCTTGCTGTGTCCAGCCTCTTGAACCACCTGCCCCATCTGGGGCCTAATGTTGCTGGGGCTCTAGTAACAACATATTAAAGGAAAGAAACGCCCCAAATCTCTAGACCTGCAAATTGCGTCTGTTGTGACTGATAGAGAACCGTCATGAAAAAATGTACGTGTTCAACAAATATCTGAATCATACAAAAATACTTTAATGTGTATAATCTGCTAAATTAAACTCTAATACAAACAACACAAAAACTGTACATAAAGAATTACAAGCACTTTTATGTAAATACAATAATCATACGTATACAAGACAGTAATTGATTCAAATATTCTTGGGTCAAGAACCACAGTTAGGTATTAATGCACTAATCTGTGTTGAAACGATGCCCAACATGTTTCTGTTACTCTGTTGTAACCAAATACTGGACATTCCTCAGGGGCTGAGATGTTTAGAAGGTGTATGCTCCTTAAAAGTCAATTCTAGTGCCACAAACGTCCTTCACTAAAAACAAAACAAAACAAAACAAAACAAAACAAAACAGAGCACACTGTTTTAGTCCAATTGCTACAAGAATCTCAGGAGAGAGGCCCTTCAACTTGGAACTCACCACAATCTACAACATAAATGTACACAAACCTTGGAATTAATCCATGGCACTTTGCAGACGATAAGAGTTCACCAAAATCTTCATTTCAAGTGTGGATATCTTCATCATATGCCAGCAATTTGGCTATTCTGCAACCCAAAATCATACAGGATGTGTATCAATATATATTCTTTCTTCAAAAGGTTGACACAGTACTTACCATATTTTACAGCATCAAACATGAGGATAAAAATTAACTAATATAGGCTCTTGGCAATCACGATGTATAAACCGGATCGCAGATGGCCTCACAAAACCTGTACCTCTCAATCTCTTGTTAGCAGTATTAGTCTAAAGGTAGAAAAAAGAAACAATGGAGTGGGATTGGGGCACTATTGAGCCATTCCTAGTGGGGTTACTGCACTTCAAAAGGCATATTCCACTAATTGAACCCTTAATCTATACTTGCCTGCCAACAGTGATCCAAAGCCACATGTGTTTCATCCAGCAGGATCCTTAAAAGTCTGCTTCCAAAATAGCCCCTCTTATTATAGGAACGTGAGGTGATGACGCCATCACACATGAGCGTGATGATGTCACGTGTCGTCCCACAGCGGAACAGAACGCAACTAGGCAACACCCCCATTACCAAAGTAAAGCTGGGGCTCTGGTGACATCAAACTCTGGGACAGGATTCCCAGCAAAACCATAATGAGGCCCTCTGTGCTGGCCGTAGGCTCTACTGCTGTCAGAGCGAGAGCTCAAAGGGGGTCGTCCTGAGTGAATTTGACACCATGTCGTCCTCCACATCTCCATCCATACTTGCACACCCGCCTTAAAATACTGGCGGCGGGAGCAACCTTCCACTATGGCAACACATGAGTGCTAGTGACACCAACCTCGAGATCTGTGCAAGGCATCGCCCACAGGAAGCTTGTAGCAGAGGACGCAGAGCCATGCGAGCATCCTCAGCGGGCCGATAGCTGGTGCTCACCCCTCAAAATGTCTCTCACCCCCAAGAAGCTTTGAACCACACCCCACACCACCCTGGAGCCAGTGCAATGAGTCTTGATATGTGCTCAGCAGAACCTCCACCAGAGGCTCCAAAGCAGCACTTATTGCATCTTGGCCTTTTTTACTGCCCACCCCCTCCCCTTTTTCAAACACTGGGAGCCACTGGGGCAATTTGTATCTCTCTGCACAAATTGATGTTAGTAATGCTAAGATAAATTTTTGTCTAAGCATGGTTTTCTAAAATAAACTTGAATTAATTGTTATGATCTCTTTTTCTAAATACTGAATGAGTAAAATTTGAGAGTGAAACAAATCACTCTATGTTTTCTATTTACCCAATCATTGGTGTTTTGGATGTATTCAAACTTTTGACAAAGCAATAAGTGATGTGTATTTGTCCACCAGAAGCCATCTTTTGTTGAATGTAGTAGAATTCCCCAGATCCTGTGTGAGTTGGGGACTCCACCCTTATCTGCATCTAACTCCCATTGCCAGGATCGAGAAAGGGACATATGTGCTGCAAACATTACAAATGTGGTGTTACACCTTCCTGCGGCCCGCCATGACCTGCAGACATTCCACGATCATTTGACAGAGCAGCCAGTTTTTGCAGAGGACCAACAGAAGTTGGACTCTCAGGGGTTTAATTTTTAAGCTTGGTCAGGGTGATAGGGATCCAGTTGATCAGCACGTGCATGGATTGGGTGAGACAAGCAGATTATAATGCCTTGTGTATCATGGATAGAATTATTTTCAAGAGTGCTTCAAAGCTGAGTTGTGCACACTCAACTTGCCGTGCAATGATTTATGACTGCTCAGGGGGGATTGCATAAGCATCAATGATCATATCATAGATTAGTAATGGGGCAGGGTTTGGGTACGAGAGCACTCATCACTCATCTTGCTTGTGGCCATAGGAGGGAGGCCTCTGTCTACAGTTATTCAAGGACAGGGCAGGCCTTCCCCTTAGGGCATGCACCAATTCCATTGAACAAAGGAATTGACCCTCTGGAAAAGCATATTTGTTCCTTAATCCTGAGAAGTGGACATACATAGCTTCCATAATAACCTTGTCAAGTGTGAGGCAATGGGTCATGATTCAGAAAGGCAAGATGGGGAAACCCCTAATATAGACATGGCTATTTGCTCAAATAAGGGAACCATAAATGGCCCACCTATGTGTTCACCATTGCAACCACCACACACTTGTAGTTTCAATTGGTTCCACCCATGGAACACTGGCAATTATCGAGACAAGTACTGCACTATTTATTACTTGGCATTGGCATTGAATGCAAATAACATATATAGCATGTATACCATTTGTAGCAGGCAATTGATTCCTTCTGAGGGATATGTAGTTATTCTACTGTACCAGGTCTAATATACAGTACAATTTGGCAAACGGAAAATGGCCCAGATGGCCATAACCAAAATGGCCTACACATGTTTCACACTAATTACATTTCTAAATAATCGCACAACAAGCGTGCAGAGAGCGCTTCTTCAGGGCCTTTTTAGAATATTACTTCAGGGCCTTTTAAGATATTATATCTTTCGTTGGCAAATAATATTTATATTTGTTTTTCTTATAGTTGTATTGATACAAAAAGGAATAAAGGAAATAAAAAAGGAAAGACAATAAACCAACAGATTAGACACATTTTTTCCCCTCGGTTACTACATTGTAATAAACCCCTGAACAAATCTATGAGCATCAACTATGAATGGGAACTGCTTGGAGAGACGATGGATAAGGGTCAACTTGAAGACCAACCAGGCAGGCCATTCACCTGTTGGTAGGTTGGTGAGCCACTGTCGGCATTGTTTATATATATGAATATGAAAGACTAGAATATACGTGTGAACATCCAGTGGGCATACACCTCTCTTATCCATGGGCAACTGAAGCCTCGGTCTGGACATTCTTGGCCTTGTTTGTCCCCATAAAAATAAAAATAAATTTCCATTAACTCATTTAAAGACACAGCAGGGTCAATGGACCGGCAACATCAAAAGGGCGTATGAAGCTATAGCGGCAATCATCTTGATTAATTTCAGCCAAACCCGCTAGGATAGGTGGATTGGAGACCATGCATTCATATTTGTTGCAGTTTAGAAGGGATGGCCAAACAGTTCATGGAGATGGAGGAAGGCTTACTTTTAGTAAAGGGCATGTCTATGTATTTAATGCAGCCTGGTTGCCAATTCAGACCAGATCCATGTAAGGCCTGGCCTCTATAGTGAATATCCAATAGGAATGCCACAGATTTGTCCATTTTCAGTTCAGTGTGGTAAGACGATATCACTGTTGTCCAGATAAACTAAGATATAATTTTAAAAAGTGGATAGTTTAACTTTGGCCTCCACTGGCCTCACCTCCTAGATAATCTGGTCTTAAGACTGGTTAAGGGACAGGTCAAACAATTTAGGAAAAATAGCGCTGTACTAGCCTGTTCCTCTCCTAAGCTTAAGGAACAGGGATATGATTCACTTTGCGAAGATACCACCAGTAGTTGAACTACAAAATAAATCTATTGCAAATGTGCCATCCCCAACACAGAGAGCCTCTGCAGACAAGGATCCAGGCAGACCGAGGGTATAGTAAAGAAATCTCGTATTAGTAGATGAGATCCTTTCCATGACAAAGTGTATTTAGTGCAACTGCACAAGCTGGGGCAAGATCTTCTCCAGATTGGTCACCAGAATTCTGTGAATATTTTCCAGTCTTAATTAATCATTGATGTTGGGATATCACTTTTAGTTTCTAGTGGATTTCTGACAGCCTCAGGGATGAAGGATTCTGACAGCCTCAGGGATGAAGGAAGTCACTGGTACTAAAATCATGCAATTGATTGTTCTTTAGAGTGTATGCATTGAATAGATCTAGTTGCATGGCACCCTCTTTTGATCCTCTTCTCTGCTACAAAATGTTGTCAGAAGTGGGATGAAGAGGATCACACCCAGTGTTTTGACCCTTTGAAGGTCATCCTCAGTACAAGATCCTTAGTACAAGCTGGGCAAAACTGCCATACTGAGATACTCCGGGAGCAGCATGATTTAATCTATATAATGCTGAAGATATTGTGGTGCTGTCAGGAAGCAGTGCCCAGGTGTAAACTGACTGCAAAGTTAAGGTCCTCCATGGAATATATCATAGGATTACCTCCACATCAGGACTAACTGCAAATTATTGCATAGATGTGGGGACCAGAATAAAAGATAGAGATTATAGAGCAGTTACTTGAGTGCTCCTTGTCACTAATGCCACACGGCCCTATCCAGTGAGCCAGGAGGATGACATTTCACAGTCAGTCTGCAACCAAATCTGCATCTGGACCTGGAAGAAGTTAAGGGGCTGTTTTCTGCAACCCAAGGAACTGCCAGGTCTGGCTCCACTGAACCCAAGCTCAACTGCCACCTACCAGATGTGGGTAAATAGATTCCTCCCCAGGCTTCACATGAGAAGAGAACAAACCTACCCTTCAGCAGCCTTCCTGCAAGTGATTCCCGTGGAGGAGTGGTCAAAGAGACAGAGGCTCCTCTTTTTTAGAACCAAACAAGTTGCTCTATCTAGGGGGCGAATAAAGCAAGCGGGCATAGGACAACACAATACAAACTGATAGTTATAGTTATCTTTCAAAAGACTGTGCTAGAATTGGCACATTCATATTCAACCACAAGACACCAGTGATTGGCTAAGACCCAGGAGTAAATTTTTACATGATTACATTGGTCTGTGACCTGTAAAAACCTGCATAGATACTGTGAAACATGTCCCATTTTCAAGAAGACTACCCTGGCAGATGTGGGCAGGGCTCACCTTTACCCCCTCGCCATTAGTGAAATTCCCTTTGCACGAAAAGAGATGGATATCATGGGGCCCCTTGTAACTTCTGAGGCAGGAAAAAGGTATATTTTAGTAATCATGGATTATGAATCCCACGTTCCTCATAATCAAACCCCCCAAAAGATATTAAAACACTTTCTACCTTTGTTCACACAGATGGGGTTTCCTTGGATCCCCATGGCCTTGAGCTCCACGTTTTTGTCCTATTGAAAATACAAATGTGATGCACTTCTAGGGTTCACAAACTGATAGCTTAGTAGAAAGATTTAACAAGACCTTGAAATATATCTAACAAAAACTGGTGGCAGAAAAAGATTATGGGATTGTCCCTGGGGAAAAGGTCAGATAGTGGGCAGGAACCTCTGGTATGCCGCAACTCTGCGTGTGTGCCCCAGCCCCAGTTACAGCCCACCCAGGGGCTTGCCATAATTTAGCAGGTTGGTGCTCATATTCTGCTGACTGAACATATAGCTTGAAAGGTGCATGCTTGCTCTCCACATTTCCATTCACTGTACTTTCACAGGTTTCTCGAGGGCCACAGATCGGCAGGAACTCATGAGTCATTTCCAGGGATCCTCGGCCAGCTGTGGTGATACACATCTTCCCTGATGCTGACTAATTGTTTGTTCAGGAAATCTTGCACTTCTGTACAGGTGGAGTCCCACTTCAGCGCTGTCGCAGTCAATACCACTTCCCGGATCATTTCGCCTAATATGTCTTTGGCGATTGCACCTAAAGTTCTGATAACATGTAAATCACCAATGCTTGCATCTGTTTTGGGGAGCTCTACCCCAGTAATAAGGGATGTAGCCATTTCTAATCTGCCTTGTGGATCATTTAGATACTGTTCCTGATAACCACTCCACACTCCAAGGGCGGTATCTGCACTATCTCTAACTCTTTCTAGCAATTCCCATATACCCCGCCAAGAGAAAGATTCTTCTCTTTGCTTTTGCAGTTTTATGGCCGCTTCGTTAGAGAAGTTCAGAAACTGGGCAGTAACCTGAAAGGCAGGCAAAGGGATTGAATACACTATGGTGCCAAAAGATGCATAAGTAACATATTGGAAGCACGGCCTATCCATCTCACTGACAGTATCTTATCACAGTGACTGAGAGACTGCACTTGCAGTATTATACAACTCTGAATATTCAAATGCTTGAGAGACTAGAGGTTGGATGAGTGGGCACATTCGATGTTCCTTTCCACTAAAATGTGGACAGATTACCTGTGAAGTATTAACGCACATTTTAACCGTTCCAGTAGTATTCTTGTAACTTAAAGCAGTTATCAGAAAACAGAACAACTCTAAACTTTGACTGAATTCGGTCCTAGCTTCCATCTCTTGCTCGCTGACACTACACTTACCCATAACAGCCACTTTGTGAAACCCCTGTGGTATTTCTATTGCCCTTACTAACACATTATCATCAGAACGAGGCGGGATTAAAGTAAGAACGTTGATGAGAAGGCTATTATTTGTCATCCAATATAACCGCTTCTCCATGTCCCAGTTCCCATCTACAAAAAGCAGAAAGGAGAAACAGTAGTAAGGCAATCACAAAGGTGAATTAATTTGGGTAAAACAATACTCCTAGGAGTTGCAGGGAAAGGTACAGTTTCTACATGTACTGCATGAGCTGGCATCTGGGTTCCCCTTTCACAAGCAATTGCCCACATATAGTCCTCAAAAAGCTAGTTTGGGAGAGCTTTGCATGGGTAGGGAATTCGTCCCAGTTTTTACTCTGTAGGTTTGGGAAGGAAACCTTGCAAGAAGTCAACTCCACAATCCCAGCTCCCCATAAGTACACACGTTCCACCCTGCCAATATGATGCCGTTTGCACCAGGCCCATGATTTTATAGCAGTAGTAGTTACCACATGAGAAAGGTTACATTGTCTTCAAGATCCATGTCAAGTGGGAACTGGTTTACATGGTTCTGTGGAAAGAGATCCACTTAGGAGAGCAATATGACTGCAAAGTCTCACAGTCACAAGCCTATAGCATTAAATATACTCATCCTTCTGGTGGTTCTGCACATGTGCAGTGAGCTCAGTGCATCCAAGTAGCTATTTAGTTTTCCTTCACAGCAGAGGTAATCGTTAACAGCCCTTGAAATGGTCCAAGCTATATGGGCGTCAATGCCACTTCTGTTGAAGACTTTTCACTATTGGAAAGTCCCCTGGTTGTAGAGAATGTCAGGCTTTAGTTGGCTCCTTGTCATCTTCGCATGTTTGTGTAGAGAACTGATGAATGTAATACAAGATCTCACAAAATCTAGAAGGTTATCATGAGCCAGATGTAAAGTCATGTCAGCATTCCGTTCTGGCGAGAGGAAGGTAGCCTCATGGGGCATTCAAATAAAACCTTGTGTGGACTACAGTTCTATCCTCTGATTGGGAGTGCTTCTCAAAGTAAATAGCACTAGAGGAAGGGATTCTTGTCACTTTAATCCAGTCTCCTGGTAGAGTTTAGGCAGCTTGTGCTTAAGAATTCCATTATGATGCTCTACTGCACCACCTGCCGACTGAGGATGGCGTGGACATTGAAGGTGATGTTGCACATTAAGAGCAGTCAAGAGTTCTTTAACAACCTTATTGATGAAATGTGAACCTTGGTCACTGTTTATGCTAAAAGGCTAATATTGGCACAACATATTTTATCAGGGCCTCAGCCACTGTAATTGCATGTGTCCCCCTACATGGGTGTGATTCCACCCAGCCAGAGAAGGTGTCCACAAATACTAAGATGTACTGTAGATTGTTAAAGCATGGCAGTTGGAGAAAATGTAGCTTTATGTGTATGAAGGAAACAAAAGGTGGTGGGAGTGCTCCCAGTGTGCCCAGGACTGCTCTTCCTACAATGTTTTGGGGACACAGATTCTATAATATTCTAGTGCCATTGCAGCATACTCAGGGGAATAAAAAGTCTTATTTAATGTTGAACTCATCCCACTGTTGCCTGCATGTGCTTGTCAGTGACCTATCCTAACCAAATGAGAAAGCAATATTTCTAATGCAACCAAACGCCCAGTTAATCTCTCCATTGAGAGTCCTAATGTAATCGAAAGCCATTATGTATTCAGCAATCTTTTATGATCGAGGGAACATGCTTTTATAGCAATGATAGTTCCACAAAAGTCTGAAAAGGAGTCTGGGCAAATGTCATTCCAGCAAGAGTACCACCAGCAACCCTATATGCATTCTCTGCCTTGATGGGCATCAGCAGTGAGGCGTTCCTGAGGTGCTGTGTTTTTCAAGGTACAGAGAGTAAGGGGCCTACATCTGGATTACCCTTCACAATTTGGGGGAAACCCAAACTTTACAAACATTGCTAAATTGTGGGAGGCCCCTTTACTGAGAACAAACATGGCCACATAACCTGTTCTCTGCGAGGTTCCCACTCAAGAGGGACTACAACCACATTTTAAAGGACTGTAACTTTCACAGAGAAACGCCCATTTGAATGTCAGTCTGGTCCCACCCACAAGGGCAGTACATTCTACTCGCAACAAGAGAACCACCAAGAACCATAGACACACATTTCTGAGGTGTTGCAGTGGTGCTGTGTCTATCAAGGAGCAGGGAGCGAGGGGCATCTATCTGGATTGCCCTTCAAAATGTGTCAAACGGTGGGACCCTTTCACCGAGAACGAAAATAACTAAATAACCGGCTTTCCAGAATTCTTCCCCCTCAGGATAGTCTGCAGTATCGTTTTAGCTCACTGTACCTTTCACAGATGAGAAATTACCATTTGCATATCAGTCTGGCCCACCCACAAGGACAGGTACGCGCAAATTGCTAGACAATTTGCTTCCCAACAAGAGTAACGCAGCAACTCCAGGCAAGTGTTTATGCTCTGTTGGACGCCACCAGGGAGGGTGAGGTCTTCTGGTTTAATATTCTTCCATCCTGTTCTGCATTAACCGGTAGAAAGTAGCTGAGACTAAGTCATGTTTGAACTTTTTTAGCTTCTGTATAAATCATTTCTGGTTTGTCAACCCACAAGTTGCACACTAGTGAACGCGATACCGAGCCAGAGAGACTGACGCTTCAGACGGATGATCTAGGCACATCGAGCACACAGAATGGACTACCCGAGGAAGTGCCTCTACAACCTGTAGAGAAGTTATGCCCAGCTAAGTCTTTCGCTTCCACTCCATCACGACCATTTAATCCGCAATCTTAGCGTATATGGGTGGCACATACTTACCTCGCGCTCCGTTATTTATAGAACTCGATAGTCCACAATACGAGCAATCACCTTTAAGGAGAGGGCGAGCTTTGAAAGCTACCCGCGATCGTTCTGAAAGGAAACGGAAGGAATTTACCATGCCGTGACCCTGCCATATCTTTCTTGCCTCTGGAGCCTGAAATACAAGCACACACAGCAAGACCAATGTTCTGGGGAGCAATTTCGCTCTTTGCTCACATGCTGAATTATACAGCCCATAACACCGCACGGGCCCTATGTAATGCATAAGTGATATTCAATGGTATGAGATACTTAACCCTATGAAGTTATGCTGAGGACCCATTGCATTAGACAAGGAACTCCTTAGCCCTCCTGTTTAACACTATTGTTTCTGTTATCTTTTCCCTGATGGTACACCAACAGACTGGAAGGATTACAACTTATCGACGTCATGATGAAAACTGATGCCTGACTCACACAAGTAGAATGATCTTTCTTGAAATCCTACTATTCTCGAGATTCGATACTGCATTAACGCAAAGCTACATTTCTGACCAAATTACCTCATCCGTAGCATTTATAGTAATTTAACTAAGGACTAGCCTAGTTTCATGCTGTTCTTCACCTTGTGTCACATCTTTAGGTAGGATAAGTCGTATATTTACTGAGTCAATAATTTTCACCAATAAGAGAAACTGGTCTGGTATGACCATCAACGTCCAACCCCCTGGACCGCTGGCAAGGTAAGCACCCTCCTCCACAAATCTTTCTAAACAGACACTTCCCCCGGCATTGTAAATATCGGGCTAACTGTATATTTACCGAGAGGGCATAATTAAGGGAATTAGGCAATTGTGTATTGTCACCTACGGTAACTTATATCTACCCTCTGAAACTGCCCAGTAGTGCCCACATTGAGTCATCTTTAAACTAAGGCACAAGTTACTATTCATTTTCTAATATTTCCTGTCCCGCTGGAATGAGTCTATACGACCTTCAACATCCTCCCCTTCTTGTGAGGTTTACAACAAGACGGTACTTTGCTCCTTTGCGTTCTCGAAAGGAAGGAATGTATTGAGTTAATGAAACCGACTTTTTCAGCTACTTATAAGCCCCCCCTGATTCTGGAATTTTTCTCCAGCTTTCGAAACGAATCTTTTAAATTTCAAAATGGATATTGATCCTCCATTTCTCTACCGTTTTCTTACAGGGGGAAGATACCTCCTGTAGTCCTCTCTTAACGTCTTCCAGAACCAGAAGATTTGAACTATCGTTATCTCAACCAATTACTTGTACTATTTTACTATACTAGGATAGTAGAATAGCCCCAAGATACTGTTTGTGTGTAAAAGCTTTAAACCTACGCTGCCCCTGATGAATTTCCAAGGATCAAAACCCTGAATAGATTAGGAAAGAAACATGTTGGGCTTTTTAACCATGTTTGCATTTTTATATGTTTGAGTGAATATGAATACATGAGAATATGAATGGAATGAATGAGAATGAAGTGGAAGAGTGATGAATTTAGGTATGTCCAAGTGACTCTGCATGACACAAGCCACTTTAAAATCTGAGCCACTTCTTGGGCTTTGATTTTGAAGTTGTCCCACACATTATCACAGTGAATTACTGTCTAGCACTTTACTAGCTCCTCGAACACACTTTTCTGAATAAGTTTCAAATCATAATTCTGTCATATGGTATATGTTGTACGTATTTTGTATAATGCAAATTAAAATGTGTATATTTTTCCAACTCCAAGTAGTAATGCTTAAATCATTTTCTAGTGTTGGCTATACTTTGAGGACATGAGTTAGCTTCTCCTGCTTTGATAAGAAAACGGTATTCTGGAGCCAAAAGCTCTATTGTTTAATATTTAAGGGTTGACACCCTTTTATGAGGGTCTTCTTTAGACTCCAAACAACCACCCTCCACCTCCTTGTGTATTGATGTGATACAATGTATTTCTTAACATATTTGTCCAACAATAATACATTGCGATTCTTATTTAGGATTTTACTGATTTCTTGAATATTTTGTTACACCAAAATGTTATCCTTATTTACTGTGTCTGTCTTTTATGTTTTTGGGAGTGTCGTGCATTTTCTCTTGGAAGCCTCGGAGATAGCTTTTTTTATGATTTCACATTTACGACATCTATGCAAAAGTCTGTTTTATATGAATTCTGGCTTCTCCGCAAACATGTTTGTAAAACTTGAATGATTGGCCGCGGGAACAAATTTGTTTTATTTTAATTTTATTGGGCATGTTTAAAGTGCTTAAACATCAAGAACAATTGTGTTACAAAGCACCCTAATGGTTTTGTAGCCAACAGCTGCAGGCTGTATCGAGCTATAGAGGATGTTAAAACCCTTGAACCCTTTGTAACTCTGGTTTTCGGCATTTAACTGTCAGTATAGCCTGCAGTTGAACGATTCTAGGAGATCAGAAACTAAATAATAGATTGCTCCAAAAATGGTTGCAATCAATAACAGGGCATAGGACTAAGAGAAGTAATTCCAAGGAGAAACATCAATGGATAGAACCATTTCGTCCACCTGGAGGCACATGTATTCTGAAAAAGTAAATAAATACAGCAAAACAGTTTGAAAATCTTTTGTACTAAGTGGCCGAAACATGGTGAAATGTTTTATAAAATAGAGTTTTCCTTTGTCCCTATATGTACGCGAAAGGATGCGTCTAAATGTGACATGGAACGCCACCCTATATCGGTCCGCTCTTGAAATCAATTAACCTGATTCATAAAACGTATTCGCTTTTTGCATCTAGCATCCGGGGCAACAATTAGGGAAATTAGTGCATTTTGCATCAGGGACAAATCTCTAAAAGGAAAACTGAAAACACACATGTACTAGCCCATTGGGTTTGGCCATTGTGCAAAACGTGTATCTTCGGTGGTCTGCTGGGATGTTAATAACACACACCAGAGCCTATCTGTTTTCACAAAAGAATATACACAGCATGCAACACATTCCACTACATCTGGCCCTACCTGTCACAGGCCAATCACAAGGGAAAGTACAGAGCAGAAAGGATTCTTTGAAGACCTCTTCCTGTATTACCCAGAATAGAAAAACTCTTGTGCACAGCAGAAACACCAGAATCGAAACACCCTCATGCACAGCATGAGCAGTTCTATACTTTTTCTATTTTTCCATCCTCCTGTTTGAGCAGGGAGCCAATGCCTACCTGATGCTTCGGAAATCACTAGACACCAGAATACTGATGGGGTAGGGGTTGTGAGCCACTTCCACTTCCTACTCAGCCCTCCTCCTTCCCCTAGGTCCCTTTGCGATTAGGCAGACTTGCACAAAGTCACTTGTGTTTGCAGAATTCGGCAAGCACTCTGCTTATTGTATCCTGTGGCAACCAGATTCTGTGAATCTGGGCAAAAATATTATTCCCTGGTCATTTTATCTGCACTTCTTTTTATTATTTATTTTTTATTATTATTATTATTTGGTTGATTGAATAAATCACATCAAACATTACAAAATGTGCATTTCCTTCAATACATGTTAAAACATTATGTGAACGCTTAACACATACACATTCGCTGGGTAGCAAAGTCACATTTTAAACAAAATAAAATATTCTCACATCCGAGTATAACATTGACTTGAAAAATAATCTAAAAATCCAAAATTTCATAAAAATGAAAAGACATTTTAAACAGCACGGTCCCAAGCAGAAGTTTCCAATTTTAGTGCAGTGATAAAGCCTGTAACTGCCACCACTGTTGATGTTGTTCTGCCCACCAAACAAAGAGTCCAAAACTGTTTATTTCGATCAACAGATTTCAATTCAAAGAATTTCTTTAAATATATAGATCGGATCTTTGATAGTGCCACACACTCTATTAACTAGTGCTTTAATGTCTCATATCAATTTTTACAAAACAGACAGATCACTTGATTCCTAGGGAGCGCCCCATATCGTGCTAGCATTTGTTTGGACAAAATTAAATTCCAGTGAAATCGATGGAAGTTCAACCAGGTAAATACTGAGAAATGGGGCAAGTATTCCCAGTTTTTTGTGTTCACGTTGCAAGTGTCACAATTAATTATAAGGATGCATGAACTCTTGTGTATTGATCCAATCATAGCGAAATAAACTGAGTTCTACTTTCATTGGGAGTTGAATAAGTTCCTCCCTCGAACTCCCAATTTTTTCCAAGATGCAAACACTTCATTGTTGAATACTTTTCAGATGAGCACAACCTTGCACTAAATCGATTGTATTCAGATCTAAAAATAGTGAATTCCGCGTTGGGCAAAGGATCTTTCTCAGTAGTGATAGGATTTTTTAATTTTGCTCTTGCTGCCAGAAAGACTATGCCCAGCTCATATCTTATTGCATATATTGAGAGCGACTTTGAAACTTTCAACACTCTTTTCCAAATGTTCCCCTCCAAAATGGGGAGAAATTCTAATATTTTGAGCAGGCAGACCTCTATGCCATATAACAGTTTGGGGACAATTTTGGCATCATAGTAACGTACTGCAGGCTTTAAGGTAAACTATCCAAATGTTGTGTCAATTCTAGCGAATTGGTTAGTCAGATCAGATGCTCTAGTTTTAAACCAACTATATAGGCTTGACAAATTCGGACCTGCGTTCAAAAGAAACCCCAAATACAACAGTGAGCTCACTTTAGAAATCTCTGTATCTCCAATATAGCAACGCTGTTGACATATCTTCCTAGATGTATACAGCTGGAGAATATTAGTCTTTGCCGAATTAACTCTCTGGGACAGATTTTCCACGTAACCCACAAAAGCGTTAATTAGTCTCTGCAGGCTGATTGCAGTGACATCAAACAAAGTCATCTGCATAGGCCAGCCATCTAAAACGCAACACACAGAGTTTTGGGGACACAAATGCAGCAGTTGAAAAGTGGTGGTCATCAACCTCAGCTAAGTATAAATTGAAAAGACAGGGTGTTAACACGCATACCTGCCTTACACCCCTGCCCGCTGGTATACTTTGGGATATGTCACCCGAGTGATTCAATTGTCTCGGGAGCATAGCTCAGGGACAACATGCTTCCCCATGGAAGCAAAACGACACAGACCAACACAGGTTCGACAGGTTCTAGTAGCGCAATATAAATAACCTATTATATATACTCGTATGCTTGTGTTCGTGTCCTTAGCAATTATGAGTTTCAATTTTTGCCACAATCGTTGCCGGTCAATGGCATCAAATGCTGCTGTAAGATCCAGTGAAGCCAAAAATATATTTTCATACCATTCCAGGCAAGTGACAGTAAGCAGCTCCTTACTATACCGTTCAAGGATTTATCCAAATGTCAGCAAAATCCCATTTGCCATTTTTTAATTTCCCCTGACTCCACCAGCCAGGACTCTAGATACGACAGTAGGAAAGATGAAAAAACCTTACTGTCTGCATCTTGAATGGCAATTGGACGATAATTCAGGGGACTTGCCCGGTCACCCCTCTTATGGATCGGTGCTACATAAGCTGTTGACCAGGTCAAAGGATAGACTCACGTTTTTAGAATGTTTTGATAGAGAGACGAGAAAACCTCAGCCCACAAAGAAGGTTCTCCTTTAAACAAACAATTTGACAGTCGGTTCGGCCCTCGAATTACTAATCTTACTAATCTTACAGATGGTTTCCAATAAATTTTCCTCACTAGAATCTTCAGGAGTAAGTGACAGAAGTTCCCTGCTAACAGAGGCTGTTTCTTCTCTCCTATAGGATGCACTTCAAAGACCTTGGTCAAATGGGATACCCACAATGACTCTGCAACACCATTAGTCTGCAAATGAGGTTGAGATAAGTCAACCGCATTAATAATTTGCCAAAATTACCTCACATCTTTATCCTAGAGGCAGCAAAGCATTTCCTACGCATCATTTGGAGTCCGTATGGCCCTCATTTGATGTTAAGATATACTGAAAAAATGTCCAGAGGTTGTTTTTTTAATTTATAAAGGTATCAAAATTTATTTACCAAGATACATTTTTCACAATGAATTAATCACCAATTAATGTACACATTAAATTACATAGATATTGCAGGAGAATATAATACACCAGATTATAAAACCTAACACGACCATCATTCTTCAACAATCAAACCATCATTTGCAACTCAAATCAATCAACCTCATTCATTCACAGTAAAAATGGAACCAAACTATTGGTGCAATATATATGTGGTAGCACTTCATTAGTTAGCCCCACATAGTCTTTGTCATTTCATTTCATCCACATTGGGTATGTATTAACACAATAATTATCCAAGATGTGCTCTATTCCACGGAGTGGGTGTATTCAACAAAAAATGACAGGTCCCATCCTCGGATAGTCTTCTCTACCGTTTTCGACGTTTGAAAACAATTGGAACAACGTCTTCATCAGGAGAAACAATTATTACAATATTACAACTGACTTCCAGTGTAATGCGCTCTCAATAGTCTGACCCACAAGTAAGGCTCGAGACGAATTCAAGAAGATTCCAAATCTTGAACATGGTGCCGGAATTATTCCAGTGCTCAAACAACTATTGCCATATATGCCACCGAAATTGATGTAAATTCAGCTTGAACGAATCGAATTTCAAATTTGTCAGTTGTTCACCCGCCGCGAACCAGGTTCCGGGACAATACATTTTCCTCACTAGAATCTTCAGGAGTTAAGTCACAGAAGTTCCCTGCTAACAGAGGCTGTTTCTTCTCTCCTATAGGATGCACTTAAAAGACCTTGGTCAAATGGGATATCCGCAATGACTCTGCAACACCATTAGTCTGCAAATGAGGTTGAGATAAGTCAACCGCATTAATAATTTGCCAAAATTACCTCACATCTTTATCCTTGAGGCAGCAAAGCATTTCCTACGCATCATTCGGAGTCCGTATGGCCCTCATTTGGTGTTGCCAGTTTCTATATGCTTGTCGTGCCAATCGTATCCCCTCTAATCTTTCCCCTAATGTAGGAGAGAATGTTTTTTCCAACTGTGAGATCCTTTGTCTCAGCATTCTTTTACGTGCAACCAGCTCTATGTTTTAGGCATGCCGGTGAGTGATGTATCCCCAGGGTTTAACTCTCTTCTACATGCCCCCCACCAGCAGTGAATTCACAAAGTCCCCAAAGTAAGCTGGAGGAAAGACATGATATTTCCATTAATCTGAAGGAGAAGGCAACTATGTGGACAGTTGCTAATTAACGTTCCCCACTGCTCCACTATTCCAGGAAACCCTGTTCCCACTAACATTTGAGAGAATAGTTCTAGAGCCCACCAATTTAGAGGGAAGATACACCACGGCCAATTCCATAGAGAAAGTAGTTTCAACCATTGCGTGATCGCTGTGGAGTTTAACGTTGACCTCAAAAGCACTACATCTCAAGGTAAGCCACTCATCAGCTAAAAGGTAGTCAAGCATTGAGATTGTATGGCCATTCGTCCAGGTAGGGACATGGGGAGAGGCATAGCCATTTAGAGGGGTTTATCCCAGACTGTCCAGGCAAGTAAGCCATTGCTTACCATTTGCTTTCTTGTTCTTAGTACTATTGGATATTTTGGCTGAAAATGTCCAATCCTCTGTGTATGAACAGTCAGAGTTCAGATCTCCTGACAAAATCACATGCCTCTTCTGCGGGTTGGAATACCAAGCCACTACATACTCTTCAATACCTTCCAAGATTGTGTCCAATTCACCAACCCCTTCCTGCCAATATACATTAACTACTAGCAACTCACATGGTCCCTCTTGGGTAATTACTTCAATAATGGTTGCCAGTTCTCCCCAAACATTATCAAATTAACTCTTTACTTTAAACAAGCTAGACATTCTCACAAGTGTTAAAAAGCATCCAGAAGGACGGCCCACACTGCCCTGTTTAGCTGGCTGGGCGGTCACTGCATATCCCTCAGGGTAGGAGTTTGAGTGATCCACGTTTCGTAGGAGTTTGAGTGATCCACGTTTCCTGTATAGCAATGACTGAATAAGGGCATAACTTCTTAATGGTGTCTTTGGAGGAGAACAAGCGGCCATGCCTCCTGGTGTTCCAACCAATTAGATTGAACTGACTAAATGGTAAAGGGTCATAACCTTTGCTCAATTCAATGCACTTTCCATTTTCATTTCCCCTCCCTTCCATTAATTTTCCATTCAGCCCTTTTCATAACCCAGACCAATCATTAGATGACTCTGATTGTGCCATCTTCTGTCTCAATAAGTGAATCTCGCCTTGTTGAATGGGACCACCACTTCCGCCCTGACTGCACACGGATTTGATCACCCATCCACCCCCCTGTGTTAAGGAAACATCAAACCTCTGAACTCTAACGCTATCTCTTTCACTTAAAATAGCGTTAGCAACAAACTTTGAATTAAACACCTCTACTGAGTATTCCAGTCGTTGGCGATCAGAAAAATCAACCCTGAATATATCAGCAGAAGAAATTCCTGCCAGAGTTGGAATCGCGGAAAAAAGATGCAATATAGTTGAACGTCAGGGAACAACATCTTTGTTCTCTGATAAAACACTTTCAAAAGCCAAAGCACAGGTTAAGTCCCTCAATTTGTTAGCAGAGTTACTGTCTTTAATATGGTTCTATTTGCATACGCTAATGATATGATATGGTATGATAGTTTATTTATATAGCGCCTATACACAATATAGCACCTATACACAATGTGTTTCAAAGCGCTTCAAGGCAAGGGAGGGAACAAGGGAAAATGCAATGACATTCTTACAGTCCATGAACAGTAAGGATGTGAAATTAACTATCGTACTCGGCCTAACGACATTTCAGATAGTGCAAGAGCTGCGACATAGCTAAGGAAGGTAGGGGGAGAGTGGGAAGGAAATGTAAACAGACAGGCGACTACCGTACTAGGCCTGACGACATTTCTGGTAGAGCCGGAGAAAAACAAGAGGTGAGGGAGAGGGGTGCAGAAAGGTAGGGGAGGAACAAGACAAGCGACTATCATACTAGGCCTGACAACATTTCAGATAGTGCTGGGGGGGGTGTGGAGGAAAAAACCAGTAAGAGGAGGGGGGAGGAGACAGATGAGGTTGCTATCATACTAGGTCCAGGAACAATTCTGATAGAGTAAGTGCAAAGAAGAAAGTAAGGGGAGGAGATAGGAAAAGGGAGAAGGGAAAGGAGGAGAGAACAGAGAGCAGGCAAAAGAGTGGAGAAGCAAGAGGCGAGAGTGAATACAATTGCAGAAGTCAGTAGTAACACATTATGTTACAAGCCACGATACAAGATGAAGATGGGAACAACATGATTCACTGATTCACAGATAATAGACTGTCCCAGCTTGGTCTGTTGTTCTCTAATAGAGCTGGGCCAAGAGGTTGTTTGTCCCAAAAAGGCTTGTCCTCCCCAATGCTCTGTCCACCTCTTTGTTCGCAACACTTGCAATTGCAAGTTAATCCACTGTTCAAACCACCACTAGAACGTAGGGAATCCTTATTATGACCACTCCCCTTCACTCCAAGACTGCATAGGGGTAAAGGCTTCTGTAGCATTCCATATGAAGCTTGTACCATTCCACTTAAGGTATGTAAGGAATGTATAATGTAGAGTATGGAATGCATCAAGAAAGATGCAGAAGGAAGGATGTTAGAGGAGTTGGAGCAAACTGTGTTAGGAGCCGGTGGACGTTTATGAGATACATCAATAAAAAAACAATTGGATCCTTTACCTGCTTCGTGCATAATTTTATTGGTGCTGAGGAAACAGCACGGCAGCTCACCGACTAGCCGTCTGTTGCTGTACCTGATCTGGCTGCCCAACCATAGAGGAGCGTGTTTCCCTCTTCGAAAATCTGCTTCCACAGTATGGAGTGTTTGTGCCAAGGAACTGCAACGTAACCGGCACCAAAGAGAGGGACGAGTTACAGCTGCAACGAAAGCACAGAAGTCTGAGACAAGCAGCGGGTGATCGGAGTCCCCACACAAGTGAGGGACAAACTCTGGCACAAGGTTGAGGGACAAGCCCTGGCATCAGGCGATCAGTACACATAAGGAGCTGGGTGAGGAACTTTGACTGCTTTTGTGCAAAGCGCAAGTGCTCACAGAGAGTAGACCAGGGTCGACGCAGGGTGGCTGTGTTTGGGCGTCAATAAATGAACCGCCTTCGTCAGGACAGGACTCCCTGGTGAACAGATAGAGGGTAAAAGATATACATAAGTATACTAGACTATTCTAAAACTCAACAAAGCTTTTTCACATCCAATGGAATGGTCTACAGTAGGCACAGTCCTCAGCCTGGGATCTTTAAACAATTTGCTCCTTACTTGGCCATCTTCTGCAAAGATGAATACAACCCAAATAAAGAGCTTGTCAGGTCAAGGAGTCAGTCCCTGCATCCCAAATGGCACAATCTATGAGTACAAAATCAAAGAGAGGCCAGGGAAATGACATACCTCGGGTAGTGAGGGATGCCGCATTGGAAATGGATAAGCTGGTTGGCAAAGCAGTCAGGAATAGTAGAGGAGTAAATACCTCTTTAAATGGTGACTGAATCTGTAGTGGAATGAACACAGAGGCTAAAGGTTAAAGGGTGGTAAAGAATAGCATGTAGTCAGCCAAGAATAGACTGATAATACTTACCAGGGGCCAGTTAGATGCGGAGAACGTACAGGTGTTGCGTGCGATGAGGAAGCAGGGACTGACTGCCAGTATATATACACACAGACTCAAAAGAATTTCTGATGTCATTGCATCACGTGAAACAAAGGTGCTGCATCATTGGTATAGAGACAGGCTGTCCTGTATTGTGCATGAGCTCGACATAATGTTTAACATTTAAACAGAACCCATTTTTTGTTCTAATGCAGAAAAACGCTGCCGTTATTGGCACAGAACATTAGTGGAAGTTACAAATACCATTAGGACATTGAGTCATGAGTTTCATGACTCAATGACTCCCCTGTCCTTTGTCTCTAGGAATGCCTGAATGCAACTAGTCCTGATTGGCTGGCTGACTTTCCTTTCAGGACAGACACCTTGCTGTGTGATTGACAGCCTAGACTGTGCATGAATGGGAGAAACCTGCTTAAAAGGCAAGGGTTTTGGGACTACAGGCAGAGTCGACCACTGGGAGAAACACCCAGTGAAGAAACCGTGAACGAAGCTTGCTTCAACCTCCTGGACCTTTGAATTGAACGGTTGTTATGCTCACCTGGTCTCTGCTGAGGCGTTGGGGCATGGTTGCAGCCCTCCCGGGGGTGAGGTCGCTCAGGTCCGACTTTGCCCTCTGCGCTTTTGTGGTGACTGGTGGTAATAGGTGATGCTGCTCGGGACTGCTCCTGCGTGGAGAATAGGGGGTGTGAGTATGCCAGCTTGTGCGCCTGATCCTCTTCCAGACCCCTTCTCCCAAACCGTGGTACCCGTGGGAGGCTCCGTCCCTGGAAATCTCACCTGTTGATTAGTTTTGGCGAGCACTCCATCCAGCTGCTTAAGGCAGGGGTGCTTGTATGATCTGGACCAAGTTCCTTCACTGGTCCCTTGCACCTGGTGGTCCATTCCTGCTGCGACTAAGCCACTATACTTCAGGTAAGTGTTCCTGTTTGCCTTTGTCTTTTTTCGTCTGTTTTTGTTGTACTGTAAAGTTTGTTGTCTTGTATTGGTGTCCGTTCCACTTTTGATGTTTGCTCTTTTGCTTTCTTCCCTTGCAGGTGATGTTGCCGCCCGGCAGAAGCTGTGGAGCTCAAGGCAGCAGCCGGAGGGAATGAGGAAAGAAGCTGCAGCGGTACTGTAGCTGGTAAGTTGTTAACTAGGGGACGCGCGGGGTTCAAATGCGGCGCGGCCCTAGGACGGAGTGTTCTACCCTTGTCTTTCTTCTTCTTCACAGGGTCCGAGTTTGTGGATGCGAAGTGCGGTGCTGCAGCACCGGGATCAAGATCACTGGATGTCAGGAGATGAGTCTGCAGATGAAGCGATGAAGCACCGGTTTCCTGGAGTTAAGTATGCAGGATAACACCTGGTTTCAAAGGTAAGTAAACTGGTCCAAGCGGCGGCGAGTGTCATGTTGTATGTGAGTGCACAGTAACGCGAAGCACCGGCCTTAAGGATGGAGCAGCTTATATAACTGAGCTTCTGAAGCCACGCCTACCAGGTTCAACCTGCCTACCACACCCTGCCACACCCGATTAGTCAGCACATGAAGAACAGGCCTAGGGAGCCACACCCGATGAGACAGCACATGAGGATGTTCTCTGGAATAAAGGCTTTCAGCGCCTGGAAAGTTCTTGTTCTTGGAAAGCACACCTGCACTGAAATAAAGTAAAAGCACTCCTGCACTGAAATAAAGTGTTCTAGCTCACATCTCTACATGAGCCTGGCGCCAAAGGCTGAGTTCCGCCAGGGCACCATGACACCGGTGAAGCCCTGCTGCTGTGCTGACCTCCTTTTTCACCTCGACAGAGAAGCTTCCGGACAGAACAACTTCTCACCTTGGGTTAGTGGGACCAATTAACCCTGAGACGAACTCCACCGGACCACCATCCCTGACTTGCCGTACCTCTCTGTTGCTGCGAGTGCCCAATGCCCGGGGGTCAAGTGTCCGTAGTAGATTGTAACGTCTGCCGCAGAACGAATCAAGCTACAAGCACCAGGAGACTCCTAAGGATGCGCCAGAAGCAGGGCATCCAAATCCAGAGTCCCCACACCAGAGTGCAGGACCGAGGGAGCAAAGAGAGTCCAACCGCTGTCTGAGACCCGCATCAGTGCAGTTTGCCAAGCGCTGAAACCGCGAAGTGTCACTGAACTGATAAGAGCCCGTAGCTCCCGACGACCTCCCAAGTACCACCGCAGGAGCCCTCCAGACGTCCTCCCTCTTGTCCCGAAGACTGATGCTCAGGAACCAGGGTCTGCACCGGTGTAGCAAGATGGAATCCTGCTGGACCAATCTTCTTCTAACCAGAGGTACTGTTTAGGCTGGGGTACTTACCTTATTGCCTTTAGCCACGCTTCTCACTTGGGAATTGCATCGGCTACCTTTTTCGAGTTGACTTCAACCCCCTTCTCACAGGTTTAACAGCTTGTGACCCTACAAGTGATTTTACTGAACTCTAACTTTGTCGAAGACTTTGATCCAAGAAGTGCATCATAGCCGTAGACTGTGTTCCAAATGACTTTGGCGATCCTGAGTCCCTAAAGGCACTCTTCTAAATCCATTGACTTTGAAATTGCTTTTCCCTCATAGGTGACAGCGTGTTGTGTACTGGTACTGCTGTCAAAGGCTTATCTAGACTTCACTGGAGGGTTTCGTTGTCCTCATATTTACTGAGAAACTGTTCTAACCTTTTTACTTCCCTTAAACTTTCCTTTCTGCAACTCTGAATCTACATATTATAACAGTGTAATCTATAAATGCAAATACTATCCTTGTGATTGAAATCACCTCCGGGTGTAGGAGAAGTGTATGAAGCATATCCAAAGATTATTCACTGGCTTGTTTGATTCTGAAAAGTAATTTTCAAAGTGTATTCGTATTGTTACAATCTTTTGCCTTTTTAAAGTACGCTAATTTAAAACTGATGTTAAATAAATAAATAACTATTTATAACTGAAACCTTGAGTGTAAGTGTTACTTGGTTACTTGTATTTATGAATTTCGATTGGACAGCTCTACAGCTCACATTTAACCCCCTGAGATAGGCCTGGCTGCTCAGTCACACTACCAACTTGTGTAGTACAGACCTATACCAAAAGGTGGGTTACCTAATACCAAGCAGATAAGTGTTGTGTAGTCTTACACAGTGGGACTGCACCAATTCTTACCGAACAGGGTGACATTGTGTTCATCCACTGTGTCTCCATACACTAAGATGTTATCCTGAAAAGAAATGACATTAGGAATCCCTGTCAGTAGGTGAGTTACAAGTCTTTGAAAGACTGATGAGGCAGAGGAGAGAGCAAATTTCCACCTGTTATAATGGAATATGCCATCAGGAGTGACAAACTCTGAAAGTGCTTTGGAATCGGGATGCAACCGAATTAGATGACATACACTTTTTAAATCAAGCTTCATGAAGACGTTTGCATTCTATAACAGCGGGACCGATTTGGTGATGTTCGGGATGGCAACGATGTCTGTGACCTTATTGCTGTTAACTCTGCAAAGTTAGGTTTGCCAATTAGGACAATTGGGCTAAGCCACTCTGAGGCTTCAACCAGTTTGTTAATGTGGTCTTAGTTCATTTCTTGCAATGAGTGGGACAGGGCATAGTTTATCTTACACGGGCGGTGCTCCAGGAAGAATTGCAGTTTTGAGCACATCTTTTTTTAAGATACCTTGATGTTCTCAGAAAAATTATGCATTTTTCTCATGTAGGATATCACAGGAAGGTATTAGAAATGTTGCTTGATCGGGTGAATGTGGGTCAAGTTTGACCTGTAATGCATGTTGCTCATCCCAGCCTAGGATTAGTTGACTCTTTTTGGCTGCATACACCTTCAACTTGGCTTCATGCTTTTTTGAAAATGGTTGTCCAGTATTTTACTCTTATTATAGGAGTCTTGAGTTATCCATGCGCTCCAAGCACAATATCAGCTCGTAACAGATACTTATCTTTCCAAGGCAATACAGTATCGTGAAGTGCTCATACAATCACGGTGTTGTCCGATCCAAAGCCGGTGAGTACATTAGACTAAACCCCATCTGTATGCTCCTTACAGTAATGTGTTCTCTTTTTTGAGGAAGGAGTGGTGGTCCCACTACCAAGTACCAATTGCAATCACTGTCTGATCCATTGTCTACTGCTATCACTGTCCTGAAACAATTGACTTTGCATCCTTAAGTGAAAAGGCCAACCTTGTTGAAAATGGAGCATTCTGCACTTCATGCTGGGCATTCGTGGTGGTTTGCCACATGAGACGTGTTGGCAGACTGAAAGCAGCTACTCCTTCTCTTTACCCCAAGTGTGAGATCCATGCTTATCACAATATGGAGATGTCAACATTGAGTCGATATGCATATGATTGGTAGGCAGGCAGATCAGCTTCACTGTGTATATTTCACTCATCATTTCAGGCTTTATCTTCTTGATTGCAGCTCTGGAAATGTTCTATGGTCTTTGTCATGATATTGGCTTTTCTTTGTGCATCCATCTGTGGACCTTTGTGCTTCCAAAATGCTTCTTGAACTTCAGGATCGTCACTGTTTAGCACCAATTATCTCTGATGAGTTGATCAGCCATTGTGCCAAAAGCACAAGTGCTGAACAGTTGGGTAAATCTGTATCAAAATCTTCAGTGGATTTGGTTTAGGGTTGTACTCTAGCATGGAACTTTATTCTCGGAACCAATATGTGAATTTGTTTCCCAACACAGTGTTCTAGACATTCATGAATCTCTTCTAATATGCCTGTGAAGGCAGTGCAATAAGGCTTATTGGAGTGGGTATAGGAGGTAAACCGCCATTGGCTCACAATTAATGAAGGAAAATTCGGTTCCATCCATGGCCTTTTATATGTGGCAAACACTTCTTTCTATTGTGATCACAGAATGTCGGGAGCACAATTATTATAATTATAATTGTTCTTTTATAACGCACTTAATACCAGAGATTGGTTTCTAAGCGTGGGATCGGTATTCCAACCTGTGTTGTGCTGCGTTGTCTTGCTTCCAAGACAAACACGTTGCCCTTGACCTACCCTCCCCCCCACGACCATTTAAAATAATCAAAAAAAGTAAACAAACAAAATGGCCACCATGGAAAGGGCAAAAGGACTACATGTAGTCCCTTCTCCCTGTCCATGACAGCCATTAAAAAAAATAGGAAAAAGCTACATGAAAAAATGTCCGCCATGGAAATGACAGAAGGGATTACATGTAGACACTTCTTCCTTTCCATGGCGGTGTGTCGCAGATTGACGAGTAGATGCGCTGAGGACAGAAGTGTTCCCAGCACACCCGCTCCCAAAAAGGAGCTAAAAGAATGTATGTTGGGGGGGGGGGAAATCTGTGGATGTGGGGGGGGGAAGGAGAGCACTTACCTTGTTCACCGGCGGGGCAAGATGGTGGCCTCCAGCCCCGATGAGGCTCAGGGCAGCGGGATTACCATCTGGTAATCGCCCAAGGCTCCTCATTGGCTGGTAGGCTGCCACACCGCCCCGGCCCCACTTTGGGTACTCATAACGTTTCTTTCACTAGTTTAAGAAGACCGGGTTTCAGACAAACATGAAACAGGTAATCCGTTCTTTTCTGAAAACAGAAAACAATAGCACGTTTCAACCTTTTAGAACCCAACGCCCCTGGTGCTGCGTTTACATTGCAACCATCGGAGGTGAGTGCTCATGGCTGGACAAATGAAAGAGCACATTTTAAATGAGAATGCTGCCACTTAGAAGGAATCTGGATCAGCATGAAACACACTTAAAATGAAATGTAAATCCCACCAACACAAAATGCCAGCACCTCTCAGTAAAGGGACAAACAGCCCCCATCTCTGTCCCTTCCCTGCACAAAAAGCACCATGGAGCTGTGCTATAAAACTTGAATCGGCCAGGAAATGCAGAGGGAAGGCCAGAACAAATGGTGCGTGTGGGTGGCAGTGGTACTGTGAGCAGTTCTGAGCGATGAGGAGGAAGAGGCAATGCAAGGCTTTACCTGATACAAAGTAGCAATTTCAAGAAAAACGGTTGTTTTCCTCCGGTGTGCAGGAGGCCACAAACGCTCCTCCTGGGATGCACTATGACCAGGGGGTTGTCTCATGACAGTGATACAGTAAGTCATTCTGAAAAGTGAAAGTGATAGAGAAACACTGAGCTGCTGCTTAACATTAAGCATATCAGTGGGCCTGGGCCAGTCAGGGCCGGGCCCTAGCAGTCTCCTACAAGTGGTGTTGAGCCGGGGCCCTAGCGGGGCACAATGCTGGCGGGTCACATTATCCCGTTGCTGCCGCAGCCGTGACGGTAGATGCGCCTGCCATTAAGTCAGGCAAGCTGACAGAAGTGCCACCCAGCCACAGCGACGACGCTGGGGCTAGCTGGTACTTCTGTCAGTCACTGTAATTTCCTTTGGTGACCAGGGTCACCAGAGGAAGTTACTGTCCCTGTGTTTCCCCACCCCCTCCTCAGGTCACTGAGGCGTCTTTAACCCTCAGCGAACCTGGGGACTCCTCGACATATTTCGAGTTTTATAAAAGATTGCTTGAAAAGTACACAATTCAAGCCATCTTTTATAAAGCTTTGCCGATGGGCAAAGGCGCCTCAGGCTTTGTCTGTCGGCAAAGCGTTATAAAAGATGAATTGAATTGTGTACTTTTCAAGCCATCTTTTATAAACATAGAAATGTTTTAAAAAGAGGGCTTGAAAAGTACGCAAGCCATAAATTATGTGCACAAATACATAAATGTTATATGTTGTTTGCCCACCTTACTATGGTTTGTGTACTTTTCAAGCCATCTTGAAGTACACAAACCATACTAACGCACGCTAACAAATATATAAATGTAAGCATTTATATATTTATGTAGGTACCTTACAATCGTTTGTGTACTTTTCAAGCCATCTTTTATAAACATAGAAATATTTTGCATATTTCTATGTTTATGAAAGGTGGCTTGCTGTGTGCGGACCTTACTATGGTTTGTGTACTTTGTTAAGGCCACGCCCATCCTACAAGCCACCCCCCCCCACCCACAAATGAAGGCCCCCCTCGATTTCTTACCCCACTTAAAGCCCTGAGCCACTGTCACTGCTGAGGCCCTTAGGGTGACCAATGAAAAGAGCGTATAGAAAATATCAATATAATTCCAATTTTGATGAGAAAGCCTGACGCCTGCTGCCCTTAGGCCACGCCCACACATGCAAAGCCCTGCACTCTTTCCAGACTGGAGGGGACTCCATTTCTCATCTCACTTAAAGCGCTTCATATGTGCAAGTCTCACTTCAGGTTTTTTGCAATTTCAGATAAATGTATACTTTCCCGCATGTGTGTAGATGCCAGCTCTAGCGCACGTGGCATGGGTGCGGGGTGCGAGGGGAATGCCAGTGACGACGAACACAAAGTAAAGCAAAATGGAGGAGGCACCCCGATAACCCGGGCAGTGTCCTCCTCCTGGCCTCCCTCTCCTGGGAAGAAGGGGAGGCGCCGACCACAGCGCAGCAAAAGGGAAGGAAAGCCCGCGAAGGAGAAAAGCGCGGGGAAAATTTGGAAAGCCCGCGAAGGGCGAACAAAAGAAAGGGGAGGGGGCTTCCTCTTTATAACGGATGGGGTTCTTGGCAGGCAGCCAGTGTTGCCAACTTAGCGACTTTCTCGCTATATTTAGCGAGAAAGTACGCTCCCCTAGCGACTTTTTCATTAAAAAGCGGCTAGCGAGAAATCTAGCTACTTTTTTCAATTGGTTTGGAGACTTGCTCATATATGCAAGTTTCCAAACAAATTGAAAAAAGTGTGGTAATTCTCCCGTTTTCTAAAAACACACTGTGAACTTAAAAGGGAGGTGTTTACTGTTAATCAGAGCAATTTTATTGCTCTTAAAGTAGCCAGCCCGCCCCCAGAAACGCTCTACAGGAACTGTATGTTAAGGGGATGGACCTAAAGAAAAAGGTTAAAAGGGGAGGGGGCCACAGTAAAAGCCATAAATCGTAGGGGGAAAGAGGAGGTAATTATGTAAATTAGGCAGTGACGTCATCTAGCTACTTCTGGCAACTTCTAGGGGAGCCAACAGCTACTTTCTTCACTGAGGAGTTGGCAACACTGCAGGCAGCATCCAGCCGCTGCAGAAGGACGCCCGCCCGCTACACACAGAAGAAGGTTTTCGATTTTTTGGTACTTTGTTCGTGGTTCATCCATGTTGCAGTTCCAGAACCAGAGGAAGAAGTGCTCCAGCCAGTAAGGAAGGGTTCCGGTGCATTGGTGTTCCAGCGAAGCAGGGATATGTGGCAGCCAGGAGCGGGCGTCGGGTAAGGAGCGGGGGAATGCGTACGGAGGTTAAGCGGGCCAGTGAGCAGCAATTGTGAGCAGGTATTTTCAGTGTTTCCCGCTGGCAGGCAGCAGTAAGAGAGTTTTGTGAAAGGTGCCTCGCTAGAAAAGGCGATACTGCATACCTGACCCCGCTAGTGAGAGGGGCGGGCAGTTCGGCCTGTGGAGGATAGAATTAACGTGGGGTACGGGAAGGGTATGCACGTGTTTTGGGCCGAGTATTAACTGGGGGAACTTTAAGGTTAAGTACGTGACTGTCCCTCGAATATTACCATGCTGGAAATTGTTGGGCGATGAAGGGAGGAACGTATTTGTCGCTTGTCAAGACGGCCTTTGGGGCTGAATAATTACGTGCGGAGAATGGTTGGGCGAAAGAAAGGTAGCCATGGGTTTGTTACGGCTGATCAGGACGGCATGAGGGGCCGAATATTGACAGGCCAGGAATGGTTGGGCGACAGAGGTACGCAGGGATTGCCAGTTCCCAGGAGGGCAGGCGGGGACAAATAGTAACGTGCAGTAGATTGTTGGGCCACACGGAACGGCACGTGGGGGCAAGTAATAACATGCTGTAATTTGCTGTAAAGCATAGCATCGAGGTCGGAACGTATTTGCCATGGTGGCCAGTTTCGGCGGCTAGAGCATCCAGCGGAGAGTGCAGCCTCTTTGCTTGCTGATGATCAAGGGCACATTGCTTAGTTAGCATGAGTATGGAACATCGTTGCACTGTCAAGGTTATTTTAGGCGCAGGCGGTACACTGGGCTCCTTTGGGGGGATGGACTCAAAGTTCTTAAGCTCAAATACTGGATAAGGTCAGGGGGCACAGTTAAAGGTGCGCGCTCAATGCAAAGCCGACCGAGGCATGGGGGGCTGTGGGGGCACACCAAACCCTAGAATGGTAAAGGGGGTTTGTACGGCAGCGTGAACTAGGGCGTTTCACCCGGAGTTATGCACGTAGGATGTTGGTATAAGGTGCAGAAGGCAATTTGGAGAGCGTTGGCAAAACGTGTTAGAAGATGCGATAAGGAACGGGCATTGTGCGATTTGGGACGGCAGAAATGTAAAGACAGCCCTTGGCTGACGGAAGGAGCACACAATGTAACTATTGAACTGCCGTTGTATGGAGGCAGCCGGGTTAACACCCACATTGGCGTCTAACGGTTTTGGAAGGACTTTGCAAATGGGGTGTAATGTACGTGGGTACAGGCTGCCTGGAGGTTTGATTTTAATCTGATCGGTTGCCCAACTACATCCGCCTGTGCCTAGTGCCGGTTAGCCCAGTTGGTTAGAGCATTGTGCTAATAACACCAAGGTCGCAGGTTCGTTCCCCGTATATAGTCGAGGTCGGAAGGAGCGCCATGTGTTGAGAGGCGGCAAACTTGCCCCAAAGGTGTTCCAGGAAGCGATGTGGGGTGTGTTTGTAGTGGGCAGATAATTTTAAAAAGTTCCTGTAGAACACTCCGGGATTGCTGAATAGGTATAGCTTACTGAGCTGCATGCCCTGTGGCGGGGTGAGTGTGACGTTGAAGCGGGGGGGGGGGGGGCGCTAAAACAATATTACTGCGCAGTACTCAAGTATGGAATATCTTATTTTGCAAGACAAACGAATATGTAAGTTAGGGAGACAGAGGGTGATGCTAAGTTATGGAAGTCAAATGGTGATGTAATTTAGGGATGTTAAGGGCAACAATCATAACGAAGAGAGCGGAATAGGGCAGGGTGGGCTGTGTCAGCAAACGAGCAATTACTTGCGGCTTGCCAAGTTCCATAGCAATGGAGCAGAGGGTATAGCTTGGGTTATAGCATTACAGCCAGTAAAATAGCTCTGAGTTAATTGCAGCCCTCAAAGGAGAGTCAATTTACGGTTGCTGATTTCATTCAGGTGGGTCTCGGTCAGACCGTCATGGTCAATAAACCCCCTTAGTGGAAATACTATGCGTGTTAATACGTTGATTTTGTTTATAATATTTAATTACATAGCACTAAATGCCATAGCCTTCAAAGCACTGTGACATTGAAGATATGTCTGCGGATAAGGGTCAGCAAAAGAACTATGCAGGTTTTATTTAAGGGTGGCAATTAGCATGAAAGAGTGCTCCGGGTATTGGAGATGGCAATGTGCCTAAAATAGGTCTGTCAGCCCTTCATGGTCGAAAAACCCCTGTAGTGGGTTTACTATGCTGGTTACCATTAAATCGGCTACTCCTTTGTTAAAGCAAAGCACGCTTAGCTCTCTGCACCAATCATGTACTTTCCCGTCAGTTATTTGGCAAAAGTTTGTTTAGTCCCCTTTTCTTCTTGGTATTCGTTGGAAAATATAACTGCGGAGTAAATACATCTGGTGCTCCGTTGATCCTGGGTAAACAGTTGCAACTCTGTGTTTTGGGTGACTTGGGGGCGGTAGTAGGAAGCTGTAAGCTATGCAGCCAGGTTGAGGGGTAAGCTGGTAGTACACTGAGTGTGAGCTGCAGGTCGCAGGTTCAGATCCCAGCAAGGCCAACTCAGCCTTTCAAACCTTCTGAGGTCAATAAATAAGTACGAAGTTTGGTTGGGTGATATTGTATGAAGGATGTGCTCTGTAAAGCAGTTTGGACTAAGGCGCTAGATAAATAACGCATCGTTATCATTAGAGAAGTTTGTGCTGTTTGTTAACTCAAGTTGCTAGTCACCTGTAGCAGTCGGCATGACGGACAGATGCGGGGTGGTATCGGACGGCTGCGGGGTGTGCACTCTGGTGGTAAAGGTCAGGAGTTGAGTGCAGGAAGGGAATCTGGCAATGTAAACACAGCGTTAGTTATACATGAGGGTTAAGATGTGGGCAAATGGCCCTGTATAGGTTCATAATTGTTGGACGCTAACCAGGCTTATGGTACAGCTCCTCCCTTTTGTGCGGGGGCGCACGGTTAGGGCACCGGAGCAGGAGTAGGCATGGCATTCAATGATCCCTGAGCAAGGAGCTATGGGCACAGAGCAGGGGCTTATGGAGCAATTAGAACAACCGGGTCGAGGGGTTCAGGTAAAGGTGTTTTGGACAGGCAACTTACAAACAAAGCAGTCAGGTGTCCTGACAGTGCAACTGGTCTGGTGGTGCAATCGGTTAAGGCATGTGGTAGATTCCTGTAAGGTGGGGGTTTCGGAGCCCTCATGCCACAAGGAGAATGTCAATTTAGTATGGGTTTAAAGATGGTGACCCGCAGGGTGATGCAATACGGCGAACGGGTGCTGGGCCATCAATAGTGGGCGCAGGGAAATGCCTTGCAGGGTAGCAATACTGGTCCGGTGATTCCAGCATATGTGGTATTTGTGCGGCAGCAGACAAGCGCGGCAGCTTTGAGGTGGAAGGGGTTGCACTGCAACATACAATCAAGACAGCTGTGTGTCATTACCTTAAGGGGCTTGTGTGGTTTAGGGCCCAGGTAGAACTCCGGGGGTACACGAGAGTATATCGGATATGTTGTCTAGAGGACATACAGGTGTGGCCGCTTGGGGTACTGGAGTTTAAGGGGATTTTGGGGGTTTTTGTTGGGTCAAACTTAGCCTTTCGTCCCACAAGCCTCGGGTAAAAATGAGCAACGCTCACAGGCTAGAGGGCGCTCTGCAAATAAATAAAGGCTGAATTAATGCAGATTGTTATGGACTTCCTCCAAGTAACGCACAGAGTGATGCGCGGGCTATAGACCCAAGATTAGACACTGGACACTGTTAAGGGCAGCGGTGCAACATCGGACGCCGCTAGGGGGCCACGGTTCTTACAAGGACGGAAGCGGTCAGTGGGAGGTAAAACAGAGTGGGAGGATATTTCTGTATAAGTGATCCACTGGTCAGAAACTGGGTTGGGGTGTAAAGTTGTGTGATGTGCGCCAGTGCACACTAACAGTACCGCATTGGAGGGGTGCGGTAGCATGCAGGACTCTGGGAGAAGTTAACTCGCACATAGGCCAGATTTCATTTGATGAAGAAATACATCCTGCTATGGTTTGGGTAAGGAGAGGAATAAAAAGGCAGCTTTCCCCGACAGAAAGGGTGCTCCTCTAGTACAAGAGCTCCGGCGAGGGCACGCAGTCATAAGCGGCTTGTGGTTTGCGAGTATATCCTGATGAAATATGGAATGGGACGATGAAAAGGGGAAGTAAGGGCGGAGTTGGGTTTTAACTGTATCAAAGGAGGAAAGCCCAACGTCACCCGGCAGGTGACGGCGCTCCCCCAGCAAGGTAGCTCCTGCCAGGACAGGCAGAGCAACAAGATTGTTGTGGGGAGATTTAACCTAATAACATTCGAAGGGTAACTTATTAAGGGGTTCCAAAGCAAGATCATTCCAAAGCAAGAAGGAAAGGTTGCAGGGGCAAGAGTGTTCCCACAGCAGGCACGCCCTGGTTAAGGCGGAGCAAGATGGAAAGGTGGCAGGGGCAGAAGTGTCCCGGAGCAGGCCCGCCCTTGTAAAGGTGGAGCAAAATGGAAAGGTGGCCGGGGCAGAAGAGTCCCGGAGCAGGCCCGCCCTGGTAAAGGCGGAGCAAAATGGAAAGGTGGCGGGGCAGAAGTGTCCCGGGCTGACGGCCGGCAAGTTCAGGATTGTTAGGCACGTGGTGCCAGGAAGGAAATGGGCACAACTGCATGGGCAGGTGTGCAAATTGCTGGGGAAGCAGCAAAGCCCGACTTACTGGTCATACACCAGAGGGGGAACGATTTGACAAGTCTGGGGCGGGGGGCATTGATGGAGGAAATAATGTTCTCATTACAGGAGCTGACGGGTCAACTGGGTGAAACAGAAACCGTATGGTCCGAGATAATCCTGAGACCGGAATGGAGAGGCGCGGATAATCACGCGGCAGTGGAGAAGTCCAGGCGAAAGCTAAATTGTGCAATGGCGAAGTTCTGCAGGGGCAGAGACTTTGGGCATATCAGGCACGGCCTGATTAATTTGAAATCTCCAGAATATTTCCTCAAGGATGGGTTGCACCTAGCACCATTGGGTATGGATCTGTTTTCTGGAATCTCGACGTGAAACTTCTGGAATGAAAGGAGAGGAGCAAGGGGGGAGCCACGGTGGACGGTAACCCACTTGTGGCGTGGCGGTGTTTGGCCGAACAAACACATGAGACAGACTCCAGATGAGCCAGGAGAAAGCCGAAGGGTCTTCGCTCTTCTCAGACCCAGCGCCCCTTGGGAGCCTAAGCGGCAGGGGCGTCTGGGAGGAACAACTAGGGCTCAGCTTCCCCCAAGGAAACGGCAATCTCCCCACCCAGGAGTACCTGCAGGGGCAGGTGAGGCTCGGACGAAAGGTTGGGAGAGTTGGGCCTATTCTGGACTCTTGGGGAAGGAAAGGGGGAAGCAGGTTATTTGGACACGGAGCAGTCGCCGTATCTTATGAGTATTTTCCACAAATCTGCGCAATGTGGTTTTTCTGATATTGTGGAATAAATCTGCGGCCTTTTTATGCCAAAAAACAAACAGGACTCATTCTACACTTTTCTGGGGGGAAAAGGGGAATGAGCTATTGGTATGTGTTGGATATAAATGGACGGATGCCGGGGTTATGCCAGTGACGACAAACACAAAGCAAAGCAAAATGGAGGAGGCACCCCGATAACCCGTGCAGTGTCCTCCTCCTGGTCTCCCCCTCCTGGCAAGAAGGGGAGGCGCCGACCACAGCGCGGAAAATGGAAAGGAAAGCCTGCGAAGGAGAAAAGCACTGAGAAAATTTGGAAAGCCCGCGAAGGGAGAACAAAAGAAAGGGGAGGGGGCTTCCCCTTTATAACGGACGGGGTCCTTACGGCAGGCAGCATCCAGCCACTGCAGAAGGACTCCCGCCCGCTACACACAGAAGAAGGTTTTCGTTTTCCCACCCACCAACCCTACGAACAAGGACAAACAGAATACCTGGTCGTCGACGTCGCAGGACGACAAGGCGGTGTGGCGGTGTTTGGCCGAACAAACACATGAGACAGACTCCGGATGAGCCAGGAGAAAGCCGGAAGGGTCTTCGCTCTTCTCAGACCCAGCGCCCCTTGGGAGCCTAAGGGGCAGGGGCGTCTGGGATGAACAACTAGGGCTCAGCTTCCCCCAAGGAAACGGCACTCTCCCCGCCCAGGAGCACCTGCAGGGGCAGGAGAGGCTTGGACGCAAGGGTTGGGAGAGTTGGGCCTATTCTGGACTCTTGGGGAAGGAAAGGGGGAAGCTGGTTATTTGGACACGGAACAGTCGCCGCATCTTATGAGTATTTTCCACAAATGTGTGGTTTTTCTGTTATTGTGGAATAAATCTGCGGCCTTTTTATGCCAAAAAACAAACAGGACTCATTCTACACTTTTCTGGGGGGAAAAGGGGAATGAGCTATTGGTATGCGTTGGATACAAATGGATGGATGCCGGGGTTATGCATTTCACACCCGTTGAAGGATATTACAAGGGGGCTCTTCTTTTCTGTTGGACGTCCCAATGTGGGACAAGAGAATGGGGCAGCACGGGGAAAGAGCTTACCTCTTTTTTTCATAGTGCCTGGAGAATGGAAGCAGGCAGGGCCGGCCCAAGCTTTGACAGCGCCCAGGGCGATTCAACAAAATGTTGGACCCCCAACCCCTTCTCGGTGCCCACTCACCCGGGTCCCTGCGATGGGTGGGGAACACCATATTTTGAGTCGCTCTGCTAAATAGAGTGTCGCCTCAAAACCAGCAGCTGCACTCTATATAATAACTCCCTGTTACCATGCAGGAGCAGAGAGCTAATCACTTCAATAGAACGCGCTGTCAAACCAGTATGGGGCAGCCTTAAAAAGGCTGCCGCATACTGGTTTAGCATCAGGGCCCTATCGTTATAAAAAGCACCCGGCTCTCCTGCTGGCGCACCCAGTGGCAGCAGGAGAGCAACGTGCATTTCAATACCATAGGGCGCCTGCTACGCTTTCACCAACCACGCCAGTTTAGGAGAACCCTTGAAAGACTCCCCCTAGTTGGCGTGGCAGGCCGGCTAATGTGGTGACCCTGGTCTAAAGCTGACAATGGAAGCAGGCAATGGCTCTTTTTAAAAAATACCCAAAAAGACTGCATCCACTTGAACGAATCCTAAATTACTGAACATGAGGCGCAGGCATTGCGGGGCTGTCCCCCATTCCCGATGTTCAGCATTTTCTGACTCGGATAGGTGAATAAAGTAAGGAAAAAAGGAAAGGACCCTGCGGCGCTGGTTCCCAAGCATGTAAGTGAAGGGAACCGGTGTTGCAAGGAGTCGGCGGCACACAACGAGGTGTGCCGCCAAAAGGTAAGTAAAGGGGGGGGGGAGAGTATATTTTTAGGGTATGCGTGGGGAGGCATTTACTTTGGGTTGTTTGACCATAACAGTCAACTTAGCTAGTCTTTTCGTCCACAAACTTTTCCGTTACGGGCAAACAATCCAGATCCCTTTTTTTTCCTTGTTACGTTACCTCTCGCTGCTCCTGTAAATTCTTTCTTCCATGGGCGCTGAAGTGCCAATGCTTCAGGGGAGCATTGGGAAGCAGAGGGCATCAGAAACCACAGAACTTAGACAGGACTGACAAAACATACTGAAAGGGTGCCACACTCAGCAGACAGCAGTCCCCCTCCCACATGCGAAAACCACCATGAAACAAGAATTACACTTTCGATAACGTGTAAGACTTAATAAAGACCCTCTTTTGAAAATGAGGGCCTTAACTTTTAAATGAACATAAAATTGCACAAGGGGAAACGAAAATTGCACTTAGGGAAACGAGCACATTGAGAAACGAAATGTCCTTCATCAGTAGTAAGAACATGGACTGAAAAACCAACTCACCTGAGCTTACTTGGTCCACATTAATGCTAGACTTTATTTGTGAGCATGTGCTATCATATTTAAAGTAATATGCACTGAGCGGCGTGGCCTTGACCCAAGGTTAATCACTGACCTGATGGGCAACGCTATCTTCTGCAGGTTACAATAAAGGCAGAATGCTCTCCACTGTATGCATGTTGGGATTTATAAAGTGCAAACCTAGGTAAGAGGCAAGGGTGCATTGTATACCAGCGTCGCACTCATGTGGGTGCAAGTAGGGTGTTGGGGTAGCATTGGAGCTAGGATGGCTAGGGAGAGAAGGAAAGAGGGTAACTGCAGAGAGGGACAAATAGGGTTGAGAGGAGAGATCACCATTGGGTAAGAGGTTCTTTGAAGAGTCTTCAGGTCCTTCTTTAAGTGTGGGATGGAAGGGTCCCTTTGATCTGCTTTGGTAACTTTTTCCAATGACAGGGTAAAGATGAGGAAAAGGCCTATTTTCTGTTTTTATGCAGGTTAAATCGGCGGATGTCAAAGGAATCCTGCTCAGCACCAACATACAATGATCATTTATTCTTCTGTAAGTCCTGCCAACTGATCTTTGGCATCTTATCCAGTGGCGGGGAACCAGGGCAAAATGTGCAGTCGCACAACAGACTAGCAGGAGTCTGCAGCATGAGTGACACAATCCTGGGGTACTCACAATCATGATCACCGAGGACGAACACATGGTCAGACCTAGAGCCATATTTCATCCACTGACTCCGGATTCGCAATGCACAAGGAAAAGTGTGAAATCTTCAAAGACTGAGTGGAATTCTTTGCTTAAATGTTCAGTTGTGAGGACTTGCCAGCATATTCATGGAAGGTAGAAGACATTAAACAACCACTTCTACTGCAGTGTATCCCAGAGGTGAGTACTCTCATTGGCATCACAAATTCCTACTGAAACTTTCCTTGCTTTCATAATTTACATGCAAGTCACTTTCTTGTCAGCAAAAACATTGGGACATCATCGATCACTGGTGTATCCAGGATTTCACTGCACGGTGGGCCTGCACCCTACCCACTTTGGCGTGTGGTAGACATCCCTATAAACCAAAGGGGATTTATTTATTTAATTGGTCTGATTTCTTTTGCATGCTTTCATGACTAGTCCGCAGTTTGAGATTTTTCCGCTATCTCCATTGCATTCTGAATTACATGTATTACCATTGCCTAACAGAATTGCGCTCCTTTTATAAACTGTCTAAGGAAAACAGGCAAAAAGGACCATGGCAGAATTTGAACACATGAGGTGCCACAATGATATCTAGGGTAATATCACAGAAATGTTGCACTGGTGGAAGTGCAAAGTTGAATGGTATTAGCACTTGGGCAAAGTTTGCCCTATTTCTAAAAACACTTGGACATATTAGAAAACCATTGCAGCATGACAAGTGCAGTTTGGCATGACATGATGATAATACGAGCAGCAGAGGCAATGTTATTCATGATTTGTTGCAGTCTTAGGTCCCTATCAAAGAGGTCCTTAAGATTGTGAGCCTCGGGTGAGGAAGCAAGGAGGTCAGGTGGGAAGGAGCTAGGAGAGGGTAACAATGGAATTAAAAGCAGGGGGAAAGATGACTTCCATGTTTGAAGAGTTCAGCTCATGAGGCAGTGGAGAGCCATCCAGTTACAAATTGCAGTGAGACAGATTGTAATCTGTTCCGAGGTGAGTGGGTTGAAGGAGGGAAATAAGACAAATATTTGTCATCAGCAAAAAGGTGATAGTGAAAGCCAAAGGATGAGATAAGTCTTCCTAGGAGAGAGGTATAGAGAGTAAAGATCAGAGGTCCAAGAACTAATCCTGGGGAGGAGGGTGCTGATGAGGAGAGGGGTGGAATTAGAGGTTTGCGAGTTTCAAAAGATTTTAAATGAGCGACCTTCCAGGTAAGAGGTGATCCAGGCAAGAGCACATTTGTGAAACCCAAGGTTCTGGAGAGTGAGAGGGAGGGAGGAGTGGTTAACAGTGTCAAAAGTGGCAGAAAGGTCCAAGGTGATGAGCACAGCAGAGAGTTTGGAGTGGTATTAAAGAGAAAGTTGGAGACGTGTGAGTGCAGTCTCGGTGGAGTGTTGACTATGGAAGCCAGATTGAAGTGGATCTTCAAGGTCATTATCCTCAAGGTACTAAGTGATCTGGTCAAAGATCACTTGTTTAATGAATTCTAAATAATGGGGAAGTAGAGAAATTGGGTGTGAGTTTACTGGGAGGTTTGGGTCAGCAGAAGGTTTCTTTAATAGTGGTAAAACAGTTGTAGATTTGAAGGCATCCAGCAGAGAAAGTGAGGCTAAAGAGCACAGAGAGATAAAGGCAAGTGATTGAGACTGTCTTTGACCATTTCAGAAAAAATGGGTTGACAAGAGCGCAAGATGGGTTGGCATTGATAAGGATGGGTGCTAATTGAATAAGACAGGTAGGGGAGAAGGAGTTGTGAGTACAAAAGATGGGATAGAGGTGTGGACAGAAGTAGGGAGAGAGAAGAAGGCTGTGAGAGTCTCATGAATTGTAGAGATTTTGGAGGAAATACTGAGTCCTGAGCAGAAATGGAGGAGGCGATGGATATTGGAAGGTAGTGTTGCGAATTGGATTCTGCTTTGAAGAAGTATAAGGATGAGGAGGGGGCAAAAATGACCAAGCAGCCCTCACACTTCTATAAACCAAGAGCCAACACCATCATAAAGGTAAAACAGGCACAGCTAAGAGAAGTACCTCCATTGCCTTTTGTGGTAACGTGGGCCAAAGGAAGGCTGTGCTCTTATGAGGGGTATGAATGTGATCCAGTAGTGACCCAAACAACACAGTAATACAATTCAAAACAAAGGGAATGTCCAGGCAAGATTCTGTAAAAAGTATATATATATTTTAATTAAACCCACCATCTGCCAAAGAACCATCTAAAACCACTATACAAATCCCACCCCTGTGGAAAGATCAGAGATGATTCAACAGATAGAAGAATGGAGGACTCTGAGTCTGAATATAGGGTTGATAGGAAAATTACTAACCACAAAGAGGATTTGTCTTTCAGTGGAAAATGGTGCAAAAGTGATCTAGGTCCCAAAGGGTTCCCGGGGTAGTTATTGGTAGACAGTACTTCGTTTCAGGTCTTTGGCGAGTCCATGTGTGGAACGCGGCTTCGAGCAGTGATGTGAGCGGTTCAAGCTCAGTTCAAGCACTGGATCGTGTGAGCCAAGCAGAATGCGGGCGTCGAGCATTTTCAAATGCAGGTACCTCTGTGCAGCTTGAAGGTGGCTTTTAGTGATCCAAATCAGGGTGCTCACCAGGGTCTCTTCATGGTTGGGCCAAGTCGAGTCAGTTTTTGACCGCCAGGAAGGGTTGATGAGTGACGTGCCAGCGGTTCAAGTCGATGGGCGTTGGTTGCCGAAATGGTGATCCGATTGCTCCAATGTGCGGATCAGTGAAGTGGCAGTTCGAGGGGCAGGTTGGGTCGATTCGTAGTGTAACCCTTCCTTCCAAGTCATCAAGTGGCTCTCCAGTAGTTTGAGTCAGGTCCCAGTGTCAAGCAGTTGATTTGAGCCTAGCAGGTGTCGGGCTCAGCGAGGGCAGGATGCAGTGTCGAGCCAGCTCTATGTGCAAGCAATTGTTAGAGGGTTCAGAGGAGAGCCAGAAAATAGCACCAGCAGGATCCCTCGGTGTTGATGGCATCGAACTTGCTTCGATAGCCTTCCGACCATTTTTAAGGCGGTGGAACGGGGAGCCTTAGCAGAGCTGTGAGACCCAATTAAGGGGCTCAAGGACACTCTGAGTCCTTTCAGGGTCTGCTCTTCCAGCCCTCAGAGATTCTGGTGCAGGATGGCAGGCCTTGAACCACAGAAAATGTCACCTTCAATGTGTCCTTGTGTGGGGCAGGGCTCTCCTCTGGGTGAAGGAAATGAAAAGTACAACTCTCCCAAAAGAGGACCAGTGAATCATTTTCAGTTGTTGTTCCAGAGTGCATCAAAGAAATGATGGGAGACCCCTTCTTTTAAAGGTAAAGGTCAACAGGTGATTAGACTAACGATAGCTTGCCTTAGTGGTCCAATACTTGTCCTTGAAGGAAGTGGACTTTGCCCTTTTGACATCACACCCAAAGTTCTTTTCTCCAGAGGAAGTGGAGTGGATGGGAAGGAGAGAGAGGGCGGCAGAGAGAGAATAAATGGTGCTGAACAGAGGTCTCCCTAGCTACACTAACCCCAAACCCTTCCCTTCTTAATACAACCAAAGGCATTTATAACTGCAGCACCCTTGTGTGAGGCTACTTCCTTTGAATGGATGTGCTCCTTTGATGCCTGGGCTCAGGGCACCTGCTTGGTGGGAAGCTGTCACTGGCGAAGGACTTACCTATCCTTACAAACAGAGTAAAGAAGAGACATGTCCATTCAGGTTCCTATCCTGTCATTTGGCATGCTCAAACCATCTGGCCAGAATACACATCACTTTCCACAGCTGAGATGATTCACAGGAGCTGACACATGTGTGGTATCAAATTGGATATGGCTACAATGATCTTAAGTAGTTCCATGCACCATGTCTCAACTCGGGCATATCTTTATTTTAGAGTTTATCCTGCCAGCGTCACAGGTTGTTTATGATCATCAGGCTTTTGGTACAGGGCGCATATCTTAAATACAGCCCCTGCGATGCACAGGCTTGGCTGTGACTGCAGATGCCAAATGGGCACCTGTGACCTCCGCATCAACTATGCTACTGGTTGGGCAGTCACTGCACATCAGGATACTGCTGCAGCTGGACACAGATATACACTATGCTTTTGTCACATATTTATTCATTTTATTTATACTGCGCATGAGATAAAAGCCCAGAGGCATAGGGGCGTCAAGACAAGACAACAGAAAACAGAGAAATCCGGGCAATAGTCAGAAGCAAAGCAGATCAGGGGGGGAGGGACAGAGGGATCAGCCAAATGAGACAGTCTTTAACCTGCACTAAAAGAGGGAGAAACTAGGACATGATCTAAGGTCCAGAGGAAAGGCATTTGAGTTCTGAGGTGCTACATAGGGGAAGGGTCTCTGTTTCACATAAAAAAGCTTAGTTCTTGGGGTCTCCAGAAGGCAGGTGTTATTCGATCTCAATACTCTGAGAGCAGATAGTCGCGAAATGAGATTTGACAGGTACTTAGGAACCTGCTTGAAAAGGCATTTGTGCGTGATGCACCTCACGTAGTAGATAATTCTGCTACAGACAGGGAGTCAATGTAGCGCTCTCCTTGCTGCTGAAATATATTCTCTCTTTAACAGGCCTGCAATGATGCACACCGCTTTGTTTTGTACCACCTGTAAGCGAGTAAGATCAGGTTTGGAAATGCCAAGAAAAAGGCTGGACTAGTAATCCAATTGGGCTCCTGTAATCGCCCGAGCGACCGTGGAACGGTTTGCAGATGAAAGAAAGGTCTGTAGCTGTTCCAGTAATATAAAATGGTAGCAAGTACTAGACACAAGGCTATTAACCTGTCCTTTCATGCATAGTTTTTGATCCAAGATAACCCCAAGTGCCTTAACCTTGGGCTTTGTGGAAATATTACAATCTGCAATTTTAAAGGAAATATACTCTGAGCTAAGCTTTCGCAACTGCGTAGCGGTAGCCAGCATCATGAGTTCTGTCTTAGAGCTGATAAGGGCAAGATTATTAGCTTGCATCCATGTTTGGAAGTACTTCTAGGTGGAGGTAAGAGTAGAGGAGTCAGTAACATAGTCACCCATAAGGGTAACGAGGCATTGCGTGTCATCCGCGTAATTGGCGTATAAAATGCAACATTTATCAAGTTGCTCAAACAAGGGGAGCATCAAGAAGTTAAAAAGGCTGGGTGACATGCACTCGGTCTGTCGTACCCTGCAAGTGACAATAAACTCCTCAGCAGGAGCATCCAGAAAGAAAGCCCTTGCTTTGCGATCTGCCAGGCAGGGGCGTTGCTAGGGGAGGCTAAGGGGGCTATAGCCCCTGATCTTTTGGTTGTAGCCCTGGATAGAATCTCAGGAGCTACAGCCAAAAGACTAGCTAGCCCCCAGTCCCAACAGTTCCGACATCAGCGTAGCCACGGTCTTTTCCAGACCTAGCAACTCCCCTGCCAGGAAAGATTTCACCAAATCAGTGGCAGCAGTAGAGAAATGCCCTGCATCACACAGTCTCTGCCAGGATGGTGTGATCCACCAGATCGAAGGTGGCAGAGAGATCTAGGAGCATAAGCATAGTGGTATTTCCCTTTGCCCTGAACTGCAGTGTATTTGTTTTAAGTTCGAGTAGGGTAGACTCTGTACTATGAGTTAATCTGAAACCAGATTATTTAGGCCCCAGGATGTAATGTTCATATAGAAAGGTCTCAATCTATAAATGTGCCACTTTAGCCAGGATATTGAGTAGATAGGGCACATTTGTAATGGGTTGATAGGATAGTTTCCTGGTATGACAGGGTCAAGAGAGGTTTTTTTAATCACTGGTGAAATGCAGGCTTGTTTTCTGTCGCTGGGGATAAAGTTCTATCTAAAGTTTATGGAATTCATGAAAAGGGAAATCTGTTTTGCAGATTACCCCTGCATCATTTTATTAAGTAATCCAAATCAAAAAAAGCCTGGGCTTTCACCCTTGCCCGATGGCAATCCATCAAAGGTAGCTGAACGTTTGCAAGGGTGATTGCGAAGGGCATGAGATTAGGTTTGTGAAGTTAGAGGATTTGGCAGCGGTTAGGGCAGCAAGGGATTGCTGCAGGCTAGGAGAAGGGTAGGTGTCTGTAATCTGTGCCAGCACTGTAATGCTTGGAGCATGTTTGATTTGAGGGTCTAAATTTCAGAGGTGATCCAAGTCTGGGGATGGGAAGGAGAAGATGTGAATGTGTGAGCATGATAGTGTTGGCCAAATGGAGACCTAAGTGCATAGTGAAAGTCAGAGAAAGCACTGTCAATGGAAGAGTCTTGAATAGCGGGAATAGACAGGAGTGAGGTTCTCACATCACCAAGGCATCAAGTGGCAAGTAAGTCCTGCCTGCCATTCCTCTTAGTCACTGCTGAGTGGAGATGAGGTGCAGAAGGTGGAGGAACAGAGATATTAAAGTGAACAATTAAGTGATTAGAGAGAGAGGTCAGAGGATGAGGCTGAATTAGAGTGAAAGACAAGGTCAAGACAGTTCTGACCAGAGTGGGTAGGCTTGTCGTGGAGGGAGTGGTGAGATAGGAGGGACTTAGGTTTGAAGGCAGGTGCCGGCAAAGGGCAGGACAATGGAGATGTTGGTAGAAAGTGACTAAAGGCAAAGGGTCAGATGAGCGAAGAAGGGGTTTGAAAGGGCAGGGGGTTGATAAAGAGCCAGAACAGTGAGAGGATTAGGAGCAGGGGTGAGGGGGGAGGGGATAAATAGTGGCGCATTCAAAAGACAAAAGGTTCTTGTCAGATGGTGTTAGGGGGCAGTGTTAAGGGTCTTATTGGTAATAAAACCCACGCCTCTGCCCTTCCCAACAGGTTGGGCAGAGTGGAATAAGGTAGCAGACCCAGTGGGCAGAGCTGCTAGTATAACAGTCATGACGGGAGGTCCAGGTTTCTGTGTTAGCAAGAAGTGAAAGGTGAGCATGATGAGAGTCAAAATGATCAGTTTTGCTGTGTATTATACACAACATGCACAACATCTCCTGGTTACCCTAAAATGTTAATATGTTTTTGTGCATCAATAAAACACATATGCCCCATCAACTATCAGGGACAGATCTGAACAAATCTGAGCTGTGGTTAGGATGACAGGTTAGGCCCTGGGACATGGTGGTGGCCCTTACTCGACAGGTTCAAACCACTGCCATTGCTGCTACCGCATGAGGCTTAGGTCTGGTTCTGAGTCACCAAAACACTAGAGTAACAGAGGATACCAGGGATATCTAAGTACTGTGACCTGTCCTGGATAGAACATACACAAAGTAAACATAAAAGGTCAGAGTACTGAAATGTTCGGGTGACAACTGTTGGTGTAATAACAAAACCTACATAATCATACTCATCTCTGAACAGAACAGCCGTGAAGCCCTAGCGTCTATCAAAAAAACCAACAACAATGTGAAAACAGGTGAAACAATTAAATTCAACCCAGTAGACGCTCAAATGATTAAGTGTTTTTTTAAATCACTAGAAGAGGTTATTTCTTAATAGTAAAAAAATACAGCAACATTAGTATCAAAAATATTTTGTGTTGATCAATCCCTCCAATTCATTATTGGACTGATCTGATACATCATCCCCATCTAAAAACTGGTTCTGAGTCAGGCAAGCATGACAAGACACATACACACATTCCCATAATGCTCATGCCCACCGAACAACATTACTCACTGACTGAAAGGCAAGTAATTGTGATGCACTTGTGGACCAAGCACTTTCACCTGTATGACTACTATCAATGCTTGAAATCAGTGACAGATCACAAGTCACACATCCCTCGTGCCAGATTTTCTAGGCACAACCAAAAGAACACCAGCAGGGATTGAAAAGTGGATGCTTGAGCTGCCGGGATGCAAGTTTGAGTTGGGAGGTTGACAACATAGACAGACTTCTTAGAGACAAGTCATTCCCTAAGAGTTGCACAAAGCGCCTAACATGAAAAGGCATGCTTGCATGATGAAGAATGTTATGACGTTAGCAAGAATGCCAGAGTGGCAAGGATGTATAATCAAGAGGGGTTATTGTTAAGCTCTATAAGACTGTAATCATTTAAATAATTTTCTTTGCTCTGTTGGGACTGATGATGTCCTTCAAAATAAGCAACCAGTTGTTGATAGTAAATAAACAAATTAATGTTTTAATCTTAGTAGAAGAGGAGGCTCAAACAGGCCTATGCGTATTTCAGGCTTGTATGCCAATGCATTTCGGAGCCGATAGCTCCTTCGTCAGGGCTGAGCTTTATTTGTAAACACATAACGTTTCAAGTAAATAGAGTACCATAACAACAATATAGGTAATTCCATAGAAACTAATTAAGGCAATATGTGTTAGCAAAAAATGCAATCAAAGAGATATAAGATAAGGTCAACATCATGTACATACCCCATTTTCAATACGAAGTGATGTCAAGTTAAAGGAAAGAGAAGTAAACAAAAACAAAACATTCTATCACCAATGTCCTTGCGTGCAACAAATAAGATATAAATGAATGTAAAATAAAGGTCCATATGGTGAAAGTCTGAAGGGGTACCTTAATATCTTGACAACTGGCTACTGAGTAAATTCTACTGTAACGGTAGAATTATCCTGTTACCACTATCTGTAACAAATGATAGAATATGTGCGCATCAGTATCCATAATGTGGAAATAAAGTAGGAATCAGCGTAGTTCCTGTAGCGAACAAACGCTGCTTGCCCGTGGAATATATACGAGCCATTCAACCCACACATGCGGCTGCGTGTTTCGTCTCTCTTCACAGTCTTAAACCAAAACACGACAGATTGTGCTCTGAAATAATAATATGAAGTTGTAGACTCTAATGTAAGCTCTCAAAAACATCTCATAGCCTTGCCAAAGAGTAGTGGAATTTGCATCTGTGGCTCACCTCGCTTCTGTGTGTGAGAATTCGAAATGCTGCAATGCTTGCGCGGGCGAATTTATGTAAAGTTAGGTAGGGTTGCCATGGTGCCTGTGGAGACGCCTGGAGTTGGACACACCTACGGGTGTGTCTCTCTGCTCCAGTCGCCTCGCGTCCCATCCTCTACATGGTGAGAAATGTCGGGACGTGCAGAACGCCAGTGGCGAATATGAGTGTAAAGTCTGGAAAGTGAAGACAACTACTATTCATGTTCCAGTGTAGGGAAAACTCTTTCTGTAAAACTGTGTGCTGTTTGCTGTAGCACAAGCCTTTGTACAGTGTTCCACCTATTGTGTCCCAACCTATTGTGACTCTAGGAATGCGTGGCCATGGAAACGCTGCCTCGTAATGTGCTATACCCGCTCATTACTGCAAAGAATGGTTGTGTTTTGAGAAAAATATACGTAGCGCAGAAACGTGTTGCATCCATACACGAAAATCCTTCGCTAATATGGAAACGTGTGTATGTAACTGCCAAATGGGGCTCATACCTCCAATTGTGTTCAAAGTGCAACATTGCTAAATGTAAAGACAAAAATACTTTTGCAAGCATTATCGAACCCAGTGGTCACCGGAATTCCATACCAAAGAGGATATGTGTGCTCTGAGGTGCTTTCTATTTTCATCTGTTCCAACCTGAATTGGAAATAATGATACTTACATATACATTATCATGCTCGAATCTGTTGGTTGTCTCCTTCAGTCTGGCTTCTGAGCTGCCAGAAGCACGGAAACTGCTCTCCTGAACATCCGTGAAGACCTGCTCTCCAACCTTGACTCCAACACCCCCTGTGTCCTCATCTCACTTTATCTCTCTTCTGCCTTTGATACGGTCAACCATGCCATCCTGCTCAATCATCTCTGTGATAACCTGGGCATCACCAGTCAGGCCCTGGCATGGCTGACTTCTTTCCTCTCTGACCGACCCTCCCTCCCAGGTTCAACTTGGGTTTTTCCTCTCCTCTGACTCTATTTCTACCTGTGGTGTTCCCCAGGGGTCTAACTTCTCTCCCTGGCTGTTTAACCAATACCTGGCACTTCTTACCCACCGCATTGCAGTGCTCTGCCCCAATTTCCAGTGCGATGCGGATGACACTCAGCTCATTTTCAGGCTCCTCTCAGCCACCTCTTCTCCCTCTCTCATCTCTGACTGTCTGTCCGCCATCCAGGAGTGGTGTGCTGCCAATGATCTCTGCCTTAATGCCAGTAAGACTGAGATTCTCCTCATCAGCACACCCGCTGCCTCCTTTCGTGTCACTCTCTGGCCAGCCTCTCTTGGCCCTCTTCCTGCGTCCACCTGTGAGGCCAAAAACCTTGGGGTTATCTTCGACTCCACACTCTCCTTCTCTCCTCACTTCTCTCACGTCTCTAAGAAGTCACACTACCAGCTACACCTCCTCAGAGGTATTCTTCCTTTTCTCTTCTTCCCCCAGAACCTTACTGTCTCCAGGGCTCTGGTTCTCTCTAGGCTGGACTACTGCAACAGCCTCTTTCTAAATCTGCCTGCTTCTACTCTCCGCCCTCTGCAACTTATTCAGAACAGGACTGCAAGACTTGTTCTTGGCCTCAAGCCCAGGGATCGTATCTCTCCAGAACTGAAATCCCTGCACTGGCTCCCAAATGCTGCGAGGATTACATTCAAAACCCTCTGCATTGTCCACAAGGCCTTCTGGGGCCTCAATAACTTCAACTCTCTCTTCCTAAATATCTTCCTTCTCGAGCTCTTCGCTCATCTGCCTCCAACTCCCTAAGGGTCATTCGCTTCTCCAAGCAACGAGTTGGCGGTAGATCTCTCTCTTCGGGTGGGGCCGCTATCTGGAACAGCCTCCCTGCCTCACTGAAACTTGAGGAGAACCATCTCCGGTTCCGGAATCACCTCAAAACCTTTCTCTATGAGTCTGCTTTTTCTCCTCCTCTCCCCTGCTCAACCCCCAGCTGAAATTGCACTGGTTACCTGGCCACCCGCTGATCTTGGGCCCAGGTCCCCTCCACCACCATTCGTACACCTGCACTGCCTTCCTGGCAACCCCCGCACTCTGGACTGTCGCTGTAGCCCTACAGTCCCTCTACCAGCACTTGCCACCAGCTGGCCATACTTACTATGTTATTAGTCTATTATCCCATGTACTGCACTCTCCCCTCCCCCTTGCACTTTCCCCCTTCTCATCCCATGCACTTGCGCAATCTGAATGACACCTGGCCTAGTAGGATCACTGTTTGTCTTCTCTCTGTTCCCCCTCCCTTGCCTTGTCGCGCCTTGAAACACTTGTGTATAGGCGCATTATAAATGCCATATCATATCATCATATCATTCACTGTAATTCCATATTTCCCAGAAAATTAAGTGGTCTACTATATCCGACTTCACTGAGCATGCACAATTCTAATCTATCTAACTTCCCATACACATGCATTATGCTATTTCACATTCTGTCATTCTGCATATTGGAAAAACTTCAAGGAGTTCAGAATAGAGTATATATGAAACCAATATTTGTATTAAGTCACATTTCCTCAACTCAGTGCTCACACGCGCATACAAGATCCATTTAAATCCTGCTTGTATACTCAAAAGTGCCACTCAGTCAATTCAATTGGTCATACTTGAGTCAAGAGATGTATCTCTAGGTACCAGTAAAGACTTATATGTAACACTGAAAGTTTATTTCTTCGTTCATGCCGTGGGGGGTGAATGACCCGAGGTGATCAATGCAAAATGTTTCCCTCCAGCCTAATTTGAGGTCACTGTCTTCACGTGGATTGTTCATGCTAACCACCTCCAGATTCTGAAACCTTATTTGGGAAAGGTTGTGTCGCTTTTCAATCCAGTGTCTGATCACCGCTGAATTCATGTTTGAGTTACGGATACACGATCTGTGTTCGTTCCATCTTGTTTTGGCCTTCGGTTTGGACTTACCTACATAGTACTGGCCACAGGGGCACTTGATGGCGTAGATTATATTGCTGCTATCACATGTCCCGTAACATCTTACTTTAATTCTCTTGCATGCACAGGGATGGTTAATGGTGTCCCCTTTGTTAATGAACCCACAGTTAGCACAGCGCAGACACTGAAAAGTTCCAGCGCGATTGGTGAAGGGATCTTTGGGTGGTGGCTTGGTGGAGACCAGTTCGTCTCTGAGATTCCTACTTCCCTGGTATGCAAAAATATGTGTTTCTTTAAACAAAAGGCCAAAATAAGATGGAAACGTGTGTGTCACTGGTATACTCCTCATGGGCTGAATACTCTCTGCAGTGACACTGGTGACCCAATCATGGAACTCCAGGGACCAACACACGAGCATTGGGTTGAAGGAGTAACTACACTCAAATGAGGACCAAATGAGAACCAAAAGGCAAGCCTGTTGCTCTCCATTCTTTGAGGCGCTTTGACGCTAGTGCAGAACTGTCAATACCCACCCAAGAATCAGCACCCCTATCACAACAGCCCTAAGGTCAGTCACCCAAACCTACGGAACGATGATGATAGCTGAACGCTCGAATGGGTTTGTAACTCACAACTCAGTGTTCTTTAAGAGGCATAGAGGATCCATTTCGATTTACACAATTACTTCAGGCACTCATGAAAATCCCAAACAAACACAAATGGGAGGTGTGAGGAAAATCAAGCCCACTTCTAGCAGATCCTCAAATATAGACGAAGCCGTGAACAAAAACAATACAGTGCTAGGGGGCAGGCTTCTCTATTGCTGTGATAAACTCAAACTACTGGTAGAGGGATCAGAACCCATAGTCTCTAATTACTCTCCGGAGACTAAATTTAGCAAAAATATATCAAACAATTTTATTAATATCAAAGCAGTGTTAAAAATTCATCAATCAGCAATTACAATAAAACAAGGTTCAATCTCAAATTAGTACATGGCCAGTAAGTTGTCAAACGTCACTAATTTTATGCAATGGGAAAAAAGCAGACAATTATTGGCATATCTGGGTCTTTTTGTTAGCCTATTTGTTAATGTTTCCCAGATTAAAGTGTCTTGTGCTGTGTGAATTTGGGAACATAAATCACATAAAACATTTCATTCATTCTACTCGTCAATCAAACATTCTCATTCTCTCTCAAACTCATCCCAACATGTTTCAAACTGATCTTGTGTAGTCAAAACCAAACAGAAATTCATCAGGGGTTGTCTGCAATATACCATGTAGGTACCAGTAGAGACTGGTCATAACAGAAAGCAATACATTAGTACATTTTCGTAAACAAAAAAGAGCTACAAACAATGTGCTCTATCTAATTTGCATCAATAAATTTCCACGTCGGTTGAAATCCAATTAGTGAAGTCCTAGATGAAGTCCATCACATTCTAAAACCAACCAGCAATATGGTTCATCATCTGCTATGAGAATGTTCAGGGTATCAATATAAGTTTCCCTAATCGTAGATTTTGTTAATAAGTCAATCATAATTAGACAAAAGTTCTAATTATTGTAATAGTCGCTAATCAATTTGTGATCATTAAGCCAATCAAATAAGCAACAACAAGAGACATAAACATTGATCTGAGAGGTCAAGGTAGAGGGACCAAATGGCCGCGGCTGTCACAGTTTTCACTGTGCTAATCAAGCTGGTAAACCTCACTATAAACAAGGGCTTCCGTTATTCTAAAAATGGAGCAGTGGTAAAAAAAGAGAGTGTTCAATAGAGCTGTGTAACTCACCACTGGTATGTGTAAATGTCCAGAGATTAGGTCAATTGGTGTGCGCCTCCCAATGTTTCTAGCACTTAGTAGAGGAAGAGCGCTCAGAGATCTTTAATGAAAACTCCACGGATGAAATTAAATCAAAACAGAGGTGGCCAAACAGGTCCTCAACATGAATAATGTCATCTTGTCCTCTCAAACCCTGATCAAAGACTGCATGTACCAAAAAATCCAGGGACCACCTGGAGTTCATTTAAAGATACCCGTGCAGGCACCAAGCTGCGGGCCTTCATGTTGAACCTGGATCCTGCTGCCAATTGTCCGTAAGCAGTGGATCCCATGTGTTTCATTGTAACGTTAAAGATGATGTTATGTGCGAAGAGCCCCAGATGTTCACCGTCGTCGGCTGGAAGCTACACAGGTCCACGCAAGCACGCTTGCGCAGGTCGTGGTGCAGGATCCCATGACCCAAGAACATGCAACCGCTCTGGAGCGTGAGAACGAAGCAGGAAGTGAGCACTGCAAGACACCTCCGGTTCCCATACGTCACACTGCACCCTCGTCAATAACATAACGGTCTACAGAGATCCGAACCCGGTTATTCTTGAGTTAAAAGTGCTGTTTTCTTTGAAGCAACTGACACTGCAAGGTGCCTTTCGCTGATGCCCTCGGGGTTATTTAGCACAGTGATTACACGATTGCAGGCATGCCAACTGTTGCCTGGCAGTCTGTCCATACACAAATACACAATCGAAGCTTGACATTTCAGAACTCGTCCCGTGGCAGGCCACCATCCATTAATCTTCATTATAGTTGATTGTCTCCGTTCACACCATCCATTTGCCAATCAGACCTCACTACACCCCTACAACTGCACAACTCACCAAAAGTGTTTCACACAAAGACCCAGACATTCTTAGTCAGTTTCTAAAAACATGCTCGTCATCTCTCAGTGTGCAGAATTGCTTGTGATTGAGTACACGTGTTTATGGGAAGTATGACAGTTCAGGAAATGAAAGGCACACATTTACTTCCCCTCTAATTGCAACCATTCAATCACTCCCGATCATGACTTCCCTGTGGTCATACATAGAATGCCTCGACTTTAGCAACTGATTGGACGGCATTCCACTGAGGCCCTCCGAGCATTCGGTCGCAAAGTGTGTACCAGGGGCACATCGATCCAGAACTGGCTTAATTTCACCTTTTTTCTACCGAGTCATCACCATTGCACGCAGCTTCACACCCGATGAAGTAGAACAGTAAACATAGTCTCTGGTTTCCCCAGCATTACTAGGTTGTGAAAATTCCTCCTTCTTTCTGGGCCTCGTGCAATAATGCAAACCTAAGGCTTCCAAATCCAGGACGCACGTTTTAGTTTAGGCTATTAGGTGGCACAGCTATTGCATTAGAGTACAGCTAAGGAACAATGGCATGTGAGGAGGGGCACAAGGATTGTAGGTGTAGTCTGTCGGTTTAAACACCAAATGACTGACCCTGTGAAACCAGCCCTACTGTGACAAGTGCACACAGACCAAGAATAATCCTAACCCACGACTATACACTCAACCCGAGAAGATGGAGTAATTAGGCTCACGCCTCGGTATCCAATAATCACAGCTGATGGATACAAATCTATCAGAAACTAGAAGAAGAAGCGGGCCAAAGCTATGCTAATCGCTGTGGCCATTCCCACCCACTTTCTGCCCCTTCCTGCCAAAAACACCTCCTAATGGGATCTCTTTCAGCTAGCTTTACGAAGCCATCAAACTTTGTGTTCAAGGTGAGGGCTCTAGAGAGCCAACCAAGATGGCGGCTTCCTAGAGAGCTCGGTGCAGCTCCTAATTAATCCTGCGACATCGATGCCCCTGTGGTGACCAGACTTCTCAATGCTAACACTGTGCAGATTCGAGAGACATTGCTGATCATTTTAAGACCACTTTCATCTCTGGCGTCCATCTATTCCCTGAAATACAGCTTATGCATCGCAGGCCTGTCGGCCTGTAAACAGTGGGGAAGGAGCCCCACGGATACCCGATATGGCGCCAACGGCGAGCAACCTGCGAAAGCCTATCCAGCCTGGCTGAGTGCTCTGAGCCGTTTCAAGAAAGCGGGTGGACGTGCGCACCTTTGGCGCCCGAGAGACATCAGAGTCTCCGTCCCCGCGGCGGCTTAGCACGGGACACAACGGCAGCACATCCCCGATCGAGCGAATCCAGTCAGCCGACCAGATAGGAGCACATAGCGTGGCTAGCGGCTAATGCCCCTGACAGGCCCGTGGCACCCCGCGACCCGCCCACGAAACCAACAAGGCCGGCGAAAAACGTGGAGACAAACGCACCCGCTGGCTAGCTTCAACAGAGCTCTGGCAGCGAAGGGACAGCCTCCCGCGAGGCCGTTGAAAACAACTTGCTGGCCTTCCCCAGTCGCCTCCGGTGCCCCCACGATAGGCAGTGACCGCCCAAGAACCCTAAATCTCTGGACCCCACTGCCGCATAGCTGTGGATAACTCCGTTGACCTGGCAGTGCCGTGGTCACTACAAACAACCTTGGCGCATGCTCCAGAACCCGAAGGCGACACTGAGTGTGTTGATAATCTGACACAGGCGAGAGACTCCGTCCATAGTTCTGTCCGCCAAGATCTAGGACAATACTGTACAAGCCACGGATACCGAAACCCCTCAAACCGCATTAATGTTTTCACCGCAACAATCTGGCAGAACCCTACAGAGATTGGGTTGAGAGAGGGAAACAACCACTGGCAAACATCTTATACCCCGCGTCCATCAGAGGAGCTGGGACTCAGCCACTGCAACAGATCTACACGGCATCCCAGTACCAGGCCAGCAACGGAATGGCCGGGTCAAGCTACTGGGCCTCTTTTCCGTGCACCAGCAGCTACATGTCATCGCCGCACTCTAATCGCGGGATCTCTGAGTCCCTGTGCACTCTAAACTCCCGCACGCTGCTTCAGTGGAAAATGCTGAAAAACACAGCCAAAGCAAGGAAATACCCAATAACAACCATATGGCTATCTAGCAGAGTAGCTGTGACAAACACTGCAGGAACAGCCGACAACCCACCTCTGAGATCACAGCAGGAACGCCGCAACTCTGACAGGGCAAGTGAGTGTGTCCAAGAGTCCCTGAGCCACAGAATTCTCCCCAGGTCAGCCGCCGTTGCCACGTTGCGGACAGGAAAGCGCAGACACACGCCAACCAGCACAGTATACCCAGCACGATCCCTAGGCTGATCTCAATCCACGATTTCAAGCAACAATCATCACCCAGTCTCTCCCAAACCTCCTAAAGCAAGAGCGAAAGTGCCTCCAGCGACTGACCACGCCCGGCCATCACCACCAGAGGCTTAAATTACCACCTTTCACAAACCTATAGGAAACGAATCCAGACAAACAATGGGAAAAACGGACAAATCCCCCAAAAAATTGAACTTTGAAGCCAGCTCCTCTAGCAAACCTACCCCCAACAGCAGTCCGGAGTCACCAACGCCTGACATGGCCCCAGCGGAGCAACAAGCCCAAATTTCGACATTAGGGAGATCCTAATGGACCTAAAAGCCGCAATTGGTGTCCTTGGGAGCAAATTAGACCCTCTATCATCCAAGGTAGATCAACTTCAGCACCGCCTCGATAAACACGCAGACAGGCTGGACACCGTTGAGCAGCGGTTATCTGACCTTGATGATGGCACTGCAGCCCTGAACTCCAGAGTCTCAACGCTTGAAACTCAAATTAAGACAGTCTGTGCCAAAAATGAAGACTTGGAAGGACGCTCCCACAGGAACAACATCAGAATTATTGGGGTCAGAGAACAACAACTTCAGACCAAAATGGAGGACCATGTCGAACAGATGTGCATAGAGCTATTTGGGAAAGAGACTCTCTCACAGCTATTTGTCATAGAAAGAGCACACAGGATTCCGAATACTAGACCCGTCCCAGGTACAAACCCTCGACCAATCATAGCAAAGTTACTAAATTACAAAGACTGTGATGCAATACTCAAGGCTGCCAGAGAAAGAGGGAAACTCCAATACGATGGCGACCCAATCCAATTCTTCCCAGACTTCTCCCCAACGGTACAGGCGCAGAGACGCTCATACACAACGGTCAAGCGGAGACTGCAAGATAACCAAAAACTCTATTCCATGTTGTTCCTGGCAAAACTACAAATCCAACACGAGGGGAAAGCCCAATTTTTCAACACACCAGAGGAAGCAATGACTATCTAGACCGCGTCGGATGCAGACCCACCTCAAACAATCCAAGGCCACGACACAAAGACCCACTTTACACTTGTGCCACGACAACCACAACATCAATAGACCCACCGTAACCACGTAACCACCGAGATCAGCAGCAGCACCGAGATCAGCAGCAAATATTGATGGTATTATTCCGCCCTCATCTTCACGCATGATAATTACCACAGAAACAAAATCCTACTTTAACAGGGAGCCATCCCCCCACTTGGAAGGCTACTAGCGCCCCAAGCACAGCAATGTTCACAGTTCGGTTTACAAGGGTGGGTACATCGTGGGCCAGTTGGGATTTGCCCACGCAGGGGAGGGAGGTTAATTATGTTAAGTTACCTTTGATTGCTCCAACGTTCCAACGTTCCACTGCAAGACAACCGTGTGACCCCGTCGCGAAGAGCACAGATAACAACAGCTTCTGTTCCGCACCAAACTATCAACCGCAACCAACCAACCAGGTCCAGCCCAGCAACCCTTTTTTTCCACTGTACACATGCGCCACGACGACCACAACATCAATAGCTTGCCTTCCACGCCCAGGCTTCAACCGACTACGCAGATCCCAGCTGTCTTCGTTTAATCATTCCCAATGAGTTTGTTTAAAATAGCCACCTAGAACATTAGAGGTGGCAACCAACCAGCTAAACTCAGAAGAATCCTCCAATACCTTAGGAGACACAAAATCAATACTGCCATGTTACAAGAAACCCATCTTTTACCGACTGCTGAACAACACTGGGCCCGGTCATGGGGTTGCCATAGATACTTCTCTTTATACTCATCTTTTGCAAGAGGGGTCGCAATCTTAATTGACAAAAAGGCCAATTTCAGCTTAATTGAGTCAAAGAAAGATGCAGAAGGAAGGGCTCTTCTGGTGAGAGGGATACTGGCAGGGAAATAAATAGTCTTGGTGAACTCCTATGCTCCTAACACGGACGGTCCAAATAATTTTAACTGGGCCATGTTTCAACTAGGAACGTTTACTTCAGCAACAATCTTCTAGGGCGCAGACCTCAACACCCCGCTAGACCCCAAAATCGACAAATCCCACAACACAGCCAGCAGACCCTCTAAAGCGAGCCAACAGGTGACAGAGATTTGTCAAGCATTCGAACTGTCCGACATCTGGAGACACACCCATCGAGACACACGTTAATACACATTTCACTCAGAAGTCCACAATACCAGCTCACGCATCGACTATATCATGGCATCGATCAAGAGCCCATACTACTGGAGTACCTGTCAAATCCACCCATTTTCCTTCTCCGATCATTCCATGGTGACACTCGAGTTCACGCTGCCTAACACCAAGGAGCCCGCCACCAACTGGAGATTTAAAGCAGGTTCTCTCTCAGATGCTGTTTTTGCAGCGGAACTCCAGCAGGAGATCACTACCTTCCTCGAAATCAACCAAGATTCAGTGAGCTCCACTGGTACTCTGTGGGAAACCCTGAAATGCTATGTAAGAGGCGTATGCATGGCAAAGGAAAACAGCATTTTGAAGCTGATACGTCGAGAATTGACAAACATTGAACAACGGTCCCAAGATACGCAGACTCAAGCCGACCTGAAAGAAGAATTACAGAAATTCCACAAATCAGCTGAACACGAACTGAAGTTTCTAGGCCACAGACACCAGATCTGACAATACAGAGTGGGTCTACCTCTTTGCGACACTTACACAAATGGGTCTGGGCAAATTCTTTATTAAAATGATTTCTGTACTCTACAATGAACCCCGGTCATACATCACCTTAGGGAACAAGAAATCCCCCTACATCAGGCTAAAGTGCGGTACCAGACAGGGTTGCCCCCTGTCGGCCCTCATATTTCCTCTAGTCATGGAACTCCTAGCCGCCAGACTAAGATCCCATCAAATCAATAGAGGACTCACCCTTGGCCCACATAGACTAGTAGTCTCCCTTTACGCCGATGACGTTGTGATATTCGTCAATGATCCTCAGACAAACCTCAACCCGATAATGCGCGAAGTAATCAGGTTCAGCAACATCTCAGGCCTTAAAACCAATCACTCCAAATCAGTAATATTTCCACTGACACCGAACACCCCCAAGTTCCCCGGTGACCACGGATTAAAATGGGAATGCTCCAAAGTCCGATACCTCGGCATTCTGATGTCACTAAACTACAATGAAATATTTAGGGACAACTACGGGAAGACAGTAATCTTTCTCCAGGAACGCATCCAGAGATGGAAGTCCCTTCCACTAACGGTATGGGGGCGGATTTCACTGACCAAAATGGTGATTCTCCCCAAGCTTCTCTATTTATTCACAAATATACCCCTCATACTACCATGCTCTTTTTTTCAAAAAATCAGAAGCCTCATCCTTGAACTGATATGGGCTGGAAAGCCAGCAAGAGTTGCTTGCGCAACGTCGACATTACCAATATCACAAGGCGGCCTCGCACTTCCAGACATGGAGAAATAATACTGGTCCGCGCAAGCACAATTCCTAAGCCATTGGTATTCCACACACTGTATACACCCACATGTGTAGGTCGAGCGGGCCCTAGCTGCCCCAAACCTCGTAAGAGCCGTCATTCTCAGTAACCTACCAGTACCACACAACACAATGAACACTGTCCTTTCCACCTGTGCCATTTGGAAGATAATTGCTAACAAATATGAAATACACACAAGATACTCCCCCCCTACTACCAATTAAGTTCATCCCCGATATACCGCTGACAAATGTAAAGATATTTCATATCTGGCTCAACAAAATCAATATCCAATCCATAGGTGACCTGTTCCCTGAAGGAATGTTCATAACCCCTCAGATGGCCAAAGAGAGAGGAGGTAACACTTCACTCGATATATTCATTTACTTTAGATTACACCATACTCTACAAGCCCAGTTCCCATCATTTCAAAAAAAAAACCAGCGACATGGGTACTGTTACACAATGTAATTCAAGCAGAGGGCGAGGGAAGACAAGTGTCCGTGATTTACAAATCACTGCTAACAGATACGTCAATCACCGATACACGAGCACAACAGCGCTGGGAGACAGCCCTCCACTCATCAATTCCAGAAGACGACTGGTCCTATATTCTCCGTCAAACTCAGAAAGTCGCCATAAACACTCGCTTCAAATTAATTTCAATTTCGTACATCAAACCTACTACACCCCTGCCAAAAAACAACGCCATCACCCTGAAGCATCAGCGCACCGTGAAAGATGCAGCGTCCCCGCCGCAGACTTTATCCACCTCGCCTGGAACTGTCCCGGGATAGCCCGGTTCTGGTCGTCGGTCCTTCAGTTAACAGCTGACGTAGTGGGTGAGGAGCTGACCCCCCGTCTGACCATCACACTTTTAAGTCTGACCAAATACTTGCAACACCCATCGAGGAAACTGGCTGCCCTTCTCCTCGTGCTGGCACGCAGAAGGATTGCCTTGACATGGGGCCGCGGGCCCCTACCCACTCTAACTGCATGGAAAAAGGACATTACCTATTGTCAAGACATGGACACCGAATTCATAAGAACATTGCCCCTTTACGCACGACCCCCCAATATCTGGGGCCCATACATCGCCTACCTACTTTCCAATTCAGACGCCTCAGAATCCCAATCACAAATCTCCCAAACGCAGGGGGCTATTGTGTCTACACCTGTATCATCCAATGCAACCAGCTGAAATACAGTCATCATGTCGACAGAAGAGGGCGCATGCCATTCGCTACAAGAAGGGGCGGGTGAGGCCGCGTGTTTTGCGGCTCATGAACCTATTGGTGTTGACTGCACCCGATTGGTGCAGTTTGTTTTTGTTTGCTTATGAATAACCAAAAATAAAGTTAAAAAAAAAAAAACGTTGTGTTCAAGGTGCCTACCAGTGTTTTTTAAAAGCAGACTTGTGAGAGTTAATGACTTAATTCGAGCTGTAACCACACAACTGGTGTAATAAAAATGTCTCAACCGGGTTTACTTTCAGCCACTCGATTAATAAGCACTATGCCTGCCCTTCACTGAGGTCCTGCCGAAAACAACCATTGGCAAAGTCACCTCTTTTGGCTTTTGTATAGGTATTGGGCATTTGTCAGGCACTGCTATTATATGTCCAGGTATTCGCACCATTTTGCAGCTGCCTCCATTGGTGGCCAGTTAATATCACTACTGCAGTGCCTCGAAAATGCATTTCCCATGCCTATGCAAAAGCCAAAACTGTTGGCATTGCCAATGCTTGTTTATTGAATGCTAAAACCGCAGTCACTGAAACGGCTCTTGCAAAACAGTGGGTACTGTTTTAGTCCTAAAGTAATGCTGCTGCTGCCCAGAGATCATCTCACTGTTTTGGGATTGCATCGTGGCCGCTGTGGCCTGGATGAGATTGAATTGGCTTAAGCTTCAGAACAGCAACATTGATGTAACATGGATTGGGGGTAAGAAGGGCCTGTGTAAATAGACCTTCTGGTCCCCTAACATGGGAACCTATCCTATGGCCATCCTTCTTACAGCGGTCAGGAACCAGGAGGGGAAGCAAGATAGGGCTCTCTCTCTTGCGCCACAATGTAAAGTTGCGCTTCACCTGGCCATCACCATCTCAAACTTCTCTTAAAGGCCTGGTTCGGCCTTTAAGCGGGATGCAGAATCTCAGCAGTGGTGGCTATCAGTTCCTACCAGGTTGAGTGCAGGCATAACTGATATTTGGGGCTTCCTGTGTACAGCGTCTGTCTGGACCATGCCATTCTTCCCATGCCAATGCCCTCTGCACTGGATGCCAGTGGGTAGCATTTCACTTCCCTGGTGTGGCACATCCATGCCTCCATATCATCTTACTTCACTTGCGAGGCAGATCCATGACCCCATATCATCTAACTTCCCTTGCGTGGCACATCCATGCCCACATATCATCTAACTTCCCTTGTGTGGCACATTCATGCCCTATAGCATCTCACTTCCCTTGCGTGGCACATCCATGCCCCCTTAGCATTTCACTTCCCTTGCATGGTACATCCATGCTCTCATATAATCTATCTTCCCTTGCGTAGCACAACCATGCCCCATAGCATTTAACTTCCCTTGCGTGGCACATCCATGCCCCCGTAGCATTTAACTTCCCTTGCGTGGCACATCCATGCCCACATATCATCTAACTTCCCTTGCGTGGCACATCCATGCCCACATATCATCTAACTTCCCTTGTGTGGCACATTCATGCCCTATAGCATCTCACTTCCCTTGCGTGGCACATCCATGCCCCCTTAGCATTTCACTTCCCTTGCATGGTACATCCATGCTCTCATATAATCTATCTTCCCTTGCGTAGCACAACCATGCCCCATAGCATTTAACTTCCCTTGCGTGGCACATCCATGCCCCCGTAGCATTTAACTTCCCTTGCGTGGCACATCCATGCCCACATATCATCTAACTTCCCTTGTGTGGCACATTCATGCCCTATAGCATCTCACTTCCCTTGCGTGGCACATCCATGCCCCCTTAGCATTTCACTTCCCTTGCATGGTACATCCATGCTCTCATATAATCTATCTTCCCTTGCGTAGCACAACCATGCCCCATAGCATTTAACTTCCCTTGCGTGGCACATCCATGCCCCCGTAGCATTTAACTTCCCTTGCGTGGCACATTCATGCCCTATAGCATCTCACTTCCCTTGCGTGGCACATCCATGCCCCCTTAGCATTTCACTTCCCTTGCATGGTACATCCATGCTCTCATATAATCTATCTTCCCTTGCGTAGCACAACCATGCCCCCGTAGCATTTATCTTCCCTTGCGTGGCACATCCATGCCCCCGTAGCATTTAACTTCCCTTGCGTGGCACATCCCATAGCATTTAACTTCCCCTGCATGGCACATCCATGCTGCCCCCATATAATCTGTCTTCCCATGCGTGGTGAATCCATGCCCCATAGCATTTAACTTCCCTTGCGTGACACATATGTGCCACCATTAATTAATCTTTTATAGCGTGCTTAATGCCGGAGACAAGTCTCTAAGTGCTGGACCGGGAATCAAACCTGTGTTGCTCCGTATTACCTGAAAAGACTATTAAAAGAAAAAGCCAAATGCGCCTTTCGTGCATAGTATAAAACTTTGAATGCCATAATGTCGAACGAGAGCGTTTTTTTTGGGGGTGTCCCCCTCTCCTCTAGTTTGGCATTATGGGCTCCAGGGGTTGCGGGTGTGTCCTCCGTCAACATCACATCAAAAGCGGGGGACATATGTAAAAAAAAAAACATTTGACATTTTAAAATTGCGAACCTATCAGCTTCACAGTATTCAGCGTCGTTCTTTTCGGGTTCGGTTATTTATCGTAGATCTGTGTTGCTCTGCATTGTCTTGCTTCCAAGACAAACGCGTTGCCCCGGTCTATGGTAGCATTCGGGCTTACAGGCATCAAGCACATGGGTGTAGCAGACCCTTTTTGGTCAGACACCCTCCATTTGCTCATTGCCACACACCTTGCTAAAGCCAAAAATCAGGGTGCGTCCTTTCCTCTTCATGAACCTCATCTCTTCTGCTCCATCATCTAGTTTTTACCAAACAATTCTGAAAACCCACATTTTTCCTTAGGGCCCTCCTCTTGGCTGTACGTCCCTGTGACTAGGTTCCAGAAAATTCTTGTTGCTTTTGCAATGCCTTTTAGTGTTGCTTATATGTTCTATTGACAAAATGTTGACATAAAATAGCTATTAGCTAATTATGCTTTGGGCCTCATTACGACCCGGGCGGTAAGTGAATAACGATGCCGGTAAAGGATTACCGGCATTGCTTACCGCTCCGTACGATTAGGACACGCCAACCCGTAATTTACGGTGTCGCTAATAGAGGCAGTAGCGTGGGCACGCGACCCTCCATGCCGGCAATACCAGCATGCCGCAAATAGCGGAACATCACAAGTCAGGCAGAAATGCAAATAACTCCCTACTGAAGCCCGAAAAGTACCTTACCGGCATGGAGCAACTACTGGCATCGCGGACAACCCGTAAACGGCCATGTGCAGTGTTCCCAACTGCCACAGGTGCTCACAATCAGCACAGGTGGAGGCAATACAGACTGGGCAAGCTCAAAAGGAGCACACCCCACCCCTTCCCACACCCAGTCACACACCAAAATGATACCAATACTACTAGCAATGCTGGGGCTGGAGGACATGATTGCAGTGGAACTGCCGCAACAACAACAACAACAACAACTACAGGCAGCACAGAGGAGACGCAGGAGGAGAAGGAGGGTGAGGCAGGCCCAGCATGCCCCACCAATGCAGCCAGTGGCACCACGCAGCCAGCCCCCAATCCCTCGCATCAGAGCCAGTCCACTCAACCTAACCCCTGAGCAGATCCACACCCTGTACCGTCTGGACCGGGACACCATCACCACCATTGTGGACATGATACATGACGACATCGTCAGCCTGATTGAAACACACACCGCCATCCCATCCCTACTAAAGCTAGTGTCTGTGCTCCTCTTCCTGGCCACAGGCACCTACCAGCAGACAGTGGGGCACATGCATGGCATATCACAACCATTATTCTCACGTACGCTGAACCAAGTGCTTGATGCCCCCCTGAAGCACACAGGCGACCATATTTACTTACCATGGACTGCCCAGGAGATCTCAAACACCAAAGTTGGTTTCCATTCACTGGCTGGCATCCCTGGTTACATAGGCGCCATCGACTGCACCCATGTGGAATTGGTGGTCCCACATGCCATGGAGGTAGCGTACCACAACCGTAAGCTATACCACTCAATCAACGTGCAAATGGTATGTGACTCAAATAAGATCATCACACATTGTTGTGCCCGATACCCTGGATCAACCCATGATGCAATGGTCCTGCGGAACTCCACAATACCGCGCTACATGGAGCGACATGCAGGGCACAGATCCTGGCTTCTCAGTGAGTTACTTGTTAGGCTCATGGAAATGCGATGTGGGTAGGTGATTTGGGGAGAGATGCATACTTCACCTGGCTGCGAGTGCCTGAGAGAATGGACCATGCTCATACCCCAAAGCAGGCCAGACCGGACCTGACACCTGACCACATAATGCAACATGTAAGTTGCCCTACCATGTAAATGATGCAGTGTCACAACCATTCCATAGCCATCTACATGTGCACTGTACTCAATCAGACCATACCCCCCTCAACACAGTGCAGCTACAAGCAATTAGTATGGCCAATACACAGCACCAAATACCATCAACAGAAAGGACAGTCCCCCATTACTGCGTACAAAGGAGTCACATGAGGGCCAAATACATTAATACACCACCACACTGACTCAGCGGTCCAACAAAATTGCATGTCACCATTTGTTGTGCATAGTGAGATAATCATGGTGCTGACATCAACGGTGACAGGATGAAAGCATATAAATGACTGGACATCAGCCAGAGAATGGATACAACCGGTGTGGATTTACACAGTGCATGAGCACTCACAAGGAACAGGATCCCCCTGCGCCCACTAGTCGATGGCACGCACACCTGTCCATGAGAGGAATACACACATAGCAGTCACATAGTGTGTCTCCATTCATGCATGGAAATGTGGTTGCAATCAGGGAATACATGCATGCTATGGTGTCATTGATACAGGTCCCATATGATGTGATGACTTACACATAAACATTGTTGCCCACATGCAGGTGATGCAGGCTATCCCTTGAAGAGGTGGCTCCTTACCCCAGTCCGGAACTCACAGAACAGGCACGAGGAGGACTACAATCGTGCGCATACACGTACCGTGTGGTGATTGAGCAGACATTTGGCCTCTTGAAGGCACGGTTTCGCTGCCTCAGCAGGTCTGGTGGGGCACTCCTGTACCGCCATAAGAAGGTGGCCAAGATCGTCATGGCATGTGTCATGCTACACAATATGTGCATCAGACGGAATGTGCCTCTGCCCCCTGACGCTGAACTGCAACCACCTGACGATGAGGATGAGGAGGGTGGAGATGGGGCTGCACTTCAGGTAGACAGTGATGCACAGGAGGGACGTGCCATGCGTCAGACTCTGATGTTTCTAGCAAACATGGACGAGGAGTGTGACATGGAGGTGGCACTCAGGGCACTGGGTGTGTCAGGGACATGGACACTGTAGACTGTTCACCAATAAAGCACGCGTACACAATAAGCAATGTCCGCACATGTGAATTATGATTTCCCAACAGGTGTCTTAAAGTAATATAACAAAGTGCACATGCCCTCTACCCCACACACCCACTCCCCCTCCCCCCTTAACTTCCCCACACACCCTCTCCCCCTCCCTCTCAACTCCCCCACACACCCTCTCCCCCCTCCCCCCTCAACTCCCACACACCCACTCCCCCCTCCCTCCTCAACTCCCCCACACCCACTCCCCCCTTCCCTCTCAACTCCCCCACACACCCTCTCCCCCTCCCCCTCAACTCCCCCCCACACCTTCTGCCCCCTCCCCCTCCCCCCTTGACTTCCCCACACATGGTGTGCAGTAGCGTGCACCAGTAGTCCACAAGGCACCAGTATGCATGGCTGTACCTACTGCCCTCCCCCTCTTCCAGCACCATGTGCCCCCCTGTCCAATCTGCACAGGTTCCTGCCAGACCTACGCACGGGGCTGGTCCTGGTTGAACTAGCATTCGAAGATGTTCCAGGTTGTTCTGGCAACTGTGGTGGATGCATGGCCTGCATTGCTGCCACCATTTCAGAGAGGACGTGCCGCACTTCTGCCAATTCGGCACAAATGTCCTTCGAGGATGACTCGATAGCTGTTTTCAAGGATGCAGCACATTCCCGAATGTCATCCCTTTCCCTCCCACATTCTGTAATATGCTGCGTCAACAGGCCTGTGAGCTCCTCCTGGCACCTCTGAATAGCCCGGATCCCCTCTTGGGTGGTTGGGGCTGTGGTGGATGTGGGAGGGGTTTCCGACATGCTATGTTTCTCGGGCACAGTTGGCGTGGGGCTGGGAGTTGCAGGCCATGAATGAACCGGGGACAGCCTGTGCATGCTGCTGTCGTGCATGCTGCATGGGGATAGTTGTGGGGAATGCAGGGGGCCTGTGGTGGGAGTTGCACCATGCAGCTGATCATCTTCCTCATCGTCCGAAACGGCTGCTGTGGCAGCTGTCTCACCCACTCTGCTGCTGGCAGCTGATGCAGTGCCTTCTGCCGCTGCCTCCTGGGTGCTGGTGGCTGTTGTGTGTGCTGGAGTGGGGGCCATAGTGCACATTGGTGCTGTGGCCTCTGGGGTTTTCTTGGCCTTCCGCTGAGGTGCCGGTTGGCCTATACCCCTTGAAGTGGAGAGGCGGTGTTCTCCCTCCTCGCCCCTGGCCGCCTTTCGTGGTGTGGCATCTTCCTCCCTGGTGTCCTCGTCACCACTGTCTGAATGCAGTCCTGTGGGGGACCAATAGAGGGAGAGGGTTAGTGATGGGTCTACAAGCATCAGGCATGCATTGGGGTTGCTGCATTCATATGGAATGGCAGATGATTGACATTGGGGGAGTGACATACGGGTTGCTTGGCTTTTTGGTGGGTGATGCATGGAGGCGTCTAGGTTGACACATATGGGGTGCATTCTGCATGTGGACAAGGTGATGCTCTGCACTGCCTGTAGGCAGTCTTGTACTCATGTGTCTGGTGGACCCTGCTCTATATCATTGCACTGTCAGTTCAGGTGGACATCATCGTGGTGGTATTAGCATTGTATCATTTGGGACACCTACCTGCATCGGCTGATGATGGGGCTCCTCGCTCCATGTCCCCGACTCCCTGAATTGCCTCTGTCCCTATGGTGGTGGCGCATATCTCCTCCCATGGTTGCAATTTGATGGGGGACTCCGCACCTCCCCCTGTTACCATCCGCAGGTTGCGGTTGGTGGAGAGGATGCTCTGCATGCGTAAACGCAGATCATTCCCGCGCTTACGGCAATCTTTGGGAGTGTGGGTTCTGGTGCCAACGGCACTGACTTTCTGGGCGACCTCCACCCATATTTGTTTCTTGCGCTGCACTGCAGCACGGGACATGTCTTAGGAAAACACTACATCGCATGTTCCTGCAGCGTCTCTGCCAGCATGGTTAGCTCCTCTCGTGAGAAGCGCTCCTTGCGCAGGCGATCAGTGTTTTTTTGACAGCTTTCGGCATGGTGAGATGCAGCAGGTAGTGTTGGAGGTGTGGCAGAGTTTTGGGGGTCAGATGGCTCCTGGTTGTGGTGGATGGCAATGGATTGTGTTTTTAAAGATGGCCGCCGTGCTCTTTCCCATTCCTGTGCGATGATGCTACTTCCGGTTCTGCTTATTAGCGGCAAATGCCGATGGCTTGGAAACCCGGAGGAGATATTTGCACTACAGACGATGCCGGAAAGGGGGATTTTTCACCCTTTTACGGCATGGCGGTGGGGTCATTACCGGCATGGCGCAAAGCTTGTGCCTGCGTACTCGTAATAGGGCGCTTTTAGCGGTCTATTGCCAGCACGGACACGCTACTTGCGCCATGCCGGTAATGACCGGTACTTACTGCCCGGGTCGTAATGAGACCCTTTATCAGGAAATACAGAACCTTAATTGCTCTGGGGCTTGCAACTTTCATTGGCACAATGCAGACTGACCGTGGAGACTTTCTAACCATGCGGTAATGGTATTCTCCATCTGCTGCTTGAGTATAAGTAACATTTTATTATTATTATTATTATTATTAGGTATTTCGCATTCAATTTCACTGCAGTTTGCCCATGAAACAAGCACACACAAAATGATTTAGCTCAATAATGACAGGTGTTCCTCTGCTCGAATATTTAACAAAGGGCACCTGGTTAATGCCTTACTCTACCTAGGTAGGTAAACGTTTATCAGACACAATTGAGAAAGGTCATGTGGGAGCCCATCGAGAGAACACAACATTCACTCCTGATAGTCAGAAAACCAAACAGTTTAAGATGACTGCTACTTTGATTCTTATGTAATGCAATAGCAGCGAGTGTTACATATACATTTGTAGAGACAAAGGATACTCAACAGAAAACATGAATACAAAACATGGCATGGTACATAAGTAACATGGCCCAAATATACATTTCAGGTTTAAATTTCCAGCAATTACAAACCCTGCATTCCCTACTAGGGGTGAAGAATCCGAGTATTGAGTATGTAATTGGGGTATATATTTAACAAGTGTGTAGAGACTGTACAATAGTGAAGTGTTTACAACACAAGCGATATGGGTCAACACAACTGTGTTTTGGCCTAGGAGCTATCTTTCAGTAGCTGTAGGTGGGACTGCCTTCATCAGGACGGGAAACGTGATGCACGTGGGAGAATCCTATGTATATCTGTTAAGAAGAATGGAGAGAAAAGATAGTCAGGATGATGTGAAGAATGGACTCTATTTAAATTATCATCAAGCAATGAATGCATAATCTAGTGGGAGATGATCAAGAGATCACGGCTCTTACCGTAATCTAGAGTCCAGTAGCAGAAGTACTGGTAGTCCCCGAGGGACAGGGGACATATTTCATCTCAAACATGCCGGTTCTTTGGATAATGACCATATATTAAAAGGAGAATCACAAACGTGGGACATTAGTGATAGGGAATGCATATGCCGGGAAGGGTAAAGATGCTTACTAGCCTGCAGTCCGAAAAAGTCTGGAGTAGTAAAATTAGTCCGGAGTAGTCTGGCCGTGGGAGTTAGTTCCCCGGTACGCGGGTTGGCAAAATCAAAGCTGTGGAAAAGGAGGAACAGGCATTAATCAACTGTCCACCAGTTACTAAGAGTAAAAATGAGTGCATGGGCCGTGTGATAATAATTTAAATAGAGCCCATTCTTCACATCATCCTGACTATCCTTTCTGTAGGATTCTCCCACATGCACCATGTTTCTCATCCTGATGAAGGCCTTCCCACCTAAAGCTACTCAAAGATAGCTCCTAGGCCGAAACACAGTTGTGTTGACCCATATCGCTTGTTTTGTAAACACTTCACTATTGTACAGTCACTACACACTTGTTAAATATGTACCCCAATTACATCCTCAGTACTCAGATTCTTCACCCCTAGTAGGGAATGCAGGGTTGTAATTGCTGGAAATGTAAACCCGAAATGTATATTTGGCCCATGTTACTTATGTACCATGCCATGTTTTGTGTTCATGTTTTCTGTTGAGTGTCCTTTGTCTCTACAAATGTATATGTAACACTCGCTGCTTTTGCATTAAATAAGAATCAGGATTGAATGTTGTGTTCTCTGGTTGGGCTCCCACATGACCTTACTCAATTGTGCCTGATAAGGGGTGTTCATCTGCTGTCAGCATTTGTTCCAATAAACAGATGCCCCAACATTACTGCCCAGTGATGTCTCTGCACCTGGCGTTTGCCTCTCAGCACTAGCAGTTCTACATGAGGGAGTGCATTTTAACCAGAACATATCCAGCACTGTAGTTGTAGAAAAGTAAACTGCATCCCTCCAGCGTATGCTACCTGAATGATCTTGGACATTGGTGCTACGGTACTGGGTCAGTGAAATATCTAGGCTGAAAAGTATGGGGAGATATGTACTGAGTCAAAATAACTTGAACGCACTTCCCTTTATGTCAGAATTCCTATTAATCCCCCCAAAAAAGTAAAAGGGATGTCTGAATTAAAAGGTATCGGATGAAGTGAATTATCTTCAGAAGGAATCCTACAATGGTCAACTTATCTTAACAACACGCATTGAGTAAGTAAGTTTAGCCACATTCACTGGTTCTGCGTTTCGGTCACAAAGTTTTACAGATTGTTCTATTCCAAATGATATAGAGAATATGTCACATGCCTGACCTTTTTATGGTTCATTTATATGATATAGTAGCAGAAGTACACTTCTAGACAGACAGACAGGATAACATTCATCAATTGTTTAAAATGAATGATCCTGTAGGTTGCTGTTTCGCCTCTCCCTTGCATGCTACAGTTTGTTGCAGTGCAAATATCTCGGAAACCGTGGATTCTAGGGCCTTGAAACATGTTTTTTTTTGTTCCTCGTGTCGGGACCTGTTGAGGAACAACATTTCTTGTTTCCCTTCCCGGTGAACATGGGTTACGGCTTAGTCACCAGGCAACATCTCGCAAAAACCCTCTAGAAAAATTATTTCACCTGATGCAGCAAACATTTTTGTATCCCTTCCTGGTGAACATGGTTTACGGCATTGTAAAGCTTGTTTAGAAAAAAAAAATGTTTGTTTCCCTTCACAGAGAACATGGTTTATGGCTTCATCGGCAGGCACCATATTGCACAAATATGCTGGATAAGTAATTCACCTGATGCTGCAATTGGAAACATCTGGAATGCTACCTGCCTTCACCTTTGACTCTCAAGTCCGTTCCCCTCCCATACATTTGTGTTTCCCTTCTGGGTGAACATAGTTTATGGCTTCATCAGCAGGCCACAAACACACAAACATATTTTTAGTTTTGCTGCAATCCGGAGAATGGGGAGGGGTGCCCAAATGTCATGTAGCCAGTAATTCCTGGATTGTTCCCAACAGGTAACTATGCAAAATTTGGTGCAGATTGGTGAAATGGTGTTCGCCAAGCCACAAACCCACAAACAAATTGTATCTTTTGGTGAAATCTTGGGAAAGGGGTGGGGTGTCCAAATGTCATGTAGCCAGTAATGTCCAGAGGGTCCTAACATGTAAGTATTTGAAATTTGGTATAGACTGGTGAAACGGTGTGGAATTGTGTAAGGAACAACGCTTCGCTAAGCCACAAACCCACCAACAAATGTTGACTAGAGCTGAAATCTGGGGAATGGGGTGGGGTGTCCAAATGTCATGCAGCCAGTATTGTCTACAGGATCCAACTGGTAACTATGCCAAATGTGGTGCAGATTGGTGAAACGGTGTGGAATTGTATAAGGAACAACACTTCGCCAAGCTACAAACCCACAAATCCCGCCACAAACCCACAGACAAAATGTTGACTTTTATATATATATATATAGATGCATCACCTAAAGTCCATTCCAAAAGTTCACGAGACGTGGAGCTTCTGATTATGATTTCAGATCTGAAAACGTCCTTCCTCTAGCCAACAGATAACTCCGCCCCAGAAGTAACGACTCAGTGGAGTTATTATCAATACGCGTAGGGAGGGTCTACATTCTGATTTCCTTGAAATCAACACTGCTCCCCTTCCCTCCGAGGGGAGCATCATACCATATTCCGAGATGCCTGCACTGTGACTCTCTCCTCGTGTCCCAGAAACTAAGACATGCATATATCGCAACTGAATCGCTAATTATTCAAGAGGCACCGCCAAACCAGTCACATGACACAGGAGGTTGGACCATAGATCCCCTACTCTCTGACAACTAAATTCCCATTCAAGCACCATTCCAACCGGTGCCATGCTCCACACAGGCATGGATGACCTAGCTCATCTGGCTAGAGTACAGTTAGTCCGAGGGTACTGCCTGGCAGTTGGTCAGAGTATGTGCATTTATTTGATAGGTAAGGCAGACCCTTCTCGCCAAAGTGCCATACACAGAACAATGATACAGATAGTGGAGCCAGTCCCCAATCAGGGTGCCCTTCCATAGTCACAGAGACAGTTTGGGTGATGAAAAGGCAGGACTTGAAGAAGGAATGCTTACACACGTACACCAGAGACATTTGGTAACAGAGCACTACATAAACATAGCAAAGGTTTAAAAAAGGAGTCAGTATTTGCATGAGTGCAATTTACATATGTGCATGTGTTTCTCCTCTGGGTAGAATGGGCAGGGTGGTTCGGGTGGGGGACAGGGTGGTCAAAGCATTCTCCTCACAGGTAAGTAGGTGGAATGCGGGTCTGGCCTTGAATAGTTCTGTGGATTGCTTTGCTATCAGAGCGAGAGCATTCCAGTGACAGGGGTCAGTAAGGAGAAGGAGCAGAAGCAGGAGGCGATGTAGGCATTAGATTGGTGGGTGAGAGTTGAATAGAGTACTGTTTAAGTGGGAGTGTAGGGAGAGATGAGAACTGGGGGCCTTATCCATGGAAAGAGCAGAACACAAGGAGTAGAAACTTGAAGAGGGAGCGATTTTCCACAGACAGCCATTTGGCATGGTGACCGACAGTATGCCGACGTAGGTGAGGGTCTACATAGATCATAGAGGTGCGCATGGGGCAGGTTAAGTACTTTTCTTTTTCAAAGGGACCAAAAAAATGCAGAATACCCAGGAATGATTTAGAACAGTAATCACGTTTTCTAAGGGACGGGGCAGGGATTAGTGTTTTGGCAGAGTGGCAGGTGAGGTCAGTGCAGATGTTCCTGGATGTTCGTCGGCATACTGTCGGTCACCATGCCAAATGGCTGTCTGTGGAAAATCGCTCCCTCTTCAAGTTTCTACTCCTTGTGTTCTGCTCTTTCCATGGATAAGGCCCCGAGTTCTCATCTCTCCCTACACTCCCACTTAAACAGTACTCTATTCAACTCTCACCCACCAATCTAGTGCCTACATCGCCTCCTGCTTCTGCTCCTTCTCCTTACTGACCCCTGTCACTGGAATGCTCTCGCTCTGATAGAAGGTTAATTTTGGCTGGAATGTCAGAAGCTGTGATGAAGTGAATCATGTAAGGCCACTGCCGAAGAGGACATCAAGGTTTGAGAGCCTTTGTTAATGGAGTGAAGAGGGTTGGAGAAAAGGAGAAAGGGAATTGGAGAGACAGACGATTTCCAGTTTGGAGGAGTCTGACATCAAGTAGCATAGAGCCATCCAGTGTTGGATGCAGAGAGGCAGTTAGTCATGTATTCTGGGATGCCAGGAATCGAGAAGGGAAAGGAGATCTGGGTGTCATCAGCAAAGAGGTGGCAATGGAAGCCAAAGGATGGCATGATTTAAAAAAATATATATTAATAGACCCTCTTTAACTAAAACACTTTTGTGTTTTATTTATTTATTTGTACCACGCGTAGACAAGTACCCCAGAGGCATAGAGGCGCCAAGACCAGACACAACTACAAAAAACACAAATCAGGTTGACGATAAATGAGCAAGCATATCAGAAGGAGGAGGGCAAGGAAATTAGTTTTTAAAAAAACATTGTCACCCTGCACTTAAAAAGGGCAAAAATGGAACATGATCTAAGTTCCACGGGAAGAGCATTCCAGATCTGAGGTGCTGTGTACGGAAAAGATCTCTGTTCCACATAGAAAAGACTAGATCTTGGGATCTCCAGAAGGCAGGCGTTATTGAATCTCAGTACTTTGTGAACTGATAGTTGTGATATGAGGGTTGACATGTATTTAGGTACTTGTTCAAAAAGGCATTTGTGCGTAATGCATACCACACAAAAGATAATTCTACTACAGAAAGGCAGCCAGTGTAGTGCCCTCCTTGCTGCCGTGGCATGTGCTTTTCTATGCAGGCCTGTAACGATGCGTACCATGTTGTTTTGTACCACCTGCAGGCGAGTGAGGTCATTTTTGGAAATGCCGAGCAGAAGGCTAGAGCAATAATCCATTTCGGCTCCTATGATTGCCCGAGAAATCATGGCGCAGTTTGTGGGAAAAAGAAAGGATTGTAACTGGGCTAGTATTTTAAGATGATAGCCGGTGCTAGACACGAAGCAATTAACCTGTCCTTTCATGGATAGTTCTTGATCTGAAAGAACCCCAAGTGTCTTTACCTTAGACTGAGTGGAAATTTTGCACTCTGCAATTTTGATGGCAAGATACTCTGAGCTGAGCTTCCGCAACTGCGTAGCGGTACCCTGCATCATGAGTTTGGTCTTTGAGCTGTTAAGAGAAAGCTTGTTAGCTTGCATCCATGTCTGGAAGTACTCATAGTTGGAGCTCAAAGTAGACAATTCAGTGATATAGTCACCCATGAGGGGAACAAGGCATTGGGCCTCATTAGGACCCTGGCGGAGAGGGTTTTACGCCAGCGTAGTGCATGGCGTACCTCTCCGCCATACTACGAGTTCCCGTAGCGCCATGGCGGCCTTTTCCGCCTGGTTTTACCAGGCGGAGAAAACCATGGCGCTACGGGACCTCGTTGTTAATTACGCCACCGTATTTTACGGTGGCGTAATTAACTCCTTCCCCACTCCCATTATACCCTATGGGGCAAAAATGGGAATGGGGAAGGGCAGAATGGGGATTGGGGATTTACCGCCCCGCCAAGGTCGGAATGGGGCGGTAAATCCGCCAACCCCCATGGCGCTATCGGCGGCTTTCCGCCATGCTTCGCGGTGCATTTAGCACCGCGAAATCCGCCTGGGTCCTAATGAGGCCCATTGTGTATCATCCACGTAATTGGCATATATAATACCTAGTTTATCAAGTTTTTCAAACAGGGGGAGCGTCAAGATGTTGAAAAGGATGGGTGATACGCACGAACCCTGAGGTACCACAAATCTGACAGTGAACTCCTCAGCCAGGGCATCCTGAAAGAAAACCCTGCTCTACGATCTGCCAAAAAGGTTTTCACCCATTCAATGGCTGCAGTGGAAAAATGTGCTGTATCCTGTAGACTCTCTGCCAGGATGTTATGATCCACCAGAGGGAAAGCGGCGGAGAGATCTAAGAGCATAAGCATGGTGGTGTGTCCCTTTGCCATGAACTGAAGTGTATTTGTTTTTAGTTCGAGTAAAGTAAACTCTGTACTATAAGCTCGTCTGAAGCCAGATTGTTTAGACCCCAGGATGTCATGTTCAGATAGGAAGGTCCCAATCTGTCAATGTGCCACTTTATCCAGTATTTTAAGTAGATAGAGCACGTTTGTAATAGGTCGATAATTTCCCGGTATATCAGGATCAAGAGAGGTTTTTTTTTTAACAATGGCGATATCCAGGCTTGTGTTATGTCACTAGGGACAAGGTTCTCCCTAAAAGATGCATTAACACATTTGGTTATAAGGGGAACCAACTGGGGGCACAAGACTTCACTGTGATGGCAGGGCAAATGTCACCTTTACAGTTGGTGGGTTTTAAGTTGCTGAGAATGTCGGCAAGGTTCTGCTCAGAAACTGGCTGACAGACAAATTCAGAAGAGCAGGAATGGCCACGTTGTTATATTTGATTTAGGATACAGTGCAATATGTATTTATAAAGAGAGAACATTGTTTTAGCATGAACACAAAAACAAAACACCAATACCATGATATATTGCACTGACGATGGAAATTCAACTTTGAAAAAATATTCCTTCAAAGGCTTTTTTAATCAGCTTAGGAAGAACAGCAACAGAGCACTTATAGAAGAGCATTGCATAACTTAACTGAAAAGAATGAAAAGCGAGATGAAGCACAAGGTGGGTGCGGTTCTGTCACAACCTGACACAAAGGAACATAAAGTGAAATCAGTTCAGAAAAATATGTGGGCGCAAAGGCATGAAAAGGATGTGAAAATACTGCATAACAAATGAAATTGAAATCGATTAAGAAATAGGCAACCAGTGAATCTGAGTCAGATACTGGAAAATGTGAATAACTGTGATTGAACAAAATATGAACAGCAGAATGTAAAATGGATTGGAAAAGGAGTAATGCATATTTAGAATAACAAGCCTAACATACAGAGAGCAATAGTAATTAATATGTAGCACTACCATTTGAATCAGCAGTTTAGTAGCATAAAAATTAAGTCTCAAATGTTCCTGATGATTAACAGCTGACATCAAGAACAAGTAACATGGAACATATTTTTATAAAATGATAATTTGGAATCACTGGAGTTAATATTAACCCAAGATTATGAGACAAAGTAGAAATGGAAAGATAAACTGAGAGTAACAAAATCAAAGAAGGAATAAAAACAGGGGTTGAAGCTGGGGAAAAGTAACACTTCAGTTTTAGTGGAATTTCAGCATAGAAATTGAATCTGCATCCAAGACTCAACAGAAGAGAGACGTGAAGAGAGGCTCTAAGGAAGAGAATCTGTGAAGGGAGGAAAGGCGACAACAATCAGGTTGTCATCAGCATCAAGCTGTTTGTGAAATTAATTAATATTTTATAACATGACTAATACCATACCGGGATTCAAACCTGTGTTACTCTGCGTTGTCTTACTTGTGGGACAAATGCAGGACAAATTTGTTGCCCCTGAGCTATCCTCCCAGCACACAAGAAACCCACAAGATTGAATTGAAGAGGCCAAGGGTAATCTATGTAAAGTAAATACAAGGCTTCAAGAACATGACTTTGAAGCACACCATAATAATGTGACCTACATAAAGAAAATAAGCTGCTCCAGGAAACCTAGAAGAAGCGATCATATCAGTAAGAACAACACCAAGATAATACAGCTTCAGAAATGCCAAGAGAAGCAATAGAACATAACAGTGTTATGTGGTCAACTGCATAAAAAGCAGCAGAAAGACTGAGAACCACTCTAAAAGAATATTACGTACAATGTCAAGCATGGAAAATAAAACCAGATACGGAACGGACGGCGGTTTTAGTTGCGTAACCAAATCTAAACCCAAACTGAAAAGGAGAACATGAATTATGAGAGTTAAGATAGGATGATAGTTGAGATAATACCAATATTTCCAGGATTTGCAATTGATAAGGAATTAGGGAAATATGCAGACAATATGAATGATAGGAAGTATGCAGGGACAAAGATCTTGATCCAAGAGAAATTTGTAGCCAATTTGAATTAAATAGGAAAACAGCCTGACTGTAAGGAATAATTCAAAAGAATAACATAAAAGGTAAAATGCAAGGAAAAACAGTGATCAACAGGGGTGGACTGGCCTATAGGGAACTCTGGAGTTTTCCCGGTGGGCCTCTGCACCCTGCGCCTCTTTTGTGTGGCATTTCCACATTTTCGCATAGGAAAAGCATTGGGCTTGCTGAAAAGGTGTCATGTGGGGCCACTTTTAAAATGATTTCCAGGGCCTCTTTTGGTCCCCAGTAATTATTTCCAGGGCCTCTTTTAGTTCCCAGTCCACCCCTGGTGATCAATGATAAAGGTGTTGGAACAGAAATAGCAACAGTCGGATTAGTGCAGGTAATTACAGAAACAACTTCAGCGTCAGAGATTAGAGCAAAGGAAAAACAAGAATAACTGCACGAGTTGATCAGGGGTAAACATCAGTTTCATTACATAAAGAGTTTCTAAAATCCTTGATTTTAGAAACAAATAATGAGGGAAAGTTCAGTGAAGTAGTGGAAGATGGGTCCAAAGAAGGAGAGGCCAGATGTTTATCAAGGGTGATATAAAGCTGTCTAGGAGAAGAAAAATGTGAGGAAATAGGAGATTGATAGTAATAGACTTATCCCCCATGAGTAGCAACAGAAAATGAATGGCGAAGCCAAGAATATATATAACAAAGATAGAAGTCTCTACTCTTGCGCCGTCAATGCTTTTCTTGGCAAAAATGAATGGGTAACTTTCTAAAAGAGCTAGTAAGCCAAGTTCAAGGTTAACAAAGTTTAGGAGAAAAATAATATGCAGGCGATAAAATATCCAACGAAGACAAAATTGCAGAATAGAACATTTCAGAAATAGAATGTAATATGACCATTAATTAAGATTTCTGAGGCAGTGAGAGTAGATGGAATAAGATTAGCAAAATGATCAACTGCTACAGGGCGAAGATCAAACCAAAAAAATTATTTGAAGTAACAGGTTGAGGAACAGCAGTAGACATATTCAAAGTAAGAGGGGAATCGATACCAAATTTATCTGCTGGAGGAATACAAACACTTGAAAATGAAGCAAGATTGTTGGTATTCTCAGTCGGAAAAATAAGATCAAATGTGCAACATTTATCTTGAGTGCAACTGGAAGAAAAAAAGAGATGGAGAAGTGAGCATAAAAAAAGGAGCATGACAAATGTTGATACCAGCAAGATGGATATTAAAGTCTCTGACTATAAAGAATGAGGTATAGGAAATGGACACAGAAACTAGAAGTGAATCAAGCTCTTGATAAATATTTGAAAGAGCACCAGGAGGCCGATATATGATCTGGAAAATAAGCAAAATAAAAATCGTAAATTGAAGCGAAGGAAAAATTAACACAGAAATTTGAGAGTTTCCAGAGGGAGTTAAATATAAGTCCTACAACTCCATGAACACATGATAACCTGTGTGAATGTTAAAGGATGATAGAGAAGAGAAAAGAGGAGCAGAGGTGGGTGGAGGTATCATTTGTTCATTTACCCAGTGTAACCAGGGAGGAGATGTAAAGAATGACGAGGAGTGAGCCAGGCCTGAAACTTGAGGGACGACCATAGGAAGAAGAAGAGGGGATGGCAGACGAGATGAATTTCCAGTTCTTACCTGAAGCTCAACCCCTCCAAGATTGAATTCCTGCTGCTGACCAATAACACCAAAAACCTGGACATCCAGACCTGGCTCTCTTCTATGCACCTCGAGGGCTTCACACACCAGCTGGCCACCTGCACCAAGTCCTTTGGGTTCAACATTGAAAGACACCTCTCCTTCAAACTGCACATAGCAATGAAGACACAAATAGCTTGCTATCAACTTTCTCTCCTACAGAAAATCAGTCCCAGAAAAAAGCTTCAGATCTCAGTCCAAGCCTTAGTCCTCTCCAACCTAGATGGTGGCAATGCCCTTTTAGAAGCCTTCTGGCGACTACCCTAGGACCCTTGAGATGTGTCTTGAATGCTGCAGCACGACTCATCAAAGGACTCCTCACATTCCAACACATCACCCCGACCCTCTTCAAACTGCACTGGCTCCCTCTGAAAGCCTGTAACATCTTCAAATCCTGCTGCATGATCTACAAGACTGTCCCCCTGAAGTCCCCAAGCTACCTCACTGAGAAACTCAGCATCTCTGGACGCATATGATCCACCAGAAAAGTAAGAACATCTGCAAACTTGCACTCCACTGGTGTTCAAGTCTGCAGATTGTGTTGACTAAAATACAGGAACTTTAGTCTGGAGGCCAGTCTGGATGGATCCTAGTTTTCAGTTTCCCTTCTCTGCATCAGTTCCGTTTTCAGCCCACGATGAGGGATTGTCAGTCAAACCAGATGGCTATTCATGGCATAGATAAGGGATTCAAGAGTAAAGAAGGCTCTGGCTGTGGAAAATCATTGGGATTATTTGAGTGTGGGGGTGGAATGGATTACCAAGGTCTGTGTGTGTTTTAGTGGTGTATGCACATGTTTGTGAATGTGTATGTGCGCACACATGCATTTCTGTGTTTTGAATGGGCAAAACTGAAAAGGGGTGTTAAGAAAGATTTTTCTTGCCCGCCTCATCATTGGACTGACATCAAAGGACTTAATTATCTTGGGTTTAAGATCCCTAGACTGGATGCCGACTAAAGCATGTATTGACTTCAAGACTTTATGCCTGACTCACAAATCCACATACGTTAATTCCCCTCATTTCATCCCCAACGTTCTACCACACTACCACCCATGCAGTTGCCTAAAGCTGACTTCCTATATCCTGCTAAATACCAAACAAAATGCATCTGTTATGGGGATAGATCTCTGCGTCATCAAGACTCCTCCCCCTTGGGTGCTATTCCTCTAAACTTCTGACTTGAACCAGACCACTTGAACTTCTGAAAGGCACTAAAGAAAAGAAATGCTGCTGCAGGGAGACAATGTTTTGAATGGAGTATTACTGAGCGAGAATGATGATGCTAGATGTTTAGTCAGAGACATGAGAATCACATAGTCCCAGCCCCACTTTTTTTTAGGTAGATCCAGTGGAGTCACTGCAGCTCACACCCTGGGAGGAGACATTGAGCACCATCCTTCACTCGGCGGGCCTGGAGGGTGTTGGATCAGCAGACGTTGGAGCTGCCAGTCAAGAAAACCATGGTGAGTTCATGAGTGAATCGTGAACCCACTTCACACCATTGCCAATATAATGTCAGCATACACACTTACAGTCATCCATCAGACAATTGGCGAGCCAATGCACAAGCAACACATGACACTACATCAGGAGGAATGGTAGCTGTAAAATCCCTAAAAGATCCACCATGAAGTAGGAGAAGGCCATTGATGTAGGATATACACAAGAACTATGCAACAGCAAGTTACATGGACAAACAAGCAATCACATGATACAACACCTACACCTGTTGGCATCATGCTAAGCACCCATGTAATACACAACGCATATGAGCCTAACAGCAGTCGCCCACTTAACGCAGGACAAATCCGATATCTGCAGGTGTCCTGTCCCAACAGATAACAAGTGCAACAGGTCAGTAGAAGCAAGGCCTCTATGAAGAGAGTATGCCACCAAATGTTGCACTTACACTACTATGCCTAGCAGGGCACCCCTGACAGTATTCCCAGTTACAGATGCAACATTGGCCCAGCTCTACATGGGCACTCATGACCTTGCACAACCATGACGCACATGAGACCACAGTCCAGGCAAGGCAGACATTCCCAAGAGCAAAGAATCAGACCCAATCATCAAGCCAGTAACCCATGATACTGTCTGCCATTTTAACAAAGGCACTCAAGGGACCATAGCACGCAGGTCCCCAGGTGTTCACAGTACACTTCATGAGATCACACCCTACAATATTTCAAAATGGGTATTGAACCGATGTTTCCTTTGTGGCCCGAGGCCCGGCTAGTGTGGCTACATGCTTGTCCTCTGAGGGAATACCTAGAAATAAAGACACAGGCACCAGGGTAATAAAGGTTGTATTTAAGAGTAAAAGTGAAGTGTGTGTTTTATTTATGTATGTATTCAGTATGTGTGTTTGTTCAGGACGGAAACATCCAGCCCACCATGGGACCAGATGCAATGTTCAGAGTAGAGAAGAAGAAAAAAAGAAAACAAAGCATTAGAACTCCCCTGCCCAAGAATGGGCTGGGCAGGTGAGAGAAAAGAATCCAAAGATGATTTACAACAAGGAGAGTTGGAAAAGGAGAGTTGAGGAAAAAAGAGAAAGCAGAGAAGGAGATAAACTTACTTGGGAGGTCACTGTCTTGGGCGGCCCACCAGGGCCCAAATCTAATGGGGAGCTGCATGAGCGGAGCCTGCTCAGGGACTAATCCAAGGGGGCTGAGCTGTTTATGTCAGGGGCAGCTCTGCTGCTCCAGAGCGGTGGCGGATGTCAGCCCATCTGGGGCCAGACTAGACAGGCCCAACAGTATTTTGGGCCCAGGCAGCATGCTAGATGCTGCCTTGGGCAAATAAGAGCAGACCGGTGAAGTTAAGCGGCCCCCACGTGCGCCTCATGACGCATTGCAGAGGGGGCAGGCCTGAAGCTCCAGCAAGGCCACGGAGTGCAGTGGTGTAGTCAGCGGCATCCCTGTTGTCATGGGGGCACCGCCCGAGCCAAGTTGGCCATGGGGAGAGCAGCGGTGAGCGTGGTACCGTCCCCATGATAACAGGGATGTTGCCTTAAGACAAAATGGCAGTACGGGCCACACACTGACAGGGGATGCCCCTCAGGCTACGGGACCGCCCCGGAGATTTGCAATGTGCTGTGGGCGTGGCAATGATGTTGGGTGGGCCCAGAGATAATGGAGCCCACCCAAAACATAAAGGCAACGCCACGGGTGCGGCAGTGTGTGCGGGTGGGCCAAAGGGGCCCAACCTGAAGAGCATAATGAGCAGCGGGGTGCAGCGGTGAGAATAGGTGGACGACCCACTCATGTAGGGGAGCCACCCAGGACATTTTAGAGAATGTGGGATTGCACAGTAAGTGTGGGTGGCCCCATGTGGACAGGGCCACCCTGAAGAAAGAAGAGGAGCCATTCCCCAGACATCACCTGTAGGGGACAGGCCCATGCCAGCCACCAGGATCAGCAGGACCAGCCAGCTTCTACGAGCCGCCTTCCAGCCGTGCTGCCAGAAACAACTGGACCAGTCGGCTTCTGCCAGCCAGCATCCAGGAGACACACTGAACCATCTTGCCCAGAGCTAGCGCCCCAAGGACAGACCTCAAGGTACTGTCAAGGGGTGACTGACTGCAGAGGTCACCCCATTGTGACAAAGGGCTTTATATTGTGTATATGTTGTAAGTAAATGTATATATGTATGTGTAGTTTTATGTCTATTTATTCATTTAATTATTGTTATGTAGGGTAATTCCTAGGTCGGGGGAAGTATGGTGTCCAGGTAAGTAATAGGGGGAACGTTAAGTAGATTGAAAAGTTAAGTAGTGTTAGTACGGGAGCCAGCTGTCCATGGACTCGTCTCCCCTCCAAGCATCTCACCACTTCACACCTGTTCCCCCCCCCCTTATCAGCACTCCTTGCCCTACATTGGGGCCAATCAGGGGACACAGAATCCACTGTAGAGGGTGACGGAGGTACATGGGGCACAAGTGTCTCTCTCAGAAGAAAGCCACCACCATAATTGTCCAAGGCCAGTTCCCCAATACACACTCAATTCTACCTGGGAGACGTTCTCTCAGCTTGTGCAGCGCCAGGAGGCAATTGCCCTGCAACATCTGGGCCATTCCCAGGCAATACGTGACGTGGTGCAGGGTGCCTCCTGGAGGATGGGTATTGCCCTGGATAGTCTTTCGCTGCAGATGACCCAGCAAGCACGACGTTAATGAATGAAAGAGTGCGGGAGTTGGCAGATCAAATGTCTGACACGAATGAGAATATCTCACAAGTCAAAAACCTAACCATGCAGCACATCCGGGGTGGTGAACCGGTCAGTTCTGTGTCGGCCACCCCACCAGATGGATCTGTGGTGAGGACCCCACCAAGGCACTCGCAACCACATCTCAGAGGTCCAAGCATCCCAACCCAAAAAGGTGGCAAGAGGAGGAGGGAGTGGGCATGTTCATATGACTGACTGCAGTCTACTAGGGTGTGGGGTGGGGATGGTGTTGGGGATAAGGGTGTGGGGAGGGATGGTGTTGTGGTTGAGGGTGTGTGGAGGCGATGTGTTGGAGATGAGTGTGTGGTGAGGAAATATGCATTTATAAGGCGCTTATAGATCAAGTACATTGTGTTTCAAAGCGCCCACAGGGCAACAACGAGGGAGCATGGGAATGAAAAGCAAATATAACGATGAAAGATAGAGGCGGAACTAATAGGTCTTGTGAACGTTCAGAACATGCAAGTGCAGAGAGAGAGAGAGAGAGAGAGAAGGGATGAGGGAGTGGGAGGTGGGGGGTAAGTGCTAGGAGTACCACCGAGGGAAGTGCTAGGGAGTAGGCAGCTGTTAAGTGATTTGGTGAGAGTGGTCAACTGCCAATAAAATAAGTAAGTGCAGGCCTGAGGTGGCATAAGCCAGGGGGTGCCAAGGCAAGTGCTGGGAGTGGGTGGAGGCTGAAGGAGATTGGGTGTGGGAGGCCAGGACCCAGTAGGACACATAAGGGCCCGGGTGTTGGGGATAAGGGTGTGGGTAGGGGATTATGTTGGGGATGATGGTGTGGGAGGGGTTGGTGTTGGGGATGATGGTTTAGGGAGGAGATGGTGTTGGGGATGAGGGTGTGTACATTTAGAATAAATCACTATTGAGTACATTCAATGTATCGAGTGTTTATTAAATTGAACTGATGTATGTGCATTCAGTGAATGGTTACAGTACTGTGAGAGGTACATATGTGTGGAAGCAAACATAGTTGTCCATTAGAGCCTGGCGGACAAAGCGTCCTCTCACCTCCCTGTGTATGTCGTGAGGTGCCTTATTGTCACCTGTAGCTTCGTCATCAGAGCCAGGGAGGGCATTGTACTCATCTGGAGGCACTGGAATGTTCTACCATGTGCACATGTTGGGCAGCATTGCGCACATTATGATGATTTTTCTATACATGAATGGACCACCTGTCCGGTAGAGGCACCTAAATCTTCCCTTTAGCAGTCTGAATGTGCACACAATGCATGTCCTGGTCCTCTTGTGTGCCACATTATAGGCTATCTCTTGCAGTGTGCCGGGGTTCCTCACAGGTGCCATCAACCAGGGAAACTGCGGACAGCCTGAGTCACCTGCAGCAATTTGAAATGGCAGTGTTGAACATGACAGTTTGTCTGTCAAAGTACATGTTACTAACAACAGCAATTGACAACCTTTGGTTCTCTCGGTTAGGCCAGAAATTGGACTATAAATTTAGCAGAAACAAAGGCTATGGTGTGTTGCCCCCAGACTGGTCCGCCCTGAACTAAACAAATATTTTATTTAAATAACTCCCCACTAACTCCACTGGAGGGTTTTGAGTATCTGGGGCTATCATTTGCGAATAATTTGAAATGGGTCAAACAGTTGGAAATAGGTTATTCAACAGCAGCTAGGCAAACTGGTGCGATGACCACCTTCTCAGCTCGCCGTGGAGGCAGGTCAGCAACGTTGGACTATGTGACAATATATAGTCTATGGTGCAGAATTAAGGGGCATATTCCAACTGTCTCTCTACAGACAATGGAGAACATTTGTCTGAAAACGTCTTCTAGGCCTCTCGGCGAGTGCTCCAACGCCCCAAGTGACCCTAAAACTAGGGCTTGTAGAAATCAAGTGTGAGGTGATGTTGAAACCCCTCGTGTATTGGATAAAGAGCTGGTCCATGGTGGTACTTGATCCTTACAGAGAGGGCCATGTGGAAGTTCTAACAATCGAAGGTGTAAGACGTATACCATTGGTGAAGCATGTTAAGCACCACTTTTTGGTGCTAGATCTTAATTCTTTGTGATTTGACCCTTTGAGCATAAACTCCCAATCATAACATTTGCTAAAGATGAAATTATACGATTAGGTCACAGGGACAACACTGGATATTTGTTATGCGCTCAGATTATCTGCTGGTTATATGGTGTGTAAATGCAACATGACTATGGAGCCATACCTAGATAACCTGGTGGGAAGTAAGAAGAAAGCATTCTTTACTAAATTCCGCTTGGGTATTCTCCCACTTGCGAAATTCACAAGATACTGTGGGATGGGGTTGTCTGCATAGTAACCAGTATGTCCCACCCTGGTTGAAGATGATTTGCACTTTATGCTGTGTTGTCCCCTCTATAAATACCTGAGATCCAAATTGTTGAAACCATTACTAATTCTACAGGCGATTAGCACCGGGAGTTAGGCCCTTATTGCTATGAAATTATGCTTGTCTCCCAATGCCTTTAATGTGGTTTCTATGTTTATATTCACTGCCCTCAAAAAAGAGGGAGAGTTTTGTTAAAAACTGCTATGAGAACAGTTTCCTCCTTGTTGTAAATACTAAAAATGCTCATCTGTGATATATCCATAACTATGAATCGAGATAAATGAACATGTTAATGCATTTGTGCACATTAATTGATATCTACTCCAAATGTTTTAATGACTTTTGGAGTTCTGGTTGTATTATCTTTTTATGTGTTTGGTTGCTGTGCTTGTATGGTTCACAGCTGAAATAAAGCTACATTGAAAGAATAATAGTATTGTGCTGGTGGCCTTTGTGTGCCCATATGTGCTTGTGGATGATGCACCATACAGCAATTGGGGGGGTGGGGTATTAGCTTTCAATGGGCACTTGCAGTAATTAACAGTGTGTCTGGCATCACTGTTCATATGTTTCGGTCGGTTTGGACATTACTCCTGAAGGTGACACTATGACGATGGCGCCAGGTCATTTACTGCCCTATAACCATGCATTGGCAGAGGAGGGCTTCTTGGATTTGACAGTGGCCTTGATTGATGCAAATAATCATGTGCCTGCTTTCATGCATACCAGGATAGCTTGTAGAGGTTCCTCCGGTCACTATGTTGCCTGCAGAAAGTGGGCAATGGGCCATGGCCTGTCCAATGTGTCTTGGACTAGACATTATGGGACTTGTACTTTGCTCACATTTGTTCTCATTCCTGTCTCCATGTGTGCCTCTGTGCCAAATGATTGTCAGATGGACTACTTACCCAAAAGTCAGGTACGCTGACCTCTGTGTGTTCATGTAAGCTGGAAGTGTGCTGTTCCTCAGGCCAATGGCATGGTGGGTGGCACCTGGAAATCAGGCACAGCAGGGGCCGATGAGATCGGCATTGCATGTCATCGGAATGTTCATGGAATAATAATGTTTCCGGTTGCGATATGCCTGCTCTACTGCTTGGGGAGGCACTAATGCCACTTGTGTGCATTGCAGTGCTGTAATGATATTGGGGAACAGGGCGATGGCGTAGAAACGCGCCTTTGCTGCGTGCAACTGCGTCTGGGTTGGGGGACTGGAGATGTGCTGGTGAGTGTGTCTCATGAGCACATCTAAGACTTGCTCCAGCATTTTTGAGAATGTTGTCTGAGACCTCCGATGCGGCGTCTGAACAGTGTGCTGGAATACGCCCGTGGTACAGAAGTGTAGAACAAACTCCAGCTTTACATGGGGTGGGATGGCAGTTCTGATGGTGCTCTGGCGATCAGCCTCAATCAGGCTCAGCAGGTCTGATATGGTGTGCAGGTCCAAGCAATAGAGTGTGACTAATTGTTTGTCAGTCAGTGTGCAAGACGATGGACGGACACGTGGTATGGGCGGCCTCTGCAGCACAAGTCTCCTCCACCTTTGTGGTGCTTGCCTCCTTCCCTGCTGTAGCCTTCCGTGCCCCTGTAGCTCAATGAACAGTGGCAGGCCGTGGCTCCTCTAGTTCATGTCTGCTTGTGGCTACATGTTTCTTGAAAGTGCGTTTGTGGAAGGTGTGGGCCTTTTGTACCCTTTTGGTGGCAATTATTGGCACCTGTGGAGTCATTTTTATCACCTAGATGCATTTTAAAGGTAGAGGTAACTGCACTATATTTTACTGGAATTGCGGCACATTTTTAGTGGTATTTCAGCAGTATTTTCACTTGTAATGTGGCATAATTACCATTTTATTATGGCACTAATTCCCCTGGTGGGATTAGCCCCAGTGGTAATTCTGCCGGTTATCTGCATTAATACCACCGGAGGTAATTCCGCTGGTGCTAATTCCGCTCACTGAATTAGTGCCCATTTCCAGCAGGCCCTAATTTGGTTAAGTGGGAAAAGTGGCGGTAATGCCGGTACCTCACCTTTTACTGCATACCGCCAAACTCATAATGAGGCCCTTAGTCTCATACACAGAATAAAAATTACCCACCTGACCACATTTCTGATAAAAATCCATTTACAATTAAAAGAATTCGGATAATGTTGGCTGGATTCGCCTGAGGAAACAGAGCGCTGTAGACATTGGCTGCTTTGAAGTAAAATCTTCTTTCTGGCAGCTGAGTGACAACAGCCCTTTGTTGGTTGTAGAAGTTTGCAAACTTTCACCACACGGGTTCCTCAGTGCGCAGAGTCCCTGAAGATCAACAGGAACAATAAGCACCTTCTTAATCTTGACCAGACATGCAAGCATATGTTAGACAAATCAGCAGTAACTTTCACCCAAGACACATGTCCTATCACCAAGCCAACTCAACCCCATACATTAAACATGTGACATCCTACTTGCCTACAGGCCCAAAATGGGTTTTACAAACATGGTCACCGTTTAGCGTGTGCGTATGCAAAAAGTGGTAAATACACGATAAGATATGCTGAAATCTTGTCATTTTTTTTAACTGCTGAACCATGCTCTGTGTTAAAAGCATCACATGCCAAAAATGTATATAGGCAGCATGAACTGGAAACAAAGCATCAGGAACATGGGCATTGGGAGGTTCATCCTGGTATAAATAACATTGTACCCAGCGGGGCTTATGCGTCGCAGCCAATGAGGAGACACAGAACAGGGGCTTTACCATCTGGTAACGCCCCCTCCCTCTGAGCCTCTTCAAGCAGGAAGCCTCCTTCTTCACCCACCGGGTGCTCAGTTAAATGTTCCCTTTCGCTGCACGTCCCCCATGCCTCACACCCCCTTTTTTATACATTTCCCCCCTCTATATCTCTCCCCATTTACCCTGTGCAGCCTGGTCCCTGTAGCTCTGCAAATGGCCGCCATGGAAAAGGAGAAGTGACTAGTCCCATTTCTGCGTTTCATGGCGCCCATCTTTTTTTTCTATTGAGAAACGAAGACCTTTCACAAAGTACCCCGGTCCAACGGATCGGATACTAATTAAGCAATAATCCTGAGCTGGGGAGTGGGGGGATTACTGCTTCATGTAATGCCCTGGGGCCTGCATGAAGACTAAAGGCTGCGGGGCATTACCTGAAGCGGTATTGCCCCTCAGCTCAGGACTTATTGCTTAGTAATGGTCTGTGTAAGAAAAGAAGGGAAAATGCAAAAGCACACCCCATAAGAGGCACCTGAGTATTGCACCTACACCAACAGGAGAGCATTACGATAGCGGTTCTCCAGGGCACTACTGCTGGCCTCAACAGACAATGTGGCCTGGCAGCTTCATTGGCACTTGAGGGCTTCTTCAGTCTGTTGCATTATAGCCACTGAACATAAACCAACCATTCACCTCTCCGATAGTAATGTCAAGTATTTAGTCGAGTTCACACGGTCACTTTTGCCAAACTACCAATATACCAATACTCCTACAAATTTGAGATATGTTCAATTGTACCTCGTAAAATAGCTGTTAAATCACTAGTCTTTTTAATATGGTACCAATGTCTGTCATTGTCTCATACACCATCACACAACTAGAACACAGCTATACCCCTGATTAATTCGGCCTAGCTGTTCACATATGAACAATACCCCATGAACACCTCATCACCCTATAAAACGCAGCTATCCCATGACACTCCGGCCTAGCTGCTCACATAAGCGTCCTTCATGCCTAACGCAGCCAAACCCAGTCTGGATGTCCAACCACCAGACTGCAAACACATCCAAATATTATCAACACCACACCTAACGCTAGGATGCAGCTACCATCCGACAACTACACCAGCTGAACTCATATCTGGTGCACCCAAGCACCCTATGACGCCATCTATCTCTACTGACCTGAACTGAGGTTCCCGAGGGCGTTCAATCTACCAGCGCTTTGAGGTCATACCAATAATATAGAGAGCGCTATATAAATGCCAAGTAATATAACATAGCACAACATAACAGCAAAGATCAGCAGATTAATCCCACTAATATTTCAATACTGTATGACAATGTTAATGTTATCTAATTATATTTATTCGTTTTAAACTAGGCCCCCCACCACTTAAAGGGTATAACAGATACTAAGAACAGTATCACTCTGTTTGGAAGTTAGTCTAGTTGTCTTTTCCCCACTCCAGACAACATGGAGGAAGAGACACAGGCCTTATGATTCTCTTCATTGTAATTGGTTATTTATAACGCGCTTAATACCCAGAGATTTCTAGGCACGGACCCTGAGCTATCCTCCCAAGACATTTGCAAAGTAACGTTTTGCTGTTTCTTTCGCACCAGGCCAGTCTGTACCAAATGCAAATATCGAGCTAACTTTCTTTTAAAAAGTTTGGGGGACATTTATGAGCGATTATTCCACATTTTTTCGTATATGTCACTTAAATACATTTTTCTGAAAAATGCGCGGCCAATGTTGTGCCCATAAAAAGAGACTCAAAACGGCACACAAAGCAGTGCAATACATTTTTTTTATTTTTTTAACGAAAGGCATCTTTAAACTCATCAAACAGTTCAGGGGTGTGCTTTGTAGCTGAAATGGGTGTTTTTTTCTCTCCCCAAGCCACATAGGACATAGCCTTTTGGCACAGCTCTTCAGGAACGGGTCGAGTGGACTGGGTTGCAAATGGAGTTCACCTTTGGTGCAAGCTGGCCGGATGCTGTTAGCAGCTGTTCCTGCAAACACTCCACTTCTGCTGCCACATCTCTTCTGCATTTTTTGTAAGTGCTTATTTGCATGGGGATGTCTACTTACTCATGACTGTTCACTGAGCTCTGAAATCAGAGTTGCAAACCCAATACAATCCATAACTAGATATAAGCAGAGGGACTGTTCAGAGGGTGGAGGCTATGGATGTACGCAGACAACGACTGCAGTGTGGCGGCGTGCCCTTAGTCTTCCAGGCAGGCCGCACCGAGGGCCGGGATCACCCGGCAGATTATGAATCTGCGGATTCTGCGGATTCCGGATCATCGGAACAAAACACCATGGCTCGGGACCCCAGCGAACAGCAGCCTCGGCTATGGGGGCACCCAGGCTGAAGACTGCGGCAATGGCCATGATCACATGGCAAGACAATTCCTGTGGGATGGTGTTGCCCAGCATGGGAACCGCTGGGATGCTGGGCCACATAGATAGGCCCTCAGCATGCTGCGCGGCACCAGCATGGTGCCTAGAAACAAAGACGCAGGAGTCTGCTCTGGATGGACTGACAAGCTGGAACTGGCTGGTCCCTTTTATTAGGTGGGTCACATGGCTACCACCAGGTGACCAAAGCACAAGTCCTGGGAGCTACCATGCTCCCCGGAAGGGGAGACAAGCAACACTCCTCCCTTTCCATAAAAACCAAACAACGCTTAAACAGGACATCACGCCACAATACAAACAATAATACTAGGAATATAGGTGAAACTACTTTCTACACGTTTAGGATCCCAGGTTACCCCACCCCTTAAGCCTTGGTACCCATAGGGGTGACAGGGTTGGTGGGTTACTGGTGACACGTTGAAAACTCCACATTTAAGCACACCCTTTGTTAACCTGGGCGAGTGGAACTTAAACCACTGACAAACATCATTGCTTGCGCCTGGCACTCCTCAACACAAAAGCCACAAGGGCAGGAGCACAGCTTCACATACCATCTTGGCAGGGCCATTTTAAGCATGTCCGGGATCTACGGGCTCCCAGCCTTCAGATGTATTACTACTGGGTCCACTTTATGCACTTGCAGGTCTGCAGGATACCAGTCTGACTTCCATTAGGATCTCTTCAGGACAGTTCAGAGTTCAAGGGTCGGCAAAGCCGCACCTGGGGCACCAGGGGCCACATCGGCTTAGTCCTTAGCTGGTGGGGCAATCCGTGGCAGGGTGCTGGGTTGGTGGCAGGATGACGGGCCACTCCCTTCACGTAGGAGCTGCTGCTGTACACTGCTAGCGGCAGAGGGCGCACAAGCACTCGCTAGAGCTGCAACCCTCCTCCGCACCTTCCTTTTCTTTTCTCATGAGGATTTTCCCGCCACCTGGCCTTGGGGCGGCGACAGAACGTTCGGGCTATGCTGACATGACGCCTGCCCCTGTCTGGTGAGCATAGGCAGCCCTGCACTGTCTTCACCATGCATGATGTTACTCCCACCCCGGAGCCTGCAGCCAGCACCCCCTTCCATCGTGCCGGCACGGCAGCGGTCTTTCCTTCCTCTCCCCAATCTTTTGTTTTGAAACCTGCCAGCCACTGCTGCTGGACCACAGATCACATTGGGGCCTTTATTCGCACAGTCCGGATCGAGTGGGCTGGTTGTACCACCACTCGTGCAACTGTGGCCTGGAATACAATATCTCTCTGGCCCTTTTCCTTACAACAAACTCGACATGAAGCACACAAACACTCAGCCCCAGCTGGGCCGAGCTCTTCACTGGGCATCGGGGACACTCACATCCAGCCCGACACCATTTTATTCACATTGTACTCACTCTTCTGCTCCTATTTGATGGACCTCCAAGGCAGAGGGCCATGCAGGCCAGGACAAGGGCAGCGCTTCCTACACCATGGGTCTACGAGGGCTGCAGGCCCTCTCCTGGCCTCCACGGTCCATTCTTTCATCGCGGCAGCCCCGGTCTTGACAGGCAATGCCCCTTCTATTCGGGACTGCAGTGGGCCTCACTGTCTCTTTTGTTCATTTTCCCGTGGTCGGCCCGTGTCTTGGTGGGCCACGCCCCCCCATTTTCGGTGCTGCTGCAGTCCTCCTTTTTTTTTGGTGTGTGCCCTGTTCCAGAGCATTTTTTCAGGAAGGGGGCGCATGAGGACCCGCTGCTCCTCCCTATTTCCTCCTTCTGGGACCACAGGAGTCGCCAGCAGGCCTCGGCAGCACACACGTTCACTGCAGCGGGCCCAGGTCACTCCAGGCCACGCCCTCTTTCTGCGGCCTCCCGTTAACTGGGCTGCACTCTTCTTTGTTCACTGGGTCGGGCGGGAGAGGACCTGCTGCTCCACCCTGCTTAACCCACAGGGAGTCACCAGCAATCCTCTGCGCCCCACACTTTGACCGCCGCGGGCCCGGGCTCTATCAGGCTTCGCCCACTAACTTTGTGCGGCGGTCACCGCTCCCCACAAACGCGGCTGATGTCGCTTCTTCTTCCCCTTTTGGGTAGCAAAGTGGGTTTCCGGCAGCCCGCACGGACCTGTGCAGGTTCGGACCATCCCATCCGCGTCGCCAATGTGGCAGCCTGCCCTGTCTTTGACTTCCGGGCAGGCTACACCGAGGGCCGGGATCACCCGGTAGACACTGAATCTGCGGACATGCAGACAGCAGCTCTGCAAGCATGCAGAGGACAGACCGCAGGGGGCACCCTGCGGATTCCGGATCACCGGAATAAAACACCATGGCTGGGGGTACCCAGAGAACAGCAGCCTCGGCTATTGGGGCACCCAGGCCGAAGGCTGCGACAATAACCATGATCACATGGCAAGACAATTCCTGTCGGATGGTGTTGCCCAGCAGGGGCACCGTCTAGATGCCAGGGCACATGGAGAGGCCCTCGGCATATTGCGCGGCACCTGCATGGTGCCTACAAACAAAGACGCAGGAGTCAGCTCTGGATCGACTGACGAGCCGGAACTTGCTTGTCCCTTTTATTAGGTGGGTCACATGGCTACCACCAGGTGACCAAAGCACAAGTCCTTGGAGCTACCATGCTCCCCGGAGGGGTGACATGCAACATGCAGGAGGAAAGACCGCATCTTGAGCAGTTCTGTGGGGGGTTTGACCCATCTGTAACAGGAATTAAGAGGTTGCAGTAATCTGTCCAACAGTTGTTCAGGTATTTGGTTATTTATTTATTTATTTATTTATTTATTGGTCATTAATAAAGCGTCAATTGCAATAAAGTTGCTTTACAGTGCCCCAAAAACGAATGGAAGGGAAAGGGTCAAGGTAAAGGAAACATCTGACCGTTCACAGCCCAAGAAGATTTCCCATTGGGTGAGTGAGAAGAGCGGATGTAAGCATCACGTAAAAAGTGTAATCTAAGCTGAAACCTATTCACAGGTGTCATGAATAATCAGTGCGGGAACGGAGCAGAAGGAGAAGAATGGATGTAAACGAAAAGTAGAAAGTGCAATTTGAAGTTGAAAGCTAGATACAAGTGTCATGAACAATTAATGCTGGCAGAAAACACACACGTGGGAACAGTTGAGTCAAAAAGGCAACAGGAGCGCCGACTTCCGGGGTCATTGTAGGTCTTTAGACTTTTCCAGGTTTATACCATTTACCGCATCCATATGAGGTCCTCACTCGTGCAGCAAATTCGGAAATTCAGCAGCTACAGTTGCACCCCAATGGGAAAGTCCATTGCGCTCATGGCCACAAAACCCTGGCAGGGCAGCAGTCTTCTACTTCCGTGTCACTGACAAAGCATTTAGTCAGGAAGGCTCTTCCCAGAAAGGTGCCTGCACTTCCCCCCGACCCCCCTGTGGGGGTGTCGTGGCAGACAGCAAGAGTTGATCCTTGCTATCCGGGGATGGCAAATAGACCCTCCAAAGCCTGACTTAGACAAGGTTGGTCTTTCAGCTTCTGCAATTGCATGGCAGGCTGAAAAACCATGGGCTGGGGGCTTGCCCAGGTGGCTTCCAGAGGTTATGATTCATTCAAAACCTCCCAGCCATCACCTTGCTGTTTTGTTAAAGTCACCCCGAGTGAGATGGATATGCCAGACGTAGGTCCAGAGATTCTGGTGCTTAGATACTAAAGCTAAACCACACTGATGTTGACCAATGAACCTGAAACTGAAACCAGCTTCATCATTCAAAAAGAGGGTGACCAAGGACAATGGGAACCGCAAATATTTGCCACTGCAAGGTTCCACTACCTACAACCTTCTACCAGCGAACAATGGCTCATTGCAGGAGAGACTGACAGGTACCTCACTGTCAAACGCAACAAACTGTCTGGAGGATTGCTCATGGAGCAAAGTGAGGGTCAGAGTTTTGGCATGGCGGTCAGATCAATGGAGACTGGCCAGAGTAGATACTGAACTGTTGTGCATTTCATGATGCCAGTCAGCCCTTGTCCATGTTTGGTGCACGGAGCAGCACCACGCGGTGTGGAACAAGTTGGTGCAGCTGCAGAGGGCTTCAGACACCCAATAAGCTCCCTCAGCCACCACAATGCCACAGCTGGGTGCCGTTCAGAGTGCGCGGCCACTCTGGGATGAAGGTCCACACTGCCATGTAAGCAGCCGTCGGATAAGGCTGGTGTGGGCCTTGGAAGGAGGAAAGCTGGTTCGATCTGGAGCAAAGAGGAAGGTCGAGCAGGAGAGTGATTCGGAGGGGGGGGTTTACAGCAGCAGAGGAGCAAGGAGAAAGTGAATTGAGAGGAAAGAAGAAAAATCCTGATAGGAGAGTAGAGAATGAGGTGCCGAAAAGCAAAATGAAGAGTGGAAAGAGCTGGAGAGATGACTAGAAGGAGCATGTGCTGAACAGCAAAGTAGAGATTAGATGGTCCTGGAGAGGGCAACAAAAGGAGGAGTGGTGAAGAGCAGAATGGAGGTTGGAAGTAGGGACGTCATTTCAACAAAATGCCAGGGGTAGCGGAAGTGACATCACATGACCCTTGAACCCTGATGACATCATAGGAAGTGATGTCATTTGACATCACCCCAAAGTGATATCGCGGGAAGCGATGGAACACGACCTTTCACCCATTGACAAAACAGGAAGTGACATCACATAGCATTGTACACTATGAAAAATATGGTTACGATATCACTATAATGTGATGTACATTTCATAAAAGAATCGATCGCCATATGTAGCGTTAAGATCAGTGTGTATAGGCCCATGTTATCAAATTACTGTGAATGCAAGCAGACGTCCATGACCAAATGATAATGATGTGTTACTATATAGCACTTGCGCTTAAGCGCTTTATATAGAAAAAATATACACCCGATATCATCCAACCTGTGTTAGTACTCATTTATTGACCTCAGAAGGAAGAAAGGCTGAGTTGAGGTGTTTAAGAAGAGACTAAATCAGTAACTCACCCCCTGAAGTGTGCCTGAAATAAACCTTTAATGAGTCTAGCAAGTATTGTACAGAATTCCAGAAAGACACATTATTTGGTTTCCTATTCTTTCTTATTTAGGGTCAGTGCTGAAAGTGTTAGACTTGTGGCACTCCTGTTCTTATTTTTCTTATTTTTAGGGCCTGAACACGAAAGCCAGCCACTCCAGGAGCTTGCATTACAAAAAACGAAAAAAAAAACAATTTATTTTTTACATTTTTTTTACAGAGGTCGCAAGGGAGACCACAGAGGTCGCAAGGGAAACCTCAGAGGTCGCAGTTGCGACCTCTGGCGACCGCCAAATGACGTCCCTGGTGGAAGACCCAGAGAGAGGAGGAGAGAGTGACGGAGGGGGGCAGTGGAAACACATAGAAAGGACATAGGAAGAGGGGGCCAAAGGCAAGCTCAGAACAAGAAGAGAAGGTGAAGGTGAGAGTACAGATGCATGAGAGGACAGGGCCCCCAAGAACCTCCCTAAGGAGAAGAAGAGAACTAATAGGGTAAGTAAAGAGAGGCAGATCTTTGCAGGTGTCAAGGAAGAGGAGATCAGAGAGGGAGTGAAGCAGATCAGGAGGCCCCAAACACGTTCCGAGAGGACCAGTGGAAGGGGAGTCTGGTCCCATTGTGCTGGCAGTGACTGTGGGAGAGGGAGCGGCCAACATCCTGCTTCTCTCATCCCAAACTCTGGGCAAGTTTGTGCTATAAAACAAGCCTGTTTAAATCCTATTCTATGAGTCATGCAGTGTCTCTTGACCCCCTCGGCTGTGTCAACCACCAGATGTTGCAGTTAGCTGTCTGTGGCATAAACAATAGCATGGACAGGAGGTTTGAGTGAGTTCTTATGAATCCTGGGGATTACAAAAGATATGAATCAACAGATTTGCTGAGGAATGTTCGCAGGAATGTGTAATCCACTCTGACTCCGAGGCTCTCTCTAAACTGGTTTCAATGACTCTAGCAACCAGTAAAGAATGATCATCAAAAATTTTAATGTAGACAGTTTTACCAGACATACATTTTTGCTCATAGCCACTTATGTTTAGAATGAACGACACTTATTATTCTGTTTTTAATGTAATGTATATGATGAGTGAAAATAAAAATGTTAAACCTAGAATGAACGGCTGATGCTGTTTATGGTCTTTCCGTCGAAATGCATGCATCGAAATACCACAGCATCGAAAAAATGCATCGTCTGCCAAAGTATCGACAGGCTATCTATTACATGTAAAAGTGCTTTACCATCGAAACCAGGCCATTGAAAATATTAATGGACTGGTTTTACATATAAAAGGTAGCTTTTCAATGCATTTTTTTGTAACTTTAAAATGTTACATGGAGCTGTCCAGTGCTGAAATTTCTGCACCGGCCAGCTCCTTGTAACGTTTTCATCTCTTTTTGTATATTGGGGGGTTCTCCTCCCCCAGCCCTCCCCAAACCCCACACCCACCCCTCCAAACCCTAACCATAATCCTAATGTAACCCTTAATCTAACCCTAGCCCCCACCCTGACCCTAGCCCCAACCCTAACCCTAATGTAACCCTTAATCTAACCCTAACCCCAACCCTAACCCTAATGTAACCCTTAATCGAACCCTAACCCTAACCCCAGCCCCAACCCTAACCCTAACCCTCACCCTAATGTAACCCTTAATCTAACCCTAGCCCTAACCCTAGCCCCAGCCCTAACCCTAATGTAATCCTTAATCTAACCCCGGCCCCAATCCTAACCCTAACCCAACCCTAACCGCTAACCCCTAACCCTAATCTAACCCCTAATCTAACCCTAGGCCCAAACCTAACCCCTAACCCTCACCCCTAACCTTAACCCCAGTTTCGATTATACCATCGAATTATAGTCAATGGAAAGGTATTTCGATGGAAATGCTTTTCGATGCCTATAATTCGATGGTATGGCATTCAATGCTATGGTTTTAGATGAATTGACTAGATACCACTGATGCAAAGTGGAAATAGAATATTTGTGTAATCACGGCACCCTAAGGCCAGGTAACGCACTGGCCCTCAACCTGCACTTCTCCTTACATGGAATGACAAGTAGAATCCTCCTAGGTTACCCCACTCTAAGAGTACATGTGTAGGCATGCTGGGGAGAATACAGCACCTCCCACAAAACATGAAAAGGAAGGATAAACACATGAAGGATGAGAGGATGATGAATGGTAGGGAAAGCAAGTCTGGGGTGGGCAGGAGAGAGTGGGAAAGAAGCAGCATCAATAATATATGGCCTATTGTCCCCACATTAGCTTGGTCGCCCGCATGGACAAGTTGGCGCCCTCATGGATGCCCCTGCCTTGCATGGGAGCTTGCCAGCTGCTCCGAGTACTTTGAGTCAGGCTCATCTGAATGCAATGGGGTTCCATTGTTGACTCTATTGGGGTATCCCAGTAGAAGAGGACGTGTACCACCTTTCTGCACAACTAGTGCTCCCTTTTTCAAACACCACTGTGCTTTTGTCTTTCCTGATGACTTCGGCTGGTGCTCTCAATTTGGACAGGCCTTTCGGGTCCAGTCTCGGCTCCTCTACTGTGACCTAGTCCCCAGCAGCACCTGCTAGTTTCTTGGCTGCATGCTCGACATTGTGGTACGCTTTGTATTTGATTTGAACCTCTCCACAATCTTTTGTCTTTGAGGACCCTCAGTAGATTGAAATGGCAAGTGACATTCCATCCCCTCGTCAATGCGAAGGCCTCTACCCCTGTTTCGGAGCAGGGCGTCCACATAGCTAAAGAAAAATGTAATCCATCATCAATCACATCATAAAACCTTCAAAAAGAAAAGCAGTTGCCTTACAAGTCAGCTGTACACACATGTGATGCCCATTTAATCCTATTTCCATGATCAATTGTCGTATGGATTGTCGGATGGGATTGCCCTCATTACGACCCAGGCGTTGGACCATGGTGCTAGTAGCACCATGGTCCATGCCGGTAACTTACCGGCTCCGCCATGGCGGAATGGGGAATTACCGCCCCATTCCGAGGTTGGCGGGTCGGTAATTCCCCATGCTGCCATGGCCCTTCCCCATTCTCATTTTTGCCCTATAGGGCTCAATGGGAATGGGGAAGGCGCTAAGTACGGTGCCGCAAATTGCGGCACCGTACTTAGCACCAAGGTCCCTTTGCGGGTTGGTTTTTTAACGCCTGCTAAATGCAGGCGTTAAAGTGCCACCCGCAAAGGGACCTCGTAATCAGGCGTTAAGGGTTTAACGGCGCCGCCACCTTTTACGGCGCCGTTAACCCCTTAATGCCTGGGTTGTAATGAGGGCCTATGGCTGAGACCAGTGAACTCCGATCCCCACACAATAGAAAATTCCACAAATCATCCATGGTCAAAGAGGCAAAGTTATTAAAAAAAACTCTGGAAAAATGTTGTCCTCTGAGTGGTAAAAGCTGTACAAAACATCACCAAATGGCTCAAGTTCTTCATAGTTTTCGCTTGGTTACAAAACCTAAAATGTACATCTCTTGGGCCAAGACCTGGCCTTACAGAGGGCACCTCTATAGTAGGGAACAGGTTGAAGCGGATCCTCATGAACTGTGCTCTATAATGACTGTTCGGAAATGTCATTAGATATTTTGGAATCGAGCCATAGTTCCTCATGTCATACTTCAAATAATGATAACACCTAAATCTGTTAGCTTCTTCTGAAGTCAGTATCCAGTCCGCTCTCCGCAGAGTTATTTTGACCTTATTTGGGTTTGTTCTTACTTCCTCTTCAGATACTGACAATCTTTCAACCCTAAAAACATAATTCCCATTTTTTGAGGGTATGATCATTGCTCAAATCCAAATCTTTTTCAGTAGTGCAAAAGGTGGGGGAGGCAAGTCCTGAATGCATTTCCTATAAAAGGTCAATGTTCTCCATTGTACTATTGCCTTTATGGAAATTAGCCCTAGTTCGGACCACCTATACTGGGATGTATCTTAGTAGTCCCAACACTCTTTTCCCAAAACATTCCCTTAGGCATAGATCACAGGGAGTGATGGATGAAAAACAGAGTTTCGGATCCATAGGGCAAAACAGCTATAGTTTTTAATTTTGATAGAAGTCTAACAACAGATTCAGGGAGAAGCGTCAATCATTTTTATTGAGTAACCTTGCTTGATTTGCCAGAGTTTTTGCTTTGTTTTTGATTATCGCTTCTGTGTTGGCCTCAATCTTGCTCATGTTTATGCAAACACCCAGGACTCAACTAATTCGATCTGTGAGTGATATGATATGATATGATATGACATTTATAACGCGCCTATGCACAAGTGTTTCCACTGACCCAAATGCCACTTAAACTGTGAATATACCTTCCGGTTTGATCCTAGGATCATGTTTTTTGTTTTTGCTGTGTTCAATGCCAGCTCATTTTCTTACACATATTCCTCAATCTTTTTAACTGTCGTTGAAGTCCAATCATGGTTTGGTCCATCACTACCAGGTCATCTGCATATAAAAGATGGGCAGTTGGAGCACCACCAATTTTTGGAGGAAGGGACCTTGCCTGCTTTAAAGTCTCCCCTAAATCCAAGATATAGAGGTTGAAGAGTGCCAGAGCTAGAGGACAACCCTGCTTAAGCCCCCTAGAAGTGTGTATTTAATGTGATGGAAATCCAGCTCCATTCAACCTCACCTTCCCTCTCTGCAATGCCTTTAACTGCTCTAAAAGGTCCTCCGGGCAGTCCCACCTTGATAGCTTCTCCCACAGAATGTTCCTTCTCACGCTTCAAATGCCTGCACCAAGGGTGACAAATGCAAAGTAGGTTTTAGATTTGCCCTCCATGGCCCTGCCCATCAACAAGTTGATTACAGCGATGTTTGGGCTAGTTCCAAGCCCTTTCACAAAGCCAGATTGAAGAACGTCTATGTGGCAGTTCCTTTCAGCCCATCTATTCAATTGTTGGAGGAGACATGATCCAAAGATCTTTCCATGACATCCTGAAGGTCAATAGGGTGATAATTTTTAGGATCATCCCTATTGGCCCTCTTGAATATGCGGACGATAAGAGTCAGGGACACTGCGTTCCAGCTCAATCCTCCTAAAGATCATGCACAGAAAGTTAGCTCACATCTCCGGTTCTTGTTTTATCATGGCATTAGTCATTCCATCTGGGCCCAGAGCACGAGAGGGACTAACCTTCTTAATTAGACCCAATATGTGCTCTATGTTCTTTTCTACAAGCCATTCACCTCCACACCTATGGTCCTCGACCATCTCCATTTGAATGTCTGAAGAATAAAGGGATTTAAAGTGGCCAACCAGGTGGATTCTGACACCCCGTTTACTTGATATACAGACTGAGCGGTGTCACTGCTCTTGATGAGGGTCCAAACCTCACCAGGCTTTTTTTACTTCTCCCCTGCAGCATGTTCTCTGCATTGTGGTGTAACATAGCTGCTTTGTGTCCCCAGAGCCAGTACTTAAAACCATTTTTAGCTCCTTTGTGGCTAAGGCTTGTAAGCGGTTTCAACCCAGCACTCCAACTAAGTCAATGCCTAGTATGAGATGCCCAATGGAAACCCTTATTTATATATTTTTATGTCAAAAGTTCTTTTAATTCTGGATGATGTACCCTTATATAACGCCCCTCTGTTTGAATTCCCCCGGTCCCACTGAACCAAGACATAGGTTTGTTTTGCAAATTAAAAGATTTATTTGAAGAATTGAACAATATATATATCACACTTTTATAAATATGGATAATATCTGAATATCACACTTATGAATATTTATGCAATGATCAGCAATGGGTAATATGACAATATCAACAATCTCTTTAATCATTTAGGAGTAGGAATAGGAAGAAGAATGTAGCAGAGATTACTTTGTATGGGTTCAAGAAATTGCAATGATAGAAAGGAATGCAACACAGAAATAAAACTTGATATGACTTCAATCAAAGACAACAGGATTACTCTTTCCCTCTGTTACTACTCACTCCCCCCAATATGCAATATGAAGATATGGAATGAGGGCACACAGGTTTCAGGAATAACAATCAACAATTGCAGTTTCAATCTCGATTCCCCCCAGCAAGCTTAGAGAAAACAGTAATGATTTTAAAACAGGTCAATTGCTTTTAAATGGGGTTTGAATTGAATGGGAAAATGCTAAAAATGATTTTAATTTGCTAAATGGGATTCAGAACTAGTGAGAGTTGTTTTGGATTGGGTCAGGTCAATACTAGCAATGATTGTTGAAGGATTAGCAGATGGAAAACGAAATTCAGAAGTTGAAAGCAAGAAATAGCTGTTTTTTACATGTGGTGAAATTGAGCCAAATGCAAATTTGCGGTAACTTTTCTGCGCACGAGAAACGCGATTACAGCAAAACTAGCAGGAATGTCGTTTTGGGTTCTTTTGAAAGCTGAGGATGTTAGCTTCAAAATGACATTTAAATGAAATTTAAATTTCGTTTCTAGGACGTACAGTTCAAAAGTTACAGAGGTTTTAGTAAAGGTAGGTTTTTCTTAGAAGAGTCAAGATTTCAAAATGAAAGATGCGCTTTAAAGATTAGGAACCAAGATGGACTTATACTAAGGGGCTATAAAAGTGCAAGATACCCAACGGGACAGCCACCAGAACAGGGCGCCTTCTGCTCTGACTTTTGTCCGCCAGTACACGACTTTCTTCAGAAAAATATCAGCGCACAGATGATTATCACTACAATTATCACAGACTATATGATGAGAAGGGTTCAGGATGGACACAAGATTCTATAATGCAGTTCTGGATAGGTTGAAATGGATTGAATAGGATTACTTTAAACTAAGAGATGACTATGGACAGTTCTATACTAAATACACACTACTATGGCTTTGGAATGGAATGGGCCCGTCAAAGATCTGGTCAAGGATTTGGCTGGGATTCGCTCGCCACCGGACAGGTCTCAGGGGCTTGGTTCTGCTCTCAGCAAGACACTCTGCTCTGCACGGCCGCTTGGACTGGATCTGACGAGTTCTGGGTTACAGCTCTGCTGGACGGATCTGGATCTTGGGTTCTAGCAAGGGTGCTTGGCCAGAAGCGGCAAAACAGCTCAGCCAGGCTGTTGGATCAGTTAGGTTAGGCCCCGTGGAAGTTTAGGGGTTAAATCAGGTTGCAAGATTTTTTTAAAGGGCCCACTGAGAAAGGTTCAGTTTTTTGGTTTGGGCCTCTGCTTCAGGGTTCTGGAGTCTGGTTCTGGAGTCTGGATCTAGGATCTGGAGTCTGGATTGTCCTGCAGGGGGCTTCGCCAGTAGATCAGTGATGAGTGAAAGTGTGTGTCCTCTATGGGTCCTCAACAGTCCCTATTTATCCATCTTCCAAAGTGGTGGGGAGGCTGATTACACAATGCCCAACCCTCTAAGGATCTGATAGGTCAGAGAATTCCCCATCTCCTGATTTGAGAAAGGAACAGTGTGTCATGAGGTGTCATCATGTGTCAGAATGACACTGTGTTTATGGTCCAAAGAAAAAAACTCCCCTTTGTGTCTAACCAGAAAATCTACTTTTCATAAAAAACATATTTCCAATATCACAAACTTATTGATAATACATATTTACATTACAGATTACTTAAGGTACACTTCTGTCAAAGTCTCATATTCCTACGAGTTTTGGTTCACAAATGACAGTTTTTCGCGCTTTTGGCCGGTTACTCAGTTTCAGTTCTGTACCAATTTTTACACATGCATGCACATACCCTCTGGGCATATTCCTGTAATTTTTCATGTTCATAACATAATCACAATAGCTATAATATGAACAATTTCGTGGTTCAGTCTCTGAATGGCACACGGATTCCAGATTAGTTTTAAACTGTGAGGGAATTTTTCATTTTAATACCCTATAAATCCCATATTTTTATCAGTTCGGTACAATTTGCTATAAGTCTTTTTCTAAAACATACAGTTACTTTAGTTTCAAATCCACATTTTCAGTCTGGCCCACCTCCAAGGCTCGACTGAGTCAGAGAGTCACATGGGCTTCTTCCTGCCAGGCCAGCTGGTGTCAGTCACACCCAAATTAGCATTTTCATTCAGCTCAAGGGAGTCCTTTGTCTTCACTCAGAACAACATGCCAGAGTGCCCCTCCCATTTCCTTTCACACTGGCCTGTCAGATACTCAGCTGAGCACAGGGTAAAAGATTCCTTTGTTTGGGAGAAGGTGTGGAATGTCTTTGAAGCTCAGTGTGGCTAACTTTAACTTTTAAACACAATGGGCCTCATTACATGGAAGGCGGTAACCATGGCGCTATTAGCACCATAGTTGCTGCCGGTATTTTACCGTGTCCGCCTTGGTGGATGGCGGAATTACCGCCCTACTCCAACGTGAGCGGGGGCGGTAATTCCCCATTCACCAAGGCACTTCCCCATTCCCATTTTTGCCCCCATAGGGCATAATGGGAATGGGGAAGGCGCTAATTACGGTACCTGCAAATTGCGGTAACGTAATTAGCTCCAAGGTCCCTTTGCGGCACCCTACTTTAACGGCTGGTAAAACCAGCCGTTAAGGTCGGGTCCCGCAAAGGGAACTCGTAGTAAGGCGGTAAGGGTTTACCGGTACCGGTGCCCTTACCGGTACCGGTAAACCCTTACCGCCTAACGTGTAATGAGGCCCAATGTCTGAAATTGTCTTGTCCTAAAATATAAATTACATTTTTAACAAATACATCAACCAATTTCTTAATTCAAGCCTTTTTAAAATATAGTTCTGAATTGTATCCACCTCTTAGGCCTCTGATAGCAAGTATTTCTTTGGCATACTTTGAGTTCTATGTACAACTTTAAACATGACAGGTTTTAGAAATCGCCAGCTTCTGACAGAGGTGAGTAACAGTATTGCACCCATTTTCCACATAATTTTCCAAGCAAGCAGTCTTCAATGTGGATTTTCTTCTGATAAGTGTACTTCTGTGGGCATGGTATTTATGTGGATTCTTGAAGTAGAATGATGTTTAACACCCAACAAGGAGGTTGGGTATTTTGGTTGGTTTGTGAGCCATGATTTTTGCAAATTTGACAACCAAGAAAAACGGATTTTCACACAGCTCTGTGTTTCTTTTGCAATCAGCCTTGCTTTTTGGGCAGCCAAATGATGGGTTTTGCCAGTGGTCTCCTGTGTTACCACTGAGATAGGCAAAAGTGGATGGCGGCCTATTTTTCAGATTTTTACTGGGCACTTCTGGGTGATGTTTAGCAAGCAGCATGCTTTCCGCTGGCCATTCTGATGTTCCTGATGCAAGCAATGCCTAGCAATGTTGCAGGGCCTGGACTAGTGGTGTAAAAACATCCCACAAGCTAATGCCTTGTGGTATAGGCGTTTTAAACGGCTTAGTGCTTTTCTTAAAGCCCGTCTTTTTACTGCCAAGGTATTGTTGTGAGTCTGCCAATGTCTACCAGGGCCACTCACTTGACCTTGTTTATTGATTATAAAGCATTGCAGGATGGGAGTATAGTCCAAGGCGTTGACCACCTTCTCATCTTCCTTTAATTTGGCCCTCGCAGAATATTTGTCAGCCAGACTCTTTAATTTTTTTCAAGTCATCTTGAGCCTGCAACCTCCATTTACTACTTCCACAGCCACACTCATCCCATCTCCCTCCTTCTTTTTCACGTCTCCCATCGTTATTTTGAACAAATTATGATCACTGGCTACAGTCCTTACCACCTCACAGGATTTTATATTCTGGATTAAATCCCTTTAACAAAAATGCAGTTGATTATTACCACTTGGGTACCTCGTGACCAAGTGGACTTGCACCGGATGTCACTCTCAAGACATCTGTTCAGAATATGGAGGCCCCTTTCATCCATTGCTACTGTCCATGCCAACCCCTGCCTTTATGATGGTATTAGATTAAGTCTCTCAGAGCGATTTATCACTCCTCTGTTATTTAAACAAGTATCGTTCAAATCACTGACAGATTATCAGCGAAGACGACTCCTAGGCCACATAGACTTCATCAATAAGGCCGGAAATCTAGTCGGGAGGATAGCTCAGGGGCAACGTGCTAACCATGGAAGCAAGACGACACAAAGCAACACAGGTTCGATCCCTGGGTCTGCGCTTAGAAACCTCTGGGTATTAAGTGCGTTATAAATAACCTATCATATCATATCTTGTCTATAAATTCCACAGCACCTAGTTCCACCGGGTCCCAGTAGACATTTATGATAGTCAATGGGCTCTTTCCCCTATACAGTTGGTCGAAGCTGTTAGGTTTCCAACATAAAGCCACTTTCTGCATGAATGGGTTTGGGTTTTCCACCTTCGTTACTTTCAAAATCATCCCATTCCGTACTGCAAACAAAGGCCTGCAGATGGTCTTCCCATCGGGGTTGTTTTTGCCAGTTTGATGTGTACAGTATACTCATCCAAACTAGGCTTGTAGCGCATCCAAGTCTCCTGCAAACAAATGAGGTCAAGTCACCCAGCTTGACTTCTCCACTTTTAAACAGGTGGGAGAAACTCCTGGTATTCCATGAAGTCAATGTCAACACCGTGGGGTTGCTACTTTGGTTTCAATCTCATCAGTGCATCCAGCAACCAAGACCACAAGTATTTTTCTGATATATTTGAGGTTGGTTTTTTAGGGATTTCCATCTTTGTCGAAATCGACATCCTAAATCAGCACTATCTGTTTCTTTTTTCCTTGTTGTGACTGTTTGGGCCCAAGGGCCTCCTTGGTTGTACCATATCACCTGTGTCGTATATTTCCAGGTCTCATGCTTTGAAACATCGATACATTGTTGATGTTTAGCCTTGGGTTGGTATTGCTCACTCATTTTGTCCTTTAATTCAGATGTTTAATTCCCAAATTCCATCACCCTTGTTTAGTCAAATACAAGTAATCAAAGACTCCCACTAGCTTTCAACAAAGTGTGTTTCACTGTTGGTGAGCGGATGTGGAAGAAGACGGTGTCCAAGCACGTCTCATCTACGAATTGAATCACTGTCAGGTCATCTGTAGATATCTGTCTGAGGTTCGGAATGCAGTGGAATAGGGCTAAGATGTTTCGTCTTTTCAAAATTAACTTCTCTTCTCTGTCCAACATCCTTTCGAAACGCAGACTAAGAAACTGATCTCTCTTTTTGTCTTTTCTTGCTCTACCTTCTTCAAGTTTATTGGTGGAGTAAATACCAATTTATCTTAACGCTTTTATCCGTCAAAGCTCTTTTTTGTTCCAATGTTAGAAATAAGTCTTCCGTTGATCTAACAAAAGGAGCCGGGGCTCCATCCACCTCTTTCAAATTCAGGCCAGATTAGTTCCTCACTTGTATTTTAAGATTACAGAAATCTACTGATGTTTCTTTCAACAGCCGCAAGCCCCTGTCTTCCAAAGAAGTTTTCAGGTTTTGTCATTGTTATCATCTACTGTTAGGAAAGATTTCGTAATTGTAGGTAATTTTCCTTCCATGTGGCAACCCCTAAACTTTTTGCTGTTGTTTTTCACCTTGTTCTTGACTTTGCCAGAGAAGTGCAGCCTTCTGCCGCACTCCTCTGGGCTTTCGCTCCTTTCTTACGGGGAAACTGACATGCCCTTAAGACAGTCAGTACCGGGGAACGCTGTTTCCCGTAGTTTCTTTTATCGTGTTGCGGCTTTAGTGCAACATGACACAAGAGGGCACTGTAAGCTAAGTTACAGCTCTCTTGGGTCTCTAGCCTTCTACAGACCCTAGATACTCTTTTAGGATGGTATTTTGATCGGTGCAAGTCATTCAGGGACTGGAATGGTGGCAGCGATCGTTTTGTTTATTTTGAGCTCCTTTTGGCGTTCTGAGCACGTTTTTCGCACTGAACCCAAAATGGTGGCCTGGCTCCCAAAATGGCCAGACCACGAGGCTCCTTTGTCCTGTCCACTGACCGTCTTGCTCCCTTCACCTTCCCCAGGTCGAGCGACCCGGGGCCTTCCTTATTTGGGCATGTACTTTCCTGCGAAACGTGGTTGCTTTTGCGGGCTTCTACATGTCGTTAGTGTGCCTCCAGGGTGTGGGCTGGGATGTCTGGTCCCAATACACATCCTGGGTGCCAGAGAGTCTAGGGTGGTGTGAATGCCTGGGACCACCGTGGTCCGTGATTGGTCCACGTATGGTGTGTGTGTTGATGAGCGGATCTCCCATTGGCTCCCCTCCGTTTTGGCGCGAAGGGAACCGTGGATAAGAGGGGGCTGGAAACACCACTACCATGTCGATCTCCTGAGTTCTCACGAACGAAGGAATACAGGAGCCAAGTATCCTGCAACCACGAGGCTGGACCGAGGAATCGCTGGTGACCCGCTGAAGGAATCCTCCTTTGCACTGCTGTCGTCCTGTGAAACCCTTTCCTCCTTTGATCGAACCAGAAGGCCTGTACTGGTGCTTCGACCTTTGGAATAGCAGGAACAGCTATTCCCGGCGACTTCATCAACTCCTGCCAAGTAAGCCTTCGGAAGTGTCTCTGGGCCATCCAGTTGACTGACCAGCTTACAAGGGAGTCCTGCTCTGTAACCGCCACCAGGTTGTGTTGTATTTCGAGTCCTTGTCACTCTCCCACGCTTCGTACACTTGGCGTTCCCAAGTCTGAAGGGAGGAGTGTTCATTTGGCTCGAATACACACGGCCGCTCCGTTGTCCTGCTGCGGCAACAAACTGTGCTGGTTTCGTCGATTGGGACGTCTTTTTGCTCTACACGACTACGAGGCGTTCCCTGCTCTTCTGAACCTGCCAGCTGCTGAAACTAACGTGGAGAAGCCTGGGTCTGCTTGCTTCAGGGACCGGTGAGTAGTTTAGCTAGGATCTGGTCGCCCTCCTGCAGTAGCCCATTGCTTTTCCCCACTGTGTAAAAACAGCACCCTTTTGTCCGTACTCGCGCTCTGCTTCTGCTCGCTGTGGAGGCTGCGCTTGAGTCGCGGAACCTGTTCTCCTTCTGTTGTGCATTAACCCGAACTGCCTGACTTCCTCCGAAGAGCTTCTCCTTTTGCCCGTTGGTACCGGCGTGGCAGGTACTTTGAGCACAAGGCTCCACTCTTCGCAGGGCTCGGACTTCCATCTAGTTAGGTGCCTCTGAAGGCGAACTGAGTCTAAAGCGTTATCGCACTGCCTGTTTTCCTTCCCTTTCAGGTGGACTACACATTTCGTGCTTATAACGCTAGCGACTGTTGTATTTGTATATATATTGTGTTGATATGGTATGTGTTGGTTTAATATTGTGATATTGTGATTTTCTCGCTACGGTCGTTGTTTTAAAGGCCTTAAAATAAATGTGTATATATTTTTGATATAACAACTGTTTGGAGTAGTTTGTAAGCACTCTTGCTTTGTGTGCTCATTGCGGGCTTTCAGTCACCCTCACCCCTCTTGAGACCTAGTCTTGACTGCCGCGATCGCTACCTTGATTGGTCTGGCTTGTCCAGAGGTTACCCTGTTCCAAGTAATTAGGTTGGCCTTCTGAACTTCTGCGCCACCAGGACAGAGTTCAGAAATCCGTCTTAACAAATTGGTGTACAGCGGTGGGATACGACTGAAGGTATCCAGTGTTGCGCTCGAACTAAGGCATTTCAGGTTATTCCAACCAGTACACGTAGTGAATTGTTGTAGTATAACTTTAAAAAGGCCATAGTCCTATCAAACAGTATGGAAACAAATACCTTGTTAACTTTAAATGCTTCCAAATCAGAAACGCTGAAAAAGATGTGTGCGGAGAGAGGTGTTTCCTCTCAAGGCACAAAATTGGAAATGATCCAGAGAATCGTGGCGTGGCAAGAAGCGCAGCTTGACGCTATAACTTCTGAGGACAGTGCAGAAGGTGGTGGGGCTGCTCTCACTGGTAGAACCGACGGTTCTGCCGCTGCACTGATCCATCGCGACCACGAGGACAGGGAGGATGTGATGTCTAATGTTTCCTCTGCCAGTGTTGATGGGGAGGCTATGCTTGAATTCAAGAAGCAAGAGCTGCGGTTTAGGCAGCAGGAGCTTGAATTCAGCATAGCCAAACTAAAAATCGAACAGGCAGAAAAACAGAAAGACAGGGATCACCAGTTGGAACTGGCCAAGCTTCAGGTTGCAAATGGGTCCAAGGGTCCTGGACATGGGTCTGGGGCTTCCTCTCATCCACGGTTTCCGAAAGATCTGCTCAGTGTGTATGAAGAAAGGAATGACATTATGGACTGGCTGAATGCGTTTGAGTATGCATGCGAAGTTCAAGAAGTTGACAATGCTGATAAGATTGCCTGGTTACTCAGTAGACTGCCCCATTCTGGCTGTAGTGCCATTATGGAAATGTCAAAGGCTGAGCGAGCTGATTTCGCAATGTTAAAGCAAACTCTCATTTTAAAGTTTGGGAAGACTCCGGCCCAATATTTAAAGCGTTTTCGAGAGTATAAGAAAAGGGAAGGTGGTACTTGGGTATCTTATGTCGCTGAATCCTTGAAAAACTTAACTGGCTGGGTCGAAGGTTATAAGGTTTCTACCTTCGAAGGCATGATAAATCTTGTCATGCTGGAACACATTTTTGCTTCTTCTTCCCCGGAGCTTAAGCAGCATTTGGCCGATTCGAAGGAGATAGATCCTAAGAAGCTGGCCATTGCAGCAGACTTATGGGTGTCACATCGAGTGTCCCATAAGGACAAAACTCATCCTGGTAAGCAGGAGGAAGGGAAAAAGTCCAAAGATATGGAGGGTGGGGAATCTGCTAAATCTTCTTCCCATAAGGGCCACAAAAAGAAAAACAAGGGTAAGACACAAGAGAACTCACAGGGCAGTGGAGGTCCGCCTCTGAAACAGAACTCTGGTTACAATAAGCCTCCCTACGTAAACAGACCCACTGGGGCTTGTTTTTCTTGTGGAGCAACTGACCACGTGAAGGGGGATCCCCGTTGTAAGGTTAGACCTTTGGGGGTCCACTCCGCTAATCTGGCCTTCTCCTCCTACGAGGAAGAAGAGATTACAGGAGCATCCTTCTCCTCAGACTCATTTCCCAGCGGAATAGAGGCTGAGGTAGTTTTAGTGTCCCTGGGTTCCTGGGAGCCTAAAGTCGCAGAGGCTTATGCTAGGATTCCGGATAATACCAAGCACTACTTTAAAGACAGTGTGCTGATCAATGGAGTGGATACTCCAGCTCTTAGGGATAGTGGGTGCAGTCGCACTGTAGTGGATTCTACCTTGATAGACTCAGAGGAAGTTGCCAGAGCTACTCTGATGCCCACTAAGTTGGCTGACGGCCCCCTCCGTATGTTTCCAGTAATACCTGTAAATCTTACTTTAAATGGTACAGCAGTCAGGATTCCAGTGAGCATTCAGAGAAACGTCCCGGGAAAGGTCTTGTTGGGTAATGATCTCAGAGCTTTAGGGCTCGTAGGAGACACTGCCGAAAGACCCTACACACGGTCTCAAGCACGGGCAGCATTGGCCAAGTCCAATACGCCGCCCCAGCCAAAGGGGAAACCCAAGGCGAAAGGAGTCTACAAGTCAAAACGAGGGAAAGAGAATATTCCCCCGAGCTCGCCTACCACTGCGGTGGAGGAAGTTGGTCAATCGCCCGGGCCTGACGAGGAGGTGGCGATGCCTGAAGTATTCGACCCCAACGATCATCCTGAACTAAAATTCTTGTTAGTTGAAGGAGGTCCTGATAGGGACGAATTCAGTAAAGGCCAACGTGAGTGCCCATCTCTGGAAGGCCTAAGGAGACAGGCCTGCTCCCAGCTTGAGGGTGAACCTCCTGGGAAGCATAGGATTTATTGGGAAGGTGGACTCCTGTATAGTGAGCCCACAGAGTCTACAGAAGGAGACCATAGGAGGTTGGTGGTTCCCCTTGCTGTTAGGCCCTTCCTCCTGCAGTTGGCGCATGAAGTTCCCCTTGCTGGTCACCTTGGTATGAAGAGGACCAAGCAAAGGTTATCCATGCACTTCTACTGGCCCAAGATGGGGGTGCAAGTAGAAAGTCACTGCAGGAGTTGTGCCTCCTGCCAGTTGTCTGGTAAGGTTGGCGCGACAATCCAAGCTCCGTTGGTACCGCTCCCAGTTGTGGGGGTACCATTTGAAAGGGTAGGGATCGACATCGTTGGTCCCCTTGACCCGCAAACATCCTCGGGCAATAGGTTTATCCTGGTGCTGGTCGACCATGCAACCAGGTATCCTGAGGCCATCCCATTGAAAACTGTAACTGCCAAGTCAGTTGCAAAAGCTTTACTCGGCATATTTACTAGGGTTGGCTTCCCTAAAGAAGTTGTGTCAGATCGTGGCAGCAACTTTATGTCGAAGTATATGCAGGCTATGTGGAAAGAATGTGGGGTCACCTACAAGTTCTCTTCTGCATACCACCCCCAGACCAATGGTCAGGTGGAACGTTTCAACAGAACGTTAAAGAGCATGATTGGGGCTCTGGAGGAGCCTCAGAGAAGAAAATGGGATCATCTTTTACCATGCTTACTGTTTGCCTACCGAGAGGTACCACAGGAGGGTGTTGGCTTCAGCCCCTTCGAACTTCTGTTCGGTCATCCCGTACGGGGACCCTTAGCCATCGTCAAAGAGGGATGGGAGATGCCCACTCCCCCTGTTACTACCAATGTAGTTGATTATGTGCTAGGGCTCAGAAAACGGATGGTACTTCTGATGGGCTTGGCTAGTGATAAATTGAAGGCAGGGCAAGCGCTGGTGAAACATTGGTACGACCAGAAAGCTTCCCTCATCAACTTTACACCTGGTCAGCAAGTCCTGATCATGAATCCAATAAGGCCTCGCGCTTTACAGGACAAATGGTCAGGCCCTTACACAGTGGTGGAGCCCCTGGGTGAGGTTAACTATTTAGTGGACCTTGGAAGGCCTGGACAGGCTCCAAAAGTGTTTCACGTGAATAGGCTGAAGGCTTTCGTCCCAAGAGTCGAAATCGCAGCACTGCTACTGGCTTCAGACGTTGAGGAAGAGGAGTCTGAACCTCTTCCCGACCTGTTCCAAAGCGGTCCTTCAGATAGCTCCTTTGAGGGTGTCTGAGTGGCCCCTCACCTGACTTCTGATCAGCAGGCTGAGGTGAAAAGTTTGCTTAGGCAGTTTTCCCCCCTGTTTTCACAGTCCCCTGGTTTGACACCTTGGTGCAAACATAACATTGACACAGGAGACAGTGTACCTACCAAAAGTAGGGGATACAGGATGTCAGACAAAGTACGGTCTTATATTAAGACCGAGGTCAACAAGATGTTAGATCTTGGGGTGATTGAACCCTCTAGTAGTCCTTTTCCAGCCCAGTGGTGTTGGTTCCAAAAGCAGGCACTTCTGAATTGAGGTTCTGCGTGGATTACAGGGCTCTGAATGCTGTCACCAAGACAGATGCACACCCCTTGCCTCGAACAGATGAGCTGGTGGATACTTTGGGTGCCTCCAAGTACCTCAGCACGTTTGACCTCACTGCTGGCTATTGGCAAATAGCTTTAGCAGAACATGCCAAGGAGAAGACAGCATTTTCTACTCCAGACGGCCTTTACCAATTCCGGGTAATGCCGTTCGGGTTGAAGAATGCACCTGCCACTTTCCAGAGGCTTGTGAATCATGTGTTGAATGGGTTGGACAAATTCTGCCTTGCATATCTGGACGATATAGCAGTTTTCAGTGCCACCTGGGAACACCATGTGAAACACCTCGGGATTGTGCTCCAGGCTCTTCAGAAAGCCCACTTGACCATAAAGGCTAGTAAATGCCAGATTGAACAAGGCTCAGTGGTTTACCTTGGACATGAAGTAGGTGGAGGGAGGATACAGCCTCTACCCAGTAAAGTACAAGCAGTACGAGACTGGCCTACCCCCACTACGCAAACCCAAGTGAGAGCCTTCTTAGGACTCACGGGGTATTACCGCAATTTTGTGGCAGACTATGGCACCATAGCTGCTCCTCTGACTGCCCTCACAACTCCGAAGAAACCCAAGAAGGTAACTTGGACCGACGAGTGTGAGAAGGCCTTCAATGGCTTAAAAGACTCCTTGTGCCAGGCCCCTGTCCTCAGGGCCCCGGATTATCAAAGACCTTTTATCGTGCAGACGGACGCCTCTGACACTGGGATAGGAGCTGTACTATCACAAGTAGATGAGAAGGGTAAGGAACACCCTATCGGTTTTATTAGTCGCCAGCTTAAGGACAGAGAGCTCAGATGGTCCACGGTAGAGAAAGAATGTTTCTCTGTTGTGTGGGCCCTAAGGAAGCTGAGGCCCTACCTCTATGGGACCCACTTCACTGTGCAGACTGACCATAAGCCGTTAAAGTGGCTAATGAACATGAAGGGGGAGAATCCAAAGTTGCTTAGGTGGTCCATAAGTCTACAAGGCTTCGACTTCACTATTGAGCATAGGCCAGGTGTCCAACATAGCAATGCTGATGGGTTGTCCAGAATGTTTAACCGACCTGAACAAGAGACTCATCCAGGGGTGGATTAGTTCCCCCTGTCCATAGTCTGGGAGGGGCGAGTGTTAGGAAAGATTTCGTAATTGTAGGTAATTTTCCTTCCATGTGGCAACCCCTAAACTTTTTGCTGTTGTTTTTCACCTTGTTCTTGACTTTGCCAGAGAAGTGCAGCCTTCTGCCGCACTGCTCTGGGCTTTCGCTCCTTTCTTACGGGGAAACTGACATGCCCTTAAGACAGTCAGTACCGGGGAACGCTGTTTCCCGTAGTTTCTTTTATCGTGTTGCGGCTTTAGTGCAACATGACACAAGAGGGCACTGTAAGCTAAGTTACAGCTCTCTTGGGTCTCTAGCCTTCTACAGGCCCTAGATACTCTTTTAGGATGGTATTTTGATCGGTGCAAGTCATTCAGGGACTGGAATGGTGGCAGCTATCGTTTTGTTTATTTTGAGCTCCTTTTGGCGTTCTGAGCACGTTTTTCGCACTGAACCCAAAATGGTGGCCTGGCTCCCAAAATGGCCAGACCACGAGGCTCCTTTGTCCTGTCCACTGACCGTCTTGCTCCCTTCACCTTCCCCAGGTCGAGCGACCCGGGGCCTTCCTTATATGGGCATGTACTTTCCCGCGAAACGTGGTTGCTTTCGCGGGCTTCTACATGTCGTTAGTGTGCCTCCAGGGTGTGGGCTGGGATGTCTGGTCCCAATACACATCCTGGGTGCCAGAGAGTCTAGGGTGGTGTGAATGCCTGGGACCACCGTGGTCCGTGATTGGTCCACGTATGGTGTGTGTGTTGATGAGCGGATCTCCCATTGGCTCCCCTCCGTTTTGGCGCGAAGGGAACCGTGGATAAGAGGGGGCTGGAAACACCACTACCATGTCGATCTCCTGAGTTCTCACGAACGAAGGAATACAGGAGCCAAGTATCCTGCAACCACGAGGCTGGACCGAGGAATCGCTGGTGACCCGCTGAAGGAATCCTCCTTTGCACTGCTGTCGTCCTGTGAAACCCTTTCCTCCTTTGATCGAACCAGAAGGCCTGTACTGGTGCTTCGACCTTTGGAATAGCAGGAACAGCTATTCCCGGCGACTTCATCAACTCCTGCCAAGTAAGCCTTCGGAAGTGTCTCTGGGCCATCCAGTTGACTGACCAGCTTACAAGGGAGTCCTGCTCTGTAACCGCCGCCAGGTTGTGTTGTATTTCGAGTCCTTGTCACTCTCCCACGCTTCGTACACTTGGCGTTCCCAAGTCTGAAGGGAGGAGTGTTCATTTGGCTCGAATACACACGGCCGCTCCGTTGTCCTGCTGCGGCAACAAACTGTGCTGGTTTCGTTGATTGGGACGTCTTTTTGCTCTACACGACTACGAGGCGTTCCCTGCTCTTCTGAACCTGCTAGCTGCTGAAACTAACGTGGAGAAGCCTGGGTCTGCTTGCTTCGGGGACCGGTGAGTAGTTTAGCTAGGATCTGGTCGCCCTCCTGCAGTAGCCCATTGCTTTTCCCCGCTGTGTAAAAACAGCACCCTTTTGTCCGTACTCGCGCTCTGCTTCTGCTCGCTGTGGAGGCTGCGCTTGAGTCGCGGAACCTGTTCTCCTTCTGTTGTGCACTAACCCGAACTGCCTGACTTCCTCCGAAGAGCTTCTCCTTTTGCCCGTTGGCACCGGCGTGGCAGGTACTTTGAGCACAAGGCTCCACTCTTCGCAGGGCTCGGACTTCCATCTAGTTAGGTGCCTCTGAAGGCGAACTGAGTCTAAAGCGTTATCGCACTGCCTGTTTTCCTTCCCTTTCAGGTGGACTACACATTTCGTGCTTATAACGCTAGCGACTGTTGTATTTGTATATATATTGTGTTGATATGGTATGTGTTGGTTTAATATTGTGATATTGTGATTTTCTCGCTACGGTCGTTGTTTTAAAGGCCTTAAAATAAATGTGTATATATTTTTGATATAACAACTGTTTGGAGTAGTTTGTAAGCGCTCTTGCTTTGTGTGCTCATTGCGGGCTTTCAGTCACCCTCACCCCTCTTGAGACCTAGTCTTGACCGCCGCGATCGCTACCTTGATTGGTCTGGCTTGTCCAGAGGTTACCCTGTTCCAAGTAATTAGGTTGGCCTTCTGAACTTCTGCGCCACCAGGACAGAGTTCAGAAATCCGTCTTAACATCTACCATCCAATGTTTTTCTGCAAGAGTTTGGACCTGGACCCTAGGCTCCTTAATCGCTGGTCATACACATATATGTTGAGTGTCTTCCCTTTCCCCCTCAACATTTGTGACGTTTTCATATGCAGAGTTCACCTCCTCCTTTCTCAAAGGATGCGGCCACAGTGACCTCTCCTATTTCCACACTAGTCGCCCCTGACATCTGCTCCTGGGGAAAACTGGGTAAAACCTCTTTTTTTTGCTAGCCGTACTTACATTTGTTCCACCCCCCCTACTCTCATTACTGTCATTACAAATCTCATGATTTTCCGCGGGACATTTGGTCTCATAGGCTGCTGAGAATTTTGGTTCTTTAACTTTGCAGCTTGATTTGTTCTTCCCATCTTTTTCCTTCTTCTCCGCCTGAATGTTGGGAATGGACTAGGCATATTTAAGGGCGACATCTCCTCCTTGGCTCAGTTATATATATAGGTGGGGAATCCCGTCTAGTGTTCGCTGTGACCAATAGGTGCTCTAATAGTGCAGTGGCAGGAGCTGAGGCTGCCAACAAACCCTCCAGTCTGGCCGCTTGATGACAATCAACTTCTTTCGACACTTCTCTATTCAAGTGTTCCTGATGGCACTGAACTTCATGGCCCACAGACTGGCTTTCTTCATGCCATGGAGTCCATCGTTGACCCCACAGTGAACCCTGGATCCTCTCCATGCAGGAGGTTCCTCTTGGGTTTTTAAAGTTCTAGAGCAATCGTTCTGGCCACAAGTTTCAATGTCTGTAAGTGCATTAGCTTTAATTGAAGTAATGTAGCCCTCTATAAACAGAACATTAGAATGAAGCATGGCAAGTAATGTTGCCTGGTCCTTAATGTTGTCGTTAAACGTTTCATACAATTAAAAAAATGGTGGCAAGGCAATTGTCAACATTGACATACCACTGCGTAGGTCTGGGAAGGAAGGGCCCTCTCCTAAAACCCAATTGTTTCTGGGGTTAGAGGCCCATTCCCCATCTTGGGTTGAATAAGAGTAGTCCGTTGATTCCACCACCATTGAGGGGTTCCCTAAAGCGAAGGCCCCTGTTTCCTCCAGCACGACTCCTTGGTTGACCGTTGGCATGCCTTTGCCCAGGTCCCCCAACGTTTTCCCAAAGGACTTCTGCCTCGTCTCTAGGTTTCCTCCTACAACCATCAATGGCTCTGATGCATTGGGGCCGGGTTGTACAATGAATTCTGGGGATTTATCCAAAGCTGGGGGTCTTCCTTAATCGAAACCTTGGTAACACTGTGCACTCCTTGTATATGGGACTATAAAAATGTTAAGTATAATGGATGTCATTTTTTCTGAATCAGTGATGTATTTCTAGGTGCGGGGGAGAAAACTACAACCTTGGCATATAGGTTGTGTGGCGAACAAAAGAAACAAGAAGGTTCCCAATTAGGGAACCTCTGTCCCCTGCACACTGTCTATGGCCAAAAAGCCAAACGTTTTATCAGAGTTGGCAGTTGGCTCTTCTAGAAGAGTCCAACATGCTACTTCATCATTTAACAGAGATATTTTGCTTGCTCAGACAATTTTTCACAAAGTACATTTCAGCTGTAACAATTAATACAAGTGACCAGTCTCTTGTTAGTAAATTCAGGAGTTTAATATACATATAGCTCAACGCGTTTTGAGTAAACTCTTCATCACGGGCATGTACTCACAAGTTTTCTACAAAGAAATTGAAACAGAAATAAATAAGTCATTTGATATGTATTGTGGAATATCATCAATAATACTCAATGATGAATATTCTAGATTTCTTGGCACATGTGCAATAATACACTTAATAAACATAATGGAATGTATAGTCTCAAAAGGACCTGTTTTCTTAAAACGTAATAATAATGAACCTATACTAGGTTCACTAGCGTATCTCTATATCCAAACTGCTAGTGGTAGCAAAAACTTGATCACATGCACAGAGGTTATCTAAGATTCTTTGACACATGTGCAGTAATACACTTAGTCGGCATAATGTAATGTATAGCTTCAAAAGTACCTGTTTTCCTAATACTCAATAATTATGAATCTATAATAGGTTCATTAGTGTATCTATTCTTCAATAGTGTTAATGGTAGCAACAAGTTGATACAATGACCAGTGGTTATCTAAATTACTCATGAACTCATGAGCGTTTATTTACCAAAATATGTAAAGGAAGGAAACATTCTGAACTTCAATAATATCCACCTAGCTCCATTGTCTGTAGTGTGATTCAATGACAGAATACAGTATGTAATCTTCTCCCTTAGATCTGTATGAAAGCGTTTAGAATGAAATAGCTGACCCTAATCATCATTAAAATAACTACTCAGTACAAAAGAGTCTTTTTATCTCTGTTAAATTATGAAGGATCATATTGGGCCCTTCTAGAAGAGCCACTTGCTACCTCTGATAAAAGGTTTGGGTTTTGGCCATAGACAGTGTGAAGGGGAGGGGAGTTCCCTAAATGGGAACCTTCTTGTTTCTTTGGTCTTCCATAATCGACCATTTTTATCATCTCTCCGATTCTGGCGATATCCTGCCCAAAAATGTCTCCATTGCCTGGTCACCTGCCTTAGCCTCAAGAAGTGTTAAGTGACCTGGGGTACTGGTCTGTCTGGAAAAAGCCTAAATGCTCCTTTCAAGGGAGTAATTTCTTCTTAAGGTGTTAGTGGAACAAGGACCCTGACAAGAGCTGACGTGGGTTTACCCAAAAATATAGGAGCCGGACCCTTATACATCCAATGATTTGGGTTTTTCAACTGTGAGGGGTTTCAACATTAACCAACTCCATAGTCTGCCAATCCTTCCAACATGTCCACGTCAGATACTTTGCCAGCAGACATAGTCCAATTGTAAATTGTCTTAATTGTTATCAGGTACAACTATGGTATTTTATCCTTCACTTGGGTTAAGGCTTCTGTAGAGTTATGGGTTATGGGTCTGCATTGAGGTCTTTGTTGAGCATCCAGATTCGGCTGTTGGTAGCACTAACAGCTCTACTGGCAGCTTGCTCATACCAGCCTGATCCCAGGCCAAAAGATCATTTGGAGCGTCCACTAACTCACTTAATCATGTCCCTAATGATGGTCTCAGTGTTTTCAGATAACTTATTTGTAGGGTTTGGGCTTCAGACAATGGTCATCTTGTCATTTGGCAGCTCCAGTTTTGATCAAGCCACGGGTTTGTAGGGCTTGTTCTGTTTTCATGAATAATGGCTTTTGTCATTAACGGTGCTCTAACATCTTTCCAGCTTGAACTTGCAGGATTCGTCTTCCCTCGAGCACAGAGGTAGGCGAGTCCCTAAACTGTCTTCTACTCATTACCAGGTCATGCTCCTTTTGGGTTTCTCCACTTGCAAGCATAAAGCAACTTTGGCCATATTGGGCAATTGTCTGCTCCAAACCCCCAGGGACATCATTTTCACCAAAATGCCAGGAGTAGCGGAAGTTAATTCACACGACCCTTGACCTCTGATGACATCATAGAAAGTGATGCAATTTGACCCCACCCCGAAGTGACATCACGGGAAGCGATGGAACACAACCTTTTACCCGTTGACAAAACAGGAACTGGCATCACATAGCATTGTTCCTAAGTACACTATGAAAAATATGGCTACAATATCACTGCAATGTGATAAACATTTCAAACAAGAATGGATCGCCATAACTGCAACTTGCAAAAAGCAAAATACATAGTCCGAAATGGATGCTCATTCTACTCTAAATGCTTTTTGGAGTATTTTGCTTACATAGTCTGAAATGGATGCTCATTCATCATAAATGCTTTTTGGAGTATTTTGCCTGCATTGTGTATTTGAAATGCTTAAGAATAGACTAAATCAGTGACTCGCCCCCTGAAGTGTCCCTAAAATAAACCGTTAATAAGTCTAGCAATTATTGTATAGAATTCCAGAAAGACAAATGATCTGTTAATCCTATTCTTTCTTAATTAGTGTCACTGCTCAAAGTGTTACACTTGTGAAGCCCCCTGATTTTTTTTTAAGAAGCCTGAATAAGAACGCCAGCCACACTAGAAACAAAGAGCCACTTGAGATTGTCCACAGCCCAGGAGCTTCAATTTGTAAAAAAAAATATATATGTATATGTATACATATATATATTTTTTTATGGGTAGCAAGGGAGACCACACGGGTTACCACACGGGTAGCAAGGGAGATGTCAGGGGTCGCGACCGATGGCGACCCCTAAATGACATCCCTGCAACCCCCCCCCCCCGTGTGGCCATTTGCACTGCAACCAAACTCTCTGCCATTTCCATGTCTGCTCCTGCTACATAGCCCCCCTCACCCTAAGTGAATGTACAGCTGTATTGGCAGCAGTTCATGCTGCTTCCATAATCTCGACATGTGACCGTCCATGTATGCTGATGTCTCCCCTTAGGTTAGGGTTAATGTTAATATTAGTAGTAGTGTTACTACTTAGGGGGTTTGGGATGGTTGAGCGGGTTAAAGGGTCCAGTCTGGATGCATAGGTTCAGAACCCCCCCACCAGCACCACGTCCCGCTCAAGTTCTTCCATCACACAGATCTCGAGTGCGCTAGGGTTCGTGAGATCATTCGGGGGTGGGGGGCGACTTTGGTAAAGACATATTGGATATCAAGTTGAAAGAAATAGAAATAAGCACTGGCAAGGGTTTACCTCCGCTCCTCTAAGGTCCTCTAAGATCTCTAAGCTTGTGCACCCTGCATGAATTCCTCAGCCGCTCTGCGTGCTTTGACTTTCCTCCATCAACATGTGACGTTGGGTAGACAAAGTCCAACACCCTCGCCTCTGGATCCAAATGAGAGGCAGAGAAACAGAGAGGAGGTTCACTGGCAGCTAACTGGTGAGCAACTGTACTCGCCGCCGGACTCCGCGCTGGCGTTCCGCGCCTCTTTCTGGGGTTAAATAGAATCTCTAAAGGCACAGTATCACTGTGGCTAGAGACAGGAAAACTCACTTTTCCTCCAGGAAATACACAGAGCACAGCAGAAGAGGGGGCTTTAAGGCAAGTAACTGGACTCACCACTGAACTCTGCGCCAGTGCTCGTCGCCTTTTTCTGAGGTTAAATAGAATCCTTAAAGGCACAGTATCACTGCCGTTAGAGACAGGAAAACACACTTTACCTCCAGGAAATGCAGGTATTTGCACAGGGCCCCCCGAGCAACTCCTACCACTTGAGCGAGCTTGCAAGAGCCTGTTGTATACTTCCCTTGATGAAAGGGTTCATGCGCTCTACCATTCCGTTTGGAGCCGGCTGGCACAGCCCTGTTCACTTGTGTTGCACACTGTGGCCGCCCAGGAACGTGTGTGGCCGCCCAGGAACGTGTGCATCTCATATGATACAAGTGTTGTGCCTGTTACGGGTTCACCTGGAACAACCTCCCTGTCATAGACTTCTGTGAGGAACTCCACTACACTCCATACTTACGCAGCCCTCCACAGTCTTCCACTCTCCCTACTTGGACATATAGTCCATGAGTACAATAATATGAAGTTGGGGGCCAGGGATTTGCATGGCCAATTATGTCCATTTCCACTCTCCCCCAAACTCTCTCGGGTACTTCCACCGAGTTCAAGGACCGACTTCTGACAGCCTCGATTTTGTCACTCTATTCACATACTGAGAAGTCGCAGGACATTCCCTTCATGTCCGCATATATGTCTGACAATCAGTAATTATCCCTTACTCATCATTTAGGGAGCTCCAATCCTAGGTGCCCCCCTTGGGAGAAAGCCATCACCTTTTCTCTGAAGATCACGGATTAGACCAACCTTTTTTCCCTCATGAAAGCACGTGGCCCGATTTTTTATTTTTTTCTGGGCTACCCATTTCAATCAGGCTGATCTGGCGCTTTAGTTTTCCAACCTTCCTTCAAGGATCCACAGATACGATTTGCTCCATCGTCTTTCTCATTGCGCTTTGCCATTCCTCTCTTGGTGTTACCAGATCAACTAAAGACACTTACAATCTCTCTGTCAACTCCGTCTCTTTCAATTCCTTCACGCCCCATTCCTTCACCTTAGAGGGCAACCTGGAGTGGGACTCCACCATCACAGTCTTTCGTCCTGGGACATACATAACTGAGTTCATCATTTGTATGCTCCATCTCTACATATGAGGTAGTTCAGATTTTCTTTGGGCTAAGCATGTGTAACAGGGGTTTGTGGTCAGTTTTGATTGTTACCAGGGTTCGCCAAATCAGTTTCTTTTAAATGCCATAATAACCAGAAAACTCTTAATGCCTGAAGCTCTACCGTGAACTAGTTGTATTATGTGCTTCTGTGTACCCAGGAAGCGACGGTGCTGGTGACCCCGAAACCTCTCTGTGTCTGGATCGGAACCCCTCCTAGTCCCCATGCACCCATTATAGGCCAGTTGCTGATTTCTTTCTCTAGATTTCAAATGATTTTTGCCATTGCTCCGACCAGACGAAATGAGTGTCCTTTCTGAGAAATTCTCTTATTCCACCAGTCTTGTACGTGAAGCCTTCCACAAGCTTTACAAAAGTGTTCCACAAGTCCAAAGAATGAACTCAGTTGTTCCCTTTATTGATGTGAGTAATTGTCCTTCAGGCCACCTTTGTGACGCTCTGGTTTTCTGAGTCCCTACACTGATGTCACCGATTGTCTCTGGGGTGCCATTGTGATGCGGTAGATCTTTTTCACACACCCTGCTTTTCTGTGACCTTTCATTTTTGGGTTCTACAGTTCATTGTCTCCTCCACAATGCCACTCTGTGATGTCAATGTAGGCAAGGGCTAGTTTGGGCTGGGTGACTTCTTTAGAGTTCAGGATGTTTTGTACTGCATTCCTTTCTACCTCTGACATTTGATGAGTCACAATCCTAGAGTTCTAATTAAGAACTAGAGGGTCAACATTCCACCAACAAATGTGTCTGCTCCACAGAGTTCTACTATAGAACTAGAGGCCAACATTCTACAGGCAGCTGCGCCAGCCCTGGACGCCATGCTGGCGGTTAAAGCAGCCTTGGAATCTTTGTTTGTTTGTTTGTTTATTTATTTATATTGCGCGCCAGACCCGAAGGTATAAGGGCGCAGCAGCGGCAAGGATATTCTCAGCTTGGTTAGAGTGCTGTACAGTAATTACAGTGTGTACATAGATGATAGCAGTTCCGACAAATGCAGTGAACAACTTTTAACAAAGTATACATATTTACAAACATACGTGGGTAGGTAGTATAGATAGAGTGGGCTTCACTTTCCTATGCAGCCAGCAGCATTTTGAAACAAAAATCTCCATCCTTTGTGCTGTCTTGCATGTTACGAGTTAGAGGGGGATCTGAAATAAATTAGATTTTATTTTACATGTCACTCTGGCATTTTTAACGTTTTTTCAGATCTGTATATGTTTTTCTTTTTTTGTTGTCGTTTTCAGAGTTCACATTTTTATTTTCACTAGTCAAAAGCAAGCCACAATAGACTCCTCAAGTGGTACATAAAAGTAAAATCTGAACACTTAGTGCAGGTTAGCAAATAGGCAAACAAAATCAAATAGACAACAAGAGTTCATCAACGTTAAAAATCAAGTAATGGTAGAAAGGAAGAAGAGAAGAAGGAGAAAAAAAGTGTTATGTATGTGTTTTTCTTACTGAACAATTCTTTAGAATGTCAGATGTTGCTGTGTTTTTACATTGCTTAACTGTCAATAGTATTGTTTATTTTGCAATAGCATATATTTTTGGAGTATTAGGCATCATCTATTGTGAGTTTTATTTTAGAATCTGTCCCTGTGCAGGTAAATGTGATATAAACTATAAGTGATATTGAACAGAACATTGGGCATGTATGTAACAGCCAAAGATGTCCATGTAATCCGTGCTGTACAACACAGTACAGCAAAGTTCAAAAGCTTTAGGTAAAATACATTTTAAAGTGCTACTAACAGCAACACAACCAGAACAGAATATTCATATCTCAGCCATAAAACCATCCAACATTTGGGGACAGATAAGGGCGAGGTTCCCCCCGCCCATTGAATTTCATTGGTGGAAAGGACATCTTGCAGCACAAAGCTGTATTTTCGTGCCACATTTTTTATTTAGTTGAGATTGTGAAGGAGTGCTTGGCGGGCTACAAGAGCAACAGCAACTGAAATGTAACACATAATTGCAAACAACAAATACTTCTGTTTATGGTGAATATGCATGGTCTCTATTATTATGTACGCAGCAACACAAGGACAGTGAGGCTTTTTTTGGAATTGCATACACTGCAAAGGGAATCCCTTCTAGGGGCTCCCAGTTTTGGCAGAAAAGGTACAGTGCAATTAAATGAGTTGTGGAAGATCAGACACTTTAGTTAAGTGGGGTAGCTAGGAGGGTCTCCTACACTGAAATTTGGGCAAATGACCACATATCTTTCCAGCTAATGTTGGTACAAAGGTTATGTTTGGGCTTGAATACCGAAAGTTATGATTTTCAAAGTACCCAAATCACACAATAAACCAGCCCAACAATGTATATAACATGGTAGAAACATGTTGAACACAAAGAGTATGATTGTAGCTTTATTTTCCCAATGCAGAATGAAAGCCTACATGATCCAGAATACACAGTAATTGAACCTACAAGAAAATATCCCACAGACACAAACTGAAATAATATGTATGTGAATGTCATTGTTTCACACAGCCTGCAGATTGTTATGCGCACCCCTCCCCCAGCCCTGTCATTTCTAATCACCCAATATTTTGATTTGGAAGTACTGGGAATGCACTTCAAAGGCAATCCTACAACAGCCACCACTGGCAAAGTGAACAGGTCTGGTTTTGCACATGAAGAAAGTATGATTTTTCTGTCCACCGGTGTCTTTACAAAGACATTCTATGTTCTACAGGTACAAAGCTACACCTACCGGCTTTGCTAATGTGGTGTTTCAAAGAAAACAATGTGAGCCAAGTACCTCTCAGGGTGATTCAAGCAGCTGTGTCATTTAACTCACATTGATTGTTAGGGTTCCGTGTATGTATGCTGTTGGGTGAGATTCCAATGAGAAAACTAGTACACACTTTTAATTTTTCCTCAGAAGTACATAAATTCATGCTCACCCCACCCATGTTACCCTATTACGTAGTGGTGCTAAGTCTGGGATATTGCCGTGAGAAAAGCGTTTTATATTTTACTTATTACAGGTCCATGTCAAGGGCGAAATGGTCTGTGATTTTCAAACATCTTTGAGCGATATGAAGCCCCAATACCAGTAGCTGTCCCAACAATTCAGTTTCTTCCATTATAACTAACAACAAAAGGATAACAAGGTCAGCCCTTTCAATCGACATGCACAAACATATCAACATCTTCCAGTTTACAGACCTGGAAAACTTGGAACACATAAAGCAAAAAAAGAAGAATGAAACAGGAATGCATACTAGGATATAGGACAGGAAAATGAGAGGTTGGAATACAGTGGGACATCTTTTAGCACATCATTCCATCACAATTTATATTTATACTAGCAGGTGTTCCCATGCTTCTCACAGTAATTCCTACTTCAGTCCTAGTTTGAAGTTTATTTAATGAACTAAACCAATGCTTCTTTGTAGCCAATATTGCGAGTCTTTCCTGTAGGAGCTAGTGTGAACAGATTGTCTTTGTCTATAGATCTGGAGCAAGCCACATAAAGCGGACCATAAGAAAAGCATGAAATCCGTAAATCAATTCCAGCTACTTTGAGTTGGAGCGTTGAGATTGCGCAGCAACATTATTGGTGTCCCGATCTACAGCCAAGGCAGCAGCGACCTCAACATGAGTGCCATACATGTAGGAGCTAGTGTGAACAGATTGTCTTTGTCTATAGATCTGGAGCAAGCCACATAAAGCGGACCATAAGAAAAGCATGAAATCTGTAAATCAATTCCAGCTACTTTGAGTTGGAGCGTTGAGATTGCGCAGCAACATTATTGGTGTCCCGATCTACAGCCAAGGCAGCAGCGACCTCAACATGAGTGCCATACATGTAGGGCTGAAACGTGTGCCGTACACGTACGTGTACGGCTGAAGCATGTGGGTTTTGTACTGTTGAGATGGCATACATCCATCAACATCCGTGGGAAATACAGGGGGTAATTCATAGAATTCAGCGCACAAGTGGCGCACGCGGCTGGCGCACAGTGTGCGCATGCGACTTTCTGCGACAGCTGCGTGCGCTAAAATCCATTTACGTGCATAGCGTATTCATGGATTTTAACATCCAAAACCAGACGTGGCGCAGAGTGGCGCAGTGACCCTGCAGCAGCGCCAGTTACGCCCCAACCCCTCCCTGTGCGCTATGTACAGTGCACAAATCCCATACATGGCGCACAGGCTCGCAACCACAAAAACGCCTGTAAAACTCCCCACGTACCCCTCCGAATACACGTACCCCGCTGCACGGATAGTCTCACTCGCGATTGGCCCTGTGCGTGTGGGGTACGTGGATTACTGGGGTGCGCGGGACGTTTCACACGCGATTGGCCCTGTGCGTGCGGGGTATGTGGATTACTGGGGTGCGCGGGAAGTTTCACACGCGATTGGCCCTGTGCGTGTGGGGTACATGGATTACTGGGGTGCGTGGGAAGTTTCACACGCGATTGGCCCTGTGCGTGCGGGGTACGTGGATTTGGGGGGTGCTCAGGAAGTTTCACACGCGGCAGGCCCTGTGCGTGCGGCCTTTGTGGATTACTGAGGTGCGCGGGAAGTTGCACACGCGATTGGGCCTGTGCGAGCGGGGTACGTAGATTACTGGGGTGCACGGGAAGTTTCACACGTGATTGGCCCTGTGCGTGCGGGGTACGTGAATTACTGGGGTGCGCAGGAAGTTTCACATGCGATTGGCCCTGTGCGTGCGGGGTATGTGGATTTGGGCGGTGCGCGGGAAGTTTCACACGCGGCAGGCCCTGTGCGTGCGGGCTTCGTGGATTACTGGGGTGCGCGGGAAGTTTCACACGCGATTGGGCCTGTGCGAGCGGGGTACGTGGATTACTGGGGTGCGCGGGAAGTTTCACACACGATTGGCCCTGTCCGTGCGGGGTACGTGGATTACTGGGGTGTGCGGGAAGTTTCACACGTGATTGGCCCTATGCGTGTGGGGTACATGGATTACTGGGGTGCGTGGGAAGTTTCACACGCGATTGGCCCTGTGCGTGCAGGGTATGTGGATTTGGGGGGTGCTCAGGAAGTTTCACACGTGGCAGGCCCTGTGCGTGCGGGCTATGTGGATTACTGGGGTGTTCGGGAAGTTTCACACGTGATTGGGCCTGTGCGAGCAGGGTTCGTGGTTTACTGGGGTGCGCGAGAAGTTTCACACGCTATTGGCCCTGTGCGTGCGGGGTACGTGGATTGCTGGGATGCACGGGAAGTTTCACACGTGGCAGGCCCTGTGCGTGCGGGCTATGTGGATTACTGGGGTGTTCGGGAAGTTTCACACGTGATTGGGCCTGTGCGAGCAGGGTTCGTGGATTACTGGGGTGTGCGAGAAGTTTCACACGCTATTGGCCGTGTGCGTGCGGGGTACGTGGATTGCTGGGATGCACGGGAAGTTTCACACGCGATTGGCCCTGTGCGAGCGGGGTACGTGTATAACGTGGTATGGGGGAAGTTACACACGTGCTTTCGCTGTCAGAGCGGGGTATGCGTATCGAGGGGGGTGCGCGGGGAGTCCCATACGTCAATTGGCAGTGTGGGTTCTCACAGGTGTGCCCTCTACCCCCTCCACGGACCCTGCAGGCAAACCACACCACAGGGGACCACCCAGCACCCCTGGTCATGTCCCGCAGGCAGTCCATCCACCATGGGCATGCCCCCAGCCAGGCCACATGTCACTTTGCACTAGTGATCACCAACTCATGTCCCCCAGCACCCCCACCCCCCAGCAGTGAGGGGCACCTGCCAGCAGGCCCCCACTCATGTCCCACTCATGTCCCCCAGCACCCCCAACCCCCAGCAGTGAGGGCACCTGCCAGAAGGCCCCCACTCATGTCCCCCTGCACCCCCACCCCCCAGCAGTGATGGTCACCTGCCAGCAGGCCCCCACTCATGTCCCCCAGCACCCCCACCCCCAGCAGTGAGGGTCACGTGCCAGCAGCCCCCCACTCATGTCCCCCAGCACCCACACACCCAGCAGTGAGGGGCACCTGCCAGCAGGCCAGCAGCACCTACCTGCCCCAGTCATGTCCCACTCATGTCCCCCAGCATCCCCACCCCCCAGTAGTGAGGGTCACCTGCCAGCAGGCCCCCACTCATGTCCCCCAGCACCCCCACCCCCAGCAGTGAGGGTCACCTGCCAGCAGGCCCCCACTCATGTCCCCCAGCACCCCCACCCCCCAGCAGTGAGGGTCACATGCCAGCAGGCCCCCACTCATGTCCCCCCACCCACTCACCCACCCAGCAGTGACATGCCCATCTCATGACACAAACTAAAAGTCAACTATGTATATCAACACATGTCTGTCACACACACACACACACACAGGTTGCCATTGATTGAGTAAACCCACATGTCAACATGCATGAACCCAATGAGCGAATCCCACACATTGAAGTAAAAGATCAAAATGTATTAACATGAAAACCAATTGAAAGTACTTAAAGCATAAAATAATGGCAAACATGAAATGAAATGCATGTCCAAATAAAAAATTAATCAAAAAAACCCAAGTAATCCAAAAGAAAAATGGCCAAAACTCTCTGTCCACCAAACCAAATCCAAATGAAACGCAAAAAGGTAAATCCATTGATCCATGGTGAAATGAAATCAAAATGTCCAAATAAATCCAACGTCCAACTATGTACAGTCCAATTTTCAAGGGTCCATGAGCCCAACGAAACAAATGAAACCTATCTAATAACCTACCTAACAAAAAAACTATATACAAAAGTGTGGGGCATAGTCCAAAAGCCCCAAAATAAAAAATAAAAAATGAAACCTAGCACTTTAAACTATTTACAATGGCAACGGGCAAGTCCTGAGGCTCACTCAGTGATGTTTTCGGCCAGGGCATCATCGAACTCCATGCCTATTCGCTGGAGGCGGGCCTCTGTCCTGGCCCCGAGGTCTCGCAGGGAGGCACTCATGGCCTGTTCCAACTCCCTGCGAGTCGCCTCGAGGCACTCTGCCCACCTCAACGCCCGACACATGGAGAACTCTGCCCTGACCATGGTGAGCCACGCCTCTTCCGCTCGCCGCCGCTCCGCACCTATACGCTGGCCCAACCGCAGCCACACAGGAGACACACCCATTCCAGGGTCCTCCTGCCCTCTGGCCGATGCCTGCCCCCCTGATGTCGATAGCCCGGAGCCATCATTGCTCCCACCTAGAGCCTGCTCCTGCTGCTGCTGCTGTCCATGTGCCCTGTCCGATGATAGCAAAAACAAAGAGGTGATGGCTGGAAGGTTTAGAATTAATCTTAACCACTGGCAATGCTCTGGGCAACCCTCCAGACCACCGTTCTTCGCCTGCCAAGCCATTACAGAAGGGAAAGACCATATGCAAATCAGGCTTGGCCCCACCCCAAAAGGGGCAGTCCAGCCCGAACTGCTAGGCCACATCCCTTCTGCACGAGACCACAAGCATCCCCAAACATGTTTCGCCCTTGTTGGGGCTCATCAGTGAGGAGTAGCTTGGGTCTCTAGGCCCAGCAGGCACGGGACCCACGTCTGGGCATACCCGTCCCACTCGGGGTGACATAGCAAAAACAAAGAGGTGATGGCTGGAAGGTTTAGAATTAATCTTAACCACTGGCAATGCTCTGGGCAACCCTCCGATGATGCATGCACATCCTCCATCAGCTGGTCTCCAGTTGTGGTGTCCACCCCTGCTGGACCGCCGACTCCCGACTGTGGCAGGGATGGGATCTCCACCAAGCTGGCTGTGTTGGTCAGGCCAGGTCCACAGAGGGCCCTCGTGGAATCTGGGTCAGAAGACGGCATGGAGAATGACTGGCGCATAGTCTCCACAGAGGAGGAGAGGTCCGCCAGAGTGCACGTCACATGTAGGACCCAACCGACCAGGGAACCTCCCAACAGTGCCACGTCGTGACGCTGCTGTTCGTGATGGCGTGCGTTCTCCACCCAGGAAGAACGCACGTCATCACAAATGTCACGTGTGCGCAACGCGACACCAATCAGGACGGAGCCCATGCATTCATGGGACCCCTCGTCCGCAGGTAGTGCAGAGGCAGATGACATGGCACTCTCCCCTACCTGCGGACGGGCCTGGGACGGGGCATCCCTGCTGGTGCATGGTGGTGCAGTCACAGGGTCAAGGACAGCGACATGTCCAGGCCCCTCTGCGGTGACCTGTGCTGCCTCCTAACCCTGGCCCTGGACTGTACCACTTGCACCAGTGGTACTACCCCCACCAGGCCCCATGTGCGGCTCAGTAGCGGGCTCCTCCTCCTCTGTGGAGACCACCAACCTGGATGTCTCCACACCGTCTTCTGCCATTGCAAGCCCCTGTGGGGGCTCACCCGGCCCTTCCGCCACAGCCGTAGTGGCAGACGCGGCACCAGCCCCCTCGCTCCCGGATGATGGCAAGTCCTGGGAGGGTGGCTGGGCCTTGCGTCGCTGCCCGGTGGAGGCATCCCCGCCACTTGGCTCCACAGCGACGTCTCCACCCTCTTCTTCACTTGACGCTGCGTAGAGGGATACATAGAACACAAGCATTAGGGTACAGTACAATATTCCCCTAGACAGGAAGCAATAACACATGAGTGGCAGTGTCAAACGTCACTTCCATCCTGTCCCTCCACGACACATGGGTGAATGCACGCAACACACACGCAGAAAAAGGCACGACGCCTGAAATCAACATCAGCATCCATGTACAAGGGCCTCTATTAACCAAAATGTTGCCTTCAATCTCACATGCATCATGGCTCACACTGATCCCATGCACACACATCACCGGAGGGTCATGCATCATGGCTTGTACACCACAGACACAGTGGATAGACACAGTGCATACAACGGTGACCGCACTGCATGAGTGAATGTACACATCATCACGGACATGTGTCATGCATCCATGGCGTTTCAAAGTCACACACACACACTTCTCAGACACACACACATGTGCACCATATATGTACATGACAGCAGCACCCATCCCTCACATCCCGTCCATGTCCAATAACAGACACTGGCATGCTTTCATGTGTGCATTTGGCATACAGACCCCATGTTGCATTGTAACACATGCACCAACCATGTGGTTCACACATTACTGGCCTCACATGCATGACCATGATGTCCCTGCACACACACATCCATACATGGCCTATGTCACACATACAGGCAAGTATCAGATCACCAGTACACTGCAACATGCCCTGTCTCACACACCAATACTTTGCCATTTACCGCTCAACTTCAAATCGGTCTTCCTCCGAAGGATCTGGGCGTGGAGCGCTGGGCATACGCGTTCCAGGACCCTCCTCTGGATGTCACCCTTGTAGAGGGTCCTGGACCTGAAGTCCTCCCAGCGCTTCTTGACGTGCTTGATGTCGCGGGTTGCCACCCCCTCTGCGTTGATGGCAACCACTATGTTCCGAAGAGGACATCAAAATGCCCCAGGGCATGCTCCACCAGGACACCAACTTCCTTCACACTGAAGCTGCTGGCCATCTGCCTCTCAGGCTGGGGGTCACCAGTGGTCTCAGATGGTGTTTGCCCTGACATGGCGACCCCCGAGGCAGGCGTGGGTGGGCAACTGGGTCTTGGGGCTGGGCTGTGGAGCGATGGAATCCCAGTCGGGAGCCTTCTGTTCCAGCAGGGGTGGACTCAGCAACTGGAACCCTGGCTGACGTGCAGGCACCAAATAGCAGGGCACGTGGGCAGCAGGCAGGCAGCAGCAGATGGCAGGTGGGAGTGTTCTCGGGGCTCTGGGGGGCAGTAATTCGGCCTTCTGGGCAGGAGCGTGGTCATCCGTGTGTTGTTGCGTGGCCAGCTTGATACGGAGTGATTTGGCATGTGAAAATCTTGCACATCTGCATGTAATTCGAGGAAAGGCCCTTAGCGCGTAAGCGCATCTGTGACGTTATGCGTACAGGCGTTTCCCTCGTGACGTGGGCATAGTGGTTCATGGCATGTGAAAAAAATGCACGTCCGCGTGTGAATGCGTGTAATCCGAGGAAAGGGCCTACGTGTCTGTGAGGTGACGCGCACGGACATTTCCCTCAACACGGCTGCATGTTCATCGTACACATCCAAAAACTGCACGTCCGAGTGTCAGCTTGTGTAATTGGAGGAAAGGGCCTAAGTGACCTTGTACGTGTGGGCCGGTTGAAAAGGTATGTGTAGGACCCCATTTCCTTGTAAATGCTTTTCGTGGCAAGCGAGTGGGTGAATTCTGTACTTCTTGTCAGTTCACAAGCGATTACTTCACAGCGTTTCAAGTTCGTACTCCCTGTTACCTCTGACAGCGTTCATTTTTTTTGTTGGGCCTGTTTCCTCAAACAGCGTTCACTTCTTCTTTTGTCCTGTCTCCTCAGACAGCGTAAAATTCTTCTTTTGGCGGGGGTGTTGCCAGCGCGCACACGCGCATCTTTTTCACATTCTTTTTCCAGGCAGACGGTGAGTCGTGCACGTATTTACCAACTATGCTGTGTGTCGCGTACCCCTTCAGAGGTCATTGTAGGCTGCGTGTAACACGCGTACGCTTATTTTTGTGTTTCTGGGTGCCACAGTGTAGTGCAAGTTAATTTTTCCACGCATGTGGTCTACGAGGGGTTGCGTGCACGTTATTTTTTGTTTTCGGGGTGCCTGTGCGTTGCATGACCCGTCATCTTCCCCCAGGGGTCACAGACAGCCTTGCTAGAGCACTAGGGTACGAATTCCATCTAGTACCCTACCCCTTTCACCCCCAATTGCCCAGGACAATCGTTTACTGCTACTCCCATACGTACAACATCAGTGCCATGGTTGGGAGGCGACCAAGCGGTAAGGGAGGCAAAGGTGGCTGACCTCCAAAAGGTGGGCGTGGTGGGCGCGGTAGGGGATGTGGCCAGGATTTGCAGGGAGCCCCTAGACCCCATGTGTGGAGGAGCAATCAGGGACGCCCATGCCCCCCCCCCATGGTTGTGGGAAACGTACCTGACACCATCCCAGCTCAGCCCTTGTTGGACCAGCCCATTGTGGCACCTGAACCGCAACAGTATGACTCCCAGGCTGACTTCCAGGTCAGCAAGTCTACACCACGTGTGACGGTGCAAGTTGGTGTCACCAGGCCACGTGGATCTGGGGCAGCTATGTCATCTGCTGCCCCAAGTAGGCAGGGTGGGGAGGCTGCAGGGGCAGCTGCAGCTTAATCCACCCCAGCTCTGAGTCTCCCAGCTGGGACAGTGTTGGTCCCTGTCCATCAAACCGACGTTGCCCCTGCCAACATCACCCTGCAGCCAATGCCTGCGCCAAGACCTATGGTCATTGTGCATTCGCACACTCCTAGTACCCAGTCCACCGGCGCTTCTGCCCCTACTGACCAGAGCGGCGTAAGTAACTCAGGATCAGCACCACCTTTGAAAAAGAGGAAGAAGGGTGCTCTGGCACTATAGGCTAAGACCCCAGACACGGCTGCACACTCCGGCACGTCAAGGAAGCCTAGCTATAATGACGCCGAACTTGATGCTCTAGTGGCCTATGTGTCAGCACATAGCTGCAAAATGGTGGTGACTGCAGGCTGCAAGACCACACCTGGTCAACGTAAGGCACACTGGCAGACCATCGCGGACATCATTAGTGCCCTTGGATTTGTGAGGCGCTCAGCTGATAATTGCTACAAGCGCTGGAATGACCTGAAACGAAGAGCAAAGAACAAGCTGGCCTCAAATCATGCTTCTACTTTAGTGACTGGTGGTGGGTCTCCACAAGAGGATAACCAACTCACTGAACATGAGTCTGTTGCTGGAACCTTTGTCACAGAGGAACAGATCCAAGGCGTGGGAGACCTACCAGATTACGACGCATTGTCCGGTGAGTGCCCATGCATATGTGTGTAATCCATGTGTATGTTGTGTGGGTGACGGGTTCTGATTGAGTGCCAGGTGAGGGTGTGTGCACCTGTGTGGTATGGGTCACCCATGTGCTTCCTCCAAAACATTCACTGGCCTTGGATTTGGGTATGACAGTATCCCTTCTGCCCACAGTAGCCATTTAGCACCACATTACTGCAGTTGCCCTTGAACTGTCATCTTGCAACAACATTGTTCAGAATTTTTCAGTGTTCATTCAGGCTGATTGTTTCAATTCTCCCAATTTTGCAAGGCATTTTTCAGGCCTAGTGTCACATATATGACATGCTTCTGTCATTGATTACACCCCACATTGGCCCACATTTGTTACCTTGTTATGTGAATGATTAGACCATTCAGGCTGATTGAGTATTGGCCTGCTCACATTGAGTTTTGGTGCCTGTTTGTATGTGGTACTTGATAGTTGTTTCCTGTGATGTTTAAGTGACCAACTATTGATCTGTACATCTTCCTGCAATCACTGTATTCTTGTACACAGGATGTGTTGCAGTGAGTGGCACATGCGTATTTTGTCACACTATGTAGCATTGTTCATCTCATCACGTCCATCTCACATGGATGGCTGACAGTACTCATTCACTGACATATGGCTGTACTTGTCAAATGTACCATGGCTATGCTACATGCCATCTGTGTGCTGGCATGTGTCATGTATGTGTATTGGACATGCCACTCACAGGCTAATGTGTGATGCCAGTGCTAGCCAGCAGGCAGCAAATGTGTTGCTTTTCCATCTTGGTGTCATCAGTGTCTGCTTTTTGCCTCCCCTTCCAACTCAGTGACAGTGCATGCATGCCAGGGTTATAGTCATGTGGGACATGTGTAAATCATGTACTGCTTGTCAGGCCTATGTGTGTGCTATGGTGCTAATGCCTGTTTCCATTTTTTGTGTTTCATGTTTTTGCAGGTGATGACGCACTTGATGCTGTTGAGGTTGAGGAAATGGTGCAGAACCAGGAGGAATCCCAGGCATGACCGGGCACCAGTGGGGGACGTGGTGTGGTGGTGGGTGAAAACCCAATCTTACTGCAGACCATACTGTCCAGGGGTGTCTCTGGGTGCACCTCCCCAGACCTCTATTAAGGTGCTGAATCGGATCATGAGACTTATGTGCCGTCGCAGGTGAGTGTTTCTGGCAGGGATTCTGTTCTGTCCAACCCACCTGCACCAGGGTTAGAACCCTCTATGGGGTGTCAGTGTTGGTAAGTCCACCTTTGGCGGTTACGGATGCAGGGTCACACTCCACAACATCTGATCCTGTTCCTGGGCCAGCAGATCAGAGGGGGAATACAGTCCTGCAGCCTCAGGCAGTGCCAGCACAGCAAGGTGCAGATCGCCTTGCCCCGAACAGGTGTGGTGCCCACCGACGCGGTGACCATATGCCACCAGGCAATACTGTATGGGAAAACTCCATGTAAGGTATGGCAACCCAACAGGCAGCATCAGTTGAAATGATGGCTCAGGCAATGGAGAGGGTGGCCACTTCCATTATCCCCCCTGAAAGGCAGATGGAGCAACAACAGCAGGCAACAGACTCAATTTGCCGATCACACAGGGAAGACATGTTGGCGTCCAACAGGGACCGATGGGTGGCACTGGAGACTCTGCGGGAAGCCATTTCTATAGAGTCACAGGGCCACAGGGAAGCCCTGAGGGTAGAACTGCATAACCTCAGGGAGACTCTTGTTGAACTTGAGGCTTCCACAAATTTGAGGACAGAACAGCAGCTGGAGCGGCTCACACGTTCACTCTCAGCTGAGCTGCAGGCAACTCGGGAGGAGATCCGGGCATCACGGGAGGCCATGCGTGCAGAAATGCAGGCAACCCGTCAGGTGCTGCATGGGGATCTCCGTACTATCATCCTCCAGAACGAGACCTTCCAAACCCGCATGCTTGCTGCCATGCAGGACCATACCAGGGCTTTGCGTGGGCTGCCTCCCATAGCACCACCACCTCCTGATGCAGCAGCAGAGGGTGATGAGAGCGACAGCAGCACTTCTCCCACAGTAGCGTAGCCGTGCAGGCCATGAGCCCATGGAGGTGTTTTTTAATTTCACAACATCCACACAGGTGGGTGTTGGTGTGCACCCTGTCCTCGGACCTCCTGGGTGGCCTCCCCCCCCCCCCGGCCTGCACATGGCCATTTTATTTTTTTTTTTTTTATTTTTTTTTTTACAGTGTGTTGCCTTGTGTGGCTCCAGTGGGCATCCACTGTGTATTCCAGCTGGGCATATGCAGGCTTGTCCTGTGTTTGGGTTATATGCTTGGGTTCCTGACACACACACCCCTCCTGCTTCCCGTTTCCATGGGCTTGCAAAGGGTGTGACCAAGTGACAGTGACTTACACAGTGACATTGGGCTCCCATGATCTGTGTGAGCAGTCTGTAGTCATAACTGTGTGGACATCCCTAGGGGGTTTGTTTTTGTATTGAACACTGCATGGTGTATTGATATGTGCTTGTGCATTCATGTCTTCCTCCTTATCCGCAGGTACCTTCTTCATGTCTTCACAAGGACGTCTCCTTTGCAGATGCAGTTCATGTTGTATGCAGTACACTGACACATTTGCCTGACATCAACACTCTGGAGTTGGAAGGGGTCATGTGCTGGCGTATTGAGGTTGTATGACTTACATTACTTTGAGTTTATACTGTCATATTTTGGCGATGTTTCATGCTGTGTTGCTGTATTGTGTTGCTGGTAAGTATTTGGTCATGTGTGCTGTTTGTTATTGATTACTGGGAGCATATTGTCTGTGGCTTGTTTCCATTTGGGACAGTGCACTTTGTGACACTTGTGTCATGTGTTGTGCATTCCTTTGTTTGCTTTCACATTGCAGGACATGTCATGGTGTGTTGGGTGGCAGAGATGGGGAGGGGTTGGGTGACATGGCGCTATTTTCATGTTGTATTTTGCAAGGGGGTAGTCATTCATGCAGCATACATGTTTGTCTTTTTGTGACACAGCATTGGTTGTCTTTTGGTAGGTACGATTGCACACAATGTAACACTTCCAGGTGACCAATCTCAGGCTCGTATGGTTGTGACAGTTGACTGTCCCTTATGTCATCATCATTGATTGTCAGCTGGTATGTGCCAGGGCTGTGTGCACTCCACAGGGGTGTGAGTTTAGATGAAGTAATTAGCCACCAGCTGCGTACGGGCTGCCTCACCATGTGCCCTTTCCCCTCCCATGCGCAGCGGGCCTGCTTGTGGTTGGGAATGTGGGGGCACCACCATGTCCACCGGCAGGCCCCGGCATGTTGCAACGTTGTGCAGGACACATGCTGCCACTATGATCCTGCACACTACTGGGGGCGCGTATAGAAGCTGCCCACCAGAGCGGTCAAGGGAGCGAAAGCATGACTTGAGCACTCCGAATGTGCGCTCCACTATGCCCCGGGTTGCAATATGGGCTGTGTTGTATCTTACCTTGGGTGGTGTGGTTCCGAATTGGCATCATCATGTGGGTGCTCAGAAGGTAGGCACTGTCCCATGGGGAGGTGACGATGGGTATCATTAGTGGGGTTGTGACATTACTCAGTATCTGACATGCATGCATGTGCAGGGGCATTTATACTCACCAAGCAGCCATGTATCGCCATGCCGCCCAGCTTCTAGGTCCCGGTTTAGGGTTGACATTCTGTAAATGAAACTGGATAGTTGGCATATACTAAGGTGATGATTCCCTTGGCATCACATACTACCTGCACGTTGATGGAATGCCAGTGCTTGCGGTTTCTGTAGATGTGCTCAGTTGCCCTGGGAGGACGTAGAGCCACTGGGGTGCAGTCAATGGCACCTAGCACTTTGGGGAAGTGTGCCACCCCGTAAAAATCCTGGACGACAGCCTGCCTTTCTGCAGGTGTTCTGGGCAGGTATATGTGCCTGCGGACTGATGGGCATGCAGTCATGATGGCCAACACCTGGTGCAGGCAGCGTAACTGCGTGGCCTGTGACACCCTCCCCACTATGGTACTTGTCCACTGAAATGAACCAGTTGCCAAGAAGTGCAGTACATTGAGCACCTTTTCCAAGGTCGAGTATTATGTGAGGTGGAAACCTGTACCTCCCATACACCTGGTCATCAGGCATCCCGAAATGGCTGGTTCTGGGTGTAAAAATTCTGGCCCTGACTATCCTCCTCCTTCTTCTGCGGTATTCCAAGACCACTGCTGCGAGGTACGGTATATTCATCTTAGCGTCTGAGCTTGTTTGTTGTTTGCGCGCACTTTTATGCTGCGCAGGTCCACGTACGCCTGCTTCCTGCTGGCGTATGTGTTTCCGGATTAGCGCATCTTTTTTGGTGCACGCGTTAGCCCCGTTCAATTCCATGAATACTTGTTGTAGGCGCGCGTGTGGGCGTTCCGCGCATTTGCCTCCTGTACTTCCCCCGTGACACCCACATTTTCACACGTTGTTCCCCATTCCGCGTGTTACGCCCCGTGTTACGCCTACTTTTGTTGTGTGCGGTGCGCTATGTGCGCTATGTGCGCTTTCGCTGTGCGCGTAGCGCACGCTGTTTGAAGAGGCAGCATTTTAGCACACATCCATGGATTTACACGCGCACGGACTTCCATGAATCGCTGTGCGCGGGTTTCGCTGCGATTTTCGCACTTGCGCTGCGATTCGCACGCTTTCGCACGCTTGCGCGGAAATTTTCAGCGCACATTAATTCCATGAATCGGCCTGTAATTGTTTGTAATTATCTTGAGAGATTTACCACAATGTGATGGACAACGTCATTTGGGACACTATTGAAGAGATATGCACCGTTTCCTATCACCCGTATTACTACAAAAGCACTGTTTTGCGTCCCCCGCATGACTTTAAAAGTGAGTGCCCCTAATGTCAGCTAGAATGCTGATAGTGTGATAAGTTTGGGAACTATTAACTACTGATGTTTTCATGAATGGATGAACTTTAGGAACAATTAACGTAGAACTATGACAGAACTACGGCGTAGAAAGCTATATAGCAGGGGTAAGCATTTCAGACAGCTTAAAAAAATAAATAATGGAAAAATTATATTTTATACTTTTTACATTGTCTACACCATAGAACCTACCCACTTGCCAAATTTCAGGTTTGTAACATGTTGAGAAGTATGCTGAACAATTTGAACAGACACACACACATTTTCCCATATATATATATATATATATAGATGAGGCCACGACTGACTGAACAAACATACTTGCACAGTATTTTTTAAGAAACTTGGTTTTATTTGTATATTAACAAAGCTGTAAATGAAAAAAACACATTTTGCATGTTTTTTGCCTCCTCCTCCATAGGAAATGCTGGGGATTCTACTGCTTCTATTCCACCAGCATGGCGTCCATGGCTGCCTCAGTTTGTGCCATCAATAGACATAGATTGTTGTCCCTCTAGTTTTATAGTACGACTCTGTGGTCAGCTCTGGACGCTGGGATGGTGGGAAAAAACACGTTACTTTCCATTGCACTCTATGGTTCCTTATCCACCAGCATGGCATTCATGGCAGCCAACTGAATGACAACCGGCTGCCTCACTTTTTGCTGAGCTGAAGTATGGAAAGTTAGCCCTCTGGTTCTTTATTAGAACTCAGTGGTCACAATCTTTATTCCTTCTGTGAGTCCTTGCACGTTTGGCACTACATTTCCCTGGTCGCCAGGTCCTTTCTTCTATTGCCGCTCTTTGAGCTACCCAGTCTGTGCTGTCAAATGATGCGCTTGTGCCACTTCCCTTTGTATGCGCAGGGCCCGACATATTTTCTTTTGATTTATTTTGTTGGCCCTTCTCTGCTGTGGCCCATGCTCCCCCAGCTAACTTTGTCTCCCCCCCCTCCGCTCAACTTTGTCAGTCACCTGCTCGGCCCGCTGCTTGTATCCTCCTGCACTCACCCACCTTTACACTGATTGTGCCACCCTCTCTGCTCCACCCTTCGCCAGCCCTGGTGCTCCTAGTCCAGTTGTACCCAATGATTATGATGACGTGTGCATTTATATCATGCTTACACCTAAACGCTTTACATAGAACATATATATATATAAATATATACATACAATATCACCCAACCCGAGTTGGTGCTCATTTATCGACCCCAAAGGATGAAAGGCTGAGTTGGCTTTGCCGGGATTTCGAACCTGCAGATCACACAAAGATCACAGCAGCAAGTGCTCAACCCCCTGAGCTATCTGAGCTATATGCGCAGGCTCGTAGGGCACATCCCCCTTCATCGACCCTAAAGCAAAGTGGGAGACCAGGTATGGAAAGAGAGCTTTAATTGGGCCAGTCACAACACGCACATCACTACCTGCACTTCTTATTTTTTACAATATGAGCACCTGCACTTCTCAAAGTCTGAAAGAGAGTGCCAGTATTCAAATATGGGTCGAGGTGAAAACGGAAGCATTTCCTTAACTGTACCTCAATAAAGGACTAAGCTCCTGCAGCCTTTCATAGCTCCTCTTCTCTCTTTCAGCGGCAGCGGCCATTTTGTCTCCCTGATAACTTGCAGCTCCAGCATTGCCAGCACACCATATGCAAGGAGCTCCATTTTCCTCATTAGGATTTTCCAGTTGGCTATGGGGACGCTGGACAGCTTTCATGTGGAGTATGGATGGATTTGTTCCAGCGCAGGCAGCACCTCAAAAAATGGCTGGCCAATTCATGTTTTAAACACGTATGTTTGTTATTTGCAATGCCTTTTCTAATATGTAAATATGCCTTTGAAATGGTGATGGCGCATTTCGGACTAAAAGCCCACACCCTACTCTAGTTATCTATTAAATACCTTACTACTAAACAATGGAAGGGAGCAATAATAAAAATCCCCGCTTACAGCTTGGTTTACATGTATGTTGTCTGCTAGTTTGACACCCTTTATATGGATATTCGTATTTGCTTAACACTGCGCATACCAACAAACTGGACTTTTGTGTGAAAGTATCTCAGCTTTACTGCCTTCCTAAGTGCATGATCAGTGGCTAATCATGTCATCTCACTGTGCCTTACCTGAAAACATTGGACGTCTCAAGGCCTCCCAACTTTTGTACATCACACAACTAGTGTCAAAACAGGCCAAAATCCATCTTTGTTGGGTGCGAGTTTTTGACAGGAGGTTGCATTAGGCTGACAGAATCAATTTCAAAGTTAATGAAGTAACAGGCACAGAAAAAAATATGAACGTACACAGATTTACAAGAGAGCGTGTGAACGTGACTGCAGCGGTAGTGCGAGGACAGGGGCAAACAGAAAGGGACAGCAAAGGAGAATGAGACACCAAGAGCGAGACACACACCGTGAGACAAATGTACAACTACAGAAATGGAGCGGGACACACAGTGTGAGATTAACACATGGAGTGATGGATCCATCGTTGACCCCACAGTTAACCCTGGATCCTCTCCATACAGGAGGTTCCTCTTGGGTTTTTAAAGTTCTAAAGTAATCGTTCTGGCTACAAGTTCCAATGTCTTTAACTGCATTATCTTTAATTGCAGTAATGTAGCCCTCTATAAACAGAACTTTAGAATGAAGCATGGCAAATAATGTTGCCTGGTCCTTTATGTTGTTGTTAAATGTTTCATACAATTTAAATAATGGTGCCAAGGCAATTGTCAACATTGACATACCACTGTGTAGGTCTGGGAAGGAAGGGCCCTTCCCTAAAACCAGAGGCCCATTCCCCATCTTGAGTTGAATAAGAAGGGTCAGTTGATTCCACCACCATTGAGGTGTTCCCTAAAGGGAAGGCCCCTGTTTCCTCCCGCATGACTCCTTGCTTGACCGTTGGCATGCCTTTGCCCAGGTCCCCCAACGTTTTCTCAAAGGACTTCTGCCTCGTCTCTAGGTTTCCTCCTACAACCTTCAATGGCTCTGATGCATTGGGGCCGGGTTGTATAATGAATTCTGGGGATTTATCCAAAGCTGGGGGTCTTCCATAATCGAAACCTTGTTAACTCCTTCTATATTTGACTATAAAAATGTTAAGTATAATGGATGTAATTTATACCGAATCAGTGATGTATTTCTAGGTGCGGGGGAGAAAACTACAACCCTGGTATATAGGTTGTATGGAGAACAAAGAAACAAGACCGTTCCCAATTAGGGAACTCCCATCTCCTGCACACTGTCTATGGCCAAAAAGCCAAACTTTTTATTAGAGGTGGCAAGTGGCCTTCTAGAAGGGCCCAACATGCTACTTCATAATTTAACAGAGATATTTTGTTTTTTCAGACAATTATTTCAGGTACATTTCAGCTGTACCAATTAATATAAGTGACCAGTATCTTGTTAGTAAATTTAGGCGTTTAAAATACATATAGCTCAACGCGTTTTGAGTAAACTCTTCATCAGGCGCGTGTAATCACAAGTTTTCTACAAAGAAATTGAAACAGAAATAATTAAGTCATTTGATATATATTGTGGTATATCACCAATAATACTCAATGATGAATATTCTAGATTTATTGGCACATGTGCAATATTACACTTAATAAGCATAATGTAATGTATCGACTCAAAAGGATCTGTTTTCGTAAAATTCAATAATAATGAACCTATACTAAGTTCACTAGCGTATCTCTATATCCAAACTGCTAGTGGTAGTAAAAAAGTTGATCACATGCACAGAGGTTATCTAAGATTCCTTGACACAAATGCAGTAATACACCTAGTCGGCATAATGTAATGTATAGCTTCAAAAGTACCTGTTTTCCTAATACTCAATAATTATGAATCTATAATAGGTTCATAAGTGTATCTATACTTCAATAGTGTCAATGGTAGCAACAAGTTGATACAATGACCAGTGGTTATCTAAATTATTCATGAACTCATGAGCGTTTATTTACCAAAATATGTAAAGGAAGGAAACATTCTGACCTTCAACAATATCCACTTAGCTCCATTGTCTGTAGTGTGATTCAATGACAGAATACAGTATGTAATCTTCTCCCATAGATCTGTATGAAAGCGTTTAGAATGAAATAGCTGACCCTAATCATCATTAAAATAACTACTTAGTACAAAAGAGTCTTTTTATCTCTGTTAAATTATGAAGGATCATATTGGGCCCTTCTAGACGAGCCACTTGGCACCTCTGATAAACGGTTTGGGTTTTGGCCATAGACAGTGTGCAGGGGAGGGGAGTTCCCTAAATGGGAACCTTCTTGTTTCTTTGGTCTTCCATAATCGACCATTTTTATCATCTCTTCGATTCTGACGATATTCTGCCCAAAAACGTCTCCATTCCCTGGTCACCTGCCTTAGCCTCAAGAAGTGTTAAGTGACCTTGGGTACTGGTCTGTCTGGAAAAAGCCTAAATGCTCCTTTCAAGGGAGTAATTTCTTCTTAAGGTGTTAGTGGAACAAGGACCCTGACAAGAGCTGACGTGGGTGTACCCAAAAATACAGGAGCCGGACCCTTATAGATCCAATGATTTGTTTTTTTTCAACTGTGAGGGGATTTCAACATTAACTGACTCCATAGTCTGCCAATCCTTCCAACATGTCCACGTCAGATACTTTGCCAGCAGCCATAGTCCAATTGTAAATTGTCTTAATTGTTATCAGGTACAACTATGGTATTTTATCCTTCACTTGGGTTAAGGCTTCTGTAGTGTTATGAGTCTGCATGGAGGTCTGTGTTGAGCATCCAGATTCGGCTGTTGGTAGCACTAACAGCTCTACTGGCAGCTTCCTCATACCAGCCTGATCCCAGGCCAAAAGATCATTTGGAGCGTCCACTAACTCACTTAATCCTGTCCCTAATGATGGTCTCAGTGTTTTCAGATAAGTTATTTGTAGGGTTTGGGCTTCAGACAATGGTCATCTTGTCATTTGGCAGCTCCAGTTTTGATCAAGCCACGGGTTTGTAGGGCTTGTTCTGTTTTCATGAATAATGGCTTTTGTCATTAACGGTGCTCTAACATCTTCCCAGCTTGAACTTGCAGGATTCGTCTTCCCTCGAGCACAGAGGTAGGCGAGTCCCTAAACTGTCTTCTACTCATTACCAGGTCATGCTCCTTGTGGGTTTCTCCACTTGCAAGCATAAAGCAACTTTGGCCATATTGGCCAATTGTCTGCTCCAAACCCCCAGGGACTTCATTTTCACAAAAATGCCAGGGTTAGGGGAAGTGACCCTTGGCCTCTGATTTTGACCCCACCCCGAAGTGACATCAAGGGAAGCGATGGAACACAACTTTTTACCAGTTGACAAAACAGGAAGTGGCATCACATAGCATTGATCCTAAGTACACTATGAAAAATATGGTTACAATATCACTGTAATGTGATAAACATTTCATACAAGAATGGATCACCACATGTATCGGCAGAACAAAACATGCTTTAACTACAACTTGTGAAAATCAAAATACATAGTCCGACATGGATGCTCATTCTACTCTAAATGCTTTTTGGAGTATTTTGCTTACATTGCGAAATGGATGCTCATTCTACTATAAATGCTTTTTGGAGTATTTTGCATGCATTGTGAATTTGAGGTGCTTAAGAACATACTAAATCAGTGTCCCTAAAATAAACCTTTAATGAGTCTAGCAATTATTGTATAGAATTCCAGAAAGACAAATACTTTGTTATTCCTATTCTTTCTTATTTAGTGTCACTGCTCAAAGTGTTACATTTGTGGAACCAACCCCCTGTTGTTTTTTTTTAAGACGCCTGAATAAGAAAGCCAGCCACTCTAGAAACAAAGAGCCACATGGCATTGGCCACAGCCCAGGAGCTTCAACTTGTAAAATATATATATATATATTTTTTTTTTTTTAGGGGTAGCAAGGGAGAGCACACGGGTTACCACACAGGTAGCAAGGGTGAGCTCAGGGGTCGCAAGTGCGACCCTTGGCGACCCCTACATGACATCCCTGCAACCCCCCCGTATGGCCATTTGGACTGCAACCAAACTCTCTGCCATTTCCATGTCTGCTCCTGCTACATCGCCCCCCGCCCCACCCCAGGCAAATGTACAGCTGTATTGGCAGCAGTTCATGCTGCTTCCATAATCTCGACATGTGACCGTCCATGTATGCTGATGTCTCCCCTTAGGTTAGGGTTAATGTCAATATTAGTAGTAGTGTTACTACTTAGGGGGTTTGGGACGGTTGAGCGGGTTAAAGGGTCCAGTCTGGATGCATAGGTTCAGAACCCCCCCACCAGCACCACGTCCTGCTCCAGTTCTTCCATCACACAGATCTCGAGTGCGCTAGGGTTCGTGAGATCATTCGGGGGTGGGGGCGACTTTGGTAAAGTCATATTGGATATCAAGTTGAAAGAAATAGAAATAAGCACTGGCCAGGGTTTACCTCCGCTCCTCTAAGGTCTTCTAAGATCTCTAAGCTTGTGCACCCTGCATGAATTCCTCAGCCGCTCTGCGTGCTTTGACTTTCCTCCATCAACATGTGACGTTGGGTAGACAAAGTCCAACACCCTCGCCTCTGGATCCAAATGAGAGGCAGAGAAACAGAGAGGAGGTTCACTGGCAGCTAACTGGTGACCAACTGGACTCGCCACCGGACTCCGCGATGGCGCTCCCTGCCTCGTTCTGGGGTTAAATAGAATCTTTAAAGGCACAGTATCACTGTGGCTAGAGACAGGAAAACTCACTTTTCCTCCAGGAAATACACAGAGCACAGCAGAAGAGGGGGCTTTAAGGCAAGTAACTGGACTCACCACTGAACTCTGCGCCAGTGCTCGTCGCCTTTTTCTGAGGTTAAATAGAATCCTTAAAGGCACAGTATCACTGCCGTTAGAGACAGGAAAACACACTTTACCTCCAGGAAATGCAGGTATTTGCACCAGGCCCCCCTGAGCAACTCCTACCACTTGAGCGAGCTTGCAAGAGCCTGTTGTATACTTCCCTTGATGAAAGGGTTCATGCGCTCTACCATTCCGTTTGGAGCCGGCTGGCACAGCCCTGTTCACTTGTGTTGCACACTGTGGTCGCCTAGGAACGTGTGCATCACCTGTGATACAAGTGTTGTGCCTGTTAAGGGTTCATCTGGAACAACCTCCCTGTCATAGACTTGTGTGAGGAACTCCACCACACACCATACTTCCACAGTCTTCCACTCTCCCCACTTGGACATATAGTCCATGAGTACAATGATGTGAAGTTGGGGGCCAGGGATTTGCATGGCCAGTTATGTCTATTTCCACTCCCGCCGACCCAAACTCTCTCGGGTACTTCCACTGAGTTCAAGGACCGACTTCTGACAGCTTCGGTTTTGTCACTCTATTCACATACTGAGAAGTCGCAGGCCATTCCCTCCATGTCCGCATACATGTCTGACAATCAGTAATTACCCCTTGCTCATCATTTAGGGAGCTCTCAACCCAGGTGCCCCCCTTGGGCGAAGACCATCACCTTTTCTCTGAAGATCACTAACTTGACCAACCTTTCGCCCCTCATGAGAGTGCGTGGCTCGATTCCTTTGGGGCTACCTATTTCAATCAGGCTGATCTGGCTCTTTAGTTTTCCAACCTTCCTTCAAGGATCCACAGATACGATTTGCTCCATCGTCTTCCTCATTGCACTTTGCCATTCCTCTCTGGGTGTTACCAGATTAACTAAAGGCACTACATATTTCTCTGTCAACTCTGTCTCTTTCAATTCCTTCACGCCCCATTCCTTCACCTTAGAGGGCAACCTGGAGTGGGACTCCACCATCACAGTCTTTCGTCCTGGGACATACATAACTGAGTTCATCATTTGTATGCTCCATCTCTACATATGAGGTAGTTCAGATTTTCTTTGGGCTATGCATGTGTAACAAGGGTTTTTGGTCAGTTTTGATTGTTACCAGGGTTCACCAAATCAGTTTCTTTTAAATGCCATAATAACCAGAAAACTCTTAATGCCTGAAGCTCTACCGTGAAGTAGTTGTATTATGCGCTTCTGTGTACCCAGGAAGCGACGGTCCTGGTGACCCAGACACCTCTTTGACTCTGGATCGGGACCCCTCCTAGTTCCCATGCACCGGTCTCCACCGTTAGTGGTGACGAGCATACCCATTATAGTCCGGTTGCTGATTTCTTTCTCTAGATTTCAAATTATTTTTGCCATTGCTCCGACCAGACGAAATGAGTGTCCTTTTTGAGAGATTCTCTTATGCAGCCAGTCTTGCATGCACAAGCTGTACAAAGTAATCCACAAGTCCAAAGAATGATCTCAGTTGTTCCCTTTATTGATGTGAGTAATTGTCCTTCAGGCCGCCTTTGTGACGCTCTGGATTTTCTGAGTCCCTATATTGATGTCACCGATTGTCTCCGGGGTGCCATTGTGATGCGGCAGATCTTTTTCACACACCCTGCCTTTCTGTGACCTTTCATTTTTGGGTTCTGCGGTTCATTGTCTCCTTCACAATGCCCCTCTGTGATGTCAATGCAGGTAAGAGGTGGTGGGGCGGGTGACTTCCTGAGAGTTCAGGATGTTCTGTACTGCATTCCTTTCTAACTCCCACATTTGATGAGTCACAATCCTAGAGTTCCAATAAAGAACTAGAGGGTCAACATTCAACCAAAAACTGTCAGCGCCACAGAATTCTACTATAGAACATGCTGGCGGATAAAGCATCCTTGGAATCCTTCACTTTCCTATGCAGCCAGCAGCATTTTGAAAAACAATCTCCATCCTTTGTGCTGTCTTGCATGTTACGAGTTAGAGGGGGGCCTGAAATATATTAGAATTTATTTTACATGTCAGTCCGACATTTTTATAGTTTTTTCAGATCTGTATGTGTTTTTCATTTTTTTTGGTTGTCGTTTTCAGAGTTCACATTTTTATTTTCACTTGTCAAAAGCAAGCCACAAGAGACTCCTCAAGTGGTACATAACAGTAAAATCTGAACACTTAGTGCAGGCTAGCAAATAGGCAAACAGAATCAAATAGACAACGAGAGTTCATCAGAGTTAAACATCAAATAAAGGTAGAAATTTGGTTACTGGACTTGGATTTCAGTGGTGTGACAGAAAACTAAAATATCTGTGTATATGGCTGACCCCACTGGTGGATGAGATGGCAGGGGTAAATATGAGCGAAGTGTGTAGTGATTTAAAAATGTGCATTTTGAGGTGGTCTCTGCTTCATTTGTCTCTCTGGGGCAAGGTGAACGCTCTAAAAATGAATGCAGCTCCGAAAGTTCATTACATTCTGGGTATGCTTCCGGTGAAGATTGGTCAATTCTATTGGAAGAAAATTGATGGTTTATTACAGTCCTTTCTTTGGGATGATAAGCCGCCACGGCTAAAATTATGGAAACTTCAATTACCTGTGGAACAGGGGGGACTAGGAGTACCGAACTTCAGAGCATATCATTTAGCTTTTTCCAGTCATTTCATTGTACCCTTTTTGAAGGATCCACCTGATAAATGGGTAATTGGTGAGGTGTGTTTGCTGGGCCCGCTGCCTCCTAGGGCAATTCTCACAGCAACAAACAAGTTGTGTAGGAAAATGCCTTTGACAGTTTTTCTGAGAGAGACATGGAGAAATATACATGAATTACTTGGATCGGTTGCTTTGAAAACCACTCATGCATCCATTTGGCTGAATCCGTTGATTTCTCCTGGGGATAGGACTTTATTCTGGCCAGAGTGGTTTCTGAGTGGCGTATACTGGATTGATGATGTCTTTGTGGATGGTGAGTGGATTGGAGAAAGAGAGTTACGTGCGAAATTTAACATTGAAAATATCCGATGTCTGATGATTTCAGAAAATTGAAAAGATGTATAGGTGATGTGGCAGAGCAAAGGGGTGCAATGATAAATCTTTTTCTTAAGGAAAGGGAGCCAGGTTGTGGTTCAATTGCTAGCAGCATATACAATAGTATTGTGTCTGCATATAAGGAGAATTCTAAATTGAGAGATGAGTGGGGAAGGAGATTGGGGTGTGAGATTACGCCCGAGATGTGGTTGAAGATGTGCGCTAATGTTAAGCTTTGTGCTATTAATTTGGAGGAACAGTCGAGACAAATAAAGATCCTCAATAGAGTGTTTTGGAGTCCGGAACAACTGTTCAAGAGAGGAATGGTGGATTCGGATGTATGCTGGTGTTGTGGAAATGGATTGGGTAGTTTGGAACATCTATGGGACTGTGTGTGTGTGTGTACGGGGATTTTGGCACAATGTTTGTTGCATCTGTTTGGGTGTTCTGAACTTGGATGTTGAATTGGACTTCAAGACAATGATTTTGGGAGGTGGTGAGTTGCTTGAGGACCTCTCTGTCTCTCAGAAAAAATGTCTGCTCCGTGGTGCTGGTCTGGGCAAGAAGATGGTATTAAGGTACTGGAAAGCTCGGATTGCACCTACTGTTGAAGATTGGATTGAGGGGATGTCTGGTCTTGCAAATGTGGAAAGGACGATTTACAAGAGACAAGGGAAAAAAAGATTACATGGAAAGATTTGGGATGACTTTATGAATTTATATTAGTTCTTTGCTGGTTAATATGCATATAGTATTATGCATGTTTTTTCAGTGTTTGGTATTTATTTTTTATTTATTGATCTGCTTGGTTATCTTTGTATACATTTTACAAATAAATAAATAAAAAAATAAAAATAAAAATAAAGGTAGAAAGGAAGAAGAGAAGAGAAAAAGGAAGAGGGAGAAAAAAGTGTTATGTATGTGTTTTATTTACTGAACCATTCTTTAGAATGTCAGACGTTACTATGTTTTTACATTGCTTTACTGTCAATAGTAATGCTTATTTTGCAATAGCGCATATATTTGGAGTATTAGGCATCATCTATTGTAAGTTTTATTTTAGAATCTGTCCCTCTGCAGGTAAATGTGATATAAACTATAAGTGATATTGAACAGAACACTGGGCATTTATGGCAAGGAAGCATTATTCAAGGAGAAGGGCCTGATTCATGGAAGTGTTTTATAATGGCACAATCCTATAGGAAAACATTCCATGAATCAGGCCCAAAGCCAAGGCTGTCCATGTAATCCGTGCTGTACAACGAAGTACATCAGAGTTTCAAAGCTTTAGGTAAAATACATTTTAAAGTGCTACTAACAGCAACACAACCAGAACAGTATATTCAAATCTCAGCCATAAAACCATGCAACATTTGGGAACAGATAAGGGCGAGGTTTTTTTGCCCCATTGAATTGCTTTGGTGGAAAGGACATCTTACAGCACAAAGTTGTATTTATGTGCCAAATGTTTCATTTAGTTGAGATTGTGAAGGGGTGTTTGGCAGGCTAAAAGAGCAACAGCAACTGAAATGTAACACATCATTGCAAACAACAAATACTTCTGTTTATGGTGAATATGCATGGCCACTATTATTATGTATGCAGAAACACGAGGACAGCGAGGCTTTTTCGGAATGGCATACACTGCAAAGTGAATCCATTCAAGGGGCTCCCAGTTTTGGCAGATAAGGTACAGTGCAATTAAATGAGTTGTGCAAGATCACACACTTTGGTTAAGTGGGGAAGCTAGGATTTTCTCCTACACTGAAATTCTTCACTTGACCACATATCTCCCCAGCATAAATTGGTACAAATATGTTTTAATGTTTGTGCTTGAATACCTAAAGTCATGACTTCAAAAGTACCCAACTTACACAATAAACCAACCCAACAATGTATATATCATGGTAGAAACATGTTGAACACAAAGACCGTGATTGTAGCTATATGTTCCCAATCCAGAATGAAAGCCTCCACATTCCAGAATACACAGTAATTGAACCTACAAGAAAATATCCTACAGACAAAAACTGAAATAATATGTATATGAATGTCATTGTTTCACACAGCCTGCAGATTGTTATGCACACCCCCCCCACCCCCCACCCGTCATTTCTAATCACCCAATATTTTGATTTGGAAGTACTGGGAATTCACTGCAAAGGCAAACCTACAACAGCCACCACTGTCAAAGTCAATAGGTCTGGTTTTGCACATGAAGAAAATATGCTTTTATGTCCACTGATGTCTTTACAAAGACATCCTGTGTTCTACATGTACAAAGCTACACCTACCGGCTTTGCTAATGTGGTGTTTCAAAGAAAACAATGTGATTCAAGTACCTCTCAGGGTGATTCAAGCAGCTGTGTCATTTAACTCACATTGATTGTTAGGGTTCCGTGTATGTATGCTGCTGGGTGAGATTCCAATGAGAAAACTAGTACACACTTTTAATTTTTCCTCAGAAATACATAAATTCATGCTCACCCCACCCATGTTACCCTCTTACGTAGTGGTGCTAAATCTGGGATATTGCCTTGAGGAAAGCGTTTTATATTTTTCTTAATACAGGTCCATGTCAGGGGCGAAATGGTCTGTGATTTTCAAACATCTTTGACCGATATGAAGCCCCAATACCAGTAGCTGTCTCAACAATTTAGCTTGATCCATTATGACTAACAACAAAAGGATAACAAGGTCAGCCCTTTCAATCGACATGCACAAACATATCAACTTCTTCCAGTTTACAGACCTGGAAAACTTGGAACGAATCAAGCGAAAAATGAAGAATGAAACAGGAATGAATACTAGGGTATAGGACAGGAAAATGAGAGGTTGGAATACAGTGGGACATCTTTTAGCACATCATTGCATCACATTTTATATTTATACTAGCAGGTGTTCCCATGCTTCTCACAGTAATTCCTACTTCAGTCCTAACTTGAAGTTTGTTTAATGAACTAAACCAATGCTTCTTTGTAGCCAATATTGCTAGTCTTTCCTGTAGGAGCTAGTGTGAACGAATTGTCTTTGTCTATAGATCTGGAGCAAGCCACATAAAGCGGACTATGAGAAAAGCATGAATTCCGTAAATCGATTCCAGCTACTTTGAGTTGGAGCGTTGAGATTGTGCAGCAACATTATTGGTGTCCCGAGCTATAGCCAAGGCAGCAGCGACCTCAACATGAGTGCCATACATGCAGGGCTGAAACGTGTAAGCTTGAAGTGCTGTACCTGTACATGTACGGCTGAAGCATGTAAGCTTTGTACTGTTGAGATGGCATACATTCAGCAACTTCTGTGGGAATAAAGTTTCTGTAATTATCATGAGAGAATTGCCACGATGTGACAGACAACATCATTGGGGACACTATTGAAGAGACATGCACTGTTTCCTGTCACCCGTATTACTACAAAAGCACTGTTTTGCATCCCCCGCATGACTTAAAAGTGAGTGCCCTTAAATAGACTTCAGTAATAGCCTGGCACTTAAGGGGTCAGGTAGAATGCTGATAGTGTGCTGAGTTTGGGAACAATGAACTTCTGAGGTTTTCATGAACGGCTGAACTTTAGGAACAATGAACGTAGAACTACGGCAGAACTACCGCGCAGAGAACTATATAGCAGGGGTAAGCATTGCAGACTGCTTAAAAAAATAATAATGGAAAATGAATATTTTATACTTTTTACATTGTCTACACCATGGAGCCTACCCGCATGCCAAATTTCAGGTTTGTAACATGTTGGGAAGTATGCTAAACATTTTGAACAGGCACACACACATTTTCCCTTTTATATATATAGAGAGATGAGGCCACCACTGAATGAAAAAACATACTTGCACAGTATATTTTAAAAAACTGGGTTTTATTTGTATATTAACAAAGCTGTAAATGAACGAAAACACATTTTGCATGTTTTTTGCCTCCTCCTCCACAGGAAATGCTGGGGATTCTACTGCTTCTATTCCAACAGCATGGCATCCATGGCTGCCTCAGTTTGTGCCATCAATAGGCATAGAATGTTGGCCCTCTAGTTCTATAGTACAACTCTGTGGTCAGCTCTGGACGCCCTGCTGGTGGGAAAAACACGTTACTTTCCATTGCAGCCTATGGCGCCTTATCCACCAGCATGGCATTCACAGCCGCCAACTGAATGACAACCGGCTGCCTCACTTTTTGATGTCCTGAAGTATGGAAAGTTAGCCCTCTGGTTCTTTATTAGAACTCAGTGGTCACAATCTTTATTCCTTCTGTGAGTCCTTGCAGGGTTGGCACTACATTTCCCTGTTCGCCAGGGCCTCCAGGTCCTTTCTTCTATTGCCGCTCTTTGGGCTACCCTGCCCAAACCGACACAGTCTGTGCTATCAAATGATGCACCCCCTTCCGTTGTGTGGCCAAGGCCTGACATATTTTCTTTTGATTTATTTTGTTGGCCCTTCTCTGCTGTGGCCCATGCTCCCCCAGCTCAACTTTGCTCCCTCCACACCCCGCCTCCACCTCCACTTTGCCAGTCACCTGCTCGGCCCCCTCCTTGTATCCTCCTGCACTCACCCACCTTTGCACTGATTGTGCCACCCTCTCTGCTCCACCCTGCGCCAGTCCTGGTGTTCCTAGTCCAGTTGTACACAATGATTATGATGATGTATGCATTTATATTGTGCTTACACTTAAACGCTTTACATAGAACATATATATATATATATACATACAATATCACCCAACTCGAGTTGGTGCTCATTTATCGACCTCGGAAGGATGAAAGGCTGAGTTGGCCTTGCCGGGATTTCGAACTTGCAACCTGCAGATCACACAAAGATCACGGGTGGATAGTGGTTTGGGATGTGTTTAAAAGCATAGGGAAATGGGGAGCTTGGGTGCCGGCCCCCTCCCAAAAAAGAAAAAATAACTATTAAATGTTTCGCTATAAAATCATTCTCTGAAAATAATTTCGAGACAATCACACAGAACCCAGACAACAGTGTCTCCCATCTAACACAACAGGAACCACACTAAGAATTGAAAGGCTCTGCTCTCATGGGAAATTCTTATGCAATGTGTCTTACATAGCTTAAATAGCTGGTACCTCCTCCCACCCTAGGCTTGACTGCTTCAGATTGGGGTCTTACCCCTAAAAAGGGTATCCCGTGCTTTTTCCGACAATAATTACTTTGAAGTAATTTACTTCTAAAACACTTTGAATTATATGGTGGGTTGTGGGTTAATGGGTTAAAAGGGGTGGGGAGGAGCTTGGGGTAGGGGTACTAATGTAGAGGGAGAGGGGGATTGGGAGGGGGAGCCCTCGAAATATTTTTGAAAAGTTAAGTGATTTTTCCAAGTAATTACCATCGGAAAAATGGCACTTGTCCCTAAAAAGCCTATTCCTACCGGAAATATGTGTACAAAGGGACCACGTTCTAAAAAATAGGCGAGGCGACTATTTGACATGCAGAATGAGCAACGTCACAAGACGTGGCAAGGGGGGGGGGCCGGAAGTCATAGTAAGGCAATGCCGGCCTCTTTCAGATAATGGGCATCTTCCTGCACCATTTAGATGAGTTTGCTTGAAAAAAGTGTTTTTTTTCTTCCATACATTACTAATGTGCAAGGAAAGTACCTACGGAGGCGAACCTTCTGAATTTCTCAAGGCCTGGTAATGTTGACATACTACGGCTCCCTTTACCCAACCAAAGCGACCCTTTGAACATTTACACTTGTTTTTTAAAAGTGTGCAAAGTCCACAAGGGGTGGTCTGCAAGATTGTAACTTACATTATTTGGAATTCATGCAATGCAATGGTAGCACTATTTTCCCTTTATGAACCAGTGACTACAAGTACCAGAATGTAAAGGGTATGTGCTTAACATGCATCATTGGCAAAATAGGCAAATATTGAATAATTGATTGTGGCCTGTGTGGGGTTTTGGCTTTGAAATAGAGATATGCAAATAACAAACATGGCACGAAACAGCTGCCAACATGTGACCCTGCTGAGGTGCTTGGCCAGCATGGGCTCCCACTTGAGTGGTACACTCTTCCCTCCTCCCTTAGCTGGGTTAAGAGCAGACTCCCCACCTTATACACGTATGTGTATACTCGACGTATGACATTTGCATACTGGTTGTGTCTGGTAAAGATTTTTAAAAACAGGCAAATAAATACCGTCCAGTGGGCGAGTCAGGCTTACCAAGACATCACAGTGGTCTCTTGCAAAATTGCAAGGCCAGTTAACGAGCATTGGCACAGCCAACAATTTTGCCTTTTGTATAGGCATGGTATTGGTACTTTCCAAGCACTGTCAAAAATATAGTATTTGGCCATAAAATGGCAACAGCCGGAAAATGCTGCGATTACCTAGACGCATAGGAATTTCTGGGACTTGGCATGGGTGTATGCTCCATGCATGTATGGGGGTATGAAAGCGCCGTTAAGGGAAAGCTGGATATGGACCTTTGGCTGCAGTAGGTGACACCTAGATAGCGGGCACCTGCGGTTCATAGGGCCAGTGGATTGCCCTTACTATACCGGCCCTTTCATGGGTGTACCACTCAGGTTGAGGTGTGGGGCTACAGGGAGGCTTCAATGGCATACTGGGCCTATAACGAAGAGGCTACGTTTAGAGCAGAGTGTGAATTCAGGCATCAGTGGAGCAGGTGTGCGGGATGGCACCCAGCCACTCAGTCCTTCCGACAAATCATAAAGAAGGAGCAGGTTTCATCAGCAGAGGCCAGAGAAGTGGCAGGGGGTGGTTGGCAAGGGTGCCTTCTCCATTTAGGCTTTTGGTCCGTAAAGAGTGGTTGCAACATTATCCAGACAGGTAGCGTAGGGGTGGGGGGATGTGGGGTTTGGGGGGGTTGAGTGCTAGGTGCCAATTTTCAGTATAGTTTTGAATTGGGGTACAAGGGACATAAAGTGGATAGATGGGTGGAGAATCTGGATCTATGTGATCACTGCGCTGCCCGTAATCCTGCCGATAAAAATGTCGACTCCAATTACTGCGCGGCACAGTGATCAGATAGATCACTTTTGCCCGCATGTCTCGGCCCACATTGCCCTACCCACCCCCACTTACCTGTACGGCGGCACACTTCTGTGTGCACCGCCAACTCCCCACTATCCCAGCAGCGTCAGTTCCTCCCACTTACGTCGGTCTGAGCTGACGCTGCAGGGTCCTTTAACTTGCTTTTTTACTTTCTTGTCTCCCGCTTACCACAGCGCTTATGCGGGGGACACCCCCGCAACCCCTGACTCCCACAGCAGCGGCCAAGCGGAGCAGGGCACACCCCTGCAGCCCCCGCTCCCTTTGGTTGCAGTAATGGGAGTCAGAATTTTTTATAAGGCCGACTGCGCAGTAAATGTGCAGTCAGCATTATAAAGGCACAGCACTTGTACGTTTCTGAGAATCTCAGGTCAGGAGAGGAAATACTGCAGGTGATTGTGGGTAAGCTGCAGACGGAATTGGTAGCAGTGTGAATAGCAATAGTATTTTCGGAGTGGCCGATAGAGTATTTGATGGTTTCCCCACTATTCCTGCTGCGTCAGTTCCTCCCACTTATGTCGGTCTGAGCTGACGTAGTAGAGTCCTTTAACTTTTTTAAAAACATTCTTGTCCCCAGTTACCACAGCGGTATGCAGGGGACACCCCCACAACCCTCGACTCCCATCACAGTGATCAAGGGAGCGGGGGACACACCTGCAACCCTTGTTCCGCTTGGTCGCAGTAATGGGAGTCGGAATTCTTTATAAGGCTGAACGCACAGCAAATGTGCAGACAGCATTATAAAGGCGCAGTACTTGTACGTCTCCGAGATTCTCAGGTCAGCAAAGGAAATGCGGAAGGTGATTGTGGGTAAGCAGCAGAAGGAATTTGTAGCAGGGTGAATAGCAACAGCATTTTTGGGGGGGGGCGATAGAGTATTTGATGGTTTCTCCTTTGGCGGTGGCGCCTAAAAAGACAGGCAGGGAATTTAGGTTCATACACCATTTGTCATAGCTGCAAGGCACTTTGTGAAATACTTTACTCTGGAAGCGGCATGGCTACCTCCAAACTCGTAATGTGGCCCCTTGTGTGTTGTCTCCAGAGGCAGAGAGGGAGGCGGTGTAGATCGCTGAATGCCTGTGGCCGCTTGGAGACTGAGTGCCCGGGACTTGATGGAGAATTTATTGTCAGTATTTTGGCACAAAGGATACAGGTTTGCATGGGTGGATCATATTAATGTTGGGGCACCGCAATGGAGAGGGTTGGGGTGAGAGGGGTGGGTTCAGAAGGAAGGAGAAGGGACGAAGTGGTGAATTTATACTGAGGTTAATAGAAAAAGGTCTGTCCAGGCCAATCATAGCGGGTACATTGGCAGGAATTTTGCGTTTTTGGGGATTGGCTCCAAGAGGGGAGGGGGATAGCCAGGAGGAATGGGCAAGGGAAAGGGGATGGATTGGGGCTGGGAGGGCGCTGATGTCAGCTGACATGCTAGGTAGATTGATGGGAGTGAAAGGGAAAGTGTGTTTGTTGGGTGGGGGGCAGTATTGTTTAGCACATGCATAATATGGACATTGTTTGAAGTATTTATGGTGCTCGAGCTGGTGGGGTATAAAAGGGGTTAGATGTCAGGAAAAGGGCTAGACATTTTTATTCAAATGTCTAAAGGGGCCCAGAAGGAATCAGACTCTCTGATACGGCTCTGGAAATCAGGAGAAGGGGATAGACGGCCATTTAGTCTTGTAGAGAATAAGAGAGGCCTTGTCGTGATGGCTTGTGTTTGCTGGTCAGGAATTGGTGGGATTCAGGAGACGGCTAAAGGTGTTGTGGTGGGCGTTAGAGGTTTCAGCAGGCACCCCTTTTGTAAAGGGAGCAGTTTAAGAGGGGAGGAGATTTGGTATGGCGGAAGAGAGGTCAACGGCGTTGAGTAGGTGGACGTCTGACAGGTACCAGGGCTACTTAAGGAAGTTATGAAGGAGTAAAGGAGGACAGGATGGGTACAAGTGTTGTCCAGTGATAAAGTCACATCGAAAATGGCTACCAGGGGGCAACATTTCCCAAACAATGCACCCTCTGTAAAAATCAAACACTTTCCCCAAATATTCTAGGATTGGATTTTATAATATAAAATGATACCCCTCCTAGAATATTTTGGAAAATGATTTTAGGGGTCAGGAAAAAAAGTTACCTATCACATGGAACCGGTACAAGTGGGTGGGATTGAGGCGCACATGGGACTGATTGTTTTGACATTTCCAGATGTTGGTTTGGAGTGGAGAGGATCTATCAGACGCATGGATTTTCAGCCATTCACTCGTGAACTGGTCAGGCCAGCAGGGGGAAGGAGGTTCTACATGGTGAAGATTTGATGCAGTTCCCAAGAGTTACTGGTGCAATTGTCCAGATCCGGTGGTATACGATTGAATTAGTTACTTCCCATGTTGGTTAATTTGAAGGAGGGACGCAAGGAACGAGTCATGATAGTTATACTTTTTGGGGTAGAATGATTAAGTCGGGCTCATAGTAGGTTTCTGATTAAAAAGAAGATCACGCAGGTATGTTGGTGGTTTGTGAGGTTTGATTGCTCTGCATGGAACTTGTGCTGCAGAGGGTATGGCGGGGCCGGTACAAGAGTTGGCGGTAGATAAGGCAAGGAGGAAGGTCAAGAGGGAGATGAGGACATTTTGCAAGATATGAATGATGCGTGTGGTGGTACAGCCTGTGATTGAGCATGCCGCTATCATGGTGTACTGGGAGGATGGGGTGTAATTCTCCATGTGGGGCAATTAATATTATATATTTGGATCTGAGGGCTAATCTGGAGGACTTTGTTCAGAAATAGGTTAATAGGGAGGGTGAGGCTGAACTAACACCACTGGCAAGGAGCTTCCCGGGGTTCTGGGGGTGCCTCATTTTGGTTAGTAGTTTGGTTGATTAAGGTTTTGGGATTGTGGTAGCATCAAGGAAGATCTAGTTTGTGTTTTCAGATGGAGTCCCGGAGTTCAGTGGTGGGAGGAAGAGAGTTGCTGGAGTAGGAGGAACCAGCAACCTTGAGGGAGTTATGTTGATTGCAAGGGCGCCCAGCCCCAGAGCACCACTGCCATCCCAGTTTCTCTCTCCCAGACCCCTCTCGTGCCACCATCCAAACGCACCAGCACTGGGCCCTAGAGCACCTTTATTTTAATAATTGTACATTTTGAGTTTTTGCATTGAACAATTTGCATGGGCCATTCTACAAAGAGCAGTTTAGTTTTAGACTCAACCTTTACATTTCTAGTTTTTAGCCGTTTAATTAATCAGTTGTACATTATTAGTCCTCAAATAACACCCTAATAGAGAATTGTTTCCCACCCACGCTATTTGCTCCTTGTTTAGAAGACATGTCACTGACAATGGAAACAGGCCACGTTTGTACTGTATCTTGTAACAAGCTGCTTAAAGTTCATTTTCCCACTGACTCAATGGTTTCATCTCACAATTGTTCAACATCCTCTTTTGTAAACATAGTGCATCTAGACTTGGGAATGTATTATTTTCTTGCAGGCTTCTTGTAATGAGCTTTCTTCAGTGTGTGATCTTCAAGTACTTTTGCATGTACTGCATGCATCTAAGAACACAAGGTGTAGTGTGGGCTCTGTTCTGACTAACTGGCTCTTGTGTATTTGGGCAGTCATGTTGAATGGTTTTTAGCCATTTGCATAGATGAGCAATGCTTCTGTTACAAATTTATTTAAAGGGTCATTCCAACTGCTAATCACGATTCTATGTGAAGTCTGGAGGCGAGCATTATGCTTTAACTCTCTGTATTCTACTCTTTCCGCAGATTGAAATCTTCATACTGTCTTCAAAAAAGCTTTTGTTTTTAAAACAGAAACAATAATTCCCAAAAACTTCATATCCCATGAACCACAGTCTCTCTGGTAGTCCTATGTCCATTTCCCATTTGTGTACAGCAACTCAAACCTGCAGCCCTCGACTGCGCTCGCCCTGGTGCCACCGAGAAAAGAGTCCTCTCTAGGCCATCGCTGTCAACCGCGCCTGCAACACCTCTGCTCCCAAATTCTCAGCCTGCTTTCTGGTCATCAGAGTTGAGGCTCATTTTGTAGTTCCTGATTTTCGTAGCATATTGGAAAGTGATCATGACTTTTAGGCATTGTGATTTCTCACTGTGCATATGACAGGCATTATAAACATGTATATTATATAAGCATGCGCTTTGCTAAGCGTAAAGTTGCATTAGGACGTGCTGCTTTAGCCGGGCGTGGTTATATGTAGCTGAGCCGGCGGATTTTGTTTATTGGAGGAAACGCAGCAAGGCCTGCGAGTATCTAACTCACGTCAGGGTACCCGGCTGTCTCTGTGAGGCTGGTGCTATGAAGTCCTCCCACTGCCAGTTTGTCTACCTCGCCTTGGCAGCAAGTGCTGGTAGCAGAGACACACCCAATACGTGAAGCTCGCGCTTGCACCAGACAGAGCACGCTAAGGTGCTCTTTTTGTATACTTCGGATCCCCGAGCAGACGTCTGCAAAATTAATCTCAGCAGGCCTCACATGGTCTATGTGATCCTTTTACCGTGGCATAGGCCATCACAGGGTCTGTGATGATTAAGAACACGCTGCCAGCGCAGCGGATCACTGATGTGGCCTGAAAGCAGCTGCAGCTTCTCGCGGCGCAGGCAGCCTGTTTTTGCTGCAGTACAGGAGCTCTAGCCACTCATCAATATAGCTGAACAAGTGTGTGGCAGGTCAGGACAGGCCTGCATTGGGAGCTCCTGGGAAGGAGCTGTCATCATTAAACAATAAAGCTGCACAGACTGATTGTAGGCACACAGACCTACATTGTGAGCTCCAGAAAAGAACACTGAGGGCTGAGAGCAGGGCAAGATTACAGAGCCCCATAACCCCCAACCTCCTAGTCCCACAGGGCGTGCCCTTCAGCTTGCTCAGTCCAGGCACCCAGGCACTAATATAATATAAAAGACTCACATGATGGAGTCTATTGACGGGAGTGTAGAGAGCCAGGATCAAGTGTTTCCCAAAGGGAATACTGACCTTGCCCTTAGTTTTAAGAGGGTATTGGGGGATTCACTAGTCGAGGCGGTGTCCCAAGGGGTCCGCCTGCTCAAGGACAGACTGAAAGCCCTGGAATATGTAATTGGGGATGGCCTTAAGTAAAAAGGCCACCAAGATGACAACAGCACGTCCTCTAATCAGCATCTCGGTGAGTCCACAAGTAAGAGGAAAGACCAGACCATAAAAGAAATATCTCTTCTACCCCCCTGGGTCATGACAAGGAGGGAAATAGAAAGCCTACTCAGGTGGTTGGGGCATTCAAGAAGCTGAAAAGTGCATTCATGAAGCGTTCTACGGTGCCGAGCCTCGTACACCCTTCCCCAGGGGTGAAAAATATAGGGGATGAAGACTCCTCACCAGATTCTTTTGAGTCAGACCCCCGCTCCTCTTTGAGGACAAGGAGTGGAAAGAAGAAGTGCAAAGAGAAGCACTTGGAGGAGCCTCTAGAGGAACTAGCAAACATGTCGGACCCTGAGTCAATTGTGCATCGGAGATCGAACGACTGGCTACCATCACAAGTGTAGCAACATATAAGACCCAAATCCTTTGCAAGTCAATCGAAAAAGAAGTAAGATTATGGATGTGCTCGTAGTGTGCCCAGCCGGAGTTACCAGGTAAGGTGGTGGAGACATCATAATGAGATCCTAAGATGATCACCTTTGTATCTAAAGCCTCTAGGGATCTTAGAAAAGGCATGGACCGGGCCTGGAAACATTGCCAGGAAAAAGTCTTGGACATGGCAGGCCCCTAGCTAAGATCATGGACCTGGCAGAAAGAGCCAAAGATACAGTAAAGGGGAGCCAGTGGACCTCGATACCCTAGGTAATTGTTGTGAGGAACCCATGGTGGCAACAAGTTAAACAGTGTTAAGTGACTTCAATAAAGCACTCCAACTAAGTCAATGCCTAGTCTGGGATGCCCAAGGGAAGCCCTTATTATATATTTTTTCATAGATCTGGATGATAAACCCTTGTATAACGCCCCTCTCTTTGAATCCCCCTGACCTCACTGAGCCAAGAAGTAGGTTTGTTTTGCAAATTAAAAGATTAATTATTTGAAAAATTAAACAATATATATATATATACCACACTTTTATGAATAAATTATATTTGATATCGCACTTATGAATATGACAGTGATCAACAATGGCTAATACTACGCTAGCACACTTCTTGAATTACTTAGGAGTTGGTATAGAAAGGATAAGGTAGCAGAGAATACTTTGTATGGTTTCAAGGAAAATCAATGATGGAAAGAATGCAGCACAGAAATAAATTGATATGGTTTCAACAAGAGATAATATGATCACTTTTCCCCTTGTAGCAATTCACTCCCCCCCCCCCGATGCAATATAAGGAGATGGAAGGAGTGCACACAGTTTTCAGGAATACAATCAAAATGCAATACAAATTCCAGTTCCCCCCTAGCAAGCTTAGAGCAACCGGTATGCTTTTAAACAGGCAAAATACTTTTACATGTGATTTGCAAAGAAGTGAAAAGTATGCTAAAAATGATTTTAATTCCCTATAGGAGATTCAGGGTAGGTGACAGCTACTTTGAATTAGTTCAGGTCAACACTAGCAAGGATAAACGAGTGATTATCGGGTGGAAAATGAAATTCAGCAGTTGCAACCTATGTGACACTCAAAAGTAGGTCACTCGATTTTAGTGGCTTTAAATCCCATTTCACTTAAGCTGCTGACATCCACAGCTCAGCCAGTTTTGTTATGAACATTATTTTAGGCTCTTCATCTTTCCAGATTTGGTATGCACACAAGACTTCATTCTATCAGACGTCTGCTGGTGTTCAGTAAGATTTTTGAATATCTTGCAATGTTTGAAATAGGCATTTTGAGCTTGCATTTCAGAGAAACAAAGGTGATTTCAAAGCCTTTCTGAGCTAACAGGCACTGCTGTTTTTCCTTTGGCACCACATTTCACTCATGGCGATTCTGGCCCATCACGCTCGCACTGGTGGGTGGCAGGTCAGGCAACCATTTTGGTGTGCGCAAAAACTGTGTGGTTTTCCTGGATTGTGGCGCAATTGTGGGCTTTTTGGCCATCTTGGATTTTCTAAGCCCACAGCACCAAATGTTGCAGCATAATAACTTGAACGTGGGTCTATACACCTGACAAGCCCCCCCGCCCGACTGCACTTTGATTTCGAGTCGAGGGGGAGTCGGGTGCAAAGGATGTTTTGACCCACGCGCTGGGATGTCCGCATCATCTTCTTCCGATTCCGCAGTGGGCACAGTTCAGCATCTTTTCCTCCATCAGGGTTTATCGGTCGGTTCTCCGCCGGTCCTGATGGGAGTTTCAGGCGGTACCTCGGGCCCCTCGGATCTTTGCTCCCGGTCCCCGGGTCGTCCTCCTTGGTCAATCTCCATGGTTTATCTCTCCTAGGATGACAAAGCAATGCGGCAGAAACATATTCGTAGACATTTCCCCACCACTATTAATGGTGGGGCGAACATATACATTTTATACAACAGGAGACATTTGCATTCAAGAATCATAGAATTTTATAGGCTATATGTGGAATATTTTAGGGTTGGAAATGTATTATTCTGCAGCGGCCCCCTCTGGGATTGCAGAGGACTCCTCCAGTTGCTGCAGAGTGTGCCTGGGATAGCAACACTTTAGCTGATTTATATGGACCCACTTGTCTTCCCCTTCCACCAAACTGCCTTTGGGGATGCAGATCTTGTAGGCGACTGAGGAGATCTTGTCTACAATTTCAAAAGGTCCCTTCCATGTAGGCAGAAATTTCCGCTGTTTGGCCTGGTTCCTTTGGAAATTGTATAGATAGACCCGGTCTCCCACATTGTATTCTTTCCTAGTAGTCTTTAAATCATAATGAGTCTTCATGCTATCGGCTGATCTTTCTAGGTTTCGCTGAGCATAGGCAAAAGCATGTTGGAGGTGTTTCCTTAGATTTTCAACATACTCATGAGTTGTGGAGGCATTGATCAATGTTTGCTCTTGGGTCCTGTAAAGCAAATGCTGGGGAAGCACCATCCTGCGTCCAGTCATCAGCTCAAACGGTGACATTTTAGTTGCAGATAAAGGGGTAGATCTGATGGCCATTAGGACCAGAGGTAATCGAATATCCCAACTTGGCCCAGAATCTGCCACAAACTTTTTTAAGATGCTCGCAATGGTTCGGTGTAATGTTCTACTGCACCAGAAGAGGCTGGCCGGTAAGCAATGTATAGCTTCCTTTTGACCCCCAGTATCTCCCACATCTTAGTCATTACTTCGCTGGTAAAATGACTACCTCTGTCTGACTCAATCCTTTGGGGTAGACCAAAACGCGAAAAGATGTGGTTGATCATCAGGGCAGCTGCTGTTTCTGCCTTGCAGTTTGGGGCCGGGAGACATTCCACCCATTTAGTAAATAAGCATGTCACCGTCAACATGTACTTATTTCCCCTAGAGGAGCGAATCACGGGCCCTATGTAGTCGACTTGCAAATCTGACCATGACAGTGTCATCCCCCTCTTTTGGAGAGGCGCACGGTGTGTGAGGGATGTTGGCTGAAATTGTGCACACACAAGACACCCCTTCAAGTATTGGTCGAGTCCTGCCCCATGTGTGGCCAGTATGCAACCTCTCTTAAGATCTCAAGTGTTGTATGAAACCCCCTATGACCGGCTGGGGCCGCATCATGGGCGTGACTTAACATCAGGCTTTGGAATGAGGTAGGAACCACCCACTGATCATGGCCAGCTTGGGATTTCCTTACCAACAAACCGTCTTGGATTCGGAACATTTTTGGACATTTCATAAACACTGTGAGGTCCTCTTTCCCAATGTAATCAGTATCCATCAGGGGAAAGTTCTCAGGGTCCTCAATGTGTTGGTAAAACTTACCAATTATTGGATCCCTCTTCTGAGCTGTAATCAAATCAGCATCTGGGGTCTCCTTACTCCATTGTGCAGTTGAAAGATCATTGTGAGCATTTGTTTGGGACCTAGTGATAGCCGTGACCTGGATTTCCCCCAACAGGGACTCAATCTCTATTGGATCCCCTTGGATGGCCCCTGTTTTGGCAAGATGATCAGCTAAGTCATTTTGAGTTTTGTCTGGTCCCTCTACTTTGGAATGACCCTTGATCTTCTTCCACTTGATAGTCATCCCATTCACGGTGACCAGATCATCAATGTTTTGAATTAACTTCCCATGTTTCAAGGGTTTGTTATTAGCACATAACATGCCTCTGGTTTTCCAATTAACCAGGTGCTCCACGAACCCGTTCCGTACATAATCTGAATCTGTGATTATGACCAGTTTGTGGAGTTGATGCCATCCTCACTGATGTTGGACAGCAGTGAGGATGGCTTGATACACAGCCATCAACTCTGCCACCTGACTACTTCGTGGACCAATCTTGTACCCGGTGGAGGGTGCTGGGGACTCATTCACCCATGCATTCCCTACGCCGGCCACAAGTTCCTTCTCCCCATTGTTGTCAACATGGTAAGAGCATCCATCCACATAGACAGTGGGCATTCCCTCACACTTATCTTCTTCAAAGACTTTGTGTGGGGAATTAAGGTATGCCTTCATGTTGTCCTTGATTTTTAGACTTTCGTCCTCGAGACAGTTTTCTCTGGCACAATCATGCAAGTCAGCCAGACTTTGCGCGAGGGGACTCTTCTTGTTTTGGCCATATCTGACCTCCACAGGAAAGCCTTTCATTGACAAAATCCTGGAAGCAATTCGGAATTACTCACATTTCCGGCCCGGATTCTGTCACTTTGGAGATATTGCAGAGGCTGGTGTAGAGTCTCCACTATGATGTGTTCCCCCTGGATAAACGTGCGGTAATTCTTCAATGCCCACAACGTTGCCAGAAGTGCCTTCTCACAATCGTTGAATTTTTCCTCCACAGAGGATAAAGTTTTGCTCGCGAAGGAGATTACTTTATTGACCTTGTCATGCTTTTGATATAATACTGCAGTCAAGCATGTATTAGAGAACCCTGTCTCCAAGAAAAACTCCTTGTTTCTGACAGGGTAAGCTAGACAGGGCGCTTGTGAGAGGCTTCTTTTGAGCTGTCTTACTGCCTCGGATTGTTCAGGACCCCATTCCCATTTGACCCCCACCCCCTCAAGAGATGAATCAGGTGTCTGGTGATCTCTGCGTAGCCCTCAATGAACTTTCTGCTGTAATTAGTCAGTCCAAGGAGGCTCCTTAGTTCCCGCAGAGTTGTGGGGTCTTTCAGTTTCTGAAGTGCTTCCACTTTCTTTTCCTGGGGTCAGAGACTCTGAGGAGTAATCTCATGCCCCAAGAAATTAACACGGGTTCTACACCACTGTGCTTTCTGAAAGGAAAGTTTTTGTCCGGCGGCCCTCAACTGTGTCAGAACATCACGGATCTCCGCTATGTGTTCTTCCACAGATGAACTTTTGATGAGGACATCATCTACATAAGCCAGGTTACCCCTCGCACCCAGGTCGGGCATGGCCTTATGTAGGAAAATGTTGAATTCATTGCCGGAGTTGAGGTATCCGAAGGGAGTCCGGGTCCATGTGTACTGCTGGCCCCCAAAGGTAAAAGCCAGCTTGTATTGGTCCTCCCGACTGACAGGCACAGTCCAGTATCCATTGGTCAGGTCGATTGCATTGAATACCTGTGACCCCTGGATCTGGGCCAGCCCTTGGTCAATGTAGGGAAAAGACCATCGGGAAGTATGGACCCGTTTGTTGAGCTCCCTAAGGTCGGCGCAGAGTCTCCACTGGCCGTTTGGCTTTAATATTCCCAGCACCGGATTATTGAAGGTGCTGTGAACTGGACGGATTATCCCCCGGGACTCAAGGTTCTTAATTATTTCAGTAAAGGACTTCATGGATGCGATAGGCAAGCGATGTTGCTTCAGAAACACTGGAGTCATGCCAGGGTCCGTGGGAATTGTTGTCGTGTGGATGTCGGTGCGACCACAGTCATATGAGTCTACCGCAAAGAGATCTTGGAAATCCAAGAAAACTTGTTTCAACTTTTGCTTCTGCTCCAGAGTCACACAGGCATCAGCTAGGTTGACTCTCTCTTCCACCATCTGCCTGAAGCCTGGAAAGACTTCTGGTTTTGCTATCTCAGCGGCCTCCTCCAGCTGTGTTGAGAAGTCTCTGGTTAGAGTGCTGATTTGGACTGGAGGCTTGAGGTGGGAAAGGCAGCCCTCATGGACCTGGAAAATCACCTCATCCATCCTGAAGTCACAAGTCACATCTTCCTTACCATAAGGGCAGGAAGTGTATGCCAGGAAGTTCCCCACATGCTGGGTAAAGATCCTGTCTGGTGTTGTATTGTCATCACTGTCACTGTCAAAACAGTCCTTGGGGATTGGTCCTAACAGTTCATTTCCTAAATCAATGGAGAAATGTCAGTCATCAACCGCCATTCCAATAATGGTGCCTGCGGCTAGAGTAATACTCTTTGTTATCCACCTCTATTGGAATGGTGTCATGTTCTATGTTGACTAATGGTGTTGGGTTTACCCTTAACCCTTGCTGTTGGAGAAAAGCAATTAGATGAATATAAGCATCAGGGTTTTTCAATTTTTGTCCTCTTTTAACTTTCACTTCCAGGGAGAATTGTCGGGTACTTTCTGGGATGGTGACTTCCTCTTTAATCTGAATTTCAACTGCATAAGGTAGCAATTGAGCCGACCTAAATGCTTTTTCTGGATCATCAAAGCCCATAGGATTATCTGCTAATCGGGACCAAGCTTTGAAGTTTATTAGGTCCAAACTAATGGCAAAGCGATTGAGAATATCACTGCCTAAGTAAAAGGCGGCAGTGACGTCTCGCACGACCCAACAATTATGGACTATGCTCTTGTTGACAATGGAGATTTTGAGCATACACCTGCTTGGCAGGAGATGTTTGGAATTGGGTGTTTCCAGATCCATTTCCCATTTGTCTATCAGTTTGAATGTGGGAGTGGCTGGATCTTTTGGCAGTTGGCGGAACATGGCTGCACTGATGAAGCTCTTACCGTTGGTCACACACACTCGGGCGAGAACAGAGTCCTTCCCATCATTTAACTGAACAGGGATGAACAACTGCTCTCCAATTTGCTGAATATCAGCCAGGCTCTGAGCTGATTTCACATCTTTCTGGACTATAGAAGTGGGAGTTTCTGGTTGTGGATTAGTAAAGAATTTCAGAGTGTTTCCTTCCAGTGTGGAATATCACCTTAAACTGGAAGGAAGGTTGATTTTCAGAAATAGAGAGGACCCCCCCCCCCCATCACCTGTCTGTTGTTTTACTGCTATTACTGTCACGTCTGGAATTTGGTTGTTCTGGAAGTGAAATTCTACTTGGTCAGATTTTTGTTCAACCATGTGGCATCTGCCGTTTAAACTAACATGGTTGACACTCTGTTTTAATTTTATTGGTCGGCTAGTCTGGGTCCAGAGGACCTTGTTTACGTAATATATTAGGGTTGACAACCTTCTCAGGAGGTCATTCCCTAGTAAACAAGGGGTGCCCTCTGGGGTCACTACTATGACTGGGTGTTTCACCTTGTGTCGCCCAAATCTGCAGTCCCCTTGACGGGAATTTCCTTCTCGTCAAAGTTCTGAAGTTGTCCAGGAAGAGAGGTGAGAGGAATACAGTAATTCTCCCCTCTTCCTGCATTTATTTCTTCAAAGGCTCTTTTGGACAGAAGGGTAGCTTGGGATCCAGTGTCCACCAGTGCCAAAATTGTACCCTGCCCCTGTACTTGTACCGGGGCGTAGTATCTTCCCTCCTTCTCCTCAAGGGGGCACAGATAATGCACATTTTTGGACAACTGGTGGGCTAATTTTTTAGTTTTGGACATTGCGAGAGAAGAGATTTGCGCCGAATTCTGTGGAGAGTCATGGGAATCTGCAAGAAAAAGTTGGCAACTGTAAATCAGAGCCGTTGTTGGTTCCCCTGGTTCTGGTTCTGGACCGCCCCCCCTTTTTGGAGGCAGTCACCAGAATGGGTTTGAACCAGGGGATTTTTATGCTGTTGGTTCTGGGATGAGGTGATGGGCGGCGCTAGCTCAGTCCCCACATCTACCCAGTCTGGATTTGGATCCCTTGGGACCCATTTTTCTTTGGGAGGAATTCCCCCATCTCTGAAGGAGAAGTTCCTTTTCCCTAGGATCCTCTGAGGATCCCTCTCCCTCAAATTGGAAGATCTATACCTCCTCCACAAAATGGGTCTGTTTGGGTCCTTTGTTTCTCCTACCTCCTCTCTGCTCCTTGGGTGGCAGACTTTCAGGGGTAGGAGATTTTGTTTCCGGTTCCTGGGTTTCCAGGGGCTGTTTACAAGTGGGGAAGGAGACTTCCTCCCAGGCTTTGCACCCCTCTTCCCCTTGTGCTTCCTCCATGGGAACCGGTGGGTTATCGGGGTGCTGCCCCCGTCATTGTTCTGCAGCACCAGGCCCAGAGTTTGGGGCATTCTGCGCCGGCATGCTCATCTGAGGGTTCTGTTGAGCCCTCAGCATGTGACCCAGATCCCGTGCCATATTTTGGACCTGGCGCTCTAACTGTGAAACCCGCTCAGGCTGATATGGGGTTCGGTTTTCTCCCCTGGGCTGATCCCGGGAAGGGTAGCTATCCCTTCTCTGGTAGTACCCCGGGTTGGGAAGATTCGGGTACCCCTCTACCCTTGGCCTCCCCTCTCCCGGATTAAGTGGTCTGGGCTCAGGGAATTGGGGAAAGAAGGATGGATGATTTTGGGGTTGGAAATTGGGTGGATACCTGGGAAAAAAGTTCTGCCCAGTATTTGGGGAATTTCTGCCCTCCTGTGGGAAGTTAGGAGGGGAGTTACCTGGGTTAGGTGCTTGGCTGGATCCCCCCCTTGGGCCGGAGGAGTCCACACATAACCCAGGGGTCCTTAAGCAAGGCCCTTTTTGCCTTATTGGCCTTTTTGGTTCGGGTAACCCTGGTCCATTCATCCTCTGACTCAGAAGCACTGCTTCCAGGTTTGCCTGTCTGATCTTCCAGGTTTTCCCGGATTCTGCGAGCCTGGGAATGGCTGGCAGAATGTGGGGACCTGGTCTCCTGTGTCCTGTGACGCTCAGAGGAGTCTTCAGATCCCTCCTTGCTGCCAGGATTTGATGGGTACCCCCCCACTGACCTAACTAGGCAGAGGTTTTCCGGATGCCCTTAGTGGGCCTACTCTCCTGGGGTTCCCCACTAAATTGCACTGTACTTAGGTGCCCATACCCGGATGCCCGCCCATCCATTTCTGGGTGGTACTGGCCTATGAGCCCCATACTTTTGGCTGGATAGTAATCTGCCATCCCTGTGGCCCTGTGCTCATGTGCGCCAGGGGACATGGGGGTGGCAGAGTCCAGGGACTGGGAGAGGTGTAGGCCTCTGGTACTAGGGCTCCTGAGGTTATGCTCAGGTGTTTCCCTTTCCCAGCGAACCTCATCTCTATTAGCCCCTGCTCTCTGTTGCCATGCAAGAGCCTGTGCTTTCAGTTCCTCAGCCAAGGCCTTACTAGACTCTATCAGTCTCTCCTGCATGGCTACCTGTTGCTGGAGCGTATCATTGTGCTGACAGAGAGCCTCATTCTCTCTCTGTGCTTCCTGGTTTGTCCTGGAATACTGGGCCAGTCTTTGCTGCAGGAGGTTTACCTCCTGAGTCCCATCCCTACTGGCCTGCTCCTTTCTTGACAGAGCATCTTCCACCCTCCTGGTGTGCTCTAACAAGTTCTGATGCTCTTTTTAGAGGTCACCCAGTCCCTGGAGGGCCAAGTGATTTTCTTCAATTATTTCTTTTAATCGGCAGACTTCCTGACCTAAGGTGTCCCTTTCCTGACTAAGAGCCTGCATCTGTGCCGCCAGGTCATCCCTCTGCCTTTGAAAGGCACCAGCTTTCTGGCGTTCTTCCTCAAATTCTGTCTGGGTATCCAGGTCTTTCAGAATCAGTTTGTTGCTCTCTGCCTTCACTCTATCTAGATGACTTTGCAGGGTGGCTACCTGCTCTGTGCATGCCCTGTTGAAGTCTAGTTGTTGCTCCAGCTTTTTCTGGCTCTGCAGTAGGGAGTCCAGCCCTTCTTGGTACTCCTTCTGCAAGGCCAGAAATCTGGTATCCTGGTCAGACTTTTCCTGTTGCAGGATACCCATACCCTCTTTTATTTTAATGATATACTGCCTACTATCATTTTCTGACTCCTGGCTCCTCTGCAGCCTCTGCTCGGAAGAAACCAGGTCAGATTGGGCCTTCTCTAATGCCATCTGTTGCCTATTCGCCAGATCTTGGCCTTCAGCACATTTGTCCTGTATGGCTCCCATAAATAAATATAAATATGCCGCTATCCTGACAATCTTGTCGTGCTCATCTTTGGCTTTAGGGGCCATATATAGTTCACTCAGGGCCACATGTAATGGACCCTGATCTCTCCATGTGTCTGACCCTGTCGCAGTGATCTGGGGTGCGATTGCCTGAAACCACACTGTCTGGTCCTGTTCCGTCCATTCGCCTCTCACAAATAGCTTATGTAAGAGGTGTTCTCTGGCTATTTTTATATCTACCAAGGTCGTCATTCTGGAAATTGATTTCCTTCCTGACTTACAGAAGTTTGTATTTTATTTTGCAAAACAGACCGCCTCCTTAGAGCGTCCTTCTTTTGAGGGGTGCTTTTACAGTATAACACAGCATGGTGATCCAACAGGATGTATGTAACCTATCAGTTAGCACTCTGTATTAAGCTGCACAAGTGGTAGATCTAATCCAGATGTCCCGGCTCGAGAACCCACTCTGTTAAGTGACTTCAATAAAGCACTCCAACTAAGTCAATGCCTAGTCTGGGATGCCCAAGGGAAGCCCTTATTATATATTTTTATGCACATTCATAGATCTGGATGATAAACCCTTGTATAATGCCCCTCTCTTTGAATCCCCCTGACCTCACTGAGCCAAGAAGTAGGTTTGTTTTGCGAATTAAAAGATTTATTTGAAAAATTAAACAATATATATATACCACACTTTTATGAATAAATTATATTTGATATCACACTTATGAATATGACAGTGATCAACAATGGATAATACTACACTAGCACACTTCTTGAATTACTTAGGAGTTGGTATAGAAAGGATAAGGTAGTAGAGAATACTTTGTATGGTTTCAAGGTAAAGCAATGATGGAAAGAATGCAGCACAGAAATAAATTGATATGGTTTCAACAAGAGATAATATGATCACTTTTCCCCTTGTGGCAATTCACTCCCCCCTGATGCAATATAAGGAGATGGAAGGAGTGCACACAGTTTTTAGGAATACAATCAAAATGCAATACAAATTCCAGTTCCCCCCTAGCAAGCTTAGAGCAACCGGTATGCTTTTAAACAGGCAAAATACTTTTACATGTGATTTGCAAAGAAGTGAAAAATATGCTAAAAATGATTTTAATTCCCTATAGGAGATTCAGGGTAGGTGACAGCTACTTTGAATTAGTTCAGGTCAACATTAGCACGGATACACGAGTGATTATCAGGTGGAAAATGAAATTCAGCAGTTGCAACCTATGTGACACTCAAAAGTAGGTCACTCATTTATTTTAAACATTTTGATTTTAGTGGCTTTAAATCCCATTTCACTTAAGCTGCTGACATCCACAGCTCAGCCAGTTTTGTTATGAACATTATTTTAGGCTCTTCATCTTTCCAGATATGGTATGCACAAAAGACTTCATTCTACCAGACGTCTGCTGGTGTTCAGTAAGATTTTTGAATATCTTGCAATGTTTTAAATAGGCAAAATTTGGTATGCACACAAGACTTCATTCTACCAGACGTCTGCTGCTGTTCAGTAAGATTTTTGAATATCTTGTAATGTTTGAAATAGGCATTTTGAGCTTGCATTTCAGAGAAACAAAGGTGATTTCAAAGCGCTTTTTGAGCTAACAGGCACTGCTGTTTTTCCTTTGGCACCACGTTTCACTCATGGCGCTTCTGGCCCATCACGCTCGCACTGGTGGGTGGCAGGTCAGGTCAGGCGACCATTTTGGTGTGCGCGAAAACTGCACGGTTTTCCTGGATTCTGGCGCAATTGTGGGCTTTTCGGCCATCTTGGATTTTCTAAGCCCACAGCACCAAATGTTGCAGCATAATAACTTGAACGTGGGTCGATACACCTGACAACAGACACAACTGATCACAGGTCAACGGTGTTTACTGAACAATGAATTCTATATGCAGGTTGTAAAAACGCCTAATCTAAACCTAAATCTAAGATTGGAGAAAGCGTTGACCATCAAATGAAAATAAGGCAGTCCTAGTGGTGTCGTGTCAAATAAAAGAGCCTATACTAAGAAGCCCATTGCCATTGCCAAACCTAACAACTAATACAAGACAAAGGGTGTGGGATAGTTTTTAAGAAAATAAATAAGTGTTCTCAAATAATATGTCAGGATGCGGTAGCCTTGGCCTTCCTTCCCCACGTTTTGAGCAAGGGGTAAGGTTGGAGCTTGGAGCACAGTACAGTCTCGGGCTTGTGCAGCACGAGACGACAGTTCCAATGGCAGTTCTTGTTTCCTTTGCAAGTCTCTTGCCTTCGGACCTGATGGCTTCAAATAACAAAAACAAAAGTTCTTTTAACCAAATGAAAGTTCCTTTAATCAAATGAAAGTTCCTTTGGGGTGATAATGGTTCCCCCATGGGTCCCCCTCTTCTGGCCGCTGACCTTCTCAATTGTTATCCACAGTTCAGATATGGTAATGATTTCACCCCTGGGTCCCCCTCTTCTGGGCGCTGACCCTTCATGTATCGTATTCCTCAATTTATATGTCATTTCTTTTCTTACTTGAAATTTGGATCATAGCTTCACCCCTGGATCTCCCTTGGTCGGGCTCGGACCCCTCTTGACTGTCAGGACTGGGGTGATGGCTTCACCCCTGCATCTCCCCCTGCCAGGCTCGGACCTCTCTTGACTGCTAGTACTTGGGTGATAGCTTCATCTTTGGCTCTCTCTCTGCTGGGCTCGGACCCTTCTTCTCTGGCATCCCTCCTTCGGGTTCACTCTTGCCATCTCTTAACTTTTGCTTTCACTTTTCTCAATGTTGGGGTAACAACTTTTCACCCTTGGATCCCCCTCTGCTGGGCTAGGACCCCCCTCAATTCTTAGTCTCCCTTCACTGGGTTTAGTGTGGCTTTCGATCAGGATGATAGTGGCTCACTCCTGAGTCCCCCTCTTTGGGGTGCTGACCCCTCTCTACTTTCAATGTTCTATTTATGCACAATTCAATTGTTTCGGGATTCACTTCCTTTTTTTTCACAGTGCTTGTAGATCAAAGTCTTTCGATTGTACGTAGATTTTGTTTGACCCTCTGCATTACCACTTGACCTATCTCGCTGGCCCTCCTACGGCCTTCTGGTAATTGTAGTTTCACTCAAAGGGGGATCGACCAGAGTCTCTTGAGTTTAGCACCCACATGGTGCCTGTTTCCCTCTGTGGCTAGTCTCCCCTTTTCACTCTTTACAGTTCTTTCATAGTTCATTGAACTTGTTTCAAAACTTGCCACTTTGCGATTCTCACTCAACACAGCCCGGTTCTTATCATTTCCCCTTTCGACTCAACGGCTATCATGAACTGCTTGGCTGTTTCCTGTTCATCAGAGTCAAGGCTGGTACTACAGGCTTGGGAGCTTCTCTCGCTCCTGCTTATCGGCGTAAGCTTGCCCTGTGTACCGTTGACATCTGCTGCAAGACCCTTGTGCTATTGTTAGCTGTGTTAGGTTATCTTCAACAAAGGTTTTGCGGGTCTGGGACGAAAAGGGCAAGGTCACTTCTCTTCTCGTCACATTCTCGATTCCTGCCGCCTTTCTCGTTCTCTTGAACTGCCACACTTGATTAGCCGTCTCATTGTGCTGTCTGCCGTGCTCGCCTTGCTCGCATTGTGCTTTCCTGTTCCACCTTTTATCCCTGTGGGGAAAGGAAAGGTCCATCAGGTGTGTGTGATTTTGGTTAATTGCCTGACTCTGCTTGACCCACGGGTTGGGACATGTCAGGTAAACAGGTTGCATATTAGTCCATTGTCTATTGTGTGGTGCGAAGGCGTTTGTGTCGTAGAAGGAAGGGGGGGGTCAGTGTTTTTGAAAGTCCTATGTGAGAGGATGGGGAAAGGTGTCAAAGGAAGGGGGATACTGCGTCTCACCCGTCTGTGTCCCACTCTCACTCGTCAAGGACCCCCCCATCCAGTTGTTCCTCCCTCACTGGTCCACCCCAAGGAACTGGATCCAATAGGAATGGCCATGACCTGGCCATCTGGATAACGAATCCTCAGGGTTTAGACAGGGAGACACCTTCAGGTTTCTTACATATCCTTCCCCTATGCAAGGTGGATATGCCTGTTCTTTGGTCAGGTCTTCTATGGTTAGGACCGGGCAGAGAACAGGGATGAGAGATGTCCATGAACTCTTGCATATTCCATTGACTGGGTTTCGCAGGTAGAGGGATAGTGGTTGCATCACTCTCTTTGCTATAGCCTATGTACTGGGTGTCAGGGATTGTTTTGGATGTTGTATGTTCTACATTTTCCCAGTCCAACACTAGTAAGTTTAGGGATATGTAGGTTTCTTGCCAAGATCTCTGGGGTAGAAAATCTCCAAAGGCAGGTGGAGACTCTTGTAAGGAGTAGAGAAGATGGGAAAACTTCGTCCCAGGATAACTTGCTCAGGGAGCCCTGGAAATATGGCTGATGGAATTTCACAGGAATGACCCCAGATGTCAATGCTCACTGTAATATTTGGATATACCTTGTTGTCTCCATGTACGCAAGTTACTCAAACCAGATCTGCGTGATCTAGGTCTTTTGTGCTAACTTAATCAGCCCGTATAATGGTCTGCTTACTACCAGAGTCGATTAGGGCAGTACAGGTTTCCCATTTACCCAAGCCTTTTCATATATGAACTCAGTAGGGGTTTCCTCTCACTCTTCCTCCTTCAAACATCTCCATGGGCTCTTCCCTTATGTTCTTGGGACAGTGTCTGGCTAGGTGTTCAACAGGAAAAACAGACCAGAGGAGATGGTTTGCTTCGTTTTACTTGTTTTCTTGTACTTTCCTCTTTCGCTTCAGATCAATCTTGCTGATTTTTTGCCATGGCTGGAGTAGATCGATTTAACTGAAGGATGGCTTTCTGCAAAAAAGGGGGTAATGAGTTGGTCAATTGTTCTAAGGTAATTATCTCCATCAGTTCATCTAGAGTCTTATTACAAGTCATAGGGCTACTGTATTTTTTATTTGCTCACCCATGCCTAAAGGTGTCTCTCCTGGGTTCAATCTGATGGCTCGTAATTTCTGCCAATAAATATTGCAGGTTTGCCCTACTCTTTTTAATATGCCTTCCTTGATGGATAGGATGGAGGGTCCTTGTGCAAGGTTGAGTAACTGATGGGAAGTTTGGAGTTCCCCTTTAGAAAAGGTCCCAGATAACATCGCTTAAGGCTTTCTTCCCAGCCCAATTGTTGAGCTAGGCGTTCAAAGTTTATAAGCAAAATTCCCCAAATCTTTGCTTTCAAGATATGGTTGGTGTACGCCCTGGGGTAGGCAAGGTCTTGCCTGTAACTCAGTTAGTTTGGTTAAATTCTCTTGGAGTCTGTTTTTGGCCTGTCTCCGGTGGGCTGCTAGTTGGGCAATGGTATTGGTTAGATCAGCCATTTCTTCCGAAAGTGTAACGGTTTCCCCTGAAGTGTCTGAATCAGAGAGGAAACAACGCTCAATCCCTTCAGATAAGATCTCAAAATCTTCTGAGTACTCCGATTCTGAGTCTTATGAAGGAGTGGACCGGGATAAATTAATTTGTAATCCTGATGGTCCCGCTACTGAAGACTGACTACCCTGAAAAAGAAAGGGTTCAGAGGGAGGGGGATTCAAGGCACAGCGTCTAATGAAGGTAAAAACTGGTCGAACTTTGAGAATTATCTGGTCCCAAGGTTGTAGGTTATAATGAGAGAGAGGAAGGGTATCTAGTAAGACTTGAATCTTGAAGAATAGATCCTGCTGACCAGATGGAATATTTAACTGAGAGGATAACCCCTCTTTCAACGCAGACACGTGGACAGATTCTAGGAAATCGACTATCCTATTTTCCCCTTCTGGTGGCACCAGAATTATTAGCATAGGTTTTCAATTTTTGTCAGTTGAATCATATCCTAAATCCTGACACCATATGTGTGTTATAATAAATACCATTAGGTCAAAATGAAAACGAAAATAAGGCCCTCTTCAAAGGTGGGCCTTAGCATACACTTTACAAAAAACCTTCATCATCAAGACCCAGAACAAGTGTTCCTCCATACTTCTGGTCCTGTTCGCCCCTGTACCTCCTCATAAGTTGCTTTCAATACTGAATTTTCTGTTCTGTCTGCCTTTATGAAATAATTGTTTTAAAAAACAATCCACCATCCTGACACCTGTAGTTCTCATATGGAAAACTGTACTCTCTGTTCTCGAAGGCAGGGTCCTTATTTAGTCTATTTAAAGAGGCTAGACTTCCCCTGACATCTTTTTCGATGCAATGTAATAGTAATGTTGATGTCAATAAAGTCAAACGTTATTGAAATGGCCACTTCCTCTTGAAGCGTTCCCTGGCATTAAGTGGTGTTACTGGGGTATTTGGGGCTCTGATAATTGGCATCAGAAGCAATGCTCGACTACACATTTAATTATTATTATTTTTTTGTAATAACACGGGATTCGAACCTCTGTTGCTCTGCGTGGTCTTGCTTGAAAGACCAGCACGTTGACCCTGTGCTATCCTCCGTTCAAGCGATTTAGATTATAGTACTCATTTGATGTGTGCACAAGCAGTAACCACTCGGCTTTGTGATGTGATTCATCCCTAGACATTTGTGAATATCTTTTCCATTCAACATTACGTATGCTGTATGGGGTCCTAAAGTACACGTTTCATTGTAGAAAGCCAGGAATGGTCGCCCATGCAGTTGCAGACAGTGTGACGTCTGCAATTTGGAACAGTTGGCTTCAGCTACACAAAGTAACGCAGCGCCCTAGTTCCTGCGGGTGATGCTCCACCCACTGGATCAGGCCAGGAAAGCACTGTGAACGCCCATGATTAATCTATTGCATGCCTTTACTTCATAGTGCAGGGCACAGGCACTGCTAGGTGGAGCTGGGAGCGGGGACATGGGGTGCGGGGGAGCTATAGCCCTGGGTCTTTTGGTTTTAGCCCCGGATAGAAGCTCAGGGGCAACAACCAAAAGGCTAGCTGGCCCCGAGTCTCAACATTCCCGACACGAGCGTAGCCCCAGATCTTTTCCAGACTGAACAACACCTCTGGTGCATGGGTCCCAAAGTGTTAGACGTGCACATTGTAAGGGAAATACCGGCTGTAGAAGAACGGGTGGCTTTAGGGGGAGATGAAACAATGGGTGATCGGGAAGTGGCTTGGCAATGGAAGTCAAAGAGGGTCTAATAGGAGGACCCTCCCATCCTAGCAATTTTGTAAAAGTCCTATGCCAATGTCCAGATATCGCAATCCTCGAACCTTTCCTAACTGCAGGCCTTTGACGGACACCCCTTTTATACTGCCTGCTTAGGGTGGCGAGTACCCAACTTTGTTCAAATGAATTCACTTGTAGAAGAATGTTGGTGTTTTTCTCCCTTCTTACTGTAACACATTTGTTCGGTGAAAAGTAGCCAACAGCATCCTTCGGAGTGTAAGAGGACGTTGCCTTTAGTGTTGGAGCAGCGGATGCCCAGGTAAATAGAGTAGGCCGGGAGTTGCTGCAGGCGGCCTAACAATGCCCCAGGGAATCATCTTCAATGCAGTCCCAAAGGTCCAAAGAAGGGGGCCAGGGACCCAATTCATGTTATGTTGTGTTATTGTGATTTGTCCTGCGCACCGCTGCCATTTTCATGGTTTCCAGGCGCTCTGGGGGATCTGAAAAGGAAGTAGGGTGTGGGGAGGGGGGTTGGCTAGTGGGATCGAGGGCTTGGATGTGCTGTTGGTAGTTTCATTTCAGAATTTGGTCATTTCAGTCCGGTACCTCCTACACTGATTATGCGGATTTCAAATTCATGTGTTGCACAATTGAGGGAAGCGTATTATCAAAGCGAGAGGCATCATCAGCGGTAACCTTGCTGGGTGCACTGAACGTGCACATCCTTGTACCTATTTACCAGAGGCAACGCAAAGCCACGAGGAAGCAAGGTTAAAAGCAAGGCCTGCTTCTGATGGACTCGAGCCAAAACACAAGTCCAAGGCTGATTTAATGAATGTAATACAATAAAACTGAACGAGAAAGAAGATCTGGAAAATGCACTGCCACTAATGGCAGCACTAGAATAACAGAGTTAATCCGCTGGAAACAATGCAGACTGTCAGTTCTTTGTGAGGAAGCTGAATTGCAACTATGATATTTCTCCAAACAGGCCTCTGACAATAACATATCCTGTCAAAAATGCGAACAGATCTGACGCGGGACTTGCTTTTAGAGTTCTGTTAGGCAGATTATCTTCTATGGATATTTGATAAATGGACGTCATGAGCTATTGATGCTTTATTTATTTATTGGACATTTGTATAGTGCCTAAACACAAGGGCTTCCAGGGGCCACAAGACAATTTGGAGGAGGGAAACGTAGGAAAGAAAGTAGAACAACACACAAAAAACTGGTTATATTGGCCTTGTGACAATCCTACCGTGCAAGTGCAAGAACAAGGTGGTAAGTTCGGCGGGTGGGGGGGGGGGGTAGAGGGAAAAGTGGGGTGCCCAAAGGGAGGATGGGTGGACAAGTGCTGGGGGGGGCAAGAAGGCATGTATCAGGGAAGATGGAGGGGGAAGGGAGGGTGAGTGAGGAGGACCGGGTGGACCAGGTTAGGGCTAGTCCGGGGAAGAGAGCCTGAGGGCAAGTGCTTCCAAGGGATGCTGGGGAGACTGCTAGAGGGGCGAATGGCCCCTGTATGGCTCTGAAGGGACCAGACCCCAGAAGCAGCGGCAGAGGGAACGTTAGCACAGGAAGGGGAGAGGGAAGGTCTTGAGAAGTTTCAGAACTTAAGACGATCCGGCACAAGTCTGAGGGGGGCAGGGAGACCATTCCAGAGGGAGGAACCAGCCAAGGCAAGGGATCTACCTCCCACTTTCTGCTTGGAGTAACATTTGACTTGCACAGAGTTGGAGCCAGTGGACCGAAGGACTCTAGCAGGGAGGCATTTAGGGAGCGAAAGCTGAATGTAGAGACGTCTCAGGCCCCAGACAGCAGTGTGGATGATGCAGCTGGTCTTGAATTTGATCCATGCGGTCACCAGGAGCCAGTGGAGAGAATTTAAGGCTGGAGATAGGCAGTCCCTGGGCTTAAGGCCAAGGATAAGTCTTGCAGTCCTATTCTGGATTAGTTGAAGGGGGCAAAGGGAGGAAGGAGGCAGACTGAGGAAGAGGCTGTTGCAGTAGTCCAGCCTAGAGAGAACCAGGTCTCTGGAGACAGTGAGCTTCTGGGGGAAGGTGAGGAACAGAAGAATGCCTCTGATGGGGTGGATCTGAAAGTTGGACTTCTTGCAGAAGTCTGTGATGTATGGAGGGAAAGAGAGAGAGGAGTCAAATATGACGCCAAGGTTTTTTGCCTCACAGGTGGGTGAAAGGAGGGGGCCCAATGAGGCTGGCCAAGGAGTGGGGGGAAGCAAAGAACAGGCACCCCAATGAGAAGGATTTCCATTTTACTGGCACTAAGGCAGAGGGCATTGGAAGAGCATCATGCCTGAATAGCAGTCAGGCAGTCAGGTATGAGGGTGGAGGCAGAGGAGGTATGGGATGGCAGCTTGAAGGAGAGATATGCGTCATCAGCATAACACTGGAAATGAGGGGAGAAGGTGGAGATCAGGTGGGCCAGAGGGGCCAGGTAGATGTTGAAGAGGCATGGCGATAGCATAGAGCCCTGAGGGACGCCACAGGTAGAGAGAGAGAGGTGGAGGAGAGAAAAGGACCCATTTGCACTTGGGACGGACTGTTTGAAGGGAAGGTCAGCCACGCTAGTGCCCAGTCTGTGATGCCAAGGGATTCACAGAGACAGTTTATGAGGATGGAGTGGTTGACTTTGTCAAAGGCAGAAGAAAGATCGAGGAGGATCAGAACAGAGGGTGTGTTTGAATCCATGTTAGAGAGCAAGTCTTCACAGGTGTTTAGGAGAGCAGTTTCCTTGCCTCTGTATGTCCTGAAACTGGACTGGTGGTCATGGAGGCAGCCAGCCAATTCGGTGTGGAGGGTCAGTTGGGCGATGACCAGCTTCTCCATGAAAAAGGAGTGATAGAGATAGGACGATAGTTATCCTGGCAAGAAGGGTCTGCTAATGGCTTTTTTAGGAGTGGGTGCACAAGAGAGTGCTTAAGGGGATGTGGAAAGGAGCCAGTAGCGAAGGAATGGTTGCAGATGTCAGCCAAGGCTGGGGTGAGAGAGGTAATGTTGTCCTTGATGGTTCTGGAGGTGCAGGGGAGCACCTGTTTAGAGGAGACTTTCATAGAGCGGACAACTCTAGAGATCTCGTCTGGTGCAATGGGAGAGAAGGAGGAGAGTATGGGGGAAAAAGGGGTGCAAGGGAGGCAAGAGAAAGTGGGCATATGGCCCTTTGGGTAACATGCATGCAATGGATGGGAATGCAGAATTACTCCGAAACTAAATGATCAAACCAACTCAGGAAGATGGCAAAGTTTTCTGTATTAATGTCAATTATCTAAAACAGAGAGGTTACAACGGACATCAACGGAGGCTCGATCAAACTCTCAAAACATTTCACATAAAAGCAGCCTTGTATACAAAAAATACATCAGAAGTGATGTCACACTACGTGGCAAATGAGAAAAACCTACGAGGGATTGTGATTCGTTCAAGTGGAACATCTAAGTGTACTTTCTATAAGGAGTGGGATTGTGATTGGTCATCTACTGTCAGGTGGACATTGTATGCCTACCTCTAAAAACATGCAATCTTCCACACTATTAAGTACACAGTATAGCATTGGCTCTGAAACTATAAGGGCCTTCATTATACGGCCCTATATAATTGGTTGGCACACTCGCGCCATGTCTGGAACATTCAGTTCACTTAGCAACATGTAAACTCATACCCAGGTGCCAGGAGGTGGACTTGTCTTTACTTCCCCACCCAATTAGCCCAACATATCTCATCACCCATCCCTTCTGCCATGAAGATTGTCTTTGAACTTGGCCTTGCAATGTATTCTTGTCTCTGATAATATAAGGGAGTGCGGGCACTTGCTATCGCTGTTCTAGGGCTCCAAGATCAACTCTATTTCCATTTTTGGCTCACAATTTGGTCCATGTTGAAGCATTTAAATGTCTTAAATGAATACAACTTGACACTCTTTGTGTTCTTTCCTTGCACCTTAACAAGGGATGATTCACCTTCTCACGTTCATCGCCTTCAAGAATAGATAACAGAATTTAGCTGCTTCAGCTTTGATACCAGTCCAACAATAGACCAGTAGGACAGAGGATGACAGATCAAATACATTTATCTTTTTACATATACCAATATATGTCTCAGTGCAAGTTTATCTTTGTTTTTATTATTTTGATCATAAAAAAGATGAATCACATATTTTATAATACATCTTCACAATAAAAATTCAAAATATTCCAAAAAAGCTCACAAACATTCATTCACTCCCATTCTCTCTATCATCATTCTCCTTCACATGTGTATAAATGACCCAATGTATTTGGTCACCATAAACAATATACAATATAAACACTATCAAATTCCCTCTGTTAGATGACAGATGACAACAAAATTCATCCGGCCACCTCCACCAGACCCAAGAGAGCCCAGCACTCCAACCAGCTCCTTGTCCCGACTGTTAAGAGAGCCAAAGCCCGAAGGGCAAGCTTTCTGTTCCTTGCACCCAAAAACTGGAACATGCTACCCACCTCGCTCGAAAATGAGACCTCCCTCTCAGCTTTCCGGAAAGCACTCAAAACCAAGCTCTTTAAGTAGTCATGCTCTCCGAAAGAGTACTTCACCTGTCCACCAGTCAAACCCTAGAACCCGCTGCTATCACATTTGTGATACATGTCTATCATATCCACTGTATCTGAGTCAATGTGATGCCTTATTCTCCACCACCACTTTAATTATGTTAACCACTCTGATTCTCCCACACGTTGTAACTGTAACTAAGCAAGCATACTGTGTAACAGTAACTAAGCAAGCTTTCTGTAACAGTGCCATGATGCCCTTGGGCCGCTGTGCGCTTTATAACTTCACATAAATAAATAAATAAATAAATAAATAAATAAATATGGCCTTTTCTATTAACTATGGGGGCTGCCATTTTACTTATGGGAGATTAGGCTCGCACAATACATGTGGAGCCCATCCCCCATTGAAAAAAAATATATTTGCACACCCATGGCAAACCGTGGGGTGTGAATAGCAATCACAGCCAATTAGAGGGGTGTACAGGGACGGTAACGGCCATAAGCCTTTGCTGAGGCCTTTGCATTGCTGGGGCCTACCTAAACCCTGGTTGGGGTGTTACCCGCCCTGAATGTCCCCCTAAGCAGGGGTGATTGCTACATTAGACTACCATGTAGAACTTTAGAACATCACACATCTGTTATATCTGGGAATATCGAACATCACAATGTTTTGGGTAAGGCAACTATTCTGGACCCTAAATTCAAAACCCATGGTTTCGAAGATGTGTGTGTAAAGGAACTGGAATTTGGACTTGCTCAATTTATAGGTACCGAAGCCTCTGCCCAAGGGGATTCAGAGCGTGGACCGCCTCCCCCAGCCAAAAGAAACGTATTTCTGTTTCCTGGATGCTACTCTAAAAAAATAAAACCTATGTGTACAAAGCAACAAAGAACACTGTCTGAATGAGATAAATACCTTTCTGAGGACATTGAAATTTCCCTCACAGGTGTCTTTTTATACTTGAGGGCGAGCATGCCAAAATATCCCCTCATTTCTCAATTGGCCTTAAATCATCTCTGTGAAAGTGCAACGTCTGTTCCTAGTGAACAAATGTTTACCAAGACTGGTGAAATTGTTAACAGTAAATGGGTATGCGTGAAGCCTGCACGTGTTAACATGTTGGCAATGATTAAAGCAAATCATTCCCAGCAATTTAAGCAATTAAATATAATAAACCAAAATATAACTGACCAAAACAAAACACAGTGTTTTTCATTTGAAGAGATTTTGCTAACCGATCCATGGGATCTATTCAGCACTAGTTAAATGATGCTAATTGTTTGATTTGAAAAATATTTAATTCCAAGATATGTGTGGACACTCTCTTGGCTCAGCTCGTTGTTTGGCTCTTAGGGTCAGACTAGACCCTTTGGCTCGGCTCTGGCTCTTCCCTCGCCATGATCTCCCTGTCTCCCAGAGCTCTGCTATGGAGCCAGGAGAGCAGTTGAATGTAAGCTTCCATCTGCCATAATAAAGGGACCATTTCCACTTATCATCAATGGTCGAAGCGGGCGGGGCGGTTGGGAGCCGTGCTCCTCTGCTTTTTAAATGAAATGTTACTGTCCCTATACTTTTATTTTAAAAAGAAACCGTTCCGGAATGGTTTCATTTTTAAATGAATATGTAGGAAGAAGTTGAAACTTGCACTTTCAGTGCACTGCACTGAACATTCCCATGATCAGTCGGTGCATGTGTTTTGGGGTTTATATTGTGCGCGGGGAGGGGGTGGTGATGGGGGTTGTGAGGTGTGGGGGCAGGCCAATAGGGAACATAGTTCCACTACTTCTTTTCGTACACTTGGACCACTGCTTATCATTTAATTCCAGAAGCTTTATTTTCGACAAGCAAGTCATAAAAACACACGCACCTTCACACATCATAAAATACATAAAACACGTAAACCATCCTAATGAGCATAAAATACAAACTCAAAATTCTGAATTGGTTATCAATACAACCCATTCTGCTTTCTCATGCGTATTCTCCAGACCCGCGTCAGGTATTGAGTAATCGCAAACACGGCTGGAGTGTCTGCTGAACTTAGGCAGATTGCCATCGCCCCTTCCATGGATCTACACTCACGCCCCCTGAAAAAAAGGCTTTAAGAAATGCCTTGTCAGGGGCAATACTGCTGAGCAGGATATTATCAGATGCTTCAGATCCTCCGTTCTGTTCCTACATAACATGCATATAGGCGGAAAAAAAAATTCCCAGCTATGCATCATCTCTGCTGTAGGCAAAATCCCAATTCGAAATTTCACGTACAGGGACCTTTCAAATTTAGGGTTAATATGATCCGGGTAAGGCTCATATGATGAGTCTGCTGATTTATGTGCCGTCTAGTCCAAAAGGAGTCCTGCGGTGGGCGAGGAATGACTTTTCCCACCAGGGATATTTAGGCATGTTGGCAAGGCCTGCCAGCGAGTCTCAAGGAGCGGATAGAGGGGCAGAGAAGGTTGTGGACTCTGCAACAGTGTTTGTGTGGGTGCTTTTCCACCCTCTCCACCTTAGGATATGTGACTGTGTGCTTTGGCCATGAGATGTTCGGTTGTACATGTTAGGTTGTTGTGACAAGAATGCAGTTTGTTTTGGTTGTTGTCGCTGGGCTCACAGGTCAGCCTGGTTTTCTGCATTGGGTAAGGGTGCAGAAGGGAGTTGTTTATTGTCAAGAGGTGTTTTCAGGAGACATATTGTGTGGGGGATCCAGGTTTTGGGCAGTTCAATTAGTAGTTTGGTTTCTTACGGTGTTAGGGTTGTGGTAGTGTTAAGTAGAGTTTGGTTAGTTATTTTCAGGCTGAAAGGCTAGTCTGCTAGTACAGTAGGGAAGGAGCTCCATTAAGTCATTAAGCAAATTTGAATGGAGAATGGAGTAGGGTTTCAAGAGGGGGGAATTAGGGCAGGGGGCGGGAGTTAAGTGTACCTTCAGGGCCGGCCTCAGGGCAGGGCCGCCCGGGTGACCGCCCGGGGCACCATTAGCCCCCACCCAGTTATGCCAGCTTGGGGGGGGGGGTTCAAGGTCTGCCTCGAGCTAGTGTGGTGGGAGAAGGCGCGGCAGGCGCTCTATTGAAATTAAATGCACCCCGCACTCGGGAGCGGAGTGCATTTCATAACAATAGGGCGCAGCAGTGCCTATTGAAAAGTGTACCCCCGCCCCTCATGGGAAGGGAGTGCGCGGTGAGCGAGGGGAGTGAGGAGGGGGGCACATTTTTGTTTTGCTGCCCGGGGCGTTGCGACCTCTAAGGCCGGGCCTGTGTACCGTAATGTTGAAAACTGCATAGGCTAGCCTGTAAGGCTACAGAGACAAGTTAGCAGGCAATCTTAAACTGAGGCCTGTCAATCTAACCAACCTTTCCCACATATGATGAGTGAGTCTGGCGTTTTATGTGCTGTCTCCTGCAAGTAGAGAGTGGTGTCAGTTCCGGGGGTCACATATTAGCAAAGGCAACTCCAGCCACAGAGTTCATTTGCTTGCTGTTCCTGTATTTACATACAAAACAGCCGACCTAACTATTCATAGGGCTCTTGTTTTCTTTCACTTTTCTATTGTTAAAGATAACCCGGGCACTGAAAGAAGAGCTAGAGGTCCGTAATAATAAACCCATTGGAAGACAGGCAGGCAGAGTGCAGAGGGAAACGAGCACACCCGCTGCACACTGTCTGCAGTCTCACTGTACACCGGGGTGCCCTCACCGCTAGACAAATATGCCTGAGGTGTGTCATTAAACATAGCGAGGAGGAATGCCAGCATCACAAGATGAACACCCTCGGCCGAACAAGACAGACCAGTTTCGGAAGTGCGCAGCAACTAATACATCCTCCTGTTCATTGTCTCGTTGGGCATTGCTGTGTAGCGTCGTCGCTTCAGTTCTGCGCTCAGCAAATCAATGTTCAAAATGTCCAAATAATGGTATCTTTTTTATGGAGAACAGTGGCCGGCTAGTAAACACTCAAACACTTGTAGATAACTGAAAGCAAACCCACTTGATGAGGCACCACAAGCTGCAGGGAAGCTGGGATTACCACTGAGGCGTTCCACTGCCGAATACTTACCCTCTGGACCCTGATCACTTTACCTCCTCCAGTGATTCATTACCACCGTTTGGTATCACGGGTGCCTCGCAGTGTGTTATAAAACTCGAGTAGTGAGTCAGCGGGCCACACAGTTACGTTAAATGGGTATGACGTGCATGTTAAAAAAAAAATGCCCCAGTGAGTAGAGCTGAAAAGTGTTTCGCAATCAACAGAACAGAAGAGAAGACAGGCCATTGATCAAAAGCTCTCAAAATGAAACCAACCCATCTGCGCGCGTGCAATACAGAACAATAAAAGAAGTTCAGTTACAGCTCCAGGCTGCTTTAAGCCCGTGAAATTCAGGGAACTATGTTGTTGTGTCCTGCCTCGCGGCCCTGCGTGCGCGGAGACAGGGGGTGCTGGGCCTAATGAGCAGGCCACGGCATTGCAGCTCCAGCGGGAGCGAAATGAACACACGTCACACACTGTTCGTTGTTGTGCCCGGAACTGCCTCCCATGCACGGGGGCGGGGCTTTTATTCAGACGCCCTGCGTCACCGTGTTGCGGGACGCAGGGCGGATGTAACATTCCTCCTTTATTTTAAATTAACTTAACATTAAACCACACTCAGATATGCAAATGTTTGAGACTACACGAAACCCAGGTACTTCCCACTTTTAGAGTTCTCGTGGGGCAAACTACCACACATAGTCTTTGATCCGAGCTGGCGGCTTGGTGGCAGTTCTTAAGCCATATCTCCCACCCCTGGAGCTGGGCCCCACTGTCTCATCGGGTCTCTCACCTTCCATCTCCGGCTCACCCATGTCAGGTTCGCTCAACTGCTCCCACGTTCTGTCACTCGCTTCTTCTTCACCCTGAAAGTTGTTGGGTTCTTCCTCCATCAGCTGGGAGTCTTCATCTTCTTGGGGACATACCCCATCAGTCCACAGGTTGCGTGGCAGCGCCTTGAACCACAACACATTTCTTGTCACCTGACGGTGTCCCCTTTGCACAGTTATCATGGTCCCTTGTGTCTCACTGACAGTCCATGGGAGAGACTCATAGCGGGAATCCAGCTTGGACTTTGTCGGGTTCCGCAACATGACCACCTGTTCGCCCACCTGGTGGTTGGATGGTTTCAACCTCCTCTTGGCACTCATGTGGGCATTGGCTCCTGTTCTCCTTCTTTTGGTGCGCTCAGTGTCGAATCTGTCCGGGCTTCTGCTGGGGTGATGAGGAATGGAAGACTTTATGACGGTGCCGAACATGAGGTCAGCTGGCGGGACACCCCTCGTGCTGTGCGGGGTGACTCTGTAGTTTCGCAGAAAACGATAGAGGTCGACTTTCCACGGACTGCCATTTGCTCGTGATAGCCTCAGCACTTTTTTAATGGTTCTCATGAACCGTTCCACATCCCCATTCGCCTGGGGCTACCTTGGCATAATGTGATGATACTGGATGTTGAGTTCTTGCAGTTAGCGTTTGAACTCCTCCCCTTGGAATGGTGGGCCATTGTCACTCTTGATGTCAGTGGGCAGTCCATGCGTTGCAAACATCTTCTCGATGGCGGGGATGACTAGCTCCGCTGCCGTGGATTCGACCACCTCGACTTCTGGGTATTGTGAGTGTTCATCAATGGCCACCAGGAGGTACAGACCTTCTTGCAGTTTACAAAAGTCAATGCTTATTGCGTCCCATCTGCCAAGACCTCATTCCGCTGACTGGATTGGTTCTGGATCAGGTGGGGCTCCAGTTATCAGGCATGGTAGACAGGTGTTGACTAGTTTTTCCACCTTTTCATCTATCTGTGGAAACAATACTCGGTGTCGGATTCGAGCCTTCGTCCAAGCCATCCCTTGGTGACCTTCATGGGCGAGCGCCACTATACTGTCCTGCAGGCACGGCGGGATGATGATCCGATCCCCCCTGAGCAGCAGACCTTGCTCTGTGATTGACAGGTCCTGTCGTATGGTGAACATCCCTGTGAGGAACGCTTTTGCTTCCGCTGTCCTGTTATGGGTTTTCTTCATGAAGGACCTCCAGTCGCCTGAGATGATGGCATCCTTAACCAGGTCGCAACACGGGTCTTTGTGTGTTTCCTCTGCAATGTCATCACTGCTGATGGCCTTTGGTCTCATGGCCTGCACAACCTGGCAGATATGTTCCTCAGTTTCTTCAGCTACTTGAACTTCCTGTGGCATCGCCACTCGAGGATGTCTTGAGATGAAGTCTGTCGAGTTTCCGCTTCCCGGTTGATAGGCCAACTCAAAATTGTACTGTTGGAGATGTAGCAGCCATTTGGCTATTCTGGCCGGCGGGTGCGAGGATGTGCCCATGAAGATTGGCAGAAGGGGTTTGTGATCCGTAATTGCCGTGAACCGTCTGCCATACAGATAGAGATGAAAGTGACGACACCCCACAGTACGGCAATTGCCTCCTTCTCAATGTGAGAGTATCGCTGCTCTGTCATTGTGAGAGCTCTTGACGCATAGGCGATGGGCCTTTTCTCGCCTTCTTTGGTCGACCTGCATGAGGATGGCCCCTAGGCCAACAGGGCTGGCATCCACAAAAAGTTCCGTCGGGAGCGCAGTGTCGTAGTACGCCATTTTCATGTCCATGGATAAGGACTCTTTGATGCTTTCAAACGCTTCCTGACATGCTTGCCCCCATTCCCACTTTGTGTTGATCTTGGTAAGTTCTCAAAGGGGTTCGGAGAGAGTGGCCAAGTTCCGGATGAATCTCCCACAGTATGTGGCCATACCCAGGAAGCTGCGCACTTCAGTGGGTACGTAGGCAGACTTGCCGCCTGTATGTCGGCAACCTTCTGGGGGTCCAGGGAAACGCCGGTGCTGCTGAACCTGTAGCCAAAAAACAATATTTCCGTCTTGAAGAACTCACATTTCTCTTTGTGGATGGTTAGTCCAGCGTCTTCTAGTCGGGCCAAAAGCATCCGTAATCTCCTCAAGTGCTCTCCTCTGTCCTGAGCATGCATCAGGATGTCGTCACTTACATTTAGGATGCCTGGTATGCCCCTGATGACTTCCTGAATTGTCTGTTGAAAGACCTTGGCAGCCAAAGAGATCCCAAAGCTTAGCCGCTTGTATCTTCGCAAACCCATGTGTGTTGAAAAAGTGGTTATGTATCGAGAGTCCCTATGCAGCTTCAGCTGGTGGTATCCTGCTTTCAAATCAACCTTAGCGAAGACCCTTGATCCCATGAGATCAGCCACGATTTCGTCGAGGGTTGGCGTGATGTGGCGCTCCTGCTTGATGGCAGTGTTTGGGAGACGCATGTCAATGCAAATTCAGACTTTTCCCGGCTGTTTGTGTTTCTTTGTGACCACCATCGGGGAAACCCATGGTGTCGGCCCCGTTACCTCTTCTATTATGCCGGCTTATTCTAATGATTTCAGTTCATTTTCCGCTTGTTCACGCATGTGGAAGGGGGTCCTCCGGTGTCTGACGGCCTTTGACTGGACTGACTTGTCAATATGGAGCTTGATTGTCTTTCCTTTCAAACACCCGATCCCGTTTTGCAGGTTGGGTTAGTGTGCCAGGATGTTCTCGACTTCTTGTGCTTCCTTGACTTGACAGATGAACTTTACTAGCCCCAGGTCCTCGGCTGCATCACCACTCAGAAGGCATTCGATCCCTGCATTTACTACGTAGATTTTAGACGGTAGCCTGTTTTCACCGTGGCTGAGAGTGGTGCAGAATCTGCCAACCACCGGTAGGGGTTTCCTGCAGCCATATGCAAACAGAAGAGTGTCTGTGTTCTTCAGGTCCGGTCGTGGTTGCAGTGTTTGAAATGTGCTTGTGGCCATAACATTTACGGAAGCTACCGTGTCTATGGTCAGCCATACTCGTTGGTTTTGGAGAGTGACCTGGCATTTGTGCCTCCTGAGCCCTTTCCTTTGCGTAGCATGTCCCTGATCCAGGGCTGATACCAGTTATACTTTTCTCCCTTTCATCTGCTGCTCAAAGCCAGGATCTTGTTGGGCCCCTGTGACGTCATCACCTTCTTCCTCCTTTGAGGAGTTGGTTGTTTCGACTCGCTGTGCACTTGCTTGCTTCTTTTTCTTGGTCCAACTCTTCTCCTGGGGATTCTGTGGAGGCGGTAGCGGGATGCCCGATGACTGGCACACCTTAGAATAGTGGTCCTTTCTGCCACATGCCCCACATGTTGTCCCTTGCGCGGGGCAGTTCTGCCGTCCATGTCGCGGTCCACCACACCATCCACACTCCGTGGGTCCCGGGATCTGTGGCTGCCATCTGGCTGGTGTGTAGTTGCCGCCAGCCTCATCCCTTGTGGATTGTCTGTTGGTGACATGGGCCACCATGGATGTCGTGAGGGCAGGCTGTAGTTTTTGAAGAGTCACGCCCATGTTGGCGGCCCTGGCATGTGCCAGCTCCCTTTGACAACCCAACTCCAGAATGCGTGTCAGAGAGATGCCCTTCTCACTCAGCACCATCCTCCTCAGTTTCTCCGATTGGATGCCGTTTAATGAGTTGTCTCCGGATTTCTTTCTCGACTTCCATGAACTCACACGAGAGCGCCAACTTCCTGAGTCGGGTGTGGTAGGCGTCCAAGGTCTCCTCTTCTGCCTGAAATGTGGTGCAGAAAATGAAGATTTCATAGTCAGGGTTGAGTTGTGGGAGGAAATGGGCCGTCAAGGCATCTTTCGCTAGCTGGTAAGTGTCCTGGCCATCATCGATGGTTAGTGAGTTAAAGATGCCTAGCACCTCGTCCCCCACATTCAGTAACAGGTGCGATCTCATCTTCCTGGAGGAGGTTACGTCCTTGCACTCCATTGCCATATTGAATTTTTGGATCCATAGCTGCCACCGGGGGCCAACTGATGATGGATCTGTGAATGGGTCAAAAGGCTGAATCATTGCCGAGGAGTCCCCTTGTGGGCGAGCTTGCGGTGACGACATCGACAGATTCGCCGCAAGTCTAGAGGGCGTGCCGGGCCTGGGGGTGGACGTGCCAGTTGCCATGTTAGGACCTCGCTGTGTCCCAATGGGGTTCAAATGCCTCACCTTGATGTGTGTCCTTCGGTGACTTGGTCCCTCCGAGGTTTGAGGGTCTCACGCCATGTTCGAGGGGCAGCTGCGTCGATCCAGGCGCTCACCACGTGCAGTAGCCGTGAGTCCACAAGTATTGCACCCGAGCGGGGCCTCTGACCCCTGGTGTGCACGGAATGGCTGATGCACAGCACGATGGGAGCTCCTAGGGGGTGTGTCCCTTCGAAAACACCCGTGGCCCGTGTCGAGATTCAGCCCACTTGGTATTTAACAAAAGTGGGGGGGGGGTTTGTGAGCCCCCCCCCACCAGATGTTCCAAAAATTCGGTGTGTCGCCTTGGGTCAGCAACAGCGAAATGAACACACGTCACACACTGTTCGTTGCTGTGCCCGGAACTGCCTCCCATGCACAGGGTGGGGCTTTTATTCAGACGCCCTGCGTCACCGCGTTGCGGGACGCAGGGCGGATGCAACATATGTGTTCGTCATTTGGCTGCCGTAATACTGGCCCGATCAGTGATTCTTCAGCTTTGCAATACTTCCAAGGACCACCACCCTTATGCATTACTTAAGTGACATACGAAATCGAGGGGTGCTATAAAGGAGTATGGCCTAAAGGGGGCATGCCTCAACAGGTGGCAGGCAAGAGCCACTTTTCCGCCCCCCCCCCAACCAGGTATCCCTTTACAGTGATCATCACCCTCTCACCTGGGGTGTGAAGCTGATGCTCTCTGCTGCTCTTACACAAAGGGATGCCTGGTGGGGGTCAGAGTCACATCTTTTCTTCCTTAATGGAGGCACCAACCGCCTTCAGGCATCCCTTTAGCTAAGAGATGCAGCGATTGAGTTTCAAGTTTTATAAAAAAAGGCCTGACATTCTAGTGTCCTCACCTTTTCTTCCATAATGGTGGCAATGGCCACCATGCATCTCTTGGCGCCACCATTATGGAAGAAAAGGTATTTTTTCCCTAAAGCCTGTTGGTGTTGCTAGCTCTGGAAAAGATTGGGGGCTAGGCTGATGTTGGGACTGTCGGGACCCGGGGCTGGCTAGTATTTTTGTTGCAGCCCTTGAGCTTCTACCCGGGGCTACAACCAAAAGACCTGGGGCTATACCCCCCTAAACCCTCCCTAACAATGCCACGGCTTCAGAAAAAATTGCCTTGGCCTCTGGCAGCCTCATCGCTAGGGCTGCCAGGGGGATTTAGGCAGCCCCGGCAGTGCCACATCTCAGAACCTTTTTTCAGAGACAGTCGGGGGACTGCCGTGGCTAACGCCTGCCCTCTTAAAGCTCTGTCCTTCTACATTCTTCTCGAGGAAGGAACCCTGTTTTCCACTGTTTAGAGCTTATCCGTGGTAAAAAAATAAATGAATATTTTCTGCATATCACGGTTTTAATTAAAAACATCAGACTGGAAAGCCTCCAAATACTCCTCTGCCACAAACCTCCTAGCGGGAGAATACATTTCTCATGGGCAGCGTCAGGCCGTTCAACCTTTTCAGTTGAAAGGGGCCTGAAGCCTCGGGGGAGGGGTTGGGGGTGGCAGCAACTGACAGTCTTATAACACGGCAGTATATTACTTTCTAAATAACTTTTGTTCTGGGACTTTAAATGTGCGCTTTGCAGCACTCGATTTATGAGCTGCGTTTGCTGGAGCCCTTGCGGCCGTCACTTCCCTCGGGGTATACAGAAGTGGTATTGCCTTGTTACCTTTTAACAACAGCTCTTCCACATCAGCCACTTGCTGACAAAGAAGGATGCATAGCTTTCCAGTGATCCTTTAGTGTTTCAGCTGCCTGCTGGCTGGCGGTCTCGCGATAATCGGCAGCTATTAACCCCTAGCTGTATTTCTTTGTCTCCCTTATAATTTATGCACCCCACAGGTGCCTCAGACTGTTTTCTTCTCTAAGCAAGTGAGGCCTTAATCATCATGTTGAAATGGACCCCCCCACACGCCTTCAGCCAGGCCTGAATTTTCTCACAAAATTTTTCATCGACACTATCAATTTGACAACTTTCTAGGGGACTTCAATTTATGGGAAAACTACCCCTCCAGATTCCACCACCACCTCCGTCATCAAAAAAGTTAAATCTATTGGTCTACACCAATCGGTTAACCAAGCCACAAACTGCTCCATGGCCATATTCTAGTCGTATTTTTAACTAGAATTTAGTGATCAATGCCATCGACCATCGTCCCTGACCCCCAATAACATGCAACACATGCATCTGCCACATGTTGGACCCAATCCCTAAAGAAACCCCTATCGCTACTCATCCAAGGCTCCCTCAACAAGAACCTCTCCCCTGCCATACAGGACCACACCGGGCGACAGAATGCTGTTTCAACAGTGCAATCCTTAGGACGCACGACTCAGCTACCCATGTGCGGACTGCATCCAACACCACAGCTGAGGCATACTACTCCATAATTACTCCTTCACACCTAGCTCTGCAAATCCTAGCAAAGGAGACAGAAAATCAGTGTGGACTGGGGCATAAAATTGGCTTGGGTACCAATGAAAAAGTGTCCCAGTCACTAATCGCAATTCATTCCTTTTGTGACAAACAGTTTGAGTAGAACCCAAATGGTGCATTTTAAAGAATATCTGTTCAGTAACACTGAACTAGTTCACAAGCTGCTCAGTGAAGTAACTCATCAAACTAGCCCACAATGGTCATAAAACTGGCCACCGATTCTGACTTTCACCGTCACACCTATCGCCGCAAACCCACACGAAGGACATTATCTGTCCCACGAAAGCAAACCAGCTGCCATTCCCCACTTTCTCCCTCTCACCTACCCCTGAAACCCCTACCAAGGACAAAATCTGTCTCATGAAAACAAATCAGCCCGAAATCCCCCTTTCTCCTTCACACCTATCTCTGCAACCCATACCAAGGACATTATGCATCTCGAGAAAGAAAACCAGCCACCAACCCCCACTTTCTCCCTCATACCTACCTCTACAACCCCTACCAAGGACATTATGGATCTCGAGAAAGCAAATCAGCTGGGAATCCCCACTTTCTCCTTCATACCTATCTCTGCAACCCATACCAAGGACATTATGAATCTCAGAAAGCAAACAAGCCACCAACCCCCACTTTCTCCCTCACACCTACCCCTGCAACCGCTACCAAGGGCATTATCCTTCTTATGAAAGAAAATCGGCAATCCCTACTTTCTCCTGCACACCTATCTCTGCAACCCGTACCAAGTACATAAAGGGTTCTCGGAGTGCATTTTACAGCGACGTCATTGTGAAATGTAAACAAAAATAAAAAAACATTTCTATCCCTGTTTGGGCGCTAGAAATGCACGTGTGACAGTATACCGTTGCTTTCGCACTTAGCAAAAAATACATGGCAGGGCCAGAAATGTCTCAGCAGGCACAGGTCAATGTGCCTAATTTCTGCACTGTGCAAATGTGCAAAGGGTTCTGGAAAGGGCATTTGTTGGCCTTTGAGAATATGGCACATCTGGGTGATAGTGTTTATTTATATGACGAATGTGAAACGAAGGGTCCAGATAGGAAGAATACAAGGGGTTATGGCGAACTCTGTTTTAAAATGAAGTGTCTCACTTCATATGTTGTTGATGGTGGCCATTTAGCGACTCTCCTAGTGAGTCTCTGGTGAAGTAGTTAAGTTAATACCAGACTGGCGTTTCTTCAAGGTCATGTGGAAATGACTCCTCTGGTATTGCCCGCTGACCCTCAGTGCAGAAATGCTGAAAATAGTGCAGTGGCCCAGAGGCTAGTTCAAGACCGGTGGGGGGTGGCCTGGGACCTGTAAGGCTCTGAGGGGAACCAGGCAACAAGTAAGCAAAACTAAGCAGAGTTAGGGAGGAGAAGAAGGAAGGAGTGTGGAGTGAAAAAAAAGAAAAAAAGAAATGGAGGTTAGCATGGGAGAGTGAGACAGAAGGAGGAAGAGAAGATGAAGGGCTTAAGGAGCTTCTAGAACTTAAGGTGCTCTGGCTCAAGATGGAGAGAGGAAGGAAGGCTGTTCTAGAGGGAGGCACCTGCAGAGGATAAAGATCAGCTCCCAAATCTGTTTGTGAAAACGGCCCATCCGCAGAGATTTGGAGGAGGACAAACGGAGGACTCTAGAGGGAGAGTATTTAGGAAGAGAGCATTGTAGATAGTGCAGGCCCCGACCCAAGAAAGCCTTGTGGATTATACAGAGGGTCTTGAACTTGATCCTTGCACCCACGGGGAGCCAGTGGAGGGATTTCAGCGCCAGAGAGATGCGGCCCCTGGGCTTGAGACCAAGGATAAGTCTTGCGGTTCTGTTCTGGATGAGTTGTAGAGGGTGGGGAGTAGAAGTAGGAAGATTGAGAAAGAGGCTGTTGCAATAGTCCAGCCTAGAGAGAATCATGGCTCTCAAGGTGGCGGCAAGCCTCTGAGGGAAAGTGAGAAAACCCACGTGAGTGTTGGGAGCTTGTCAGGCGCGCGTCGAATCATGCTGAGTCGGTAAATGTCCGGATTGGGGTCAGCCATTTCCAGCCGTTGGTCACTATGGCTCGAATTGGGTTGAAAAGCGCTTAAAATCATCCATGTGGATTTTAAGAACAGATGGGACAGATTCTGAAAACGTTTGATGAGATGTGCTTGCATAAATTGTTCCAATAAAAGGTGCACCCTATTCTCAAAGTGCGATTGAATATGTGCATCAGAGATGCACACATTCAGATGCACCTTTGCAGCGCTTTTGCACCCATGTGCAAATAAGATGAGATTTCTGTGCATTTCAAAGTGCATTTAAAATAAACACATGCAATGCTCATTGAAATACACAGAAAATGGGAACATTCCACTGTGCCTATTTGGAAATAAAGTGCTGATGTCCCACTTGCACTTCTTTCCCCCAAACAAATAGAAATGCTTTCGTGTTTTTACCATTTCGCGGCGACGGGCCGTTCCAGGCCCTGTCATTGTGAAATGTTCTTCCAGCATCCACGTGGGTGCTAGGAGCCTGTCATGCATTGGTGTCCGGAGCGGGCTCCTCAAAGTAATGTATGCAATGGGGCTGGCGAGGGTATCATTCGCGCTGGCCCGTTGCATAGCCCCCCTGAAATGTTCAGGTCACCTTTGTGGATGAGGTGATCGGTGAATTTTTAACATGAACGCAAATTAATAAAGTGCATCTTCTGCTTTCCCTGTGTTAATTTTTATGTCCCTATTGTATCATTTCTTTAGCCACCAGGAACACTTCTTTCTAGGATATTGATCCAGTTTCCAAGAATGCAGTATTACCAAAGAGATGTACTCGAGCCGGGTTGAACCATCAACACCTTCTATCTATACAAAGGCTTGAATTCAGGTTCAAAAGTTGCAAACCATTTTGAGCCTCAGCTCCACATGGTTTCAATCCTTCAAGCTGGGTCATACCCCCATTTTTGGATAGGGGTGAATCGTTTTTGGCCTTGGGCACCCATCCCTAAAATAGGTCAAAAAATCTGTAAGTCAGCCTGCATCCACTAAGGAATTCTGTTATCCCATGGAACTGCAATGCCGTCCTATGAGAAAAAGCTGCAGCACAGCCACCTGGACTGTCCAAGAAGATAACCTCTAGGAGGGATGACACTACACTACAGGAATCAGGAAGACATATAACCCATATCTGCCAGACCCCAAAGTGAATAAACAAAGCAATGAGAGACTAACCCAAATACTGACCCTCACCCCAATATGGACAGCAGGCTAGACCTACCAACTATTATGTGAGGTACGAACAGGATCTCCTTGGTCACCACTATCTTTCAATAGCATGCGCTCCTGAGGAAGGGCGATTAGGGTGACTAGTGCCTGAGGATGCCTTCTATCCTGTCTGCTCTGAGTATCACATTCTGCCCATGTCCAATCGTCCTTTCAATGCTGGGGATATTTTGCCTATCCGGTCTGGATTGGCACATTGGGCATGATGGCTTGGCAACAGCGTTGTAGCCAAGGGGGACTCTTGCCATACCTGAGATTTAGGGCTTTACGTGTTGCCAAATTCCTGATCCCTGAGAATGTGCAGGGTCTTCCGGTCTGCATGGCGAGTGAGTGGTGGGTTGGTGGAGCAAGTGAGTACAAAAAAACCTTATGTCTGCATAAATCTATGTGTCTGTGCATGCAAGGGGCAAGGAGATGTTTCTGTGTATGCCAGGTGTGTGTGTGTGTGTGTGTGTACCAGAGGGGACTGGTGCTTGTGTTGGATGAGTGGAGACAGTAGGGGATAAGGACAGTCAGAGAGGGGCCAGTAGTGAGACTTGTATGGCAATTCTAGCATATTCTGGTGCACAGCCTGCAAGACAACGAGTTATGGGGCTAAGCTGGCATCTATTACCACAACCAGCATGACAATGGGCCTTATTACGACCCTGGCGCTAAGTGTTTAACGGCGCCGTAAAAGGCTGCAGCGCCGTTAACCACTTAGCGCCTTACTACGAGGTCCCTTTGTGGGACCTGACCTGAACGGCTGGTCTAGACCAGCCGTTTAAGTAAGGACCCGCAAAGGGACTCTCGAGGTAAGTACGGTACCGCGATTTGCTGTACCGTACCTTCCCCCTTCCCCAGTCCCATTGAGCCCTTAGGCGCAAAAATGAGAATGTGGAGGGGCCAATGTTCAATGGGGAATTACCGCCCCGCCAACCTTGGAATGGGGTGGTAATTCCCCATTGAACATTGGCGGACTCGTTACAATACCGGCACCAACCATGGTGCTAATAGCGCCATGGTTTAGCGCCGGTGTTGTAATGAGGGCCAATGTCTTTTTACAATTGCAATATTAATATTATTGAGCACAGCCACCATTAGCGTGTTCTTACAGTACCAACACTAGCATATATTGGCAGAGCCAGCTTGACAATGCCTTCACACAGTGGCAATAATGGCACTACTGGCCATTGCAACATGAGTGTGAGTGGAAAACTAGCATACACTGTCACAGTCAGCAAGAGAATTATTCTTCTGTTTGCAATACAAACACATTTTCACATCCTTTTTTGCTCAAACAAATATACAATGAACCTTTGATACAAGTTTTTGCTCCAACTGAAGGTGCAAAGAAAAAAAACAACTGTGGTCACCTTGAAATCTCAGCCAACCTTCTCGTTAAAATATGCATAGTCACGAGAAAAGAGCACACAGTAACACAAGCCCATCTCTTATACCCCAATGACACAGTCCGGCAACCTGCGGATAACAACAGCAGTCTGGGCTAATGTTGCACTGTGCTATGAGCAGGGTCCATTAACCCTTTTCAGTATATCGAACAACACAGTTTCAGAGGAGCCCATACATGTTCCCGATGTATCACTTGTAATGGTGGGGATTAGTCATCCACTACAAATGGGTGAACCTAAAAAATAAAAAGTGAAGAGGTTATATTTCAGACTAAATGTAAAGTCTCCATGTGTTAAGTGTCATTGGGTCTCATCATGAGTTGGGTGGTGGCCCTTACATGTGGCGGTAATTATATTACTGCCGAATTTAAGGACTGGCACTATCATGAGTTGGGTGCTCAATGGGCTGTTTTATCTCCAGCTTTTTTTTGGAGGTGAAAATCCCATTTAGCGCCCTGTATTACTGCCGTCTACATTAGCGTGCAGTATTAGCGCCGAAGATTCTCCATTGGGTCGAATGGACCAAACGGGAAATGGGGTTTTACCATTAATGCCCAACCCTTGATCCGGCGGTAGTACTACAGCACCGGTGGGCTCCCTATTACAGTTGGGTGGTATTACAGCCGGGATATTGCCCAACTTGTGATGAGACCCATTGAAATATTTCCCAAGGAGAAATCGATCACAAAGTCAACTGTCTGGGACAGTTATCAGATCCAGACCCTTTGCAATCAATTTGACACATTTCTCGAGGAGCTTATATCTATTTTTCCATTCCACTGAATCATTACTTCCACTTTGGCATGCAATTTCCCATGCATATCCAGAGTCAGGTCATTTGTCGAGTACTCCAGAATGCCTAACCTCAGACGAGTATGCTCGTCCTACTTGCATAGACATGCATAACAGCCCAGCAGTCAACAAATTCCTTCATAATCTACGTCATATCCTTATCTCGTTCTTCATTTCTGCAAATATTGTAATGACATTTACAGATCACTACAAAACACCCATCTCCATTTCCAAAAGGTTTTATTTTGTTTTTACTTTAAGAGGTCTCTAAAAGCGCTCTTCATAGATGTGTTCAGCATTCCAATTCGTCAACCCGAAATTAGGGCGTTATAAGTAAGACAATAAGAACATCTTCATTTCCAGTTTGTGACTTCCTGTGTGCGAAAAAACGACCACGTGCAGCAATCGGAAAAGCATGTCCGATTACAAGACCACTGCTACAAATTCAGTAAAAGTGCACACATCTGGTGAATAACCTGGGGGTACTCTTCAATGGTGACCTCACTTTTTTCCTGCAGTAGGACAATGTTGTTTGCAAAACTTTCTCCCGATTACACTCTATCAAACACAATCTCCACCTGTTAGAAGAACAGCTGTAACTGTGATAGTGTTGGCTGTGTTACACCGAAGAACATACTACCTCAAGTGCAATTACACAGCAATAGGAACACACGACTGACATTTGACCGAAGAGTGCAGTGGTCGAAGTGAGCGGGAACGGTGGGGAGCGGAGTACCACTACTTTTATTTTTTACTGTTAACAGTTCCACTACTTTCTGCAATCATTTTCACCATTCTGGAACTTTGTCAAGTTAGAGCAAACTTCTCCACTGTACTACCCAATAGCAGTTACAGCTATACAGAAATCTGTTTCAAGACATTTGGCTGTCAACCAGCATGGTTGCAACCCTTAAAAAATGTGTTGCACGTTGCTTCCATCCTGCCTATCCTGTCCCACAATGGGGTCACAGTTCCACTACTATTTTTTGTACACTTCTACCACTGGAAGAGTGAAAGACCAGGGGCCCGATTCATGGACTTTTTATACAAGGTTCAAAGCAGGGGTGTTGCTAGGTCTGGAAAAGATCTGGGGCAGCAGTAATGTCAGGACTGTCAGGACTCAGAGCTAGCTAGCCTTTTGGTTGTAGCCCTTGAGTTCTTTCTGGTGCTACAACCAAAAGAACCAGGGATATAGCCCCCTCAGGAACTCCCCAGCAATGGCTCTGGTTCAAAGTGACATTGCACTGCTGAAAAGTGATTTTGCACTGTCGACACAAATCCTGATACATGGCACTTTGCAAAGTGTATTTTATCAATGCAAAGTCATTTTGTACTGCAAAAATGACTATGGACTGCAAAAATACGCTTTGTACAGTTCCATGAATCAGGGTTTGTGTCGGCAGTGCAAAGTCACTGAAGCGTGCAAAAAATTCCATGAATCGGGCCCCATGTGTCTCGAGGCTTGAAAACTCTCCCTTGCCCAAGTTATGTTTTCACACTAGGAATTTCCTATCCTGTAATGTAACTGTGATTTGCTGTAAAAGATTATGTTGTAATGTACAGGTTGTTGTGGTGCCCCTTTTCCACCTTTTTACTAGATTGTACCCATCCACAGGCCTTGCTTTGCCTCATCCAACACTGAATCCTTCTTTAATCTCCTCCCTACTCTTGTTTTCCTCTGGGCACCATTAAGTTGCTTGTCCACATGTGTGTGCCATATAAATTAACAATAAAATAGAAACATACATAGAAAGGATTGTAAGAAGTGAAAGTTACCACCTGAGGCAATCACCCTTTTGCATGTACTCACTACACCAAATGGAGGAAGCATTTTAAGTTTGAATCACAAGACTCAATCCATTTGGAACTACCATTCCCAATAGACATCCATTGACATTGGCAGCAACAACTGGGAGCTGCAAGGATGGCTGGCAAATTCCAGGTGTATAGACTAAGATTCCAGTAGTCACCATAGGGGTGGACAAGTAGGCAGCAAGGTTGTTTGGCAAATTTCAGGGCAAGTACTGCTTCCTGCAAGTGGGCAGTCCAGAGGATGTAAATCTGGACCACCATGCCGGGATGCTCAAGCAAATGCAAATTAGGTGGAATGATATTACACGCTGACTATGGGAGTGATCCTGGCAGAGCATAAGTGCCAGAGCCCCACGGGAGCAGGTGATAATGGTCTCCCTGTAAATGAAGACACAGGAGGAGATGCCGCCAGGTATTGGTGGTTGTAGGGTTCAGGAGTTAGCATGTTCATGGAGCACACACCAAAGTCAGAAGTGAACCTATATTCTAACACAAATATATTGTGTATGCCATTAGTGTACACTTAACCATTTGCCATATCTGTCCCAAGTGAACAATAAGCTTACAAGTTGCAAAATACGTCCCTTCAAATATTTCCATGTCTGTTAATAATATGTCCACTTGATTATAAAAACACAGTTGGACGAGATCAGGGACAAGGGAAGGCCAGCACTTCTCCTCCTCCTGGATCTGTCTGCTGCCTTTGACCAGGTCTATCACAAAATATTGTGCCACCATGTCACTACCTCGGCTAATTTCTCCCCAATGGCTACTTCCTGGAGCGCCTCCTTTCTAGAAGGAAGAGTCACGAGGGCATTCGCTGAGAACGCCAATGCCTCACCATCCTCCAATCCATGTGGGGGTACCTCAAGGCTCGTGCATATCCCTGACCCTATACAACATCTTCACTAGACCCCTTGTTAACATCCTGGATTCCTTCGGCATAGCGTACTCTAACTATGCCGACAACACCCACATTTTACTCCCACTCACAGGCAACTATGCATACGATTTCAACGCCTTTAACAACACCTACTCCATGTTACAGTCGTGGATGGCAGCAAACCTCCTGTGCTTAAACGGAGACAAGACTAAAATCTTTCTTGTCGGACACCCAGCAGTTCTAAACAACATCAATGAACAATACACTGTCTTCCATATGGATAACATCTTGTCCCTGTCTCGGCGTCTGTATAAACCCTAGGGTGTACCTCGACGCTACCCTCTCCATGTCCCGCCGCGTGAACGCTAGTGTCTCCTGAGCAGCCTAAGCCACCAAATATATCAAATGACACAATACTTTTGCTATCCAACGACAGCTGCCTAACAATCACCCGGGCAGTCATCGACTCGATGCTAAACTACTCTAATGTCCTCTTCGCAGGCACATCACCCAGAAACCTTCTGAAACTAAAGGTAATACAAAATAATGCTGTTGGAGCAGCACTTAACATTCCAAAAAAAGAACACATCTCAGCAGCCAGAAGAGAAGCTCATTGGCTGCCTGTCCGAGAACGCATCATTTTCAAAACTTTGTCTATTAGCCATAAGTGCCTGTCCAATACAGCCCCCAACCCACCTCTCCCAGAAAATAGCCAAGCCAACTCTACAAGACCTACCAGGACACATTATGCTCACCGCCTACTTTTACCTAAAGTCAGATTAGCTAAAGACAGAGGCACTAGCTTCCCTTATGTTGCAGTCAAACAGTGACATTTCCTGCCCATTTCCTGCCCCCTAAATTGAGAGCAGAAAAATCATACTGGGTAATCCGAATGGCTCTAAAAACACAGCTGTGTGACTAGACGGGCTTACATTTGAATTTCTCTTTTTCGCGCACTGCACCATTATCATTATCTACTCAAAATGTATGATATATGAACTTGAGTGCAATAACTTGTATCTGTAACAGCGCCTCGATGCCTTTGGGTTGTTTGTGAGCTTTCTGAAGGAAATAAATAAATAAATAAAATATGATGCAGTGACAACTCCAGTTAAAATGCATTCATGGTGTGTCAGCATGCACTTGACATGGATATCATTTGACTATGCTGCAATGAGCAGTACTTGAGGGCTTCCCAAGTGGCTTTTAGTGCACTGCCTACCCTATGCATCTCTTTACAGCTTTTGATTGTCTACTTACTGTGTCCTGAACAGGTACAGGGACATTTCCTCTGAGGGAGGTGGAGGATTGGGAGGGTGTTGTGAAGGAGGCGAAGGAAAACTCAGCAGCTGTTGGTGCTGACACATGTGCCACACAAGTAGCCACATTTATTATCACCAAACTTCTAAAACCTTCAAATGTACCACTGTCACCAGCACTGGTAATCAACACCACCACCTTGATTGCAGGAGGATCCCCACCACACCCACAGCACCAACCTCATTATCTGCCTCCAAGGCCAGATACAGCTAGCCATACCACCAAAACAACTCCGTGGTTCCCTGGTAACACGCCATGCAGCATCTGGCTTCATGCCAAGTAGCGCGCCACTAATACCGTCTGAAGAATACGTTGCTATCCTGCATCTGGGTCATGGATACCAGTTTGGGTACCATGACAGGAGAAGCCAGTATGTCTCTCAGTGATGATGACTAGGGCCATGCAATTTGGTTTTCTGTTGGTATGATTTAGCGAAGTTCCCGGCAGCTACTCAGGTTGCCATTTTTCCGTCCCACCATTCATCACCAGATACAATTTTATGCAGATCCTCTTTTGCATCTTAGACTCATCACACACATGTAGGTGGGAAGTAGTTAACAAAAACGCAGTTGTTTTGAAGAACTCAGAACACTAGCCCCATTTGCGAAGTTCATTATTTTGCTAAAGGACACTCAGCATGAAATAAACCACACCTAGTCACATTTGCAAACTTTATTACTGGCAAAAGTGCATTTCGAGGAAAGCAAAACAGGCATAGCCCAATTTGCAGAAGTGTATTCACGGTTAGTGCACATGACGTAGGAGGCAGGGGAAATCCATAGAGGCAATTTAGACAATACATCTGGGTCTCGGAACAGTCTGATTTTTCTCCTGCGGCTCGCCCTTGCTGTGTGACTGTCCCTGGGAGTTTTTTTGTTTTGTTTGAGAGATAGCCTCTATAAGGAGCAGGGAGGTCACCTGCCTGATACTCTATATGGCACGTTACATGCCCCAAAAGCTGGAGTCAGGTAGGAGGGTAAAGCCTAGGCATGTGGTAGAAGGTGTTCCCCAAACTGGAGCTCAGAACTGGTTAAGGATATCCTAGCAATGGGATGATGTGTTGCACCACAAGCCCGACCTGCTTGTAAACCTGAGAGTGCGGGTACCGGAGGCTGTGAAACCCAGGCTTACAACAGCAGAAGGCGGCAATCAGTGAGAGCAAGTGCATTGCGAAATCTGTGTCTCATTTGACATTCAACTTTCAAAAACTAAACTGCAAAATCTAAAGTCTAACTTCTAAACTATAAACTTGAACCTCTAAACTTTAAATACCTGTAAACCCTAAACACTAAAGTTTGTCAAAGTTTAAACTCTAAAATATGCCAGATTATAAACTAGGAGACCATACACTAGTATACCATACTATGCCAAGCTGTACTAGGAAGTATATTGTACTAAATACTATATACTTGTTTCCTTTTCTCAGACAGACATCAACAGGAGCCTAAGCCAAGATCTTCCAGCAGATGGGGTGGGTCATTGCGGAAAAGGAAGTTTGCAAGGGTGCAGGGATTGTACCTCAATGCGGGATAGAAATCTTCAGTGACCCCACCCGGAGGAAGAGAAAGAGCTCACAGCTGGCATGGGCTCTAACCGTGCAGGCCTGGTGCCTTCACACCCTTCAGGGACTCTGGGAGAAGATGCACGGGAGATTCCGGAAAATGCAAGACGAGCTGGACTATACGGAAGCCATGATAAGCCATTTTGAGGGGAGGTTAGTCAGGACCTTCCTCAGGGATGGTCTTACACAGTTCTCTCTCCTTTGGTCTATATTTTTGCTTAATTTATAAATTTACATTTTTTGCAGTTATTTTTACAGCCCCTTAAGAGATTTGCACTGGAACCAGTAGACCAATGTCATTCAGTATCAGTGAGTGTTGGCAGGATGCATGGGTGACTTAGGGCCTAAGGGCCTCATTACACGGAAGGCGGTAATGGTTAACGGCCACCGTTAATGGTAACGGTGACCGTTAACCATTACCGCCTTACTACGAGGTCCCTTAGCGGGTTGGTGCTTTAACGCCTGCTTTTTGCAGGCGTTAAAAACCAACCCGCTAAGGGACCTCGGAGCTAATTACGGCACCGCAAAGTTGCGGTGCCCTAATTAGCGCCTTCCCCATTCCCATAGAACCCTATTGGGCAGAAATGGGAATGGGGAAGGGCAATGGCGGAAGGGGGATTTACCGCCCCACCAACCTTGGAATGGGGCGGTAAATCCCCTTTCCGCCAAGGCGGTGCCGGTATTTTACCGGCATGAGCCATGGCGCTAATAGCGCCATGGCTCACTGCCTTCCGTGTAATGAGGCCCTAAGTCATTTGGCCTACTGGTCTATATTAGTGGTGCACGTTGGTCTTCTCTTCTGTAGCTCCCGAAGGCTAACACGTTCTCTTTGTGAGGTTAGTTACAGTCCCACTTACTCAAAAGGTCACAGAGTACAGTAAGTGAAACACTCATCTTGGGTAAAGTGCAGAGTTCATTCAAAATAAATAATGTACAAACATATCAATGCAAAACATAGCTGTTCTAAGAAGAGTACATGGAAGTCTGAACTCGGACGTGGTGGAAGACATACACTCAGCTTCAGGTAGTTGCTCTTCTTTTATTGTTGTGCTATGATGTATGTCACCAGAACAGTTTTTAAACTGTTTTCTTGGACAAATAAACCATATCCTAAAAAAACGTAAAAGTGCTCGTTGTAGCCATCATTTATCCCTAAAACAGATGCCTCAAAAGCACCCCAAACCCCCAGAGAAGGATCAAGGATTTTTCTTGATTCCTTTGGCAGGGCGCTTGGGCCCCAGGTTGGTATATAGAGACCATTGTCCCCTACTTTTTACTTTCTAGATTGCTGTTAAAGAGAACCTAAAGGCAACTGCCTTCTATATCTAAACTCCTTCCAATACGCTCTAAACTAGCCCTGCACTATCAATGTGGTTAGTAACTAAAAGAGATTAAGGATGTGCCCTCCGGACACTCTGCCCAACTCAGCCCCCTTCCTCTCATGCCCTGATTTTCCTCTGCCTATCTCTGATATTCTCCTCTCATTGGTCTCCTGCATCCTACTCCACCTACCTTCTTGCCTTTTTCTGCTCACATCTTCCTTCTCCCTCCCTTCAATGATGTCCCCCTCCCCTTCTACTACATGTCTCTATCCTTTGAGGTTATAAAACCCTCCTCTACACTACTATTCCCACTTTCACACTCCTATGTCCTTCACATTACTACCCCCTCCTCCATGCTACTACTCCCTCCTCCACAATACTACTTCATCTTCACACTACTCCAGCCCACCTTTTACTCAGTCATCCTCCTTTCAGTTTCAAAATCACTTTCCACTTACCCTCTACTCTCTCTCGGGCATTCTTACTCGCCTACCTTACACGCACACTCACAATATAGTACCACTTGCTCCCACCAACGAACACCTCATCGTTTCTCCAAATTGCCTCCACACCCCAGTCCACCGTCCTTCCTCCTGCTTGCCGCTTGGTCTGCCACATCCTCTGACCTCACCCAAACAACCCACAATTTCCTGCTGCCCCTTTTACCTTCCCGGACTTCTCCTATTGGATTTCTGGCCCTGACCAATCTGGACCTAGTTTCTCCACCCAAGACATGTTATAATCACTGGATATTACACATATCGGGTTAAGCCCCACCGCTTTTCACTGCGTAGGGCTACCAGGCCGCAGAAATGGCAGCCCATAGTGTACAGCGTCATGTTGCTGTTAAGAGGATGCGGCGCAGCGACCTCCATGTTAAGTGGCGGTTTGCTAGGTGAACGTTGCTCCGTGTCAAATGTATTATGGAATAGGTATGGCACAGCTGCTCAACTGTAGTGTGCGCTGGTGAGTGGTGCACAGCGTGTCAGGGAACCACATAAGCTCTCAGTATCCTAGTTTGCTTCCTCTCTCTCCTTTTGCCGGTTCAGGGGCTCATACGCTTGTAAGCAGATAGTGTGGGGGTGCCGATGGTTTCTATTATCGTGAGTGGTCTCTCCATACAGCTGCTGCACCAGTTATGTTTCTAGGAAAAAATAAAAATAAACTTGCCAGCATTCTTCTCAAGAGATATAGTGTGATGCAAGTTAATACTGCACATATATAAACTCGCACTTGAGGAGGCAACAAGTATTAGGGCCTGCCAACGGCCACCATCCGCCTCTTGGGTAGGAGTGGATGTGGCTTCCACCCTGGTAGGCCCCCGACCCCAGGCAAAGAGGGCATTCTATCCTTACCATGCCATCCTCCTGTGACATGATCAGTTAACTGACTTTGTCACATGGGAAGGAAGGAATAACTTAACGACCGCGTTTTCTATACCCTTGCCTCCCTGGTGCAGAGTGCTGCAACAGATCCAAGCAGCACTAGTCTGTGATGGTGCTGTCCTCTTTATTATCATCATCTGAGTTAGAAGCAGCAGTAGCAGAACCATTTTCAAAGTCTCCCAAATATGCTCTGTCCAAATGCTCGCCAGCTGGAACGGTATATGTGAGGGTAGAACGTTCTGGTCCATATTAAGCAATGTAAGCATTCCTACATTTATTCTGACAGATGTGTACTTCTGTCACTGAGTATCATCCCTTCTGCACTAAAAACACGTTCAGAGTTAATGTTAACAACAGGGAAAAATAAATATATAATTGACAGCCTGCTTAGTGTTGGAAACTGTCCCCTTTTACTCTGCCAATAAAGCCTGTCATGTACAATTAGCATCTCCTTATCTCTGACATACAGCTTAAGCATGTTCTCTTCTGTCCTTCTTGATAAGGACCTTTTCTTCTATTGGATGCGTCTTGAGCCCAAATTTTCCTAAGGGCCTCATCACAAGTTGGGTATTACTGCCGGATCACGGGTTGGCCTGTAAAAGTTATTCCCCATTCCCATTGGGTCCATTGGACCCAACAGGGAATGGTTGGCACAATTACCGCTGGCAGCATTACCGTGTGGTGATTGTGCTGAAAATCAGCATTGTTCCAGCATGTTTACCCCCAGTTCTGAGCTGGGGTAAACATGCCGTACTCATGATTCGGCAGACCCTTGAATCCAGCGGTAACCCCGTTACCACCGCATTTAAGGGCTGCCACCCAACTCGTGATGAGGCACGACATCTTTTCAATTAGGGCAACATGCTTTCGGCTGCACTTAGGAAGTGCCTGTAGAAAAATGCAGACTTGACCTTGTGGTGCTCTGCTCACTGGTACCTAATGGAAACATTGGAGGTACTAGTGATTTCCACTGTCCTATTGTAGTGTGTGGCAGTGGTGGTGATGGATGCCACTAGGACTGCTCTGCGTGGAGGTGGAAGAAGAGGGCAGTTCTTCATTGCCTTGCCAGGGAGATTGCAAGTGAGACCTTTCCCTCTCATGTGCTTTAATCCCAACCAGGATCCATGTCTTGCCATATCCTCCTCTTACATCGTCAAAAGAGCAGACAATTGAGATATGTGACCTGGGTTTGTGGCACAGATGAACTCGTCGCCGTCAACTATGTGTTGATGCTGACATTGGTTTCTAGGCTCTGATTATAGGCCATTGGTAATAGCAAGAGCTTCAAAATCCTCCTCTTCCATAATACCCTGCCCTATGATCACAATCTGGCCTGCGTGCAGATGAACCAGAGGGATCACATCATCGATGGAAGTGTTATCATTACTGACATCCTGTGTAGCATATTCAAAAGGTGCATGTAGGGGATGAGACATTTTATGAGACCCGATTGCCTAGGAATCAAAGACATGAATGACCCTGCTTCTCCCTTCTGTTGCATCACATACTTGTCGATAGTCTGTACTGTTTAAGAGGCCTTGAAGCATGAAGAAAGTGGAATTCTATTGGGATTCTATCACCTGTATGAGGTAGAGCTGACCTTGCGCAGGCACTTCCTGGTTTGCAATCCTCTCTGCGTTTTCCGGGCTTTGTCATGTGGAGTTCAAATACAGACCCAGACAAAAATGAAAACTCCATTTGGCTACGTTGGGCCTAAACATGTTGAAATATTGTTTTGCAAATGTGACAGCACAATTCTGGCTGGTCGACTTATGGAAATGGATGGCTTGTCACAACTGTTTTGAAAGAAACTGCGAGAAGGAACACCAAAATTAAGAGAAATAAATTAAAGGCACTTATCATGAAAAGAGAGCAGCATGGAAAAATAAAGACATTTATATCTGGGACTGAAATGAGCTGTTTAGCAGTGAAACTCCAGTGCCTGTGCCAGTTTAATATGAAGTATAATTTAAAGATGAACATTGATAGCATAGCAGAGGAGAAATCTACATATGATTTGAGGACAAGTATTAAAAGGCCTCCTGTGTAAAATAAATTGTAACATGTAAAATAATCAGATTTTGTTCAGGAAAATTGGCATCAGTTTCTGTTCAGGAGAAATGGCTACAGTTTCTGTTCAGGAGAAATGGTGTCAGTTTCTGTTCAAAACACTCAAACAGTGTCCTTCTCACAATCCTCTATCTATCTAAAACATCTTTTGAAGGTACAGCAGTGACCAAGAAGGAATGTATGATGGGTTGGGGCCTGCTCTCAAAGATAAACAACAAATGATCCATTAGCCTTGGGAGAAAGAATGCTAATAAAAAAAGATTAAAAAAACTGTATTGGTAATCACATACCTGCTTATAGACGTGAGTATATAGAGACTATTCAAAGTCATTCAAGTCTAGGCTGTGAATTGCTATGGATGATGTTTGTTTTTTTCCTTAAGAAACAAAAAGAAATGTGTTGTGACAAAAGTTTGGTTTAAACTAAAAGTTACAAATAAAAAATAAAAATGCTAATGGATTAACTGCAGGCAAAACCAACACAGACAGCAGATGTCCAGATCTCATGTTGAGTGGGGAAACAGAGATTGTCATTAGTTGAGTTGGGCCATCATGTTTAATTCATTTTCTCAGGAAAAAAAGGCCTCTATGTTAATGTAACTCTCATAGAAATTGAGTTTGGGAACAAGAGTTACAACCTGAAATGTGGTTATGACTTCCCAGAAAATGTCACGAAACCAGAGATTTTGGGAGATGAAAGCTTATTAATTTAGATATCTGTATAGAAAATATTGGGTTGATAACTGTTATAATCTTTGAAAGAAATCAAGAAAAAACCTGTTTCGAACCTGCAATCTTGTGCAGTCACAGAATTTATTGAATTAGGTCTAGCATGGGAAGACCATTTCAGGCATATATATATATATTGTTATGCTTAACTTTAAATTGTAAAAATGTGCCATGTTAGAGTTTTTAAGTGAAAAATTGAAATGTTTAAAAATGTAAAAGCAAGTGGGAGGCCTTACGCCTCCCATAATTTGGGCTTGGCAACTGAATGGGCCAATCAAAGAAAAGAGGGTCCGCCTTGGGTAAGGGAATGGAAAATAGCTGTCCAATCCCTATCAAGAGCCAATAAACTGGCATCTCTTAATTCAGACATTTTTGGGGGTGTGGTTGAGGTGTTATAAGGAGATGCACAATGGAAATGGGGGCACCCTCTGAAATTACCTGGGTTGGAACTGATGATAAGATTGCAGGAGGCAACCAGGAGAGGGAACAGAGGCTGGGATCTATGATCAAGGAGAGGTGACATAGAGGAAGTGCGCCTGGAGAATATCCATGACTGTTGTTGGATTCTGATGGTCCCTATCCTGTACCTGAAAGATGACCTGAGCCTTGATGTTCTTTTTTCTGAGCCCAAACCCAGAGATATTTATTTAAGTTAATTGTCTAGCCAAACCAAGCCTTCTGGGGATAGTTGTGATGTATTTACCCCTTTATTGATTGGGTGGGGCGGTTAAAATAAATCCTTAGAATTGTATTAAACAATAATGTAATTAATTGCCACATAGCCAAATTAAACTTGGTGATTTTGTTGAAATTTGAAATTAACAACATCGCTCCCAGTGTTGATAAAAACATAATCTGTAAAGTAATTTGTGCTCCTATTTATTTTTGCCAACCAAAAAAATCCCTATAGGGAGGGGTGCATTAAAACTGAAAATTCCCTACTGCTTCCCATTCCCTTGAACCCTGCCTTAAAGCAGAGGGGTTCCAAATGATTAACTGAATACCTGGGTTTTTGTGTGCTGGGACAGGACATTTTCTTCCCAAAGTTAACCAGCGTGGAGTCCCTGATTTAAAAGTACACTTTCTACTGAAAGTGAGAAAGTAGCTCCTAAGAGAAGGGTGAAAGAATACGAGTTTCAAATATAAATAAAAAGTGTGCTGTAAGACTACTAGCATTGCTAAGAGCGCAGCACCAGTCAAAATTATTTTTACACGTGAGTAAGTTAAACAAAACTGCTTGCATTTCCAAGAGTGCAGGGAGATTAAACAGATAGAGCGCTCTCGGTTTTTCTTGTCATGTTTCAAGCTGCTACATGCTGTTAAAGTGACCCACAGGCAAAGTGTTTTGACTGTACATGCGGTGGAGCTAAAACGTTTGTGGTCTGTGTCACCCTGAACCAACTAGTGTTTTCAATTTGTCAAGAAAATTATTCTTAGGAAAGAAAAGCATTTGGACCACAGAGTGAGGTGGCGTGATTGGCGATTTTGTACACATATTAATTTTCCTATTTATTAATACATATATATTCTTTCTGTACACTGACTTGGTTCTTGGCTTATCTGTGGCACAGGGGTGAGGGATCTATGTGGTACTATATGAATCATCGACAGGACTAGATTGAACATGAAAAGGAATATTGGTATGGCGCTTTTGATTGGGTAGGGAGGCTAAACTCCCTGCAGTGATTGTTGCCGCATTAATATCTTCTACAATCAGAAAGACTAAAAAGATGAAAAAGACCTTACATTTGATGACATATGGCCATCAAATTTGCAACATCTGTGTCTTTTTCCAGGCGGTCCTGTACTATAGGTTTCAAGAAGTATTCAGAACATAGCACATTGTACTAATTGCCAACCTTCACGACATACACAAAAGTTGCTAAAATGGTCAATGAAAACAAAAACAACAGTCAATCCTTTGGTTCATGGCTACCCAAAATATTGCCATTGCATACTGCCAGGTTGTTTGCTGGTCGGTGTTCCTTTTTCATCGCATGTAGTGTAAGAGTTTATTGCTGACAAGGTCTTTGCATTACGGCACTTGATGTCGCGGGACTTGATTGGCTGGTTTGCAGTTCCTTAGAATAAGCCTAATGTGCAATGCTGTACATATAGTATGTTGCATCTCCATTGTTATATGATCCCGTTTCACATGAATGGTCTGCAAAGCAGACCTCATCAGTGCTTTTATGATTGTATTTGTTTTATTTATTTGCCTTTTTAAAGAACTCACACAGCCCGGGGGCATCGAGGCGCTGTTACAGGAATATGCCTTAGTTGGGTATTTATAATGCACTTAATACCCAGAGGTTTCTAAGCGCAGACCCGGGAATCGAACCTGTGTTGCTTCGTGTCGTCTTGTTTCCAAGGCGAGCACGTTGCCGCTGAGCTATCCTGCCATGAGTAGTTTTATTGTAGTTAAAAATGTTCCGGTACTGAAAATAGATAAATATTGGTGGCTGCGTACCTGATATTTTGTACAGGTTTGACACATTTCCAGAATCCTTTAGTACCCACCAAAGCATAAGAATCAAGTTGAACAGCCAACATTGTGGCCAGCTTCCTGTTGTAAAAACGGTGCATCAAGGGATGGCTTCTGTGGTACACCTAGACTTGGTAAAAGCAGTCTTAATGTTAGTCTAAATGCTAGCTTCTTTAAGAGGGTGTGGAATGGTGCTGCCAGTGCAAGCATGGGTGCCTGAATCACTAACGGATACACCATAAATGAGCAGGGGTGTCATTTCCGTGCTGGGGGAGGAGGGTACATGGTGCATTTGGCTTGATGTCCTACTTACATCTTGACGCGGTGTTCCAACAGCACATTCCCATCATTATCTTTGTCTTCAGCCTCTTCAGAAGCAGGCCATCCACTTTTACTCTTTCCTGATGAGCATGCAATTCCCCTTGTTTTTCAAGTTCCTCCACAGTCCCCCCAGTCCCTCAGTGCCATAAGGTGTGCCCAGCTTCCCAAAATGCACAGGTTTTTTACATCTCTGATGTCTCTAAAAAGTAAAACTTCCTACTCCACCTCCTCAGAGGTACTCTGCCTTTCCTCTCCTTCCCCCAGAAGCTCACTGTCTTTCAAGCTCTTGTTCTCTCTTGGTTGGACTATTGTAACAGCTTCTTTCTAAATCTACCTGCCTCTACTCATCGCCCTCTGCAACTAATCCAGAACAGGACTGCAAGACTTGTCCTTGGCCTCAAACCCTGGGATCGTATCTCTCCAGCTCTGAAATCTCTCCATTGGCTCCCAGTGGATGCGAGGATTGAATTCAAAACCCTCTGCATTGTCCACAAAGCTTTCTGGGGCCTGGGTCCAAAATACCTTCAGCTATCCCTCTGCAAATAGCTTCCCCCTCGAGCTCTTCGCTCCTCTACCTCTAACTCCCCCAGGGTCAGTCGTTTTTCAAAGAAACAAGCTGGGGGTAGATTTCTGTCTTCGTCTGGGGCCTCCCTCTGGAACAGCCTCCTTGCCACTCTGAAACTTGAGGAGAACCATCTCCGGTTCTGGAAGCACCTCAAGACCTTCCTCTTTGCTTCTGCCTTCACCCACCCTCTCCCCTGCTGATCTGTTCTCTCTCAGCCCTGTACACCTGGCCTACCCTCTGTCTTCTGGGCCCAGGTACCTGCTAACCCTGCCACCCTCCGGCACTGCCTCCGGGTCACCTCTTGCACTGGAGTCTGTCTCTGTACCCATACAGCCCCCCCTTTTTTTCTTCCTGCACTTGTCAGACATACCCTGTCTGCGGCCTTAAACCCAGCACTTGCCACTTGCTGGCTGCACTGCCACTGTTTGTTGCCTTTATTATTTATTTATTATTTATCTGTTTCTCCTTTGCTCCGCACTTTCCACCTCTCCCACCTTCTATGCATGTTTCCCCTTTTCCTCTCCCATGCACTTGCGCATTCTCAGTGTCACTGGGCCTAGTAAGATTATTGTTTTTGTTCTCCCCTGTTCCCCTCCCTTGCCTTGTCGTGCTTTGAAACACTTGTGTACGAGCACGATAGAAATAAAATATCAATATCAATAAGGGAAAGGCAGATATGTGCTGCAATACAGATAAATTGAACATGCAGTGACTATCAATTCCTCAGTGGTCCTGTCATGTTGGACAGCGGGGTCCAAGACAATGACGCGTGTTTTGGTTCAGTATTTTCAGTGCTTAAATTGTAAAGAAATAATTACCAGGGCCCAAATATTTTCTACCACTTCTGTGACACTGCAGGTGGGTACCACTGCTGCCCTCACCCATAGCTGCTCCCCACAGTGTCAACATATTTGGGGTTACAATACAGCTCACACCTGCTCATTGTGGTTGATGGATGCACTGACTATGACCACTCCATAATTAAAGTAAGTCTGAGGCAATAAGTGCCGGGGCTAGAAAATATGTTCCAGGGCTGTGCCCTGGCAAACACCCCCACAAATTAAGCACTATTTATTTGGGATTATGTACTTGTCAGAATGAACTGAAAAAAACTGGGAACATCTCACCTGAAATAATAATAGTGAATAATTCTCTTTCCTCTGCTGAAGTCAAAGTCTAAGTTTTAAAGTTCACTGGAGTTTTTCCACCACCCACACTTCTGGCGTTGAGGGCTCACAGTGATCCCAAACCCTCTTCTTTGGCCTGCTCAGGGAATTTGGTAACCTAGGTTCCAGGCTGCTATTCTTACGTCCATGAAGGCCTCCCAAAATATGCACTGGTTGCTCAGCACTAGACAACTCACATGGGGCATTTCATATACATTCCATGCTGCTAATGGCACTGCGGTACACCCACGTTTCGACTCCAAAGTAAATGCCACAAGTTAACTGCCATGCAAACAAAGCTGGCTTTCCCTAGATGAGGAGTATGTTTCCATGCGAGGCTCCTGTATGAGACTGCCTGCTTCAGAGTAGGACCCTGGTATGGTTAGTGATCCTTGGTCTGCTCGGATTTACAGACAGAATGCAAAGATAAATAGTGGAAAAAATACTTTATGGCTTGTTGGAAGTGACCCTTCAGCAAGGCAGTCAAAAGGGAAGCATCCTTCCTGTGGTTCACACAGTTACTGGTGGATACTACCTCTGTTTAAGCATTTAAACCTTACCTGCCTATATCAATAGGTTTATCTTGGTGTAGGACACCCTTCGATGATCGAGCAGTTCCTTATTTAGGGGGTAATTCATGGAATAAATATGCGCCGAAATTCGTGGCGCAAACTGGCGCAAGCGTGAAAAAGCTAGCACACGCGTTCGAATCGCACGCGTGCGATTCATGGAAGGCCCTGCGCGTGTTTTTCCCGGAATGTGCGCCAAATCAGCGCTTACCTTACACGTCACTGCGACTTTCCAAACGCGTGCGCGGCAGGAACGGGGAAAGTGCACAACTTCTCACGCACACACCTAAAAAGGGGGCAGAACACGGGGAATGGGAAACACTGCGTGAAAATGTAGGCGTAACGTGGGAAGTACTGCTGGGAAACATATGCAACGCCCACACGCTAGTGAACAACACGTATTCATGGAATCGAATAGGGAAAACCTGCGCAAGTCAAAACACACGCACATTCACAAATACGTCCGCCACACGAAAGCAGGTGGTAGCGCCCCCGCTGAGCATAAAAGTGCGTGCAAACAACAAACAAGCAAATACAGCTACGATGAATGTCCCATTTCTCGCAGCAGTGATCGTGGGACACCGCAGGAGGAGGAGAATAGCCAGGCCCCGCATTCTATTGACCAGGACCAGCCTTTTTGGGATGCCTGATGACCAGGTCTATGGCAGGTATAGGTATCCACCTCATATCATCCTAGACCTGGTCACTGAGTGGGAGGAGGAACTCACATCACCCACCCTGTGCTCACAAGCATTGAGCCCCTTGGAGAAGGTGTTTAATGTACTGCATTTTTAGGCCACGGGGTCATTTCAGCATACAACTGCCATAGTGGGGGGCGTCTCACAGCCCACACAGTCACGTTGCTGACACCTGGTGTTGGCAATCATCACTGCGCGCTCCTCAGTCTGCAGGCACATATACATGCCCTGAACACCTGCAGAAAGGCAGGCCGTGGTCCAGGACTACTACAAGGTGGCACACTTCCCCAAAGTGCTTGGTGCCATAGATTGCACCCATGTGGCCCTAGGTCCATCTAGGGCCACTGAAAACATCTACCACAACCGCAAGCACTGGCATTCCATGAACGCGCAGGTTGAATGCGATGCCAAGGGAATCATCACCTCTGTCTATGCAAACTATCTAGGGTCCACCCATAACAGTTCCATCTACAGAATGTCTGCCCTGAGCCGGGCCCTGGAAGCTGGGAAGCATGGCGACACATGGCTCATAGGTGAGTACAAATACCTGTGCACAGCATGCATGTCACACACAGACAAATACACAAACCCAACTAATGACAACCATCATCACCTCCCCAGGGGACAGTGACTACCCTCGGAGCACCCACATGATGACGCCAATTCGGAACACCTCCACACCACCCCAGGTAAGATACAACGTAGCCATATTGCAACTAGGGCCATAGTGGAGTGCACATTCAGAGTGCTCAAGTCACGCTTACGCTCCCTTCACCACTTTAGCGTCCAGCTACTATATGCACCCCCAGTAGTGTGCAGGACCATTGTGGCAGCATGTGTTCTGCACAATGTTGCAACACAACGGGGCATAACGGTGGACATGGTGGTGCCCCCAGATCCCCAACCACATGTACATGCGCTGCACATGGGAGGGGAAAGGGTACGTGGCGAGGCAGCCCAGACCCAGCTCGTGGCCACATTTTGCACCTAAACTCCCACCCCTGAGGAGTGCACACAGGCCTGGCACACACCAGGTGACAATCCATGATGACAAAGAGACAGTTAACTGTCACAACCTTAACCTTACCACCCTTAGAATGTATACATGGAAGTGCTACATTGTGTGCATCCCTAGCTACTAAAACATAACCAATCCCGTGTGACCAAAAGGAACCCATGCAAGGTGTATATCCCACCACCCCCTGCAAAACAGGCCATGTAAATCACTGGTATGTCACCCAAACCCTCCCAAAACCCATGACCCCTGTCCTCCATGCCATGCCGTGGCATGCAACAGCTGAACAGCCAACCAAATGCACAACACATGACACTATCGTCATTAAGTGCAACGTGAGAAATGTAAACAGGCATGAGACATTCACACCTGACATGGAACCTGATAAACTCACTTTGCAAAAATCTCGCACAAATACAAAGGGGGTCATTATGAGTAAGGCGGTACGCCATAGACGGTGCCGGTACGTCACTGGCACCGCCCATACCGTACCGCAATATTACGAATAACCCTGGTGGGTGGCGGGCTGTGTTGTAGTCGCCACAGCTGCACCTGCAGCTACCACTACCGGTGTGTCAACACATGTTACTTACTGTCGGGTCGCAAGGGTGCCAGGGTCAGATGCAACAGCAGTATCACCTGGAGCCGCAGGGGGTGGTGGCATGGCTGCACCAGCATGTGGCTGGACATCCTGCCCCTGTGGTGCACCCCTGCCTCTTCCCGCTCTATGGCCACCCTGGATACCCTGGACTCCACCTACTCCCTGGTCACCCCAGCCACGTGCCCGACCACTCCCAACACTGGCAGGATGCCCAGCTGAGCCCCCCTTAACCTTTGGTGGCCTCCCAACCATGGAACGGATGTAGTAATGCCAATGGGAGCTGCACTGAAGAATTGTCCTGGTCAATTAGGGTGAAGGGGCAGGGTATGTGATGCTAGACGCATCCCTGTGTTCCTGCAAGGCTGCCTGTGGACCCTGGGGATAAATGACGGTCACGCAACGCTCAGGCACCCCAAAAATACAAGAAAAACATATACGCAACCCCTGTAGCCCACATACATGTAAAAAAACCTCACGCAGTACGCTGTGGCACCCAGGAACACAAAAAAGCATACGCGATTAACACGCGGGCTACTATGACCACAATAAATGGGGTACGCGACAAACAGAGGCACTCGCAGTGGGAAAAATAGCGTGCAATAGCATGCGCGACTCACCGTCTGCCTTGCGTGGAAAAGAAATATGCATAGGCACTCTAACCGCGTGTGAACCCCAAAGTAGGAAAAACACATGCGTCGGTCTCCACTGAAAGCACGTAGAGCTCACTGCAGAACCACGCGGACCATTAACATGTGCAGAAGGAAATGCCTGCGCACGTTACGTCACTTACGCGCATACACGCTAAGGCCCTTTACTCGAATTACACGCTGACGTGCTGTTTATTCACATGCCAGTTCACTCTGCATCAAGCTGGCCACGCAACAACACATGGAAGACCACGCTCCTGCCCAGAAGGTCATTTTCCTGCACCCAGAGCCCAGGGGAGCCTCCTACAAGCCATCTGCTGCTGCCTGCCTGCCTGCCTGCTGCCAACAGTGCCCTGCCATTTGGCGCCAGCACATCAGCCATCTGCAGGGGTCCAATTGCTGTGACCACCCCTGCTGGAACAGAAGACTCCCGACTGGTATTCCATCGATCCACAGCCCAGCCCCAGGACCCAGTTGCCCACCAATACCTGCCTTGGGGGTTGCCATGTTCAATGCAACACCATCCTGCACCAGTGGCAACCCCCCAGCAGAGAGGCAGATGGCTGCCAGCTTCAGTGCAAATGAAGTTGGCATCCTGGTAGAGCAAGTCCTGGGGCATTATGATGCCCTCTTCACATCATCGCACGCTGATAAGAAAGGACAGAAGAGGATCTGGAAGGACATAGTGGATGCCATCAACGCATAGGGGGTGGCACCCCGTGACATCAAACACGTCCAGAAGTGCTGGGAGGAGTACAAGTCCAGGACCCTCAAGAAGGCCCGGCGCCTATTGGACGCAGCGGATGTAGTGGGGCACCAGGGCCACCTTACCACCCAGCAGATGAGCGTCTCGGAGCGCATTCGCCCAGTGCTTCACCACCAGATCCTCAGGATGCAAGCCCGTCTGGAGTCGAGCAGTAAGTGCCCATGCATTCCTATTTAAAACAGTGCATGTTGCAGTGTGGTGGTAGTTAGCTACTTGGCTGTATGTGTGACATGGGTCATGTATGGATGTGTGTGTGCAGAGACATGATGGTGCTGCATGTGAGTCCAGTCAGGCGTGACACACATGGATGGTGTATGTCTTACAATGCATCATGCGGTGCAGCATGCGGCATGCACACATGTATGCATGCCTGTGTCTGTACTTGGACATGTTTGGGGTGTGAGAGATGGGTGCTGCTGTCATGGACATGCATGGTGTACATGTCCATGTTTCTGAGTAGTGTGTCAGTGACTGGTAAACGCCATGGATGCATGACATGTCCGTGACGATGTGTTGATTCACTGATACAGCCTAGTCACCCTTGTATCCACTGTGTCTGGGGGCATACAGGGCCAGATGCATGACCCTCTGGTGATGTGTGTGCATGTGATCAGCATGTCCCATGATGCATGTGAGCTTCAGCCCACCATTGGATGTTTCTACGGTGCGTTGGACATGGATGCAAATGTTTGTTGCATGTGCCATGCCTGTTCCTGCATGTGTGTTGCCTGCACTGAAGCATGTGTTGTGGAGGGACATAATGGAAGTGACGTTTGACAGTGCCACTGATGTGCTATTGCTTTGTGTCTAGGGGACTATTGTACAGTACCCTGATTCCTGTGTTCAATGTCTCCCTTTACACAGTGACGAGTGAAGAAGAGAGCGGAGACGGCGCTGTGGATGAAAGCGGCAGGGATGCCTCCATCGGCCGGCGACGCAAGGCCCAGTCACTCTCCCAGGTAATTCCATCTTTCGGGAGCGGGGGCTGGTGCCGCATCTGCCACTACAGCTGCAGCGGAAGGGGCGGGTGAGCCCCCAAAGGGACTGGCGATGGCAGAAGATGGTGTGGAGCCATCCAGGTTGGTGGTGTGTACGGAAGAGGAGGAGGCCGCTTCAGAGCCGCACATGGGGTCTGGTGGGAGTGGTACCACTGGTGCAAGTGGTGCAGTCCAGAGGCAGGGGCAGGAGGCAGCACAGGTCGCCATGGAGGGGCCTGTGCATGTCACTGTCCCTGACACTGTGACTGCATCACCATGCACCAGCAGGGATGCCCCATCCCAGGCCCGTCCGCATGTAGGGGGGAGGTCCACGTCATCTGGCACTCCTCTACCTGCGGACATTGGGACCCGTGACAGGATTGAGTCTGTCCTGATTGGTGTCGTGTTGCGCACACGTGTCATTCGTGATGACGTGCGTGCTTCCTGGGGGGACCACGCATGTCATCACGAAGAGATGTGTGCCAACGTGGCCCAGTTGGAGGGCTCATGGTCGGGGGTTTCCTCCATTGTCGCTCTGTCTTGCGGCCCTCTCCTCCTCTGTGCACACTATACGCCAGTCGTTCGTGCCGTCTTCTGGCCCAGATGACACCAGGGTCCCCTGTGGACCTGCCCCAATCAACGCAGCCAGGCTGGCGGAGATCCCATCCCTGCCACAGTCGGGAGTCGGAGCTCCAGCACAGGTGGTCACGCCAGCAACTGGACCCCTGGCAACAGACGATGTGCAGGCACATACAAGCAGGGCACCTGCACAAGGGCCCCGGGTGTTGCCATCTACCCGAAGGCAGTTGTGGTGGCGGTGGCAGGCAGCAAAAAGGCAGAGGCAGGCTCGGCGTAGGAGGCATGTGGCCTCGGGGCCCTCTACATCATCAGGGCAGGCATCGGGCGGCAGGCAGGAGGACCCAGGATTGGGAGTGTCTTCCGTGTTGCAGCGGTTGGGACAGCAAATAGGTGCAGAGCAGTGGCAGGCAGAGAGGGCACGGCTCACAATGGTCAGGGCGGAGAACTCCATGCACAGGGCTTTGAGGCGGGCTAAGTGCCTCGAGGCAACTCACAGGTTGTTGGAGGAGACCATGGCTACATCCCTGCGAGACCTCGAGGCCAGGGAAGAGGCCCGCCTCCGGAACATTGACGTGGAGTTCGATGATGCCCTGACCCGGGGCATCAAAAAGTGAGCCGCCGGACTAGCCGGTCGCCTTTGTACATAGTTATTTAGGTTTAGCTTTAGGTTTCATTTGATTTTTATTATTATTTGGAGTTCACTTTTTGTATATAGTTGTATTTTAGATAGGGTTTTCGGTAGGTTTCCTTTTGTTTTGGGATAATGGACCCTTCAGACTTTCAATATTACGGACATGTACATGCTTTATTTTTTTTATATTCACATGGAGTAATTCTTTTTATGCTTTTCATCTTGGGATTTATTTCTATGGACTTTGGGGATGGACCACTTTTATTTTCTCATGTTTTTGGATTTTTTTTCCCTTGAATTTCACTTTCTTTTTCACATTGCAATCATTATTTCTTTATTTGCATGTGTGATTTTCATTTTGTCATTTGTTTTTATTTTTAATACATTTCATTATTCTTCATCCTTGGTGTGGTCTACTATGATTTCTTTTGTGCATGTCTCCATGAGCATTGGCTCAGTCATGTGTTGCCACTGTGTGGCTCTGTAGGACTTTTGTTGATGGGCATGCTGGTTCTTTTCAGACTATCATGGAATGGGTAATTCAGTAGGGAGTGGGTGCAGTGGATCATTGGGTGTTTGTACTGGGGTTTGGGGGTGTGGGATATGGGTTGGCATTAGGGCCATGGGTCTGTATAGTTATGACGTGGTGGTTGGGGGACATGAGTCGGGGCCTGCTGGCAGGTGCCTGTCAATTGGGGAGGGGGACATGAGTCAGGGCCTGCTGGCAGGTGCATGCCAATGATGGGAGGGTGGCGGGGACATGAGTCGGGCCTGCTGACAGGTGCCTGTCAATTGGGGGGGACATGATTCAGGGCTTGCTGGCAGGTGCCTGTCAATGGTGGGTGGGTGGCAGGGACATGAGCCTGGGCCTGCTGGCAGGTGCCTGTCAATTGGGTGGGGGGACATGAGTCAGGGCCTGCTGGCAGGTGCCTGTCAATTGGGTGGGGGGACATGAGTCGGGGCCTACTGGCAGGTGCCTGTCAATGGTGGGTGGGTGGGGGTCATGAGTCGGGGCCTGCTGGCAGGTGCTTGTCGATTGGGGGGGACATGAGTCGGGGCCTGATGGCAGGTGCCTGTCAATTGGGTGGGGGGGACATGAGTCGGGGCCTGCTGGCAGGTGCCTGTCAATTGGGGGGAATGAGTCGTGGCCTGCTGGCAGGTGCCTATCAATTGGGTGGGGGGGACATGAGTCAGGGCCTGCTGGCAGGTGCCTGTCAATTGGGGGGGACATGAGTCGTGGCCTGCTGGCAGGTGCCTGTCAATTGGGTGGGGGGACATGAGTCAGGGCCTGCTGGCAGGTGCCTGTCAATTGGGGGAGGGGACATGAGTCGGGGCCTGTTGGCAGGTGCCTGTCAATTGGGGGAGGGGACATGAGTCGGGGCCTGCTGGCAGGTGCCTGTCAATTGGGTGGGGGTGACATGAGTCGGGGCCTGCTGGCAGGTGCCTGTTAATGATGGGTGGGTGGGAGGTACATGAGTCGGGGCCTGCTGGCAGGTGCCTGTCAATGGGGGGTGGGTTGGGGGACATGAGTTGAGTCGGGGCCTGCTGGCAGGTGCCCATCAATAGGGGTGTGGGAGGCATGAGTCAGGGCTCCCAAGTGCATGGTGCCATGTGGCCTGCCTGCGGGGCATGGTCAGGGTGGATGGGCTGCCTGCGGGGCATGGGGTGGGTGGATGGGCTGCCTGCGGGGCATGGTCAGGGTGGATGGGCTGCCTGCCAGGCATGGGGAGGGTGGATGGGCTGCCTGTGGGGCATGGTCAGGGTGGATGGGCTGCCTGTGGGGCATGGGCAGGGTGGATGGGCTGCCTGCGGGGCATGGTCAGAGTGGATGGGCTGCCTGCGGGGAATGGGGAGGGTGGATGGGCTGCTTGTGGGGCATGGTCAGGGTGGATGGGCTGCCTGTGGGGCATGGGGAGGGTGGATGGGCTGCCTGCGGGGCATGGTCAGAGTGGATGGGCTGCCTGTGGGGCATAAGGAGGGGTGTAGGGTGGACCCCTATGGTGTGGTCTGGCTGCAGGGGGTGCATGTGGCTTCTCACCACACTGCTGCGTGAATCTGGGGGTATGGGAGTGAGAAATACAAGCGATTGGGCTGGCGCGAGCGGGGTACTTGTAATCCGAGGGTTGCGCGGGGAGTTTTACACGTGATTTTGCTGGTGCGAGCGGGGTACGCGTATTCCAGGGGTGCGCAGGGAGTTTTACATGCGATTTCAATGGCGCGAGCGGGGTACGTGTATTCCAGGGGTGAGTGGGGAGTTTTATATGTGATTTCACTAGCGCGAGCGGGGTACGCGTATTCCAGGGGTGCGCTGGGAGTTTTAAACGCGATTTTGCTGGCGCGATTGCGGGGGGGACATGAGTCAGGGCCTGCTGGCAGGTGCCTATCAATGGGGTGTGGTGGGGACATGAGTCGGGGCCTGCTGGCATGTGCCTGTAAATTGGCGGGGGCATGATTCGGGGCCTGCTGGCAGGTGCCTGTCAATTGGGTGGGGGGACATGAGTCGGGGCCTGCTGGCAGGTGCCTGTCAATTGGGGGGGCATGAGTCGGGGCCTGCTGGCAGGTGCCTGTCAATGGTGGGTGGGTGGCGGGGACATGAGTCGGGGCCTGCTGGCAGGTGCCTGTCAATTGGGTGGGGGGACATGAGTCAGGGCCTGCTGGCAGGTGCCTGTCAATTGGGTGGGGGGACAAGAGTCGGGGCCTACTGGCAGGTGCCTGTCAATGGTGGGTAGGTGGGGGGGTCATGAGTCGGGGCCTGCTGGCAGGTGCTTGTCAATTGGGGGGGACATGAATCGGGGCCTGATGGCAGGTGCCTGTCAATTGGAATGGGGGGACAAGAGTCGGGGCCTGCTGGCAGGTGCCTGTCAATTGGGGGGGCATGAGTCGCAGCCTGCTGGCAGGTGCCTGTCAATTGGGTGGGGGGACATGAGTCGGGTCCTGCTGGCAGGTGCCTTTCAATGGTGGGTGGGTGATTGGTACATGAGTCGGGGCCTGCTGGCAGGTGCATGTCAATGGGGGTAGGAGGGGGGACATGAGTCGGGGCCTGCTGGCAGGTGCCCATCAATAGAGGGATGGGGGGCATGAGTCGGGGCTCCCAAGTGCATGGTGCCATGTGGCCTGCCTGCGGGGCATGGTCAGGGTGGATGGGCTGCCTGCGGGGCATGGGGAGGGTGGATGGGCTGCCTGTGGGGCATGGTCAGGGTGGATTGGCTGCCTGCGAGGCATGGGGAGGGTGGATGGGCTGCCTGCGGGGCATGGTCAGGGTGGATGGGCTGCCTGTGGGGCATGGGCAGTGTGGATGGGCTGCCTGCGGGGCATGGTCAGAGTGGATGGGCTGCCTGCGGGGCATGGGGAGGGTGGATGGGCTGCCTGTGGGGCATGGTCAGAGTGGATGGGCTGCCTGCGGGGCATGAGGAGGGGTGTAGGGTGGACCCCTATGGCGTGGTCTGGCTGCAGGGGGTGCATGTGGCTTCTCACCACACTGCTGCGTGAATCTGGGGGTACGGGAGTGAGAATTACACGCGATTGGGCTGGCACGAGTGGGGTACTCGTAATCCGAGGGTTGCGCGGGGAGATTTACACGCAATTCTGCTGGTGCGAGCGGGGTAAGCGTATTCCAGGGGTGCACGGGGAGTTTTACACGCAATTTCGAGGGCTCGAGCATGGTACGCGTATTCCAGGGGAGCGTGGGGAGTTTTACATGCGATTTCGCTGGCGTGAGCGGGGTACATGTATTCCAGGGGTACACAGGGAGTTTTACATGCGATGTCGCTGGCGCGAGTGGGGTACGCGTAATCCGAGGGGTGCACAGGGAGTTTTACACACGATTTCGCTGGCGCGAGCAGGGTACGTGTAATCCAAGGGGTGCGCAGGGTGTTATACACGTGATTTTGCTGGCGCGAGCGGGGTACGCATAATCCAAGGGGTGCGCAGGGAGTTTTACATGTGATTTTGCTGGCGTGAGCGGGGTACACGTAATCCAAGGGGTGCGCAGGGAGTTTTACATGTGATTTTGCTGGTGTGAGCGGGGTACACGTAATCCAAGGGGTGCGCAGGGAGTTTTACACGCTATTGTGCTGGCGCGTGAGGGCTGAGTGGCGTTTTTTGCGCATTTTCGTGGTTGGGGGGCTGCATGCTGGTCCACTGGACTTTGCGCCATGTAGGGGATTTGTGCGATATTTTTGGGCGGTGTTGGGGGCGTAACTGGTGCTGCTGCAGGCTCGCTGCGCCACTCTGCACCACAGCTGATTATCAATGTAAGTATCCATGAATACGCTGTGCGTGAAAATGGGTTTTGACGCACTCAGCTGGCACACGCTCCCTCTCTGCGCTGCCCGCATGCGTTGCTTCTGCGCTAAATTCTATGAATTACCCCCTTGATGCCATCACACGCTTATTGTTGCTGTGACTGAACACCACGTCACACTCACACAAGTGGGCCGGCTGCCTTTTGTAAACTCAGTAAAAACGTTTTGTTACAATAATGGTTTTGAATCAAATCTTCCAACTTAATCTAGTGCACCTGTAATTCAGCGACACAGTTATACTGCTACTGTTTATAGATGGTGTGTATGATATGATAGGTTATTTATAAAGCGCTTAATACCCAGAGGTTTCTAAGCGCGGACCCGGGGATCGAACCTGTGTTGCTCTGTGTCGTCTTGCTTCCAAGGCGAGCACGTCGACGCTGAGCTATCCTCCTGATACTATACTAGTATGCTTGCATAACTTGAATTTTTGATTGAGAATCCAATTTCACACCGAAATAATAGTTTATTGTATTTTTACTGTCAACAAACAGTCTCTTGTATCTGATCTATAGGACTAACATTGGTGTTTTATAAAATGTATAATGATCAAAAAGTCATCATATTTGAAAATCTTTTACAGATGTATATGTACTGCTCTGACGCTATGTATTCCAGTGAACATTAGGTGAACTCCAGTGCACAAGCCCCTTATGCCACACATTATCTATCTTCTTTATTGGTAACCTGATGAAAACTGGTCTTCAAAATAAATTGCACAATGCATCAAAGCACGTTGGTTCTGGTTTAAAAAGATATCATGGAAATACCTAAATTATATAACATTCATAAATGTAGGGGGCACAGTTCAATTTACAGAAAGATGTTCAAATAAAAATTCTTGTTGGATGCATGTATCAAGGAATTAATATATAGAGCACATTTATCAGTGATTAAGGTTGAATGATGTAATTATTTTTTTCATGTGTGAAATATACACAGGGGAGATCTGTTTTCTGTTTTGAACGACTAAATACGTACTATGTAACATGTACTATGTAGTTTCATATAAGCATGAGAACGCCGGTTTGAGCAAAACTCGTCCCCCTTAGATTCTGAGCAAGTTGGGCTTGTCATGCTATAACTGAGGTTCGAGCTAGATGGTTTGACCTGTCCCACCTCCTGTCATCTATATAAAGGAGCAAGTCTAGAACCCAGGACAGTCAGCGGTCAACATTTGAAGAGGGAGGCGGCAATCCATGGAGTTCTAGATAGGGTATGGAATTTGCCTAGTGAGGGGTTAGTGCAGGATTGTAGTGCATGACAGGTTGTGGTAGTTTGAAGTGGCCATGGCGCTCTAAGAGCCTCTCTAAAAAAACACTCCATCACTTGGGATTGGGTACAAAATCACAAACAAGTAAGCAAATTAGAATCCCTAAAAGATCATTCAAAATTGCACTTCAGATACATGCACCCTCAAAAATACAAATACCAATTCCCAGATCTAAAATATAGAAGAACATTCATGCAAATGCAAATGAATGAGCAGCCCGTATTGGCTAACACAGGTGTTTGGCAAAGAGTCGCAAAGGAAACAATAATATGTAGAATGTGTAAAAAAACAAATGACAATGAAACTATAAGACATGTGCCAAGGGGCTGTCAAGCTATCCAAAAACACTATTTTGTATGGTATAAAGATTGGATAAAAGGTTTTAATGAAATATCTGAAGGCCAATTTTGGCTAAACGGAATGGGAGGACGTAGTCTGAAAAGGGCTATTGCTCTTATCCAAGTATGATACATATTTGCGAAAGAAATTGTTAAGAATGAATAAGGTATACTAAAAGACTTTACGATATCCTAGTATAAAATTGAATATACAAAGTCTAGAAGTAATTGAGAATCATTGGAAAATGATATTGAGAAGTGTTTGTAATGTTGTACTGTAACTCATTTTAATGATATGAATTGAACATTTTGTATTATATGTCTGTGTATAAATTTGTGAAAAGTTCAAAACACAATTAAAAAAAGAGTAGTTTGAAATCGATAATACGTCCTAGTTAGAGGTAGGGAATTAGGGAAGACGTTTGTAGGGGTTTGGGAATTGGAGCACACTGTGTGTGAGTGGGTGGAGCACATCAAAGCATTCTTGGTACATGTTCATTTTTGTAATTGAGAAGAGAGCACACCAAAACATTCTTAGGCACACTTTATACTTGTAGGTATGACAAGTGCATGCCAAATACTTCTTAGGCACACATTTTCTTGTATAGGCGGATGAGAGCACACCAAACAATTCTTAAGCATATATAATGTCCTTAAGGGGGAGAGAGAGAACACCAAAGCATTCATAGACACAAGTCATTTTTGTGGCTGGGGAGAGCGCATGCCAAAGCATCTTGGTCACACGTTAATTTCATAGGCGGCGGCCCCAAAGCTGTTGTATACTGTGGTTATTGTACTACAGTGAAGTTACCTATATATCATATCAGAAATGGCTGCAGTTCCCGGAAAAGCTAGGAAAGTGCGAGGGGCTCGAGGAGGACAATATCTGATGGGTGTTTCTCATCAGCTGCAGCAGTGGCAGTATGTGTTGGTAAATCCCAGATAGCACGAGGGTCTGTGTGGCGGCCATGCTGATCAATCTATGGCCACTGATCTCTTCCTCTGCAAAGAACAATGGCATCTCCTCAGGGGAATCATGAGCGTTGGCGAGAAATGTAATTGTGCATGCACCATTGTCACACTCACAATCAGTGATGGGGGAAGGAAGTTCAGGATGCAGAACTTGAGCCTCCACCATGCAAGGAACAAGAGAAGGAAGAAATGACATCACCTCAGTAAACAAGACAGTATTCCAAAGATGAGGAACAAGAAGTGATCCCACTGTAGATTCCCCAGCTCTAATTTCTTTGGAATCAGAAGACAATGCGGAATGTCGACAAGGGCTATGCTCTGTCCCATAATTCTAGATTGATACTCGAATATCTCTTCTTTGATGACACCACAGATAGAGGGCGAGACAACGAGATAGAGCAAGAGGATTCAGGCATTGACAAAGCCACAGAAACGTCAAGTTCAAGTACTGTACCCAGAAAGCAAGCTTCGGATCCTCCCTGTGAGTCAGTGTGCAGATTTGTCGAAAGGCAGTCAGAAAACACACATGATAGCAGTTGTTCACCTTTACAGACAGTCCTGTCAACATCTCTATCAACAGAACCCATACAGCATACATAGCAAAGTTCACCACGCAGACCACAAGAAGAAGGAAATGAGGGTAGTGCTCTGTTATAACTGCATACAAGGAAGAAAGAATAATAAATTATAAGGGGAAGTAATAATAAAAAAAAAAATGCAGAGTATACCAGCTCCAGAAAAGTTTTTAGCTCATCCAGGAAATCCTGTGTTGTCTTGGGAACAATGGTTGGACAATTTTCAAGTCTACATGAGAGCTATAGGAGGTGCAAAGTTCAGTGATGACTTGAAAGAAGCTACATTGTTGAGCTGCATAGGTACAGAAGCATTGAGAATTTTCAGGACATTACCTGGGGATGCTGACTCTGGTAGTAGTTCAGGTGATGCTACGACCAGTTCCAGGAAGTATGAGGTGGCATTAACGAAATTGAGCAAACACTTTGGAAATAAGACAATTGTTGTCCTAGAAAGATATAGGTTCTTTACCAGGAAACAACTAAAAAATGAGTCGATTGATGTGTATGTGGCAGCATTGAGAGGTCTCATCGCAACATGTGACTTTTCTGGTATAGCTAATGAGTTCCTAAGAGATCAGATAGTTCTACATGTTGCTGATCCCAAAATACAACAGAGACTTTGGCAAGCGAAAAATCCAACTTTGGAACAAACATTGGAGATTGCAAGATCCATTGAACTAGGAGATAAATGCATGCGTGAAGTGCAAAATAAACAGGAGGTACTTGATAAGGGTGCAATTCAGGCTGTGCAGAACGAGAGCCCAGGTAAAGATGAAGAGTCATTGATTGCTATGGTAAAGAAAATAGTGAGATCGGATAGGGGTACGAGCTCATGGCAAAACAGAGATACCCTTTCCAGATATCAAGCCAATTGTGACAAGTGTGGATGGTTTAAACATGCGAATCCAGACAAAGACTGTCCAGCAGTTAATGCAGAATGCTTTAAGTGTGGTCAAGTGGGACACTATGGCAAGATGTGCGAAGCATCAGAGGAAGGGGGAGATATTTCATGCGTGGGAGTAATTATAGAGGTCATAGATTTAACAGTAGGAAATCTACATTAGGAGTGAGAACTGTAGAGGAGAATCAGCAGCCAGCTGGAGTAGTTGCAATTTCTGATGAAATTGAAGAAGTAATACATATTTTGGCTCTTTCGTCCAGTGGAAAAGCAGTGGGTCCGTGGGTACCAATGAAAGTGGATGGAGTGACCATACAAATTATGGTCGATACTGGATCTCCGTATACCATAGTAGACAAAGACATGTTTGAAGGAATTTTGAATAAGAAGATGGAGGATCTACATATGACAAGAGTCAAAGCGACAGGGTATGGCAAATCCCCTATTGATATCGTTGGCTATGTTTGGGTACAGTTGTCCTTTGAAGGGAGACAAACTTACTGGAAGTTGTACGTGGCACTCAAAGGTTTTGCCATAGTTGGTTGGTGGGAACAAGCAGCACTAAAGATTAGAATTCACCCGGGAGAAGTCAAGCCCATTTTGAGCGTCTTAGATAAATGTTGTGATTCCCCTGATGGTTTGGTTCAGAGATTTCCGGAAGTATTCAATGAGAAGATTGGGGTACTCAGAGGCTTTAAGCATCGCATTGTTTTAAAAAGAGGAGTGAGACCTGTTGTGCATAAGTTGAGGAACATACCAGTTGGAACACGTGATCCTTTGAAGAAAGAATTGGAAAAATTGTGTTCCCAAGATATCATTGAACCGATAGAAAGTTCAGAGTGGTTGTCCCCCATCGTTATAGTAAGGAAGCAGGGGGGGGGGGGCATTAGGATGTGTGTTGACCTAAGAGATTTGAACAACAATATATGGATAGATCGCCATCCCCTGCCAAATATAGGAGAAATGCTCACCCCTATGGAGCCGGCCAAATATTTTTCCACACTTGATTTATCATCAGCATATCATCAGGTTGAACTAGAAGAAAACTCCAGACATCTGACGTCATTTATAACACCATTGGGGGCTTTTCGATTTAAAAGGATGCCGTTTGGCCTAGCGTCGGCAGCTGCTGTCTTTCAGAGACTAATGCAACATTTATTCGAAGGGTTACCTGGAGTGTACTATTTCCAAGATGACATTTTGATATCAGCTATGACAGAAGAAGATCACAATGCCAAGCTCCTGGGAGTTCTTAAAATATTACAACAGAGAGGTCTTACGTTGAAGATTGAAAAATGCAAAGTGAAAAAGAGTGAAGTGACTTATTTGGGCCATTGTATTGATGCCGATGGGATTAAGCCTAAAGAGGCTTTAGTGGATACTATATTGAGACTTCCTGAGCCGTCGAATAAAGATCAATTGAGAAGCTTGTTGGGCTTAACGGAGTACTATGCGAAGTTCATTGATCATTATACAGACAAAACAACACACATGAGGAACTTGATGAAGAAGAACGTGAAGTTTGGATGGTCTATGGAATGTAAAAAAGAACTAGAAACAATCAAGGAACTAATTATCAGAGCTCCAGTTTTGAAAATGTTTGATTGTAGTGCAAAAACTGTCATATCTGTAGATGCGAGCAATTCAGGCTTGGGAGGGGTACTTGAACAGGTTCAAAATGAGAAAGTTGTTCCTATAGCCTTTGCTTCTAGAACACTGAAAGATGCTGAAAAAAATTATTCTACAATAGAGAAAGAGGCTTTGGCTGTGATGTGGATTTTAGAACATTTTAAAGGATTAATATGGGTATTCCCATTGAGGTTAGAACTGATCACAAGCCATTGATTCATATTCTAAATCCAAGAAATCCACATTTAACATCTCCTCGCATAAGAAGATGGATTCTTGTCATAATGCAGTACAATCTTTCTATCAAATATACTCCAGGTAAGAGTAATGTAGTTGCAGATTGCTTGTCTCGATTACCATGCTCCTCAGGTGATGAAGGAAATGATAAAGATGAAGTGGAAATGGACAGCGTCATTGCACAAATACATCCTGGTTTCAATAAGGAGGATTGGATGGAAGCTGTCAAGGCAGATGAGGAACAGGAACAATTAAGGTTAGCGATAACGAGTGACTGGAAGGACGTTCATGAAGGGATAGTGCCATGGGAAGGCAAGAAGGAGGAAATGTCGTGCAATGAGGTCTGCATATATCGGGGTGATCGTATTGTGCCGCCCATGAGTTTGAGAGAGAAGATCATGCAAATAGCACATGAAGGACATATAGGGAGAAATCTCACTAAAAGAAGAGTAAGAGAGGTTTATTGGTGGCCTAGGATGTGGAATGAGTTGGAAAACATGGTGAAAGAGTGCTCTGCATGTGCGGTGAGTGACAAGGGAAAGTTTGTCAGAGCCACACCTTTGCAACCCATAGAGATACCAGTATCAGTGTGGACAAAGTTAGCCATTGATATTTCAGGACCATTTGAAATATTGGAGCCGCATAAGATTTACATCATAGTATTGGTTGACTATACCTCTAAGTGGGTTGAATGTGGCATTGTAGAGGAGTCTATGTCTGCAATAAAAGTCAAGAGATTTCTGGAAGAAATATTTGACAGGGAAGGAGAGCCTCAGGAGTTGATATCAGATAATGGGGCACAATTCATGGCAAATGATGTACAAGATTTTCTCAAGGAAAGAGCAATTAGACATAGAACCACTGCTTTATACCACCCTATGGGAAATGGATTGGTTGAGAGAATGAATAGATTTATCAAAAACACTATTCAATTAGCAGTTGCAAACAACATTCCTTGGAGAGAGACTCTTAAAGAAGCATTGCTCACATATAAAGTCACGCCACATTCCACAACAGAGGTAGAACCATTCACAATGATGAGGGGAAGAGTGGCCACCAACAGACTGAGGCCGGCTTGGTTAACAGGAAGGAGCAACAGAGTTGTGGACATGGAAGCTGTGGTAGAGAGAGTAAAAGATAAGCAAGCAAAGTATAAGAAATATTATGACAGACAGAAGAAGGTGAAAGAAAATACCATAAAGGAAAGTGATTGGGTTAGAGTGAAAGAGCCCAGAAGAGTTGTGAAGGGAGAATCCAAATATCGTTGTCCGCAGATGGTAGTGAGTTGTTCCAGTAAATCTGTAGTATTAGAAGATGGAAATCGGTGGTCATGTGATGATGTGATCAAGACAGATGGGGAAGTAAAGCGAACTCTCGACATTGCTAAAAGAGTGGAGTGGAGAGATGTCAACAAAAGTAAAGAAGAGTCAACAACCAAACACACCAATGTTACAGATGTGAGGAAGCACTATACATGTATGGCGAAACCTAGAAGTAGAGTGCCATATTTCAAGAAAGACTTCATGTATTATTAACACCCTCTTCGCAAGGGGCCCATTGGTTATACCTGGGAAGCAGCAACAATATGTATCCTTTTGCTTTTGTGGCGTAGCCTGATGTCTTGAATTTCTCTTTAAAAGTTCTCTTGTTATTTAAAGAATGTGGTAGTTACTTGTGTTAATTATAAAGGGGGGGAGATGTTATGTTGTGTAACTTGGTGATTGCATCACTAAGTTGAGAACCTTCACCAGCTCGGGTTCCAGATGACGTTGTCTGCGAGGCTCGTGTTGCAAGCTCCTGGGAGATAACGACATCGGAGCTGTGATGGCTGAAGGGGAACTCTCCATATGAATAAACGTACAAAAACACATGAACTGGGTTGTGTCGTGGCATGATGCTGTGAAGTACATTGAGGAACGAACTTAACATGCTCGTCTCAGGCATTCAAAACAAGTTTGGTAGGTGGAGTTATTTCGAAGCTGAAAAGGCACAAACAGATAATGACACCTAGTATATATGCAAAAAAACAACAGGCAATTTGGGCACCTTTTCTCTGTGGGAATACAAGAGGTGGCATCACTCATACGTTTGGAAAAAGGGAAAGATGACATATCAGCCTCGCACCACGTGGCCACAGCCAATAGACACTTTCACTTCACCATCCCGCACCATTACAACAGAAAATCTTGCAAATACTCAGCTTTTCAGAAGCCCTTTGGGAACACCACCTTTGCCAGCTGGTCCTTCGGCACACAAAAAACATATTCCACCCTTGGTCCACCGGCCCCTCTTTCTGAGGCTTTTGAATTTGTTACGAAATCTCACAAAAAATAAATAGCTTTGTCTCTTCAATGAAAACCTTGCTATGATGTTGGTAATGGATTTGGTACACGACTCCCTTGTGGAAAACCAAGGCTCCTTGGGCTCATTTATCCCGGCTAGAAATATTCCAGGTCAGCATTACTTCATCTAGCAGCAGTGGTAATGAGACTGGACCACTCTCAGGGTAGGAAAGTCTACCTGGAAATGAACATGCAGACCAGTGCTCAAGTCACAGATTTCATGGCCGTCATTGAGCACTGGGTCACCTTCCCCCACACATCTCAGCAGCAAAGTCTACAAAGGCAGCAACCAAATACCACTCCCTATTAGGCTATTAAGTGTGTAAATGTTTGACAGCACGTTCCACATGGGAGTTTATCTCTGGAAGAAAGTAAAGGAGGCCGCAGACCATTGACCCACTCCCCGTGGTTCAGAAGTAGGCTTTGTGGCAGCAGGCAATGGGTTTAATGTTGTAGCAGGCCTGGGTATAGGTGAAACAACGCAAATGCGCTGTTTTGCCCAGGAAGGGGAGTATGGTGTACCACCTGGTCTCTTTCCTTGATCCATGGTTTAAAGTCAAGGGAGCAATGATTATACAAAGTGTGCATGAGACCAGGAATGAGGACAGTAGTGGCGATCGACATTCATAAGAGGACGTGCTAACCATGTGCACGAATGTACTAAAGCGATGGCCCTCACTATAACTCTGGCGGTAGCCGTGCCCTTATTAAGGGCACGGCTGCCGCCGGAGTTGTTTTTTCCGGCACCCGCGAAATGGGCAGTAACCGGATCATGCCGAGTTTGGCAGATCCCGTAATTGCCCATTTGTGGGTGCCGTTATGGCCGGCCTCCCGATAGCCATTCTGCCCCACGGTGCCGGTGCAATCATGAGTTCTGCTCGCGGGTGCCGGTATGCACGCCTAGTCAGACCAGGCGTGCAGTCCGGCACCGGCGAGCAGAACTCGTAGTGTGGTGGAGAGGTAACAACGGCGCCGGTAGCACTACCGGCGCCGTTGTTGCCTTTCCGCCACACTCATAATGAGGCCCGATGTCTGGAAATTCCAGAAAGAACTAGAAGAGAGAGACCAAGGTCAAAGAACAACAGTCAAGTGAAGTATCCCTCAGCTGCAAAGTAGGTTATCGGACACCGATTTGACTAAGTCGACCATTTAACTCAAGCAAGTTATTAACTGGGGCACGCTTCACCTTCAAATATAGATTAAGTTTATTAATCAAAATGCTGCTGGTGATGGGAGTCAATGGGAACTCAAGAGAGGTGTACTCAAGTTGGGCAGAAACTGATACATTTAGAATAGACTTTATACATTTAGATTCCATTTTAGCACCATATTTACATTTTTTGAACCATATCTCCACAACATAAAGAATGACTTGCCTATTTTGGATTTATAAAGGTGGATTATAGGGATCAAGGTATAACCTGAATATAATTTGGCGAATCGATGTGTGGCCCCTCTAAGCTGTTTAACTTTAACTTTTAGTGCCATCAATGCTTATCCCACTGTAATCGGGTATCAACTTGCTCTCCCAGTGTCAATGTGCAATTTATGATGGTTCAGGTGGGCCCAGCCGTCATTTAGGGGTCCCCAGGTAAGGCAACTGCGACCCCTGTGGTCTCCCTTGCTACCCCTGTGGTCTTCCTTGCTACCCCTAAAAAGAAAAAGTGTTTTTTTTAAATGCAAGCTTAAAAAGCGCCATGTCACTCTTTGCTTCTGGGGTGACTGGCTTGCTTGTTCAGGCCTCTTAAAAAAAAAGGCAACAAATGAAAAAAAACAGGGTTCCACAAGTCTAACACTTAGGGCCTCATCACGAGTCTGGCAGTAACCCTTAAATGCGGCGTTAGCGCTATTACCGCTGCATTTAAGGGTCCGCCAGATCATAGCCTTGGAGGATTTCTCCAAGCTCTGAGCTGGGGGAAATCCGCAGCAAATTTGCCAATTTTCGGCACTATTACCGCCGGCGGGAAATCCGCCGGCGGTAATAGCGCAAATTTTCCCTATTGGGCTCAATGGGGAATGAGGAATTCCCGAATGGACCCAATGGGGAATGGGCACTAAACGTTCCGCCAAACCCGTGATCCGGCGCTTTGGCAGTAGAGCTAATAGCGCCGGCGGTAATAGCGCCGGCGTTACCGCCCAACTCATGATGAGGCCCTTAGAGCAGTGACCCTAAATAAGAAAGAATAGGAATACCAAATAATGTGTCTTTCTGGAATTCTATACAATAAATGCATGATTCATTAAAGGATTATTTCAGGCACACTTCTGGGGATGAGTCACTGATTTAGTCTATTCTTAAACAGCTCAACTCAGCCTTTGATCCTTCTGAGGTCGATAAATGAGTACCAACACAGGTTGGGTGATATTGTAGGTATATTTGTTCTATATAAAGCACTTAAGCGTAAGTGCTATATAATAACACATCATTATCCTGTGGCCATGGACGTCTGCTTGCATTCACAGTAATTTGGTAATATGGGCCTATACACACTGATCTTAACGATACATATGGCGATCCATTCTTGTATGAAATGTATATCGCATTATAGTGATATCATAACCATACTTTTTGTACTGTACTTAGGAACAATGCTATGTGATGCCATTTCCTGTTTTGTTAAGGGGTGAAAGGTTGTGTTCCATCGCTTCCCGTGATATCAATTTGGTGTGGAGTCAAATGACATCACTTCTTGTGATGTCATCAGCGGTCAAGGGTTGTATGATGTCACTTCCGCTACTCCTGGCATTTTGGTGAAATTACGTCCCTGTGGGCCCTGGGGAAAAAATCATGTATTTTGTTTTTTGTACATTTATCAAAAGGCCATTTAATAATGGGCCTCATTAGGAGTTGGCCAGAGCGGTATTAACGCACCAGTAATACCATTTACCGGCATGTTACCACACTGGCCAACTCTGAGTTTGCTGTTGGGCTGTCCAGAATTATCTCCAGCTCCGAGCTGGAGGTAATTCCGGCCCCCCACCAGCAAGAATTGCCAGTATTACCATAGCCGGCATTAGACTCAATGGAATGAGGAGTAACTGCCCTTAACAGCACTCAGAATCTGGCAGTAATTCCACCAGACCGAGTGCCAGTAACGATAATTCCATTTGGTGGTATCCCACCAGATTTTTCTGGTGGGATACCACCAAACTTTTAATGAACCAAATCCAACAGGCACTGCAGGCACGGGGGGTGCTGTCCAGCAAGACTAAATCAACTGCATATCACAACCATGGTATCCTAGTATCACCCAATCAAGGAGGGTTAGTATTATGCCTTCTCAGGGTCTCGTGGAAGGTCTGCAAGATACAAATTAAACAATATTGGGGCCAATGTGCACACTTGTTTGAGACCAACTTTGGTGTCAAAAGGTGGTGTGGTGGAACCGAATTTAGATGTTCTACTTTTAATCCTAGTGGACGTGTAAAGTGAGATGATCATTTTAAGTAGGCCAAACGGAATGCCCTATATGTGCAATTTATACCGGCAGATGGTGTCAAATGCAGCGCTGAAATCGACAAATATGGCATAAGCATGCTGCAGTTCTATTACTAGTAGCCTAGCAAAGACCTTTGTCGGAGCGTCATGCATAGCTAACAGACAGTAGTTGTTAGCCTCACACCTGGACCCATTTTTGTATATGGTCACAATTATACATTCACACTAGGACGGAGGAATGAATCCAGTTTGACTTACAGATTTGAATAGTCAATATATAAGATTGCCCCACAGGGTCGGGTTTGCTTTAATAAGTGCATTTGATGAGCCATCCGGCCCAGGCGCACAAGAATCTTTAAAGGTCCAAATTATTATGTTCAAGTCACTTGGCAAAATTAACTTATAAGGGCATGGCTACTTCCAAACTTGTAATGAAGCACATAACCTCTACCTGCCATCAGCTGCTGTCACCTCTCCCTCAGCCACTGTCTTCTCACACCGCCCAACCCCTTTCTGGCTGTTGCTAACTGCCTCCTCTAACACTGAGGTTTAGGAGTCCAGATCCGCCACTTGTCAACTCGGAAAAGGTTGTCGCAGAACACAAATAGTAAGGATGAGGAGTGTGACTGAGCACAAGAAAACTTCTCGGGTACACTCAAAACAAACAGAGGAAAGGAAAGGTCTTAGAACACTGTTTTGCTTTTTTTAATGTTTTGAGTGAAAGGGAAAGAAGGAACTAGGAAAAGTAACTAAGGAATGTGTACTGGGGAGACCCCCGGCTAGCCCATAGAGTCGGGGTTTGCTCCGAAGTACTTTAAGACAAGATAGCTGCACCTTGAGATGGATGGGGGTGCAGATATATTACTCCAACACCAATCAATAAGGACAACTCAATGGTTTGGCAAAGGGGGTCCGTTTAATGACAAGTACAAAAAAAGCGGAAACATGGAAATCAATAGTGATGCGATAGTCTGTCTCGCTTCAACTCCCGCAAACTTCATACAAACAGTAACATTTGTACCCAAAACTCATCATCATTCACGTGTAACGCTCAAAAGTTAACATGCAATTCTATTGGTTTGGAAAAGTTAACTTTACTCTAGGAACTATATCTGTATATGGTAACGGAGTTAGGGGATTGGATAAACACTATCAGGTGGGCATATAAGCCCTTCCTTCTAACATTACTCTAGTAGACGTCACTATGAGTACAACGTCCCATTGGTTCTACTATCTATAGGACCCAAGATTATTTGGTCCATTGTGATTGGGTTAGCTTCAACCCCATGCATAAATCTCCACTTTACTTAGCAGCACGCATAATGGTCAGCCAGGTGCAGGGTGCCCCAAGATTCACCCGGCCTCCCTTCAATCAATCATTACTTTAGTGGCTATGTGTCAATTAGTTGGCTGTGGGTGGCCTCGAAACTGTATCTTCTTGTCAGAAAAAGTTATGATATCTCTGTCTAGGCGACAGCCTGGCATAGCTGTGAACCCGTGCTTCTTCTTGCTCGGATGGTCACGTGCTGCTCACACCATGAATCTGCCTAGTTTCTTTCAATTTGTCCATTTAATTCTTATTCGGCTTGCCACCTGCCTACGCCTCCTTATCTCGGCCTTCCTGAGATAGGCTATTCTGTTCTTAAGTTTTGATTCCGCTAAGCTACTGTCCGTTCCTTCTATTGGTCTGACCATGGCTCTTCCTGGCTCACATTGCCTCTGCTGAGTTTCGATTCAGCCATCTCTTCTCATTTTAGCTGGAATACGAATCCTGTCCTGTTTGACCTCTAGTAACCTGAGTTAATTCTGCTTTTGTGTAAAGTGAACTCGCACTTGTATAGTGTGCTTCGTTTAGGTAGATATGTATAGGTGGCGCTTGCCGCGGTCTATCTTCTACTAAGCATAGCAAGCCGCGCTGTCTTCTTAGCTTTCTTGTGGTTACAACCATATGTACAGGCGTTAGCTGGTTGAATGACTTCATCCTGCTTTATAGCTTAAATGTCTTTATATTTCAACATCGTTTCTTCTTCTAGGTTCATGATATTCTTATTCATGACATTTCGCCTCTTGTGTCATCTTTGGGTCGTCTTATCTTCTATCTGCAAGTCTGTCCGGGCCTTCGTGATGTCACCATTCATCTTCAATTAAGGTCTTTGTGGTTTCTTCCGGGACAGTGTTTAGGCTATCTTCATTTCTTCTTACTTGCTGGTAGGGTTTTCTCAATGAATACCTTACTGTCCATGGTTTTCTAGGTATCGGCATTTCAACAGGTGTTGTTCTCCTGATAGGCACCGGGCAGAGCCCCACTATGGCTCTCTCCTGGTTTATTTGCTCATCATACATCACATATCTCGGTATGAACATTCCTGGTACTTCAAAATGGGCGACTGGAGTGCAGACTTTATTTGGGACCTCCTCTACACTCCCCCCTCTGGGCGATTCATCAACCACTTTCACTTCCTCCTTTGGATTCATCTTACTTGGTTCTTCTGTATTCATCTTAACTTCATCTTCCGGGTTCATTCCTTCTTCATCTTCTGGGTTTGTACATGATGGTTTGAAGAGTGTCTCTTTGGAGTCCATATTTTTATCACTCCTCTCAGGTTTCCTGCTGTCCTTACATGTTCGTCTTTATTCCATGTCATCAGCTGACATTGTCCATTTGGGCTGCAGTAAATCCATTTTCCTTCATAATTTCTGTGTTTTCTGGGATAAAGAAACTTTGTACCTTCTGGTGCATGCTTGCTGGCCTTCACAAAGTCTCTAATTTCATCATCAGTTAGATCTCTAGGATTCCATCCTGGCTTGACATCAATCATGATTTTCATCCCTATGGCTTTCTTCGCAGTTTTCTGGCATTGCGAGATTATTATCTTGATGGCACAAAATCCTAGTAATATCATCAATAGCAGGGCTCCCAGGAACTTGAATATGTCTGTCATCCACTGCGGCACCCACGAGAATAGTGATCCAAACCAGCTGTCATCGTCAACTTCGTCAGTTTCGTCGATCATCTGGTTCTGCAGCTTTGTCAGCATACCTATGGCTTCTGTTAAAGTTCCATTTTCCTTGTCGTGAGAAGGAATAAACGTGCAACATGATTCTCCTATTTTTGCACAAACTCCTCCATCCATAGCTGTGATCATGTCAAGTACATATCTGTTCTGGAGAGTCATCAGTCAGATGGCTCTTAACTCTTCCTTGATTGCATTGAATCCTTTTATTGTCGTGTTGATGGTTTGCAGTAACTCCCATCTGGTTATCTGCAACCATTTAGTATTTACTCCAACTTTGATTCGTGGCATGAAAATCGTTGTAAACACTGATGAGGTGAGGCTGAACAGCCTGTGTTCATATGGGATTGCATGAAATGCTTCTTCTGATTTAGCAGAGAAGTAATTCTCTCTCTTTATTCGGGTAATCAGTTCCACAGATCTCTTCTTCCTCAGGTGAGCATCTGCTTTCGGGAAACTGTCAATGTTCAGATCACTTTTCAGGATTACTGATGCTGGAAGGTGGACATTCACTATTGTGCATATGCCTCCCCAGTTTTTCGGCAGTCTGATGTATGCTTTGGGTCCACATGCCCAATAATAATCCATGATCACTGCAGTCCCATGAGTCATTCCTGGAGCCTCAAAAATGTGTCCGCAGTTTTGATTCTCCCCCATTTGTTTGTGCCATTGTTCCTGAAGCACAATTTCAGACTTTCTAGTGGCACTATCTGCAAGGGACCCATGTCAGTAGTTTTGCAAGTTTTGGCCATACTGGCTTGCAAAGTCTTTATGAGTTTTCGATGGCTTCCTTGCAGGCTCCGAGGACCATCCATGCTCGGCAGATCACTACTCCTGGCTCCCATCCATCTGGTGAAAGCACTGTTCCCCAAATGTGCATTTGGCCTCTGTTTTTCCAAACTTGAGCTTCTTCTGGATTTTTCCTTTGGAAGTTCAGTCTCGGGCTCACTTCCCATCTCATTCATGCTCCCTTAACCTCAGGTTTCTGATATCTAATCACATGATTCCTAGTGTGAGCTCTGTTTCTCGTCTTAATGTCCTGGACATAATTATCTTCATCGGGATAAGCTGTTTCAGTTGCCCATATCAAGGAGGCATCACTTCCCATGAACTGGCCTCTGGTCTTGCACATTGCTACTTGTGAGAGACACTATGCTGTCGGGACATCAATTTCTACAGCTACGAAGATCTTGGACTTCCCCATGCTGTATGGTAGAAGTGCACAAACAAAGCATTCTCCTTCTGAATTTCATCTTCCAACTTCTTTCATGTGCTGGTACCAAATGTTGTTGGATACTCATCTACAAGGGTAACCCCACACTCTGGTGATGATCCCTCCTACTAAGTGAGGATATATAACATATATTTCAACAAAAGGAAGGAATGTACAACAAACTATATAAAACAGTGAACTTATCCCCTCAGAAAGCAGAAATACATAACAGCCGCTAAATCAATATGGGCTGCATTATGTATTCTCAATACACATAGAACAGTGTTGTTAGAAAATATCATTTTTAATATATTAATCTCTAATTCAGCACAGGTAATACAAAAATAGTTACAACAACATATACACATAACACAGTCATATACATGTTAAAAACATTCCACCTCGCAATATAGAAACATTTACGCCGACAATTAGATCAGCATAGCACCAAAAAGGCAACTTAATTGATTTCATTTCCCATTGGCTGTAACACACAATGGGAAATGAAATCAATTAAGTTGCCTTTTTGGTGCTATGCTGATCTAATTGTCGGCGTAAATGTTTCTATATTGCGAGGTGGAATGTTTTTAACATGTATATGACTGTGTTATGTGTATATGTTGTTGTAACTATTTTTGTATTACCTGTGCTGAATTAGAGATTAATATATTAAAAATGATATTTTCTAACAACACTGTTCTATGTGTATTGAGAATACATAATGCAGCCCATATTGATTTAGCGGCTGTTATGTATTTCTGCTTTCTGAGGGGATAAGTTCACTGTTTTATATAGTTTGTTGTACATTCCTTCCTTTTGTTGAAATATATACCAAATGTTGTTGCCCAGATGTACTGTGCTGTCCAGGTAGTCATTTAGTTCATTGTCATCTTCATGCATGCTTCTCTTGATTCTTAAAGTCTTCCCGTAGTTCACTATAACTATATCTCTGAATGCCTCTGTATGGCTTTTTCTTGCTGGAGGATCTTCAGGTATCCAAGTCCATGGTGCAGGTCTCCTCATCTGTGCCATTTGAGTGGACAAGAGTCTGGCAGCTCTTTTCTGGTCCTCATGAATCTTTTCTCTGCTGCGTGCAAATGCCCATGCCAACCAGCCTGAGACTGGTCCAGTATATGGCTGTGTTGTGGAACTGGTACTTGTCCCTTGTGTTGGAACATATATGCTGGGTAATGCAGTCTCTGCGGTTTTGTTTTTCAGTTCCTCATGCAGTTTCCTCACATTGGCTATGTGCAGGAATAGTAGGTCTACTAACATTCCTGTCCTTGCGGAGAATATTTCTGAGTTGGCCATGTTTTCTCAAGATTTTCTGATATGACTGCTTCTGTTGACTTTTCTCTTAACTCTTCTTGTTTTCTCATGACAATTTCTGTGAAGTTCCTTATGGCAGGCAGTCTCTTCTTTTCTGCTGCTTTCGTTTGTGGTTCTGCGGCCTGTTTCGTGTGTGTTCAGTGTGTGTGTGCATGTAGGTGTCAGTGTTTTTTCTTCATTCATTTCTTGCCGACCCTTTCTCCAGCTTTTCTTTTCATTCGTTACCTCAAGTGTGTGTGTATCATTGCTAATCACATTAATTTCAAGTTCATTCACTCCACCGTCAGATCTTCTAGGGACTGGAATGACCTTATAAGGTCTGGCTGCTTTTGTGGGTTTCATGCGTGTATCATCAGGTGGGTGCACTGATATTGGAACGCTTTGTGCACCAATAAAGAATGGAGTTCTGATCGTTAATGACAGTAAAATAATGATAAAATCAATGCATAAGTACATTATGGTTTGATATGTTAGGCGACAGCATTTCCTTCCAGAGAAGCGGGGGTGCCTCTCTGCTTGTGGGAGGACCAGATTGCTGCTCTGGGCCCCCATCTCGATCATTCACCAAATGCCAATGTTATTATTTCCTTAACCAATATCGTCTTACAAATACCTCGTTTGTGAGTGTTAGATGTTTCACAAGTGTCCCCCATCTTGGAGGTGACAGATTGGGCCTCATTACGAGTCTGGCGGTAACTGAGGCGGTAAAACCACCTGGTTACCGCCGGACTCATATTACCATCTGCCTCCGTGATTCCTGGAATTACCGGGGCATTATAAAACCCGGTGACCCGGGAATTCCGGAGGCAGAATGGTGTAAATCCCCATTCCCATTGAGTCCCATAGGACTCAATGGGAATGGGGATCATGGAAACACTGGCACCATCTCGTGATGGTGCCGGTGTTTCCTCGTCCACCTGCAGGCAGGCGGTGTTAAACCCACCAGGTCAGACCTGGCGGGATTGACGCCTCCGCCTGCAGGAGTCATGATCACCCGGTATGGAAACAACGGTGAGTTGTAATGAGGCCCATTGTCTCTTATTTCAGGATACAGTTCCTCTGTTAGACTATGGGAAAAACAGATTATAAAACACTTAATTGAGTCCCTTTACTGTGCATGTTCAAAGCAGGTAAGCTCCTGAGGACATGTTGGACACTCTTCAGCATGAAGAAATATGGAAAAAATTACAACAAATATAACAATCCTGGGTTCAGGATTATATGTTTTTTCCTTGATGCAAACAATGTCTGCACTGTCCGGTCGCGTGGAGTGCGACCAGAATGATTATCTTATTCACGAGATGGCTCAAATGTTCTGTATTTGCTGGATCTCGAAGAAATGTGACTGTGTCTGTTGTTCTCCCAATGAGAGTTGGACAATCTTCGATTATGCGAAAGAACAGTGTGTTGATGACCTCATCCTGAGGACATGTTGGACACTCTTCAGTATGAAGAAATATGGAAAAAATAACAACCAATATAACAAATGGAGTTCTTGACTCTGCTCCCTTGATCTGTCCGTCGGCGGAATATTTTCTTAAAATCTCCTCAGATAATCTCTCTGATGATTGGAAAGCTCCACTTGGAGTATGATTTCATGCAGGAGCATTCCCATCTGTGCGACATTAGCTGGATCTCTGATGAAGGTGAGGACGTCAACCTCGATAGGTCTCCCCACCAGCTCTGGAAAGTCAGTGACTAGGCGAAAGAGGACATTGTTTGCCAATCTGCTGTCTTCTGGTGACAGGGACATCTGTCCTGCCTTGCTGGGTTCAGGATTATATGTTTTTTCCTTGATGTAAACAATGTCTGAACTGTCCGGTCGTGTGGAGTGCAACCAGAATGATTATCTTATTCATGAGATGGCTCAAATGTTCTGTATTTGCTGGATCTCGAAGAAATGTGAGTGTGTCTGTTGTTCTCCCAATGAGAGTTGGACAATCTTCGATTATGCGAAAGAACAGTGTGTTGATGAGCTCATCTATTTCTGCCTGTGTTGGGATCATTTGATTCTTTCTTACTGTACTCAGGGAGTATAATAAATTGTTCGGCAATGACAGTAAGCAGTTGTCTTATAATTTTTTCGTTTTCAGCATCTTGGAGAAAGTCTGTGACACTAGTGAGCCTCCCTACCAATGACGGGTATGATCTTAGCACTAGGTTGAAATAGGTGACCATTTCCTTTGTGATGTCTCTACTGTGGGACACCATAAGTGATTTCGAATAAGGTCTCGGTGCTGAATGAACCAGGATACTGTATTTGCTTCCAATGTAAATGTCCTTGGTCAAAATTTGGCATAGTCTTTTTCTCATCAAGGCTTCAGCGTGACTCAGTCCAAAGTTCAAAGTGAATAGACTATATTGTGGCTTACATGTGCAAATTTCTTCTTCACCCTGCAGCTAGGATGCACAGAGTGTCCGTTTTTTATGTCCTTATCCCCTTTTTTGCTTAGAGGAATGTCCAAAATGAAGCCAAAACATTTGCACAAAAGTTATTTGTCTTTGTCTAGCTGGTCATGCGTACTTCTTCCTCGTCATGGATCTCGTCTGCACGTGCTGTGGTTCTTCCCCATTGCTCATCGATTCTTCTCATTGGGGTGCAGGCAGGCGGCCTTCTCCGATGTAGGGTTTGATATCACTGAGAAAAATGCATGCTCTCCTGCCTTTCAGTTTCACAGCGAATGGATTGCAGTCATCTACTGTAAAAGGTCCACTGAATCTTGGCTCGTCCCACCTTTTCCTTGTATGGTTTCTCACCAAGACGGCATCTCCAGGGAATACGAGTGGAACACGTAGACCTTGAACTGAGTCTGATGTAGTGTCTCCTTCTGTGTTCTGTGCTGCGCTACAACCTTTTCGCCATCGCTGCAGCTGGTCTGAAATTACAGTAAGGCAAGATGTCATGCAGTACAGATAGATTTGCATTTCAGATCCTAAAACCTCTCCTGTTGACTGGGCATCACATCTAGCTCTATCTCAGGGTGTTAGGGGAGTTCTCATTCTTCTTCCTGTGGCTATCTCGTGTGGCGTAAGATGATGGTCGGAGCCGGGTTGGTTCCGAAGAGCATACAGCGCCAGTGGAAGGCAATGCAACCATCCCCTCTTTAGAGTAAGCTTAAACTTGGCTATTCTCTCCTTCAACAAACCGTTGAGCTTCTCACAGATCCCATTACCTTGTGGATGATAAGCCGTCAAGAACTTGTGCTTTATACCAAGCAACAAGCTAATCTGCTCGAACACTGCATTGACAAAATGAGGGCCATTATCTGATCTCATGACTTCGTTCACCCCCCACCTTGGAAACACTTCCCTCATAAAAAATGTGGCCGCACATGTAGAGTCTGGGTGTGTACATGGACCTGCCTCTATCCATCGAGAGAATGGACACACCACAACAATTAAGTATCTGTACCCGTTTGTTACGCTCACCTGGTATCCACAGGGACGCCACCCGCCGGGTTACTCGCTGGTATGCTTCTCAGCTTTGCCCTGATGTGGTCTGCGGGGAAGGTTCTGCCTGAAATTACAGGAGGACTGTGTTCAAGACTGACCGACTGAGTTAAGTATCCTCCCTCCACCCGCCAGTCCCTCTGGCGCCCTCTCCTCACCTTGTGGTAGAATTAGGCGTGCTCTCCATCCTGCCTTCTTTGCAGGGGCGCGTTGTCTTTCATGGGTGAGTGCAGTCCAGTTACTTCAATGACGCCGGCCCGTTTGATATTGTTCAGTTAGGTCTATTGCTGTTTTTTAGTTTTGTTGCTATCCGGCATGCCTTTCTTTGTTTAAAATGTCTCTTTTTTCTCCCTTAGGTATGCAGAGCTTCAGCGTGGCGAACTGGCTTGGTTGAGCCCCGCTGGTAAATGATGGCACATTAAGAGCGCTATGATGCGGTAAGTAAGCGCTATGCGCAGCGCTGAGAAGTCTTGCCTTTGCTAACCTGTGTTTTCCTTCCTTGTAGGTCGCAGTGTTCTTCAGCACGAGTGGAATGTCCAGAGTGGTGCCAGCTGAGAGGCGACCAGCCAGGTAAGCCTTTTGAGCAGTTTGTAATTTGTAAATGTCTCTACTGCTTTCTTTAATGTTGCCTCTATCTTCCTCTTTCAGGTCGTTCTGTCCGGGAGGCGTGCAGATTCGAGGAAGCTGTTCTCAGTAGCTAAGAGTGTTTAAAGATGAATACTGCAGGTAGGATGCTGCTGCTAATGATGTTCCTTTTGTCTCCTTGCAGGTTCTGCTTCTCCGAGGTTCGAGGGAATAGCTGGACACGGTGAGCGTCACGTTGCAAGCTGCAAAGTAACGCGAAGCGTGTTGTCTCGCTCGGGTGTGGTTTAAATAGCCCAAACAAAATAGTCCAGGTAAAGTAGTCCCTAGCTTCCACTCCCAAAACACTAGACCGCATAGCTTGGTTCTTAGGAACCAAGCTATGTGGATGCCTCCATGTTGGCTGACAATACAATAAAGTAGTTCCCAAGCACATTGATTTTTCATGGTGTATGAGCTTGGTGCCATAGGCGCCAGGACTGACCCCATGAGGGCTTTTGAAGAGGATGCCAGGCTCTAGAGGCCCGAGTCCTGACTCCACCTGGCCAATGGGTTTGCCAGAGGGGGTTTTGGGCGAGGGTCATGACAGCACTCCCCCCTAAGGCCCCTCCCATGGTGTTCCTTCTGTCCGGCCCAGGTTTGGTTGGGAAGTTCTGATGGAATTTCCTGATTAGACGTGGTGCGTGGATATTCTCACTGGGCTCCCAGGATCTATCTTGTGGTCCAAATCCTTTCCAATCGAGGAGATAGTATAGATTGGTCCTAGAGTATTTAGAGTCCAAGATATCTTTGACTTCGAATCATGGTTCTCCGTCAACAAGTATGGGCTTAGGTGGTGTCCCAATCCGTGTGCCGGGTTGCATTGGTTTCAGGAGGGACACATGGAATACCGGGTGGATGTGTAGATTAGGTGGTAAATCCAGTTTCACGGCTGCTGGGTTGATAATTGCCTTAATGGTATAGGGTCCTAAGAATCTGGGATGAAAGGTCTGGGTTCCCTTGATGTGTACGAATTTAGCGGCTAACCAAACTTTGTCTCCTACTTGATAATCAGGGGCCTTTTTCCGGTGTTGGTCGGCAAATCGCTTTTCTTTTTCTTTGGCATGAATAAGGTGTTCCTTTGCCCTTTTGAAAGCCTGAGTAATGGTTGTGTGTAGTCTTTACTGCTGGCATTTCCAAGCTGGATGGAAGGTCTAGTTCAGAGGTAAGTGGATGTCTGCCATTAAGGGTATAGAAGGGCGTTTGTCCCCTGGTTGGATGCAAAAAATTGTTATATGCATATTCGTCTATCCATAGTAGGTCTTTCCAATTCCTTTGTTCGTGGTTCAGCATGCACTGTAAATATTGCTCGAGTGTCTGATTGGTTCTTTCGGTTTGGCCGTCTGTTTTGGGATGGTGACTGGTAGATAGCCGAATGTCGATCTGCGCCATTGCACAACATTTTTTCCAGAAGTTTGAAACAAACTGGCTGCCTCGATCAGAGGGCAGAACCGAAGGGAAGCCATGTAGCTTAACCACGCCCTCCAGGAACACTTTTGCTAAAGTGGCTGCGTCTGGGAGGCCTTTGAGAGGAATAAAATGGGCCATCTTCGAGAATAAGTCCACAACTACAAGGATGGTGTTGAACCCTTGGCTTGGAGGTAGATCAGTGATGAAGTCAAGGGAAAGAGTGTGCCATGGAACTGGAGGAATGTCCAATGGTTGTAGGAGACCAGATGGTTTTTGTTTCTGTGATTTATTTTGTGCGCAGACACCGCAGGACTGAATATACTGAATGATGTCCTTACGCCAGGTAGGCCACCAAAAGTTCACTTTCACCTTAGCTAGGGTTTTGGCGATCCCAGGATGCCCTTCGATCAGTGAATCATGATAGTTTGAAATAATATGCTGTTGTAATTCCTTCTTGGGTACATATAGGCGATCCCTAAAAAAGGGTAGATGGTCCTTGATGGTATATTGTTCTCCTTGAGTTTGCCATGCGAGGTAGGCATCAGGATTCATTGTCCATTGGATTTCTTTTCGTAGTTCTGCTTGTGTTAAGGCTGTCGTGATACCCAAGAGTTTGTCTTCAGGTATAATAGGTACTGGGTCTGGAGTTGTATATACTATTTCATCTATGCCCATGCGAGATAAGGCATGAGCCTTTTCGTTTCTGACTCCTGGTCGAAATGTGATTACATAATCATATTCGGCGAAGAAAAGGGCCCACCATAATTGGTGCGAGGACTGGGCCTTGGCTGTTTTGCGATATTGCAGGTTTCGGTGGTCTGTGATGACTGTAATGGTGTGTCTGGCCCCCAGAAGGTAGTGCCTCCAGGCTTTAAAGGCGGATTTGACAGCCAGGAGTTCCTTGTCCGTGATGGCATAATTAATCTCTGGAGGTGAGAACTTTTTCGACCAGAAGGCCACAGGTTGTAGCTGGCCGGTTTCTGGGTCTCTCTCTGAAAGGACAGCCCCCATTGCGAGACTGGACGCATCAGTTTCAACGACATAAGGGAGGTCTGGACGAGGATGTCGCAGGATTGAAGCAGAGGTAAACCTTTGTTTAAGTCCCTGAATGGCTTCTTCTGCTTCTTCGGTCCAAGCAAACTTTTTATTGTTTTTTTGAAATAGTACTGTGATTGGGTGCACAACCTGAGAGAAGTCTGGGATGAACCGGCGGTAGAAGTTCGCAAAGCCCAGCATGCTTTGTACCCCTTTCAGAGACGTTGGTGAAGGCCATTTCAGAATGGCATCTACCTTGTGCACGTCCATTCTGATGCCTCCTGGAGTAAGAATAAAACCAAGAAATTCTACTTCGGTGACGTGAAAAAAGCATTTTTCAAGCTTTGCAAACAAGCAATGTTGACGAAGCTTGGTGAGGACTGAACGAACATGCCTGACATGATCTTGTTCCGAGGCTGAGTATACTAAGATGTCATCTATGTACACTAAGGCGCACACATCAATTAACTCCCTTAAGACGTCATTTATGAAATACTGGAATTCCGCAGGAGCGTTGCATAACCCGAAGGGCATCACTTGATATTCAAACAAGCCGTACTTAGTACAGAAGGCGGTTTTCCATTCATCTCCTTTTCTGACTCGGACCAGGTGGTACGCTCCTTGAAGGTCCAATTTGGTATAAATCTGGGCATCTTTAACTTGGTCTAGCATCTCAGGGATAAGTGGTAAGGGGTAGCGGTTCTTCACGGTGATCTGGTTCAATGCGCGTTAGTCAATACAGGTTCTCAAGTCTCCTTCCTTTTTCGGTACGAAGAACAAAGGACTGGCTGCGGGGGACTTCGAAGAATGGATAAATCCGTTTGCAAGGTACTGGTCTAAATAGGATTTCAAATGAAGGTTTTCTGGTTCTGTGAGAGCGTAGATCCTGCCGCAGGGGATTTGTTCACCAGGAACAAGGTCGATCTGACAGTCATAGGGCCTGTGCAGCGGCAATGTATTGGCTTGGTCCTTTCGGAAAACATCCTGGAAATCATGGTATTCACTTGGCAAGATGTTAGTTGCTCCCAGGGTTGATACTGTCACTCCGGGAGTCATGGGGATACAGACATCGGGTTTCTCCTCTTGGTAATAGCAGGCAGGGGAGCAGTCACTGGGGAAGGTTAATTTTCATGCCCGCCAGTCTATCGAAGGGTTGTGAGCAACCAACCATGGCATCCCTAGTATTAGCCTAAACTGAGGTGCCTTGATGAGATCGAATGAAATAGACTCCCGATGTCCGTCCTGGCACAGCAAGGTTACCCTGGCTGTGCACTGGGTTACTGGTCCGGAAGCGATTTCTGTCCCATCCACAGTGGTTACCTTGTCCATAGTTGGCTTAGAACACAAAGGAAGCCCCATCTCTGCTGCCAGTTCTTGATCAATATAATTTCCAACGACTCCGCTATCGATGTATGCTTCATCGGCATGCATTCTTGACGACTCTTGGTGGTTAATTAAGATCACTGATATTGCAAAGTGCGAGGTCAGCAACTCTTTCTTCTCACTCGACAAACTGACCTCTAAGTTTGTTGAGCTTGGTCGTTTTCCGATCCCTTAGCTTCATCCTTCTCTGTGGCCCTGACTGTTCTTCTTGGGGGTTTTATTGGACAGTCCTTCAGGAAATGTCCTGGTTTCCCACAATACAAACAAAGCTGTTATTGTCTTCTTTTGTCCCGCTCTTGTTTTGTTAATGGAGGCCGTATCCCTCCAATCTGCATGGATTCTACAGCATTTTCAGGTACACAGGGTGTGTTTTCCCTTGGTCGAACATACACGGTCGGAGGGTCTGTATTAGACCGGTCTGCCTTTCGGTCCTGCAAACGGTGGTCTAGCTGCACGACCAGATTCATGAATTCTGCACCGTCTCTGGGTGGATCAACCACCTGGGCTAAGACATCCTTTAATTCGCCTCGTAAGCCTCGATGGAATAACGTGGTTCTTTTGTTTTCTGGCCACCTAGCTTCGGCAACCAGTCTGTTGAAGGTAGCAATGTACGTTAGCAAGTCCTGATTCCCCTGTCGGAGGGACAAGAGTTCATTGTCTACTGCTCGTTCCTGGGTATGGCGAGCAAAATTTGTTTCCATTTCTCTCTGGAACCCCCCAAAGTCATGTATTAGAGGATCGTCATGGGTTACCAACGGCACCGACCAAACTGCTGCACTACCACTCAGGTATGATAAGAGAAAAGCTACCCGAGCTTGGTCGTTTGGAAATGCTCCAGGCCTACAAAGAAAATGAAGGCGGCACTGATTGATGAATGCTGCATACTTCCGTGGGTCACCTGAAAATCTTTCTGGTAGTGCCAGGGGCACTGTTCCAGGTAACGTGATCTGTACCAGAGTGGGTGGTACGGCGGGGTTTTGCATTGTTGGATTGCTTCCAGGTAGAGGTGTCTGTCCTGCCTGTGATTGCAAGTATTGCCTGCTAATCTCTTCAGTGCGTTCTTTGGTCACTATTAAGTCTCTCCAGAGGGCATTAGTCTCTTGTCGGGCAGAATGAACCTCAGCACGAAGCTCTCCTAGTAATTGGGCCAATTGGTCCATTTCTGATGTCTCCATGGCACCCAGGTGGACTTGTTATGGTAGGCTTCGCGTTCTGTTACGCTCACCTAGTATCCACAGGGACGCCACCCAGCCGGGATTACTCGCTGGTATGCTTCTCAGCTTTGCCCTGATGTGGTCTGCGGGGAAGGTTCTGCCTGAAATTACAGGAGGAATGTGTTCAAGACTGACCGACTGGAGTAATTATCCTCCCTCCACCCCCCGTATGATTTCAGTCCCTCTGGCACCCTCTCCTCACCTTGTGGTAAAATTAGACGTGCTCTCCGTCCTGCCTTCTTTGCAGGGGCGCGTTGTCTTTCATGGGCGAGTGCGGTCCAGTTACTTCACTGACGTCGGCCCGTTTGATATTGTTCAGGTGGGTCTTATTGCTGTTCTTTAGTTTTGTTGCTATCCTGCATGCCTTTCTTTGTTTAAAATGTCTCTTTTTTCTCCCTTAGGTATGCGGAGCATCAGCATGGCGAACTGGCTTGGTTGAGCCCCGCTGGTAAATGATGACGCATTAAGAGTGCTATGATGCGGTAAGTAAGCGCTATGCGCAGCGCTGCGAAGTCTTGCCTTTGCTAACCTGTGTTTTCCTTCCTTGTAGGTTGCGGTGTTCTTCAGCATGAGTGGAATGTCCAGAGTGGTGCCAGCCGAGAGGCGACCAGCCAGGTAAGCCTTTTGAGCAGTTCGTAATTTGTAAATCTCTCTACTGCTTTCTTTAATGTTGCCTCTATCTTCCTCTTTCAGGTTGTTCTGTCCGGGAGGCGTGCAGATTCGAGGAAGCTGTTCTCAGTAGCTACGAGTGTTTAAAGATGAAGACTGCAAGTAAGATGCTGCTGCTAATGATGTTCCTTTTGTCTCCTTGCAGGTTCTGCTTCTCCGAGGTTCGAGGGAATAGCTGGACACGGTGAGCGTCACGTTACAAGCTGCAAAGTAACGTGAAGCGTGTTGTCTTGCTCGGGTGTGGTTTAAATAGCCCCATAAAAGTTGTCCAGGTAAAGTAGTCCCTAGCTACCACACCCAAAACACTAGACTGCATAGCTTGGTTCTTATGAACCAAGCTATGTGGATGCCTCCATGTTGGCTGACAATAAAATAAAGTAGTTCCCAAGCACATTGTTTTTTCATGGTGTATGAGCCTGACGCCATAGGCACCAGGACTGGCCCCATGAGGGCTTTTGAAGAGGATGCCAGGATCTAGAGGCCAGAGTCCTGACTCCACCTGGCCAATGGGTTTGCCAGAGGGGGTTTTGGGCGAGGGTCATGACACTGTTGCATACTTAATCATGTCGATGTAATCAACATGCAAGTGCTGAAAAGGCCCATTTGGCCTGGGGATGACTCCTCTCATTACCTTTAATGTGTGCCCAGCGGTGAATTGCTGGCAGATCATGCAGTTCACCATAAAAAATGCAACATGCTCTGCTAAATTCGGTATGATCCAGTCTTCCGCGAGCGTTGCTGCTAGATTCTCCTTTGTCATATGCGCCGGGTAAAGTAACTGCTCCAGTGCTATTTTTAATAGGGCTACAGGCATTACTGGTTTACCAGTACTGTCTTGTCACCACAAGCTGTCAGAGGGGTTTAAAGAACACCCTCGACATTTCCCCTTGGAGTTCCATTAACTGTGTTTGCCCCAAATTGTTGTAACCCTCAGGTGCGGATCGTGTAAGCATCATGAGTCAATTGCCATGGATAGCTTCCACTGCCAGAACCATCTAACTTTTTGATGCCATACGCTTGGCTTCCATGTCTGCTGCTTAATTTTTCGTGTGAGATAAAATTTGTTCCCTTGGTGTGGGCTGCTTATTTCATGACTGCTATGCCCACTGGGAGCTGTACTGCCTTAATCAGCCTGTCCAATAAGGATGCGTGCTGCACTGGCGTGCCGTCTGCTCGGAGGTAAACCCTCCTTTTCCAGCGCGCTAAGCCTGCGTGCACTGTTGACATCACATAGGTGGAGTCACTGTACACCATTACTTGCTGGTCTGCGTGATTCTCAATGGTGAGTATCAACGCCAATAATTCTGCAGCCTGTGCTGAATAATGAGATGCTATTCGAGCACTAAGAAGCACTTGAAACTCTCCATTCGCTGTGTGCTTTGTCACAGCAATGCCTATGTATCTTTGCCCATCACTTTGATCGATTCTCAAAGATCCGTCAATAAAGACGATCTCTCCTCCTGCCAAGGCATTTTCTTTTACTCTGGGAATTTCATCATAGAATTATTCATAATTTGCGCAGTCATGTATCGGCTCTCCCTCAGTGACTGGCTCTGTGATGAACATAGCTGGGTTTACTATCTTACATTGGACTATTTTAATCGATGGGTTTGATATGATCACTTCATAAGCAGAAGCTCTCTGAGATGTCAATGTGCCCTTTGGTTTCTCTACAATGGCAAATAATGAGTGCTCGATGTACAATGTCATGGAGCATCCCATTACAATGGTTGTCGCCTTCGCTATGCCGAATGCTGCGGCAGCTAAATTTTGTTCGCACGGGAAGTGGCCTCTCATTACTCGGTCCAGATTCCCACTGTAGTATGCCAGGGGCTTGTACCCCAAGGAGGTTCTTCTAGCGAGCACTGCCGCCATGACGCTGCCATTTGTGTGTGAAAACAGGTAAAATTCCTTTGCATAATTGGGAATTCCGAGAACTGGAGCTGTACAAATCGCTCTCTTGAGTTGAGCAAACCCGTTCTCCATGGTCCCAGACCATTCAATCCTTTCTTTCATCACTTGAGCCTTCTTTAGGGCCTGAAGTAAAGGCTTAGTATAAGAGCTGTAGTCGAAGACCCATGCCCTAACATAGTTGCATAGGCCTAAAAAGCTCTGCATCTGCTTTATCGTTTGCGGTTTAGCCATGTTCAATAGGGCTTCAGCCCTTTCTGGGGTCACTTTCTTTCCTTCATGTGAGATCAGCTGGCCTATGTACAGCACTTCCTGTTGACAATATTGTAACTTTTGCTTTTCAACCTTATATCCTTTCTCAGCCAGTATAGTCAATAGCTGAACAGAATTGTGCCTGCATTGCTCTTCTGTTGTGCTGCAGATTAGGATGTCATCCACATACTGCAGGACGACACTTTTTAATGGAATATTGCTTAAGTCCATCTGCAGGACTCTGTTGAAAATAGAAGGGGACTCACAGTACCCCTGTGGCAGCCTTGTGCTTTTCAGACATATTTGTCTGAACGTGAATGACGTCAGATCTTGTGAGTCACGGTGCAACGGGATTGAGAAAAATGCATTTTTCAAGTCAATCAGCGTGAAATATTTTGCCTCAACAGGTATATTACATAGAATTGTAGACGGGTTAGGGACTAGAGGGCACTCGGCCTCAACAATATCATTTATTGGGCGTAAATCCTGAATTAAACGCCAAGACCCTCCCTTTTTGACAGGATACACTGACGTATTACATGGTGACTCTGACATCACTAAGATGCCCTAGTCCATCATTGCCGAAATTGTCTTACAAATCCCTTCATCTGCCTCTCTGGACATGGGATATTGTCAGGATCTTGGTAGAATTGCTCCTGGTTTCAGTTTAATCCTTACTTCTCCAACCCCCTTCAATAGACCCATGTCATAGGGTCCGGTAGTCCACACTGAGACAGGGACTTTAGTTATATCGTCATCAAAATATTCAGGACGTTTTAGTGCCAACATCATTCTCTCAGGTACTTCTCTTTTAATCATCTTTACCCAAAAGGTGAGACTTACTTCCACCATTATCTCTCCCATTTCTGCTTGTTCTTCAAACAGATCGTCATTGCTGACGTCAGTCACTCGATATCCTTCTTCAATGGCAATTATTGCGCACCATTGTCTGCCTTCATCATCATAACCGTAAACCAAGACCACTTTCCCTCGTACTGCAGCTGTGTGTATCATCAAGGGAAATACTTGTCCCTCCTCCTCATGCATAGGTATTCTTGGTCTGAATAAAAACTCATCAGGGGTTCTCATGATCCTGTCTGCAAGACCTGGCAATCCTGCCATAAGCACACGCATGCCATATGCGAAGATTTCTGGCTCTAATGGTATGGCCCTCATGGCTATGTTTCCTGAGTATGCTCTAATCATTTCACATACATTTGAGTATTGCATTCCTGGAGTGGAGCATACTATGCCCTCCTCAGTAAATGAAATTGTCATGTTCAACTTTGTCATTAAGTCTCAACCCAAAATATTTACTGGGGTTTGACGTGAATATAATAAAGGGTACATTCATTTCGCACTCACCTATGGAGACTGCGAGTGCGTTTGTGAAGGGAACTCGACTGTGAGCTCCTGTAAAACTCTGAGTATCTATGGCCTCGGCGGACAAGGAAAACTTGCCTTCACGTATGCACTAGCGTGGCGCACCCGTGTCAACTAGAAATGAATATTCTTTAACCCATATAACGACATCCATCCTAGGTTCCCTATGAGGGTCTGGTGTCACTGATGGGAAAGAGCACATCAGGGTTCCCAGTGAGCTGTCCTAACTTATATATAAATTCGGGCCACCGTGTGCCGGTGGATTTCCCCCATTCCCATTGTTACCTCCTATTCCAGGGTTCAAGGTCTGTGATAGTTGCAGTGGTGCCTGTTGGGATTGTCCTTCTGGAAAATTCCCATGCTTTGTGGTTGCACCCCTTGCTGTGCTCCTTGTGCTTGTTGTTGCACCGTGTGATTCTTTGCACCACCCTGCTTCAAACCTGCAGGTGAATTTGTCATGCCTGCTCCTGTTCCTTGGCCGTTCTGCATCATGCTTTGACTTCTGCATGTGCACGCCAAATGCCCTGTCATTCAACACAGCCAACAAACTGGCAGTGATCGAATTATTTGCCCATTTGACATATCCGGGTTTCCATTTTACATGTTTTGGAAGCCTCCTTGATTATTTTGGAAACCTCCCTGATTGCTCTGCCATCCTCTTCCCCTAAATCCTCTTCCCCTGGGATAGAAACCCATATTGCCCTGATTATTTTGATGTGGATTAGCCACCTGCTGGATGCCTGATTCAGCTGTGCTAGTTATCGTGGCTCCCTCGAGAGCATACAATTTCTTTTGCACCAACTTCGCTTCCTGACCCTTACGAGTCACTTCCTTTTTGCGATTTTTTTCTTGCAACAGTCTACAATAATGTGTGATGGTCAACTGTATTTCTGCCCAAGGTTTGGCCTCAACTCCTACCAATTTCTTGAGTTGTTTCTGCACCGGTTCAGGCAACCCTTGGCACAATATATGGTAAAACACAGGTATTGATTTCGTCCAAGATTCATGCGTTTCGAGCACCCACACGTCTTGGAAATTCTGTATATAAATCAACAGATCTTCAGAATCCTTCATTTTTTGATTCATTATAGCTCCCATATCGGAAGTATCTGGATACAGCACTCGTAGCGCTTTCCATACTGCGGCTCTACAATTGTTAAATGGGGCTCCGTCATGTGAGTTATTAATTGTGGTTACACCAGGGTAGCCTGCTCGTGCCCACACATCGTCTGCTCTCTCACCAAGTATAGCGATTAGGAGATCCTTAATGTCCCCTATAGCTAATGTCTTTCCTCCTGTCATTATTTCTAACTCATGTATTCACTTGCTTGCTCCCGATGTCAGTATTGGAAGCTTGTTTTTCAAGTTTTCTCGATCCATGTGTGGCCATGGAATATATTGTGGTCTTATTCCCCCTTCTCTAGTAGCATAAATTGGAATGTGTAGCACTCCTTTTCTTCTCTCATTGTTCTCCTGTCTATCACAGGGGTAATATTCCTGCATCACCGTCTACCTGGCAATGTCCTTAGTCTATCTGCATAAGGCGGTGAAGACACCCCACTTTGACCATGAAGTACTCCTTCATGTCGTTCAGACTGCATGGCTGGCTCTGATGCTCTTGGTGCAGACTCACAAGGGTCTGACCATCTCATTTCCTTTTCCCTTGGGAGTCGCCTTTCGCTTCGCCTCCCTTCTTCGTTTTCTTCGCGCTCTTCCCTTTCTGAGTCAGACATTGTCTGTCCCCAATTCACGCAACTTCTCGTATCCTCCTTGTTCCTGCTTATTTCTAATCTATCCAGGGATAGCTCTCCATTCCCACTACTTTGGGTGACATCCTCAGTGTCATACAGCTAAGTGCTCTCCAGGCGCTCGTCTTCCCCCTCCCCTTTGGGTGTCTGTTCTAGCCCCATTTCATCATATATTCTATCAATCGTTTCTCCGATGCTTGTGGTGTCGAAGTCATCTTCAATATTTGCCCTAAACGTGCCTGATACTGAATCGTACGCAGGAAAGAATTCTTCAATGGGCCTCATTACGACCCAGGCGGTAAGTTACCGCCTGGGCCGTGACTTTACCACCATGGCGTAAACTACGTTTACGCCATGGTGGTTGGCGGACTTACCGCCCCATTCCGACCTTGGCGGGGCGGTAAATCCCCAATCCCCATTTACCCTTCCCCATTCCCATTTTTGCCCCATAGCGCATAATGGGAGTGGGGAAGGCGTTAATTACGCCACCGTAAATTACGGTGGCGTAATTAACTCCATGGTCCCTTAGCGCCATGGATTTTAACACCTGCTAAAAGCAGGTGTTAAAAGCGCCATGGCGCTAAGGGACCTCGTAATTGGCGGTAAGGGGTCGGCGCAGCTAACGCTGGCGTAAACCCCTTACCGCCAGGGTCGTAATGAGGCCCAATGTCTTCCCAGTCTATAACTGGATCAGGTTTTTTAACCTCCCTCTCCAAATACTGAGGATTGCGTGCTCTCTGTGTTCGCTTTCGTTCGATATCGTCATAAAATTCTTTGCGCTTCCTCGCCTCTTCTCTGACCCTATCTTCTTCCTTTCTCTTTTCATTTCTACGTTCATCTGCCCTTCGAATCTCCTCATCTCTTCATCTTCTTATTCTTTTCTCATGTATTCTGTGCTCTTCTTCTAACCTTTGCTGTTTCTGTCTGTCTTGATCGTAGGCCGCTCTTGGGTTGCGATCAAGCTGTTTTTCTTGCTCTTCGCAACATAGCTGTTCTCACCTTTGTCTGTCTTTCCTTCTTATCCTTTCGTCTCTTAACTCTTTCTCTTTCCCCTCTCTCTGTGTCTCATCTAACTTCTTCTTTTGTCTTGCGTCATCAATGCCTTTCCCATCGAGTTTCAATAAAATGTGTCCTCCAATCCATTCATCCTTTGCGAATGCTATCTCATCAGTTCTGCCTTCGCTTCCCTTCCATCTCTTGCCCTCTCTCTCCTTGTCGAGAGATGTACTTGTCTGTGCCTGATCTTTCCTTTCATCATCGCGTCTCTGCTTGTCCCTTGGGACTGTGGAGGTAATATTCTTGTCCCTATCTCTCCCTTGATTCTCATCACTACTGTGTGTAGGTGACTCATATGCGGGTTGCTGTACCCCTTGGCTGTTTTAAGTTCCCTTAACGGGTATAATCCCTTGTCCTTACTTTCTTCGATTTTCGTTTCGGGTGGGGCTGGCGGCGCGGTAGGTGTCACACCTCCCTCTGTGCCTATTATTAAGTATTCAATCTGTTGGTGGCTCTTCCTCCTTTCCCTGTTCGTACATTTTCCACAACTCGAGAACAGCAAGGCGTTTTTCTAACTTCTTGCCTGTATATGTGGCATGCAAATATGTCGTCATATGCTGTAAGACGGCTTTGGATAAAGACCCATTTTGTGGCCATGGCATAAACATCTTGTGGGCGGTACCCTTAACCCACTCGGTACTATATTTCTATAGCTTGGGTGCGGGTTTTGGCAATTGCTTGCATAGGTGTGCTAATGGAGTCATTTCCTCCATGCTAAAATCTGTCCCCTTTCCTCCTATACAACACTTGTCAATGCTTTTGTGTGGTTTAAACAACTTCTGACAATATGAGCGAGCACCAAATATCGCAAGCTCCAACCCAAACTTTCCACAAAATGTTATATATTCTAATTTACTCAAACTCATAAATTTGTGTGCGATTCTATCTCAGCTATTAAATCGCATGAATTTTAAAAATCAGTTTTCTCAAAAAATGTTCAATGCATATGTGTGAAGTCACAACAGAGAAGCATGTAAGACAGACACTTAACAGACTAGATGGACCCTAGCTGGGCACAAATATCTCTGCCTCTAATCAGGACCCATTCATGGAGTGTAAACATACCCCTTTCACAACGTCTTTAAACGTTGTGGTAGCCTAGTCGTTCCCCATTATGTGAGACTCTGAGCACACGTTTCTTCTAGCCGCTATATTAAAGCGCAGGAATAAGGCAAATCCTCTCTCTTCTCGGGTGTCTACCCCGGTAACCTCTCTCTTCTCGGGTGTCTACCCTGGTAACCTCTCATTTATCTTTTATTGCTCTCGAGTCATTATCCCCATATATATATATATATATATATATATATATATATATATATACAGTCTTCTCTACTTCTAACTATATTTTGTTTTCCCTCCTCCCTCTGTTACCTTTTCCCTTTACTTGTTCTAAGGCACGCACTGTTTGCCAAAGCATTCAATTTTTTGCTTCACTCACCGTTCGCATGGTTCGTCTCTGGACCCTCGGGATCACTGCCTTTGTTACCGCCTTCTTCTGCTTTTCGCTCGCTCAGCTGCCCATAGGAATGGGAAGGAAAGTATGGGAAAACGGGTCCCTTCAGGCCCTTTCTGCAGACTCTTGCTTACACTACCATTGTCTATGGGGAGCTTCACGGTCTACTCAGCCAAATGGCAAAGGACTTGTGATATTGCAGAAGACCTAGAGTTACTTTATGTCGACGGTCAATAGGTGTCTTACTTTAGTCAAATAATCGATAGTCGATAACCATCAAATCTCTGCTACCAAGTGTACTGGGGAGACCCCCGGACGGCCCATAGAGTCGGGTTTGCTCTGAAGTACTTTAAGACAAGATAGCTGCACCCTGAGATGGATGGGGGTGCAGATCTATTACTCCAACACGAATCAATAGGACAACTCAATGGTTTGGCAAAGGGGAGTCAGTTTAATGACAAGTACAAAAAACAGGGAAACATGGAAATCAACAGTGATGCGATAGTCTGTCTCGCTTCAACTCCCGTGAACTTCATACACACAGTAACATTTATACCCAAAACTCGTCATCATTGACGTGTAACGCTCAAAAGTTAACATGCAATTCTATTGGTTAGGAAAAGGTAACTTTACTATAGGTACTATATCTTTATATGGTAACGGAGTGAGGGGATTGGATAAACACTATCAGGTGGGCGTCTAAGCCCTTCCTTCTAACAATACTCTAGTAGACGTCACTATGAGTACGACGTCCCATTGGTTCTACTATCTATAGGACTCTAGATTATTTGGTCCATTGTGATTGGGTTGGCTACAACCCCATGCATAAATCTCCACTTTACTTAGCAGCAAGCAGAATAGTCTGCCAGGTGCAGGGTGCCCAAAGATTCACCCGGCCCCCCTTCAATCAATCATTACTTTAGTGGCTATGTGTCAATTAGTTGGCTGTGGGTGGCCTCGAAACGGTATCTTCTTGTCAGAAAAAGTTATGATATCTCTATCTGGGCGACAGCCAGGCGTAGGTGTGAACCCGTGCTTCTTCTTGCTCGGATGGTCACGTGCTGCTCACACCGTGAATCTGCCTAGTTTCCTTCAATTTGTGCATTTAATTCTTATTTTGCTTGCCACCTGCCTACGCCTCCTTATCTCGGCCTTCCTGAGAAAGGGTATTCTGTTTTTAAGTTTCGATTCTGCAAAGCTACTGTTCGCTCCTTCTATTGGTCTGACCTTGGCTCTTACTGGCTCACGTTGCCTGTGCTGAGTTTCGATTCAGCCATCTCTTCTCGTTTTAGCTGGAATACGAATCCTGTCCTGTTTGACCTCTAGTAACCTGAGTTAATTCTGCTTTCGTGTAAAGTGGACTTGCACTTGTATAGTGTGCTTCATTGAGATAGATATGTATAGGTGGCGCTTGCCGCGGTCTATCTTCCACTAAGCATAGCAAGCTGCAATGTTTTCTTAGCTTTCTTGCGGTTACAAGCATATGTACAGGCGTTAGCTGGTTGAATGACTTCATCCTGCTTTATAGCTTAAATTTCTTTATATTTCAACATTGTTTCTTCATCTAGGTTCATGATATCCTTATTCATGACATTTCACCTCTTGTGTCATCTTTGGGTCATCTTATCTTCTATCTGCAAGTCTGTCTGGGCCTTTGTGACGTCACCATTCATCTTCAATTAAGGCCTTTGTGGTTTCTTCCGGGACGGTGTTTAGGCTATCTTCATTTCGTCTTACTTGCTGGTAGGGTTTTCTCAATGGATACCTTACTGTCCATGGTTTTCTAGGTATCAGTACTTCAACAGGTGTTGTTCTCCTGATAGACACTGGGCAGAGCCCTACTGCGGCTCTCTGCTGGTTTATTTGCTCAGCATACGTCACATATCTTGGTGTGAACGTTCCTGGTACTTCAAAATAGGCGACTGGAGTGCAGGCTTTATTTGGGACCTCCTCTAAAAATGGTTTGTATTTTTTCTATGTTATAGGTGACACACAGGGAAAAGAAGCAGGGAAAAGTACAACAGGAACATTTGGGGGCTTTTTAAATTTTTTATAAAGAATTAAGGGTAAAAAGGGAAGAGCGGCAACCTAAGTAACACAGAGAGAAACACGATAAAACGATAAGCAACACAAATAAAAGCAAAAGCAACTAATAAACACTTTCAAAGCTCCTCCAAAGCTAGCCTAACCAAAAGCACAACAAAACTGAAACGCACTACCAAATTGCGAGCCTGCCTTATACGTGTCATGATCTCTGCTTCCAAAAGGTCAGGGTTTTCCCAACACCCTTGGAAGCAGATCCATAACCCAGGTTCCGAGTGCCAACCAGTCCCAATTGGGACCTTTTGGACCCAGTCCTGGCGCCAGTGGCACCAGGCTCATAAATATGCCCAGTCCCAGCGCTGGAAGCGCCGGGCTCATAATGCTTGGGTGGACTTACCTGCAGCAGACCATGCTGCTTACTTGCCTGCCAGTTGAGCCTCTGATCCTCTTCTGTTTGGAACTACTTTTCCTGTTGGGTGGGGCAGGAGCCACTCCCTAGATTCAGAACACTGGAACTCTTCTGGAAAGCAGGAACTCTTTTCTTACCTAGGCGTGGCTGTGGAAGGAGACACCTAAGCACTACAGGAGGCTATTTAAACCACACCCGATGGATGAATCTTGCTTTGCGTTATTCTGCATCCTCTGCAGCAGAACGCTCATCGCGTCTTCTGCATCTGATCCTGGGCCTAAGGAAAAAGGCTTACCATCCTGAATCCAGTCTTCAGCAACACCTATGAAGACAAGAAAGAACAGGTTAGCATTACGGTCTTCAGTGACAGCTCTTCACTTACCTGGTCCATCGGCTGTCACCAACGCCTCGCGCTGCATTCCGGCATCTGAAAGACAAAGGCTTACCTACTCTTCGTGCGCTCCGGAGGTCTTCACACTGCATTCCGGCATCTGAAAGACAAAAGCTTACCAACTCTTCGCATGCTCCGGAGGCCTTCGGCGCTGCATCCCGCATCTGAAAGACAAAACAAGGTGCGTTTAAAGACATTGGGGAACTTTAATACTCACGTGCCATTACTCCTTTCCACATCTAACCCAGTGGGTATTCCGGCACCCTGCAGCCGCTCCGAACTTGTACCTGCAAAATAAAAAGACTGTTAGAGCGCATTGTAAAGCAGGCAACAAGCGCTTACTTACGTGCTTCCAGGCGCTTCTATTCATCACACGGGCTCCATCTTCAACTCACTTCAGCCCGGCATCCGCCATCGCCGGAACCCTGCAAAACAAGAAACATCATTACTAAAGACTTTAAAGACATTAGAATTACTCGAAACTTACAGTTTGTGCAGTAAACGACGGACAGCAGTCCTCTGAAGTCAAGAGGCCTGCTCCCCTTATCCAGTGAAGAAACTGGTTACAGCACCCTGCCCCGAGGCAGATGGAGAGCACGGCGTTCACTTACCTAAGGTGAGAGCGTTAACCTTTGGGGTTCTACAGGAAAAGAGAAAGGGAAGAAGAGAGAGACATTCAATAACCCAGTTCCTTAATCCCATATTTTCTATCTGCAGACATCTTACCTTTCAAGTCAGACATACAGTGCACAGAGGTCCAGCCCAAAGAGCCAGCCGTGTGTTACACATCACCTTTGCAGATACGGTATACGCCCAGTCAAGACCGGCGCCTCTACGGGAATCAGGTGAGCGTTACAATACGCCTCTCTCATGTAACAAACAATAGGGGTGCCCCCATGTGCAAGCGTGAGTTGAGGCAGAATATAATGCTAAAACAGAACTAACAGAAGGGTACTCACGCTGTGGACAGTCCTAAATTCTGTCAAATATTTAAATCAAATCTCCATAATGAGTTCAAGGATAGTGCTAGCAAAAACAGTCACTAAGGGTAAACCAGAGAAGAAGTCTAAGGGGTACTGGCAATACATTTATTTATTAAGAGCTCAGTTTTTAGTTACTCAAAATTTTTTAAACAAAAAACTATATAAAGCAATTGAAAAAAATGAAGAAAGACATAAAACATAACATTCATCATATATACATAAAATACTAAAGAACAACATGTTCATCAAATAACAAGGTGGATTGTTGGGGGACACTTAGGGAAATAAAACAATCCTTGCAGGATACAAATTCAGTTAGCTAAATTTGCATAATTAACTATGCAAATTTAGCCAACTGAATACTTTCTCCCTATACCTACCAGGGTAATTTTTAATACACCCTGGTAGTTTCTGTGTTGTAGGAACAATTTGTACTGAGCACTTACAGGGCACAACTGAAGAGCTTTTTTCTGCATATTATGATCCATTGTGTAAAGAAGCAGCAATGGGTTAGTCCTGTTCTCCAAAAGCCATTCCTCCAGACTGTTGGGATATTTCCAAGACTGGAAAAAGGATCCAGAGTAACATGTAGTTATGTGTTCACTCCAGTGCCCTCCCACACCCTCTTGCTGACACACTACTACATATATGTCATAACATTCAGTTTGGACATAAAAAGCAAGCTAACATCTTTACGTGTAGTCCAAGGGTGCGAGGGTCCGACTACCAAAAGATAATATTCATTGCTGCAAAGTCAGGGTTATTTCAAGCACACTTTCACCGCAACAGAAAATAATGAGAAAGAGTGCAGCACAGGCAGCATGAGTGCATGGCCAGCAGAAGTGAAACCTTCTCTCATACAGAGTAGGTGCAGAAATTGCAAACCACACCTAAACCTACATCTTTCGCTGCTTGCCCGCTCTCTCCCTCTACCGCTGCTGATATACTCACCTCAGCCACATCTATTGTAATTTCAATATTTGGCAAATATGTTTTCCATGCAGCTAACCCAACTAGCAGGTTCCATGTCAGGGCCTTCAACTCTTTCATTTGAAATGGGTTCTGGGGCTCTGGGGTGCCCCCAAGCAGCTGCCCCATTTTGTAGGTCTTGTAGTACATTAAGTTGGGACATTACGCCTGTGTCAAATGCATGTTACAGGTTGGTGCTTTCACCTCCCTCTTATGACCTTGTTGCCTTTTCACTCTGGTTTCCCCGACATCAGCATCTTGCTGTCAAAAAGCGATTCATAGTTTTTCGGCAGACATTTACAGGCCGATTCATGGAATTAATGTGCGCTGAAATTTTCGGCGAAAGCGTGCAAATCGCAGTGCAAGTGCGAAAATCGCAGCGAAACCCGCGCACAGCGATTCATGGAAGTCCGTGCACGTGTAAATCCCTAGATGTGCGCTAAAATTCTGCATGGCACACGCTGGCGCACACGTCTCCAAACAGCGTGCGCTAAGCGCACAGTGAAAGCACACATAGCGCAGCGCACAAAACAAAAGTAGGCGGAACAGGGGGCGTAACACGCGGAATGGGGAACAACGTGTGAAAATGTGGGTGGCATAGGGGAAGTACAGGAGGCAAATGCGCGGAACGCCCACACGTATTCATGGAATCGAATGGGGCTAATGCGTGCCCCAAAAAAGACGCGCTAATCCGGAAACACGTACGCCAGCAGGAAGCAGGCGTACGTGGACCCGCGCAGCATACAAGTGCGTGCAAAAAACAATAAACAAGCTCAGACGCCAAGATGAATATAACGTTCCTTGCAGCAGTGGTCGTGGGATACCACAGGAGGAGGAGGAGGATAGTCAGGCCCAGAATTTTTACACCCAGAACCAGCCTTTTTGGATGCCTGATGACCAGGTGTATGGGAGGTACAGGTTTCCACCTCACATAATACTCGACCTGGTGAGTGAGTGGGTGACCTCACATCACCCACCCTGTGCTCCCAAGCACTCAGCCCCCTGGACAAGGTCCTCAATGTACTGCACTTCTTGGCCACTGGATCATTTCAGCAGACAAGTGCTATAGTGAGGGGGTGTCACAGGCCACGCAGTCACGCTGCCTACACCAGTCGTTGGCCATCATGACTACACGCCCATCAGTCTGCAGGCACATATACCTGCCCAGAACACCTGCAGAAAGGCAGGCTGCAGTCCAGGATTTCTACGGGGTGGCAAAATTCCCCAAAGTGCTAGGTGACATTGATTGCACCCATGTGGCTCTATGTCCCCCCAGGGCATCTGAGCACATCTATAGAAACAGCGAGCACTGGCATTCCATCAATGTGCAGGTAGTATGTGATGCCAAGGGAATCATCACCTCAGTATATGCCAACTATCCAGGGTCCACCCACGACAGTTTCATTTACAGAATGTCAACACTAAACCGGGACCTAGAAGCTGGGCGGCATGGCGATACATGGCTGCTTGGTGAGTATAAATGCCACTGCACATGCATGCATGTCAGATACTGAGTAATGTCACTACCCCACTAATGATATCCATCAAAACCTCCCCAGGGGACAGTGCCTACCCTCTAAGCACCCACATGATGACGCCAATTCGGAAACCCGACCACGCCACCCGAGGTAAGATACAACACAGCCCATATTGCAACCCGGGGCATAGTGGAGCACACATTTGGAGTGCTCAAGTCACGCTTTCGCTTCCTTGACCGCTCGGGTGGGCAGCTGTTATATGCTCCCCCAATAGTGTGCAGGATCATAGTGGCAGCATGTGTCCCGCACAATGTTGCAACACGCCGGGGGCCTGCTGGTGGACATGGTGGTGCCCCCACATTCCCAACCACATGCACGCCCGCTGTGCATGGGAGGGGAAAGGGCACATGGTGAGGCAGCCCGTACGCAGCTGGGGGCTAATTACTTCACATAAAATCACACCCCTTGGGAGTGCACACAGCCCTGGCACATACCAGCTGACAATCAATGATGATGACATAAGGGGCACTCAACTGTCACAACGATACCATCCTGAGATTGGTCACCTGGAAGTGTTACTTTGTGTACATCCCTACATGCCCAAACATCACCAATGCTGTGTCTTCAAAAGACATACATCTTTGCTGCTAAATTTATTACCCCCTTGCTAAATACAACATGAGAACAGCGCCATGTCACCCAACCCCTCCCCAGCTCCACCGCCAAACAAACCATGGCATGTCATGCAGTGTGAAAGCAAACAAAGCAATGCACAAGACCTGACACAAGTGTCACAAAGTACACTGTCCCTAATGGAAACTGCCCACACACAATATGCTCCCAGAAATGTTTAACTAACAGCACACATTACCAAATACTTACCACCAACACAATGCTGCAACACACCATGGAAAAATGCAAAAACATGACAGTACTAAGTTCAAGTAGTGGTAGTCTTACAACCTGAATACGCCAGCACATCGACCCCTTCCAACTGTAGAGTGTTGCTGCCACACAAATGTCTCAGTGTACTGCATACAACATGAACTGCATCTGCAAAGTAGACGGCCTTGTGAAGACATGAGGAAGGAACCTGCAGATTAGGAGGAAGACATGGATGCACAAGCACATATCAATACACCATGCAGTGTACAATACAACAATAATATCCACTAGGGATGTCTACACAGTATTGACTACAGACTGCCCACACAGCTCATGGGAGTCCAACGTCACTGTGTAATTCACTGTCACTTGGTCACACCCTTTGCAAGCCCATGGAAACGGGAAGCAGGAGGGGTGTGTGTCTCACGAATCCAAGCATCTAACCCAAACTCAGGACAAGCCTGAATGTGCCCATCCGGAATACAGTGGATGCCCACGGGAGCCACACAAGGCAACACACTGTAAAAAAAAATCCAAAATCAGAAATGGCCATGTGGGGGTGAGGGGGGTGGGGGAGGCCACCCAGGAGGTTTGAGGACAGGGTGCACACCAACACCCACCTGCGTGGATGTTGCAAAACAAAAGAAAACCTCCTTGGGCTCATGGCCTGCATGGCTATGCCTGTAACGCTCACCTGGCTCCCACGGAGGCGCTGGTCTGGTCTGGGTTGCTGTGGCCTCTTCAAGCGTGATGCGCAGAATTCGGACCACCGATTGAACAGGACCCCCAAATCTTGCTTGTCTGGCCCGTAGGAATATCCTTCTGCAGATGAGAAAGGGGATTAACTGTCTGCTGAATAGTGTGCTTGCTCCCCCCTTTCCCTCTTCGTTCTTCTCTGACTTCCTCCAAAACCCCCGGTTTAAGCTCACCTTATGGTTTGGAAGGATGAACTCTCCATCCTGCCTGCTTCTGGTGCAGGGGCGCGCGTTCGTCCAGTTACTTCACTGGTTTTCAGAATGGCGCTGGCAAATCCACTTGACTTTTCTGAGCGATACGCCGTAAGTATGAAGATGCAAAAGTTCAAGTGTGAGCCTCCTTTTATGTTGTTTTTTCCTAACCTGTGATCTGTCCTTTATTTCAGGTGCAGAACAAAGGCGATGCGTTGAGGAGTTAAATTGCGGTGGTAAAATCAGGTGAGTTAGTGATGAGGACGACCCCTCTAAATGTCTTTATAATTCCCCAGTAATGTCTTTTGTCCTTTCCCCATAGGGGCCGGGGTGTGGTACCTGCCAAAGATGCGGCGCCGACCCGAGATGTGGAATGGCTCACCAAGAAAAGCCGGTAAGTAATATGGCTGAAAATTCAGCTTTCCTCTTGTGTTCCCTTGCTCACCTTTTGTCTCTTCTTCTCTCCCCTAGGCTTTTAAATGGAAGTCTTCCTTCAGGAATGCTGGCGTAAAGATTCCGGATGCAGGTAAGAAGGTTGAATAAGTTCTTGGTTTTCACCTTTCTCTTCTCTTCTTTCCTTACAGGTGTTCCAGGTTCGAGGCGGGTGTGGCTGGAGTCCAGGTGCAGGAGCAGACACGGTGAGCGTTCAGCTGCTGGGATGCAGAACAACGCGAAGCACGTGTGGCTGTCCGGGCGTGGCTTAAATAGCCTTGGAAGAAGTTCCAGGTGAGTATTCTTCCACAGCCCCACCCAAGTATCAAAATAGTTCCTTCAGAAAAATAGTCCCTCCTAAGCCTCATTTGGCTTGGTTCTTCATGCAGCATGGTCTGCATCAGGTGAGTGTGCAGCATGGTCTGCTTCAGGTAAGTGCACCAAACACTTCCCCTTATGAGCCTGGCGCCTATGGCGCCAGGACTGATGTCCAACATGAGCCTGGCACCAACGGCGCCAGGACAGAGTCCAAAGAGCCCCTATAAAGGGCCGCTGGGCTTTTACCCGGGGGCGTGAGGCCTGCTCCCGGGGGTGCTGGGCCTGGCCTGGTGCTCCGGGGGTAGGCATCATGACAGCACTCCCCCCCAAGGCCCCTCCCAAGGTCGTTCCATCAGGAGGTTTCGGTTTGTTCGGGAAATTCCGATGGAACCTTTTTACTAGCCGAGGTGCATGTACGTGGTCGCTGGGTTCCCAAGATCTTTCCTGAGGCCCGTACCCCTTCCAATCAATTAGATAGAAAAGTTTTGATTTTGAGATCTTAGAGTCCAAAATGTTCTTCACCTCGAATTCAGGCTCCCCATCTATCTGGATTGGTTCTGGTGGCTTTATTAATCTGGTTCCTGGTTGCACTGGTTTCAAAAGCGACACATGAAAAACGGGGTGAATCCGCATGTTAGTTGGTAGATCTAGCTTGACTGCCACTGGGTTAATTATAGCTTTGATCGAGTAAGGGCCTAAATACCTTGGATTAAAAGTCCGAGGTCCCTTGAGCGATAAGTGTTTGGTAGCCAACCATACTTGATCCCCTATTTGGTATGGAGGCGCCTCCTTTCGATGCAGATCCGCATTCTTTTTGTATTTCCCTTTCGCATGTTGTAAGTGTGCAGTAGCATCCTTGAAGGCTTGAGTAATCGTAGAATGCAAATGGTCCACTGCGGGCATTTCGAGGCTCAAAGGTGAGTCCAAGTCTGAAGTACGAGGGTGATGTCCATATAGGGTATAAAAGGGGCTCTGACCAGTTCCAGAGTGTATCGAGTTATTGTATGCATATTCAGCCACCCATAAAATATTCTTCCAATTACCCTCCGATTGGTGCAACATACATCGTAGATATTGTTCAAGGGTCTGGTTCCTTCTCTCCGTCTGACCATCGGTCTGTGGGTGGTGGCTGGTTGAGAGTCTTACGTCGATTTGTGTCAGTTGACAACACTTTTTCCAAAAATGAGAAATAAACTGGCTTCCCCGATCGGAGATTAGTATGGACGGGAATCCATGCAGACGGATGATGTTTTCGAGGAATTCCTTGGCAAGACCAAAAGCTGAAGGTAATCCTTTCAACGGAATAAAATGGGCCATCTTGGAAAATAAATCCACCACAACCAGAATAGTATTGTATCCATTACAAGAGGGCAGGTCCGTGATAAAATCTAGTGACAAGGTGTGCCAAGGTGCTGGTGGAATGTCTAAGGGTTGAAGAAGACCGGCGGGTTTTGTTTTTTGACCTTTGTTTTGGGCGCAAACTCCACAGGACATCACAAAAGATTTAATATCCTTTCGCCAGGACGGCCACCAGAATTGTCGTTTAATTTTTTCCTCTGTTTTGGCAATGCCAGGATGTCCTTCCATCAGAGTATCGTGATGACGGGAAATAACCAGTTCTTGCAATTCCTTTTCTGGCAAAAATAAACGTCCTTTGAAGTAAGGTAAGCCATCGTTGATTGAAAAGTCAGACCCCCTTTTGATCCAATCCTGCAAGGCTGAAGAGTCCAGGAATAGTTTTACTCGTGCTTGAATGTCTTCAAGGCTTTGTAAAGTGGTTATCCCCAAGATTCTTTGTACGGGAATTATCGGCACAGGTTCTGAGTTTGTGTCCATTTCCCCCATTCCAATTCGAGATAGCGCGTGCGCTTTGCCATTCTTACAGCAGGGACGGTAAGTGATTACAAACTCAGCAAAGAATAAAGCCCATCGGAGCTGTCGTGAAGACTGAGCCTTGGCAGTTTTTAAATATTGTAAATTTCGGTGATCAGTGATCACGGTGATGGTATGCCTGGCGCCAAGAAGATAATGCCGCCAAGCCTTAAAGGCGGACTTAATGGCTAATAATTCCTTACTGGTGATTGCATAATTTATCTCCGGCGGCGAGAACTTTCTGGACCAAAATGCTACGGGGTGCAGTTGGTTGGTTTCGGGGTCTCTCTGAGACAGGACAGCTCCCATGGCTAAGCTGGATGCGTCGGTTTCGACTATATATGGGAGATCAGGACGCGGGTGTTTCAAAATAGGTGCAGACGTAAATTTAGCTTTTAATTCCTGAAAGGCCTGTTCAGCTTCCTCGGTCCATTCAAAACGTTTATTCTTCCGCAAGAGTGCAGTGATGGGTTGCACTACCCGTGAAAATTCCGGGATAAACCTGCGATAAAAATTGGCAAAACCAAGCATGCTTTGGATACCTTTCACCAAACTAGGTGATGGCCATTTGAGGATGGCATCCACTTTCCGTGAGTCCATTCGGACCCCTTTAGGTGTCAGGATGAATCCAAGAAACTCAACCTCGATGGTATGGAAAACGCATTTTTCCAGTTTTGCAAACAGTTTGTGCTGGCGCAATTTCTCAAGGACGGCCCTGACATGTTTTCTGTGATCTGATTCCGAAGAGGAGTACACCAGAATGTCATCGATATACACGACAACACAGACATCGATGAGTTCCCGAAGGACATCGTTCATGAAGAATTGGAAGGCAGCAGGCGCGTTGCACAACCCGAAAGGCATCACCTGGTATTCAAATAGTCCATATTTTGTACGGAAGGCCGTTTTCCATTTGTCGCCTTCTTTTACTCGTACCAGATGATAAGCCCCCCGGAGATCTAACTTGGTGTATATGCAAGCGTCCTTCACCTGGTCAAGAAGTTCAGGGATCAAAGGCAAAGGGTAACAATTTTTAACAGTTATCTGGTTCAATGGGCGGTAATCGATACAAGTTCTAAGGTCGCCTTCTTTTTTTGGCACGAAGAACAAAGCCGAGGATGCCGGAGACTTTGACGGGCGAATGAAACCGTTGGCTAGGTATTGATCTAAATATTGTCTCAAATGCAGATTCTCCGGCTCAGTAAGGGCATAAATCCTGCTACAAGGGGGTTGTGCACCGGGCACCAGATCGATTTGGCAATCGTACGATCTGTGAGGAGGTAACGTGTTGGCCTGTTCCTTTTGGAAGACGTCCTGAAAGTCTTGGTATTCCGGAGGTAGTTGCATGGAGACAGAGGTTACTGATGCTAGACTGATCTCCAGATTTTCTGGGTAGCAGGTTCGTGCACACTCCAGAAAGGTTATTCTCTTCGCTCGCCAATCAATTCGAGGATTATGTGTCTCTAACCAAGGGATTCCGAGAATAACCTGAAACTGTGGAGCCTTGATTACATCAAACACAACTGCCTCCCGATGGCCGTCCGGACCTACAAGTGTCACCTCAGCTGTGGAATGTGTTACCGGTCCCGAGGCAATTTCGGTTCCATCAACTGTGGTGATGACATCTTTGCTGGTTTTAGGACGCAGAGGGAGGTTAATCCTTGAGACCAATTCACGATCCACGTAGTTTCCTATAGCCCCACTATCGATGTATGCCTTTATTGCATGCAACCGCTTAGGCTGTTCCGGATCTACGAGGACCATTGGCACAATGAAATGCGAGGTCTGAGAGTTTGTTTTCAAGCTCGGCAAGCGGACCCCTACGCTTGTCGGGCGGGGTAGTTTCCCGATACAAAGGTTTCATGGATTTTATCAGCGGCTCCTACCACCTTCCTGGGCGGCCTTGCCAGGCAATCTCGTAGAAAGTGTCCAGAGGAACCACAATAAAGACATAAGTGGATCTGCCGTCTTCTTTCACGTTCCTTTTGAGTTAAAGGACCTTTAACTCCTCCGATTTGCATTGGCTCAGAGGCTTCAGTCCCCTTGAGGTTAGCGTGGGTCTTGACTAACACCCGGGTCTCAAACTTGGACCGATCTGCTTTTCTGTTTTGCAGTCTGTGATCCAATTGGACCACTAAGTCTATTTATTCTGAGCATTCTTGGGGCGGATTTACAACTTGGGCCAGGACATCTTTAAGTTTTCCGCGTAGACCTCGATAAAATAACGTGATTCTTTTATCCTCTGGCCACCCAGTTTCCACAATTAGTCTATTAAAGGTTGCAATGTAGGAAAGGAGGTCTTGATTGCCCTGTCGCAGAGATAGAAGTTCGTCATCTAGAGCCTGCCCCTGGGAGTGACGAGCAAATAACCTTTCCATGCTTGCTTGAAATCCTTGAAAATCACGAAGAATCGGGTCATCTTGAGTTACCAGTGGAACTGACCAATCGGCAGCACTGCCGCTGAGATATGACAATACAAAGGCTACCTTGGTCTGGTCATTAGGGAAGGCCCCAGGTCTGCACAGGAAATGCAAACGACACTGATTCATGAATACGGCGAATCGTTTGGGGTCCCCAGCAAAGCGTTCGGGTGGGGCCAGCGGCATGTTTCCAGGTAGATTAATCTGCACCGGGTTACTGGAAAGCAAATGAGCGGGGTTCCCTCCGGAACCGGGTAAAGGAGTTTGTCCAGCTTGACCTTGCAAAAGCTGTCTAGCCAGGTCATCTGCTCTTTCCTTTGTTACAATCACTTCCCTCCTGAGAGCATTAGTCTCTTGACGAGCGGCGTGTACTTCGGCCTGTAATTCCCCCAGTAGTTGGGCCAACTGGTCAGTCTCAGAAGTTTCCATAGCGCCTGGGTGGGAATTTGTAGAAAGGCTTCGCGTTCTGTAACGCTCACCTAGCTCCAACGGAGGCGCTGGTCTGGTCTGGGTTGCTGTGGCCTCTTCAAGCGTGATGCACAGAATTCGGACCACCGATTGAACAGGACCCCCAAATCTTGCTTGTCTGGCCCGTAGGAATATCCTTCTGCAGATGAGAAAGGGGATTAACTGTCTGCTGAATAGTGTGCTTCCTCCCCCCTTTCCCTCTTCGTTCTTCTCTGACTTCCTCCAAAACCCCCGGTTTAAGCTCACCTTATGGTTTGGAAGGATGAACTCTCCATCCTGCCTGCTTCTGGTGCAGGGGCGCGCGTTCGTCCAGTTACTTCACTGGTTTTCAGAATGGCGCTGGCAAATCCACTTGACTTTTCTGAGCGATACGCCGTAAGTATGAAGATGCAAAAGTTCAAGTGTGAGCCTCCTTTTATGTTGTTTTTTCCTAACCTGTGATCTGTCCTTTATTTCAGGTGCAGAACAAAGGTGATGCGTTGAGGAGTTAAATTGCCGGTGGTAAAATCAGGTGAGTTAGTGATGAGGACGACCCCTCTAAATGTCTTTATAATTCCCCAGTAATGTCTTTTGTCCTTTCCCCATAGGGGCCGGGGTGCGGTACCTGCCAAAGATGCGGCGCCGACCCGAGATGTGAAATGGTTCACCAAGAAAAGCCGGTAAGTAATATGGCTGAAAATTCGGCTTTCCTCTTGTGTTCCCTTGCTCACCTTTTGTCTCTTCTTCTCTCCCCTAGGTGCAGAGATGTGGCGACCGGTGCTGAGAGCCGCGATGGAGCCGGGCGGCGTCTCGGGAACAGGTGAGTGAAGCGCGGCGCTGCAGCGAGCAACACGGTGCTTTTAAATGGAAGTCTTCCTTCAGGAATGCTGGCGTGAAGATTCCGGATGCAGCTAAGAAGGTTGAATAAGTTCTTGGTTTTCACCTTTCTCTTCTCTTCTTTCCTTACAGGTGTTCCAGGTACGAGGCGGGCGTGGCTGGAGTCCAGGTGCAGGAGCAGACACGGTGAGCGTTCAGCTGCTGGGATGCAGAACAACGCGAAGCACGTGTGGCTGTCGGGCGTGGCTTAAATAGCCTTGGAAGAAGTTCCAGGTGAGTATTCTTCCACAGCCCCACCCAAGTAACAAAATAGTTCCTTCAGAAAAATAGTCCCTCCTAAGCCTCATTTGGCTTGGTTCTTCATGCAGCATGGTCTGCATCAGGTGAGTGTGCAGCATGGTCTGCTTCAGGTAAGTGCACCAAACACTTCCCCTTATGAGCCTGGCGCCTATGGCGCCAGGACTGATGTCCAACCAGAGCCTGGCGCCGACGGCGCCAGGACAGAGTCCAAAGAGCCCCTATAAAGGGCCGCTGGGCTTTTACCCGGGGGCGTGATGCCTGCTCCCGGGGGTGCTGGGCCTGGCCTGGTGCTCCGGGGGTAGGCATCATGACAATGCCATTGTGGGAGAACTGCTGTCTCTCTGCTCATCCTCTGCTGCTGCATCAGGAGGCGGTGGCACTATGGGAGGCAGCCCACGCAAAGCCCTGGTATGGTCCTCCATGGTAGCAAGCATGCAGGTCTGGAAGGTCTGATTCTGGAGGATTAAAGTGTGGAGATCCCCATGCAGCACATCATGGGTTGCCTGCATTTCTGCATGCATGGCCTCGCATGATGCCCGGATCTCCTCACGTGTTGCATGCAGCTCAGCTGAGAGCGAACGTGTGAGCTGCTCCAGCTGCTGTTCTGCCCTAACATTTCGGGAAGCCTCAAGTTCAAGCAGACTCTGCCTGAGATTATGGAGTTCCACCCTCAGGGCTTCCCTGTGCCCCTGTGGCTCTATTGATATGGATTTGCGCAGAGTCGCCAGTGCTGCCCGTCGGTCCCTGTTGGACGCCAACATGTCTTCCCTATGTGATTGGCAAATGGAGTCTGTTGCCTGCTGTTGTTGCT